>NC_140580.1:206339618-207777675 GCF_964204655.1 Triturus cristatus | reverse complement strand
TTCGCATAAGCATTCAGCGTGTAATCACCCTTAGACAAATCTACATGCAGGGAGCGACTACTTTGCTTTACTAAACCCTTATCAGATTCTAGTGCACCCTCTTTTGAGGCAGCAGTGGTAGGTGTGGATGTCCCATGTACCCCCACTCCCTGTACCTCAGCTTTGTGTGCACTTAAAATGGATTCAGTGATGACTACAGCTATCATTATGATTACTCCTACAATAAGTGTACCTATAATACATTTGCGCCTATGGTTTGATTTTCAGACTCCATTGTCAAAGTGGCTCGGATTGTAGCTATAAGAGGTCAACATACAGAATCTCTGTTTCTCCGCCTATTATACACTGGCAACAAAGTCTTTGAGCAACTTCATTTTGGATCTTAGAAAATTCTTAAACGGTCTTGGTATCATATTTACACAGCTTGGAAGACTTCCTTAGCCCTCTTTCTTCTTCTGAAGTAAACGTCCTTATTTTATTCTTTTTCCACTAGGTCCTAGGCTATCTTCTTTCAAGCTAATTTATATTTACAGTGCAAAAGTTCAATTTACATCCCTCAGGAGATCAGCGATAATCTCCTCAATGACTCGCTGTAGCAGTTCTGCTCTAAGTGCTGCAATCTTGATTTCCAAAGCTCAGGAATTTGATGTCTTCCAGAATCAGAGTCTGCAGACTACTCAACATTGGTGGATAGGGCACAGTCAATGACAGGATGGCATGAGCCTCTATTCCACGACCTTCCATCAGGATTTCGACAATCAGTATCGAAGTCTCGGACCTCGTTCTCCCAGCATTAGTAGCTAGATAAGTCCACTCTGGAGAGGAGAGTCTCTGACACGGCACTCTTGTTCTCCTTGAACTCCTTGCCCTTCTTGGGGCTCTTTTGGACTCACTCAGATCGGACTCAGATGATTCACTTATTGGTGCAAGTTCTTTCTCTGATGCAAGTCTCAAGTTCCTTCTTTTCTCTCTCAAAGGCCAACATTTATTTGCAACCTCTTTCTTTCTTGACTGCACACAACCAATTTCCACACCAGTCTTTTCTGCTGAGTCAGACTCTATACCACTCGCAAATTTACTGTCTCCCTTGGAGTCTAAACCTGGGTCTTGTGTAGCTTGGCCCCTCTCAGCTTGACCTGGTGGGTATCCAGCCACTTCAGTAACCCCCAGATCTTGACTTACCCTCTCCTGTGCTCTTCAGATCACGGCTGGAATTGCTTCTGGGAGAGGAGTTGTTTCATCAGAGGGCCCAGAGACTCGTCTGAATGGGAAGCGTGGATCCATTTGGGCACTCCTCCACACTTCACAGCAGTATTCGTCACCAAGATAACTTGATATGGTCCACGCCATGCTTCCTCATGTACTTTTGGACAAGCACCCAGTCTCCAAGTCTCAGGTCGTGGCAAAGGTCTTTTGATGTCAGTACCGTTGTTTCTCCAACCCGATGAGACACAGAACGAACCACATCAGCCAATCCTCTACAGTAGTCAAGGATAAACTCATCTGTGATGCTTATCAAAGTTGTAGACGGCACTGCAGACAAGCGCATCTTCCTTCCCATGAGGATTTCATGGGGCGAAAACCCAGCTCTTCTATCAGGAACGCTGCGCAAGCTCATTAGAACCAAGGGCAACACAACGGGCCATTTCAAAGAAGTTGAAGCACATGCTTTTAACAGCCTCACCTTTGAAGTCCCATTGATCTGCTGCAAAATGCCTGATGCCTTTGGCCTGTAACTACAATACAGTCTCTGATGCACACTCAAGGCAGTACACAACAGCTTCATGATCTCGCTGTGGAAGAGAGTTCCTCTATCCAACTCCAATGTAGTTGGAAATCTGAAACGAGGTATAAGCTCCCTCAGCAACAACTTTACTACTGTGAGACTGCCATACCTTCTAGTTGGATAATCTGCCACCCACCGAGAAAAGATGCTCATAACAACCAAAATGTATCTCAATCCATTACATACATGCTTCTCAACAAAGTCCAATTGGATTGAAAGGATCCTCTGACCTTACAATGTGACTCAAGGCAACAACAGATTTGTTCCCAGCATTCATTTGTTGACACGTAACACACCGATGACACACTGCTTCTGCAGTCACACGGAACCTCAAAATAAACCAGGTCTGCCTGAACAACCGCAGCATTGCATATCTTCCTATGTGAGCTGCTCCATGAATCTGCCTTGCCATTGGATTCAGCAAACAATCCGGTAACACTGCCCTACCATCAGTTGAAGCCCATATGTCACCTTCTTCCTTCTCACAACCTACTTTGATCCAACACGCCTGTTCCGGATCTGTTGCTTCCCTTTGCAAATGCCTAACTTCACCCCATTAGTCTGCAACAGCTAGCATCATGCTGAGTTTGGTCTTCCCTGCACTCTCACCAATATATTCCTCACTGAAAATGCACGCGTGTGTGGCACAAAAACAAGCAACTTCATCCTCTAAACTGTTTCCCGTGGTGACAAAATCATCTCCCTTTCCATGAGCAGCACACTTTACGACCACCACTTCCTTTGGTAACTGCAATGCTTCCAACAATTGGTTTAACACAGAACAACACTTTAGAGTTACATTTTCTGCTGCAAGCAGCACCTGTTCGTATCTTGTCCGCCTGTTACTAGTCAAATGCTGTGTTTTGGTCCTCTTCATCAGGAGTTTAACTGAGTGTGGTACACATACAGTAAGTGGATGACCCCTCACAATGCTCTCACATTATTAAATACTGCCCCCTGTTGCAGCAATGGATGTGAGACATCTGGGCAACGCTGAAGCAACAGGATCCAATGTAGATGAGAAATAGGCTACTGGTCTACGGGCACCTCCATGTGTCTGGGTGAGTACAGAAAGAGCACAACTTTCCTTTTCGCAGGGGAACAGCGAAAATGCTTTGTTTTAATCAGGCATTCCTAAAGCTGGAGTGCGACAAAGGCACTCTCTCGGGTCTAAGAAGGTAAGTAAGCAGTCGTTATCCCAAGGTACCGGATAACTCACATCTTTGTGGGTAAGCATCTGCAAGGCTTTGCCATCAAGGAGATATTCAAAATCCATTGTCATAGCCAACCATTCCCAAGAACATCCTGACCTCTTTCTGGGTAGTAGGCGGATTCATTTTCATGATCGCCTCCACTCATTCTGGTAACACCTTTCTCTTGCCTCTCTCAATTCGATGACCCAAGTACTGAACTTCAGTCAGACAGTACTGAAGTTTGCTTGGAGACAGCTTATGGCCATTGTCTGCCTGGTGGTTCAGTAAAGCAATGGTATCATCCCTGCAAGCCTCCTGTGTTTCAGATGCAATGAGGAGGTCATCAATGTACTGAACTAACATTGAGTTTCGGGGCAAAATCAAACTCTCAAGGTTCTTCTTCAATACCTGATTGAATATGTATGGGCTTTCAGTATACACTTGAGGGATACAACACCATTTTAAGACACAATTTTCCAGACAGAAAACAAATAAAATGTGGCTTTCCTCATGCAATGGAATGGAGAAGAATGCCTGACAAAGGTCAATCACGATGAACCAGACTGCTTCACAAGGAATCTGGAATAGGATCAGAGATCGATTCGGTAGAACAGGACAACATGGAATGACCTTCCTAAGGTCCTGAACTATGCAATACTTCCCACTCGTTTTCTGCAATCCCATGATGGGCGAAATGCACAGACATTGTATGATCTCCTTTAAAATGCCCTGTCAATCATGGACTCAATCACAGGTGAAATCCCTGCCACTGTTTCTGGGGTCAGGTTCTACTGAGGTGTTCTATTAAATTTGATAGTTTACCTGACCAAGAGACCGCCGTGAGGGGAACGGCCACTAAAGCAGCATCTGCAGGACAAGGGAGCGAGAGCGAACCGGCAAGAGCAGTAGGGCGTCCTGGGAGAAACTACAACACCCAGCAGCCCTGCTCATACCTAGCGCACGCCCGTGACATCATCCAACGCCGCCCGGGGAGCATAAGAACAAGGCACGCACTCCGCAGCGCAGGACGCGCGCGGGCAGTGCCCGGGCAAAGCCCGGGCCAAGGGCGGGCCCGTCCTTGCCCGTCTGTGCCTGTGTGAGGCTGGGCCGGGCCCTCTCTCATGGTCCGGTTGCAGATTGCCCTTCAGCTAGATCTACTTGCAAGACGAGCCTGAGGACTCTTTAAGGTAACGCTTGGTACAGGGACTATTAGCTTTGGGGCGCAAGAGTTAAGACCTGTACTATAGTAACCTGTGCGCCTGAGGCTAAATAAGCAGGTAGCCTCTAGTGTTCCCAATAAGTAATAAGATCCTCCTAGCATGGGCAAAAGAAAAGCTTTGATTAGCGACCCACTGGAGGGGAAGGATCTTAAAAAGCCCAAAAAACAAACGCTTTTAACGTATCTGACCGGGGCAATGGGGGCAATAGAGAAACAAATCACTTCAGTTGAACAATCCTTAGCGGCTGGGTCACTGATAGCTGGAGAAACTATTGAGCAAATTATTCCTATTCAAGACTCTGTAAAAAATGTGGACCATGCTACCGGAACATCAGTAAATGGCTGTATCCAACAGACTTTAGGTGATATAATTGTACATAGCACTTTAGAAGATGTCACCCCTCCCCAAATAAAAAGGAAAAAAAAGATAGCTAGGAAACAGACAGTCAAGCCCAGTAGGGGAACGGGAGACTTAGGCAAATCAATAGTAAATACGGATAGTACGGTGAGGAAAAATATTCATGATAAGCACTCCAGCCCAGTTTCTCACAATATCCCTTTAACACCTGTTACAACAGAGAATAAGATAGAACACTCTAATAAGGGGGATGACCTAGAGAGTCTCGTTACACTTATAAAAAACCTAGATTCTTATGTAAGAGGAGCTTTTGAGAATATTGGCAAAAGATTACATCGGGTAGAGTCCCAGCTGGCAAAACTCTCAGCTAACAAAGATATTGCGGTCACTTCACCTTCAAGCTCTCAGCACATTAATAGCAATATGAATGACATCAGGAACATAGGAAGACATCAGCAGAAAATGGACAGGCCTGGAGTTGTTTCAGGAAATCGAATTAGCAATTACTCCAGTATATCAAAGGCTCAATTAAAAAACATTAACAACATTAATAACACAAATGCTGATAAAACAATTCCACACGCCTCGAAATCACCCGATATACATTCGCCGACTCCCTCACACCTGGATCTCCCACCAGCCTGTACTCCTCTTACAGTCATCCTGGCAAATGTACCACAGATAGGACAGCACGACCAGGAGACGTGCAAATCTCTTAGAAATAAGTCATTACATTGGCTGGGGAATAGAGTGGGAGCCACCCGAACCCTGTTTGAAGAATTTAAGATGGTACGTAGGGTGGGATGGGTTGGAAGAGCCAGGAAACCCTTTACAGGTGATTGCCTGGTTCTTACTTTCCGCTCGCCTTGGCTAGTTGAAAAGATTCTGGGGAATGCAGCCAGCAATAAGATTGAAACTGGGATTAATATCCTCCCCTTGGGTTTCTTCTATCGACCTCCCTTCCACTTAGTGAAATTAGACCATCCCCAGAGCATGCCTAGCTCAATATATACTGTTCCAGTACATAATCGCTATAGTGCGCTCTCATCACTAGAGGAATTGGACTGACTACCCCAAAAGGCGACAACTGATCCAGAGGTCCCACTAGGAATTCAAGGTAACAGCCCGTTTAGACTACCCCAAAGGGCGACATTTGATCCAGAGGTCTCACTAGGAGTTCAAGGCAATAGCCCGTATAGACAGAGGCAAAATAAAGCAATGTATCCTGAAGCACCTAATATAATATTAAATAGCGAGGAAGTTTCGAATGCCATTCCACTTGACCCAGAGACAACGGGATTAGAACCCCAGCTACCATTATCACCCCGGAAAAACGAAGGTCAGATTAATATTACTTTTTGGAATATAGCGGGCCTACCTTCTAAACTCCACAATGACCTCTTCCTTGACTTTACTAGGAAAACGGACATCCTTTGTCTCCAAGAGACTTGGACTCAAAATGAAATTCACATCGACGGATTTAAAACATATCATACTCCAGCTTGCCCGTCCAATCATGGAAGATCAAAGGGAGGTTTATGCATTTATGTTTCAAACTTGGTGGTATTAAAAAAAATCACGTTTGAAATATCCGATCCCCACTACCAAATTTTAACATTTTCAAAGGACAGCAAAGACTCCCTAACGGTTGTGAACTTCTACAATAATATTGCTAAAGAAAAAGAGGTAGATAAAATGGTCCAATTCAGACAAATCTTGCACAATATCCAGACCCATAGTTCAGGAAACGCCCAGGTTGTATGGGGTGGAGATTTTAATGCCAACTTATGCCCTAATAATAACAATCAGTCATGTGGCTTGAGAGATGAGGAAAATTTTAATTTAACCCATTTCTCACATAATATCCTTGGCAGTGCATTGAATGAGAATATCTTTATGCTGGACCTGACCTTTGCAAATGAATTAGTAACACCTCCTATCCCTTTTTCACAAACGTTTAACGGGAGAGGTCTGAGTTCCGTTATAGATTTTATCCTGGTCTCAAATCTTTTCGGTAGCAGGGTAACGCAATTTAAAAAGCATAAGATAGCCATAAGCGATCACTTCCCACAAACAGTAACAATTACAGGTAAAAAATTTAACCATCATAATAAACATAAGATCAAAAAACCTAACCATATTTGTACTAAATTGGTCATCGATAATATAAATGGTTACTCATTGAAATGGGAAATGATAGATCCCGAAATAACAACATACTTAGTGGTGGGTAAGGCCTTGGACCAAATCATGACTTGCTTAAATGAAAATTCTTCTCCTCCGCTGGTCCTAGAAAGTTTCCAAAATATCACGGCAATAATAAAAAATTGTCTGAGAGTAGAGAAAAAAAGGGGGGATCAAAAGAAAATCTGGTGGTATAATACCAACTGCACAAAAGCCCACCGCGCACTTAAAAAAGCTATTCACAACAAGGAAACGGACAAATATGTTATTCAGCAAGCCAGGAAACTATATAATCAGGTTATAAAATCAAGAAAAAAGGCACTAAAAAACTCCCTGTGGGAAGATCTGCATAGGGCTAGTATCCAAAAAGATAGCAAGGCGTTTTGGAAAGTAGTCAGATCTCCTTTTCTCTCCCCTGAAATCACCCCTTCACTGGACGTAACGATCGATGAACATCAATGGGTGAGCCATTTCACCAAAATGTTTGGCTTCCCCGAGGCGATCACAATCAGGAATCGCCCAACATCCCCTCTTCTTGAAGACAGTGTGGTCTATCCAATTGAGGTATCTTTCTCATTAAAAGAAGTGATATCAGCACTAATTGAAAGTAAAGGCTCCAAGGCCCCAGGACCCGATGGGATCCCCGTTGACATCTATAAGCATAACATTGACCTTTGGGCTCCATTATTACCATGCATTCTTAACGCAACCTCTTCGATGGGCCTGATTAAAAGTTGGACCGAGTCTATCATGGTCCCTATTTATAAGAAAGGCAACAGACAGGATCCTTCCTGCTACAGACCAATTTCCCTATTAGATTCATTGGGTAAAGTGGCAGGAAGGATACTCCTGTCGAGGTTACAAACATGGGCAAAAGAAAAGAATGTATTATCAGACCTTCAGTTTGGCTTCAGGGAAGGCCTGAGCACAATAGACCAGGGCCTTAACCTGGCCATCCTGATGGGCAAATACACGAAGGCGCGGAGGGGGAAACTACATTTGGTGTTTGTAGACCTCTCCGCGGCCTTCGATTGTGTTTCACATAAGAAACTATGGAACATTCTGAAAGAAATGGAGGTAGAAGCACCCCTAATCAACTTTCTGAAAGCCCTCTATAGCAATGCTACAGCATGTGTCCGATTTGGGCCTACAGGTGAATGTACTTCGTCATTCCGGGTGTATAGAGGGGTAAGACAGGGGTGCGTCCTGGCCCCGTTCCTTTTCACATTATATACAAATGGCCTTGAGAAGGCCTTATTGGAAGGAAGCCAGGATGTCCCCCAAGTGCACCTGAACTCGGCAAACAGACGCATACCAGCATTGCTCTATGCGGACGATGCTGTAATTCTAGCAAGGACCTCACTGGCTCTTCAGCGGGCATTAGAGTCTTATAATACCTTTATGCGAGACATTGACTTAAAGATAAATGTCACAAAAACATATGTGATGAACTGTGGTGAAGGTAGTAAGAAAGGAATGGATTTATTCCTAAATGGGAGCAAATTGGCTACTACATCTACCTACCCATATCTGGGGATATTAATAGACGATAAGGGTACATGGGGCCAAGCAATCAATTCAAGAAAACTCCTCTTTATGAGAGCTACCTCAGCCCTTGTCTATTTCTCACAAAAATTAGGTAAAAGAACTCCCTCAGAATTAATAAAGATATATAATGCGAAGTGCACGAGTGTAGCAATGTATGGGGCACGGATTTGGGGCCATCGCAACGTTTCTGTACTACAGAAAGTGGAAAACGCATTCCTTAGATATTTATTAGCTGTGCCTGGTTCCACTTCTACATATGTCTGCCATGTTGAGGTAGGAGTCCCCTATATAACGGATATTATAAAAATCCAACCTGTGACCCTGTGGCATCGTATCTGGAAGTCACAGTCCAATAAACTCAACCAGTCGGCGCTACAGGACGCACTGAAGCTGAATTATTCCCTTGACATAGAATGGATTAAATATGTAAGGGATTTCATGACAGACATAGGTAAACCTGAATATTTCTATAAGCCAGCTTCAATCTCAGGTGTTTCAGGGAAAGAATTCAAGAAATTATGCTTGCACCACATGGAGAGGCTGAGACTTGCGAGTGAAGCAACAAAATCCACTGTCCTCTCTAATCTTATGCCAACTTCCTCCTTTGGCATGCAACCGTATCTACAAAACACCATAAATGGTTATGATAGATTTGTTCTTACTCGATTTCGGTTGAACATTTTTCATAGGTTGGTTACCTTTCCATCTGTTAATGATTGGTCTAAGAATCTACCAACTTGCCCGTGTGATGACATTTCTCAGCAATCAACAATTCATGTTATTCTGTTTTGTAAATTTTATAATGATCTGAGAAGAAAATGGATAGTCCCAATTCTGAAAATCTGGGGCATTCGACAATGTCGCCCTGCCTTTATGGCTCACCAATGTCTTGACAATGAATGTATAATCTCAAATGTTATCTTCTTCTTAAAGAATCTTATCAAATGTCGGAATAACGTAGTTTTAGACCATCCTGTTAACAGTGATAGAGTCTCTGTTTAAATGTCATTGAAGACTCAAGCATGAATATTAATGCCCTATTTGTTAAATAGTAGAAGGATCATAGAGCTGAAAAGCTAACAATGCACTATTTCCCTTATTTTTTAACGTATCCCGAAATGTGGAAATTAAACTTATGAGTCAAGCGTCAGCAAATGACTAAAACTTTTATGGTTTTCTTTTTCTTACCATTTAATCTCACAAAAACGCCAAGACATAAGGTACCCTACGTTGACTTGGGAGTACACCCCAAAGCATCTTAATCTTGCTGATGGGGGCTATTTTTCTTTCCGTCTTTTAGAGCCATAAAGCATATAATCTATGATCATTCAAAGCAAAATGATAACAACTGACTATTCTCCATTTCAAGATTGCGGTTTTGCACGTACTTTTTATTGTATTGCTCATATTGGTCCTTTTTAAAATATAACTCTTTTTAATTTATTTGTTTTGTACAGAACAAAATGCTCAAATGTCGGATTGTACATATTGAGAGCTAATTTACGACTATGCAAAGAAAAATGATAACAAATCGACTTCTTTCCCCCCTAAGATCGCGATTTTGCACATATTTCTATTGTATCGCCTATATGAGTCATTTTAAACTGTATTTTCTCTTTTAATTCATGTGTTTTTGTACTGTGCAAATGTTGAAATGTAAAATTGCACATGCTTTTATGGTTTGTAAATTAACTTACCGAATAAAGCTTATTTTGATTTGATTCTGAGGCGTTCTCCGAAATACTGCATTTGGTTTGATCTATATGCAGACTGGCTCGACTCCTCGAATCAGTCTGATATCGTCTCCTGTGAAGTTCCATACCACTGGAGAGATGGTGTCTCGCAAGTCCAGCGGCATGTCCTCAACTGTCAATAAAGTAAACATGGCCAGACAATGATTTTGATTCACCAACTTGAAAGCTATGTCCTCATCATTAGTCTGCAACTCAATTCCCTTCAGAGTACAATAGATGGTACAATTCAATTTGCACAGGAGAGCACAACCTAATAAACAGACTGGACTCGAATCACACACCATGAACTGGTGATGATCTTGGAAAGTTCCGATTTTCACTGGCACCTCTTCTGTCAAAGGGTTTGTCAATCTTTTCTTGGCACCTCTTAAAACGTGGATTGATTTTCCCAAGAGTGGTAGTTTTGGGGCTACTGCAGATCTCACAGTAGAATGCATAGCACCAATATCAATCAAGAATGTAACGGAAAGACCATCTATGTCAAATTCTACATATGGTCCACTCTGGTCTACCTCTAAGACTGCTCCAAGAGTACAGTTTTCCTCCCCCCTCAGACACCATCATAGGGATGGGTCCTGATCAAATCCATCTAGTGCTTCCATAAAGGGCATCTGATGGTACGTAGGATTGCTCTGTTAGATTCTTGGGGGTTGCAGCACTTGCACTGACTGGTTCTGATTCCCTCCCGCATTAAGGGATCTTGGCCTTGTCACAGTCGGTAACTGATTTACCACGTATGTCACTTGCATGAGTTCTTCTTCCTGCACCTGATTCACCGGATTTAACCGGCACCCATGTTTACAATGCTTGATATTGTGACAAAAATGACAGGCAGTTGTCTTTTTCAGCGTAGCAACATGGATACCTGTTTTGGGATCTATGGAGACACCTCTTTCTCTCCCCTGTCCCACTAGACCTGATGTATCCTGGACTCATCCTTGGACATTCCCTTGATTACAAACTACTATACCTCCAGTTGCCTGCACCTGCTCTCCCTTCTGTGCTTTTCACATTTGAACCAGCATTAACTTCTCCTTTATCGTCATATGCTAGGAATCCACCTCATCACTGCAACACTGGGCATACCATAGAATTTCGTCCACGATTTGTTTTGCCAGCAGATGAAATGCTGCTGGATCATAAGGCTGATTTCCGGCCTCAATCCTGTCAAAACTTTTGAGACAAACTAACCCATGTCTTTTGGGTCGAGTGTGTCCTACCAGCTGTTTTGCTTAAAGGCTTGCAAGAGCCTCTCATAATAGGCATGCACTGATTCTTTAGGCTCCTGGGTCGTATTATCTCTCTTAATCCAAATGATGTCTTGAGGGACTATTTTGAACTGCAACCATGTGATCATCTGATAGTACTTTTTCATGACCAAAGGTAAAGGCCGATAAGTTACAGGATCCCTCTCTGGCTCAGCAGCAGGCCATTCAATAGCAATTTTACATGAAGACCATAGATCGCTAGGAACCACAATTTCGAGCACAGTATTTAAGTCAATCCACAACACTTTCGAGATCTTAACAAAGTGATCGACTTGCTTGTACCATTCAGCAGGTTTCATTCTCAACCTGGAGAATTCATTTGTGAATGCAGCTAGGCCACCTCTTCTCCATTGAAAATGCACATACTCTCCGTTACGCACCTATCATAGTGGATATGCCTCAACTCCCAGGGTTCCCCATCGTGGAGGTGGCATTCTCCCTGTCACTTTCCTGACCCTCTTCTTTTTAGACCACTTTTCCTCCCACTTATCCAGCATACTCCAAACCCATATTCCTATAACCAACTTTGGATGTGTGTTTTCAATCCTGTCATTCTCTTTTCCTCCAGCTATTGGTCAGTATAATTTTCTTTCAAGACAGGTCTACTTCATGGGTTCTCCAGGTTAGTCTGGTTTACGGGTTCATTTTTTTCCTCTCTTTTTTCTGTATTTCCCTTTTTTCGCAGTCTCAGTCGAATCAATATGCCACTCTTCTCAAAACATCACTGGACAATACATACTATAAAACGTGTATGACTATTATGGCATGGTCAACAACAATCTGACTGCACTCATAAAAGACATTACGTTGTATTATGTATGATTATTGTCTATCACACTTGAATAAACCCTGTGCTGTAAGTTGAAGTGGTTCTGTTAACCTTGCAACAGATGTGATGTAAGAAATGTCTTTCCAATATATGGTGATAAAAAAGAAATGACAAGCTGTTGATATAAATGAAAACAGTTTAATAAACCTATATTTAAAAAAAAAAGACAGGTCTACTTCATGCCTCTCATGTGATCGTCTCCCCTTGCGGGTAACATCCTTTGCTGTAAACCACAGGTCATCTGGCTCAAAGGTATATTCCACTGATGATCTTGTCTACCTCAGCCTTCAACCTCACCACATCCAGTAGTTTCACCTTTACTGCAGCCTTGATGGTTCCCTGACTTGATGTACTGTTCCGACCTACCTTGCTGTTTTTGTGATTCCGCAACCAAGTCTCTAAATCTGCAACATCTAGAACATGTTGATTTCCAGCAACTCCCTGACTTGCACTTGCTTCTGAAGTTGCACCCACTGGTCCTCTCACTGGTGTTTCCCACATCCTCAAGTCTGAACTAGTGCTTGCCATAGGTATGGATCGTATAGTACTAGAACCAATGCGTATTCCCAAAGGGTCAGCAGTAGCTGGTAAAGGGGTACTAGTTTCTACAAGTACTAGAGATAGACGATTTCCATTTGTGTTCCCTGACCTTCCCAATCCGATTCCTTTTACTTGATCTGACTGTCGCTGACTAAGGTTTCCCACCGAGCTCGGGTCATACACAGGGACAACAGGACCATTGGTGACTGGTACTGTAAGAGCTTCCGGTAACCGTGAAGCAGCGCTAACTCCATTTTGTTCCATGTCTCCTAAAGTGGACACTCCTGTTCCCCTCCTCCTGAAGAATTCCTTCCCATGATCAGTGTACTAGGACCCTTTTGAGGTGCTGACACACTTTCCACATTCTCTGTATTCACCAACTCTCGCCTTACCTCCTCAGAGTGCAGGATGCTCAGAAAACTACCCATCCAACAAGCGGTCGTCTGTATCACGCCCATCATTTCCATTGTCCCTTATTTTTCGATTCTGAGAGACTACCTCTCCTACCAGCATTGGGTACAGCCTTTCTCCTTCAATAGTATCCACTCTCCATCTCTTAAGCTGTGCATCCCATTTCTCTTCCTGACATGCCCTCAAAGTTTTCCTCTTCTTCCCTTGGTATATCTCCCTTTTCTTTGCATGTGCTGCACGTATCCATGCCTCTAACACCTCAAACATCACTCCTCTCAACAGGTGCAACACATCCAACTGAAACGAACCAAAACGAGGAAATGACAATTCACCCTCTTTTTCAGTAATTTTGTGCCAATTTTGAAGCCAAATTATAGTATGGAGCCCTACTTTTGTCATCATATAGTGTGCTGGAGTATCCTCAGGTGGCGCTTCATCGCCCACTTGAGTAACAACCCCTTGATCGCCCCTGAATAGATCCGCAAACACCCTAAAACAGCGCATGATTGAATAGAAGTTAGTTACAATTTTGACGACTGAACAATATTTTCCAACCACAACTTCCCGATGGTTGGTACCAATCCCAGTGCGGCATTACACCAACTGACCTATCGCAGCGTGGCACACTCTGACATCACCTTCACGCCACGCAGTGGCTCGCCCTCTTTTACAATTTGTCCGTACGTATTCACTCAAACAATCGTCTTAAACTCTGTAATTGTCTGCCATCTAAAATGATCGATAGAATTCAGTCATCCAAGAACATACGCACACGGCAATCCTCAACCTGCGCTAGTCACCTGAATCAGTATAGTTTGCCTCTGTACACAAGGTCCTCTAAACGATTTCCATACGACCCATTCACACAAAGTTCCCTGTCTTAGGTGGAACTGTTGATGATGTCTCACGACAACTCCAAAGTTCTTCGGTTAGACAATCACAAAAAATCTCAGTGTCTTCTATACCTTTTAATATATCCCCGGATCTTAGGCCACTTTCGAACCTGAGACTAGAATCTCAATCCTTGGACCACATCGGGCCCAAAACCACATTCACTCGACTCTCAAGCAAACTCCACCAGACATCGCACAATTAATTCATTCCTGCAATTTAACACACACACCATACACCATATTGATACTCACTCCTCCGTTTGCTGCTGATCTTGCTGCACCATCTCCACCGAATTCCGTCACTCTCTGTTCTCGATCATTGGGCTCTATTTTGGGACTCTGGATTTCTAGGTTCCCTCTTTTCTAGACTAGTTATGGATTCTCCCCTCGCTTCATGTGCAAACCATCCTCTGCTACCAACTGAAAGTGCCGGGCCCATACGTTCTGGACCTACTCTAGAATCACAATCCGATGGTTCTTTTTAGTAGCATGTAATGCGTAAAGGGGAGAAAGTTTGTTATTAATGCCAATCAATTCACTACAGACGACTACGTCAGGTTAGTTAATATATTACAAAGCCAAAAATAACTGGACATAAAGACACCTCAAACAAGAGTGTAGAAATACATCTGAATCAGCATAAAGCCAAATCTGCTAATAAAGTTGAGGAGATGCAACATGCACAAAACAATTAACTCAAGAAATAGGATGCAGGGGATCAAAAGGCATGAGTCCAAATTTTCCTGCATGGAGAGTTGATAAAAATAAAGGGTCAATCTATCCCTACACTATCACTAAAATACCATCCCTACTTAAGCATCTTCAAGGAAAGGAATTAAAGGTGTCAGCATGTGGAAGCTTCCTAAGAAGTCTCTCCCCCATCAACGGGTCAAATAGTATAAAGCTATCGAGGCAGAGCCCATTCTAAGATGCTCTCTCTCTGAAGAAAGAGAAGAAGTGGGCACTTTCCCTACTCTCACACCACATTAGTACAGTTATTTTTCCCAAGAGTCGTTGCAGGTCACGCCATCCACTCTGAACACGATCTCAAAGGTAATTTTCCATGGGATAGCGGTTTTCCTAAACGACAACATGTTGACCTTGATTTCCAGGCCTTCTCCGGTTTGAAAACACAACAACTTCCTGTATCTGCTTTAGCTTACGATGTATCGCCTAATCCCCTTGCCTCATTAATAACACAAAGACATTGTTCTAGCTAACAAAGGCACTTTTCTCCACCTGCAACATAAAAAGTGACAAAGAAAGAAATTCACAGCACACAAATAATTAAAACTGTTAATTCTAAAGCGAGAGCTTCCAGGGAAATTGCATTTGAGGCCTACAAAATTCAGCTAACATAAGAAAAATGGCATATGAGATTAACAAAATTGCATAAGGAATAAGGCACACTCAGTTAATATTCCTACCTGCATGTAAAATGACACATTAATAAACACATTTAATTAATGAATGATTGTCAATTCCACATGAGTTCTTCACGTTAATATTTGCTGCTAGTTACATTCACTTTCTACATTAATTCTACATGTTACTATTCAATGGCCTATACACATCACATTTCATGTTATTACATTTTGAGATTCTAACACTTCATGTTAACATGACAAAGGATTATATGTTGGTGCGCTCTACATGTGTGGTTATAATGCACCCCTACAATTAAAATGTGGTTTCCACTACATCACAAGGCAGCACACAGGGCGCCAGACAAGGGAGAAAGCAGAAAATCATCATATCTTGGTAGATATGGCGCATTTCTGCTCTCCCCCTTTCACACGATGAAGCGTATCGCAGAAAGTTGTCTTACTGCTTTGCATTGTGTGAAACACTAGTAAATCTACCCAACAGTATTTAATAATTGAAGAACTCATAATACAAAATAAACATAGTTGATTTGTTTTGCTCACTTACCATTACAAGTCTCAATTCAAATGTTTGTAGGAAATTTCTAATACTTCAAATATGACCATGGTAGGGTGGTTCACAGTAAAAACACATATTGCTCATGAAATACAACACTAAAATAGTGGTATTACGAGGGCGTGTTAAAAAAGGGGTTTCATGAGAAAGTCAGGGTTGGTCTTCCTGCTGGGCATTCCTGGAGCAGGAACTTTGATCAGGTTTGTGAATATAGGTTGTTCTACTTGGGTCCTGGTGGAAGATTTTATATTTATGCAATAATTTATTTACAACATTGTTAAAGGCAAGCCCAGTCATAACAGCAGAACAGTGCTTTGCAAGACTGATAGGATAACCAGTACTAACATAAACAGCGATACAATAAGTGAACCAAACAAAAAACCAAAATGGACTAAATTTGTTTTTTTTTTTAAATGAAACGCTCGTGTTGGTTTTTCTTGAATATCTAACGTTGTTGTGACATTTGCGTATAATCAGCCAGGTTAGCCATTGCTGGAAAAACTTAGCTGCAGGTTTCTAAAGGCTGTATTTCTCCCTTCTGTTTGAGCAGTGGGATGTTTTTCTCGTGGTACATTCCCATCTTTACATGGAACCAGCAGGGCAAATAATTCCATGTGCTTTGGCATTTTCCCCTTGCTTTGCCACCCGGTTTGAGACAGTCTGGGTTTGTTTGAGCGTGCTGCAGCCATGGCAAGCTTTCCGGAAAGCGGATTGTACTTGTTTGAGTTGGCACCTGAAAATGAAATCTAGAAAATGCCAAATAGTGCCTCACCTGTGCTGCAAAAATAATTAGAAGAAAACCTTTTTTGACTTATTCAGGAAGTTCATCTTCAAAAACAGCCTGATGGCCCGGTCGGTGGACAGAATAGCGTCCTTGAACAGGATTGAGGGCAAAAACAATACCCCTGTTGGCGACCTACAGCAGGGGTGAAACTGGGGAGACTAGGAGATTGATGGATGCATTTTACACATCTGTAGGGGTGCATCATAATCATGTGTAGAACGCACCCACATTTAATCCTGTCTCATGTAAATGTGAGTGTTAGAATTGTGAACATGTTAATGTATCTACGCAACATATTTCAGTTTATTGGCAAGTGTTTTGAAGAGTTAATGTAGGACATAAATTTAACTAGCAGAAAAAGCTAACATCGAGAAATCCTGGTGTGGAGTTTGATTTTACTCATGTGTTAGATGTGTTTAATAATAATAATACTTTCCACAATTATTTGAATGTGTTAGTCGAAATGTAAAATTAATTATGCCACTAGTAATATTTAAATGATACGTTCTTATGTTAGCCAAATCTGTGGGCCTTAAATGCAACCCTGACAACTCTTGCTTTAGGATAAATGTTCTGAATTTCATGTGCACTGTGGAAACTGTTCTTTCTCATGTTTTGCATTGCAGGTGGAGAAACATTCTTTAGGCAAAGTAATGGCTTTGTTCGAGCAACTAAGCTAAGAGAGAAGAAGTTACAATTACATGGATTGAGGTGATAAGGGTAAAAAGTTGGTTTCACACGGGAGAAGGCATCAGGGGCAAGAACGAATTGTTGCAATGAGATGTACATGGAGAACACCGTTGAAAAGAACACTCATGACTGTACCTACTGTGGTGTACATGTGTGACGTGCATCATGGGAATTCTACCTGTGGATAACTGGTTGTTGGAAGTAGGGATAGTGCCCACATCTTTCTTGCCTTTGGAGAGGGAGCATCTCAGAACGAGCTCTTCCTCTTGTGATGGTGGCTTTATGCTGCTTGACGTTTCTCTATAGTGGAGAAACGTCTTAGGAAGACTCCATGACTGACACCTTTCCTCCTGATTGGAAATGCTTACTCATTATCTAGGGATGTCATCTTAGTGATAGCATAGGGATAGTTTAAATGCTCTTCACTCACCAACCTCCGATGCAGGGAAATTTGGACTCTTGTTTCTTGATTGTTTGTATCCTCCATCTCAAGTTAATAGTTCTGTTCATGTTGCACCATCTGAATTGGGTGTGTAGACTTGGCTTAATGCTGTTTCCTTTGTATTTCTATAGTCTTGTGTTGAGAAGTGTTTATGTTCAGTTATTTTTGGCTTTGTAATAAACTTAACTAACTTTCCTAAATTGTCCTTTGGTCATTCTGTATCAGGAAGCAGAACGTTAAATTGACTGTGCATTAATGTTTTTCTCCCCTTCACACTTTCATGCTGCTTAAAAGATCCATCGGATGTGTCCCTAGAAAAGTTCCAGAATTATGAGAAACTGCTCTTTCAAAATGGACCCCTGGACTTACAGCGCTGCGGCCCCCCCTGACGATGGGTGAGACAACCATTCTGCTGACCATGTTTTCCCACCATAGCAGATCCTCCCAAGGCATAATTAGTTATTAAAGCTTGTTCAGTTAGTATAACGCACCGGTAGTGAAAACATTAATATATCCTTGAGGGGAGAGTAAGATACACAGCACACTACAAGCAGCACCAGGGAGATGCTAATAGGGAAAGGAAACTAGGATGAGGACGCCCATACCCCTGGTCACACTCTTGGGTAAGGTGGAGGGTCCTCTATATTGTGTGCTGATAGCAAGCGATGGCCACCCAACAGAATATTGTAAAAGATAATTGAGGTTGCTCTCCTTATTTGATTTTTTTTGGTAACCTAAATATATCATTTTCCCTTCAAGCTCTATAATAATGTCTTGCATCTTTCATTGCATGGCTTGCATTGTAATCTGAAACATGATGATAAATGGTGTTCTCTATCTCTTCTTGGGAAAACAACAATGGAATGAACTGCAGCCAGTTGAATTACATTTAGTTCAGATTAACTCAAAAATAAAAAAATATGTATCCAGCACTTATTTTCTTTTTTAGTAATTTGCCTTAAGTACCATGGGTATGCCAGTGCTTAATTTGTAAACCACTAAGTGCCAGGGCCCCGGTCAGGAGGCCACTGCAGCATACACCACCCATTGCCCCTGCCAGCGCTACCAATGCCAGTACCAGCACAACTGTTAACCATCACACTTCTACATGATGCGACAGTGCAGCCTATTCCAGGCCACACAAAGCAATAAAATGGCTAGGGTGGCAGGTATTACTCGTTTTTAATGCATATTGAATTATAAAACAACTGTTGTGCTCATCTCTAAATAAGACCTACAGTACCACCATGTGGCAAACTGTCAAAAGTGCTGGTGTTGACAATTAAGTGTGGGTACCGTGCACCGGAAACCACAGGCTTAAATTAAGTCCTGGGTATGCCAGACATGGGTGTGGTAGCTCACTCAGCATGAGGACCCATGCTGCACCTTGTGGATAAGGCCCCAAAAGACCGAAACACACCTGCTTCTACTACCATTAGGTGGGAAAATGACCTAGCACTTTGTGCTGGACTGTCCCTTTTGGGGATGGGTTTTCAATAATTTGCATGTGATTGGTCCATGCCTGAAATGGCACATCGATCACAAACATAACAGACTGAGATACGGCCAGAACAATTACCAACGGGTTAGAGCTATCCAAATGTTTCCACCCTCTGGGAAACAACCTTTACAACGCAGTCATTACATCGCACTACCTTTACAACGCAGTCATTACAACGCAACATCCTTTACATCGCATGCCTTTACAACGCAGCCATTACATCACATGTCACTACAACACATGTCATTACTACGCATGTCACTACAACGCATGCTACTACAACGCAATATAAGGTAAGTAATGGGAAATAGTAATTTTACCCCTCCCCTATCCAACGCTGACCCTACTGTTGCACTCACTGGAGTGGGAATAGTAATTTGTACCCCCTACACTATGCAACACTTACCCTACTGTTGCACTCACTGGAGTGGGAATAGTAATTTTTACCCCTACACTATCCAACACTTACCCTACTGTTGCCCTAAAAGTAATATGCATTGAAAAGGTGTGCGTTGTAATGGTATGTGTTGTATTGGAATGCATTGTAAATGTAGTTTCTAAAAATGCATTGTGATGTCCTGCAATGTAAAATCATGTGTTGTAATGGATGTTGCGATGTAAAAACTGCGTTGTAAAAGCATGCGTTGTAAATGTTTGTGTTGTATCGACATACATTCCACCCTTCACTATTTGTATTCCCATTTACTGTAAACATTGCGGTGTTGTATAGCAGCATATTTCTAAAGGAACTCTGCAGCTTTGGGTACGAAAGAGTTTTAGACCCTTACAGCTCTGATTGACTGCATATACAAGGGGGATGGGGTGATTGATGCCCTGGAGAGTCTACCGGGGAACAAGGAGGGCGTGCTTTGCATTCCGAATGGAGTTTTCGCAAATGCAGACTTACACACACCCTTATTCATCACCTTTTCCTGTCACACCAATTGGCATTAATTGCTGAGGTCCAGCCAATAAAGATTCCCTTTCACTAACTTTGAGTGCAGTTGTATTCTCTCTTATGAAAAAAAGCTGTTTCAGACAGCAAAAGAGACAGTTTGTCATACAAAATGTCAGGGTTGTGATACAGGGAAGCAAATACGAAAATGTCATCAAAAAATCTAATAATTTCTCTCAGAAAACAGACTATTGATACCTTTTCAAATTTTTACAGTGTGCTTTAAAAGTATGAAGAGCATGCATACTTGACTTGGGGCAAGAGAACGGACTCATTTGTTTTGGGGTGGGGATCGAAGGGTAATTTAGTAGATGGACTAATGCTGCCAACCGGATGCGTAGCAACAAAATGGATTTATTTTGGGCAAAGATCGGACGATAATTTAGGGAATGGAGTAAGGCTGACCACCAAATACATCTGATATATTGATTGTCATATACAAAAAGAGAAGATTCTCATCATCAGAGAATTATGTGTAATTGACAGATGTAGAGGTATATAAAGACATAGATTATTAGGCATATTTTATGTGTTTTGCATTCCCCACTCTCCTGTCTATTGTGTATATGAGGATTCACTCATTTATTGATTATTAAACCCAGAAAACGCAATTCAGTAGCATTTTCTGCAAAGGAGGAATTGTGCGATCCAAATTCGAATAATTAAAAGGGGGGTATATATTTTTTTTTAGAACAGCAGGTACATTTCCAACAGAAACTAGTCATATAGTTTGAGTGAGTACATAAACAATTTAAGGATGGATGAGACAATAAACTAAAGAGTTCAACATATAGCAGTAAATTACAAATCGAATGAATTCATCTTGTACCTCTGTGGGCTAACAAGGTAGCTTGTTTGGACCCAAGGGGCCTATTTACAAACTGAATGTAGCAATACATAAATTAGTAATATTTTGGTACTATTCACATAATACAAAATGCTCTTCAAAAACCTGCATGTAGAGCGCTCCGCCTCACCTATCTTTTCGGCCCAAAGATATCCGCCAATGTGGGTGAGATCTAAGCACACGTAGGTATATATTTTTAGGTCTCACCTGAGGCAGTGTGCATGCGCTTGCAGCGATCAATTGTTGTAAAAAAATACATCTCTAAAAAGAGGCGTTTAGCCTGCCCATTATTTACCATTGATTGGCTTAATTGTTACTCTTATATTCTTCCTTTTCATTGTTGAGAGCGTGTCTGTGCATGTCGGCTTCACTTCGACTCCGTGTTTCTGTTTTCTTCCCTGGAGCATAGACCACGTACTGATTGATTTCTCGATTAGTGCTCTTCCGCACTGTTTTTGCTTGGATTTTGGTACTTTTTTTGTGAGTGTACATTGTCTGTATGTTACTTTTACACGCTCTATCGTACAAATTTTGGATGCTTGTATACCCCGTCTTTTTGATTTATAGTTTCTGGGTTTTCCACTCCCTTCGCATGTTGCTTGACTGCCAGATGTTTCTGAACTACATTTTCCACTAAGGCACTTTTCTCCAGCCTGTCTTGTGGGAACCACATAGCAAAAAACAATGCAATTTATTATATTTTCTTAAAGTTACATGTTGCAGCATTCACAAAGGGTGTGTTTACTTATGGATCCTCCTTGTTTTTGCCACATTCCATGTAATGCCTCCTTCCTACACAATTTTCGGAAGGCCAACATAAGTTACATGTTTTTATACTGCACCATTTGGTGATATTGGTTCTTGCCTAAAATCATGTGTATGTGTGCTCATAGGTTGTAAGCCCCACGCCATACCATACTCATACCATAATATACTAAAAATACCAGGAAATTATATACTACACTGTACCATATCATACAATAACAGACCACAACATACCATACTAAATATTACCAGGCCATACCATTCCATTCAATGCAATGACAGCCCATACCACAACATACTATAAAATGACAGGCCATACCATATACTACACCATACAATAAATACCTTTCCATACCATCCTATATGCCTACCACAACATACTATTCAATCAAGGTACCCTCACCTCTTTTTGCCTCTGCCCACCCCTGAACCCTCAAGTCACCCTCCACTCTCTTTACCTCTACCCACTCCTGAACCCTCAAGTCATCATCACCTCCCTTTACCTCTACTCACCCCTGGGCCCACAAGCCACCCTCACCTACTTTTACTTCGGCCTTTACCTCTACCCACCCCTTAGCCCTCAAGTCACCATCACCTCCCTTTACCTTTACCCACCTATGAACCCTCAAGTCACCTTCACCTCACTTTACCTGTACCCACCCAATAAACCCACAAGTCACTCTCACCTCCCTTTACCCACCTGAACCTTCAAGTCACCTTCACGTCCCTTTACCACTACCCACCCTTTAATTCTAGAGTTACCCTTACCTCCCTTTACTTCTACCCATTCCTAAACCCTTAAATAGCATTACAAGTATGTTTTTTATCTTACAAAAAGCAAACACAAGAAGATGATGAACGGAGTGCTGGAACTTTTCAGACACTCACCCCCAGTCACAGATCTGGGTAGAATCCATCATCTTTCTTTAGCTCACTTCGCCATCCCCCCCAATTCAGACACAGTTATATGCAAATCAGTCTGACCCTGTGCCTCATGGGAACAGTCCAGCCCGAACTACCAAGCCATGTCTTCCCTGGACCGTAAACAAGCTTCCTGGGAAAGGTTTTGGGGTAACCTCAGTTTTTTTTGTGAATTAATAAACAATATTCACTTCCCCTAAATGTTCCCACAGAGAGATCTCCACAAAGGTGGGGTAGATTTCCCCTAGTATGTGAAAAGTTACTAGTAGTAACTTTCCACTTAAAAATTCAGTCCTAGGTGTTTCCATCCCCTGAACTGAGGGGGGTGGGCACATGTATGTTTACATTTAGGTGGAACTCTATATTCAGAAGTGGTGAGCAACAAAGGTGCAAATTTACCTTTGTGAAAAGGGCCCAAGGTGCAAGGCACGAGAGGGTGTAGGAGTACATATGTGATGCACTTGTTGGTATCAAAGTTAAACAGATAGGATTTGAGAGTGGTCTTGCATGATGTAGAGAGGTATTGGACCCATTGAACAGACATTTTCCACAAGCTACATAAGTACTACATTTCAAACATCAATGTCTGACACGTATCTAAACATTTTGGGGATTGCCCTGCAGGATGTTATTGCACAGTTCTTTGTTGTAAAGATGGTTTCAGTAGTGCTTCAAACAAAATTATCGCACAAGCGTCATCAACTGCACTACTACGTTTCTAACAAGTAAATGCCAAGAGGCAATGCAGCTCATAGGATCTCTTATTTTAGTCTCCAAAGGGGTCATTTCACTAAGATGATTCCTTGCATGGAGGTTGTTATTAAACATTTTGTGGAAAAAAATGGAGTTTTGAATAGCTTTAAGCCCAGCTGTTTACATTCCTTTGAGGAGCGCTAAAAAGAGTGAAATGAGTGTCATGAATTGCAATCAATATATTTGTTGTACAACAATGACCATCATGCACTGGCATGGCCGACTGAGCCAAAGACCAGATATAAGTATAGCCGATAGCGTGCGCCACCCATTCTGTTGCTTTTGGGCATTAGCAGGCAGTTTAGAGAACAGAAAATAAATGGAAAAGTAGGTGGAGGCGTAAATGCCCGCCCCGCTTTTTTGTTTTTTTTCAAGAATCTTGGCCTTGTTCTGCAGCACATCATAGTTATAAAAATATGTTCATTTTCTCAGGGAGAATCAAGTGTCAGAGTTATTCTGTGGGCGCCGTGCCTTGAGGACTTGAGGGATCAGTGCCTCTGACTGTACCAGAGACTCACCTCACCTTAAATTGCTTAGTGAAGCATTGATTGCTCGGGTGGCTGCGTTCTGGAGACAACCAATGGATGAGATAGGAGGACATGGCTGGGCACGCTTCTAAGATCACTTATTGCGTTGCTTTATGAGTTATGTGAAAAATATTCCTACTGAAAACCGAAAACTGCTATAGTCATGCTTTTCGGCAAACGGAAAGTGTCCATGACATTGTGGGATGGGGGAGGGAGGTTGGGGCATGGCTCCCTGCCTCAAAGGCAGGCTAAAAGATATGACGCTGTGTGAAGAATTGTCGAAACATACGCCACTACGCTTCCAAGCCCATCGAGCCCTAAAGATTTTTGGTCGCCAATGCTGTATTATTTGTCCAATCTAGCAAATGCATAATGTTCATATAATATATGGGATTCTGCAATCCTTGTATAAACAGCAACCTCTAATTTCTGTATAATCCGCAAATTGTGTTGCATCCGGTCTCAGATAATAAAGAAAAGACCTCTGACCTCGACTACTACATGTTATTGCAGTCGAGTTCTGACGCGCAGTACCAGAGAATAATTGAAGCAGCTGTTTAAAGCAACAAAAACGTTGTTTTTCTTTTTTCTGCTCTATTTTAATAGCTTACAGTGACAAGCAGAGAGAATATGTTTATTTTTTGCTTTCTCTAGATAGAGAAAGGCTAGAGTTTTTCTGTATGTTTCTTCACATTCCAAGCTACTACACTTTTCTTTCTTTTTTTAAAAAGGGGCTTGTATTGAAGTGCTTCTAAGATCTATTTGCAACAGATATCTAACAGATTTAGTATGTGTTTAATTTTGCAATTGAGGTTTTATTTGTATTCATGTTTGCAAACATGCTCGCTCTTTCATATGAAAGAGCTAAGCACCAAGGTTTTAGGTGGTTTGTAGGACAGATAATGGTGTGACCATGTATAATATGGGATAAAGTACCCCCTGGCATACATGATAAGGATATTGCAAGTCATGTTGGAGTTCGATAACCTTATAAGGGAACTACTCCTTTGACCTTGTTCCTCTATATGGTTATGGAACTCCTCAGGTACTTGCTATATCCTTATGATGTATGGCGGGGGTACTCTATCCTTATATATTTGGTAACTTTCCTATATATTGCCACTGTGACACATTAGGTCTATGCCTGAAGCCTGATGATATACACTACTGGATCTGTTCTGCTGCCTGTCACAACTGTACTGTTATTGTATTATTTTTTCCCTCTGTCTTCTTTTGGAAACCTGAATTCAGAATTGTTGCTTTGTCATGACAAGTATGCCTTGGAGATGTGACTGTGATGACTGCTCAATAGAAAAATAAAAATAAAGCATCGCTTGCTAACACTCCTGATAGCTGGTGCTGTTTGTTTCCTAATATTATCTTGACATAATTGTGGGTACCTGGAGAAGACGTTATTACCCTTGTATTGAGGCTCCAACACCAGTAGCCTATTCCCTATCTCTGTCTATTTTTTTCAGTAATTTTTAGTGTCTTTAACTTTTGCACCTTTCAGCATCTGGTTGTTTGTATTTTTATAAAATGGCTTTTTATAGTTTACCTTCCGAACTCCGCGTTTTCAATAAGGATTATATACAAAAAAAAAATAGGTAGCCTCGCAGCGTTAATTTGATGTCTTTGGGGCGAGGTGACGTTACTTCTTGTATCTCTTTTTCGGTGAAATGATGCCATTGCAAAGTCAGTTTATGAGTTTAAGGAACCTGTCAGTCTTTCTTAGACTGCTGTGTAAGCTTGGACTACTCATAACTCCATTATCAGAACTGCATTCAACCTTTTACACATAAATGTCGTGGAGCATACCAAGTTTATTTGTCGCATTTTCGATTGGGGAGCCCCTAGGCAAATGGCCACATATTACCATAGAAACGCGCTAGTCAGCGTTTTTCGTTTGGTTAAAAGACCGGGTGATTCCTGATTCATGAAAGTGGATCGGGGAGTGAATTTTTGCGAATGTGTACGTGGTGGCTGACGAAGGTGGTGCGTGTGGACTAGTCGACGGGAAGTGCCGCTGCAGAGAGCTGTCAAGCGCTCCTCTGTCTGAAAGTCTGTATGTGCGAGTCACAGAGCCGGCACTGAAAGCTTGCTGTACTCAGCCAGCCCTGCCTCACAAAGACTTTTTCATAGGCTGGGAACAAGGAAAACACTCTTGTGGTAAATGCCAAGGACAGGCCCTTTCCCCTTCGATTGGCAAGTAACTCATGCAAGATTTCTTAGAGATTAGTTTAGTGATTTTTATTCACCTTTTTGGATTTAATTTTACCTTGCTCTGTATTTCATGCTGTGTCAGGAAAAGAGCGTTCGGTAATACGTTTTTCATGACAGCACTTTTACAGAAATGGAGCATAGAGGTTATTTTAAAGGAGAAAACGAGTCTTCCTTCTCTGTCCTGCTGATGACGTAATTCAATGTAGAAACAGACGAATAATCAAACTACAACCAAAGGCGTTTAATATGCATGAACGTTTGTATATATTTATATATATATAGTATATATTTATAAATGTAATATATATGTATTTAATTGTGAAGGTGAACACTGTGCCCAAGGATGATGACTGCCTTTCGAGCTGCAGAAGCACTGTGAAATGATATATATATATATACATATAGTTTAAAAAATACCCTTACAGGCATAGAGTGATGAATAAATTATGCAAAAAAGAAGCAGAGAACTCTGGGTAGTTCTCAAGTTTAGGTGGAAAGCAGCTCCTGTATAGTGCACTCTCAACACTAGCGACACTCTGGATCTGCTCACCTCAGATGTCTGATTTTCTATCAAAGTCTTTAAGCATAGGATTAGCACAGTGCCATCCACGCCGAGATAGAAAGGGACAAAGTCTTTTGCCATTTCTACAGCAAAGTCTTTAAGCATAGGACTAGCAAGGGGCTGTCCTTGCCGAGCTATAAAATGACAAAAGCCATTTACCACTCCAGGCACAATATTACAGCTTTGAATTGGTAAAATACCAACCAAGCCAACCTGAAATGAGTAAAAGCAACCCGAGTAAAAGCAACCCGGACACAGTGTTTCGCTCTAATTATACAATTATGTTATAATTAATATATATATATATATATAGAGAGTTTTTTTTGTTTTTTTTATGATCTCACATATTACATCACTCATGACATGGTCAGTGACATCACTGATGACATCACTGACAACATCACTGATTACATCATTCAGTGATTGTGAGTGGTTTCTAAAACCTTTTGTGTGTTAACCCTTTTGCTGCCAGGCCTCCCTGTGCCAAGCCTTTTTTTGGCTAGTTGTGGCAGTTTGCGCTTAGGCCCCCATAACTTTTTGTCTAATTAACTTTATTTCTCCGATACATTAACGGCATAAAAATAAAAAGTATTCTACAAACATACATTCCAAATATTAAAAAACATCACAGATGTTTATGCCGTTATTGTATCGGCAAAATAAAGTTAATTTGACTGACTAACTTTTTGTCTAAATAAGGTATCCACGCCAAACGTGCTTCCTTTTTTCCAACATCCTGGGGATTCTAAAAGTACCCAAGGTTTGCCGATTTCCCTGGAGAGGACAGAGAAATTAGCCAAAAAACAGCTAAATTTGAGTTTTTGGGAGAAAAATGAGAAACAAAATGCTGCAGAAGAAAACCTCAGTTTTGTCCCTACAAATGGCATCAATGAAAGGTTTGGCTGCTGAAATCACCATCTTCCCAATTTCAGGAAAAGGGAGACTTTTGTCAGAAAACCAAAGTGTTGAAATGGGTATGAAAACAATAGTGGTGCCCCAAAAATATATACATTTCTGAAAATTCAGCAGGGGGTCATTTGTGTAGACCCTTCAAGATTTTGCTATAGAAAGTAACAGTTAAAATAAAAAATAAATGATATTGAATTGAAAAAAAACTGCAGTTTGTGCCTACATTTTCAATTGTAACTTTCTATAACTATGGTAGATTTTTAAAAACAATATACCATTCTGTCCGATGGATGTCTCTGGTTGCGGGGATATATAGGGCTTGTAGGTTCACTAAGAACCAGAGGTACCCAGAGCTAATAACTGAGCTGTACCTTGCAATGGTTTTTCATTGTGTACCGGGTAAACAGCAATTCATTTGGTAAAATATAAAAAGTGAAAAGTAGGTATCAAGAAAGCCTATGAATTTCCAAAATGGGAACAAAATATGGAGTTTAGAAGCAGTGGTTATTTGCACATCTCTGAATTTGTGGGTACCCATTCTCACATGTGAATTAGAAGACATTTTCCCAAAAACATTTCTTTTGTGCAAACTGTCTTATATTTGGAAGCCAGAAATGCACAGAAAAACAATTAGTAATAACACTTTTCTACTATTCTGTGTTCCCCTAAGTATCCAGATAAAAATGATACTTCACTTGTGTGGGTAGGCTTGGTGCCCGCAACAGGAAACGGCTCAAAATGTAATGTGGACACATTACATTTTTCCACTGAAAATTGACCCTTTTTAGCAATGTGCCTAGCTGTGGATTTTGGGCCTTAGCTCAGCGGCACATAGGGAAACCTAGCAAACCTGTACATTTGTGAAACCTAGACACCCAGGGGAATCCAGGATGGGGTGACTTGTGTGGCTCTCACCAGGTTCTGTTACCCAGAATCCCTTGCAAACCTCAAAATTGTCTAAAAATCAGTTCTCCTCACATTTCCGTGATGGAAAGTTCTGGAATCTGCAGGGAGCCACATATGTCCACCACCCAACATTTCCCTAACTCTCCTGATAAAAATGGTCCCTCACATGTGTGGGTGGGCCAATTGCCTGTGACTGGAAAGGGCCCAAAACGTATTATGATGACAACAAAATTATCTATCATAAAGCGACCTGGTTTTGCAAGGGAATCACCTGCATTTTTGGTCCCAGGCTCGAGGCGTCATCTAGGGAAACCTACCAAACCCAGACATTTTTGAAAACTAAACATTTGGGGGAGTCTAAGGAGGTGTGGTTTGCACGGAAGAAGGAGACTTAAGAGGCATTTAAACATCCGCAGAATACTGATAAGATGTCTAAAATCAAATGACATTATTTTGAACTCTGCATTTGTAAAATGTATATTATTGATAAGAAAGAAATTAGACTCTGATAATTTTGATTACAGAACACATAGGACCTATTTAATAGTTAATCTGTACAGCAAGATTAGCAGTATTCAGAGTTGCTATATTTTAAACATGGATGGCCTTGATTAATAGAATAATGTATATTTTTAGATTAAAAGTATTATTTTTTAAATTCTAAACATATTTGCTATAATATGAATTCTGTTTTGACATATTGAAGGATTTTAAATATTCAAACAATAAAAATTACATTGAATTACTCCTAGATGCTGCGAGGAAAAAGTATGGCAAGCTGGTGTTAACTCTGCTGCTGGACTGCATCGAGGAAAATAGAATCCTGTCTGACTTTCGAGCAGGATTCGGAAAGGGAGAGGGCACCGTTGACCAGTCCATGAGATTTTTTCTGATCTGTTTGAAAGACACAGTGATCAAAATTGTCCCCTCTATATGGTATTTATTGAGCTGAAGTCAGCCTTCTACTTTGTAGATTGGCCATTCTTATGAACATCCCTGAGAGCCCAGGGTGTCTCTGAGGTACTTATCCCAACCCTCCAAAATGTTTATAAGAACAACACAGCCAGAGTTCGCATTGACAGCAGAGGGAGTGCACCCCTGAATTAAGATCACGTCTGGTGTCCGACGGATGCATGATTGCACTCCTGCTTTTTCTCCTCTTCATAAATGATGTGGGCAATATCTTCTTAGACCTGGATTTTGATGTCCCCAAAATAGGAGGAATTGAATTTCCAATGTTGAGCTTTGCTGGCGATGCTGTCATCTTATCTTAGGCTGAGCACTCAGTGCATCAGCGCATTCGTGGGTTTAGAAGTTATTGTCTTAAGAGAAAAATAGCCATCATTAACAATAAAACAAAATTTATGATTGTACAGCTGATGAGACAGCAGAAATCGTAGTTTAAAGTACATGGATTAAATCTGGAAAGAGTAAAAAGTTTGACTATCTAGGCACATGTTTTGATTAGAAAATTACCTGAATGGCGCAATCATCAAAAAGCGAGGACCTACTGAATCATAATACCGGTGCAATCATCTGCTTTTTCAACAACTTTGGCAGGCGATTCCTTGAACCTACCATTAATGCTTACAAAGCAAAGGTAATCCTAGCCGAATCCTACGGAAGGGACTATAGGGTTATAGAAAGGCAGAGAACCTCAACGTGGCGGTGAATAAATTCAACTCTCATCAAGGCAATCTTGTTTCAGGTCACACTGTGAATGTATAAGACCATGTCCCATTATAAAGGCATGCTTCTGAACATTCTTGCGATCCAAGCCCATATGAAGATCTCTGGCTGGCCTATGTAGCCAATACTGAATGCCGTAGAATCTCCAACAGTTAGAAGGCTAAACGAAAGGTGAGCAAACACTGAAGCAGGTCCCTGTTCAATTAAGTTTTTTCACAAGGCAGGAAGAGTGAATATTGGATGTACAGATGTCTTAACCGATTCAAGCTCAATGTCCATGAAAAGTTTCAAACTTGTCAAACTGCACCATCTGGTCGATGACGGATCAGAGGGGTATCATCGATGAGCTGCTTACTCTAGTCATACTCTCTCACCACGTTAACCCCCCTTATTTGAACCATACCTAAGACACAACAACCAGCATTCAATGTCCGTGTAATCAGGGAGACTGTAAGACAATTATGCACTTCCTGCCTTTATGCACACTCTGCGGAGGTAAATTCAAAAACAATTATTTTTAGCCCACAATACAGGGCGATGCAGCAAAGCTCTGTTACTTCGCCTCCAGACTAACTAAGAAGACTTGTATAAAAGAATGGCCCATTACCTCTTCAGGGCTTGAAAGATGACTAGATTGAATCATCATCATTTCCTGGGGCTAGTAACAGTTTCCTGCTGCTCTTAGATAATCCACACTTAAGTACTAGTTAAAAAAACAAATGTTTTCTTTGTTTTGGATAAATGTGAAATTTTTCTTTTCTTTTTCTCTATTTTTCTTTTTATTTGTATGTCATCGGACTGTAAAAAATAAACAAATAAACTGGTAAGTCATGAATTGTAAGTCATGACTCAGAGGCCTATTAAGACGATAGGCATGGCCATGATAGGAACACATAGAGAAGTGTGAAATGGCTGAACAGGGACTGAACGGTATCACTGTACAGCACAGCCTCAGAAAATTATACATAGTGCAAATGCAATGTATGAGGGCAGACCACATGGAAAGATGCCATGACATACGAGGGAACCATGTGGGTGTGCAAATTAGGTTACAATGCACTCCGGCAACCCGTCAATGAACTTTCAGTTCCCTTCTACGTCAGCTGGTAAAGTGAGGGGAAGGGGGGGCGATGGGAGGGGAGGGGAGGGTGTTGGGGAATGTTTGTTTTGGGGTCTGCTTGTGAGCCAACAGAAAACTGAAAGACTTTGACTGACTTGCACAATCGAACACACTAGGAACCCACTCTGACTTCATAGGCACTGCATCCTTAGTAGACTAACTCCTGAGTATGGCAATGGGGGAAATTATATCATGGAACGTGTAGAGGCTAAACTCCCCAGCTAAGAGACATCAAATTTTGCAAGAGGTACTGAAAATTCACCGGAATGTTGTCTGTTTTGGAGCGACACACCTCAGCTCCTCAGACAATCGTCTTATGTGACATAAATTGTGTCCTACACAATGTTTAGCTGCCTCCAATAAGAAACAAAAGACACACAATTGATGAACGAAATGCAGAACAAATCAAAACATTCACCCCCAGTCAAGAGATCTGGGTTAAATCCATCATTGTTTTGCTCACCATGCCTCCCCAGTTTAACCTGGCCAATAAGAAACACACATTTGCAATGGGAAATCGCCATTGGAGGGAACAAGATACACAAAGGAGAGACAATTACAAGGAAAACACAAATAAAAAGCAAGCATTACAGAACAATGGGTTTAATCCAGATCTCTTGACTGGGGAGAATGTTTGATTTATACAGCTTCCTGTCCATCAGTTGTTGTTGCAGCACCTTTGCCCTAATTGGGATGGGTATGCCCAGGTGTGGGTCCATTGCTCACTGCGCCACTGGATTCAAGCTAGCCTGGCTGATGAGGGGTGACATACCCCGAAACCGGTGCTCAGGTGCTTGTTTTTGGTCCAGGGAGGACCTGGCTTGGCAGTTCGGGCTGGACTGTTCCCATGAGGAGCAGGGTGAAGATGGGTTTGCATTTGGCTGGGTCCAAACTGGGGTGGCATAGTGGGCAGAAGAATTATGGTTTTAACCCAGATCTCTTGACTGGGGGAGAATGCTTGATTTATTCAGCTTTCCGTCCATCATTTGTTGCCGCTAAACTTAAGGACAGGAACCCGAGTGATCTACTAGGGTAGGAAACTTTAATATACTACTGAATGCACAGTTTGACAGACACCCTCCCGATCACAACCACCAAAGTGCCATGCCCCAAATCATTGCTCAGGAAACTTGAAGCTGCCAGTCTGATTGACACATGACAAGATAAGAATCCAACAACACAGGAATACACTTACTTCTCTCATGTCCATAGATCACATAAATGTATAGGCCTACAGGGGGGACATATAAATGGGTGGAAAGAACTAGTAGTGTATCGGATGGTTCAATTGCGATATCGGATCATGCTTTGTTAATCTGGGAAGGAGATAGGACTGCAGGCCCACGTGTGAAAGGACACTGGAGGTTCGTCAAAACTCTTCTTAGATATATGGTGACCACTCAATCCCTTAGGGAAACTATTTCAAAAAATTTCAGAGACACTGATACAGGCGAGGTCCAAGGGAGTACGTTTCGGGACACCTTTAAAAGTATGCCAAGAGGACGGGGTATTTCAGAGCAGGCTAGCCAACGAATGGCAAATACATACGTAACTCTGTGAAATGCTGACCATGGCGGAGGAGGACTTTAAGAATTCACAGACACTGAAATCTATGTGTAGTGTAACTAAGGCACAAGGATGACTGACCCCCCTCCCCCAGCCACAAAGAGTGTAGAAATGCCTTTTTATGCCTCCTGCAAAAAGTTTATGAAAAAGCTAATAAAACAGACTCTGCTCACATGAAGGCTTGAACCCATAAGGGCCCTTTTGAGATTACCTGTCATGAAGGGAGAAGGGGAGACCCCATCTGTGGGAAAGACAGGAAAAGGTAGGTATCCACACAATATTGCTCAACACTATTCATGGCTGACCCATTAAATTTAGATGAGATGGGCAGTACTATTAGTTCCTCTGAAATGCAGAGGCTATCCAGGTCAAACTATGTGGAACTGGAAGAATTAATAACTCTAGAGGAGGTCTTAAAAGCCACTAACAATTTACACCTCAACAAATCACCTGGCTAATGAGGACATTTTATAAGCATTTTTGATCAGTACCTATTTCACAAAATGTAGCTGTATTGAACCCTTTTTTGCACACTGGCATGGTTACACTCACTATTACAGAAGTCCACATTACATTGGTAAGCAAAGAAGGTATGCCTCCAGACCTTGTGAAGCACATCAACCCATAGTCCTTCTCAACTTGGCTGACAAGATGTTCACAAAGATTCTGGCAACACATGCCATATCTTATACGCACAGACCACTCTGGCTTTGTCACTAACTGACAAGCTACAGTCTACATTCCCTGAGTACTTCACCTTATCGCCAAGGCGTCCTGCAGAATGGGTCTGTACATGTTACTAGCTCTAGATGCTGAGAAAGCATTCAACAAGTGAGCATTTCTCCACCAAGTACGCCAGGACTGGCACCGCATTGGAATGAAGCCAACTACAAGACTCACTCTGCCAAAATCGTGATTAATGGGTGCCAAAATGAATATTTTTTACTACATAGATGCACCAGGCAGGGATATCCCCGATTACATTATTTATAAGGGCATTGAGCCTCTCTCTATACATATAGGACAACACCCAGAGATCCTGGGAATGGCGTTGGGGGAGAACAGCATACAATCTATCTGTTTTTGGATAATATATTGCTGACAATAACTTGTAACGCCATTATGGTAAGTTTTCTGGCTTTAGGGTTAACTTACAAAGTAGGAAATTCTGGGAACGATCTAGCTGCAGTAGCGAGAGAAACACTAACCAAGCAAACCCCTTTCTGTTGGATTAAAGATAAGATCAAGTACCTGGGGATCTATGTCACTTCTAAATGGAGGAACCTCTACCTAGCTAATTATCTGAAATTGTTTAATGCAATCACCACTGATCCCTGCAGATGGCAAAACCCATATATTTCCTGGCTGGGCCAAGTGGCAGCTATGAAGATGAACATTCTACGCTTGTTAATGTATGTTTTCAAGCCCTCCCAGTGAAAATCCCCGAATCAGACTTACCCAATTTGCAAAATAGATATAGACTACTTTATATGTGAAGGGAGGAGAGCTTAAATTGCCTGATCGGTCCAACAGTCCATAGATGCTCTGGAGAGGTGGGTTCCCAGATATAAATAAATACTATTGCTTCTCTCAGATCCAGTTATCTTTTGAATAGTCAATGTACTAAATGGAAAGGCATTGGATTCTTATGGATGCATAAGTGCTCGAACAGGCATCTTGATAATAAATACAGGTGGCAACTCCTCTGTGATCCTGAGGACCACAATGACCATCTTGGACATCATCCAAGGTGACTACCCTTAACCTCATTCCCGTCTTTGTAATACGCCATTGTCTAAAAACCCGAATTTTACACCAAGGTGCCTGATGTAGGACGTGGGTAACTGTATGGAGGGTGGGTGCTGTATGCTGAAGGACTTTTTTTTGACAAGGAAGGCATAAAATTTGAACAATGCAAGACAGACTTCGAGGAGGAGAAGGAATCCGTCCTCGTGAGATATTTGCAACTGTGGCATTGGGCACTCCAGCCAATCAATAAAGTAGCAGCTGCTATACCCCTTACAGTTTTTGAAAAGCTTTTCCCTATCGAACTCACCTCCAAACTTTAGGCAGCACTAATGGTCAAATATTCCAAGGGCCATTCTTCAAATCTCAGGAGAACATCCTACAGCACAGTTGCAATGGCAAGGGCTCTGGCCAGGTATAGCATCCATGTGTAAAAGCATTCAAAACAGAGAATCTCTTTACAAGTACATGACATTCTGACCCACAGCACCCAAGAGACTGCAACAGATGTTCCTGTCCGCGTTGAAGGGAGTGTGACTAGGAGGGGAGGGGTGACAGGCATGTTTGGTGGTCCTATACCCACTTGCAGATGTTTCAGAAAGAGGTTTTGGGTTATCCTCTACGCCCTGACCTTGCTGTCATATTATTACACATACGGCCAACAAACTACAAGGTACTTACTAAAGTGGACTAGAGGACAGCAACAAACATGATATTGGCAGCCAAACAACAGATCTCACAGAAATGGAAATCAACCGCAATTCCAATAATCCACGAATGGGCAAATAAACCATGGTCTTTGTTGGCCATGGAAAAACTTACATGGAACCTCCATGACATGAGTAACAAATGCGAACCACAAATTTGGGATGTCTGAAATCTCTGAGATTCTTGAAACTAGTGGACTATCTGGACATTTGAGAGCTGATCTAAATTAATGTTGATTAGTGTGAAACGGTTGGGTTCCATTGCACCGAAAAATTATTCTTGATCATTTAACTTTTATCTGTAGTGGGAGTTCCTGAAACGGATGGCATTTGTGTATTTTTGTTCTTTACTTCAGGTTTCAACTGAGGCACATTGTACATTGAATTGAAATGTAAAACCAATTCAATACCCATGGAAGAAAATGGGAGGTTTGGGTCTTCGTAATAATATTTTAGGAGAGTTTGTGCTTAATTTGTGAAAACATAAGGCCAGAGGTACAAAATATTTCTTTAAAAAAATCTCTCCATTGGTTCTACCAAAGCTGCCTAGTTGTGATCAGCCTCGTGTCTCTTTCCTCCGCCCCTCTACACTTTTTATCCCACTCATGCAGGAAACCATCCCAGCATTCTACCTCTGTCATTCTTTACTTATTTTTCTCTTCCTCCTTCTTTGTCCCTCGTTCTGCATTTCTCACTTGCTCTGGGTCAGTCTGGAAAATAAAAAATACGTTGCGATCCCGAAAATGAGTGCTGGTGCCCACCACCTTCAACCGCTAATTAGGTCCTGCTCAGGCTCTCTGCTGTCAAGTGGCATCAGCTCCCCAATTTTATTAGTGTCGCCTTCAGCCTTTCTTATTCATCCTCATGTCTTCCTCTGTCATTCCATCAAACTATTTTTCCCATGTTGATCTGATCCACCCCAAAACATTCTCCTCCTTACACTTTTGCAAACCTTACACTTTTAAATTCAAGTAGTCCTTAAAGGCACAACAAGTCATATGGTTGATACGTTTCGGAAATGTAACAAATGAACTAGAAAATAAAACACTATTAATATTTGTTTCTGATTTTGAGAAAATAAAAACATACACATGCATGTGTGTATGATAAATATTGTTTATCCAATGCTCAGTGCCTTGATTTTAAACAAACAAGAGCATTTGGAGGGCACCCGAGTGTGAACAATTACTTTTTTTATTGAACACTATTTATGAAATGACAATACCTTGCTATATGCAAAAAAATGTGACAATGGAAATAGGCCTGATGTATTAATAAAAGTAATTCAGTAAGCTAGGCGTGCTGGTTTTCTCATAACTTTTCATAATAAACAGTTCAAACCTAGGCAATCTGTCAGAACAATTCCTAGAGAAACTACAAGACCTAAAGCCTTTACTAATGGATTGATACCATAACCAACAGAGGGTGATTGAGGTGGGTATAAACAGGCATCTGTCATGCATACAGTTATACAATTACAAATAAGTACACAATTAAAGTTAAACAAACTTCTTTCCAATGGGACTGACAGCAACTGTAACAGTTTGAATTGCCTGTTCCAAGTGTTTGTTAAAGGTGGGGATCAACACACACAATTTGCCTCCTACTACAATCTTGCAATCTGTTAGATTTCATGCAGCAAAGTACCTTTCTACAGCCTTTAACGCTGTGTGATGATAATCAACAGTAACTCAACTATCGGCTTCAATTAATGCTTTTTCACAATAATCTGATTTTGTCAGAGTTCATAATAAACAGATCAGACCCTTGGGAATCAGGCCTGTAGCTTTTATATGTGACTTGCCTTCATAACCAACTGAGGGTCACTGTTATGAACACAAGCTTTTCCACAAGGCAACCATCAGGCACACAATCATTAAAATCCAAATACATATAAAATTATGGTTGGCAATAAATTACTATTTCTCCTGAAAGGGCCAAACAAGGATTATCACAGTGCAAATATTTTATCCCCATGGCTTTTAAGAGGTGGTACCAATGCCAAAACTATTGCAACAATGGCAATTTGTGAGATTCCATGCACCAAAATATCTCTCTTCAGGCTTTTACCACCTGGGAGCTATTGGTGCGACCACCCAATCAAGAAAGCTCATGGCAGGGCTATATTAACGGGGAGGTTCCAACAAGGAGTCCGGCACCGGTATAGCAGCTATTCTGTGCTTCTCCAGACACACCTGTCTGGGTTGGAGCGGGTGACTCTCCTACCCTTGCCCAACGTAGGTGTGACTCTACTGCAACTGATGGGATCATGCCCCTGACTCGATGACATCAGTTGAAGGACCAACACCCAGGAAATGGTTTCCTGTTTACCCTGCGAGCACAGAGAGCTGAAAACAGCCTCATCCCTTCACTTGCATGAAATTGTGCCGAAAAAATGGTATCACTGAAAAACGGAGAAACTCTGCTCTCTAGCAATGTCTCTTATGGCATGCAAAGCACCAGGCAATTGAAAAGGAATGTGATTACCTGCTGCTACTGCTAGAGTCCAGGGATTATTTTGGGGGAGGTAGGGCCCCTCCACCCTCGGGACATGGGCCTGTGCTCTCCTCAAGGGGTTGTTTATCTTCAGTCTACAACAGCAGGTGGCAACGAGTGCACTAGCCATCAGAGAATTGAAATCGAAACCAAAAAAGGATGGGGATGCCCACTCACCCTGGCATAGGCCCATGTCCTCACTCATAAAAGGGGGAAATACACTCTTTCTGCCCACCCTGGGAAGCAGATTGGGTGTTTGTCCCAGTGTGTCCCCCCGGAAAGGGGTAGAAATCACACAGATTGGGGGGTATGGCCCAATATTCTCTTTCGAGGGATAGGAAATCCCACTAAACACCAGGGATTTTACACTGCCCCATAAAAAGGTGCAGTGGAGGCCCGCACCCCCCAACCCAGAAGGAGCAACAGAAACCTACTGCCCCCATGAGATGCAGACTGTGTTTTAATTGGTAGACCTGCAGGAATGCTGGGTGGTAGGAAGTTTGTGTATCCTTGCAGATTCTGGATTTTTTCCTCAGAGAAATGTGAGGGAAATGTATGACTTTAGACATAGTTTGAGGTTTGCACACCACCCTTAAAACCCCTGGGTGTCCAGTTTTCAAAATGTCTGTATTTGGTTGATTTTTCTCCATAGCCGCTGAGCCTGGCCCCAAACACTGCATCTGCCTCCATTACCACATGAGAGATTTTTTTTTTTACAGGGAAGTTGATGTCTTCATCTTTCATTTTGGGGAGAGTTGTGTCACAGATACTAGGCACACCCACTCAAGTGGGGTACTGTTTTCATGAGGAGGAGTGCAGGAATGTTAGCTGGTGCAAACTTTGTGGATCCCCACCTATTCTGGAACTTTCCCTCACAGAAATGTGAAGAAAATGTGCGTTTTTAGCCAGGTTGCAAGACTTCTGAGATCAATGAAAGTCACACCACCCTGGAATCCCCTAGGTGGTTGTCTAATTTTCAAACATTTCTGGATTTGGTAGGCTTCCCTGGGTGGCAACTGAGCCTAGGACCAAAATCCACAGCTAACGACCTTGTAAAAAAAGGGTCTGTTTTGATTGGATAAATTTGATCTGATCGCGTTGTGTTTTGGGGCCTTTCCTGTTGCGATCACTAGGTCCATCCAAACAAGTGGGGTCCCGCTTTTATCAAGACAAATGTGGGAATGCTGTGTGGTCAGAAATATTTCGAATCCGACAGATTTCGGAATGTTCCCTCACAGAAAGGAGCAAAATGTGCATTTTTAACCAAAGGTTGAGATTTCTATGGCCGTATGTGTGCAAAACATTTGTAGGATCCACACAAGTCACCCTATTGTGAAATTTCCTGAATGTCGAGCTTTCAGAAAGGTATGGGTTTCGTGGGCTTCGCTGAACTGCAGGAAAGCCAGGCAGAGCCTAAACTCCCTACTTACCAACACTGCCAAACCAGGTCAGTTTTTTCTCAAATATTTTGATGTCTCCACATCATGTTTTGGAGCGTTTCATGTCACAGGTGCTCGCCCCATTAACACAAGGGGGTAGCATTTGTATTGGGTTAAGTGTGGAAACCCGAGGTGGTAGGAATTGTGTGGATTTTGTTGATACCCTTAGCTTCCATATCTTTCTTTCACAGAAACGTAAGGGAAATTGGTGTTTTCAGCGAAACTTTAGCTCTGCAAGGCCTTTTGAGCAAAAACATGTCATGGGATACACACAAGTCACACCACCCTGGACGCTCCAGCTTGTCTAGTTTCGAGAAATGTCTCGCTTTGGTAGGTTTCTCTGGGTGACAGCTGAGCTAGGGCTAAATTCTGCAGCTCTTCAAACTGTAAAAAAGTTTTAATTTTGCTGGGTGACGTGATGTCTACAAGTTGCATTTTGGGGTTGATTGTGCTATGGTTACTAGGTGGAGCAACAAAGTGGGACATCAATTTTATTGAGAGATGTGTGGCAACAAACAATAAAACATTTGTTATTACCATTGGATTTCTCTGCATTTATTACTTCCAAATGTAAGTCAGTGTGCAAGAAAGAAGATATTTTATAAAATGCCCTCTGAATCACATGATATTACGGTAACTCCAAATTCAGAAGTGTACAAACAAACACTGTTCCTAAACTCAGTATCCTTTGTACATTTCAGAAATACATAGGTTTCCTTTATATCCATACTTCATTCATTATATATTAACATATAAATTGATGTCTGATCAGTATGCAATAGAAAATCATTATAAGCTGCAACTCAGCTGTGGGCTTTGAGTATTGCATGCTTTTGGAGAACCTTCAAACTCTTGTGACAAGATTGGATCTATTGGAAATATTGGTGTATTGACTTTGTCAATTAGCCATCATGACAACAAAATTAAAGCTGAAAACTTTGTCACCAATGGCGGTTTATATTTTTTTATTTCAGCAATTAGTTTCTTTGAGAAAACTTTAAGAATCTGCATGACCCCTTGCGAAAATCAGAAATTTGTCGACTTTTCAGAAATGTATATTGGGGCTTACCCATGGGTTAACACCTGCTTCTATTACAAACTGCAATTAGGTTGAAACCACAAAAATTAGGAAAAATGAACAATCAATAATTGTGGTTAAAAACATTTTTTTATACAACTCTGTTTGTTGCTGAAAGCTGGGAAGATGGTGAACCTAACAAAAAAAAACTTTCACTAAAGCGATTTTTATTTAAAAAAAACATATGCTTCCTACAATGCACAAATTCCCATTATGAAATGCATGGGTTCAGTGTGTGCACTGTACAAAAATCTCTCCTGTCAGTCTATAATGTTGCAACATGTAGTAAAAACACCCTATGCAACATATATGGTGCACACTACTTGCCTGTTAGTTCAGAGGGAGTCCATGATTGTATCATATTTAAAAGCTATCACTTCTAAAAATGCCTCTCAAGGCAGGTACATCATCTGATGTTCTGTTGAAATGCTTCTGCATGTTGAATAAATAGACGGTTTGATTTTTTAGTGGATTTCATCATATTTAGGTACACATTTTTGTGTTACTATTTGCATGAATTTCAGTTCCTTGTTCTTGCAAGGAATGGGTCCAGTGGCAGCTCGCCGAGGGAGTGCTGCGTGGCGGTGGGTAAATTGTTTTATTTATTTAATTACTTACCTTACTCCTGTCCGTTGTATGTCGGACTCCACTACCCCCCACCCTGCCCCTCCCCCACCCCACCGCCCCGCAGCACTTCCTCGGCGAGCTGCCACTGAAGAGGTCATAGGCCTAAGTCCAGGTTTCAGCTCTCCCTTTTATTTTATTGGCTTCATTTACATCCGAAAAATATGGCCACAGCAGGGGTGATGTACTTTTTGTGGGCTAAATTTAAAATGAAGTGATAAGCCTTATGTTCATTGTGCCACAAAATTGACACTTAGGGCCATATTCACAAGGAGGCAATTCCGATTTATTTCCACCTTAACGCAACAAAAGTGGAGATAGTTTTAACACCCCATTCACAAGCAGGTGCAAACTGCAGACAACGCCAGTATTCCCGCAATAACTGCCCCAAAATCTAACACTAACTCTAATGAGATGCAGAGTAGGCGTTCCCGTGCAAAAACACACGAAAAAACAACAACACCACTTTCACAATGAACTGACAGAACTGCGAAGCGAACCAAAACCAGGCAATAAGCCGCAGTGGCCACAGGTATTTAACCCCTGCCTCAAGCAGGTGTAAAGATGGACGACTCCCTGCAGTAGGCAACAGAGCCCTGCACACATCCACACCCGAAGAACAAACAATGCCATGGAGCTACTCATCATGCAGCTCGGAGCCCCAACAGGGCCACAACACCCACTGCCACCACCCTAAGGACCGCCACCACCCCCAGGACCCGGACCCGCCCCGCCGGACCACCACAGAGGCAGCGTAGAGTAAGACAGCGGACCTATCAAAAACGCACCACTCTCACAGACCTAACGCCCACGGAGGTCATTGCCCACTACAGGCTCAAAAGGACAACCATTCTCCGCATCATGACCAACATCACCCACAGTCTGACGGTCCCAACACAGCGGAGAACCAACATCCCACCTCAGACAAAGCTGTTGGCTGTGCTGCACCTGTTGGCCTCTGGGACATTCCAACCAACAACTGCCAGAGTGAGAGGAGTCTCACAGCCAGCCCTATCAAAGTTCATCACACCTGTCCCGGATGCCATCCTCAGCTTCATACCTCAGTACCTTCACTTCCCCAAGACTGCCCAGGAACAGCTGGAGACAAAGCAAGGCTTCTACACCATAGCCGGATTCCCGGCCGTGTTGGGGGCAATTGACTGCACACATGTTCCACTTGTGCCCCCTGTGGATACTACACACCACTACCGCAACAGAAAGCACACGCATTCCATCAATGTGCAGGCAATAGTGGACCACCGGGGACTCTTCACCAATGTCGTCACCAACTACCCAGGCAGTGTACATGATTCCTTCATCTTCCGACAGTCCATCATCAACCAGCGCTTCCAGGATGGCACATATGGAACAGGACTGCTCGTTGGTAAGTACCAAATCAACACACCACACATCCAACAACCACCAACGCACAAAGCACATCTGTGGGGATGCACATGTGACCAAGCCACATTCGACAAGTCAGACTACATGACCACCTATCAGACACGACTACACCACTCCATGGTCATCCTGGGCTACCCCTGCATCCAATACAGACATTTCATGGCACCACAGCCACACAACGACTGGACATGTGGAGATGCGGAATGCAGCCTTGACACATGTGAGGCACTGCTCTGCCCTCATGACCCTGCCCCATTCTCCCGCAGGTCAGCATCCTGTGGCGGTGGGCCTGTGTCAGCTGCTGTGCATCCGGGGCCACTGGCCCTGTGCAACTGGAGTCATCCCCCCTTGTGGTTCTGACATTGCATGTCTGAGTGCCTGATGACTGTTGGTGTAGTTGCCAGCACCAGCTACTCCCTAAGGGCCGGATTACACTCACCCCACACACAGCCAGCACAGGCATCACTGAATTGGTGGGCCTGCCATCACATCCATGTATTGACTCTTTTCTCCCTGCACTGTCACAGGTGATCAAGGATATGCACTCTGCCTTTGGATGATGACACCCCTCAGGGACCCAAACACACCCGCCCAGAGGCAGTACAATGCAGCCCACATACGCACCAGGGGCATCGTTGAATGCACATTTGGCATGTTGAAGTCACGTTTCAGGTGCCTGGACTGCACAGGTGGGAAGCTCTTGTACAGCCTGGACGTTGTGTGCAAGATGATCGTTGCATGTTGTGTGTTGCACAACATCTGTGTTCGCACCAGAGCCCCATGGATCCCAGTTCCAGAGGTACCGGACGATGATGATGGTGATGGGGCTGGTGGCCCACATCTCACTGCAGCTGCGGCAGGAATGGCCCATAGGAACTACATCATTGACACCTACTTCTCATGAGCACGTCACATTGTGTCTGTCCGTGGCAATCATGGGACAGTAGGAGATGTCCAATTGCACTGCATGTGTGATTAAAACATATTTGCAGGTTACAGGTTAGAATTGTGCATTGTCATGTTACATATCCCTGGGGTTACAGATGTGATGTGCCTGGTTGTGCACATTTGCCGATCCAGTTGGGTCCTGTGCTCAGTTGTGGAGGGGTTGCTGTTTGTACCGGGATGTTGCCAATGTCGAGGTGCACTTCTGCTTATGTGCGTATGCTGCACGGTGGGTGTGTCGCTCTTGCAGCTTTGATTTGTCTGCCACTGTTCTCTTTCATGCGGTGTGCATGTCGGTTCTGTCCTTCCACGGTGCTTGGATGTTGTGGTGTGCAGGTTGCCCTCTGCAGTTGGCCAGGGAGCATCCGTGGTACTTCGCTGTTGCTGTATTTTGTTCAGTAGCATTTTCCGTATGCTGTTCTTGTGCTTGTTCACACATTGCACCTGAGTATTGCTGCCCTTGCGCTGCTTATCCCTGCTTTCCTCATCGCGGAAGGGCTCATCGCAGGTTTTCTGGCGTTGTGGTTTGTGTTTTTATCTCCGTCGGGGTGGTTGTATCACAGAGCTTGTACACGTTTCCGGCAGACTATCACATGGCACAGGGTTATTTTCCCACAATAGGCTGCGATATTGAAAGTTGCGTTACGCTACTCTTGCGGTAGTTATCACACGTTCTTGTGAATTTACCCCTCAATTTTACATTTTCCCAGTTCATTATATTAAAGCAGCGTTTTATACCTCGTGCAAGTTTCCCCCCACGCACAAACCAGAGCCAGGAACTTTATTTTACATTTCTCTCCATTGTGTCATTTGAATTGAATGAAAAGAAATGTGAACAGGACTTTCTGACTGCAGTTTTTAGCTAGGAACAACTTGTGAAATGCTGCTTTAATGTAATGATTAATTGAATAAAGCAGCATTTAAAATGTTTTTAAAAAAATAATAATAAAGGGCCTCTCACATTTTCAATGCTTCGAATAAAGCGGTTCACAGGCATCTTTTTATTTTTTTAATGAAGTTGCTCTCGGCCACAACTCTTTTGCCGGTCTGGTTGTGCGTAACATATCGAGCAGCCGCGGCCCGTGGAGGGAGTTCCGTGGGGCGAAAAGGCGGGGCGGGGGAGGGGCAGGGTGGGGGGTTCTAAAAACCGGTATATGGATAATTGCAGGTAAGTAAACAATTAAATAAATAAAACAAATTTCGTTGCGCGCCCTGCATCGCAAAATGCGATGCAGCGCGCTACGAAATTCGTTTTATTTATTTAATTGTTTACTTACCTGCAACTATCCATATTCCGGTTTTTAGAACCCCCCACCCTGCCCCTCTTCCGCCCCGCCTTTCCGCCCCACGGAACTCCCTCCACGGGCCGCGGCTGATATCGAGCGCTGCACCTCCTGTGCTGTAGTATGTTGATACATCTGTCCCTTTAAGCTGAACACAGGCTGCACAAGTCGTGCAGGATCGAAGTGCCGTGTTGGCAACAGAGGCATGTGTGGCGGTTCCCAGTGGACAGCTTAATACTGCTCCTGCTGCACCAATGTCACCTTCTCCGCCCTGCACCTCCCCATGTGAGCTTAATAACCAATGTGAGCCGGTGGTTCGTGTGAAGGTGGGCAAACATCGATAAGAGGCCCCAAAAGGCCTTACAAATAAACAAAACAACAGTGACAGTGCACTACATTTGATGTCAGGGTCATGAGCTACTGACAAGCTACCGGTAGCTCACGATTGACAGGTTGGAGACCCCCGCCCTAGGGGAATCTACAAACCCTAGGTACCAGTAATGTTTCAAGGATTTTGAAAAAAAAGATGCACATTTGGCATGAATACCTTTAAGGGCTTAGCAAGGGTGGCTTAGCTGCCAAGTGGGTAATACAGAATAATAAGAATGCACTGCCAAATACCTATTGACTTTAGCACATACTTTCCATAATTAATATAGCCGGGCTACTGCCTTTATCATGACTTTTTATATTAAACTTATCAACACCGATTGTCTAAATCATTGGCTTGCTATCATAACAAACTAATGATTTCTAATTGCGGTTTTATCTGAATCGCTATAAGAAATTCGCTATTCTCAATGTGTCATAGTCATCAAGACTTAATTAGCGAATCGTTACAATTCTCATCCGCTAATTTGCAATTAACAAATAGTGATTTCCTAAATATACAATTGCTATTTCATAATTGGAAATAGCAAAAGTCGCTTTCAGGAGCAGATTGATGACCTCACACTGAGGAAGTGAGTTCACACATGCCAAATTGAGCTCCAATCTTCACAGAGAAAGGCAAGATGAGTGGCTTGGCAAACTTTCTCACTGTTTGGAGAGAGCAAAAGGAGGGTAAAGTTCATCAAAAATGAGCTTGAGGTGCTAACAGAAGAATGTGTGTCCCGTCTTAATGAGCTGTTTGGAAAAAGCTCCTTTGAAGTACCTGACAGTCACATAAATAAAATATAGAAGGACATCTATACTTATATATCTACATACCAATGAAAGGGTGCCAACCAGACTTGCAGAAGCCCAAGGAACAAACGGGAACCTCCACCCAGCCACCTCCAACAGCTGTGGAGGATTTGAAATAGAGAGCCCTTCAGCCAGAACCCATTGTTGGGCTGTCAGGCATTGATACCTCAGCCATTCAGTACATCAAAAGGTAAGAAAATGTTATTCAAACATACAATGCTGTTTTATGTGTTAGGTGTGGTCTTCAACCCTTTGAGTCACTTCTAAACAAAAAAACACTATAAGAATCCTTTCTATTACCTTAATGATGCATTATGGGAGTTGTAGTCCCTATTCTAAACATTCCGTTGAGGTTTTTTTGGCAAGATTAATTTAGCTAATAAAAAAATAACATTAAAGAACTAGATAAGACAATTTGTTTAATGTAGCGATAAAATGTAACAAAAAATACTGAGGTATTCAGTAAACTAAAATACTTGTCATATATCTTACAAATGTAACATCAGCGACAGTTGAGAAAACTGAGCATGAGGAAACTCAGGACACTCCATCACATATTGAGGATTATAACACGGCACCCCAACACCCACAACACCTACGACACCCAGACGCAGAGCAGCTCTATCTCGACTGCCTGATTTTCTTGAAAAAAGTTACAACCAAACATCAGAGAGACCTACAAGTCATTCTGGTCCACAGGCATACAAGACGGCATGCCCTTCTCAACTCCGACGCAATGCCAGCCACAGGCGAGGTTTAGGCGTTCATAGAGCATCAGATGATGTTACCAATACTACTTTTTTTGGTGGTTTGGGCATGTCAGTGTTATCAGTGCAGCACCTACAATATAAAAACATAAAATCAGTAAATACACAGTTATTGTCCTTGAATAAAGTCATTAGTCAAATTAAAGATGTCTTAGCAAATGTAAACAATACTGTTGAGGAGAGTCTAAAAAATGTTTCTGACAACTTCGGGCAACTCACGGATGCTACAACCAACGTATGCACCCTAATATCAGTCACAGATGTGGCCATCCTCTGTTTCTGTCCAGATTGGATAGTTCCACTAAGTCTGTCACATGCCACAGCAATATCATCAAGGCGCACAGCGAACATGCAGGTGGAGATGGGTCACCTCAGCAGTGACGTAGCACATAGCCTAGAACAAGCCCCCAGTGCACTGGAGAACATCCAAACATCTCATCAACCGGTGAATTAGGTGGAGTGGAAAGCGAGGAGTTGCCAATCCTCGGTGGCATTTCAGCCCCAGAAGAAGTGAATCAGCATTGCACTCTTAGACAAAGTGCAGCTACAGATGTCTCACAAACTCTACTGAGCTCACAGAAAGGGCATGTGGGGTGAGAGGCAAGAAGAAGCATTGGGAAAATGTAGTGTCAATTTATGTTTATATTCTTCACATTCCTTGAACATTTGCACTGTCAAAATTGACATTTCTGATTTTGCAGGTTATGTGCCGTTACTGTTGTTTGATTTGCAACTTAAAAAATTGCCTGAGGCAAAGGTAATAAAAAAAGTTGAACTAACATTGGCCACTGTCATTTCTGTGTAACTTTAAATGTGTTACTTACTTTAAAAATAATTTCTGATAAACTCAGTGCAAGGTTGTCTGCCTCTCCTGCCCTTGATCCATCTGGAGGGTGATGTGGTGGTACTGGCAATTCGCTATCACCTGCATCAGAGAGGATGATGGGTATTCCTGTTGATGTGGCAATGTTGGGCAGTATAGCAAATGTTGCTATGATTTTCAAATGTTTTCTGATCTGTATTGGACTGCTCCACTGCTCTTATGAACACATCAAAAGTGACTTTTCAGAAGTCTGAAAGTGCTCTCTATTTAATTTCTAGACACTTTACCTTTAGCATTGTAGCAACGCTCACTTGCTGAAGCAGAGTTCAAAAAAGGGGTTAAAATCCATGACTCCAAAGCCTATGCACTGTCACCTACAATGTAAAAATAAAAATGAATGTAGCAACAAAATGGAGCAATATCTACTATGTGTACTTAACCAAATATATAAATAATTACCAAGTAAATATCCCTCACCAAATTCTACTTTAAGAAGACATGAGTAAATTCCACTATCTCTAATTATGAAGTAATCATGTATACTTTCTGGGAATCTGGGCACTATATCAGTAATTTTATTAGAGTCATTACAAACTACTTAAATGTTTAATGAATGAGTATTCTTACGATTTCTAAATATAAACTAATTTTCACTTGGTGGTCATATCTGAACATACGTCCTATCAATGCAGCCTATGACATGAAGGGATTGAGCTATCTGATAAAAATGTAATTTGGTTAGCTGCAATTCCTGCCCTGTATTTGGACATTTAATGTAATACTGATTTTACTTAGCATTGCATCCAAACATACTCTGATAAAGCATGAGAGCACACTTTGGGAAACCCCATCTGCCACAGCTATCATATCCTACTAAGAAGTGCAATGAACATTATACCTCCACATGGGTGGGGATTAAATTGCTCCTGCGCGTGTTTGGCTCCTGCTGAGGTTTAATTTCAGCTATTAAATCTGATATAAGGATACTACTTAATCTATGCTTCTCAAATGTTTCCTTTCCTGTCTGATCAAAAGTAGTAATCCAGACTATAAAAATATGCCCCTTTCTCCGCCTTCTTCTCTGCAAACCTGCCACTATCCTTGTCCTTCTAACCATGAGGTGGAGAGTAACCATTATGGAAAACGTAGGTGCATTCTGGAGCTGTTTACATAGATTGCACAAGGCTACCACCTGCTTAGAGCTTTTGGTAAATTGCATGTGTAAAATATGCATTCTGGGCCAGAAGTACGACGCACAAAATAGCACCTCGCAAATTGCGATTTCTTTGCGACTCGCAATTTGCGAGACGCTATTTTGGATGTACAACAGTGTGTATCACACTGTTTGCGATTCCCGAATGGGTCGCAAATTGAGAGGCTCATGAATATTAATGAGCCTCTCGCAATTTGCTACCCCATTGGAAATGGCAGGCCCTCCTAGGTATGGTGCCCTGCTGGGCTCAGCAGACCACCATGGCTGGGACTGCTTTTAAATAAATAAAGGAAAACGCGATGCATTTAAAAAAGAAAAAAATGAAACGTTTTCGTTTCATTTTTTAAGGGCAGGTAGTGGTCCCTGGGACCATTGCCTGCCCTTAAAATATATTTCCCCCTGAATTTGCAAAGGGGAAGGGGTTCCCTGGGAACCCCTTCCCTTTTACGAGTGCATTACCACCCTCTTGAAGAGGGTGGTAATTTGCAAGTGTATTGCAACCGCGATTGCGGTCACAAAACATTCATGCATGGGATTGTGCTTGCTATTAGGAAGATAATGCTCCTTCCTAATAGCGAGTCGCAAAACTATTTGGCGAGTCGCAAATAAATTGCGACTCGCTAAATAGGCTTTGTACATGGCCCATGCAGTTTTTGAATGCGCAAACGGGTTCGCAAACCTGTTTGCACATGCAAAAACAGTCGTACATCTGGCCCTCTGTGACTACTTGCAGTTTGCGGATGCTCCATACATTGAATTAGCGGTTCTCTATTAGGGAATCGCAAATTGAGTTTCCCAATTTGGAGTCTCAATTTTACTAATTCAGTAAATATTTGAATCGCTAAAATTGTGAAGTGAATACTTTTTGTATATTAAAGAAACCTTTTTTGCATTCGCAAATATCCAGATTTTGCAATTCGCATTACTTTCGAATGCAAAAATGGTTCATGCATCTGGCCCTTAATCGTTCTGTATTGAGCATAACTTTCCTACAAGGCAGAAAGTGCAATACAAACTTTCTTTGTCATTGAAAGCACACAACGTCTGCATAGTCGAATGCTGCACCTGGAAAAGCCAAAATATAGGTGGAGCCTTAGCCCCTCTCAGTAGTACTTCTGAAAGCTCTTTTTCTATTGATCACATAAGGTCTTATGAATGTAGTACTCTCAAGCTAGATCTAACAAACCCAGTTTTTGCACTAGTTTAGAAAAAATAAAGACAATTTGGGCCTGATTCACGAATGTAAACTTACACTTTTGTGTAAATTTATGATTGTTTGCTATTCACAAAGGGGCTCATGAGTAGTATCTTGACAAGTGCGGAGTCTCCACACATAAAAAGATACAACTGTCTTTTTATGTGCAAAGACTCTGCACATGTAAAGATAATACTTTTAAATCACGTTGTGAAAAGCAAAAAATGATAAACTAACACAAAAGTGTGAGTTTACCTTTGCGATTCAGGCCTTAAGTTTGAAGCCTGGGAGGTGGGATTTGGACCAAAGGACAAAACAAACATTGTCAAAGCCAATAGATCTGGGGTTCGATACCAGCCTTTTTACTTTCTAAATGCTTGTTTGCTATGTCTTCATTTATTCACTACCTCACTGTTTAGGAAATGTAGTTGATTATTTGTAACTCAGTTAGCTTTGCGCCTTGACGTCCCCTTTGAGAGCAGCTGTTCACGCTTTACAAATAGTTCTTCATTCATTCATGTCATGGTTTTTTTTGGACTTGATTGTTGGTGGCAATGCTGGACCCTCCTCAATATAAAAAAAAGGGCTAAAAGTCAAAAATATGTTTCTGGTCTCAAAAAAGCATGCATTGCCATAGTTGTCTCTGGCACAGAAGGCAAACATTTCTTGTGCTTATTGACTCCGTGTGAAATTCTATAATGTTGTCACTCGCAGTGAATTTAGCCAATGGCTGAATGGAGCTGACTCAATTTCCACAGCGCTGTGTGCTGTAGTGAACAGAAGAAACATGTGAATGACACAAAAGAAGATCAATGGTTGAAGAGGGCTGTGTGAAAGCCTCTGTAAGTAAGTTTAGTAAAATAAAAAGACCTTGGCTAATGATAGACCTAAAAACAATGTAGTGAGTTAGCTAAATATTTCAATCTAAAAGTTAGATGATAGTAGTTTTGCAGCCATGGACCTACCTGTGCTTGTTCTCTGACCCTAAGAGTTTCCTTGCTTTTCTTTTTTCTATTAGAAGGGGTTTCTGATTTCATATGTAGCTGGTTTGGGTAGGCTTGTCATCAATATATATAGGGAAAAGACAAGCAAAGCTCTGAACACATAGTAAAATGTAGATTTAATTTTTCAGAAGCCGATTACTTACTAGAAAAATATTTTAGTGAGAGCACACGCGGCGCTATCTAAGATAGCCGCCTAGTCTGGAGCTCTGTGCCGCGACAGGGATTACCGCGATGTTTTTCACGGTCCCAGCTCTTTTTTAACTCTGAAACGGACTCCTTCATGCATCGGAAGACCCACTGAGTGGAGGCATATACTGTTATGGCTTTTCTTCCTCCTCTGCTGTGAGAAATGTAAAGAATCATAATTTCTCACACACTGCCACCATTTTGTTTTTTCCTACGATGACGTTTTTCTCCTCAGACACATTTCCTTTGAAGTGACTTTTTGCATAACTTGCAAACCCTTCTGACGCGGATTTTGGCCGTTCCTGCTCGTACCTGGGCCCTGACTGACTTTGTTCTTCGCTGTCCCGTTGTGGCACTGTCCTTCCCCCCCCTCCCGCCGCCGCGTCTCAGTCCTTCGTGGCCGCAGCGTGGAGGGAGGGTGTGTAAGGACTACATCACCCAGGCTCCCCGGGCCTACACCGGAAGTTGCGTCACCTGATTAGCGCCCGGAGGCGCTTTAAAAACAACATCATACCCCGCGTCGCGGGACCGCGTGCGGGCGGTGCCGGGAGAAGCCCGGGACAAGGGCGGGACCGTCTGTGGCCGTCCGGGGCTGACCAAGGCCGGGCTGGGCACCCCCTCTTCCTCTGAGTGTCCGCAGTAAGTTCCTAGTGGAGTTGACATTTGATTATAGACAACCGTGTTGCTCATCTACTTTTATTGTTTATTGGGATTCCACCTGCCTTGCGACACATGGCCGGGAAGGGGAAGCGTGCCACGGTCCCTACTTCAGTGTCTGGTACTATGGACCAATTTATCACTAGAGCCGTTTCGGTTCTGGAACACGAAATTGCCATCACCGAAAGACGCCTTTCTACAGACCCCACGCTTATAAGACGCTCCTCACTGGGCCCATTAGCTTTTGCTAAATCTCCAAAATCTAGAGCATTTATGGGGGGATACACGTTCGCTTGTCGACTCTGATATGCTGTGTAATGCGTTATCATCTGTTGAGAGATCGTCAGAGAGCCCAGTTATGACTGATGTTACACCAGCAGTGGAATTAGTGGCCATAACCAAACCCAAAGACACACGCCCACAGACAAGGGCCGGGGAAAAAGTTTCAAGGTCTGTCAACCAGAAAAGGAAAAGGGGTGGGGTACTGGATGGTGTTAGGCAGGCGAAAATATCCAAGATATCTAAAAACACGGTAATCCCCGACAGTCCAAGTCCTTCGCTTTGCCTACCTATGGTTGACGTTAGTATATGCCCCCCCCTCGCTAAATAGTAGCGACTTGATTTTCCAGCTAGAACAGTCTGTCCGTTCCCTAATCTTACCATTACTAGAAAGGATTAACATAGTCACAGAAAAAGTTGACAAGCTGGAACAAACAATCTTGGACAATTTTTGTTCATTAAAGAATGTCGTCAAATTGTCCACTAAGCACATTGGCAAAATTAATTGCCCGCATGATGGGAGTTCCACGACCTCTGCACCGTCCCTAATTGACAAATCCCCCATACTAACCAACTCAGGCTCAGGCACTGATCCACCTATATTAGGGCTAAATACCCACCAGTTACCAGGGTGGGTGGGAGGGGTTATCCCTCACACTTACCAACCATCTGGGCGGGAGGGAAGGCCAATCAACGCACCCATGGGTACAAACACCAAGGAAACTGTGTATGTGAGAGTAGCTTTTCATTTGGACTCTCCAGGTAACCTGCCCAGTTTACCCTTAACCCAAATTCATTTACCCCCTGAATCCCTTCCCTACGTCGTAATTCTAACCGGTGTCCCTGAATTACCTGCTGGTAAAACTGAATCCTTCCAGGAATTAAAAAATAAAGTGAGTTATTGGTTAAACACGAACAGACCTATCCCTAATCACCTGAACGGGCGGATTTTATTTGTTAGAAGAGTGCAATGGGTAGGCCCACGATCCAAAAACATCCAGGGTGATTGTATCATTGTCAATTTCGAAGATACACCACTCCCAAGGTTTATCTCTGAATACATACCCTTTGGGTCTAGTTCAAGGATAGAGGCCCATAATCTAAACTACTTTTATAACTCAGGGCCCCGGAACTGACAATCTCAGAACAAATTAAGTATCACACCACCCAAGTTAATGAGGGCAACAGAAAGCAGTTTTTCTGGTGGTCATGACGTTGCCTCCTTGGCTTCTTTAGGGGTGCCCGCCAACCCTAGAGTCATATTGCCGAGACAACATAGGACGGGTATGAGGGCAAGCACACTAAGTCAGCCTGCTGCGCACCATAATACATTGTTTAGTAATAGATCAGGCACTTTCTTGTCTTGGAACCTAGCTGGTATCAAGTCCAAATTAGATTCCCCTGACTGGGTTAGTTTTGTTAACCAATATGATGTTTGCCTTCTACAGGAAACGTGGACCTGTGAGGCCCAGTTTTTACTGGGTTACCTGAACTTCCACGTTCCAGCAATCCAAGGCCCGAAGGGACGTCCTATGGGCGGTTTAACCATCTGGGCCCGACAGGACTTATTTAAAATAGCTGTCATAATTGACACGGGTTCCCCGGATATCCAACTAGTGAGGCTATCTTATGGTCATACGGGTATATTGGATATCTATAATTTATATCTTCGTGGGACAAAAGGGAAAAAGTCACGGGAACTGGATACTTTGACTAGCCTCATCAAAACCAAATCTAGCAACAGGGATCTGATTGTTGTAGGTGACTTCAATGTTACATTTGAACCCCTTTTAGACTCAGAATTAGAATGGGGCCTTGACCCCGAAGAAGATCGTTTATGGGGAATACCAGCCCTTTCGCTTCCTCCTATCAAGAGGTGGTCTATGGCAGCAGTGCAGGTAAATGCACTTTGCTATGAGAAAGGCTTAAGGGCCCTGAATGGCAGGACCTCAGGGGATAAGATGGGTGCACCTATCTTTGATAATGGCCGCTCAACAAGCAGGATCGACTATGTTCTTTGTTGCTTGAGGTTGTGGCAGCAAATCTCCGATATGGCGGTCGAGCCAAGAATAGAGAACGACCACAACCCCATCTGTGTTACCCATTGTTGGTGGGGGGATCGCAGCTTGGCGAGAGAGGAAACAATATTGGCTACCACTGGCCGCGTCCCTACTAACGATATGCGGAGAATTAAGTGGACGCAGGTAATTACCAAGGCCACGATTATCGCTAGCATTGATACCGAGCTTTCCAAAACCACCGCGAGATTGGAGGATGTCCTGGGGGACAAAGAAAATAATGACCAAGCAACTAGTTTACATGAGTCCTTCTTTGAAGGACAACGTGGTGTTTTCTTTAAACCAATAAACAAGGGTAGCAAGCCTCCTTGTAAGCGTCTGAGGTGGTACGACGGGGAGTGTAGACGAGCTAGAGGAAATTTGACACAAGCCCTCTCTACTGGGAATAAGACATGCATACAACAAGCCAGACACTTCTACAAGAAGTGCCTTGCCCAAGCAAAGAAAAGATGGGACGAATTATATTGGCTTGACCTGAAGGAGGCTTGTCATGCCCGGGACACTAGAACGTTCTGGAACGTGATCAAGTGGAACAGAGGTGGCTTGCCCGAAAATCCCTCAAACCATGTCACCCAAGAGGAGTGGCTGGGGTACTTTAAACCCCAATACGCACGCAACCCTCTATACGAATCCTTGGGGCAGACACCATATGTCTTTTACTCGCGTGGTCCCTTTACCCCTAAGGATGCTTTAGTTGCTTTGGCTTGTGTAGCTGCTGGGCGGGCACCGGGTCTGGACGGGGTCCCATCCGACCTCTTCCTTAACAACAAGCCTTCCTGGAGCAAGTATAATGCCCTAGTGGCTAATGCGGTGGCTGAAGGTGCCCCAGTGTCCAAATCTTGGGGGTGGGGCTATCATTATCCCTATCTTCAAAAAGGGAGATAAAACCCTCCCAGGAAACTATAGGCCCATCAGCCTAATTGACACAATTCAAAAGGTCATTGGGAGGATGGTATTGAATGAGCTATTGGCTTGGATCGAAGACAAGCGGATACTCTCTGGTTTTCAAGCTGGTTTTCGCAAATTTACCAGCACTGTGGACCAGGTGTTCCGCTTTGTACAATTGCTCTGGAAGGTAGTCACATTAGGAAAAGGCAGTCTCTACGTCGTTTTTGTGGACCTAAGAGCTGCCTTTGACCTTGTCCCTCTGGAACAACTTTGGAGGGTACTTGAAAAACTTGGGCTTTCCCTGGAATTGTTGACCCTGATTAGGCGGCTCCACGAGCCTAATTTTGCAAAACTACAGTGGGGAGGCCCGGGGGATACAACCCCCGAGTTTTCGGTTGAGCGAGGTGTGCGCCAAGGCTGTGCCATGGCACCCACGCTCTTTTCCCTGTACATCAATGGAGTAGTCGACTGTATACTCCGAGTCAACACCGACGCTCTCAAGTTGGCTGGAGTGTCCACTCCAATATTGATGTTTGCCGACGATACTCTTATAGTATCTAAAACCCCGAGTGGCATACAAAGGGCACTGTCAGTCTTTGAAGACTTCTGCAAAAATCATGGACTAGAGGTCAATGTGACCGAAACTAAACTTATGACCTTCAACCCGCATCCAAGCTACAGAGTAGGCACACTCAGAATGAATGGCCAAATACTTGAGGAGGTTAAAAACTTTGTCTATTTGGGCATGCACGTGACACAAAACAACAAGTGGAATAGACACTTGGAAATGTCCAAATTGAAACTCACCCAGATCACGGGAACTTTGATTAATGAGCACAAAAAATCCTACACTAAGCCTATTAAACCAGTGCTCCAAGCATATGAGGCAAAGGCCCTAAGTTCTGCGTTGTATGGGGCTGAGCTTTGGGGTATCGACGTATTAACATCATTGACACTCGTCGAAAATACATTTTTTCGCTGTATAGCTGGTCTCCCACAGAGCACGCCTCTAGTACCTCTACGTTATGATCTAGGTAGGAAAGCCATTAAGGATCTAGCCAAACTCCACCCGGTCTTATACTGGAGGAGATTATGGACCACCCCGGAGCTTCAGCCTTACGCAATGGGCATTATGGACATTGTGCAGGCTGATACGTTCAATAAGATTGGGTGGCTTAGGAACCTCCGGGAAATTTTGATAGACCTAGGCTTGGAGGGGCTATGGAGCAACCCAGTTGCTGCTGGGTTTCCTGCTAAGAGGCTTTTGAAAACGCTCTACTGGGAGCAGGTAAACCATCGGGAGTGGAGTAATTCAACCTCTCCTACAATGACTAGTAGATTTTTAGAGGCAAAGGCCATCCCAATTTTCGAACCCTATTGGGATATGATCACAATACCCAGAGATAGGAAACTCTATTTCCAATTCAGAGCAGGCTTCCTTCCACTTAGGGCCCTAACTAGCGGGTGGTATGGTGTAAGTGTAGGATCTTGTCCCGTCTGTGGTGCTAAAGAAGAATCAATTGCTCATTTCCTGTTTGTCTGCCCTGCATATGCTAACCCTAGACGAATGTGGCTTTCCCCTATGTGCAAACTATTGGCCACAAGGAGCTCCGCTGTAGCCCTGAGAGTTCTTAGTACAAGCACTTCCCCAGTCCATTCAATCGCCTTAGCTAAATATTTGGGCTGGGCATGGTCTCTAAGGCATAAGGCTCTCAGGGAAACTGTGGAAGTACCCTCGCAGGGCTCCACGGACTGACGGCACTAGATATAATCTCTAGATCCAAATTTAGCGTTATCGCTTTCTTTTTTTCTTTTATATTCTGCAGTGTATTTTCATCCCTAGTCTACTGATATGTTTAATTCTTTTCTTAAACCCCAAAATTTTAGATATTTAATGAATGATTTTATGTATTTTACAGTGAATGGGATTTGTAATAATTCCGTTTTATGTATACGTTTGTGTCTTGTATGAATTATTTTTTAAATTCGAATAAAGACTATGATGATGATGATAACTTGCAAACCCTGTTTACTCCAGCATAAATAGGGATTGGTTTACCTTCTCCCTCCATTTATATACAGTGGAGTGCAGTGCTTGTTTAATTTGTGGATTTTGAGCAAGCATAATTCTTAACTCTTGTTCTGTGCAGGTTTTTTTCTCTTTTCTCTGAGCGAGACTAATAACCTAGTTGCTCCTTAACTCCTGTCCCCTTATGAATTTTACTCTGCTCTTTAACATATGGGTAGGATTAAAAAACTGCTCATTTCCTGTTTGTCTGCCCTGCATATGCTAACCCTAGACGAATGTGGCTTTCCCCTATGTGCAAACTATTGGCCACAAGGAGCTCCGCTGTAGCCCTGAGAGTTCTTAGTACAAGCACTTCCCCAGTCCATTCAATCGCCTTAGCTAAATATTTGGGCTGGGCATGGTCTCTAAGGCATAAGGCTCTCAGGGAAACTGTGGAAGTACCCTCGCAGGGCTCCACGGACTGACGGCACTAGATATAATCTCTAGATCCAAATTTAGCGTTATCGCTTTCTTTTTTTCTTTTATATTCTGCAGTGTATTTTCATCCCTAGTCTACTGATATGTTTAATTCTTTTCTTAAACCCCAAAATTTTAGATATTTAATGAATGATTTTATGTATTTTACAGGGAATGGGATTTGTAATAATTCCGTTTTATGTATACGTTTGTGTCTTGTATGAATTATTTTTTAAATTCGAATAAAGACTATGATGATGATGATAACTTGCAAACCCTGTTTACTCCAGCATAAATAGGGATTGGTTTACCTTCTCCCTCCATTTATATACAGTGGAGTGCAGTGGTTGTTTAATTTGTGGATTTTGAGCAAGCATAATTCTTAACTCTTGTTCTGTGCAGGTTTTTTTCTCTTTTCTCTGAGCGAGACTAATAACCTAGTTGCTCCTTAACTCCTGTCCCCTTATGAATTTTACTCTGCTCTTTAACATATGGGTAGGAGTAAAGAACTGCTTTCTTTTAACAAGAAATCTACAGTTCATGCTCCTGGAACTTGCTCATCTCATACTAGTTCTTCTCTATACAATACTGGCAAGATGGCACAATCTAGCTCTTCGCGAACTGCTGCTTTGCCAACTTCTTCTATCAAACTGTAAACTCCATCTTCAGCCAATAAACGTCTCAAACAGGATCCTCCTTCTTCATCGAAGTCTGTCTCTCCTGTATCTTTAGACACTGTTCTGGAAAAAATACATGGTTTACATCCATTTATTGAGGAAACAAACTCTTGTCTTCAAGTCCTGGATACTAAATGGTCATCTATGGAAGCCTGTATATTTGTGGTGGAACAACATGCTGGAAAGGTACAGGACATGTCTGCCAAGGTTGTTTCCTTAGAGAAGGAGGTCCTCCTGTTAAAGAAATCCGCCAAAGATCTTGAAAACAGAAATAGGCGCAATAATCTTTGTTTATATGGTTTTCTCGAAGGCTTGGAAGGTGATGATCCTGTTAACTTTTTCACTACCTTTCTTCCAAAGCTTCTTGACCTTCCTGCGACTGCAAACCTAAATATTCAGCGTGCTCATAGATTGGGCCCTCGTTTATCCTCTGCTTCTGCTCCCTTGAAGCCACGGAGTGTGATTCTTCTATTTCTGAAATGTACTGACCTACTACAAGTTTTGAATGCAGCTAAACTCAAAAAACAACTTGTATGGTTTGGTACTAAATTATTCATCTCACAAGACGTTTCTTCAGCAACAGCCAAACGTCAGAAGGAATTACTTGATCTTCGTCCTGCTATACATACGCTGGGCGCAAGATATGGGTTATTTCACCCATGCTTATTTAAAGTTACCTTTCATAACAGAACCTCTTCTTTTGAATATCTGATAGGCCTGAGAAAATGCATCTACTCACACTCCACAGTGTCGATGGAAACTGCTGGTCCTTCTTCTGTACCCTGATTTATCTCTTTCTTGTTATAACCATGCTTGGTCTTTGCAAATGCATTTACTATTTTTCACTTGCAGGTTGTTTTTAATACTTGCTTCATAATGTTATTTTTTTCCTTATGCAGGATGTCTTTAATATTTGTCTCATAATATGTTAACTCTATCCTTTATTTTTCTCTTCGCCTTCACATTTATGCAGATTCTCTCTTTGGGATTTCTTATTTATCCTTTAATCGCTTATTTTATATCGTTCCCCATTGTGATTCATTCTCCCTGATTAGACGTGTCGTCTTCACTTGTATTTTCTTCCTATTCTCCCCTGAAGGTACATATTACAGTTGTCAGTCCTATTTTTACTTTTATTTGCAGTCATATATCCTTTCCATGGTTGACATGTACTGTCTTCGCTTAACATTCTACCTTTCACCCTTTCCTTTTCTCTCTTTAACTCCTATACTTCCCTTCTTTTTTCTGTTCTCCTTCCCTTTCCCAGTATTCCATTTCTTTTTGTTTATTACTGTTGATCGTGTTGCTTTATATATTGTTCAAACTATCTACATTCAGAGTTGTATCCTAGAATGTGAAAGGTTTTATTAATCCCATAAAAAAGTAGAATACTTTCTCATTTAGCCTCCTATGATCCAGATTTAGTTTTACTACAGGAGACTCATTTGACGGAATTGGAAGCTTTACAGCTTAAGCGGAGTTAGGTTGGCCTAGTCCTTGTTTCTCCTACCTCCAATAAAAAAAATCGTGTTATTATTCTATGTCATAAAAGGTTACATTTTTCTGTTGTTTCTCAAGACATAGACTCAGAAGGTAGATGGTCATTAGCTAAATTACTTATGAATAATATTTATTTGACTGTACATAATATTTATGGTTCGACTCAACCGGATTATTCCTTTTGGCCTAGTATTACAGAAAACTGTATCCAATATAAAGATGAATTTTTAGTTTTATGAGGTGATTGCAACCAGATTAAAAAATCCATTTATAGACTGCAAATCCCAAGTTCGTTTTATCCCTCATAAAGCTCATGACCAATTTCATAACACAATTTCTCAGACACACCTTATTGATGCCTGGCGTTCACGTAACCCAGATGTAACAGAATATTCTCTTTTTTCACCTCCTCATGGCTCTCTTACACAATTAGAATACATCTTCCTCTCCAAACATCTATCTCAAAATCTCACTTCCTCTTCAATTGAACCTATTGTAATTTCTGATCATGCCCCAGTAGTTGCAGATTTTGATTTGCTTCGGTCACAGCCCAGATCTTCTAGATGGAGGTTCAACGATTTTCTCTTGCGGGATCCAAACTTTTCTTCTTCCTTCATCTCTTTTGCTGAAAAATGATTTCTCTTAAATGGTGATCCAAATTCTTACCCTTCATTTGATATGAGACACATTTAAGGCTGCTGCTTGCGGTTTCATTATAAATATTGTCTCCAAGGAAAAGAAGAAATCTTGTGCTCAACATAATTGCTTATTAGCTGACATTAAACGTCTAGAGCTTTAATTTTATTCTTCCTCCTCTGGCTCTAATTTACAAGAGCTGGTTCATGCAAAACTAGAATTTACCACTGATAATGCTTCATCTATTCTTCTACGTAGTAGTGCCCATTATTCCCGAAATAAAGCCGGCAAGCTTTTAGCCAATTACCTCAAAGCTCGTAAAGAACGTGTATTAATAGATTCCATGCAAACTCCAGAGGGAAAACATCTTTTTAAAGAACAGGATATTTTAGATGAAGTTGCGACTTTCTATAATTCTTTGTATACACCGGAATCTCCTACATCTGCTTCTTTGATTGATACTGATCTTGCCCAAGTTCTTCCTCCTACCCATGGAAATCTTGATTATGACGCTCTTGAGTCAAATATTTCTAGTATAGAAATCTCTAAATCTCTAAATTCACTTAAAAAAGAGAAAACTCCCGGTCCAGATGGATTTACAGTAGAATTTTATTTACACTTACTTCTCAAACTTATTACTCCCTAAACTTCTACATCTCTTCCAATATTCTTGTAACACTGGCAAGGCAGAAGGTACTTTTTTAGAAGCTACAATTTGCTTTCGTGATCCAAAGTTCTGTAAGAATTATCATCGTATCTCCCTCGTAAACGTTGATTATAACATTTTTGCTAAATTATTTGCTCAATGTCTTGAACCCCTTTTGCCTGTCCTAATTGCTCCAGAACAATGCAGCTTCATTAAAGGCAGATTCACTTCTGAATAAAGCTTCCACTCTTTCTTATTCCCTAGCTGCAGTATCTATTAATGTGGAGAAGGCTATTGATAGAGTCAATTGGTCATTTCTATTCAAAACCCTAAACTGGCATGGTTTTGGCCCCAACTGTATTTCTTTTATTGCTCTGTTTTATTCTTTCCCTACTGCCTCCGTTTTAATTAATGGTCTTATTTCTCAATTTTTTCCCTACAACAGGGGATTCGTCGAGGTTGTCCCCATTTCCTCTTTTATTTGTTTTACCTATTGAACTTTTTTTATCTCGTATTCGTCAAAATTCTTCTATCTCTGGATTTACTTATGGAGAGTCCCATTTAAAATTGTCGACCTATGCAGGTGATATTTTGCTTTTTATTTCCCATTCCCAGACCTTGATTCCCTCTCTATTACAAGAATTTTCAGATTCTTCTTTGACTTCTCAGTATAAAATTAATCCAGATAAGACAAAAATTTTGCCCATCACCAAATACTGTCTTAAGCACCATTTTGATTTGACTGGTTTTTGATGGAATAACTCTAAAATTAAATACTTGGGCATCTGGTTTAATAATTTCATTTTAAACTTGGTTAAACTCAATATGAAGGAGGCCCTTGACCGTATTTCAAAACTTCTCTCCTTCTGGAATCATCCTCTTTTCCTTTCATGGTGGGGCCGTCTTGATTCTATTAAAATGATGATTACTCCTGTTTTACTATACATTCTTTCTATGATACCTATCCTTATTCCTTCCATATATTTTAAAAGCTTTGACTCCCTTCTCTCTAAGTTCTTATGGAATGATAAGAAACCTAAAATTTCATTGAATCTTCTCAAAAAAACAAAAGCTAATGGAGGAGTAAAATTTCCTGACTTTTGATTTTACCATACGGCTTTTTCCCTAAAGCAAGATTCCAAATGGCTTTTTACAGACATTACACCTCACACACCATTATGGGTTAAAATAGAAAGATCTCTACTTTTCTACTTTTTTCTATTAAGGACATTCTTACCTTTACTGCAAAGGCAAACATTACATCTCTCCTGCTATTTTGTCACATGTGTTCTTTATTAAGATCTCATTGTCAACTAAAGATTTCTACTAGAGAATCCTTCCTCCAAGCTCCTCTTTGGTATAATTGTCTTATTACTATTAATAATAGACCTTTATATTGGAAATCTTGGAGACTTCGGGGTGTCGTTTGGGTTTGTGATATGTTTGATGGCATGATCCCTTGTTCTTGTCCTAATTTTCTAGCTACTTTCAACTGTCCGCGTTCTTTTTGGCAGAAATTCTCAATTCTAATGGAGATAATTTTAGATGTCTTCTATTCTCTTTCCCCTCTGATGCTCCCCCACCTAAAACTGATCCTTTTTAAACAAATTTTCAGCTATTTCCAAAGGCTTCCCTGATATATAAATACCTTTCCATTCCAGATCCTGTTCGCTCTAAAACAAGTTTGGAACTTACTTGAGAAGCGGATTTGGGTTGTGTGTGGACCATCGAATTCTGGAGTAAAATCTGGGCCAGATAATAAAATATTTCTGGATCTGCTTCTATTACTCAATCTATGTTCTTTCTATATCATATTTTGTATTTCACTCCCCTATCAATAGGTAAAGTTTCACAAAATAATGATGATTCTTGCTGGTCCTGTAAATCCCCTTCAGCTGATTTGTTACATCTTTTATTTTCATGTTCCTCTGTAGCCTCCTTTTGGATAGATATATGGTCTCTCATATCCAGAATCTTTAATTTACATAAATCCCTGGCTAATAATATACTTTTTGCAGGTAGTTTATCAGAATCTTTACACTTATCCTCACATGATAAAAGCCTATTGATCTTATGTTAGCTTTTTTCCTTTCAACAAATTACATCTAACTGGAAATGTTCAACTAAACTCTCAGTCAAGTCATGGTGGAATAATGTTTGGCATTATAATAGACTAGATATTGCTTTTGCCTTCTCCTACAATCCAATTGTGAATAGAGACTTGTATTGGTTACCATTAACTAACTATTTAAACAAAGTTGCAAAAGAATAAGTTGTTTCTTCTAAAAGTTCTGAAAAGTTTAAACTTCCGTAAATTGTTGTTTCTCTACCTTTTATTCTAGATTATTTTATTTAGTTTTGTACTTTTTTTGTTATGTTAATCTCTTCTTCATTTATTATTAGTATGCAATATTACTCAATCCTCAGTTCTTGAATTATATTATACTCCTTATCTCTTCCCTTCCTTTAATAATGTAAAATTGTAAACAGCTTTCTACTCTGTTCAGTTTTGCCTTTCATATCTATTGTTACTTATTTTAAGATATTCTGCATGGCTTTCTTTTTGTAATTGACTTTTGCTTAAATAAAGCTTTTTAAACATGAGGAAAATATTTTGGCAAAATGGAAAATTGTAAAACCTGAGGCAAACTGCTATCTAAAAAAGCTCGCTAGTGCATGTCAAGACTAACTTAACAATAGCATCATACAAGCTTCGGAAATGGGACATAGCAATTGCTGAAATAACATATCCGTGAGGCTTCACAGGGTGTACTAAATAGGTGTACCCAAGGTGACATAACAAGGTTCACGAAAATCGGTAAATGGGAAGTGGGTGGTTACATTTGCACAGGAAACTGACCTTAGAGAGAGGTGGAATCGCAGAGGTGGCAGCGTGTAATTGGTACTTTCACTCAAAGTGTGGCATCTTCTCCTTGATGCTCTGTGACAGCGTCTCCACAACCGCAGCCACTTAGAGGACTATTCTGTTGACCCTATGGGGTATCAGCTTGAAGGGACAGTGGTGCGTGTGTAAGTATGAACAACAAAAGAATATCAAACAAGGATGGTACCCTTCCCAGTGATTATTGTCACCTGAAGTTGACAATCTGAGATGATAACCTTATTTCCTGTGATGTTGTTTCCCACCGGGTCGTTTATTAAAAGGCTTTGCCTTGAGATTATTGTGTTGCAAAATATTAATTGCCCTTTATTTCTATGAAGTAATCACCCACATTGAAACTTATGTTCCCTGATATTTTGCACTGTTTTTCCACAGCTGGGGTTCATTTTAGGACCTCTCGTTCTGAAGACCATATGCTAGGCTAATTCTCCACCATAGTCATTTGTGGAATTTAACACTGCCATGAGCGAAATTAACTAATAAATATGAAAAAGTGTGTAAGTCATTTTTGAAATGCATGCACACATTAAATCTTTGGGCACTTGATATTAAATCTTGCAGAGGATCAACATGATTTAGGTGCTGATAAAGAACAGCATACTCAAATGCAATTATTTTTAGACTTGTGAGATGTGATTTGTGCAGTAAACCTATATCGGTAAACTTGTGATGTTCGATATGTCTTTTTAATTTAAATTATGATTGGCATGTGATAAGATTAAGTTATAATTGATAGATGTGTGCCCCCAATCATGTACTCTGAAGAAAAATTACAACATTGAATTGATTGCTGAGTATAGAAAATTATCTTTCTGGACTGCAAGGTAGTTTGAAAAAAGATTGATTGGCTATATTGTGAGACCTGTAAAATATACAACATTGATAATTGGGTACATTGTGCTAAGCTATAAACAATTTAGCCATGTAAGGATTGCATTGTAATAGGTGGCTCTTTATATAAATTAATTTTAAGGAGCAATATTAAAACTGATGTCGGGTATTGTTTTTAAGCACACATATTTTTTCAAGGGTGTTATAATGTGTTTTTGGGGACTTCCTTACCAATTTTTCTATCATTTTTCGTTTACAATCAAGTGTATCCCAGATTGCAACAGAGGTTTGTGCCCTTTGTGTTTTTTTCTTCTAAAAGGGACTGTGTTAAGGAGACATTTGGCATCTTTCACATTATACGAAGAGGAGGGTGGCACCTTGACTACTGGGAGGATTCATTCTCTTCTCAGGCAAAAAGGAAACTTGACACCCAGTCACAGCTTCCAGTCCCTGACAAGGATGTGTATCAATAAGGACAATGATGTTTTATGGGAAGGATATTAAGCACAGTCAGCACATCAGTGGGCTATGACAATGACCTGCATTTCAAAGAATATTTCTGGACAGCTTCTTGAGCTTGAAAAATCTCTTTATCACTTGGTTAATATTTGAGTGTTTTCCTATGTATGCATACCAAGTCAGCTGGGATACTAAAGTTCTTAGATGATCCCAGAGTAGCTCAAGACTCTGCACTTGTTGATGAGTTTCAGGAGAATCTTTTGGTAAACTTTCATTCATCCAGCTAGAGCTTATCAAGCATTTAGCCATTTGCAGCCTGTTCGCCTACCAGTTCCAATGACACATTGAAGCGCTCAGTGCACTTAGTCTAGGCTTTGTGACAAATGGAGTGAGGGGTATCCATCAAAGCAGGACATGTACACAGCATTATAGTGAATTATTTATCACTTGTTCTCTGTGCCTCAGAATAGTCAGTCATCTCCTCACCAATTCCTAGACTCATTACGCTAACCTGTAGCCTTGAAAACCTTTGCTTTATCAAGGAGGTCTTTGACAGAAATGCTCAAAACCCATGTGGATCTTGGTCATCTCTTTTTTTCTAGCTGCCGAAGAGATATACTCTACCATTGCCTCTTAACTCCACTAGGAGGGGAGAGGAGCAGGAGGAAGGAAGTGGTGAATATCGTTTATCTGAGCGGCTCACCTGACTATAGTTCATTCAAGATTGTAAGGTTGAAAAGTGATTGCAAAATTAAGCAACGTGACCACCTCCCCACATTTTCCTCTTCCTCCCCACCATGCTGACGCTTATGGAACTGTTAAAGTTTGTGGAGCCTTCATCAGAGGTATCTGAAGGGGTCAGAATCCTCTCTGCCCACTCGAGAATGCGGACTCGATGACTCCAGGACCCCCCTCTACAATAACTCTTCCAGCATGCCTCTGTTGCAGCTTGTAAAGCATTACAGGCATTGGAAGCATAGTGGGAGTAAGCGCATAAACATCCCCATGCCCTGTGCACCAAGTCTTATCGAACACCAATAGGTAGGGTGGAAGATAGTGGAAGTCAGCAAGTTTCATGCTACGGTGCACCAGTGCAAAGTTTATGCAAAAGGGTCCATGTGAAGATACATTTAAATCTGGGAACAGAAAACACCTGCCAGCATCCAGACAGATACATCATGTTCAAATAGAACATAGAGGTACACATAAATACCTCCAGCAAAACACTTTTAGCAAATAAACAAATTGCCAATTCAATATTTGTCACTTTTGAAGACAGAGTTCCTACTGTGAGAAACACAAATATTTGAGTGGATTTTGAATGTTCTGGTGTTTGGGCTTATTTATAGCAAATTAGCATAAAGCAAACCAGAATGAAAACATACTTTTCGAGAAGGGTTTCAACAAAACATCTTTAAAAGCATCATAAGGCTGAAGCTCTCTGATTATAAATGGAAAATTTTGTATTTAAAAATTAGAGATAAATTAGAATTAATAATAGTTATTGTGGTAGTTTTACTAGCAGCAGTTATTGAAATAACACTAATAAAATAAAACTTAGATAGTTATGTTAATATTAATATTTATTTTATTTATTAAAATTGTATAAAGAACAGATCATGCCTTTGAAAGGCGTGACACAGCACTATTAAAAGGAAAATAATAAAAACCAAATGCTTGCATTTGTTCAGAAACCGAAAACTTCAAGATAATTGAGGTGAAAAAACTTAACTAAATAATTATTCACTCCTTTCATCCCATCACTAACACAAAATGCTAAATAATAACCACAAAGTTTTAACACATTTCAACCCATAATATGTTCAGATGAAAGAAAAATAATCCAAATGGCCTAATATCAACCCATGTTACGTTCAGATACAATACCGTAATTTGATGGCTTTTTTTCTTAACATCTTTACAGAACACATCATCACCGACACATAATAAAAAAAGGGAACACAGTGGAAGTGTTTGAAGCATTACTCCAGCAAATATTATGGCATAACAACAACCATGGAATGAGGGGAGAACATGGCAGCTGGCTAGTTGCGTGGTTGGGAGTTCTCTTACTCGGAGGGTCGACAAACAACATACCCCCCACTGGAGATCATGAATTAACACGCATTTGCTGGGCATATCATATTTGAGGTTTATGCCAACCTTGACGGTTCTCGAAGAGGAGACACATCGGGCTGTTAACAAAGCAGAGTCGGATGGGTAAGGTGGACACTCGGGCAATGGGCATTTGGCAATGGGCCGGTATCTGAGTTGCAGATGTGGGCCGCTTTTTTGGCCAGCGTGGTGGCCAATTTTGGCTGTGTCTGTGCTGTTTAGATGTCGCCATAGGCCCAGTGGGGGACTGAGTGGCCTTTCTGGAGACAGATGGGCATCTATTACCTCCCTTTCACCAACGGGCGGATGTGTCATTTCCAGTCTCTCCCTGGGCTGGCCCATTAATGTACGCAGATTGAGCAGGGGCAGGGGGTCTGAGTAGAAGTGGCCACCATTGTCAACTAATCCGTGCAGAAAGAGTCCTGGCAACATATGCATTTTTTTTTATCAGTGATGTTAAGAAACCTTGCCTCTTTTATAGAAACCCACCTCCTTCTTTTTATAATGCTTAAAATACTGAAGCAGTGTTTTGAGAAGAGGCGCAATCCACAGATGTGATATGTGGGCCACTCTTTTTTAGGGTGCCTGGGCCTATTTTTTATACCAATCCAACCCTGCAATGAAGGGATTGGTGTGGAGCAGGCGGCTGCCTTGCTCTGATCTGATCGCCGTGCAGCAGCTTGCATTGTCGCCGTCTACGCCAGTGTGGGTAACATGGTGTCACAAGCCACTCACTTGAACTCCAGTCAGTTCCGATGGGGTGAAGACTGGATTCAACTCCCTCTGGGACCTAACTGTGGTAGCAATGACAAGAGAAGATGCACTGTACCAAGGATGGTCCGAAAGCGAAGGGGGATGGGAGGAGAAAAGAGAAAACAAACCGCACTGGCCACGACATGTCTGTTTGTCTAGTGGAGTGGGTCTGGGAGGAATGCAGGGTTAAAGGGTGTCCTGAGATTCAAGCAGGGTGTAGTGTCTGCATTTACTAGCTGCGATCTGAAGAATAGGCACAATTAGCTTATTCACACCCAAGCACACAAAAGCAAACACTTGTTATCTCTTCTTAGTCATCTTACCTATCATACCATGTATCGAGGATTTTGTCTTTTGTGACATACCATTTAAATAGGGCACACAACTTCCAGTTTTCAAGAACACCAAGTTCTTCCAAGAATGCTTCCAATGTTCTTGCAAAGTCACTCCAGATGTTCAAGTCTTGCCCAACACAATGTTGACAACAAGATATGACGTGCACTGTTTGACACTGATGCAATGTTCCCAGAAGTCTCGCAAAGGTGCAGTTCCCACCACTGCTCTTTATGGTCAAAACTGTGGTTCCAACATTAAAGGATTAGTGTCTTAAAATGCTGCCAAAACTGTGGTTCCAACAACAACAAAGGATTAGTGTCTTAAAACACTGCCAAAACTGTAGTTCCAGCAACAACAAAAGATTAATGTCTTAAACGCTGTCTATAGCATGCTGCATGGGTCCATGAAACTGTCTATGTCCTTCAAGCCATATCTCAAACAAGTAGGTTTTCTGCCCTAAAAGCGCTGCTCAAGCTGCGCTATTAGTGCTCAAACAACAAGACTGGACATCTTTACTTTAGCTCGCTCTCTACTTTAAATAATTTCCTTGTCAAATGAAGCTTGAGGAGGTCGCTACAAGAGGAGGGTGCCGAGAAATACCTGAGTGCAGCTTCTCCAGTTTTTTAGGTCGAGCCTCGACCTGTTGTATCCTCTTTTATGGGCTCTGGCACACCCGCCGATTGCCATTGGTTTTTTCCTGTGCCAGTCCCAAATGCTGGCTTTCTATTGGTCCATTGCTTGCAATTGTCCCTCCTATGGGTGTCTGTTTCATTTGAGGCGATTTCACTAAGTGACTGTTTTTGTTTGCCATCACACGCTTCCTCCTTCCCTCTGGGCATTGAAGCCCTACAGAGCAAAACCGACCAAACAATCACACTGGCTTGTTATTTCTGGAGGGCTCTGGTGATTTCTCCGAATGCGCAGCTTTGATTCATGCACATGCTTTACAGTTTCCAACTACATCCGAGCCCTTCTGCTGCCTTAGCACCCTCTCCACCTCAACTCGGGGTGGCAGCAGCTGGTGTGATCCCTCTTCGCGCTCAAGCATCGGGCAGATACAGAAACATAAACATGTTTAAACCCAGACCCCGACATCTATAGGGCTTAGTTTAAAGACAGCAGGAAGCCGAATTCAACAGGGAGTTATAGTACATCCAGGCGGGGCACGGAGTGGGCTGTTTCGCTTTGTGATTAGTCTCTGGTTATAGTCCATGTGATGCACAGTGTGTAAATGAAACACATCATTAAAAGTGACTTACTGCTCTGGTCGATATGAGGAAAGAAAGAGTTATGACCAGAGAGGGGGCAGAAATCTGGAGTCGTTTTCAATTATTTCAGACCTTGTCAGCGTCGTTTCTGATAATCGGAGACACACTTTTTTGCACAGCTGTCCCTGTTGGTTCGTGCCACCGTGTGCTGTTTTTGAGGGTTTCAGTTAGGAGGGAGGGGGAATCTTTGACCAAATTATTTAGACATTGACACAGTTTCTTCCTATTGCAGCAAGCAACAGAAACGGTGGTCACCGAGCATGGTATGTGAGGCACTGCTGCTTTGAATATGTTACCCAAAGGAAACATATTCTTTATTTGTTATGTTACCCAACAAAACCATTTTTAAATATATTTTTGTCCCTTACAAAATGTGCATATTTCAAATCCATTACTGTTGAGCAGAGTATTTTCAGATACATGGATTACGTTAGAAAGGGATCCGAGTAATTAGGAATGTTGAAATGCGATTTTTTGGGGGGGTTTGTTATTGCCGCTCGCACATTGCCATTCATTGTTTGGTTTCATACATTTGTTTCTTCTAACGCATTGGGTGATTCCTATCTCCATTTTGCATGGAAATCCTTCAGCAAGGCAGCGTTGTGTGGCATATATTATTTTCATATTATAGAGCCGAAGAATTACTGTTTGCCGTGTGATAGGTACTATCACATGGCAAAGATTTTTTCAAAAAGGAGGTGCACTAAACGTAAAACACAAGAGTCCAAAATGTTTCTTTTCTTTTTCTGAATTTTATTTCGTAATTGTACACAATGACAGCCAACGCATTTCGTTCCTATATAGATAGATAATGGAAGTTCTTCAGGGTTGTAATAAACATAAAAACATTTATATAAGATACTTTAAAACACATTAAAAAATTACGGACAATGACATAAGAAAAGACTCAACTAACATGATGCTTGACTGAACATATTTCTTTCACAAACACAAAACAAGAACTGAGTCTATCTGAGATAACATAATACAGACTGAAAATGACCGTAACAACATGTAATTTTAAGGATATATACAGTAAGATAGAGACAAAAACATTCAATACTTCAAAAACATTTTTTAAGAAAGACAACAACATATATAAAGGTTAAAAAGGAGAAACTTAACCTTTAAATTTGTTAAAATCAAATGTACTATTGAAAGGAAAGAAAAGGGAAAGGGGGCGAAAATTCTCCTACTTTACATCTAATTCTATTTAATGGATCTACAAGAACTAATTTTTGCCTCACTTTCATTTTTTGTAAGGCTATGGGAAGTTTCATTTAGTATATTCTTAAGTATAATGTGAATATCATCTAAAACCAAATTTTAAATCAATCTGACTAGATAGAACAATAAGAAATGTGAAGGGAGAAAAAAAAAAAGAATTACAAGGAACAGATCACTTGTGAGATCCGTAAAATTATATTTATTTATTATAGCATAACATTTCTCACCTCAAAGTAGAGAAATAGATAATTCATAACTCAATCCAGAGAAAAACTATTCACTGTTTCTTCGAAAATATGCAGAATCCTGCAACCACATGTCTTTCAAAAAAGATATAATAAAATATTAGTTCTGATTCTAAGACCATACAAAAATCAATATCAGCCTTCTAATGTTACACTTCATTTTATATCTTGACTATATAAATTATCAAGGGCAACAATGTATTTTTAAAAATATATATTTTTGCAAAATTGGCAGACCGAATCGATTATAATCAGTTTCTTAACAACATCTACAAGAAATGAAACAAATTATTCATTGCGATTAATCTGTTGACAAAAAATTCGGGTGCTTTATACTGTTTATTTTATGAAGCCCAATTGCATTATGATAGTATTTGTCTCACCAATTTATCAAGATATAACAGATTCAGATAGGTCGTCTCTCCCAAATACGGGCACTTTTTATGTCCAGACTACCTGTATGCAATAAAGATAAATCAACAATAACAATCATCATTGATATTCAAATGATTTCTCAAAATAAGCAAATCCACCAAGATGCGTCTCACGACAATATTAGATGAAAAAAGAGCACACATCGAAAAAGCAAGATATGTATGAATATTTATCTCATTCCCCACACGTTGTTCATTTTGTCTCAAATATATCGCCCTTAACTTTGACTATGCCCTGTTGTATATCAAGACGTTAGACACACCGTTTTAGCATGTTAAGAGAATCATTAGCGCTTATCCCTATCTTGAACTCCCCAGTTAAAAACCTTTGAAAATTGCCCAATTGCATTACGATAGTATTTGTCTCACCAGTTCATCAAGATATAACGGGTTCGAATAGGTCGTCTCCCCCAAATACGGGCACTTTTTATATCCAGACTGCCTGTACACAATAAAGATAAATCAACAATAACAATCATCATTGATATTCAAGTGATTTCTACAAAGATACGTCTCACGACAATATTAGATAAAAAGAGAACACACATCAGAAAAGAGAGGGGGGAGAGAGATATGTATAAATATTTATCTCAATCCCCACATGTTAATCGTTTTGTCTCAAATATATCGCCTTTGACTACGACTATGCTCTGTCGTATATCAAGATGTAGGACACATCGTTTTAGCATGTTAAGAGAAAAATTAGCGCTTATACATATCTTGCACTCCCCACTTAAAAGCCTTGGGAAATGCTACGGTCTTAGTTTCATGCAAATACTCATTCTCCGCGTTAATAATATGCATCCGTCAGATTCCAACAGTTACATCCTTCTAATACCTTAATAAGCGATTTGTATCTTGTATTTTAAATAGTGGATTCTGGAGTATGTAGATGTCATCTGTACTGATGATGAGATTTGAAGATTGTTGTGCTCTTTTGGAAATGATAAAAAGTTTTTCTCCCGTGGCTGGTTTATCAAAATATTGCTTTTGTTGCAAAAAGTATTGATGTTAAAATTGTATTTTTTTATAATTTCTGAGGAGTAGTTAACTCTTTGAGATTGATTTCTTGAATACAAGATGGCTGATATCCTTAGTGATCAAACTATTTTTTGCGGGCTGTTTTTGAAGAATCGAGATCGTTATAAATGTAGCTCTGTAATTTGTCGCCATTGAATTTTCTGAAAGGCGATTAATTTTGCGATTTAAATCTGTGAGAATATTGTCTAATTCAGTGTGAGAACATCGTTATAGTGACATTTAGGGTCGCTTGTCTTTTTGAAAAATAAGACCCCTCTCCATTGAGGTAGATTGAGAAAATACCATTACAATATGGCTGCCATAATAACTTGGTTTATAGTAGAATTGAATTTTCACAGTTTTCTATGTTGCGGGAAAATGGGAATATACTGCTAAAACATGGCTTCTGTTGAAACCCAGTTTGTGACATAATTAAATTGTTACTGTCATTAGCTGTGGATTTGAAACTACTCGATGATTGTGAGGGTACTGCTTTATTTAAAAAAAATGTTACAATACGGAATAAAAATACTATTATAGCGACATACAAATTTATATGTCGTTTTTTTGTAGGTGTCGGTCTTAGAAGAAGATGGGAAGAACAACTTTACAGATTTTGTCTTCTGCGGTCTTTGTTGCTTTTTAAATAAAATGCGGGATTATAATTTCCATGCATATGTACAATATAAAGACATTTCCAAATGGCCGACATTTTTCACGGTATGCCCGTATTGAAAATAGATGTGGTTTAAGTGTTCGACTTTCCATGATGTCGTCAGTCTGTGTCGAACGCGGAAGCCAGGTGTTCTCCATCTCGAGCAATTAGGTTTGGGGTACAAATATGGTGCTATTTGTTTACCGCGTCTTTCTGGCAACGTACCGAGGCAGACAAAACCGGTTACTGAGATGGAAATCGCTTATTAAGGTATTAGGAGGATGCAACTGTTGGAATCTGACGGATGAATATTATTAACGCGGAGAATGAGTATTTGCATGAAATTAAGACCGTAGCATTTCCCAAGGCTTTTAAGTGGGGAGTGCAAGATATGTATAAGCGCTAATGTTTCTCTTAACATGCTAAAACTGTGTGTCCTACATCTTGATATATGACAGAGCATAGTCGTAGTCAAAGGCGATATATTTAAGACAAAACGATTAACATGTGGGGATTGAGATAAATATTTATACATATCTCTCTCCCCCCCTCTCTTTTCTGATGTGTGTTCTCTTTTTATCTAATATTGTCGTGAGATGTATCTTTGTAGAAATCACTCGAATATCAATGATGATTGTTATTGTTGATTTATCTTTATTGCGTACAGGCAGTCTGGATATAAAAAGTGCCCGTATTTGGGGGAGACGACCTATTCGAACCCGTTATATCTTGATGAACTGGTTAGACAAATACTATCGTAATGCAATTGGGCAATTTTCAAAGGTTTTTAACTGGGGAGTGCAAGATATGGATAAGCGCCAATGATTCTCTTAACATGCTAAAACGGTGTGTCTAACGTCTTGATATACGACAGGGCATAGTCGAAGTTAGGGCGATATATTTGAGACAAAATGAACAACGTGTGGGGAATGAGATAAATATTCATATATATCTTTCTTTTTCGATGTGTGCTCTTTTTTCATCTAATGTTGTCGTGAGACGCATCTTTGTGGATTTGCTTTATTGAGAAATCATTTGAATATCAATGATGATTGTTATTGTTGATTTATCTTTATTGCGTACAGGTAGTCTGGACATAAAAAGTGCCCGTATTTGTGGGAGACGACCTATCTGAATCTGTTATATCTTGATAAATTGGTGAGAAAAATACTATCATAATGCAATTGGGCTTCATAAAATAAACAGTATAAAGCACCCAAATTTTGTGTCAACAGATTAATCGTAATTATTAATTTGTTTAATTTTTTGTAGATGTTGTTAAGAAACTGATTAGGATCGATTCGGTCTGCCAATTTTGCAAAAATATATATTTTTACAAATACATTGATGCCCTTGATAATTTATACAGGTAAGATATGAAATGAAGTTTAACATTAGAAGGCTGATATTGATTTTTTTATGGTCTTAGAATCAGAACTAAGATTTTATTATATCTTTTTTGAAAGACATGTGGTTGCAGGATTCTGCATATTTTCGAAGAAACAGTGAATAGTTTTTCTCTGTATTGAGTTATGAATTATCTATTTCTCTACTTTGAGGGGAGAAATGTTATGCTATAATAAATAAATATAATTTTACAGATATCACAAGCGATCTGTTCCTTGTAATTCTTTTTTTTTTCTCCCTTCACATTTCTTATTGTTCTATCTAGTCAGATTGATTTAAAATTTGGTTTTAGATGATTTTCACATTATACTTAAGAATATACTAAATGAAACTTCCCATAGCCTTACAAAAAAAGAAAGTGAGGCAAAAATTAGTTCTTGTAGATCCATTAAATAGAATTAGATGTAAAGTAGGAGAATTTATCGCCACCCTTTCCCTTTTCTTTCCTTTCAATAGTACATTTGATTTTAACAAATCTAAAGGTTAAGTTTCTCCTTTTTAACCTTCATATATGTTGTTGTCTTTCTTAAAAAATGTTTTTGAAGTATTGAATGTTTTTGTCTCTATCTTACTGTATATATCCTTAAAATTACATGTTGTTACGGTAATTTTCAGTCTGTTTTATGTTATCTCAGATAGACTCAGTTCTTGTTTTGTGTTTGTGAAAGAAATATGTTCAGTCAAGCATCATGTTAGTTGAGTCTTTTCTTATGTCATTGTCCGTCATTTTTTAATGTATTTTAATGTATCTTATATAAATGTTTTTATGTTTATTACAGCCCTGAGGAAGTTCTATTATCTATCTATATAGGAACGAAACGCGTTGGCTGTCGTTGTGTACAATTGCGAAATAAAATTCAGAAAAAGAAAAGAAACATTTTGGACTCTTGTGTTTTACGTTTAGTGCACCTCCTTTTTGAAAAAATTGTTTGAATCTGTTTACAGAGGCACCATTAGGTGACGGGTGCTGGAGTCTTTTGTGCACCAACGGCCTGATAAGGCGGCATTTGAATAAGTGAGGTGCTATCAATTATGTCCGTCACCTGGTAGCTTTTTTGTTGTTATCATATTCTGGACTGGATTGCACTCACTATTGCCACATAAAGTTCAAAATTTGTTGATATGTCTCGTTTTAATGACGGACGCGAAGAGTTAGCACAGGATCTTTTTGGGAAGGGCTCCTCCACCACCATACCAGCTACACACAATGTTCAGAATAGCTTAGGATTACGAGCTTTGTTCTTAAAATTGGAACGTTTAAAAAACAAGAATTGGCCCGATGGTGGGATGGAGTCACACTCCAACAATATATAGATAATTAAAAGACCCCTAGAGGTCTGCGTATTTTAATTTTTCCTACATTTGAAGATCTTAGCCCAGATCTATTAAAAGAATGGGAAGGGAATTTAGAAAATGCATCTTTAGTTGTGATGTAAATTCTAATCAGACATGCGATTGACAAAGGGGCAAAACTACTATCAGAGATTCAAACAGTTGAACACGAAATTGAGGCATTAGATGCTAAAGACTTAATAGAAAAGAATTATGAGATATTGAAAAAAGTAATTTTAAATCATCAACAGTATATCAAAGACAAAAAAATGAGAAAAATTCGGAGAGATCATCGGGATTACAATGAGGGGCGTATATCTACATTCGCCAAAAAATATGATTCGGTACAAATGTCGGAAGATAGAAAAAGAGGAAGGGAGGAGGTAGAAGACACACGGTCACTAAGCGGTATCTCAGCCTCATCACAGAGTAGCGTTGCATCTGGTAGTATTCTAAGTGAAGCCCTTTTGGGGGAAGGAGTTTCATCATTTCAAAAAAATTAGCAACATTGCGGATCAGCAGCAATCAACGCAAAAAACAAAACCTAAAACGAGGAGAGGTGGGAGAAGAGGTAAAGGCAAAAGGAAAAACTGGTCAGACAGAGCAAGAAAAGATGACATTGAGACCCAAGAAACCATGAGTGCTATTCAGGAAGGAAATGATGATATTGTATATTTCTCTGATGTTAATGCACAATACTCTGAGTTGGAAATTGTTAATTTATCACAAAGATGTATAGACGCTGATGAACAAAGTCTTCTATGTAAAGGTCTGGGTTTTTGTCCCACCCAGTCTGGTGATTTATCTGATGTACACGTGGATCTATTCAAATTCATAAGAACATTGAAATTAAAAGAGTACTTTAATGATCAGAAACGTGTTGTGTCAAACAATGTGGAGAGCAGGGGGACGGTTACACACAGCATCAAGGATGTGCGTAATATACAATGCCTTTTGTCTATTGAGGAGGGGGAAGAAAGGGAGATAGAATCTCTTTTATTAGATCTAGACATCTCTGAAAACATTAGTATAGACAGTGGTTTAAGACCTAAGTCCAAATTTATACCAAACAGTGGCTACCATCCAAATATTGACAAATTCTATGAAAAGGTGACTGAAGACCTGTATAAATTAGAACGTTCTGAGAAATATTTTAAATCGGATAAGTTAAATCTAACTAAGGGAGAAAGAGAGGCATTGAAGAGACTTGAGATTGACAATGAGATTGTCATCAGAAAAGCAGATAAGGGTAATAATGTCATCATAATGAACAAAGTAGATTATTTGGAAGAAATAGACCGACAGCTAAATGATCACAACTGTTATGAGACTTTAAGAGGTAACCCTATTCCAGAACTCACCTCCTTGATTAATCTCAGACTTGGAGAATGGAAAGATATATGTCTTCTTAGTGACTTAGAACATAGATTTTTAAAGGTGGTTAATCCTCGTTTTCCTTGCATATATATTTTACTTAAAACCCATAAAAAAGTACAATCTCCACAATTTCCACCAGGGAGGCCAATAATTTTGGGGGTGGGCTTACCTACCGAAAGAATGTCTGAATACGTCGATAAAAAACTACAAAAGTACATGTTCAATTTGCCATCGTTCATAAAAGATAGCAAAGATATCCTATCAAAACTGAAAGATTTTACTTGGTCTGAAGAACTCCTTTTTGTTACGTGGGATGTAGTGAGCCTCTATACTTATATAGAGCACAAGTTTGGTCTATTGGCAACACAGTCCTATTTAGATAAAGATGGAGCAGATAACTTTGAACGTAATAGGATGATTTTGAATATGATGGAATTATTCCTGACAATGAATGTTTTTCTTCACGATGGCAAATGGTATCGGCAGCTACGCGGTACAGCAATGGGTACAAAATTTGCTCCCTCATACGCTTGCCTCTTGGGGTGGTTCGAGGGAGTACATGCATGGGGTCGTGAAGCCTCCCCCCTGGACACAACATATGGGAGAGGTACATAGACGATATTATCTGTCTATGGTCTGGAACAGTAGAATGTCTACAAGATTATTTTCTTTACCTCAATGATAACCCATATAACGTAACACTTACAATGACTTATGACAAAGAAAAAATCAATTTCCTAGATTTACATTTATATGTGAAAGATGGAACAGTACAGAGTACTTTGTACCGAAAGAAGACGTCTTGTAATGGACTACTCCATGCAACAAGGTCACATTCTCAATCTGTGATCAAAAATATCCCTTACGGTGAAATGGTAAGGGTAAGAAGGAACTGTTCAGAAACAGCAATTTTTGATAAAAACATTTCAGATATGAGCTCCAGATTTATACAAAGGGGCTATAACATAACAGATGTAAAAGCAGCTACTCTAAGAGCACAACTCTTAAATCGAGACTCCACGCTACAAACATGTATAACAGAAAAGAAAGTTCAAAATCAAAAACCTAGATTTATAACAAAATATACTACACATAGTAACAGAATTTTTAGAATTCTGAAAAACAGTTGGCATATGCTATCAGATGTACCATCCCTAAGAAGGGATTTTACTAAAAATCCAAGTGTGACATATAGGAAAGGGACAACTTTGAAAGACAAACTATGTCCGAGCTATGTGACCTCATCTAAAAATTCAGAGACATGGTTACCATCGAAACCTTCGGGTTTCTTTAGACGTAGCTCGTGCAATATGTGTGAATTTGGAAATAATAAAATGAAGGAATTTGCATTTAACACCCAGAAACAATATACTATTGATGAGTTCATAAACTGCAAAACTTGCTATGTAGTATATATTCCGGGATGTGCTTGCAACTTAATATATGTAGGAAGCACAACAAGAAGCTTAAAAATGAGAATACAAGAACATCGAAAAACTATAACTGGGGGAGACCCAAGGTACCCAATGGCCGAACATTATAAACAAACTCATCCCACTGATCGCTCTTTTTGGTTTTTTGGGATAGAACATGTGGCAGTGTGTAAAAGAGGAGGTGATAGAGCACTTATGTTACGTCAACGAGAGGCAAAGTGGATTTGTAGGGTACAGACTATAAAACACGGCCATAATACTGATAGCGAACTCCATCACTTCCTAAATTAAAATCTAATTGGGGGTTCCCCTCTTCTTTTAAAGCTCAAACTCTTTGAATATTCTGAGTCGGTCGATCTGAAGGTAAAACAATTTCCTCAAACTTTAATTTTGAGTTTGTTCATGAAAACTTCATCTCAGAAGAACTGCTTTATTTCCCCACAAAAATATTTTGTTATCTGACTCGAAAGAACTATATATATATGAATGGGGTTTGAGATCCACCATTGCATATAGAGTCTATTTTTGGTAGAATCACTTTTCTGTGACATATTGATACGTTGTTTAGCTATCCTGTGTCTGCTGACTGACTGCATTTAATAGTGCTAACTTGTATTTTAAATAGTGGATTCTGGAGTATGTAGATGTCTCCTGTACTGATGATGAGATTTGAAGATTGTTGTGCTCTTTTGGAAATGATAAGAAGTTTTTCTCCCGTGGCTGGTTTATCAAAATATTGCTTTTGTTGCAAAAAGTATTGATGTTAAAATTTTATTTTTTTCTAATTTCTGAGGAGTAGTTAACCCTTTGAGATTGATTTATTGAATACAAGATGGCTGATATCCTTAGGGATCAAACTATTTTTTGCGGGCTGTTTTTGAAGAATTGAGATCGTTATAAATGTAGCTCTGTAATTTTTTGCCATTGAATTTTCTGAAAGGCGATTAATTTTGCGATTTAAATCTGTGAGAATATTGTCTAATTCGGTGTGAGAACATCGTCATAGTGACATTTAGGGTCGCTTGTCTTTTTAAAAATAAGACTCCTCTCCATTGAGGTAGATTGAGAAAATACCATTACAATATGGCTGCCATAATAACTTGGTTTATAGTAGAATTGAATTTTCACCGTTTTCTATGTTGCGGGAAAATGGGAATATACCGCTAAAACACGGCTTCTGCTGAAACCCAGTTTGTGACATAATTAAATTGTTACTGTCATTAGCTGTGGATTTGAAACTACTCAATGATTGTGAGGGTACTGCTTTATTTTTTTTAAAATTTACAATACGGAATAAAAATACTATTATAGCGACATCCAAATTTATATGTCGTTTTTTTGTAGGTGTCAAGAACAACTTTACAGATTTTGTCTTCTGCGATCTTTGTTGCTTTTTAAATAAAATGCGGGATTATAATTTCCATGCATATGTACAATATAAAGAAATTTCAAAATGGCCGACATTTTTCTCGGGATGCCCGTATTGAAAATAGATGTGGTTTAAGTGTTTGACTTTCCATGATGTCATCAGTCTGTGTCGAACGCGGAAGCCAGGTGTTCTCCATCTCGAGTAATTAGGTTTGGGGTACAAATATGGTGCTATTTGTTTACCGCGTCTTTCTGGCAACGTACCGAGGCAGACGAAACCGGTTACTGAGATGGATATCGCTTATTAAGGTATTAGAAGGATGTAACTGTTGGAATCTGACGGATGAATATTATTAACGCGGAGAATGAGTATTTGCATGAAACTAAGACCGTAGCATTTCCCAAGGCTTTTAAGTGGGGAGTGCAAGATATGTATAAGCGCTAATGTTTCTTTTAACATGCTAAAACGGTGTGTCCTACATCTTGATATACGACAGAGCATAGTCGTAGTCAAAGGCGATATATTTGAGACAAAACGATTAACATGTGGGGATTGAGATAAATATTTATACATATCTCTCTCCCCCTCTCTTTTCTGATGTGTGTTCTCTTTTTATCTAATATTGTCGTGAGACGTATCTTTGTAGAAATCACTCGAATATCAATGATGATTATTATTGTTGATTTATCTTTATTGCGTACAGGCAGTCTGGATATAAAAAGTGCCCGTATTTGGGGGAGACGACCTATTCGAACCCCTTTTATCTTGATGAACTGGTGAGACAAATACTATCGTAATGCAATTGGGCAATTTTCAAAGGTTTTTAACTGGGGAGTGCAAGATATGGATAAGCGCTAATGATTCTCTTAACATGCTAAAACGGTGTGTCTAACGTCTTGATATACGACAGGGCATAGTCGAAGTTAAGGGCGATATATTTGAGACAAAATGAACAACATGTGCGGAATGAGATAAATATTCATATATATCTTTCTTTTTCGATGTGTGCTCTTTTTTCATCTAATGTTGTCGTGAGACGCATCTTTGTGGATTCGCTTATTTTGAGAAATCATTTGAATTTCAATGATGATTGTTATTGTTGATTTATCTTTATTGCGTACAGGTAGTCTGGACATAAAAAGTGCCCGTATATGGGGGAGACGACCTATCGGAATCTGTTAAATCTTGATAAATTGGTGAGACACATACTATCATAATGCAATTGGGCTACATAAAATAAACAGTATAAAGCACCCACATTTTTTGTCAACAGATTAATCGCAATGAATAATTTGTTTCATTTCTTGTAGATGTTGTTAAGAAACTGATTAGGATCGATTCGGTCTGCCAATTTTGCAAAAAAATATATTTTTACAAATACATTGATGCCCTTGATAATTTATATAGGTAAGATATAAAATGAAGTTTAACATTATAAGGCTGATCTTGATTTTGTTATGGTCTTAGAATCAGAACTAAGATTTTATTATATCTTTTTTGAAAGACACGTGGTTGCAGGATTCTGCATATTTTCGAAGAAACAGTGAATAGTTTTTCTCTGGAATGAGTTATGAATTATCTATTTCTCTACTTTGAGGTGAGAAATGTTATGCTATAATAAATAAATATAATTTTACGGATCTCACAAGTGATCTGTTCCTTGTAATTCTTTTTTTTTTTTTCTCCCTTCACATTTCTTATTGTTCTCTCTAGTCAGATTGATTTAAAATTTGGTTTTAGATGATATTCACATTATACTTAGGAATATACTAAATGAAACTTCCCATAGCCTTACAAAAAATGAAAGTGAAGCAAAAATTAGTTCTTGTAGATCCATTAAATAGAATTAGATGTAAAGTAGGAGAATTTTCGCCCCCTTTCCCTTTTCTTTCCTTTCAATAGTACATTTGATTTTAACAAATCTAAAGGTTAAGTTTCTCCTTTTTAACCTTTATATATGTTGTTGTCTTTCTTAAAAAAAAATGTTTTTGAAGTATTGAATGATTTTGTCTCTATCTTACTGTATATATCCTTAAAATTACATGTTGTTACGGTCATTTTCAGTCTGTATTATGTTATCTCATCTAGACTCAGTTCTTGTTTTGTGTTTGTGAAAGAAATATGTTCAGTCAAGCATTATGTTAGTTGAGTCTTTTCTTATGTCATTGTCCGTCATTTTTTAATGTATTTTAATGTATCTTATATAAATGTTTTTATTTTTATTACAGCCCTGAAGAAGTTCCATTATCTATCTATATAGGAACGAAACGCGTTGGCTGTCGTTGTGTACAATTACGAAATAAAATTCAGAAAAAGAAAAGAAACATTTTGGACTCTTGTGTCTTACGTTTAGTGCACCTCCTTTTTGATTTTTTTTTTAATCTGTTTACAGAGGCACCATTAGGTGATGGGTGCTGGAGTCTTTTGTGCACCAACGGCCTGATAAGGCGGCATTTGAATAAGTGAGGTGCTATCAATTATGTCCGTCACTTGGTAGCTTTTTTGTTGTTAACATGGAAAAGATGTTTGTCACAAAAAGAACGAGCCTTTAGTCTCTGTGTTACAGACCCTGATGCTGGTTATACCATGGCAAACCATGGGTCAAAAAGTAGTAGGGAGTATTGTTAAAGGATGGCTAACGTCTTAAAAATAGAAGCAGCTGGCAGTGCGTGCTTTATATAAATCCCAGGCCCACGCTCTGCACAGTGACACATTTAGCGTGCCTGGTGTCAGTCGAAGGGTAGTTAGAATTACAGTGTGCAGAATGCCTTTGTTTTGGATTCTCAACAAGTTTTTTTAGGTAGCCGCGTATTATTTTGAAATGTGTCATCTTTCTGAAAACCCGAAGCCCTTAACTGTATCTAGATAGGTCCCCACCACAGTTTGTGTGTGAGCGTGAGTATAGGTGGATCTTTATTTAAATCGCTTCTTTATAGCGCCTCGTGGCCACAACGAAGCAGTGCAGCATTGTCTCAGAACGGAGTGTCTGAAGGAATACATGAGCTCCATTCTGGCCCAATGCATATTTCAGAGGTGACTCACAGGGCAGCAGTCAGACCGGATCAAGAATTTAGTTTGCCATTCTGTAGCGCTGGCAAACTTGCTTATTTTAATTGGGTGTTTTGTAAAGCGCCTTGTGCCATTGCATAGCCACTTCAGAGCACTGAAAAATCAAGAGAAGCAAAAGTAAATCCCAGAACGCAACCTGTCCCGCAGCCGCGCCCTTTTAACAAATGAAAGGCAGCAAGTTTAAAAGCACGAAGTGTGCTTTCAGGGGATTCTGTAAGGACATGTGTGCTCGTAGACTTGCATTTCTTTTGGTAATAGAGCGCAGCACACAATCTGGCCGCTCTATTACCAAAAGAAATGCAGCAAGTCTACAAGCACACCTGTGCTTTCAGAATCACTGCTGCTGCAGCTCCAACAAACACCGGCCCACCAGTGTCCCTTTCTGGACCTGCAATGAGCTCTGGGTCGGGGCCCATTGCCAGTGCTACTCCTGCTCCTGTCTTGATACTGGATCCCTGTGTGGTTCTGGCCTGCTCTATTCAGGGCCGGCACTAGGGCTGACTTCTGGGGGTACTGTGTTTGCAAGTTTGTTATAGGTTTAAAAACACCTGCTACTGCATTCCCTGTGTCCAGCAATTTTCATACAACAATAAAAATTTCTGGATAACTCCGGTCATTAATGTTCTTCCTGGAGTGAGATCCGAGTTTTGTTTAGTGGAAGTTTTGACTCAACCAAAAGTAGCCCAGTGGGTTAATATGCCTGATGCAAACTATGTGTACCGTGCCGATCACAAAGTGCATATAAGTAAAGAGGTCAGTGCTTTTGTCAGGGAGATCCTTTTGTTCCTTGCAGTGTATAAATTAAAATCCTAATATAGAACAGTGAGCTAATAACTGACATCAAGGGCCGCATGCAACCTGCAAGGTATATCATTATTATTGCGTTATTCTTTTATCCCCAGCCTTTTATTATTCTAACCTTTCAAAATAGGTTCATTTCTGTACAAAAAATATATATACATCAATTCCTATTATTAAATTTTACCCCCAACTATGGTGTTATGTTTAAAATTCTGAGTTTGTGCTTCTCCAGACCAAGCACTCTTAACTTATGCTTTCAACTTAGTATGGATGACATGTGACTCCTACACCTTGTAGACCTTAGTCTTATGTAACATTTACTGTAAACTGATTTACACACGTGTGATTGATTGTCTCTGTGTAATGTGTGTGTGATGTAAAGTGCTCTGATTCCCTACACTGGTATGAGTGGCTCTGTGTTCTAAGGATTCCTGAAAACCGCACCTTCCTGCAAGTTACCGATTCGTTCGAGGCATTTCTTGACTCGTCGTTGGCGGACTTGTTCTGCACTGGCCATGTTAGGCCTGTTGATCTTCACTCCTCCGAGCCTCCGCTGAGAATGGTGACGTATGTGATTACACGTCATCTCTGACGTTCTGTGCCTGGTTCTACCTCTGCTCAACTTTCTTTAAAGATTTGTACGTAACCTACGTATGGCGGCCATTTTGTTTGGCTTTCATCTCCATGGTAACGGTGTACCGTGACACTTTATATTTACTGCTGCCGTGTCATGTAATTGTACACCGCTGGGTGATATTTGTTGTTTGCTTGGCACTACTTTCATTTGGCATTTGTGCGTCTTGCAACGGTGACACGCACACCTTCAGCACTGATTTCCCCATTCACTGCTGAGCCATTCTGGTGGTTGTTTGCTTGATGCTATGTTTATTTGGCATTAGTGTGTCTTGCAACAGTGACACACACACATTCTGCTCCGATTTCATTATTTTGGAATTGAAGAGTATCAAGACAGTGACACACACACTTTGCATGGTAGCCTGTTACAACAGTTATATTATAACGGTGATGCGCACACCTTCAGCTGTGTCACTATCAATCCCACACTGTAGTGTATTATGACGGTGACACACACACCTCTTATTTTGCATGTTACAATAGTGATAGGCACACCACAGGTACTTTACTTTATCTTTTATTATTATCACATATTTGGGCAATTCTTGTGTGTGTTTTCCTATTGCTTTTTACCTCTTTTGGGAAAGCAGTCTTTGGATTACAGACATTGTGGCACACTTGGAGGCCCATTGGGACCGTTAGTTGGTTTGTTTGGGCTCAATCCGATATGGCTTCTGAATGCAGGCTGTGGGACGTACTACAATCCCCAGAAGACACTGGGGTCTCATCCGAGAGCCCATTGGAGGGCAAATATTTTAATATAGATGTCAAACAGCAACGCGATGAATTTGAGCCTCGCCTTTGATAAAGGAACTCTCCGAAACGCGTCAGGCGGACTTACCTGTTATTCAGAGTCTGCTTCCATGTCTGAGGGTGAATAAAGATATTTTCTTCTGCTTTCCGAGTGCGCCCTCAACTTGCTGAAGCGAACTGTGGTATGATGTATTTGCGGCGGTTTCAGGCCGCGGAGGGCGCACCCCCCTAAGGAGACGAAAGGGGCTGTGTGGCTCGGAATATTCCGGGACTCTTTTGGGAAAGCAGCCTTTGGATTACAGACATTGTGGCACACTTGGCGGCCCATTGGGACCGTTAGTTGGTTTGTTTGGGCTCAATCCGATATGGCTTCTGAATGCAGGCTGTGGGACGTACTACAATCCCCAGAAGACACTGGGGTCTCATCCGAGAGCCCATTGGAGGGCAAATATTTTAATATAGATGTCAAACAGCAACGCGATGAATTTGAGCCTCGCCTTTGATAAAGGAACTCTCCGAAACGCGTCAGGCGGACTTACCTGTTATTCAGAGTCTGCTACCATGTCTGAGGGTGAATAAAGATATTTTCTTCTGCTTTCCGAGTGCGCCCTCAACTTGCTGAAGCGAACTGTGGTATGATGTATTTGCGGCGGTTTCAGGCCGCGGAGGGCGCACCCCCCTAAGGAGACGATAGGGGCTGTGTGGCTCGGTATATTCCGGGACTCTTTTGGGAAAGCAGCCTTTGGATTACAGACATTGTGGCACACTTGGCGGCCCATTGGGACCGTTAGTTGGTTTGTTTGGGCTCAATCCGATATGGCTTCTGAATGCAGGCTGTGGGACGTACTACAATCCCCAGAAGACACTGGGGTCTCGTCCGAGAGCCCATTGGAGGGCAAATATTTTAATATAGATGTCAACCAGCAACGCGATGAATTTGAGCCTCGCCTTTGATAAAGGAACTCTCCGAAACGCATCAAGCGGACTTTCCTGTTATTCAGAGTCTGCTTCCATGTCTGAGGGTGAATAAAGATATTTTCTTCTGCTTTCCGAGTGCGCCCTCAACTTGCTGAAGTGAACTGTGGTATGATTTATTCGCGGCGGTTTCAGGCAGCGGAGGGTGCACCCCCTAAGGAGACGATAGGGGCTGTGTGGCTCGGAATATTTCGGGACTCTTTTGGGAAAGCAGCCTTTGGATTACAGACATTGTGGCACACTTGGCGGCCCATTGGGACCGTTAGTTGGTTTGTTTGGGCTCAATCCGATATGGCTTCTGAATGCAGGCTGTGGGACGTACTACAATCCCCAAAAGACACTGGGGTCTCATCCGAGAGCCCATTGGAGGGCAAATATTTTAATATAGATGTCAAACAGCAACGCGATGAATTTGAGCCTCGCCTTTGATAAAGGAACTCTCCGAAACGCGTCAGGCGGACTTACCTGTTATTCAGAGTCTGCTACCATGTCTGAGGGTGAATAAAGATATTTTCTTCTGCTTTCCGAGTGCGCCCTCAACTTGCTGAAGCGAACTGTGGTATGATGTATTTGCGGCGGTTTCAGGCCGCGGAGGGCGCACCCCCCTAAGGAGACGATAGGGGCTGTGTGGCTCGGAATATTCCGGGACTCTTTTGGGAAAGCAGCCTTTGGATTACAGACATTGTGGCACACTTGGCGGCCCATTGGGACCGTTAGTTGGTTTGTTTGGGCTCAATCCGATATGGCTTCTGAATGCAGGCTGTGGGACGTACTACAATCCCCAGAAGACACTGGGGTCTCGTCCGAGAGCCCATTGGAGGGCAAATATTTTAATATAGATGTCAACCAGCAACGCGATGAATTTGAGCCTCGCCTTTGATAAAGGAACTCTCCGAAACGCATCAAGCGGACTTTCCTGTTATTCAGAGTCTGCTTCCATGTCTGAGGGTGAATAAAGATATTTTCTTCTGCTTTCCGAGTGCGCCCTCAACTTGCTGAAGTGAACTGTGGTATGATTTATTCGCGGCGGTTTCAGGCAGCGGAGGGTGCACCCCCTAAGGAGACGATAGGGGCTGTGTGGCTCGGAATATTTCGGGACTCTTTTGGGAAAGCAGCCTTTGGATTACAGACATTGTGGCACACTTGGCGGCCCATTGGGACCGTTAGTTGGTTTGTTTGGGCTCAATCCGATATGGCTTCTGAATGCAGGCTGTGGGACGTACTACAATCCCCAGAAGACACTGGAGTCTCATCCCAGAGCCCATTGGAGGGCAAATATTTTAAGATAGATGTCAAACAGCAACGCGATGAATTTGAGCCTCGCCTTTGATAAAGGAACTCTCCGAAACGCGTCAGGCGGACTTACCTGTTATTCAGAGTCTGCTTCCATGTCTGAGGGTGAATAAAGATATTTTCTTCTGCTTTCCGAGTGCGCCCTTAACTTGCTGAAGCGAACTGTGGTATGATATATATATATATATATATATATATTATCTACTGGCGGTCGCCAGTAGATAGTTATAGTTAGGACCGTGTTTCCATTGGAAATCCGCAACATTCTATTTGGAATAACTTTGGCGCCGGTTGACGAATTCTCGCGAATTTTTCAAAACTAATGGGGCGCTACGCTCCGCTCCTACCCTGAAAGTCTCGGGGGGATTCGTCAAGCAGGGGCTGAGAAAAAGGGGGGTCCCAAAACGCGTTTTCCCCATGCATTTTCCCATAGGACCTTTAGTCCGAGCTACAGCCCGAACGGCTGAACAGAATTACTTGAAATTGGGCAGAGAGGTAGTCCTCAGGTCAGGGATGTGCCTTTTGCAGGTCTGGTGTAAATCTGTTCAGTAGGTCCTGAGAAAATAGCATTTAAATCAATATATATATCTGTAAGCGCGCTCCGTGCGCTTACGGTAAGCTTACCGTACGCGTATGGAGCCGTGCACGAGCTCAATTCTGATTGGTGGTTACATGACTGTAAACATTCGAATCGGTCGAAATCAGAAAGTATCGGCCGCCATTTTCTGTCTCTCGCACTGAAAAACAAAGGTTGATAACATGAAAAGGGGGCAACGAAGAGAGTTGCAGACCCCCTAGCGTTCGTCAGGGGGTTCACGAAGGACCAAAAAGTATGAAAAATAAATTTAATAATTTAAAAAAAAAATCGCGGCGTGCGCGTACGGTAAGCTTACCGTACGCGTACGGTAAAAAAAAAAAAAAAAAAAAAAAGAATTAACAATCTAAGGACCCCCAAGGGAGAAAAAAACAATTGATATTTTGTAAAAAATGACGAGGCGTGCACGGTACGAAATGCGCAACGTAAAACTTAGCATTTAAAAAACCGTACAAATTCACTGAAAAAACCATAGGTTTCACACACGTTATAGTTAGGAATTAGCATTTAAAAAACCTTGCAAATTCACTTAAAAAACCATAGGTTTCACGCAAGTTATAGTTAGCTGTACATTTCACTCGTAAAAAACCAATGAAATTCCACGTTATAGTTAGATCAGGTAACTATAACTTGCGCGACCGCAATGCACAATGTGTCATTTCAGATGTCATCATTGATGTCATGAGTGATGTCACTGACCATGTCATAAGTGATGTAATATGTGACGTCATCAGCAGTTTATTGTGGGCGCGCAAGTTATAGTTACCTGATCTAACTATAACGTGGAATTTCATTGTTTTTTTACGAGTGAAATGTACAGCTAACTATAACTTGTGTGAAACCTATGGTTTTTTAAGTGAATATATATATATATATATATATGTCCACAGATTTGCACCAGCAAATTTTGGCCGCACACCACAGCAAGAAGGAGACATCCTTTATTTTCAAAAACAGACAGCTTCTGATTCCGTATTGTGATCCTGTGGCCTTACGCGTTTCAGAGTACATCACCTCTTTCCTCAGAGGCCATCACTGACGTCCGGAAATTACATGCCCCTGACTGCAAATCCCCTGCGCGTTTTAAACCTTTTGATTGGCTTCAGGTGTGCCTCCCATACTGTTCACAAAGCACGCTGGTCTTTGAAGTCCATTCTGCATGATTACACCCTCCAGTGGGTCCGAAAGTCGTGATTATTTTCAGGAAATATATTAAAAGCCCTCCATTGGGCCCCAAAATCAGATAATGTCTGTTAAATTAAGCTTGCTGTGTCATTTACGGGGAGAAGCTTCCCCCCGTCTGCATCCACACTTGCTTCGGATGGTGCGATCCCTCTACGGCCTGGAGCACGCCGTATCAAATGTCCACAGATTTGCACCAGCAAATTGAGGCCGCACACCACAGCAAGAAGGAGACATCCTTTATTTTCAAAAACAGACAGCTTCCGATTCCGTATTGTGATCCTGTGGCCTTACGCGTTTCAGAGTACATCACCTCTTTCCTCAGAGGCCATCACTGACGTCCGGAAATCACATGCCCCTGACTGCAAATCCCCTGCGCGTTTTAAACCTTTTGATTGGCTTCAGGTGTGCCTCCCATACTGTTTACAAAGCACGCTGGTCTTTGAAGTCCATTCTGCATGATTACACCCTCCAGTGGGTCCGAAATTCGTGATTATTTTCAGGAAATATATTAAAAGCCCTCCATTGGGCCCCAAAATCAGATAATGTCTGTTAAATTAAGCTTGCTGTGTCATTTACGGGGAGAAGCTTCCCCCCGTCTGCATCCACACTTGCTTCGGATGGTGCGATCCCTCTACGGCCTGGAGCACGCCGTATCAAATGTCCACAGATTTGCACCAGCAAATTGAGGCCGCACACCACAGCAAGAAGGAGACATCCTTTATTTTCAAAAACAGACAGCTTCCGATTCCGTATTGTGATCCTGTGGCCTTACGCGTTTCAGAGTACATCACCTCTTTCCTCAGAGGCCATCACTGACGTCCGGAAATCACATGCCCCTGACTGCAAATCCCCTGCGCGTTTTAAACCTTTTGATTGGCTTCAGGTGTGCCTCCCATACTGTTTACAAAGCACGCTGGTCTTTGAAGTCCATTCTGCATGATTACACCCTCCAGTGGGTCCGAAAGTCGTGATTATTTTCAGGAAATATATTAAAAGCCCTCCATTGGGCCCCAAAATCAGATAATGTCTGTTAAATTAAGCTTGCTGTGTCATTTACGGGGAGAAGCTTCCCCCCGTCTGCATCCACACTTGCTTCGGATGGTGCGATCCCTCTACGGCCTGGAGCACGCAGTATCAAATGTCCACAGATTTGCACCAGCAAATTGAGGCCGCACACCACAGCAAGAAGGAGACATCCTTTATTTTCAAAAACAGACAGCTTCCGATTCCGTATTGTGATCCTGTGGCCTTACGCGTTTCAGAGTACATCACCTCTTTCCTCAGAGGCCATCACTGACGTCCGGAAATCACATGCCCCTGACTGCAAATCCCCTGCGCGTTTTAAACCTTTTGATTGGCTTCAGGTGTGCCTCCCATACTGTTTACAAAGCACGCTGGTCTTTGAAGTCCATTCTGCATGATTACACCCTCCAGTGGGTCCGAAAGTCGTGATTATTTTCAGGAAATATATTAAAAGCCCTCCATTGGGCCCCAAAATCAGATAATGTCTGTTAAATTAAGCTTGCTGTGTCATTTACGGGGAGAAGCTTCCCCCCGTCTGCATCCACACTTGCTTCGGATGGTGCGATACCTCTACGGCCTGGAGCACGCCGTATCAAATGTCCACAGATTTGCACCAGCAAATTGAGGCCGCACACCACAGCAAGAAGGAGACATCCTTTATTTTCAAAAACAGACAGCTTCCGATTCCGTATTGTGATCCTGTGGCCTTACGCGTTTCAGAGTACATCACCTCTTTCCTCAGAGGCCATCACTGACGTCCGGAAATCACATGCCCCTGACTGCAAATCCCCTGCGCGTTTTAAACCTTTTGATTGGCTTCAGGTGTGCCTCCCATACTGTTTACAAAGCACGCTGGTCTTTGAAGTCCATTCTGCATGATTACACCCTCCAGTGGGTCCGAAAGTCGTGATTATTTTCAGGAAATATATTAAAAGCCCTCCATTGGGCCCCAAAATCAGATAATGTCTGTTAAATTAAGCTTGCTGTGTCATTTACGGGGAGAAGCTTCCCCCCGTCTGCATCCACACTTGCTTCGGATGGTGCGATCCCTCTACGGCCTGGAGCACGCCGTATCAAATGTCCACAGATTTGCACCAGCAAATTGAGGCCGCACACCACAGCAAGAAGGAGACATCCTTTATTTTCAAAAACAGACAGCTTCCGATTCCGTATTGTGATCCTGTGGCCTTACGCGTTTCAGAGTACATCACCTCTTTCCTCAGAGGCCATCACTGACGTCCGGAAATCACATGCCCCTGACTGCAAATCTATCAGTCAGGGGCATCTCAAACAAGAAATGCGCCACACCCGGTTCCTGGACAAGTTGCTTTATTTAAATTTGCACAGGCAGTCACGTGTCAGAGGCGTCTTCAAAGGTGTGTCCTCTTTAGTGCAATGACCCAGTAGTGCTTGATCACACGCCCCCATTGTCCATCACACTCCAACTCCCACAATGCTTTTCGTGAGGCAGTAAAGTTACCATGTGATCCTCGTGATGTTACTCGATTACTGCCTCAAATGTCCAGATGTCAATAGGTAGGTGGGACACAACGGGGGACTGGTGCACTTCCAAAGACACGCGGTTGCCACTCTTTAAAATCAGCGGTGGGTCCGGGACCTGCTTTACAAGGTGGTAGCCTCGCTTAGCTCCCTTTCTCACCACCATACACAAAATTCGCCGGCAATCCTCAGGCTTGTGATGGGGAGAGCGGGTCATGTCCCCCAATTTAAGTCCTCCAAAATTTACTGTCGACGGGGACCCCCAACCCTGCAGGGCGGTCATGGCAGATACGGGAGACAGCGATTCACGCAATTTAACATCAAACAAGAAATGCGCCACACCCGGTTCCTGGACAAGTTGCTTTATTTAAATTTGCACAGGCAGTCACGTGTCAGAGGCACCTGACGCGTTTCGGTGAATAGCCTTCTTCAAAGGTGTGTCCTCCTTAGTGCAATGACCCAGTAGTGCTTGATCACACACCCCCATTGTCCATCAGACTCCAACTCCCACAATGCTTTTCGTGAGGCAGTAAAGTTACCATGTGATCCTCGTGATGTTACTCGATTACTGCCTCAAATGTCCAGATGTCAACAGGTAGGTGGGACACAACGGGGGACTGGTGCACTTCCAAAGACACGCGGTTGCCACTCTTTAAAATCAGCGCTGGGTCCGGGACCTGCCTTACAAGGTGGTAGCCTCGCTTAGCTCCCTTTATCACCACCATACACAAAATTCGCCGGCAATCCTCAGGCTTGTGATGGGGAGAGCGGGTCATGTCCCCCAATTTAAGTCCTCCAAAATTTGCTGTCGACGGGGACCCCCAACCCTGCAGGGCCGTCATGGCAGATACGGGAGACAGCGATTCCCGCAATTTAACATCAAACAAGAAATGCGCCACACCCGGTTCCTGGACAAGTTGCTTTATTTAAATTTGCACAGGCAGTCACGTGTCAGAGGCACCTGACGCGTTTCGGCGAATAGCCTTCTTCAAAGGTGTGTCCTCTTTAGTGCAATGACCCAGTAGTGCTTGATCACACGCCCCCATTGTCCATCACACTCCAACTCCCACAATGCTTTTCATGAGGCAGTAAAGTTACCATGTGATCCTCGTGATGTTACTCGATTACTGCCTCAAATGTCCAGATGTCAACAGGTAGGTGGGACACAACGGGGGACTGGTGCACTTCCAAAGACACGTGGTTACCACTCTTTAAAATCAGCGCTGGGTCCAGGACCTGCTTTACAGGGTGGTAGCCTCGCTTAGCTCCCTTTCTCACCACCATACACAAAATTCGCCGGCAATCCTCAGGCTTGTGATGGGGAGAGCGGGTCATGTCCCCCAATTTAAGTCCTCCAAAATTTACTGTCGACGGGGACCCCCAACCCTGCAGGGCGGTCATGGCAGATACGGGAGACAGCGATTCCCGCAATTTAACATCAAACAAGAAATGCGCCACACCCGGTTCCTGGACAAGTTGCTTTATTTAAATTTGCACAGGCAGTCACGTGTCAGAGGCACCTGACGCGTTTCGGCGAATAGCCTTCTTCAAAGGTGTGTCCTCTTTAGTGCAATGACCCCGTAGTGCTTGATCACACGCCCCCATTGTCCATCACACTCCAACTCCCACAATGCTTTTCGTGAGGCAGTAAAGTTACCATGTGATCCTCGTGATGTTACTCGATTACTGCCTCAAATGTCCAGATGTCAACAGGTAGGTGGGACACAACGGGGGACTGGTGCACTTCCAAAGACACGCGGTTGCCACTCTTTAAAATCAGCGCTGGGTCCAGGACCTGCTTTACAAGGTGGTAGCCTCGCTTAGCTCCCTTTCTCACCACAGTACACAAAATTCGCCGGCAATCCTCAGGCTTGTGATGGGGAGAGCGGATCATGTCCCCCAATTTAAGTCCTCCAAAATTTACTGTCGATGGGGACCCCCAACCCTGCAGGGCGGTCATGGCAGATACGGGAGACAGCGATTCCCGCAATTTAACATCAAACAAGAAATGCGCCACACCCGGTTCCTGGACAAGTTGCTTTATTTAAATTTGCACAGGCAGTCACGTGTCAGAGGCACCTGACGCGTTTCAGCGAATAGCCTTCTTCAAAGGTGTGTCCTCTTTAGTGCAATGACCCAGTAGTGCTTGATCACACGCCCCCATTGTCCATCACACTCCAACTCCCACAATGCTTTTCGTGAGGCAGTAAAGTTACCATGTGATCCTCGTGATGTTACTCGATTACTGCCTCAAATGTCCAGATGTCAACAGGTAGGTGGGACACAATGGGGGACTGGTGCACTTTCAAAGACACGCAGTTGCCACTCTTTAAAATCAGCGCTGGGTCCAGGACCTGCTTTACAAGGTGGTAGCCTCGCTTAGCTCCCTTTCTCACCACCATACACAAAACTCGCCGGCAATCCTCAGGCTTGTGATGGGGAGAGCGGGTCATGTCCCCCAATTTAAGTCCTCCAAAATTTACTGTCGACGAGGAACCCCAACCCTGCAGGGCGGTCATGGCAGCTACGGGAGACAGCGATTCCCGCAATTTAACATCAAACAAGAAATGCGCCACACCCGGTTCCTGGACAAGTTGCTTTATTTAAATTTGCACAGGCAGCCACTAGGTGGAAAGAAGAGTTCATTACGTATCTTAAAACCATTGCTGGTGAAAGGATGTCAGCAAAAAAGAAAAAATATATATTTTTCTCTATTGTTTAGGTTCGGAAGGGCAAATTGTGTATAGAACATTGCCTCCTGTCAGATCTGGTGGTGATCACAATGTCTATGATGAGGCTTTGTTACGCATTGAGAATCATTTTAAGCCTACCACCAGTGTTGCCCTTAACAGATTCAAATTTTATACTAGAGCTCAAGAAGAAGGGGAAAGTGTGTGCTTTGTCTTTGTGCTTGGAGCCCTGTTTGTCTGAGGGGGTAATTTACCAGCCATCAATTCTGCCATATTTTTATCGCCACCGCCACAGAGTCCTGCCGCCAGCACCGCCATTCTGGGACTCTATTATCCGGCACCACCAGCGGCAAGTGCGGCACGCACACCAACCACGCCCACAGCAAGCGCCAGGAGGCGCATATAAGGAGTACAGGGCTCCGGTGGAGCGGGAGCCCTGTTTGTCTGAGGGGGCAATTTACCGGCCATCATTTCTGCCACATTCTTGCCGCCACCACCACAGAGTCCTGCCGCCAGCGCCGCCATTCCGGGACTCTATTACCCGGCACCACCAGCGGCGAGCACAGCGCGCACACCAACCATGCCCACAGCAAGCGCCAGGAGGCGCATATAAGGAGTACAGGGCTCCTGTGTCGCGGGACGCGCGTGGGCAGCGCCGGTCGAAGCCCGGCCCAAGGGCAGGCCCGACTTTGCCCGTCTGTGGCCAGAGGAGGCTGGGCTGGGCCGCCCCCCTTGGTTTGAAAATTGTGCCTAGAGAGAATTAACAGGAAGGGAGGGGTTCTGCATAGGGGTCAGGCAATGAAGAAGCAGGAGTGAGTAACTACTACAACTGTAAGTCTTACTATCTACGCCAACGTAAGCTGTTTCTTTGGGCTTGTTGTATTTGTTAGTATTAAGAAAGCCCCCACAATTTTAGCCAACACCATAGTGCTGAGTATGGGCAAACAAACTGTAAAAACCTTATGCCATGCCCCCCCTTGTTCCACCCCTCAACTTCTCCCCCAGACATCAATCGATCGGATGTTACAAAGGGCGATAGGAGTGGTGGCCACAGAAATCCAGCAAACTGAGCGCCGACTGTCTATAACTCCGGACCTTCCCCTGGCCTTGTCACCATCTAACCTTTCCCTTCCCCTTGAAAGGGGCGACAGTATTCAAAGTCAGGTTTCTATGCCTAAGTCGCCTGTTTCAATTATAGAAGTTACATGTAGGGCAACTACTAGAAGTAAAGGGTGCACTTAAACCCCCGCTAACTCAAGTGCGGCCAATCTTCATCCTCAATCCAAGAATGTGGGGGGCAAAAAGAGAAAAGTAAACAATGGAACCGCCGTGTCGGTATTAGCCGACCAGAGAGTTTGTGAGCCTCCAATTCATATGGATCTATCTCCTCCTGCATGGGCTGCTTCATTTTCCAACATGCTATTCAATCAATTCAGCGGGCTTCTAAAAGAAGAATTTGCCCTAATCCATGCCCGTTTGGACACCATGTCAAAGATATGCACATGCATAGACTCGGCTCATCCAAATCCATCACTCCCAGCCAACACACAAGGGAGAAATACGGCTCCAACTTTATGCACTGGTCTGGGAAATACATCTGCTGAGAAAAGCAGAGGGGAAGGTTCTACAGCCCATACTGCAGATAAGGGGTCAGCAAGTTCTAGCAATGTAACAGCCTGTACTACTGAGGCAAAGGCAGACGGTCTCGTTCGTCGAAAGGAGATTGCCACAGTTCCGGGAGTAGCCCCCACACCCCAAGGTCATCGAGGCCAAGAGCTACCTCTTATTAATCTGCCTTCTGCTAGTGTACCATATGTACTAGTCCTTGCTGGTGTGCCCTCACTGGGTGAAGATAAAACTGAAACTTATTTGGAACTTGAAAACAAATGCCTCCATTTGCTTGCCAGTCAATATCAGTTTCCTTATGCCAACGCAGTTGACATTTTGATGACTCGAAGGGTGAAGTGGATTGGCAATCGGGCTAAGGACATTAGTGGGGATTATGAAGTTGTCAATTTTAGGAATCCCCATTTGGTACAACAAGTTTTATACCTGAGTAATGGGGGTTCTACTATCAAACTCCTTCCCCTCACTTATTTTTACAACCATGGTTTTGCTAGTGGTACAGGGGTCGGGTCACGTTATGGCACTAGGGTACGGCCTTCTCATCGATCCGGGAGGGGCCAGGTGGTAGGCTTGCAACGCCCCCATCCATTTAACTTACCCCTCTTTAACAGATTTGAGAGCTTGGAGGAGGTTGATTGACTCTTGATCCCAGGGCCCCCATGTAGCAACGCTGGGTCAGCAACGATCGAAGTTAACACAGTGAGGGCAGTGGGAAAATTGAAGATTGTCATTGATAGTGGAAGGGCAGCGTGCAAGTTTCCATCTGCCCTTGAGCAGACAGAAAATTGCGTAGTAACAGCAGTGCCGATTGGTCCTTCTCTTAATCAAAATTCTGTAAATAATACTGTGGTCCCACCCACGAGGGAACTAGTTATGAAGGCCTCAGCTGACAACCAGACCTCTCTCTATAGAATTAAGTTACTTTCCTGGAATGTGGCTGGTATCAAAAACAAATTACATTGTCCAGATTGGGGAGTCTTTGTAGATTCTTGTGACATATGCTTATTTCAGGAAACATGGGCTACAGACCACCCTGTTCGTAGAGGCTTCGCATCGTTCCATATCCCTGCCATTGCTGGAACTAGGGGCAGGCCTTCAGGTGGACTCAGCATTTGGGTGGGATGCCATCTGAGTTGTGATGTTAGGCAAGTGGACTTACATAGTCCAGACATCCTTTGCCTTATGTTATCCTTTTCTAACAATCTTCCTTTTTTTTTTTATTAACATTTATTCTAGGCCTGTCAAGACGGGTAAGGAGTCCCCTGCACTAGCACACCTAGAAGATCTCCTCTCGGATATCCCTGTGGATGCTGCGATTTGAACTGCCAGTTTGAGCCCCTACTGGATTCCGGGGATTTGGACAGCGCAGAAGAGGATGATATATGGGCTATTTCGGAGCCCAACATCCCCCGGATCAGAGTATGGTCCCCCTTAGCTCTTCAATTTAAAGCGCTAACTCTCAGATATTCACTGAGAGCATGCAATGGGAGGTTTCCCTTAGATTCCCCAGGTAGTTTTACCTACAATAGGCTTGCCCACTCCTCAATTCTAGACTATATACTTCTGGAGACCAGAGTATGGTCGTTAGCCTCTGATGTTAGTGTTATACCACGTGAGGACAGTGACCATAACGCGCTAATGGTAAATCTTGCAATCTCCCCCGGGGCCGAACACAGCCCGGATCATATCGACCAAGACGCTGGGCTTCTCCTCAGTAACAATAGGAAGAGAGTGATGTGGTCATGGTTAGAGAATTCCCAGGAAAAAATGGCAACACTATACAGGGAGTTTTTCCCAGACCTTGAGGCTATGTTAGAATACGTGCACTATGATATCTTAGTACCCCATGTGAGTAAGGTTGATGAAATCAATCGCCAAGCTTTCCTGAGACTGAAAGATGTCTTTTGGAAGGAATGTCGTAGGACGGGTGCCCACAAACCACGGCAATCTTGGTTCGATTCCAATTGCAGGAAAATGAAAAGTGCCTTGATAGAGGCCATGGAATCAAAGTGTAGTCTTACCATAAAAATGGCAAGGCTTGTCTATAAAAACGCCATTTATGCTGCTAAAATCTCATGGGGAGAAGAACAGTGAGCAAATCTCACACAGGCTCTGGAAAATAAAGACTCAAAATCTTTCTGGAATATAGTGAGCTCAGGGACTGCAAGAGGACAGGGTGCTGTTGAACCTAATATAGCGGCAGAAAAGTGGGAAGCCCATTACAAACTCCTATATGTGCAAAGTCCCGATGAATGCAATGGTCAGGGGCTGGAAACTATAGTCCTCCCAGAAACCGATTTAGATACCACAAAGATCACCTTGAAGGAAGTGTATAATTCCTGAGACGGAATAGTCCCAGGGAAAGCAGCTGGCCTTGATAAGGTTCTTGGCGACTTGTATCGGGCTGAACCTAAGATCTGGGGCCCTTACTTATCGGTAGTTTTTAATGCCATTCTGGAAGGGATGGATCCCCCTGAGACTTGGCTGGGTGCAGAGGTGATACCAATATTCAAAAAGGGTTCGCCTCTTCTCCCAATCAACTACAGACCGATCAGTTTGATCGACGTCTCTCAGAAGGTGTTTGCCAGGATCATTTTGGATCGCCTACAATTATGGATGGAGGTCAATAATATCCTCTCCCCCTCCAGGCGGGGTTCAGGGCTAAAATGTCAATGATAGACCAGATTTTCAGGCTGCAGCTCCTCTTTTGGAAGATAGTAACGATGGGGGGCAGTCTGTATCTGGTCTTCGTTGACCTTAAAAGTGCCTTCGACTTGGTTTCTAGAGATGCACTATGGAAGGTGTTTAAAGAGTTGGGACTTCCGTCTCATCTCTTACTTCTACTTAGGAAATTACACACTGGCACCTTCGCCCAAATTAGATTTGGTAAGAACGGGGAACACACTAATCGCATTCCGGTTAATAGGGGAGTGAGGCAAGGATGCGTATTAGCCTCAACACTGTTTTGCATTTTCATTAATGGCTTAGTGGATGTTATAAATAAATGCCTGAACATAGATGTCCCTAAGCTAGCAAACAAGAGTATACCAGCAATGATGTTTGCAGACGACACCTTGCTCCTCTCAATATCCCCCATGGGCCTGCAAAGAAATCCTGGATGCCTTCTGCGAATTTTGTAGGGGTAGGGGTTTAGAAATCAATATACTAAAAACAAAATTTATGGTTTTTAACCCCAGTAAGAATGTCCGCTCTAATCTCTGCATGAATGGTGTACCGTTAGAAAGGGCATCAGAATTTGATTACCTGGGTCTTACCATAAATGAAAATATGACATGGAAACCCCAAGTGGCCAGATCTAATCTGAAATTAATACAGACAGCTGGGGGTTTGGCTAAACATTATAGAAAGTCTTTTCACAAACCCCTGACCCCGGCTATAGAGATTTATAAGACGCAGGCCAGAAGCTCAGCTCTCTACGGGGCTGAACTATGGGGGCACTTCAACCTTAGGCCAATTACACATACCGAAAATAATTTTCTGAGGCAACTGACAGGGCTTCCGCGAACCTCCCCTCTGTTGCCCTTGAATATGGATCTGGGGGTGAGACCTATCGCACATGAAATTGCAAGGCGTCCGCTACTGTATTGGCGACGTCTGTGGGCAACAAACGAGCTGGCGGAGTACAGAGCCAAATTGCAAGAGGTACTCAGCCTACCCGGGGCAGGGAAGCTTCCTTGGCTTATGCATATCAAGAGAAGTTTAAATGAGATAGGCTGTCCCGAGCTATGGGTAAGTCCTCTAATTGCCCACACCAGGGTTACGCGAACATATTTATCCACCATGTACTGGAAGGCGAAATTTGAAAACATCTCAGAGGACCCCAAGACTGGCTCTGTAACCTGCCAGTTCCTGGATATAAAAGCCATTTACCAACTAGAGCCGTGTTTGGACTTTATACGTCCAACCATTGCCAGGAAACTCTATTTGCAGTTTCGTCATGGTTGTCTCCCCCTGTATTCATTTGTCAATAAATGGTCTAAGGATGTTCCCATGGCCTGCCCTGCCTGTGGTCTAGCTGAGGAAACAGAACTGCATGTTTTTTGTTTGCCAAGGCTACTCTAAGATCAGAATAAGAGAATTACAGCAATTATGTAAGAATCTAGGTGCTATCCATTGCATAGATGTGTTTAGGCTTTTAACACATGCCACCAGCATGCATATAGTATTTGCTACCTCACAATGTCTTGTTGCAATGTGGTGGGCTCGTCTGAAATTTTTTAAATCTTAATGAAATGTATTTTTTTTATCTGTGGTCATTGACAAATTGCGAAAGATCTTTTTCTTTTATCAATGTATTTTACTCTTTTAAATATTCCTGCCAAAATCTTTTTGTAATTGTTGAATCTTAATGAAATGTATTTTTTTTATCTGTGGTCATTGACAAATTGCGAAAGATCTTTTTCTTTTATCAATGTATTTTACTCTTTTAAATATTCCTGCCAAAATCTTTTTGTAATTGTTGACATGAAATGCTGTCTTTTATGGTTTTATAACCGAAATAAAGATTTTCTAAATTAATAATTGCAAAGTAAGTGTGGGCTTCTAGGTCACTTCTCTAAATTGTGCAAGGATACAAAAAATAATTTTTCAGGAGTAAGGTTTCCTGTGTATCTGGTGAAAGTCTGGTGGAGAATGAACCGCATTCTGATCCTGAATTTGGTTTTGTTTTTTCTATTCACAATGTTCCTGTTGATACTTCAACATTCAATATTGGTCCTCCTAAGTGTCTGGTACATATTATGGGCAAAGAATTAGAGCTCATGGCAGATTCTGGCTCGCCTTGGACTATCATCACCAAAGAATATTGCATCAAATGTTTTGGTGAATTAATTGATTTAAATTCTCTTATGGAGCCAGATATTGTTGCACAAAGTTTTATGAGACCAAATTTGATATGGTTAGGTTTAAAGAGCTTGAGATGGAATTTAAGGAAGGGTCGGCCCATATCAAATTATACATTGTGGTTAAAGGTGTCAATGTGTTGGGGTGGCGTGATCATGCCAAATTGGGCATCATTTTGAACCCTAGGAGCAAAGAGCTTGTTTCTGTTGTAACAGATTGTTTTTCCGATGTTGATTTTCCAAAACTTTATCCCAATGTATTTTCAGAAAACCTTGGCAAATTGGTTAGTTTCAGCCATAAAATTAAAGTTAAAGAGTGATCTTTAGCTGTTAAGGAAAAACTTAGAGGTGTACCAATTATTGTAAGATAAGAGTTAAAGTAAATGTTAGATGAGATGCTTCAAGTAGGTATCATTGAAGAAGTTGAATCCTCAGAGTGGGTTTCTCCCATTGTTTTAACCCGTAAACCTGGAAAAAGTTTGAGACTTTGTGTGGGCTTAAGAGCTCTCAATTCTAACTTGATCATTGATTGTCATCCTCTTCTTAACATCAATGAAATAGTATGCATGCTAGAAGATGCTCGCATTTTCTCCACGCTGGATCTCCGTTCGGCGTATCATCAGATTGAGCTTACGGATGATTCCAGAAGATTCACTGCCTTCATAACACCACATGGTTTATTCCAGTTCAAACAGATGCCTTTTGGTTTGGCCTCTGCGGTCTCAGTGTTTCCGAGAGCTATGTACCATATATTCAAAGATCTTGGGGGTCCCTTATGATGACGGATGGATCGCCACCGCCCGCCACAATGTTAAATGTGCGGGATGCGACCGTCAGGGTGGCGACTGCATCCTAATGGGCACAGCGGGACCGCCGCACCTGTGGCAGTCGGTCCCGTTCACCGTAAATGGGCTCCTTAGTGTCTTTGTCAAATGCTTTCAAGATGACATTCTAATTTTTTCCAAGAACAATGAAGATCATTTGTGTCATATCAAGCTGGTATGTGACGGACTACAAAACTTTGGTTTGACACTCAAGGCTGGAAAATGCAAATTTATTTGTGAATCTGTTGATTATCTTGGCCATTCTCTGTCAGGTAATGGTGTTATGCCTAAAAACTCCCTGGTTGACGCTATTATCAAAGCTCCATCACCTGACAATAAAGAAAAACTGTTGTCTTTTGCAGACCTTTGTGAATACGACAGCAAGTTTAAACCTAATTTTGCTACTAAGATGGAACCCCTCAGGGAATTGACGAGGAAAAATTCTGATTTTTTCTGGTCTGAAAGACAAGAGTCTGCTTTTGAACTGATTAAGAGGGAGATTGTGGAGGCTCCTACTCCTAAATCATTTTGCCTTAACAAATTGTGTGTGATTACGGTTGATGAGGGTTTATATGGCTTGGGTCTTGAGTCAAAGGTGTTCTAAAGAGGAGTGGTGTGTAGCGTTTGCTTCAAGAGAACTCTCTCTGAAACTGAAAGGAGGTATGCTGTTAATGAGAGAGAACTTTTAGTGTGCATTTGGGCTATTGAGCATTTCAGAAATTATGTGTGGGGCAGCAGGTTCTCACTTAGAACTTATTATAAACCTCTTGTTGGGATTTTGTCCCCTGGTGGTGGGTGGAATTCCACTGCTCGTATTGCTCACCTTACTTCTAGACTTCAGGAATATAATTTTAAGGTTGAGTTTGTTCCTGGTAAGAGTAATGTCACAGCAGATTGCTTGTCAAGGTTGCCTTCCTCTGATGATACCAGTCTTCCCACTGATCACTATTTGGATATGGTTGCTTCTCTTAAGGATTGTGTTTCTTCAGAATTTTCTGGTGTTTCTGAAGTGGTGTGGTAAATAATTTAATTACCGGGACTTAATTTGATACAGAAACATAATAAAAATAGCTCAATAAATAAGAGGCAGAATCCGTGGTATTAGAGGTTCGGAATGGGCTTTATTCCAATGGACGATTCGAATCGGTTGCTCCAAGTTCCATCACCACGAAGGTTCAGGAAGTGAAGTACATACATTATTGATAATTAATCACTTTTATACAATAGGCATTACAGTGAAGCAAATACAAGAGGCGTAACAATTGATAGTGTAGATAAAACATACATACGTAGCAAAAGTAGGTGTAACTGGGTGTGACTAAAGAACGTCATTAAGTGTGATGTCATAATAGGGTGGTTCCATGAAAGAATTTCGCAACGTTAGCAGAATTACTTGGCAGAAATGCGCGCGCAGCAGCATGACGTGTGATTGACGTGCAACTAGGGGGTGAAGGGGACTTGACATTTAGCTCTACATGTGGCGACAGATGTCTGGAAGGTCAAGTCAACCTAATCCCAAATCATATCTAACATCCTATGTTTAAAGAACTATGTTATCCAAAAGAGAGGTCTCTTAAAGTAGAATCTTATTCTATACTGCCTATACTGACTGTTAGTGCGTGTACAAGCGTCTAAGTGTCTACACTAGATGCGAGGGCAGAAGTCTTCCATAATAATAAGGCTATGAATTACTTGCATAAAGACAGAGAAGCCGGGCCTTTGCTCGGTAGCTGGAAGAATGTTTACTTAAACTACTAGACAGGAATGCATTGGGCAGGGAGCGGAGCAGATAATTTCGAAGGTGAAATACAGTTTTTGGCAGGCAGCAAGCTGATGTCAGGCTTCGTGAGCCGCGCAGGGAATGAGACAAAGTTCATGGTCACAGATGCAGGCTCAGACTGGAGCTTCAGAGACAGAAAGCAAGAAAAGCTTGATGACAGAATCAGGGCCTACTTGCCTGGACTGTAAAATGGCATAAGTGAACCATATAAAGCCGGTGGCCTTTCATACTTAGGAATGGAATATCCGGCCTATTCATGGCTGATCTGAAAGAGGACATGTTGACGGTGGACGCACATGTGTTTGCGTCTTCATAACTGGAACTGGAGGGAACATACATGTACTTGTGATTCATACATGAAACCGTTGGGGTCCAAGATAGGGGACATAACTGATCGGAAAAATCCATATTTCCACATTCCCTCCTTGTCCCCTACTTGCCCGTCAAGAGATATCAATCTTCATCAATCCATTGATCTGTTCATATAGCATCATTTGTTCTGCTTTTTTCTTCTGGGACGAATGAAATCTTGGTGATGGAATACACGATGTGGCACACAGACCACAAATCGCTGGTCCACATTGTAGGCATAGACAGCAACTGAATAGTATGAGAAAGCCAATACCTAGGAAGGATAGGACCTTCCATCCAAAGGTAGATAATACACTCCAAAACCAACCGGACCAAGTCCAGGTGCCTGGATTCTGGTGTATCTGGCTTACAATCTTATGAAGGCGAGTTATGGCTTTATATACAGATGGCGAATTTTCTGGTATGAAAATGCAACAACTTGATCCGATGACCCTACAAGCTCCGCCCCTATCGGCCAGGATGACGTCAAGGACAAGACGATTTTGAAGCACAACAATCCGCATAGCAGACTGTTCTTCTGTTAAATTGCCTAAGGCGGAAATAGTTTCGTTCACTACTGCTTCAAGGGTTCTAGTTAATCTACGTATCAGCTTACTATTAGTAACGGTACCTATATAGGGAAAGAGACCTTTATTGAAATCTGTGTATTTTTCCCATGCTGTTTCAGTGTAATCGACAATTGGGAGATCTCTCCTTTCTCTATTGTGTACTAAATGAGTATTTCTGTGATAATCGGGAGGAGCTAGGAAAACAGGTGGCAAAAGGAATCCAATGTAGCAGGTACCATCCCAATCTAGAGGCAAACGTACATATGCCGTCTGACCACATATAAAATAGGAATGGCGGGAAGCTCTAAATGTCGACTTGCCTTGATCACTGAATTCTATTACAGTGGTGCATCTACTATGGCCCATATGTATGGAACCATTCTTTCTTACACATAATTCACCTTTTACTGGAAATACTGACATGGCGGGCAAAATTGGGGTACCTTCGGATTCGACATTTAGGATCATAAGATTAAGCGTAAAATTACCTAATCCATATACTTCATTTTCTAGATCAGTTCCTGTTCTCTTGGGAAGTCCCTCCTTGTTAGGGTAGCAGACTTTAAGTAAAACTAAGTTTAAATTTCCCCATACCCAGTTGTCTTGATAAACTGCAGAATTTGAATCTAGGGGATTAATTAAACTAAACCATGCTCCACAGGAGCCGTTGTGTGTGAATGGGTATGGAAAGAGAGGTAGAATTCCTTTATAATTCTGATAGGGAGGGAGTCGGCCACATATCCAACAATTTGTAGCATTGCTAACCTGATGGGAATGATGTAACATACTAATAAACGTATTATTGCGCAGCGCAAATCTATAAGACAACTCATGCGGAGGTAATTCACTAAAAGAATGTTCAGCAGTAACATTATAAACATGTCTAGAAATAGGATAATATATGTGCAACAATATACTTGCAGTAATTATTAAAAGACTTAAGAAAAACAAAATTAATAACGTCACTGTGCAATGACTACGCAGTGATTTACAGTATGCATGTCGTTTCAACATTTTTCGGGTGTTTTCTCTATTCAGATCTAAGGGATACATGTCAGAGACAAATTCAACCGCTTCACCTTGGAGAGGACTTAAACAATCAAATTGCCCGACTGGTTAGATCTGAGTTTTAGTTTATATTGTTCGTGACTACTTGATTCAACCAAAGGAAGCTTTGAGTCAATGGGTGAAGACACACGAGGTGTGGTATTTACATCCGATGGTAGTCCATGAAATTTCTTGATATGACTTGAATGTACCCAGCCTTTCCTGCCTTCGATCTTCACGGCTGTCCTTGTGGTGAGCAAGACCAGTTGCGGCGACCTCCACCTAGGATCCAGCTGAGTCTTTCGATCAAAGTTCCTCACCAAGACCAGGTCCCCCGGAACTACGTCATGGGGTTTCACCTCAGTGTTGTCAGGAAAAGCTGCAGCTACCTGTGAACGACAAGATTGTAGTGCAGACATCAAGGAAGCCAAATAATCTGTCAGCATATTACAGTCAATATCAGTTATTTTACGTGGTATAGGCGTCCCCCACATATTTGGTGGTCTGCCAAAGATCACCTCATACGGGGATAGCCCTGTTCGAGAGTGTGCTACCATTCTCATGTAAAAGAGTGCAACTGGTAATGCTACTACCCAGTCGACACCTTTCTCTCTGCATATTTTGGACAATCTAATTTTCAGGATCTGATTATGTCTTTCTACGAGACCTGCTGCCTCGGGGTGTCGGACACAGTGAAACTTCCACTGATAACCTAACAAAAGTGAAACGTGTTTCATTAGTTCGGATGAGAACGGCTGGCCGTTATCTGAGTAGACAACACGTGGTAAACCGTATCGTGGGAAGAATTCTCGAACTAACTGTTTGGCAGTAGTCGGGGCAGTGTAATCTGAAACCGGGTATGCCTCTGTCCAACGGGAAAGAGCACAGACAACTACGAGAACATATTTGAATCCTCGACATCGTTCCATCTGGATATAATCCATCTGGAGGACTTCAAAAGGGTGATCAGGAGGCTGAAATCCACCCTGTTCTACGGGAATGCTTTTTCCTGGGTTGAACTGACAACAGATCATACAGGTACGAACTTTTTGTTTGGCTGCTGCTCGTAAATGTTTATTGAACCAAATGTGTTGAATGCTGTCTAGCATAGCTTTCTCTCCTAGATGCGCTGGACTATGTATAGTGTTAATAATAACTTGGACCATTGAATCAGGAAGGAACCACACAGATTTTTCCTTCGTCATCCATCCTTGATCCGTTTGGATCCCTCCTAATTCAGTCCATTTCTTTATTTCGTCTGGTGTAGCATGCGTCCGTATGTCAATTACGTCAAGAGCGGGATCTTTAATCGTCATACAATGTGTTGGCGTCGGGACTTTTGTCTTTATCATGTCGGATGTTTGGGTTTGAGCAGTCTGTTTAGCTGTTCTGTCAGCTAGATCATTGCCTTGAGAAATGATATCAGTAACTTTCGTATGAGCTTTACATTTCATAATTGATATTGCAGTGGGTAGATGTATTGCATCTAATAAGGCATGAATGAGGGGTCCGTGCTGAATGTGGGCACCGTGAGAAGTTAAATAACCTCTCTCTCGCCACAGCACGCCGAAGTCATGTACAACTCCGAATGCATAACGTGAATCAGTGTATATGTTGACTCTTTTATTTGTGGCTTGAATACAGGCTTGTGTCAGAGCGACGAGCTCTGCTGCTTGAGCGGACAAGGTATTTATGAAATTTGTTTCAATGATTTCAGTGTCTGTTGTGACTGCGTAAGCGGCCACTAACTCTCCTGTACTTGTTCTCATACAGGAACCATCTACATACAACGTCAGGTCTGGGTCTGACAATGGGACATCTGTTAAGTCTTGTCTGGGTTTCGTCGTGATTGTAATAACTTCAATACAATCATGAGCTAGTGGGTCTGTTCCGATTACGGGTAAAAGTGTGGCAGGATTCAATGTGTTACAACGTCTGATTTCTATATGTGGCTGGAACAATGTTAATTCATACCCTGTAAGTCGCGCTATAGTCAAGTGTTGTGTTTGCGTTCGATTCACGAGAACCTCTACTGCATGTGGTACTTGAACTGTCAATGGATGTCCTAACACTATGGCATCGCTTTGTCTGATTGCTAAAGCTGTTGCTGCCACTGATTTCAGGCATGCAGGCAAAGCCTGAGCTACGGGATCTAATGTACTAGAAAAATAAGCACATGGTTTGTGGGATCCTGCCTGTTCCTGTGTGAGTACTGACAAGGCAGTACCTTCGCGTTCTGTAACAAAGAGTGTAAACTGTTTATTGTAACATGGTGTTGCTAAAACCGGTGCTTGGCATAAGGCTTTCTTTAGGCTTTCAAAAGCTTGTGTATGTTCCTGAGTCCAAGGGAGAACAGTCGATGTGGCTGCCTCCTGTGTTGTCAATTGAATGAGTGGTTTTGCTAGAAATGCATACTGAGGGATCCACTGCCTACAATATGAAGTGAGGCCTATAAAAGCCCGCACCTCCTTTTGTGTCTTGGGTATTGGCATGTTAGCTATTAACTGAATGCGGTCGGGTGTAAGCTGCCTTCCCTCCTTGGACAGCGAGTGTCCAAGATAAACAACTCGCTGGACACAGAATTGCAGCTTAGAAGGGGACACCTTGTGCCCTTTTTCGGCTAGAAATTGTAAAACTGTCAGTGATGCTTTCTCACATTCAGGTTCGCTTCTAGCGGTGATCAGCAGATCATCGACATATTGAAGCAGGGCAGTGTTTACTGGCATGTGGATACTGTCGAGTTCTCGTTTCAGTGCTTGGCTATAGATGCTGGGGCTTTCTGTAAATCCTTGAGGTGCGCGTGAGAATTTAAAGCTACGTCCATTTAAACTAAATCCGAACAAGTATTGGCTTTCCGGATCTATAGGGACGCTGAAAAAGGCATTCTTGAGATCAATTACAGTAAAGAATGTTGCTTCAGAATCAATAGCTGTCAGTAATGACGAGATATCTGGGACCACAGGGAATTGTGGCACAATGCATTTGTTCAATTCGCGCAGATCAATAACCAATCGATATACTGGCGGGGCCTTTGGATCTGTTCGTTTAAGAATCGGAATTATCGGGGAATTACATACATTGGAGTCTGTTTCCACAACCACTCCTTGGGCAATGAGCTCGTCAATGATTTGTAGTAAAGCCACTACAGCATCTGGTGGTAACTTGTATTGTCGCATTCGTGGTAGTACCACTCCTGCCTTTAGTGTAACTCGATATGGTGTAATATTCATGCAACCAAAATCAGTAGGGCCTTGTGCCCATAAATGTGTAGGTAAAGTCTGCAGTCGGGGATCCATGTCTCGAGACACATAGTGACCTTTGAAATCACGTAAAAACAATCTTACTCCTTCCGGAGAACAACATATTATAGCTCCTAGAGCTTTCAGTGTTTTTATACCTAACAAGTTTTCTGGACATGATTTAGTAAGCAATAAATCTGTAGTTCTGGTCAAGGGTCCTATCGTAAGTGGAAGAGGCTGTGATACTTCATTAACAATAGGTTTTCCTGAAAAACCAAGGGAAATATTCTGTGAGCCTGAGAGGGGTGCCCCTGGAACTTCACTGTGATTTATTGTTGTTCGACTTGCCCCTGTATCAAGTAAAAATTTTCTATCTTGGCCTAATAATTCACTATGTACATAAGGTCCTTCTTGGTCTACAGGGACCTCGATAAGGGGTAAGTCAACTTCCCTCTCTAGGCTGGTTCATGCATATCGTTGATAATCAGGATAGTCGTACTGTGCGGTCTGGTACAGCTGTCGTGTCGTGGTTTGTGTGGCAGCAACCGGCAGCGCTGGTGCAGCTGGCACAAACTGTATAGACTGTTGTGGAGCTGGCATGGACTGTGCATGCTGCGGGGCTCCTTGTTCATTCTGATCCTGTCTAGGTGGCCGTGGTCTTTCCTGTGTTTTACCTGTGGCGATATTACGCTTCAGGACTGGGCAATCGTGTATGTAATGTCCTGGCTGTTTACAATAGTTGCATGTCCCTTTTACAGGTCCTGCTGACTCACCGGAATGTGTCGTACCCTTTTTATGTCCTTCAGCTGGAACTGTCTGGGAGACTAGCATTTTCATTTTCGTGTCTTTCATGCGTCTTTGTTCATGTTCTTGTTCCTCTCTAATTCTATTGTAATGGTACTGTAACATTTGTAACATTTGTGATGGGGTATTACCTTGCCAGGTACTCTCGAATTTTAATACTCTATTCTTCACTTGGGGCAAGGAATTTTCAACTAATTTTGTCACAAACAGATGTGGGTATGATTCGCTACTTGCTTTTATGCCACTATTTATACCAAAACATTTTTCAAATCGGCCATAGAAATCACTAGTGTCTTCATCTTGCTTTTGTTTACAAGCTGAGATTGCACCCCAGTCTTCCTTTTTCGTAGTTAATAAACGCGGCAGTACCTGTACTAGTAAACCTGGTAGTGCTTTAGTTTTGTCCCCAAGCCCCGAACCTGGACCTCGGGCCTTTTCTTCATTTTCTAATGCTGTCCAGTCTATCTTTTGGTCTCCCACCTCCCACTCTTTTTCCTTGAGTTTTTCATAAATGCCAGCAGGCATTAATACCTTTAATATTGTCATAATGTCGGGATAGGTATACTCTCCCATGAGTAACATGTCTTTAATTTCTCGGTGGAAACCCGCTGGGTCTTTGTCATGACTGGGTACCACTTTCTTCATTTCTAACAATTCTATTTTCGATATGGGCGTATATACAAATACACGTTTAAACTGATTGTCCTCGCCCTTTATTGGGTGTACTTCTCGTAAGGGATTCTGTCTGTCCATGTAATACATCGGTCTTTCCTTGATGGGCAGTGAGACATGTTCTGGGCATACAAAAAGAATGTACTGCTTTCTTGATTCTAGTATTTCTTTAATTAGCTTAGTACCTGAACCTCTCCATCTATTCGTGAGTAATTCAGTCAATATATCAGGTAAGGGACCAGGATCTGAATGTTGGCTTTTATATAGTATAAGAAGTTGTTGAATCATATAAATCCCAGCTAAACGCTGTTCATCTGGGGTGAGGTTCAAAAATGTGTGTGCTACTGTATCATCACCATATTTTCCGGGACTGTCAACCCAATGAACGGCTGACCTGGCTAATTCTTGTTCATCCATAGAATCGAGTAAATGGTAACCCCTTCGTTCTCGGAGTAATTTGTCAGCGGCTTGGAACGAATGCTCGGGGGACCTTATATTTATTATAGGTGTTTGGAAATTCCTGTTATTATCTGGACATATCGGACGTATCGGGTCAGTAAAACATCTAGTACTACTACAAGATCTTCCTCTACCTACATAGGCTATGGTTTCTGACTGTCCTGTGGACAGTCCTGATCCTTCCTCCTCCTCGTTTTGTTCAAACCGGTCTACCGCTAATCTCTCTTCGTGTAGGCGTTCTATTTCTTTACGGATCTTTCTGCACATGGCTACTATACATTTTTGCCTATCATGTCTCCCTTCTGATATATTCTGGCTCCATCTGGTAAGAGTTTCCATTGTTTCCGGGTCTACCCCCGGTCGGTCTTGATTTCTGATCACACAATTTATGAGGAAACGTAACAGTTCCCCCTGTATCTCCACTTTCTGGTATTCCATAGCTCTGTTAATACATTCAGAATCTCGCCCTGTTTGGACAAAATGATATATATTATCTAGATGCACAGTCATTCCTGGTAACTTCCCTAAATACACCGCGGCTCGTCTGATACGTAATGATGCCATGATCATTTCGTCCTCTTTGCCGGGCACAGGGTCATATCTACAATCTATAAGAAGTTCCTTAAGCGTGCGGGCATTTATGAGTTTGGGGGTACGTGGATGTGCTGACTCTTGAAAAGTAAGTTTATTTATTCTGGGTGGCGTAGAAAAAATGTTGGTAGCACCTCCGGTAGCCCCGTCTGGGGTATCGGGCGTGAAAGGATTCGTAGAACGCGATACAGCAACTATAGGTGTGGACACAGCTATAGAAGTAGCTGTAGGAACAGATGTGGAAACAGATGTGCTTGCCGGAACTTGTGTCAGGATTTGTTGTTGTAGAGATACAGATACAGGATCTTGGCGTTGAACCTCCCCGGCCGACGGTCTATGTGGGGCGGGGTTAGCATACTCGGGAGCTGCGTCATCTAAATATGAGGAAAGAAAAACATCTTCTGCGGTTCTAGGATGCCCCTTAGGATGTACTTTTATTGGAAATAATGGGGGTGGCAAGTCTTTTGGTATCCCCGGAGTAGTCTTAGGTAATCCCTCGGCCAGAAGGGGATACATACCCTTCATAAGGGCATTTCTTTGTCTGTCTACTTGTTCTGATTTCACTCGTGTACCTTCTTCAATTAATAGATTTTCTCGGACTTTATTTGAGTTCTCTTTATTTTTCTCTTCCTGCTTTTTCTGTACGTCTATGAGATTCTTTGCGCCATAACTCAACGGCGTCTTTCTGTGACTGTCTGGCTTTCCTTTTCCATAACTCTTCCTCTACTTTCATGATGCACTCTGCATCCCAGGTCCCAGCTGCGGGCCACCTCTGACTTTCTGGTAATTCCTTGGTGTAGTCTACCCACAAATCAAGAAATAGTATAGCGTCTAAGCCGTGCTTATGATACATGAAGTACCCTGGAGTGTCCCTAGGAGGAATAGGAACAGCTTCTTCGAGTACCCCTTTTCTAGTTGTGAACTGTCTTAATTTCGAAAAGAGCGGCATATTGAGAACTGGTCTGATACTTGATCTTGAACAAAGTTAATACAATAAACACGATAATGAACAGTCATTCATACCACAATATGCAGAACGTATTAACACATTTAACATGTAACATTTAAATGAGCAACAATGATGATGACGATTCTAAGGAAAACTTAATCACTAAACATAATACTCGGCATTAACTGAATTATTATGAATTTATATACTTGATATACTAGATATACTGCTAAACAGTACAGATACACTGCTGAAACAGTGCAGACCGGATTTGTGTACCCAAACCCGTCTTGACCAGCACAACCTATGTGCACGTCAGAACGCCTCCCCAGTAATGGTACTCACCGGGTAGCTCGGAACGGAAGGCCTCGGAACGGAACTGAACTGGACCGGACTGGACTCGACTCGACAACTTAGGACACTTCTGAGCTTCGGAAACCTGGTGGGCCTCTGTATACCTCGGATCTTGCTCTCTCAGCTAGGCTCTGGTCGGGATACTTCGCACTTCTCACCGCCTCGTCTGGGTGTTGATCGCAGCCTCAGTCGCCCCCGCTTGACCGGAGGGAGATACAGGAAATCCTGCTGGTACGCGTTGTTGTCCGTCCAGCTGTGGCAGGAGACCGGGCCTGCAACGCACCGCCGGCGCGTGAGATGAGAAAGTGTCCCTGTTCGGGCGCCATTCATGTGGTAAATAATTTAATTACCGGGACTTAATTTGATACAGAAACATAATAAAAATAGCTCAATAAATAAGAGGCAGAATCCGTGGTATTAGAGGTTCGGAATGGGCTTTATTCCAATGGACGATTCGAATCGGTTGCTCCAAGTTCCATCACCACGAAGGTTCAGGAAGTGAAGTACATACATTATTGATAATTAATCACTTTTATACAATAGGCATTACAGTGAAGAAAATACAAGAGGCGTAACAATTGATAGTGTAGATAAAACATACATACGTAGCAAAAGTAGGTGTAACTGGGTGTGACTAAAGAACGTCATTAAGTGTGATGTCATAATAGGGTGGTTCCATGAAAGAATTTCGCAACGTTAGCAGAATTACTTGGCAGAAATGCACGCGCAGCAGCATGACGTGTGATTGACGTGCAACTAGGGGGTGAAGGGGACTTGACATTTAGCTCTACATGTGGCGACAGATGTCTGGAAGGTCAAGTCAACCTAATCCCAAATCATATCTAACATCCTATGTTTAAAGAACTATGTTATCCAAAAGAGAGGTCTCTTAAAGTAGAATCTTATTCTATACTGCCTATACTGACTGTTAGTGCGTGTACAAGCGTCTAAGTGTCTACACTAGATGCGAGGGCAGAAGTCTTCCATAATAATAAGGCTATGAATTACTTGCATAAAGACAGAGAAGCCGGGCCTTTGCTCGGTAGCTGGAAGAATGTTTACTTAAACTACTAGACAGGAATGCATTGGGCAGGGAGCGGAGCAGATAATTTCGAAGGTGAAATACAGTTTTTGGCAGGCAGCAAGCTGATGTCAGGCTTCGTGAGCCGCGCAGGGAATGAGACAAAGTTCATGGTCACAGATGCAGGCTCAGACTGGAGCTTCAGAGACAGAAAGCAAGAAAAGCTTGATGACAGAATCAGGGCCTACTTGCCTGGACTGTAAAATGGCATAAGTGAACCATATAAAGCCGGTGGCCTTTCATACTTAGGAATGGAATATCCGGCCTATTCATGGCTGATCTGAAAGAGGACATGTTGACGGTGGACGCACATGTGTTTGCGTCTTCATAACTGGAACTGGAGGGAACATACATGTACTTGTGATTCATACATGAAACCGTTGGGGTCCAAGATAGGGGACATAACTGATCGGAAAAATCCATATTTCCACAGTGGAATGGAGAAAGGAAAGGGATAATGATACAGTATGCCTCCCCATTATGAATTAATGAAGGTCCGGTTGGCCTAAACCTAAAAGTGCGTCACCTGAGTTGAGTCCTTTCTGTCAAGTTGCTGAAGAAATTGTGGAAGAGGGTGGTTTACTCTTTAAAAGTGGCAAGATTATTCCCCCCGTAGTTTTACAGAATAAAATTTTACAGCTTGCCCATGAGGGACATTTTGGCATGTCTTCCATGAAGCGTCTTATTTGAGCCAATTTTTGGTGGCCTGGTCTTGACAAGATTGTGGATAGAACTGTCAGGGACTGTTCTTTCTGTATTAGTGGTGACAAGATGCTCAGAGTTTTTTCTGCTCCTCTCAAACCTGTGACTCGGCCCGAATCACCTTGGCAAAAAGTTGCTTTTGATAATTCAGGTCCTTTCAAATGTTTATCTTCTGATGCTTGCTTTACTCTAGTTATGGTGGATTACCATTCTAAGTGGCCTGAGGTCAAGTTTGTTGCTAGTGCTACTTCTCTGGTTGTCATTTCTTTTTTCAAAGAGGTGTTTGCCAGGGAAGGTTGTCCGGAAGTCCAAGTTTCTGACAACAGAGTTCAACTTGTCTCTTAAGAAATGGAGGAGTTTTTCACCAAATGTGCAAACCCTACATCTACCCCAGCACAACCCCCTACACTACACAAACACCACTGCACTACCCTAAACCCTAAAACACTACCCCCAGCACGACCCCCTTCACTACACAAACACCACTGCACTGCCTTATACCCTAAAACACTACCGCAGCACGGACCCCTACACTACACAAACACCACTGCACTACCCTAAACACTAAATCTACCCCCAGCATGACTCCCTACACTACACAAACACCACTGCACTACCCTAAACCCTAAAACACTACCCCCAGCACGACCCCCTTCACTACCTAAACACAACTGCAGTACCCTAAACCCTAAAACACTACCCCCAGCACGACCCCCTTCACTATCCAAACAACACTGCACTACCCTCAACCCTAAAACATTAGAACCCAGCACGACCCCCTACAGTACACAAACACCACTGCACTACTCTGAACCATAAAACACTACCCCCTTCACTACACAAACACCACTGCACTACCCTAAACCCTAAAACACTACCCCCAGCACTACCCCTATACTACACAAACACCACTGCACTACCCTAAACCCTAAAACACTACCCCCAGCACGACTCCCTACACTACCCAAACACCACTGCACTACCCTAAACCCTAAATCTACCCCCAGCACGACCCCCTACACTACCCAAACACCACTGCACTACCCTAAACCATAAAACACTACCCCCAGCACGACCCCCTACATTACACAAACACCACTGCACTACCCTAAACCCTAAAACACTACCACCAGCATGACCCCCTACACTACTCAAACACCACTGCACTACCCTAAACCCTAAAACAGTACCCCAGCATGACCCCCTACACTACCCATACACCACTGCACTACCCTAAACCCTAAAAATCTACCCCAGCATGATCCCCTACACTACTGCACTACCCTAAACCCTAAAACACTACCCCCAGCATGAACCCCTACACTACCCAAACACCACTGTACTACCCTAAACCCTAGAAAAAAAACACTCCATTCCCAATCCCCCTTAACTCTCACTCCTCATGGTTCCTCTCTCCTCGTGGTTCCTGCTTCACGTCGTCTCTGAGGGGCGGTGCACGTCGTTGTGAGGAAACGGAACAGCCTCTGTTTCCTTACAACAACGTGGATCGTCTACATGTTTTTTAGAACGCATGGTCATTTACCATACATACCTTGACAACATAATTTGTTGTAAAGGCATGTGTGGTAAATGACCATGTGTTAGAAAAAAATGTGTAGTAAAGACTTCACGATGTTCAACGCATGCGTGGTAATGCATATGTTGTAATGGTATCACAAAGTAAAAAAGTCGTTCTAACGACTGTTTACCGATCGAAGCTGGCCCTTGTTCTTCAGTGAGATGTTTATTTGATTAATTAGGAGGACGGAATGTGGTTTTGTTACCGAAAAGTGCATTCCCAGCTGTTGTATTGTGAAAGTGTCCGCTTGGCCTGGTTTCACTTCCGGTGAGAAAGAGGAAGAGTCTGTTTGGATCTAAAGGAGTTCTGTTATTGGACAGGCCCGGCGCGACACGTCATCAGAAAACATAGCTAATGGAAAGCATCCTCCCTGAAGTGTGGAGCAGTGCTATGAGAGGTCAACGAGTGTGCGTCCCTCCGCAGTATGACCGTACCGCATGACCCATGTGCCGCCTCCAGGGTACGGGAGGAAGAAGCAGCATCGCAGGTCCTCTTGAAGACCGTTGTAACACTAATTCTACATTTTGGTACTAGGGCATTTTAACTTTGTTGTTCCTGCCAGATACAAAGAGAAGATCTTGTGTTATTCAGTGCCCTCATTACCTTTTTTGTGGGTTGTGGTGCGTGTCACTTCGCTGCCCCGCTGGTGCACACAACTGGGCACCCCACCTCGTGTGCCATCTGCAGGGCCTCTGCCCTCGGATCACTGGTTTCGGTTTCTGGAGTGGCAACATAAACAGTTGCTCCCAAAGGACTAGCCTGAACACTTAGGTGAATATCCCCTGCACCAGCATTCCACGGAAATTCTTTCCCAGCTCTCCCACGTCGACGAGGATGTCATAATAGCACGGCTCCGCTCGTGACACCGTATGACGTAATCGAAGCCATAAGAGGATCTCGTCGGCGTGCTGACGTCAGTTCCACCCATTTTTCTGTGCCACCGAGGCAAACAGGTGGACCGAGACATTTTCACATGTATACATAGTGTAATAAATATATATATATTCACTGAAAAAACCACAGGTTTCAGGCACGTTATAGTTAGAAATTAGCATTTAAAAAACCTTAGAAATTCACTGAAAAAACCATAGGTTTCAGGGCCGTTATAGTTAGTTGGACATTTCACTCATACAAAACCATAGAAATTCCCCGGTTATAGTTAGTTCAGCTAACTATAACTTGCGCGCCTGCAATGCACTGCTGATGACGTCACATATTACATTACTCATGACATGGTCAGTGACATCACTCATGACGTACGCATGCGTGCGTGCGTCGTACGCGCTCCACGCGGCTCACTTCCGCATACGCTTAAATTACGCGCAATAACCTTCGCGTATACGCGTAGTCAACGTATGCGCGTTACGTACGCGCATATGACGTATGAGCATGCGCTCCTACACGTTCGCGCATGCGTAATCACAAGGTGCGCGCTCGGAGCTTGCTCAGTGCGCGCACCTCGGGTTATGTGCATAATAAAACAACACTTCTAATTGGTTTTCATTACTTTCAGTTTCTGATTGTTTCAACACCACACCCAATCCCCTCATGGCAAGTCATGTGATCAAGAATCATCACTTTTGATTGGTTTGAAGTACTTTCAGTTCCAGATTCTTCCCAAACCACACCTACTCCCCTCATTATTAGTTCTGATTCCTTTGGAGAAGGAGCTATTCTGTTGTTGAGAGACAATGGCTGAACAGCAACCATCTTCAGACAGTGACCAGGACACTCTTGAGAGGCAGAGGAATAGGAAGCAGAAAGACAGCTTTATATGGCAGTTTTTCACTTTTCCTGAGGGACAAAAAAAGGTAAATGCACCTAAAGTGACTTGTGTACTTTGTCAAAAAGTCTTGTCACGTGGGAATCCTAATAAGAAGTATTCTTTTAGCATTCACACTATGTTGAGGCATGTTGACAAAATGCATCCAGTGACTTTTCGTTGAGCTTCTGGAGCAAACCCTCCACCTGCTCAGCCGACGACATCTGCAGCAGCTCAGCCGAGCACATCTTCGGCAGCTCAGGCGAGCACTTCTTCTGCAGTGGTGCCTTTGCCTTCTTCCACACCTCTTTTTGGACCACCTTGTTTTGCGAGTTTGTCCACACGCTGCACTGTTTGCGGTCGACTTATTTCTGTGGGTGAGACCAGTCTTGATCTCATTCAGAGAAAGTTTGATGCGCATGAGTGCAGTAGGCCATAGATGTTTTTTCTTTTTTTTTCGTTTTTCTCTTCCTGTTTCCCTCCATTAACTCAAGGGCTCTTTTAAGAGCCACTTAAAAACTAAACCCCCAAAATTTTTTGGGGGATTTATTTTTTTTATTTTTTTTTGGGGTGCGCGCATCCTGCGCGCACCCAAGGATTTTTTTTAAAAACTTTTTTTTTTTTTAAATAAAATGTACAAAAAGAGGTGAAGAAATGGAAGCATGAAAAGGGAGGATTGAGAAATACAAATATTTTTCACTTTTTAAAAAAAAAAAGAAATTATTTTGAAATTTTTTTTTTTAGTATTTTGCAAGGGAACAGAATTTCTTTTTTTATTTTTTATTTCTAGTTCTGCAAAAAGAGAAAAAAAGTATTAATATTCAATCATACATTACAAAAAGCATTACTTGTTTTTACATATTTTACAAAGCAATTTTTTGCCCTTTTTTTTGCTGTTTTCAGAATTTTTTAATTTTCACTTAAAATAGTGAAAACAATTGTATTCATCATTTAACAGCGGGCAAAAAAAAAACAATCTGAAAGATTGTTTAAAAAAAGCCCAAAAACTATCCTCACTAAAATATACCTTGTTAGAAATATTACATATATATTACAAGTACTTTTCTAGATGCAAATTTTTTTCTAGATAAACCGTCTTTAAACCTTGTCGCAAAAGCACACATGCCAAAATAATTTCTGTCAAAGGAGTCCACAATTGTTTTTATTACTTTTCCTTTAGGCCAAATAGTCATTTCAAAATCCTTTTTAAGTGATATCTTCAATTGTAATCCTTTAAAATTATAAAAAATGCTTTCTTCAGATGCAGTTTTTATTTTTCAGAATTTAGGTTTCAGAAAAATTAAATAAGAATTGGGTAAATCATAAGGCAAACGTTGCTTGAAAATCAATTGGGAATCATTACACAGTGTCCAGCCTTTTTCACATTTAAGATAAACTGTGTAATGTCCAGAAGTTACAGTAGGTCCTTCATGAAAAATTATTGCAACTGTAACAAAAGTTTTTCCAGAAATTGATAATTGTTGTCCTGTAAATTCTTTATTAAAGTATCCAATTTTGAACCATCAGCTCTACAACGTTGCATCATTAAAATTACATACTGACCATATTTCTGTAAAAATAACGTGGAAAACATGTCAGATTTACATTCAGAACATTCCATGTTGTGATTGGCATCTTTAACTAATTTACTAAAAGTCACTGATTTAGTTTGTGGTAATGGTAAAAATATGAACCTTTCTGAATCAACATTACTACTACATGTGTTCATACAGTTTTCACAGCAATGTTCCCATTTGTAACAGACACCAAATAAGTTTTCTACTTCTACTCCTTCATCTTCAAGTACACTCAAAATATATATTAAGAATTCCTGTGCATCTTGCTGGACATTTTCTTTAAACTGTGTAGAACCACAACATACATCTAAAAGATTTCTAACATCAGTAGCACTTTCTATTTCAGTTTTATCAGTACTCAGCTTCTCAAAAAGGAGACTCAGCAGAGAACACAATCTTTTTCCATGATTTACTATTATCTGTTCTAGCAACTTTTCAAGATAAAATAAAACATTCAGCACTACATTTGCATAGCAGTTGACACCAGAGCTATTTTCAAAATGGCAACCAACAACCTCTTGAACACTGTCCTTTTTCTTTTTCGTTGCTTTGACATCACTGTCCTTTTTTTTTTGTTCTGTTCATCCACATTACAGATATTTTCAAATTTCCTTTTCCGAGAAACAACATGTTTTTCAATCACAGGATACTGTCCTAAATGAGGAGCATAGGTTCTTCTTAATCTATTATACTCCTTTACACAGTTTGGATCAGCACTAACTTTTGAGTCATCAAAGTCTATCATAAATAAACCAGATAATGTTTTTACTCGTGACAGAGCAACATATGCCATACCTTCTTTGAACACAGTAGAACCAATGTTTACAAAAGCACTATCTACAGTCAATCCTTGAGACTTGTGAATAGTTACAGCATATGCTAGAGAAAATGGAAACTGCTTTCTACGCACATATAAGTCTTTCACAAGCATGAAACGAACTGAACAACGACAAATGTCTTTAACTTCTTCTATCTGATCAAATTTTATTTTTAAACATTCAATTCCTTCTTTTTTCTGATAATTAATGAAACCCACAACTCTTCCCATAGCTCCATTTACTAAACCTTTTTCTACATCCAAATTTCTCCTTAAAATCACTCGACAATTCATGCAAACATATAGATTTTTTTCTAATCCAGCTGTTTTGGAAATGTTCTTCTCTAGTGCATCCAATTTATTTTTCAGTTTGCCTGTTAATGTAAAAGTAATTCTTTCATGCTGAATTTTGTCCTCTGCTTCCATTTTCTTAATCTCTTCCTTTTCCAATTTCAAAAGTTCCTCATTGAATATTGAGCACTCACGTAGTGTTGGCATTAAGCAGATTACAGTATTTTTTTCAGCAATGTTCTTGTATATTTTCTCTGCAACTATTTCTTCATTTGGAAATAAATTATGTAGCATCCTACTCTGTAATGCTTTTTTGCCAACTTCTGTGAGTAGTCCAATTCTGATATCTTTCAGAATACTTGCATAATCTTCGTCGTTTGCTTGTCTCATATTGGTAGTGAGTTCTTTGTACACAAAGAACGACCAAATATTCGCATTACCAATGCTTCCTAATGACTTCTTCGTGTCTTCATGTGTCACAGTATTAAACACTGGTTGTCCTTTAACTGGAGTGAGCTGTAAAAGATCCCCAAAAACTATGACGTGTTTACCTCCAAATAACACGTCATAGTCTCTCTTAAGAATCTGTTGCATTCTTAAATGCACAAAGGCAAGCATTAAGTTTGAAACCATGCTCACCTCATCAATAATGAGTACTTGCATCTTCTTCAACACTCTTGAAACTTCGAAGCATGCTTCTCCAGTTAGCTTGTGGTATTCTATTTTGTTCTCATGCTCCACTGGTAAACTTAGCAAGCGATGTAAGGTAATTCCTTTTATGTTATAGGCTGCTAACCCAGTTGGAGCAGTTACCACACAAGACAAATTTGAAGCTGTTTTTTGCTGTAGGTAGCTTCTGATGACTTTTATTAAGAAACTTTTACCAGTTCCAGCTTGTCCACTCACATACATCCTGATTGGTTCAAATGATGTGCATGAGCACTGTTTTATTTCATGTAGTAATCCATGATCAATTGTTTGGGTGAATTCTTCATAAATTTGTTTTTGTTCTTCATTCAGTTGTTGTTCCAGATTTAGTAAGTCGATTGAATCTTCCTGTGCTTGATTCATAGCCGTTTCTACTTCAGTCATGGCTACTGCAGCTTCATTTTCTACGATTGGTTGTCCTAGGGGATCTTGACTGAACTTTGGCTGTCTTGAGAACTGTCTCTAGCTACTTCAGCTGCAGTTTTTGCTTCCTGTTCATTTTCTTCATTTAACATTTGGACATAAGTTGTGAAAGTACTGCATTCTATGCTGTCTTTGCTAGCATTAAAAGAATCTTCATAGCTTTGAAATTCTCCCAGTAGTTCGTCCTCTGAACGCCATGGTTTAAACAGCTGTAAAAGAGCCAAGTAGTAAAATTCCTTTTTGTCAGTAGTGTCGCAACTCAGCTTCCTGTGATTTATCAAACTTCCTTTTTTTTGCTTCACCAAACATCCTTCCTCACCAATGACTTTATATTTTCCATTGTTGATGTCTTCTGTGGCTTTCCGTGAAAAAATGTAGTTCTGCAGCACTTCATAGAGACACATGTTCTCAAGATGATGACTTCTTTTTGGGTAAGATGTGTCCAACATGTTTGTTTTCAAAATATCTGTACTTTCTGAGTCGTTCTCGGCCAAATATTCAATTTCTCCAACAGATTTCAGTACCCGATTTTGCATTCCTGCAAGGCCTAAACTGACCCAAATTATTCTTCTGGATTTCGAGTAAAGACTTGCAGATGAAAACCTATCTGAGCATTCGTAGGATCCAATTTCTCGATGCGATAACATCTTTAAACTGAAACTGTACAGCTTCTTACTGACAGTCTTCTCGTGAGAAATCTCTTCCCACATTTCCTTCAATTCTGTTTTCTCAGATTTAGTGATGTAAGATGTGACATACCGAGCAACAGCAATAGAATTGTCTGCCACATACTGAATATCCATGTTAGCATTCCACATGGATAAAATGACTGGGTTGAAGTCATTTATAAATTTTGACTCTTCTTTTCTTCTTAGATTGTATGTATTTTTGGGAGATTTTCTGGTTATAGTATGTCGCACAGCTGACATAAAACTGTTGACTCTTCCTTTTGAAAGAACAGGTCTAGGAAATCCAAATCGACACTTTGTGTAGAATTTATCTTTGGTCTTGTACTTCCGTCGACAGTATTTTCCACACCGATGACTTTGGAAACGTAAAACTTGTTCTTTTAACTTTTTCTCTTCTGTGCTATTAGGTATAGTACATGTTGCATATTCTTCAATGAAAGATAACACTGCTTCATCAGCATCTGTTCCAAATTTTGGGGCATCATTGATCCACAACAGCATATGAATATGAGGAGCACCTCTTGCCTGGTACTCTTTTCTCCAAAAGAAATCCACTACTTCTCCAAGAGGTGGATTTTTTTTATTGCAGATGAAGGACATCATAGCCTCAAATCTATGATTGAAATATCTGCAAACATTAACCAGATCCAATGAGCACAGTTCTCCTGCTGTCTTGTATTCAATGTTTTTAATGTTTGAATTTGCCTCTCGTAGAAAATCCAATAAATCATCCCAAGCATACTCGGCACAGCTTAGGGTTACAAACCATGTAGGAGTTCCTAAATTCCTTAACATGCATTTTAATTCACCATGGCGTCGGTACCAATATTCATTTGTCTCACGCTGACAAGCCATCAGATTGATCAGTTGTGTTTCCAAATGATCATCTCGGTGCTGCACTTTCTCCATAACATCCTTAGCAGACACATTATGTAGGTGTACTCCACTTTTTAAAATGTGATTTACTGCATAAGATAATGCAGACCAGTCGCTTTCAAATAAAAGATGAAACAAATAAGGAATACTTTGACGAAATCTTGAATCTTCAGCATATAGTCTTGTAGTCCGATACTCAGAAGCTGGAATCTGTTCTGGGCGTTCATCGTATCGTCCACCTTTTCCTGTAGGAAACAGCTGAGGAAAACATCGAGCTTCCAATCTCTTCTCCCATACACTCATGGGAGTTCCTTTTGCTTTCTTCATCTGAAACAGATCAATAGTGTCTCCCATAACTTCTTTGGAATGAAGAGGATGTATGCTAAAATGTTCATAAATTTCTTCTTCCTTTGACTTGTCCACTTTTTCAATTTGTCCAGTTGGTGTTTCTGTGTCTTATTGTAAATCTTCTTCTTCTTCATCTATATAAATTGATTCATACCATTTATTATTCCTTTTCAAATATAAATTTGCTCTTTGTACTTTCCATACATCTACCAGCTCCTGCCAAATCTTCTTATTCTTTGTAGGTACACCATTAACCAGAATAACTAATGGTTCAGTTTCCAAAGTATCTGCATCAATAGTTTCCATATTTTTTTTCAAATCCAAGGGCAAATACACCACTCTTCCTTTTAAACCTCTCAGTAACTCTGAAGGAGGTAATTTACCAGTTTTGGGCTCCATACGTACTATGGTCTGGAATGGATGAACACATTGAATGAGTATAGACTCATATGTATTTAAATCAGAAAGTTCGGCAGGAATAGCATCCAATTCTAAATTATTATGTACAGCTCTGGTCGGCATTCTATGTTCTTCTAACTTGTTATAACAGTATTTACAAATACGCTGATCTTCACCCAATTCAAAACAATTTTCCAGAAATATATATGTTGCAAAATCCTTCCACTTATAATTATCTTCAGTTTCACTTTTTTTATACAGATCAACATTCCTTGTTTGAATTTTATAATGGCTTCTGCGGCAACAAATACAAGTAATATTTGGTCTTTCATTAGAGATGATAGTAAATTTTGTCATTTCTTCCCCAAAATTTTTAGTAATAATGAGTTCTACATTCTGTTCCTCATTTTCCTCATTAACTGTGTCCTTTTCTGCACTTTCTTGTTCGGGACCAAAGTAACAAAACTGAATCTCATCAGTAACCTTCACTACATCTGATACAGATCCACGGAACAGAGCATTATTCAACTCATTCAACTTTACTGCTGGACTTTTAGCAAAATACAATGTTCTCACAAACTTTCTCATTTCAGTATGATGAACAGCCAGCATCCTAAAATGATGAAAAACACTTTTACACACTTTTCTAGATAGACAAGCCAGAGAATGTCCTTGCAAACCAGTATTCTCTCTCACTCTGCATGGATCTAGTGTTTGAAGCACCTTCATCTTCTGTTTTACACTCTTTTTACTATATTCTCTTAGAAAGTCACGTAATTTATCAATAGATTCCTGACGCACAGTACAAATACTACCACAGTTCCAAGTGTACACTGGGGCTTTTGGACGTCTCCCCATAGCCTCAGCAGCCATTACTTCTTCCTCATTTCTTGGGACCATTTTCTCTTTTTCCATCACACAACCATCCTTAACTTCATATGCTCTACCATTGGTGTCAACTGCATGCAACAAACTATTACTTTGAAGATAACTCTCTTCATTAAAAAATGGTTCAGTACTTGAACTGTGCTTCCATTCTCCCAAGAACACTTTACAAAAGTTACTTTTTTTCACTTCTCTTTTCCTTTTGCTTTGTGACTTCATTGCATTGACTAATTTATCTAATCTACGCATCCTATTCAAAATTAGAATAAATAGTTTTCTTTTTATTTCCAAAGCCTTACTTACAATATTTTCTATAATTTTTTTTTCTTAATACATTTTGTTTATTTCTTATATTTTTTCACATCCTTTAGCAAATTTAACATCACTCTTCTCTGTAACATTTTTCGACGAATGTTTTTAAAATCTAATTTTCGTGTTAAATCATTTTTACATACTTCTGATTGTACATTAGCTTTTGTTTTTTGCTGTTGACTCTGTTGTTGCTTTGTACATAAAACACTGTTTGTTTTACATTTATTTTTGCCATTTATTTGTTTTTTGAAGATCTTTTTTAAGAAATCTCTACTCTGCTTACCAGTAGACTTTTTCTTTTTGCCATCACCAGCTTCTCCTCCTATTTTTTTTTTCACCGGTTTTGTCCAGATATACTTGTTGTTGCTTTTCTTTCCTCTTTCTTGTCCTTAAAAGCATTTTTTTATTTTTTCACTGTTGCTCAGCAATACCTGCAAGAAACTTAAAAAAAAATCTTTTTTGTAATTATAATTCATTGAAATATTTTTTAAGCTTTTCATTAATTTCAAATGTTTTACCATTTGCCTCTCATTTGTGATTTACTAATTTGTGCAGAGTGCTAACCACCACAGTTGAAAAAAACCAAGCTGTCCCTTTCCTGCAAGTGCATGTTTTACAGAACAACTGCAACACAAATTACATCTCTGGCCACAATTCCTGTGCGCACACAGCCTCGTGGTGTGCTTCTAAGCAGAAAACAGAATTTGATTTGCAAATTCAAAGCACATTTACTACTATGGTAGAGCAAGTGATAATTACTGTTACAGCCTGACACATTTTCCTTGTAGATCACAGAGGCAGAAAACAGCACGTGTCCTATCAGCTACTTCATACCATGAGCATCTGCAACCTGGGTGAGTGATTAGACTAGAGCAAAGACAATGAGGCCTTGATGATGTTTTTATGTGTTTGCGTTACACACTGCTATCTGAAACATCACACAGAACTGAGTACTGCACATGGGAGTGTTGGAGAAGCTGCTGCGTGTGTGTCAAGAGTGTGTTTCTTGAGACTGTGTATTGTCTGGTGCAATAGAAAACCTGGTTATTTCACTCAGTTTAACCTTCGCTTCCTACCCTTTCCTGAGTCCACTGGTCGGACTATTGGTACTCTTAGCGCTTGGACGCCCTCGGGCAGCAATTCGCGCTTTACAAATACACTTCCAATTCCAATTCCAATTCCAAGAGAGATGAACAAGGTGACTTCCAGAACTGCATGAAGACTGCAGGGATATATGTAACAGTGCATGTGTGCTAAGGGATAATTTGTGTAAAGACAACAGGCTGCCCCTTTCCTGGGACTGCAATTCTTCCTGAACAACAACTTCACAAATTTAATCTCTGCCCACAATTCCTGTGCGCACACAGACTCATGCCATCATTTTAGGAACATAACACAGGCTGCCCCTTTCCTGGGACTGCAATTCTTACTGAACAACAACTTCACAAATTTAATCTCTGCCCACAATTCCTGTGCGCACACAGACTCATGCCATCATTTTAGGCACATAACACAGGCTGCCCCTTTCCTAGGACTGCAATTCTTACTGAACAACAACTTCATAAATTAAATCTCTGCCCACAATTCCTGTGTGCACACAAACTCATATTGTCATTTTAGGCACATAACAGAGGCTGCCCCTTTCCTGGGACTGCATTTCTTTCAGAACAACAACTTCACAAATTAAATCTCTGCCCACATTTCCTGTATACACACAGACTCATGCTATGGTTTTTGGAACAATACAGTGTTCCTGAATAGTACCAAATTACTGTTACAGCCTGACACATTTTACTTATCATTTACAGAGGCAGAAAACAGCACATGTCCTAACAGCTCCTTGAGACCATGACCATGTGTTACAGGGTGAGTGATTAGACTAGATCAATGAAAATGAGGCCTTGGTGACGTTGAATGTGTTTGCATTACACAGTGCTATCTGAGACATCACACAGAGCTGAGTACTGCACATGAGAGTGTTGGAGAAGGTGCTGGGTGTGTGCCAAGAGTGTGTTTCTGGAGACTGTGTATTGTCTGGTGCAAGACAGATGAGCAAAGAGACTTCAAAACTGCATGAAGACTGCTGGGATGTATGTAACAGTGCATGTGTGCGAAAGGTTAGTTTCAGTTTTGTACATATGGCAACTACCTGTGACTTTGCTATTTAGAAAGAGAAATCTACCCTGTTGGTTTCAAATGTTTTAGCTTTTGCCTCTCATTTGCGATTAAGTGATTTCTGCTGAGTGCTAACCACCACATTTGAAGAAAACAAGCTGTCCCTTTCCTGCAAGTGCATGTTTTACAGAACAACTGCAACACAAATTACATCTCTGGCCACAATTCCTATATGCACACAGCCTTATAGAGTGCTTCTAAGCAGAAAACAGAATTTGATTTGCAATTTCAAAGCACATTTACTACTATGGTAGAGCAAGTGATAATTAGTGTTACAGCCTGACACATTTTCCTTGTAGATTACAGAGGCAGAAAAGAGCACATGTCCTAACAGCTACTTCATACCATGAGCATGTGCAACCTGGGTGAGTGACTACACTAGAGCAAAGGAAATGAGCCTTGGTGACGTTGAATGTGTTTGCGTTACAAAGTGCTATCTGAAACAGCACACAGAGCTGAGTACTACGCATGGGAGTGTTGGAGAAGCTGCTGCGTGTGTGCCAAGAGTATGTTTCTGGAGACTGTGTATTGTCTGGTGCAAGACAGATGAGCAAAGAGACTTCAAAACTACATGAAGACTGCTGGGATGTATGTAACAGTGCATGTGTGCGAAAGGTTAGTTTCATTTTTGTACATATGGCAACTACCTGTGCCTTTGCTATTTAGAAAGAGAAATCTACCCTGTTGGTTTGAAATGTTTTAGCTTTTGCCTCTCATTTGCGATTAAGTGATTTCTGCTGAGTGCTAACCACCACATTTGAAGAAAACAAGCTGTCCCTTTCCTGCAAGTGCATGTTTTACAGAACAACAGCACCACAAATTACATCTCTGGCCACAATTCCTATATGCACACAGCCTCATAGAGTGCTTCTAAGCAGCAAACAGAATTTGATTAGCAATTTCAAAGCACATTTACTACTATGGGAGAGCAAGTGATAATTAGTGTTACAGCCTGACACATTTTCCTTGTAGATCACAGAGGCAGAAAAGAGCACATGTCCTAACAGCTCCTTGAGACCATGAGCATGTGCATTCTGGGTGAGTGACTACACTAGAGCAAAGGAAATGAGCCTTATTGACGTTGAATGTGTTTGCGTTACACAGTGCGATCTGAAACACCACACAGACCTGAGTACTACACTTGGGAGTGTGGGAGAAGCTGCTGTGTGTGTGCCAAGAGTGTGTTTCTGGAGACTGTGTATTGTCTGGTGCAAGACAGATGAGCAAAGAGACTTCCAAAACTGCATGAAGACTGCTGGGATGTATTTAACAGTGCATGTGTGCTAAGGGTTATTTTCAGTTTTGAACATATGGCAACTACCTGTGCCTTTGCTATTTTGAAAGGGGAATCTACCCTGTTGGTTTCAAATGTTTTAGCTTTTGCCTCTCATTTGCAATTAAGTGATTTCTGCTGACTGCTAACCACCACATTTGAAGAAAACAAGCTGTCCCTTTCCTGCAAGTGCATGTTTTACAAAACAACTGCAACACAAAATACATCTCTGTCGCCAGTAGGTAGTTATAGTTAGGACCGTGTTTCCATAGGAAATCTCAAAATTCTATTTTGAATAACTTTGGCGCCGGTTGACGAATCCTCGCAAAATTTTCAAAACTAATGGGGCGCTCCGCTCAGCTCCTACCCTGATAGTTTCGGAGTGATTCGTCAAGTGGGGGCCGAGAAAAAAGGGGGGTCCCAAAACGCGTTTTCCCCATGCATTTTTCCATAGGGACTTTAGTCGCAGCTACAGCCCGAACGGCTGAAAAGAATTATGTGAAATTTGGCAGAGAGGTAGCCATAAGGTCCATGAAGTGCCTTTTGCAGGTTTGGTGTAAATCTGTTCAGTATTTCCTGAGAAATTAGCATTTAAATCAATATATATATCTGTACGCGCGCAGCGTGCGCGCACTGAGGAAGTCCTGTGCGCGCACCCTGGCGTGCGCGAGCGCACTTCTGATTGGTTGTTAGATGTCAGTAAACATTCGAATCGGTGGAAATCAGGAATCGGCGGCCGCCATTTTGTCTCTCGCATAAAGAGGGGGTGATAAACAAAGGGGGAGAACGTGAAAAGGGGGCAGAGTGGGGAGATATTGACCCACTAGGCATTTTAGGGGGGTCACAGTAGGACCTTGTAGGGCAAAAAAAAGATTTATATTTTGAAAAAAAATATCGCCGAGTGCGCGCACCCAGCGCGGACCCGAAAATTTTTTAAAAACAAAAAAATAATAAAAATTAGCAATTAAGTGAAAAGATATAAGGTGGCTCTAAAAAGAGCCCTTGTGTTTATTGTGTGTTTTTTGGTACCTACAAGTAAGTACCGATGCAGAGTCTAAAGTTCAAGAGGAAGACTCTGTTGCCTTCATCAGTGAAGTGTACACCATCTCCTCTATAAATGTCTTGCATGTTGTAACGCAAGTTGTTGTGGTATATAGAACCCATACCATAGTCTCTGAGGAAAGCAGAAATAAATTTGTTGACGTGCTTCCTTGCTTTGTCAATCTGCGGACAAAATTGGTTGGACCAGTTCCACTTTTGCCTTTGGCATATGTTAGAATATACAAAGGCAGTTTGTGGAAAAAGCGACATCAATTGCACAAAGGTGTCCTTAATAAGCATTTCCAGACCTACCCCAGTTAAAGTGCCTAGGTCATTTCCACCACAGTGCACAATAATAAGGTTAGGCTGTGGGAGATGTAGAAAGGTTTTCACCAAAGGCATTAATTGGTGCCACTTTAACCCTCTCTGACCAATCCATTTAATGTCTTCATTTGGCAAAGCAAGGTCTCTCACCATACCTCTTTTTTCTGCAAATTTTTCACTCCAGAAGACATAGCTGTGACCTACAATCCACACTGTGAACATCTTCCAAGGAGATCTGGATGCACTCAGGAGGTGTCTTTCAGTAGAAAGGCAATATGAAATGAAAGACAGTTGAAAAATGGAGGCACACATAGTTTTTTTTATAAAAAGAACTCATTGGCTGTTTCAAACCATTCTACACTAAAAACTAGGCTGTATGTTTAAATTTTAAAAAGCATGTTTTGTATTGGTTCAGAAAAATGTGTTACCAAAGAACATTACTATGGATTTGCTGTTAGGTTTGAAAAGTCAAGCACTCTTGCTCTTTGGATATGAAACATTGTCTGCTGAACCTCTGACCTCTCTCCTCACAGCAGTGTTCCACAACCTGTTGCTATGGTAGCAGGCAGGAGACAAGTTGGGGGAAGGGTACATTTGAAAAGGGGTTGAAGTTTTCAACCAATAGAAATGTGTGATTTCATTTGAAAAAAAGTGGGAAGCACTGATATTTGAAATTAACATGTATATGTGTAAAAAAAGAGAGGGAAATATTGCCATTTACTGGTTTTGGAGAGAGGAGAGAGGTGTGGAGCTCTGATATTCTGACTCTGATAGTCTGCTGTTTGAGTGGCACATTTCTTTCTCAACTAACTATTTTAAAAGGTGAGTTATGAGTTTGAGAGGGGATGTATGTGGTGATTTTTGAGATAAAAATTAGAATTGTGAATCTTCTTCAAAAGTTATGTTTTACATTTTGAGGTTTGCGAGATATTTAACTGTTTTGAACTTGTAAGATATTATGGAGTATGTTTTCACAATACGTTTATGTGTACTGGTAAGAATGAGGAATACTGTTTTGTGCCTACCATCAAACCATGAGTCTGTGTACAGAGAAGAATTGTTGACAGAGATTTAATTTGCGTTGCTGTTGAAAAGTAAGACTTGCAGTTGAAAGGAAAGGACAGCTTGTTTTTAATTGTGATGGTTAGGATTTAGCAGAAATCACTTTGAAAGAAAAGAGAGGAAAATGGCAGCACATTTGAAATTAGCATTAGTTCTGTAAGAATTGGTGACCCAGGAAAGGGGCAGCCTGTGTTTTGTGCCTACCAACACAGCATGAGTCTGTGTGCATATAGGAATTGTTGTCTGAGATTTAATTTGTGAAGTTGTTGTTCTGTGAGGATTGCAGACCCAGGAAAGGGGCAGCCTGTGTTTTGTGCCTACCAACACAGCATGAGTCTGTGTGATTATAGGAATTGTGGCCAGAGATGTATTTTGTGTTGCAGTTGTTTTGTAAAACATGCACTTGCAGGAAAGGGACAGCTTGTTTTCTTCAAATGTGGTGGTTAGCAGTCAGCAGAAATCACTTAATTGCAAATGAGAGGCAAAAGCTAAAACATTTGAAACCAACAGGGTAGATTCCCCTTTCAAAATAGCAAAGGCACAGGTAGTTGCCATATGTTCAAAACTGAAAATAACCCTTAGCACACATTCACATCCCAGCAGTCTTCATGCAGTTTTGGAAGTCTCTTTGCTCATCTGTCTTGCACCAGACAATACACAGTCTCCAGAAACACACTCTTGGCACACAGGCAGCAGCTTCTCCCACACTCCCAAGTGTAGTACTCAGGTCTGTGTGGTGTTTCAGATAGCACTGTGTAACGCAAACACATTCAACGTCAATAAGGCTCATTTCCTTTGCTCTAGTGTAGTCACTCACCCAGAATGCACATGCTCATGGTCTCAATGAGCTGTTAGGACATGTGCTCTTTTCTGCCTCTGTGATCTACAAGGAAAATGTGTCAGGCTGTAACACTAATTATCACTTGCTCTACCATAGTAGTAAATGTGCTTTGAAATTGCTAATCAAATTCTGTTTTCTGCTTAGAAGTACTCTATGAGGCTGTGTGCATATAGGAATTGTGGCCAGAGATGTAATTTGTGTTGCTGTTGTTCTGTAAAACATGCACTTGCAGGAAAGGGACAGCTTGTTTTCTTCAAATGTGGTGGTTAGCACTCCGCAGAAATCACTTAATCGCAAATGAGAGGCAAAAGCTAAAACATTTGAAACCAACAGGGTAGATTTCTCTTTCTAAATAGCAAAGGCACAGGTAGTTGCCATATGTACAAAAATGAAACTAACCTTTCGCACACATGCACTGTTACATACATCCCAGCAGTCTTCATGCAGTTTTGAAGTCTCTTTGCTCATCTGTCTTGCACCAGACAATACACAGTCTCCAGAAACATACTCTTGGCACACACGCAGCAGCTTCTCCAACACTCCCATGCGTAGTACTCAGCTCTGTGTGCTGTTTCAGATAGCACTGTGTAACGCAAACACATTCAACGTCACCAAGGCTCATTTCCTTTGCTCTAGTGTAGTCACTCACCCAGGTTGCACATGCTCATGGTATGAAGTAGCTGTTAGAAGATGTGCTCTTTTCTGCCTCTGTAATCTACAAGGAAAATGTGTCAGGCTGTAACACTAATTATCACTTGCTCTACCATAGTAGTAAATGTGCTTTGAAATTGCAAATCAAATTCTGTTTTCTGCTTAGAAGCACTCTATGAGGCTGTGTGCATATAGGAATTGTGGCCAGAGATGTAATTTGTGTTGCAGTTGTTCTGTAAAACATGCACTTGCAGGAAAGGGACAGCTTGTTTTCTTCAAATGTGGTGGTTAGCACTCAGCAGAAATCACTTAATCGCAAATGAGAGGCAAAAGCTAAAACATTTGAAACCAACAGGGTAGATTTCTCTTTCTAAATAGCAAAGTCACAGGTAGTTGCCATATGTAGAAAACTGAAACTAACCTTTCGCACACATGCACTGTTACATACATCCCAGCAGTCTTCATGCAGTTTTGAAGTCTGATAGAAATTGAGAAACGGGGGTGCACGAAAAAGATGAGTCCAAAAAAAGGAATTTGTAAATTAGATTTCCACTTTAATTTTCGTTTAAGTTTTGTATTTAAAAGGTTGGTCAGCCAACGCGTTTCATTCCCTCAATGGGAACTTCATCAGGGCTGTAACATGATAAAAGTGACATAGATATTACCAATAAATCAAAAGGCACAGGACTTACAACATAAACAGATAACTATACAATATGAACAATCAAACAAACAAAACAAAATTATAACAACATTTAAAAGTGTCCATACAGTTACACCAATCGATACTGAACGTATTTATATCACATTAAAAACATATACACAAACCAAGTTCTTAGAAGGACGAAAAGTCTAATATAAAAATCGTTACTGCATTTGTCTGGCTCTTAGTTTCTTGAGATAAACAAATCAGTGAACTTCAACAGGTTTCATGCACACTGGAAGATGAAATAAAGTGAACAAAGTATAAAGAAAATATATATTGGGTGCAACATATAGATAAATACAAAGTAACGTAAGTGTTTAAAAGAAAAAACCAGGAGGAAAAATACCAATCTAATCTTTTAAGATAAAGGAGAGAAAAAGCAAAAAGGAAAGAAGAATGTGTAATGGAAAGTTGAAGGATACAAAGTCACGTTGCTGTTTAAGAACATGAAAACACGGGGTTAGAAAAGTAATCCGATCTCATAGAGTAAGCATACCTTAAATTGATATGTGAAATTCCGTAAGAAGACAAGAAAAATATCCACGAAGTCAAGTACTTCAAGTCTCTGAAATGAAGCATATTGACCAAATTCACATTATCTTTCAGTCAATGGCAGTCCATAATAATAGTTATGCTTAGACTCTATATGAACACTCCAGGTTCACAACAAACACATCATCAAATAAGATCATCATATGTAATCCATATGTCAAACTGGAGCCTATTAAAGCAGCAGTCAACACGATATAAATATGGTGCATCAGATGTATATGACAAGAATCGGGGACCCTTCCATTTATTGGGCGCATGCCCGTTCTGTTGATGACAGTGATGAATTCGAAAGGAATCAACGGTGCCCCGGATGTCGAGCTAAAACAGTGCAAGACCTGAGCTGCCACAACCGTGTTGGACATAAGGCGCTCCTGATCCGGTATCAGATCTGCAATTGTATCAAGCCAGCAATCATAACTGTATTCTCATGAGATTTACATTGAGCTCTTATACTATGAGAGTCCAATTCTAAGAGTCGAGCTATATCTGTAGTCATAAGGGTCCTGTAATTCATAAGGTTTGATATCCCCCTATCGAGCGTTTATAGCCAAATAGACGTGACTCCGCCCCCCGATTGCTAAGTTGCAAACACAGTGTCCCACAAAGCGAATCGCATCTCACTATTGTGAGAGATATTTCAAAAGGGGCATAGTCGATTTCTCACAGTAGCAGATATAATGTATAATTCAATGCCGCGTACATAACCGAGTGTGAGTCGTATACACACATCGGTAGTTACCTTAACATAATGAATATTTCAAGACGTGAACAGCAGCTAACAGTGGCTAACATCTACAGACGATTAATTGCCACGATCATATCAGCATAGCATCCCAGGCACACTTACCGGCAAAACCTTAGTGTAGCGATCCGTACGGCGGCGGCGTCCTTCTCGTTGTCAGCTAAACAGCCCGCCATTGTAATCAAATATACGTGACTCCTCCCACGAGCCAGTATCCGGCCAATCAAGTTGCGCGTGTGTCAGAGTGGTGGCCCCTCGGTTCATGCTCTAATTCGGCGGCCATTATTAAAAGGTGACGGGCATACTAGCCAATAAGTAATATGCTTCGTTCAGATTCACCCGTATAGTTATAAAGGCGTACTTATATAAATGCGTGTATTACCACGAGAGTACCAGAATTATTTAGTGGTTGTGCCAATAGCAATACGTGAATAATTTAAATCATAACTGACAAAGGATAATAATGCACAGGCAATATTGTATCTGCCCTGAAATGTTTTTTAAAACAAATTTAGGATGTGAATAGCTAAGATCAGATTTCGTTTGTGCGCACGGCAACCTGCAAAGAAGCACCATTTTGAACTGGGCAAGGTGTTCAAAGTGCTACCGCAGTGTATGAATGAGCTCATTCCCACCTGACAAGGGATCATAATGTACATACAATGTACATCCGTTTTAAGATGGTTTTGGAACAGGAAAAGTCGTAAATTAAATTGGGACTGTGTGTGAGACCACAGAAACTGAAAAAGGGGGAAGGGAGGGCACCATCTTGGATTGGGCACAATATTCGCAATATCTAAGACCCTTTTTAGACAGATATACACAAGATACCCAATTGGGAATAGATACCTCTAAGGTATAATGTCAAACATAAATAAGGGGGGTGAGAAGAAATAAATATCCAAACGAATTAGCACCACCAACAATCCATACTTGTATCCATCATGGTAGAGTCATAGTCGGCGCAGGTAAATATGCTGTAGATAAGAATTAAGGGGCTAACATCAAGGATGTGTACCCAACGACTCACAGTCCATCATTGCATTTTCATGAAGAAACATAGAGAGATAGTGTATAGTGGAGAGCAAGAGGAAGATAGGTAATAGGTGACTACTATAGTCACAGATGTGGTCGCGTCCATCCTGTCGCTAACCCTATATCTAGTTAGTAATTGGTCCAATTTGTGCGAATCCTGACCAGTACAAGCGAAATGTAAATTGTCCCCGGCCAAAAAGCGCTGGACTTTAATCATTCTCCAGAAAATAATGCATTTCATTGTCGCTATTAAATCCTTGGGTGGCACTGCGTAATCTACAAATCCATTTCGCTTCACATTGCCTTAGCTGTAGTTCACGGTCACCCCCTCTTACTGCACTTTTCACATGTTCAATTGCATGGACTTCACGAATGTACATGTAGATCTTTTTAAGTTCAGCAGAATGCTAAAATTAAAAGATTTTTTCAATGACAAGCTGCCTCTAAATAAATTTTCTGGTGAGATAGGACATACAGACCTCACGATTGCGGAGGTTAAAAATATTCAATGCTTACGATCACTAAGCGATGGGGAGGAGGTTGAAATACACACGATTCTAGATGATCTTGACATCAGGGAAAACATCACAAAAGAAAGTGGGTTACGTCCGAAGTCCAAATTTACCCCAATGACATACCATGTGAATATTGATACCTTTACTGAACGGGTAAGTGAGGGTCTATATCAATTGGAAAAACAGAATAGGGTTGTGAACAACCAACAACACAACCTCACATCTGGAGAAAGACTAGCACTGAAAAGGTTGAAAGGTGACAACAACATCGTCATTAAGGAATCTGACAAAGGTGGTAATGTTGTGGTCATGGACCTAAAGGACTACAAAGGTGAAATAGAAAGGCAGCTTGGGGACAACGAATGTTATGCTAGACTGGACCACAATCCAACAGGGGAACTGATCATAGAAATCAGTGCCAAATTAAGGGAATGGAGGGATATGGGCCTGATTAGTGAACAGGAACACAGATATCTAAAGACGGAGAACCCCAGATTCCCTTGTATTTATATCCTCCCCAAAGTACACAAAAAGGGTAACTTCCCTCCAGGGAGACCGATTATTTCAGGCATTGGGTCCGTGACTGAGAAAATATCTGAATTCATTGACCTTAGAATTAACAAACATGTTTTAGACCTCCCATCCTATGTCCAGGACAGCAAGGACATTTTGAACAAATTCCAAGATTTTGAGTGGTCTGATGAACTCCTATTTGTCACCTTCGATGTTACTAGTCTCTACACGTGCATCCAACATGAATATGGTCTAAAAGCTGTAGAATTCTACTTGGATAGGGAGAATGCCGATCAGTTTGATCAAAATCAAATGATCATGGAGATGTTGAAGTTGGTCCTAAACAGGAACTACTTTCTCTATGACAGCGTCTGGTACCATCAGAGAAGAGGTACGGCCATGGGGTCCAGGTTTGCCCCCTCTTATGCCTGTCTCTTCATGGGATGGTATGAGAGGGGGCATGCATGGGGTAGATGTGCCTCCCCCTGGACCGAACACATCGTGTTCTGGGGGAGGTACATCGATGACATCATCTGCCTCTGGTCAGGTTCCATTGTACAACTACAGGAATATTTTGAGTTTCTTAATGCAAATCCATTTAATGTCAAATTGACAATGGAATTTAGCAGTGAGAGGATCAATTTTTTGGATCTACAATTCTACATACGAGATGGGCATATTCATAGCACTTTATACCGCAAGGAAACTGCATGTAATGCGGTCTTACACCCAGAGAGTGCGCATGCTAGCTCCACTATTAAAAATATTCCCTATGGGGAGATGGTGCGTGTCAGACGCAACTGTAGTGAGGAATCCAACTTTGACATGAATCTCGAACAGGTAAAGAGAAGATTTCTATCTAGGGGATACCAAAAAGATACTGTGGAAAAGGCTGAGAAGAGAGCACGTGCACTAACTAGAGAAGGTACGTTAACACCAACAAAAAAACGGAACAGGAGTCAAAACAAGGACTTTGACACTAACATTAGGTTCGTGACTCAATATACCTCACACAGTAGTGCAATTTTTAAGTTGCTAAAAAAGCATTGGAATCTTCTATGTGAGGTACCAGGCCTGCAAAAAGCGGTACATTCTAATCCATCAGTAACATACAGGCGTGGGAAAACGTTAAGGAATGAGCTATGCCCAAGTTACATCAGCAAAGGTAGCAACAATCAAATAACATGGTTACCACCTAAGCCAGAGGGTTTTTTTACATGCACAATGTGTAACATTTGTGAACTAGGGATCAACAAAATCAAGAACTTCTCCTATAATGGCTCTCGCAATTATAACATCTACAACTTCATTAATTGCAATACTGAGTTTGTTGTCTACGTGATTGGATGCCCTTGTGGAACCATTTACGTAGGCAGCACTAAACGTAGCCTAAAAATTAGAATTCAAGAACATAGGAGGGCTATACTTAAACGTGATTCCAGATATCCTATGATGGAGCACTTTGTTAACAGACATGAGGGGCTTGCAAACTTCTGGTTCCATGCAATTGAACATGTGAAAAGTGCAGTAAGAGGGGGTGACCGTGAACTACAGCTAAGGCAATGTGAAGCGAAATGGATTTGTAGATTACGCAGTGCCACCCAAGGATTTAATAGCGACAATGAAATGCATTATTTTCTGGAGAATGATTAAAGTCCAGCGCTTTTTGGCCGGGGACAATTTACATTTCGCTTGTACTGGTCAGGATTCGCACAAATTGGACCAATTACTAACTAGATATAGGGTTAGCGACAGGATGGACGCGACCACATCTGTGACTATAGTAGTCACCTATTACCTATCTTCCTCTTGCTCTCCACTATACACTATCTCTCTATGTTTCTTCATGAAAATGCAATGATGGACTGTGAGTCGTTGGGTACACATCCTTGATGTTAGCCCCTTAATTCTTATCTACAGCATATTTACCTGCGCCGACTATGACTCTACCATGATGGATACAAGTATGGATTGTTGGTGGTGCTAATTCGTTTGGATATTTATTTCTTCTCACCCCCCTTATTTATGTTTGACATTATACCTTAGAGGTATCTATTCCCAATTGGGTATCTTGTGTATATCTGTCTAAAAAGGGTCTTAGATATTGCGAATATTGTGCCCAATCCAAGATGGTGCCCTCCCTTCCCCCTTTTTCAGTTTCTGTGGTCTCACACACAGTCCCAATTTAATTTACGACTTTTCCTGTTCCAAAACCATCTTAAAACGGATGTACATTGTATGTACATTATGATCCCTTGTCAGGTGGGAATGAGCTCATTCATACACTGCGGTAGCACTTTGAACACCTTGCCCAGTTCAAAATGGTGCTTCTTTGCAGGTTGCCGTGCGCACAAACGAAATCTGATCTTAGCTATTCACATCCTAAATTTGTTTTAAAAAACATTTCAGGGCAGATACAATATTGCCTGTGCATTATTATCCTTTGTCAGTTATGATTTAAATTATTCACGTATTGCTATTGGCACAACCACTAAATAATTCTGGTACTCTCGTGGTAATACACGCATTTATATAAGTACGCCTTTATAACTATACGGGTGAATCTGAACGAAGCATATTACTTATTGGCTAGTATGCCCGTCACCTTTTAATAATGGCCGCCGAATTAGAGCATGAACCGAGGGGCCACCACTCTGACACACGCGCAACTTGATTGGCCGGATACTGGCTCGTGGGAGGAGTCACGTATATTTGATTACAATGGCGGGCTGTTTAGCTGACAACGAGAAGGACGCCGCCGCCGTACGGATCGCTACACTAAGGTTTTGCCGGTAAGTGTGCCTGGGATGCTATGCTGATATGATCGTGGCAATTAATCGTCTGTAGATGTTAGCCACTGTTAGCTGCTGTTCACGTCTTGAAATATTCATTATGTTAAGGTAACTACCGATGTGTGTATACGACTCACACTCGGTTATGTACGCGGCATTGAATTATACATTATATCTGCTACTGTGAGAAATCGACTATGCCCCTTTTGAAATATCTCTCACAATAGTGAGATGCGATTCGCTTTGTGGGACACTGTGTTTGCAACTTAGCAATCGGGGGGCGGAGTCACGTCTATTTGGCTATAAACGCTCGATAGGGGGATATCAAACCTTATGAATTACAGGACCCTTATGACTACAGATATAGCTCGACTCTTAGAATTGGACTCTCATAGTATAAGAGCTCAATGTAAATCTCATGAGAATACAGTTATGATTGCTGGCTTGATACAATTGCAGATCTGATACCGGATCAGGAGCGCCTTATGTCCAACACGGTTGTGGCAGCTCAGGTCTTGCACTGTTTTAGCTCGACATCCGGGGCACCGTTGATTCCTTTCGAATTCATCACTGTCATCAACAGAACGGGCATGCGCCCAATAAATGGAAGGGTCCCCGATTCTTGTCATATACATCTGATGCACCATATTTATATCGTGTTGACTGCTGCTTTAATAGGCTCCAGTTTGACATATGGATTACATATGATGATCTTATTTGATGATGTGTTTGTTGTGAACCTGGAGTGTTCATATAGAGTCTAAGCATAACTATTATTATGGACTGCCATTGACTGAAAGATAATGTGAATTTGGTCAATATGCTTCATTTCAGAGACTTGAAGTACTTGACTTCGTGGATATTTTTCTTGTCTTCTTACGGAATTTCACATATCAATTTAAGGTATGCTTACTCTATGAGATCGGATTACTTTTCTAACCCCGTGTTTTCATGTTCTTAAACAGCAACGTGACTTTGTATCCTTCAACTTTCCATTACACATTCTTCTTTCCTTTTTGCTTTTTCTCTCCTTTATCTTAAAAGATTAGATTGGTATTTTTCCTCCTGGTTTTTTCTTTTAAACACTTACGTTACTTTGTATTTATCTATATGTTGCACCCAATATATATTTTCTTTATACTTTGTTCACTTTATTTCATCTTCCAGTGTGCATGAAACCTGTTGAAGTTCACTGATTTGTTTATCTCAAGAAACTAAGAGCCAGACAAATGCAGTAACGATTTTTATATTAGACTTTTCGTCCTTCTAAGAACTTGGTTTGTGTATATGTTTTTAATGTGATATAAATACGTTCAGTATCGATTGGTGTAACTGTATGGACACTTTTAAATGTTGTTATAATTTTGTTTTGTTTGTTTGATTGTTCATATTGTATAGTTATCTGTTTATGTTGTAAGTCCTGTGCCTTTTGATTTATTGGTAATATCTATGTCACTTTTATCATGTTACAGCCCTGATGAAGTTCCCATTGAGGGAATGAAACGCGTTGGCTGACCAACCTTTTAAATACAAAACTTAAACGAAAATTAAAGTGGAAATCTAATTTACAAATTCCTTTTTTTGGACTCATCTTTTTCGTGCACCCCCGTTTCTCAATTTCTATCTGACATTTGATCTGGAGCACAGTGGCGCCACACAGCGGCTGGCGTTTTTGGGGTGTTGTGCACGATAACCCTACAGTTTTCGCAGGAACTGATGTGAGGTGCGGCAAGAGGGGCCCGCCGCTGTTTTCAGTTTGAACTCAGTTTTGAAGTCTCTTTGCTCATCTGTCTTGCACCAGACAATACACAGTCTCCAGAAACACACTCTTGGCACACACGCAGCACCTTCTCCAACACTCTCATGTGCAGTACTCAGCTCTGTGTGATGTTTCAGATAGCACTGTGTAACGCAAACACATTCAACGTCAATAAGGCTCATTTCCTTTGCTCTAGTGTAGTCACTCACCCTGTAACACATGGTCATGTTCTCAAGGAGCTGTTAGGACATGTGCTGTTTTCTGCCTCTGTAAATGATAAGTAAAATGTGTCAGGCTGTAACAGTAATTTGGTACTATTCAGGAACACTGTATTGTTCCAAAAACCATAGCATGAGTCTGTGTGTATACAGGAAATGTGGGCAGAGATTTAATTTGTGAAGTTGTTGTTCAGTAAGAATTGCAGTCCTAGGAAAGGGGCAGCCTGTGTTATGTGCCTAAAATGATGGCATGAGTCTGTGTGCGCACAGGAATTGTGGGCAGAGATTACATTTGTGAAGTTGTTGTTCAGTAAGAATTGCAGCCCAGGAAAGGGGCAGCCTGTGTTATGTTCCTAAAATGATGGCATGAGTCTGTGTGCGCACAGGAATTGTGGGCAGAGATTACATTTGTGAAGTTGTTGTTCAGTAAGAATTGCAGTCCCAGGAAAGGGGCAGCCTGTTGTCTTTACACAAATTATCCCTTAGCACACATGCACTGTTACATACATCCCTGCAGTCTTCATGCAGTTCTGGAAGTCTCCTTGTTCATCTCTCTTGCACCAGACAATACACAGTCTCAAGAAACACACTCTTGACACACACGCAGCAGCTTCTCCAACACTCCCATGTGTAGTACTCAGTTATGTGTGATGTTTCAGATAGTAGTGTGTAACGCAAACACATAAAAACATCATCAAGGCCTCATTTTCTTTGCTCTAGTCTAATCACTCACCCAGGTTGCAGATGCTCATGGTATGAAGTAGCTGATAGGACACATGCTGTTTTCTGCCTCTGTGATCTACAAGGAAAATGTGTCAGGCTGTAACAGTAATTATCACTTTCTCTACCATAGTAGTAAATGTGCTTTGAATTTGCAAATCAAATTCTGTTTTCTGCTTAGAAGCACACCATGAGGCTGTGTGCGCACAGGAATTGTGGCCAGAGATGTAATTTGTGTTGCAGTTGTTCTGTAAAACATGCACTTGCAGGAAAGGGACAGCTTGTTTTTTTTCAACTGTGGTGGTTAGCACTCTGCACAAATTAGTAAATCACAAATGAGAGGCAAATGTAAAACATTTGAAATTAATGAAAAGCTTAAAAAATATTTTAATGAATTATAATTACAAAAAAGATTTTTTTTAAAGTTTCTTGCAGGTATTGCTGAGCAACAGTGAAAAAATAAAAAAATGCCTTTAAGGACAAGAAAGAGGAAAGAAAAGCAACAACAAGTATATCTGGACAAAACTGAGAAAAAAAAATAGGAGGAGAAGCTGGTGATGGCAAAAAGAAAAAGTCTACTGGTAAGCAGAGTAGAGATTTCTTAAAAAAGATCTTCAAAAAACAAAAAAATGGCAAAAATAAATGTAAAACAAACAGTGTTTTATGTACAAAGCAACAACAGAGTCAACAGCAAAAAACAAAAGCTAATGTACAATCAGAAGTATGTAAAAATGATTTAACACGAAAATTAGATTTTAAAAACATTCGTCGAAAAATGTTACAGAGAAGAGTGATGTGAAATTTGCTAAAGGATGTGAAAAAATATAAGAAAAAACTAAATTTATTAAGAACATTTTTTTTTATAGAAAATATTGTAAGTAAGGCTTTGGAAATAAAAAGAAAACTTTTTATTCTAATTTTGAATAGGATGCGTAGATTAGATAAATTAGTTAATGCAATGAAGTCACAAAGCAAAAGAGAAGAGAAGTGAAAAAAAATAACTTTTGTAAAGTGTTCTTGGGAGAATGGAAGCACAGTTCAAGTACTGAACCATTTTTTAATGAAGAGAGTTATCTTCAAAGTAATAGTTTGTTGCATGCAGTTGACACCAATGGTAGAGCATATGAAGTTAAGGATGGTTGTGTGATGGAAAAAGAGAAAATGGTCCCAAGAAATGAGGAAGAAGTAATGGCTGCTGAGGCTATGGGGAGACGTCCAAAAGCCCCAGTGTACACTTGGAACTGTAGTAGTATTTGTACTGTGCGTCAGGAATCTATTGATAAATTACGTGACTTTCTAAGAGAATATAGTAAAAAGAGTGTAAAACAGAAGATGAAGGTGCTTCAAACACTAGATCCATGCAGAGTGAGAATATTGGTTTGCAAGGACATTCTCTGGCTTGTCTATCTAGAAAAGTGTGTAAAAGTGTTTTTCATCATTTTAGGATGCTGGCTGTTCATCATACTGAAATGAGAAAGTTTGTGAGAACATTGTACTTTGCTAAAAGTCCAGCAGTAAAGTTGAATGAGTTGAATAATGCTCTGTTCCGTGGATCTGTATCAGATGTAGTGAAGGTTACTGATGAGATTCAGTTTTGTTACTTTGGTCCCGAACAAGAAAGTGCAGAAAAGGACACAGTTAATGAGGAAAATGAGGAACAGAATGTAGAACTCATTATTACTAAAAATGTTGAGGAAGAAATGACAACATTTACTATCATCTCTAATGAAAGACCAAATATTACTTGTATTTGTTGCCGCAGAAGCCATTATAAAATTCAATCAAGGAATGTTGATCTGTATAAAAAAAGTGAAACTGAAGATAATTATAAGTGGAAGGATTTTGCAACATATATATTTCTGGAAAATTGTTTTGAATTGGGTGAAGATCAGCGTATTTGTAAATACTGTTATAACAAGTTAGAAGAAAATAGAATGCCGACCAGAGCTGTACATAATAATTTAGAATTGGATGCTATTCCTGCTGAACTTTCTGATTTAAATACATATGAGTCTATACTCATTCAATGTGTTCATCCATTCCAGACCATAGTACGTATGGAGCCCAAAACTGGTAAATTACCTCCTTCAGATTTACTGAGAGGTTTAAAAGGAAGAGTGGTGTATTTGCCCTTGGATTTGAAAAAAAAATATGGAAACTATTGATGCAGATACTTTGGAAACTGAACCATTAGTTATTCTGGTTAATGGTGTACCTACAAAGAATAAGAAGATTTGGCAGGAGCTGGTAGATGTACGGAAAGTACAAAGAGCAAATTTATATTTGAAAAGGAATAATAAATGGTATGAATCAATTTATATAGATGAAGAAGAAGAAGATTTACAAGAAGACACAGAAACACCAACTGGACAAATTGAAAAAGTGGACAAGTCAAAGGAAGAAGAAATTTATGAACATTTTAGCATACATCCTCTTCATTCCAAAGAAGTTATGGGAGACACTATTGATCTGTTTCAGATGAAGAAAGCAAAAGGAACTCCCATGAGTGTATGGGAGAAGAGCTTGGAAGCTCGATGTTTTCCTCAGCTGTTTCCTACAGGAAAAGGTGGACGATACGATGAACGCCCAGAACAGATCCCAGCTTCTGAGTATCGGACTACAAGACTATATGCTGAAGATTCAAGATTTCGTCAAAGTATTCCTTATTTGTTTCATCTTTTATTTGAAAGCGACTTGTCTGCATTATCTTATGCAGTAAATCACATTTTAAAAAGTGGAGTACATCTACATAATGTGTCTGCTAAGGATGTTATGGAGAAAGTGCAGCACCGAGATGATCATTTGGAAACACAACTGATCAATCTGATGGCTTGTCAGCGTGGGACAAATGAATATTGGTACCGACGCCATGGTGAATTAAAATGCATGTTAAGGAATTTAGGAACTCCTACATGGTTTGTAACCCTAAGCTGTGCCGAGTATGCTTGGGATGATTTATTGGATTTTCTACGAGAGGCAAATGCAAACATTAAAAACATTGAATACAAGACAGCAGGAGAACTGTGCTCATTGGATCCGGTTAATGTTTGCAGATATTTCAATCATAGATTTGAGGCTATGATGTCCTTCATCTGCAATAACAAAAATCCACCTCTTGGAGAAGTAGTGGATTTCTTTTGGAGAAAAGAGTACCAGGCAAGAGGTGCTCCTCATATTCATATGCTGTTGTGGATCAAGGATGCCCCAAAATTTGGAACAGATGCTGATGAAGCAGTGTTATCTTTCATTGAAGAATATGCAACATGTGCTATACCTAATAGCACAGAAGAGAAAAAGTTAAAAGAACAAGTTTTACGTTTCCAAAGTCATCGGTGTGGAAAATACTGTCGACGGAAGTACAAGACCAAAGATAAATTCTACACAAAGTGTCGATTTGGATTTCCTAGACCTGTTCTTTCAAAAGTAAGAGTCAACAGTTTTATGTCAGCGGTGCGACATACTATAACCAGAAAATCTCCCAAAAATACATACAATCTAAGAAGAAAAGAAGAGTCAAAATTTATAAATGACTTCAACCCAGTCATTTTATCCATGTGGAATGCTAACATGGATATTCAGTATGTGGCAGACAATTCTATTGCTGTTGCTCGGTATGTCACATCTTACATCACTAAATCTGAGAAAACAGAATTGAAGGAAATGTGGGAAGAGATTTCTCACGAGAAGACTGTCAGTAAGAAGCTGTACAGTTTCAGTTTAAAGATGTTATCGCATCGAGAAATTGGATCCTACGAATGCTCAGATAGGTTATCATCTGCAAGTCTTTACTCGAAATCCAGAAGAATAATTTGGGTCAGTTTAGGCCTTGCAGGAATGCGAAATTGGGTACTGAAATCTGTTGGAGAAATTGAATATTTGGCCGAGAACAACCCAGAAAGTACAGATATTTTGAAAACAAACATGTTGGACAAATATTACCCAAAAAGAAGTCATCATCTTGAGAACATGTGTCTCTATGAAGTGCTGCAGAACTACATTTTTTCACGGAAAGCCACAGAAGACATCAACAATGGAAAATATAAAGTCATTGGTGAGGAAGGATGTTTGGTGAAGCAAAAAAAAGGAAGTATGATAAATCACAGGAAGCTGAGTTGCGACACTACTGACAAAAAGGAATTTTACTACTTGGCTCTTTTACAGCTGTTTAAACCATGGCGTTCAGAGGACGAACTACTGGGAGAATTTCAAAGCTATGAAGATTCTTTTAATGCCAGCAAAGACAGCATAGAATGCAGTACTTTTACAACTTAAGTCCAAATGTTAAATGAAGAAAATTAACAGGAAGCAAAAATTGCAGCTGAAGTAGCTAGAGACAGTTCTCAAGACAGCCAAAGTTCAGTCAAGACCCCCTAGGACAACCAATCGTAGAAAATGAAGCTGCAGTAGCCATGACTGAAGTAGAAACGGCTATGAATCAAGCACAGGAAGATTCAATCGACTTACTAAATCTGGAACAACAACTGAATGAAGAACAAAAACAAATTTGTGAAGAAGTCACCAAAAAAATTGATCATGGATTACTACATGAAAAAAAACAGTGCTCATGCACATCATTTGAACCAATCAGGATGTATGTGAGTGGACAAGCTGGAACTGGTAAAAGTTTCTTAATAAAAGTCATCAGAAGCTACCTACAGCAAAAAACAGCTTCAAATTTGTCTTGTGTGGTAACTGCTCCAACTGGGTTAGCAGCCTATAACATAAAAGGAATTACCTTACATCGCTTGCTAATGTTACCAGTGGAGCATGAGAACAAAATAGAATACCACAAGCTAACTGGAGAAGCATGCTTCGAAGTTTCAAGAGTGTTGAAGAAGATGCAAGTACTCATTATTGATGAGGTGAGCATGGTTTCAAACTTAATGCTTGCCTTTGTGCATTTAAGAATGCAACAAATTCTTAAGAGAGACTATGACGTGTTATTTGGAGGTAAACACGTCATAGTTTTTGGAGATCGTTTACAGCTCACTCCAGTTAAAGGACAACCAGTGTTTAATACTGTGACACATGAAGACACGAAGAAGTCATTAGGAAGCATTGGTAATGCGAATATTTGGTCGTTCTTTGAGTACAAAGAACTCACTACCAATATGAGACAAGCAAACGACGAAGATTATGCAAGTATTCTGAAAGATATCAGAATTGGACTACTCACAGAAGTTGGCAAAAAAGCATTACAGAGTAGGATGCTACATAATTTATTTCCAAATGAAGAAATAGTTGCAGAGAAAATATACAAGAACATTGCTGAAAAAAATACTGTAATCTGCTTAATGCCAACACTACGTGAGTGCTCAATATTCAATGAGGAACTTTTGAAATTGGAAAAGGAAGAGATTAAGAAAATGGAAGCAGAGGACAAAATTCAGCATGAAAGAATTACTTTTACATTAACAGGCAAACTGAAAAATAAATTGGATTCACTAGAGAAGAACATTTCCAAAACACCTGGATTAGAAAAAAATCTATATGTTTGCATGAATTGTCGAGTGATTTTAAGGAGAAATTTGGATGTAGAAAAAGGTTTAGTGAATGGAGCTATGGGAAGAGTTGTGGGTTTCATTAATTATCAGAAAAAAGAAGGAATTGAATGTTTAAAAATAAAATTTGATCAGATAGAAGAAGTTAAAGACATTTGTCGTTGTTCAGTTCGTTTCATGCTTGTGAAAGACTTATATGTGCGTAGAAAGCAGTTTCCATTTTCTCTAGCATATGCTGTAACTATTCACAAGTCTCAAGGATTGACTGTAGATAGTGCTTTTGTAAACATTGGTTCTACTGTGTTCAAAGAAGGTATGGCATATGTTGCTCTGTCACGAGTAAAAACATTATCTGGTTTATTTATGATAGACTTTGATGACTCAAAAGTTAGTGCTGATCCAAACTGTGTAAAGGAGTATAATAGATTAAGAAGAACCTATGCTCCTCATTTAGGACAGTATCCTGTGATTGAAAAACATGTTGTTTCTCGGAAAAGGAAATTTGAAAATATCTGTAATGTGGATGAACAGAACAAAAAAAAAAGGACAGTGATGTGATAGCAAGGAAAAAGAAAAAGGACAGTGTTGAAGAGGTTGTTGGTTGCCATTTTGAAAATAGCTCTGGTGTCAACTGCTATGCAAATGTAGTGCTGAATGTTGTATTTTATCTTGAAAAGTTGCTAGAACAGATAATAGTAAATCATGGAAAAAGATTGTGTTCTCTGCTGAGTCTCCTTTTTGAGAAGCTGAGTACTGATAAAACTGAAATAGAAAGTGCTACTGATGTTAGAAATCTTTTAGATGTATGTTGTGGTTCTACACAGTTTAAAGAAAATGTCCAGCAAGATGCACAGGAATTCGTAATATATATTTTGAGTGTACTTGAAGATGAAGGAATAGAAGTAGAAAACTTATTTGGTGTCTGTTACAAATGGGAACATTGCTGTGAAAACTGTATGAACACATGTAGTAGTAATGTTGATTCAGAAAGGTTCATATTTTTACCATTACCACAAACTAAATCAGTGACTTTTAGTAAATTAGTTAAAGATGCCAATCACAACATGGAATGTTCTGAATGTAAATCTGACATGTTTTCCAATTTATTTTTACAGAAATATGGTCAGTATGTAATTTTAATGATGCAACGTTGTAGAGCTGATGGTTCAAAATTGGATACTTTAATAAAGAAGTTTACAGGACAACAATTATCAATTTCTGGAAAAACTTTTGTTACAGTTGCAATAATTTTTCATGAAGGACCTACTGTAACTTCTTGACATTACACAGTTTATCTTAAATGTGAAAAAGGCTGGACACTGTGTAATGATTCCCAATTGATTTTCAAGCAACGTTTGCCTTATGATTTACCCAATTCTTATTTAATTTTTCTGAAACCTAAATTTTGAAAAATAAAAACTGCATCTGAAGAAAGCATTTTTTGTAATTTTAAAGGATTATAATTGAAGATATCACTTAAAAAGGATTTTGAAATTACTATTTGGCCTAAAGGAAAAGTAATAAAAACAATTGTGGACTCCTTTGACAGAAATTATTTTGGCATGTGTGCTTTTGCGACAAGGTTTAAAGACGGTTTATCTAGAACATTTTTATTCATCTAGAAAAGTACTTGTAATATATGTAATATTTCTAACAAGGTATATTTTAGTGAGGATAGTTTTTGGGCTTTTTTTAAACAATCTTTCAGATTGTTTTTTTTTTGCCCGCTGTTAAATGATGAATACAATTGTTTTCACTATTTTAAGTGAAAATTAAAAAATTCTGAAAACAGCAAAAAAAGGGCAAAAAATTGCTTTGTAAAATATGTAAAAACAAGTAATGCTTTTTGTAATGTATGATTGAATATTAATACTTTTTTCTTTTTTTGCAGAACTATAAAGAAAAAAGAAAAAAAGAAATTCTGTTCCCTTGCAAAATACTAAAATATTTTTTTTTCAAAATAATTCATTTTTTTTAAAAAAAAGTGAAAAATATTTGTATTTCTCAATCCTCCCTTTTCATGCTTCCATTTCTTCACCTCTTTTTGTACATTTTATTTAAAAAAAAAAAAAGTTTAAAAAACAGCCTTGGGTGCGCGCAGGGTGCTTGCACCCCCCAAAAAAATTAAAAAAAATTAATCCCCCCCAAAATTTTGGGGGTTTAGTTTTTAAGTGGCTCTTAAAAGAGCCCTTGAGTTAATGGAGGGAAACAGGAAGAGAAAAACGAAAAAAAAGAAAAAACATCTATGGCCTACTGCACTCATGCACATCAAATTTTCTCTGAATGAGATCAAGACTGGTCTCACCCACAGAAATAAGTCGACCGCAAACAGTGCAGCGTGTGGACAAACTCGCAAAACAAGGTGGTCCAAAAAGAGGTGTGGAAGAAGGCAAAGGCACCACTGCAGAAGAAGTGCTCGCCTGAGCTGCCGAAGATGTGCTCGGCTGAGCTTCTGCAGATGTCGTCGGCTGAGCAGGTGGAGGGTTTGCTCCAGAAGCTCGACGAAAAGTCACTGGATGCATTTGTCAACATGCCTCAACATAGTGTGAATGCTAAAAGAATACTTCTTATTAGGATTCCCACGTGACAAGACTTTTTGACAAAGTACACAAGTCACTTTAGGTGCATTTACCTTTTTTTGTCCCTCAGGAAAAGTGAAAAACTGCCATATAAAGCTGTCTTTCTGCCTCCTATTCCTCTGCCTCTCAAGAGTGTCCTGGTCTCTGTCTGAAGATGGTTGCTGTTCAGCCATTGTCTCTCAACAACAGAATAGCTCCTTCTCCAAAGGAATCAGAACTAATAATGAGGGGAGTAGGTGTGGTTTGGGAAGAATCTGGAACTGAAAGTACTTCAAACCAATCAAAAGTGATGATTCTTGATCACATGACTTGCCATGAGGGGATTGGGTGTGGTGTTGAAACAATCAGAAACTGAAAGTAATGAAAACCAATTAGAAGTGTTGTTTTATTATGCACATAACCCGAGGTGCGTGCACTGAGCAAGCTCCGAGCGCGCACCTTGTGATTACGCATGCGCGAACTCGTATGCGCGTACGTAACGCGCATACGTTGACTACGCGTATACGCGAACGTTATTGTGCGTAATTTAAGCGTATGCGGAAGTGAGCCGCGTGGAGTATGTACGACGCACACACGCATGCGTACGTACGTACGCATACGTACTGGGTGCGCGCTCCCAGCGCGCACTATAACGTATGTATGCGTACGTAAATAACGTACGACGGTATTCATAAAAAACTTACGAAAACGTACTAGGAGCGCGCTCAGAGCGCGCACCCCAAGAATTTATATAAAAAAAAAAAAATGGAGAAAAATTAATTGCAAAAATTAAATAAACTGTTCAACTTTATCCTAATTGAAATTTTAAAAAAAGAGCAAAAACAAATAAAAGGATACAGATAATATATAAATGAATACATAGTAATTTTATTTTTATTATAAAAAAAAATTCAATTTATTAATTCAAAAATTAGCATTTAAAAAAACGTACAAATTCACTGAAAAAACCAAAGGTTTCACACACGTTATAGTTAGGAATTAGCATTTAAAAAACCTTGCAAATTCACTGAAAAAACCATAGGTTTCACACATGTTATAGTTAGCTGGACATTTCTCTCATACAAAACCATTGAAATTCCCCCGTTATAGTTAGTTCAGCTAACTATAACTCGCGCGCCCGCAATGCACTGCTGATGACGTCACATATTACATCACTCATGACATGGTCAGTGACATCACTCATGACATCACTGATGACATCTCAAATGACATCACTCATGACATCACTGATGACATCATCCTTGTGATAGAGTGGCAGACCTCCTCTCACTCTAATATAACCTTTGATACACACATTCAAAAATAGAAACTAAAATATACAAAACAATGGACATACCAATACCAGTTACAACAACCCATTCAGTAATTCTAAGATCCACATACACATCCACTCATTCACCAACAGTCCTATACAGTCACTCATACATGTACTCACTCATCATATATACTCATACACCTATACATCCTGTTACACAATGCCACTCATCCATAGAGTTACTCACACACATAGTCACTCATGCTAATAAAGAATCAAACAGCCATTTACTTGCATATACAGTTATACACAAACCACCACACTTACTTCTACGGAAACTTACACATACTTAGTCTTTTAAACAATCACTTATAGAAACACATACTTATTCATACAGGAACTCTTTCAATCTCTCACTCTCACATATACTCACTTATATACACCGATAGTCACATATACTAGTTTAAAACATATGTAGTTACTCATAAAGACAGTATTGAGATAGTCTATCACTCACTAACACACCTATGCACACACTCATCCACCCATACAGTCCTGCACACATGGTGTCTTCAACACATACAAACAGTGAGTCACTCATTCATGTACCTATGCACTTCGTAATACCCCCCACCGAACCATACAGACACTCAGACACTCAAACTGATACTCAAAAAACCAACTAATAACCCATATAGACACTCATGTAGCTACTCACCAACCCATGCAGCCACTTATACACAAAATGAGAGACTGATACAGATATTTACATATTTAAACATTACTCACTAAGCCATGTATTCACTATGATACACTTAATCAGTCAGTAACACAATCAATTTTTCAAAAACAAATCATCCATTTAGACACTTATATACCCATTTATTCTTCCATCAACCTTGAGATACACATCTATAAAACATATTTAATTTTCAGAAAAACACACATTCACTGGATGATGTCATCAGTGATGTCATGAGTGATGTCATTTGAGATGTCATCAGTGATGTCATGAGTGATGTCACTGACCATGTCATGAGTGATGTAATATGTGACGTCATCAGCAGTGCACTGCGGGCGCGCGAGTTATAGTTAGCTGAACTAACTATAAGGGGGAATTTCAATGGTTTTGTATGAGAGAAATGTCCAGCTAACTATAACATGTGTGAAACCTATGGTTTTTTCAGTGAGTATATATATATATATATATATATTACCTACTGGCGGTCGCCAGTAGGTAGTTATAGTTAGGACCGTGTTTCCATAGGAAATCTCAAAATTCTATTTTGAATAACTTTGGCGCCGGTTGACGAATCCTCGCGAAATTTCCAAAACTAATGGGGCGCTCCGCTCAGCTACTACCCTGATAGTTTCAGGGTGATTCGTCAAGTGGGGGCTGAGAAAAAAGGGGGTCCCAAAACGCGTTTTCCCCATGCATTTTTCCATAGGGACTTTAGCCGCAGCTACAGCCCGAACGGCTGAACAGAATTGTGTGAAATTTGGCAGAGAGGTAGCCATAAGGTCCATGAAGTGCCTTTTGCAGGTTTGGTGTAAATCTGTTCAGTATTTCCTGAGAAATTAGCATTTAAATCAAAATATATATCTGTACGCGCGCAGCGTGCGCGCACTGAGCAAGTCCTGTGCGCGCACCCTGGCGTGCGCGAGCGCACTTCTGATTGGTTGTTAGATGTCAGTAAACATTTGAATCGGTGGAAATCAGGAATCGGCGGCCGCCATTTTGTCTCTCGCATAAAGAGGGGGTGATAAACAAAGGGGGAGAACGTGAAAAGGGGGCAGAGTGGGGAGATATTGACCCACTAGGCATTTTAGGGGGGTCACAGTAGGACCTTGTAGGGCAAAAAAAAAGATTTATATTTTGAAAAAAAAATATCGCCGAGTGCGCGCACCCAGCGCGCACCCGAACATTTTTTTAAAACAAAAAAATAATAAAAATTAGCAATTAAGTGAAAAGATATAAGGTGGCTCTAAAAAGAGCCCTTGTGTTTATTGTGTGTTTTTTGGTACCTACAAGTAAGTACCGATGCAGAGTCTAAAGTTCAAGAGGAAGACTCTGTTGCCTTCATCAGTGAAGTGTACACCATCTCCTCTATAAATGTCTTGCATGTTGTAACGCAAGTTGTTGTGGAATATAGAACCCATACCATAGTCTCTGAGGAAAGCAGAAATAGATTTGTTGACGTGCTTCCTTCCTTTGTCAATCTGCGGACAAAATTGGTTGGACCAGTTCCACTTTTGCCTTTGGCATATGTTAGAATATACAAAGGCAGTTTGTGGAAAAAGCGACATCAATTGCACAAAGGTGTCCTTAATAAGCATTTCCAGACCTACCCCAGTTAAAGTGCCTAGGTCATTTCCACCACAGTGCACAATAATAAGGTTAGGCTGTGGGAGATGTAGAAAGGTTTTCACCAAAGGCATTAATTGGTGCCACTTTAACCCTCTCTGACCAATCCATTTAATGTCTACATTTGGCAAAGCAAGGTCTCTCACCATACCTCTTTTTTCTGCAAATTTTTCACTCCAGAAGACATAGCTGTGACCTGCAATCCACACTGTGAACATCTTCCAAGGAGATCTGGATGCACTCAGGAGGTGTCTTTCAGTAGAAAGGCAATATGAAATGAAAGACAGTTGAAAAATGGAGGCACACATAGTTTTTTTTATAAAAAGAACTCATTGGCTGTTTCAAACCATTCTACACTAAAAACTAGGCTGTATGTTTAAATTTTAAAAAGCATGTTTTGTATTGGTTCAGAAAAATGTGTTACCAAAGAACATTACTATGGATTTGCTGTTAGGTTTGAAAAGGCAAGCACTCTTGCTCTTTGGATATGAAACATTGTCTGCTGAACTTCTGACCTCTCTCCTCACAGCAGTGTTCCATGACCTGTTGCTATGGTAGCAGGCAGGAGACAAGTTGGGGGAAGGGTACATTTGGAAAGGGGTTGAAGTTTTCAACCAATAGAAATGTGTGATTTCATTTGAAAAAATAGTAGGAAGCACTGAGATTTGAAATTAACATGTATATGTGTGAAAAAAGAGAGGGAAATATTGCCATTTACTGGTTCTGGAGAGAGGAGAGAGGTGTGGAGCTCTGATATTCTGACTCTGATAGTCTGCTGTTTGAGTGGCACATTTCTTTCACAACTAACTATTTTAAAAGGTGAGTTATGAGTTTGAGAGGGGATGTATGTGGTGATTTTTGAGATAAAAATTAGAATTGTGAATCTTCTTCAAAAGTTATGTTTTACATTTTGAGGTTTGCGAGATATTTAACTGTTTTGAACTTGTAAGATATTATGGAGTATGTTTTCACAATAAGTTTATGTGTACTGGTAAGAATGAGGAATACTGTTTTGTGCCTACCATCAAACCATGAGTCTGTGTGCAGAGAAGAATTGTTGACAGAGATTTAATTTGCGTTGCTGTTGAAAAGTAAGACTTGCAGTTGAAAGGAAAGGACAGCTTGTTTTTAATTGTGATGGTTAGGATTTAGCAGAAATCACTTTGAAAGAAAAGAGAGGAAAATGGCAGCACATTTGAAATTAGCATTAGTTCTGTAAGAATTGGTGACCCAGGAAAGGGGCAGCCTGTGTTTTGTGCCTACCAACACAGCATGAGTCTGTGTGCATATAGGAATTGTTGTCTGAGATTTAATTTGTGAAGTTGTTGTTCTGTAAGGATTGCAAACCCAGGAAAGGGGCAGCCTGTGTTTTGTGCCTACCAACACAGCATGAGTCTGTGTGAATATAGGAATTGTGGCCAGAGATGTATTTTGTGTTGCAGTTGTTTTGTAAAACATGCACTTGCAGGAAAGGGACAGCTTGTTTTCTTCAAATGTGGTGGTTAGCAGTCAGCAGAAATCACTTAATTGCAAATGAGAGGCAAAAGCTAAAACATTTGAAACCAACAGAGTAGATTCCCCTTTCAAAATAGCAAAGGCACAGGTAGTTGCCATATGTTCAAAACTGAAAATAACCCTTAGCACACATGCACTGTTACATACATCCCAGCAGTCTTCATGCAGTTTTGGAAGTCTCTTTGCTCATCTGTCTTGCACCAGACAATACACAGTCTCCAGAAACACACTCTTGGCACACACGCAGCAGCTTCTCCCACACTCCCAAGTGTAGTACTCAGGTCTGTGTGGTGTTTCAGATAGCACTGTGTAATGCAAACACATTCAACGTCAATAAGGCTCATTTCCTTTGCTCTAGTGTAGTCACTCACCCAGAATGCACATGCTCATGGTCTCAAGGAGCTGTTAGGACATGTGGTCTTTTCTGCCTCTGTGATCTACAAGGAAAATGTGTCAGGCTGTAACACTAATTATCACTTGCTCTACCATAGTAGTAAATGTGCTTTGAAATTGCTAATCAAATTCTGTTTTCTGCTTAGAAGCACTCTATGAGGCTGTGTGCATATAGGAATTGTGGCCAGAGATGTAATTTGTGTTGCTGTTGTTCTGTAAAACATGCACTTGCAGGAAAGGGACAGCTTGTTTTCTTCAAATGTGGTGGTTAGCACTCAGCAGAAATCACTTAATCGCAAATGAGAGGCAAAAGCTAAAACATTTGAAACCAACAGGGTAGATTTCTCTTTCTAAATAGCAAAGGCACAGGTAATTGCCATATGTACAAAAATGAAACTAACCTTTCGCACACATGCACTGTTACATACATCCCAGCAGTCTTCATGCAGTTTTGAAGTCTCTTTGCTCATCTGTCTTGCACCAGACAATACACAGTCTCCAGAAACATACTCTTGGCACACACGCAGCAGCTTCTCCAACACTCCCATGCGTAGTACTCAGCTCTGTGTGCTGTTTCAGATAGCACTGTGTAACGCAAACACATTCAACGTCACCAAGGCTCATTTCCTTTGCTCTAGTGTAGTCACTCACCCAGGTTGCACATGCTCATGGTATGAAGTAGCTGTTAGGACATGTGCTCTTTTCTGCCTCTGTAATCTACAAGGAAAATGTGTCAGGCTGTAACACTAATTATCACTTGCTCTACCATAGTAGTAAATGTGCTTTGAAATTGCAAATCAAATTCTGTTTTCTGCTTAGAAGCACTATATTAGGCTGTGTGCATATGGGAATTGTGGCCAGAGATGTAATTTGTGTTGCAGTTGTTCTGTAAAACATGCACTTGCAGGAAAGGGACAGCTTGTTTTCTTCAAATGTGGTGGTTAGCACTCAGCAGAAATCACTTAATCGCAAATGAGAGGCAAAAGCTAAAACATTTGAAACCAACAGGGTAGATTTCTCTTTCTAAATAGCAAAGTCACAGGTAGTTGCCATATGTACAAAACTGAAACTAACCTTTCGCACACATGCACTGTTACATACATCCCAGCAGTCTTCATGCAGTTTTGAAGTCTCTTTGCTCATCTGTCTTGCACCAGACAATACACAGTCTCCAGAAACACACTCTTGGCACACACGCAGCACCTTCTCCAACACTCTCATGTGTAGTACTCAGGTCTGTGTGGTGTTTCAGATAGCACTGTGTAATGCAAACACATTCAACGTCAATAAGGCTCATTTCCTTTGCTCTAGTGTAGTCACTCACCCAGAATGCACATGCTCATGGTCTCAAGGAGCTGTTAGGACATGTGGTCTTTTCTGCCTCTGTGATCTACAAGGAAAATGTGTCAGGCTGTAACACTAATTATCACTTGCTCTACCATAGTAGTAAATGTGCTTTGAAATTGCTAATCAAATTCTGTTTTCTGCTTAGAAGCACTCTATGAGGCTGTGTGCATATAGGAATTGTGGCCAGAGATGTAATTTGTGTTGCTGTTGTTCTGTAAAACATGCACTTGCAGGAAAGGGACAGCTTGTTTTCTTCAAATGTGGTGGTTAGCACTCAGCAGAAATCACTTAATCGCAAATGAGAGGCAAAAGCTAAAACATTTGAAACCAACAGGGTAGATTTCTCTTTCTAAATAGCAAAGGCACAGGTAGTTGCCATATGTACAAAAATGAAACTAACCTTTCGCACACATGCACTGTTACATACATCCCAGCAGTCTTCATGCAGTTTTGAAGTCTCTTTGCTCATCTGTCTTGCACCAGACAATACACAGTCTCCAGAAACATACTCTTGGCACACACGCAGCAGCTTCTCCAACACTCCCATGCGTAGTGCTCAGCTCTGTGTGCTGTTTCAGATAGCACTGTGTAACGCAAACACATTCAACGTCACCAAGGCTCATTTCCTTTGCTCTAGTGTAGTCACTCACCCAGGTTGCACATGCTCATGGTATGAAGTAGCTGTTAGGACATGTGCTCTTTTCTGCCTCTGTAATCTACAAGGAAAATGTGTCAGGCTGTAACACTAATTATCACTTGCTCTACCATAGTAGTAAATGTGCTTTGAAATTGCAAATCAAATTCTGTTTTCTGCTTAGAAGCACTCTATGAGGCTGTGTGCATATAGGAATTGTGGCCAGAGATGTAATTTGTGTTGCAGTTGTTCTGTAAAACATGCACTTGCAGGAAAGGGACAGCTTGTTTTCTTCAAATGTGGTGGTTAGCACTCAGCAGAAATCACTTAATCGCAAATGAGAGGCAAAAGCTAAAACATTTGAAACCAACAGGGTAGATTTCTTTTTCTAAATAGCAAAGTCACAGGTAGTTGCCATATGTACAAAACTGAAACTAACCTTTCGCACACATGCACTGTTACATACATCCCAGCAGTCTTCATGCAGTTTTGAAGTCTCTTTGCTCATCTGTCTTGCACCAGACAATACACAGTCTCCAGAAACATACTCTTGGCACACACGCAGCAGCTTCTCCAACACTCCCATGCGTAGTACTCAGCTCTGTGTGCTGTTTCAGATAGCACTGTGTAACGCAAACACATTCAACGTCACCAAGGCTCATTTCCTTTGCTCTAGTGTAGTCACTCACCCAGGTTGCACATGCTCATGGTATGAAGTAGCTGTTAGGACATGTGCTCTTTTCTGCCTCTGTAATCTACAAGGAAAATGTGTCAGGCTGTAACACTAATTATCACTTGCTCTACCATAGTAGTAAATGTGCTTTGAAATTGCAAATCAAATTCTGTTTTCTGCTTAGAAGCACTCTATTAGGCTGTATGCATATGGGAATTGTGGCCAGAGATGTAATTTGTGTTGCAGTTGTTCTGTAAAACATGCACTTGCAGGAAAGGGACAGCTTGTTTTCTTCAAATGTGGTGGTTAGCACTCAGCAGAAATCACTTAATCGCAAATGAGAGGCAAAAGCTAAAACATTTGAAACCAACAGGGTAGATTTCTCTTTCTAAATAGCAAAGTCACAGGTAGTTGCCATATGTACAAAACTGAAACTAACCTTTCGCACACATGCACTGTTACATACATCCCAGCAGTCTTCATGCAGTTTTGAAGTCTCTTTGCTCATCTGTCTTGCACCAGACAATACACAGTCTCCAGAAACACACTCTTGGCACACACGCAACACCTTCTCCAACACTCTCATGTGTAGTACTCAGGTCTGTGTGGTGTTTCAGATAGCACTGTGTAATGCAAACACATTCAACGTCAATAAGGCTCATTTCCTTTGCTCTAGTGTAGTCACTCACCCAGAATGCACATGCTCATGGTCTCAAGGAGCTGTTAGGACATGTGGTCTTTTCTGCCTCTGTGATCTACAAGGAAAATGTGTCAGGCTGTAACACTAATTATCACTTGCTCTACCATAGTAGTAAATGTGCTTTGAAATTGCTAATCAAATTCTGTTTTCTGCTTAGAAGCACTCTATGAGGCTGTGTGCATATAGGAATTGTGGCCAGAGATGTAATTTGTGTTGCTGTTGTTCTGTAAAACATGCACTTGCAGGAAAGGGACAGCTTGTTTTCTTCAAATGTGGTGGTTAGCACTCAGCAGAAATCACTTAATCGCAAATGAGAGGCAAAAGCTAAAACATTTGAAACCAACAGGGTAGATTTCTCTTTCTAAATAGCAAAGGCACAGGTAGTTGCCATATGTACAAAAATGAAACTAACCTTTCGCACACATGCACTGTTACATACATCCCAGCAGTCTTCATGCAGTTTTGAAGTCTCTTTGCTCATCTGTCTTGCACCAGACAATACACAGTCTCCAGAAACATACTCTTGGCACACACGCAGCAGCTTCTCCAACACTCCCATGCGTAGTGCTCAGCTCTGTGTGCTGTTTCAGATAGCACTGTGTAACGCAAACACATTCAACGTCACCAAGGCTCATTTCCTTTGCTCTAGTGTAGTCACTCACCCAGGTTGCACATGCTCATGGTATGAAGTAGCTGTTAGGACATGTGCTCTTTTCTGCCTCTGTAATCTACAAGGAAAATGTGTCAGGCTGTAACACTAATTATCACTTGCTCTACCATAGTAGTAAATGTGCTTTGAAATTGCAAATCAAATTCTGTTTTCTGCTTAGAAGCACTCTATGAGGCTGTGTGCATATAGGAATTGTGGCCAGAGATGTAATTTGTGTTGCAGTTGTTCTGTAAAACATGCACTTGCAGGAAAGGGACAGCTTGTTTTCTTCAAATGTGGTGGTTAGCACTCAGCAGAAATCACTTAATCGCAAATGAGAGGCAAAAGCTAAAACATTTGAAACCAACAGGGTAGATTTCTTTTTCTAAATAGCAAAGTCACAGGTAGTTGCCATATGTACAAAACTAAAACTAACCTTTCGCACACATGCACTGTTACATACATCCCAGCAGTCTTCATGCAGTTTTGAAGTCTCTTTGCTCATCTGTCTTGCACCAGACAATACACAGTCTCCAGAAACATACTCTTGGCACACACGCAGCAGTTTCTCCAACACTCCCATGCGTAGTACTCAGCTCTGTGTGCTGTTTCAGATAGCACTGTGTAACGCAAACACATTCAACGTCACCAAGGCTCATTTCCTTTGCTCTAGTGTAGTCACTCACCCAGGTTGCACATGCTCATGGTATGAAGTAGCTGTTAGGACATGTGCTCTTTTCTGCCTCTGTAATCTACAAGGAAAATGTGTCAGGCTGTAACACTAATTATCACTTCCTCTACCATAGTAGTAAATGTGCTTTGAAATTGCAAATCAAATTCTGTTTTCTGCTTAGAAGCACTCTATTAGGCTGTGTGCATATGGGAATTGTGGCCAGAGATGTAATTTGTGTTGCAGTTGTTCTGTAAAACATGCACTTGCAGGAAAGGGACAGCTTGTTTTCTTCAAATGTGGTGGTTAGCACTCAGCAGAAATCACTTAATCGCAAATGAGAGGCAAAAGCTAAAACATTTGAAACCAACAGGGTAGATTTCTCTTTCTAAATAGCAAAGTCACAGGTAGTTGCCATATGTACAAAACTGAAACTAACCTTTCGCACACATGCACTGTTACATACATCCCAGCAGTCTTCATGCAGTTTTGAAGTCTCTTTGCTCATCTGTCTTGCACCAGACAATACACAGTCTCCAGAAACACACTCTTGGCACACACGCAGCACCTTCTCCAACACTCTCATGTGTAGTACTCAGGTCTGTGTGGTGTTTCAGATAGCACTGTGTAATGCAAACACATTCAACGTCAATAAGGCTCATTTCCTTTGCTCTAGTGTAGTCACTCACCCAGAATGCACATGCTCATGGTCTCAAGGAGCTGTTAGGACATGTGGTCTTTTCTGCCTCTGTGATCTACAAGGAAAATGTGTCAGGCTGTAACACTAATTATCACTTGCTCTACCATAGTAGTAAATGTGCTTTGAAATTGCTAATCAAATTCTGTTTTCTGCTTAGAAGCACTCTATGAGGCTGTGTGCATATAGGAATTGTGGCCAGAGATGTAATTTGTGTTGCTGTTGTTCTGTAAAACATGCACTTGCAGGAAAGGGACAGCTTGTTTTCTTCAAATGTGGTGGTTAGCACTCAGCAGAAATCACTTAATCGCAAATGAGAGGCAAAAGCTAAAACATTTGAAACCAACAGGGTAGATTTCTCTTTCTAAATAGCAAAGGCACAGGTAGTTGCCATATGTACAAAAATGAAACTAACCTTTCGCACACATGCACTGTTACATACATCCCAGCAGTCTTCATGCAGTTTTGAAGTCTCTTTGCTCATCTGTCTTGCACCAGACAATACACAGTCTCCAGAAACATACTCTTGGCACACACGCAGCAGCTTCTCCAACACTCCCATGCGTAGTGCTCAGCTCTGTGTGCTGTTTCAGATAGCACTGTGTAACGCAAACACATTCAACGTCACCAAGGCTCATTTCCTTTGCTCTAGTGTAGTCACTCACCCAGGTTGCACATGCTCATGGTATGAAGTAGCTGTTAGGACATGTGCTCTTTTCTGCCTCTGTAATCTACAAGGAAAATGTGTCAGGCTGTAACACTAATTATCACTTGCTCTACCATAGTAGTAAATGTGCTTTGAAATTGCAAATCAAATTCTGTTTTCTGCTTAGAAGCACTCTATGAGGCTGTGTGCATATAGGAATTGTGGCCAGAGATGTAATTTGTGTTGCAGTTGTTCTGTAAAACATGCACTTGCAGGAAAGGGACAGCTTGTTTTCTTCAAATGTGGTGGTTAGCACTCAGCAGAAATCACTTAATCGCAAATGAGAGGCAAAAGCTAAAACATTTGAAACCAACAGGGTAGATTTCTTTTTCTAAATAGCAAAGTCACAGGTAGTTGCCATATGTACAAAACTGAAACTAACCTTTCGCACACATGCACTGTTACATACATCCCAGCAGTCTTCATGCAGTTTTGAAGTCTCTTTGCTCATCTGTCTTGCACCAGACAATACACAGTCTCCAGAAACATACTCTTGGCACACACGCAGCAGCTTCTCCAACACTCCCATGCGTAGTACTCAGCTCTGTGTGCTGTTTCAGATAGCACTGTGTAACGCAAACACATTCAACGTCACCAAGGCTCATTTTCTTTGCTCTAGTGTAGTCACTCACCCAGGTTGCACATGCTCATGGTATGAAGTAGCTGTTAGGACATGTGCTCTTTTCTGCCTCTGTAATCTACAAGGAAAATGTGTCAGGCTGTAACACTAATTATCACTTGCTCTACCATAGTAGTAAATGTGCTTTGAAATCGCAAATCAAATTCTGTTTTCTGCTGAGAAGCACTCTATTAGGCTGTGTGCATATGGGAATTGTGGCCAGAGATGTAATTTGTGTTGCAGTTGTTCTGTAAAACATGCACTTGCAGGAAAGGGACAGCTTGTTTTCTTCAAATGTGGTGGTTAGCACTCAGCAGAAATCACTTAATCGCAAATGAGAGGCAAAAGCTAAAACATTTGAAACCAACAGGGTAGATTTCTCTTTCTAAATAGCAAAGTCACAGGTAGTTGCCATATGTACAAAACTGAAACTAACCTTTCGCACACATGCACTGTTACATACATCCCAGCAGTCTTCATGCAGTTTTGAAGTCTCTTTGCTCATCTGTCTTGCAACAGACAATACACAGTCTCCAGAAACACACTCTTGGCACACACGCAGCACCTTCTCCAACACTCTCATGTGCAGTACTCAGCTCTGTGTGATGTTTCAGATAGCACTGTGTAATGCAAACACATTCAACGTCACCAAGGCCTCATTTTCATTGATCTAGTCTAATCACTCACCCTGTAACACATGGTCATGGTCTCAAGGAGCTGTTAGGACATGTGCTGTCTTCTGCCTCTGTAAATGATAAGTAAAATGTGTCAGGCTGTAACAGTAATTTGGTACTATTCAGGAACACTGTATTGTTCCAAAAAACATAGCATGAGTCTGTGTGTATACAGGAAATGTGGGCAGAGATTTAATTTGTGAAGTTGTTGTTCTGAAAGAAATGCAGTCCCAGGAAAGGGGCAGCCTCTGTTATGTGCCTAAAATGACAATATGAGTTTGTGTGCACACAGGAATTGTGGGCAGAGATTTAATTTATGAAGTTGTTGTTCAGTAAGAATTGCAGTCCTAGGAAAGGGGCAGCCTGTGTTATGTGCCTAAAATGATGGCATGAGTCTGTGTGCGCACAGGAATTGTGGGCAGAGATTAAATTTGTGAAGTTGTTGTTCAGTAAGAATTGCAGTCCCAGGAAAGGGGCAGCCTGTGTTATGTTCCTAAAATGATGGCATGAGTCTGTGTGCGCACAGGAATTGTGGGCAGAGATTACATTTGTGAAGTTGTTGTTCAGTAAGAATTGCAGTCCCAGGAAAGGGGCAGCCTGTTGTCTTTACACAAATTATCCCTTAGCACACATGCACTGTTACATACATCCCTGGAAGTCTCCTTGTTCATCTCTCTTGCACCAGACAATACACAGTCTCAAGAAACACACTCTTGACACACACGCAGCAGCTTCTCCAACACTCCCATGTGCAGTACTCAGTTCTGTGTGATGTTTCAGATAGCAGTGTGTAACGCAAACACATAAAAACATCATCAAGGCCTCATTTTCTTTGCTCTAGTCTAATCACTCACCCAGGTTGCAGATGCTCATGGTATGAAGTAGCTGATAGGACACATGCTGTTTTCTGCCTCTGTGATCTACAAGGAAAATGTGTCAGTCTGTAACAGTAATTATCACTTGCTCTACCATAGTAGTAAATGTGCTTTGAATTTGCAAATCAAATTCTGTTTTCTGCTTAGAAGCACACCATGAGGCTGTGTGCGCACAGGAATTATGGCCAGAGATGTAATTTGTGTTGCAGTTGTTCTGTAAAACATGCACTTGCAGGAAAGGGACAGCTTGTTTTTTTTCAACTGTGGTGGTTAGCACTCTGCACAAATTAGTAAATCACAAATGAGAGGCAAATGGTAAAACATTTGAAATTAATGAAAAGCTTAAAAAATATTTCAATGAATTATAATTACAAAAAAGATTTTTTTTTAAGTTTCTTGCAGGTATTGCTGAGCAACAGTGAAAAAATAAAAAAATGCCTTTAAGGACAAGAAAGAAGAAAGAAAAGCAACAACAAGTATATCTGGACAAAACTGGGGAAAAAAAAATAGGAGGAGAAGCTGGTGATGGCAAAAAGAAAAAGTCTACTGGTAAGCAGAGTAGAGATTTCTTAAAAAAGATCTTCAAAAAACAAAAAAATGGCAAAAGCTAATGTACAATCAGAAGTATGTAAAAATGATTTAACACGAAAATTAGATTTTTAAAAACATTCGTCGAAAAATGTTTCAGAGAAGAGTGATGTTAAATTTGCTAAAGGATGTGAAAAAATATAAGAAAAAAACAAAATTTATTAAGAAAAAAAAATTTATAGAAAATATTGTAAGTAAGGCTTTGGAAATAAAAAGAATACTTTTTATTCTAATTTTGAATAGGATGCGTAGATTAGATAAATTAGTCAATGCAATGAAGTCACAAAGCAAAAGGAAAAGAGAAGTGAAAAAAAGTAACTTTTGTAAAGTGTCCTTGGGAGAATGGAAGCACAGTTCAAGTACTGAACCATTTTTTAATGAAGAGAGTTATCTTCAAAGTAATAGTTTGTTGCATGCAGTTGACACCAATGGTAGAGCATATGAAGTTAAGGATGATTGTGTGATGGAAAAAGAGAAAATGGTCCCAAGAAATGAGGAAGAAGTAATGGCTGCTGAGGCTATGGGGAGACGTCCAAAAGCCCCAGTGTACACTTGGAACTGTAGTAGTATTTGTACTGTGCGTCAGGAATCTATTGATAAATTACGTGACTTTCTAAGAGAATATAGTAAAAAGAGTGTAAAACAGAAGATGAAGGTGCTTCAAACACTAGATCCATGCAGAGTGAGAGAGAATACTGGTTTGCAAGGACATTCTCTGGCTTGTCTATCTAGAAAAGTGTGTAAAAGTGTTTTTCATCATTTTAGGATGCTGGCTGTTCATCATACTGAAATGAGAAAGTTTGTGAGAACATTGTATTTTGCTAAAAGTCCAGCAGTAAAGTTGAATGAGTTGAATAATGCTCTGTTCCGTGGATCTGTATCAAATGTAGTGAAGGTTACTGATGAGATTCAGTTTTGTTACTTTGGTCCCGAACAAGAAAGTGCAGCAAAGGACACAGTTAATGAGGAAAATGAGGAACAGAATGTAGAACTCATTATTACTAAAAATGTTGAGGAAGAAATGACAAAATTTACTATCAACTCTAATGAAAGACCAAATATTACTTGTATTTGTTGCCGCAGAAGCCATTGTAAAATTCAAACAAGGAATGTTGATCTGTATAAAAAAAGTGAAAATGAAGATAATTATAAGTGGAAGGATTTTGCAACATATATATTTCTGGAAAATTGTTTTGAATTGGGTGAAGATCAGCGTATTTGTAAATACTGTTATAACAAGTTAGAAGAAAATAGAATGCCGACCAGAGCTGTACATAATAATTTAGAATTGGATGCTATTCCTGCCGAACTTCTGATTTAAATACATATGAGTCTATACTCATTCAATGTGTTCATCCATTCCAGACCATAGTACGTATGGAGCCCAAAACTGGTAAATTACCTCCTTCAGATTTACTGAGAGGTTTAAAAGGAAGAGTGGTGTATTTGCCCTTGGATTTGAAAAAAAATATGGAAACTATTGATGCAGATACTTTGGAAACTGAACCATTAGTTATTCTGGTTAATGGTGTACCTACAAAGAATAAGAAGAATTGGCAGGAGCTGGTAGATGTACGGAAAGTACAAAGAGCAAATTTATATTTGAAAAGGAATAATAAATGGTATGAATCAATTTATATAGATGAAGAAGAAGAAGATTTACAAGAAGACACAGAAACACCAACTGGACAAATTGAAAAAGTGGACAAGTCAAAGGAAGAAGAAATTTATGAACATTTTAGCATACATCCTCTTCATTCCAAATAAGTTATGGGAGACACTATTGATCTGTTTCAGATGAAGAAAGCAAAAGGAACTCCCGTGAGTGTATGGGAGAAGAGCTTGGAAGCTCGATGTTTTCCTCAGCTGTTTCCTACAGGAAAAGGTGGACGATACGATGAACGCCCAGAACAGATCCCAGCTTCTGAGTATCGGACTACAAGACTATATGCTGAAGATTCAAGATTTCGTCAAAGTATTCCTTATTTGTTTCATCTTTTATTTGAAAGCGACTTGTCTGCATTATCTTATGCAGTAAATCACATTTTAAAAAGTGGAGTACATCTACATAATGTGTCTGCTACGGATTTTATGGAGAAAGTGCAGCACCGAGATGATCATTTGGAAACACAACTGATCAATCTGATGGCTTGTCAGCGTGGGACAAATGAATATTGGTACCGACGCCATGGTGAATTAAAATGCATGTTAAGGAATTTAGGAACTCCTACATGGTTTGTAACCCTAAGCTGTGCCGAGTATGCTTGGGATGATTTATTGGATTTTCTACGAGAGGCAAATTCAAACATTAAAAACATTGAATACAAGACAGCAGGAGAACTGTGCTCATTGGATCCGGTTAATGTTTGCAGATATTTCAATCATAGATTTGAGGCTATGATGTCCTTCAACTGCAATAAAAAAAATCCACCTCTTGGAGAAGTAGTGGATTTCTTTTGGAGAAAAGAGTACCAGGCAAGAGGTGCTCCTCATATTCATATGCTGTTGTGGATCAAGGATGCCCCAAAATTTGGAACAGATGCTGATGAAGCAGTGTTATCTTTCATTGAAGAATATGCAACATGTGCTATACCTTATAGCACAGAAGAGAAAAAGTTAAAAGAACAAGTTTTACGTTTCCAAAGTCATCGGTGTGGAAAATACTGTCGACGGATGTACAAGACCAAAGATAAATTCTACACAAAGTGTCGATTTGGATTTCCTAGACCTGTTCTTTCAAAAGGAAGAGTCAACAGTTTTAAGTCAGCTGTGCGACATACTATAACCAGAAAATCTCCCAAAAATACATACAATCTAAGAAGAAAAGAAGAGTCAAAATTTATAAATGACTTCAACCCAGTCATTTTATCCATGTGGAATGCTAACATGGATATTCAGTATGTGGCAGACAATTCTATTGCTGTTGCTCGGTATGTCACATCTTACATCACTAAATCTGAGAAAACAGAATTGAAGGAAATATGGGAAGAGATTTCTCACGAGAAGACTGTCAGTAAGAAGCTGTACAGTTTCAGTTTAAAGATGTTATCGCATCGAGAAATTGGATCCTACGAATGCTCAGATAGGTTATCATCTGCAAGTCTTTACTCGAAATCCAGAAGAATAATTTGGGTCAGTTTAGGCCTTGCAGGAATGCGAAATCGGGTACTGAAATCTGTTGGAGAAATTGAATATTTGGCCGAGAACGACCCAGGAAGTACAGATATTTTGAAAACAAACATGTTGGACACATATTACCCAAAAAGAAGTCATCATCTTGAGAACATGTGTCTCTATGAAGTGCTGCAGAACTACATTTTTTCACGGAAAGCCACAGAAGACATCAACAATGGAAAATATAAAGTCATTGGTGAGGAAGGATGTTTGGTGAAGCAAAAAAAAGGAAGTTTGATAAATCACAGGAAGCTGAGTTGCGACACTACTGACAAAAAGGAATTTTACTACTTGGCTCTTTTACAGCTGTTTAAACCATGGCGTTCAGAGGACGAACTACTGGGAGAATTTCAAAGCTATGAAGATTCTTTTAATGCTAGCAAAGACAGCATATAATGCAGTACTTTCACAACTTATGTCCAAATATTAAATGAAGAAAATGAACAGGAAGCAAAAATTGCAGCTGAAGTAGCTAGAGACAGTTCTCAAGACAGCCAAAGTTCAGGAACACTTAGTCAAGATCCCCTAGGACAACCAATCGTAGAAAATGAAGCTGCAGTAGCCATGACTGAAGTAGAAACGGCTATGAATCAAGCACAGGAAGATTCAATCGACTTACTAAATCTGGAACAACAACTGAATGAAGAACAAAAACAAATTTATGAAGAAGTCACCAAAAAAATTGATCATGGATTACTACATGAAAAAAAACAGTGCTCATGCACATCATTTGAACCAATCAGGATGTATGTGAGTGGACAAGCTGGAACTGGTAAAAGTTTCTTAATAAAAGTCATCAGAAGCTACCTACAGCAAAAAACAGCTTCAAATTTGTCTTGTGTGGTAACTGCCCCAACTGGGTTAGCAGCCTATAACATAAAAGGAATTACCTTACATCGCTTGCTAATGTTACCAGTGGAGCATGAGAACAAAATAGAATACCACAAGCTAACTGGAGAAGCATGCTTCGAAGTTTCAAGAGTGTTCACCGACGAACTCAAGAGCTCCAAGAAGAACTGCCGAGCCCTCGAGAAAGTCTGGAAAAGGGAACCGACACCGGACAACAGGACCTCCTTCAAGCTTGCTACCCGGAAGCACCACCAGCTGATCCGCGCCGCCAAGAAAACAGCATTCAAGGACCGGTTGGACAACAACGCACACAACTGCAAGGAACTCTTCAACATCGTGAAAGAGCTTTCCAACCCCAGCGCAGGAAACAACGACATCACCCCATCGCAAGACCTCTGCAACTCCCTCGCCTCATACTTCCACAACAAGATCACAGACATACACAGCAGCTTCGACAACCAACCAACGGACAGCATGACCGAACAACCACCCCCCACCACCACCCTCCACGCCTGGACCCCGATCAGTACCGAAGACACCATCCGCACGATGAACTCCATCCACTCCGGATCACCGACTGACCCCTGCCCTCACCACGTCTTCAACAAGGCCGACGCTGTCATCGCACCCCACCTGCGAGACATCATCAACACATCCTTCAACACCGCCACCTTCCCGGAGAGCTGGAAGCACGCCGAACTCAGCGCCCTACTCAAGAAACCAACAGCGGACCCCACCGACCTCAAGAATTACCGCCCCATCTCGCTTCTCCCGTTTCCAGCCAAAGTCATCGAGAAGACCGTCAACAAGCAGATGGCCGCCTTCCTCGAGACAAACGGATCCCTCGACCCCTCTCAGTCCGGCTTCCGAGCCAATCACAGCACCGAGACCGCCCTCATCGCCGCCACCGATGACATCCGAGCCCTGATGGACAATGGAGAAACAGCGGCCCTCATCCTCCTAGACCTCTCCGCGGCTTTCGACACGGTCTGCCACCGCACCCTAGTACGGCGCCTCAGCAACGTCGGAATCCAGGACAAGGCGCTAGAATGGATCATCTCCTTCCTCGGCGGTAGAACACAGAGAGTCCGCCTACCACCATACAAGTCAGAGGCCTCCGAAGTCATCTGCGGCGTCCCCCAAGGATCTTCTCTGAGCCCCACCCTCTTCAACGTCTACATGAGCCCCCTCGCGGCCATCGTACGCAAACACAACCTCAGCATAATCTCCTACGCCGACGACACCCAGCTGATCCTCTCCCTGACCAACGACCCCGCCGCCGCCAAAGCCAACCTACAAGAAGGGATGAAAGAGGTAGCCGAGTGGATGACGACCAGCCGCCTGAAGCTGAACTCAGACAAAACGGAGGTCCTCATCCTGGGCTCCTCACCCTCCGCCTGGGACGACTCCTGGTGGCCTCCCGCCCTGGGCACCGCACCCAAACCGACAGACCATGCACGCAACCTGGGCTTCATCCTGGACTCCTCCCTCTCCATGACCAGGCAAGTCAACACCGTCTCCTCGTCATGCTTCAACATCCTACGCATGCTACGGAAGATCTTCTGGTGGATCCCCACAGAGACCAGGAAGACCGTCACCCAGGCCCTCGTCACCAGCCGACTGGACTACGGCAACGCCCTCTACGCCGGCACCACCGCCAAGCTCCAGAAGAGACTCCAGCGGATCCAAAACGCCTCAGCCAGACTCATCCTCGACATCCCACGAACCAGCCACATCTCCGGACATCTGAGAGACCTCCACTGGCTCCCCGTCAGCAAGAGAGTCACCTTCCGCCTCCTCACCCACGCACACAAAGCCCTACACGACCAAGGCCCGAGCTACCTCAACAGCCGAGTCAACTTCTACGCTCCCAAACGCCACCTCCGATCTGCCAGCCACGCCCTCGCCGCCGTCCCCCGCATCCGAAGAGCGACTACAGGAGGAAGGTCCTTCTCCTACCTGGCCGCCAAGACCTGGAACTCCCTCCCGACCGACCTGCGCCTGACCCAAGACCACCTCTCCTTCAGGAAGAAGCTGAAGACCTGGCTGTTCGAGCAGTAGCGGCACCCCCCCCCCCAGCGCCTTGAGACCCTACGGGTATGTAGCGCGCTATAGAAATGTCTTTGATTGATTGATTGATTGAAGAAGATGCAAGTACTCATTATTGATGAGGTGAGCATGGTTTCAAACTTAATGCTTGCCTTTGTGCATTTAAGAATGCAACAAATTCTTAAGAGAGACTATGACGTGTTATTTGGAGGTAAACACATCATAGTTTTTGGGGATCTTTTACAGCTCACTCCAGTTAAAGGACAACCAGTGTTTAATACTGTGACACATGAAGACACGAAGAAGTCATTAGGAAGCATTGGTAATGCGAATATTTGGTCGTTCTTTGAGTACAAAGAACTCACTACCAATATGAGACAAGCAAACGACGAAGATTATGCAAGTATTCTGAAAGATATCAGAATTGGACTACTCACAGAAGTTGGCAAAAAAGCATTACAGAGTAGGATGCTACATAATTTATTTCCAAATGAAGAAATAGTTGCAGAGAAAATATACAAGAACATTGCTGAAAAAAATACTGTAATCTGCTTAATGCCAACACTACGTGAGTGCTCAATATTCAATGAGGAACTTTTGAAATTGGAAAAGGAAGAGATTAAGAAAATGGAAGCAGAGGACAAAATTCAGCATGAAAGAATTACTTTTACATTAACAGGCAAACTGAAAAATAAATTGGATTCACTAGAGAAGAACATTTCCAAAACAGCTGGATTAGAAAAAAATCTATATGTTTGCATGAATTGTCGAGTGATTTTAAGGAGAAATTTGGATGTAGAAAAAGGTTTAGTGAATGGAGCTATGGGAAGAGTTGTGGGTTTCATTAATTATCAGAAAAAAGAAGGAATTGAATGTTTAAAAATAAAATTTGATCAGATAGAAGAAGCTAAAGACATTTGTCGTTGTTCAGTTCGTTTCATGCTTGTGAAAGACTTATATGTGCGTAGAAAGCAGTTTCCATTTTCTCTAGCATATGCTGTAACTATTCACAAGTCTCAAGGATTGACTGTGGATAGTGCTTTTGTAAACATTGGTTCTACTGTGTTCAAAGAAGGTATGGCATATGTTGCTCTGTCACGAGTAAAAACATTATCTGGTTTATTTATGATAGACTTTGATGACTCAAAGTTAGTGCTGATCCAAACTGTGTAAAGGAGTATAATAGATTAAGAAGAACCTATGCTCCTCATTTAGGACAGTATCCTGTGATTGAAAAACATGTTTTTTCTCGGAAAAGGAAATTTGAAAATATCTGTAATGTGGATGAACAGAACAAAAAAAAAAGGACAGTGATGTGATAGCAAGGAAAAAGAAAAAGGACAGTGTTGAAGAGGTTGTTGGTTGCCATTTTGAAAATAGCTCTGGTGTCAACTGCTATGCAAATGTAGTGCTGAATGTTTTATTTTATCTTGAAAAGTTGCTAGAACAGATAATAGTAAATCATGGAAAAAGATTGTGTTCTCTGCTGAGTCTCCTTTTTGAGAAGCTGAGTACTGATAAAACTGAAATAGAAAGTGCTACTGATGTTAGAAATCTTTTAGATGTATGTTGTGGTTCTACACAGTTTAAAGAAAATGTCCAGCAAGATGCACAGGAATTCTTAATATATATTTTGAGTGTACTTGAAGATGAAGGAGTAGAAGTAGAAAACTTATTTGGTGTCTGTTACAAATGGGAACATTGCTGTGAAAACTGTATGAACACATGTAGTAGTAATGTTGATTCAGAAAGGTTCATATTTTTACCATTACCACAAACTAAATCAGTGACTTTTAGTAAATTAGTTAAAGATGCCAATCACAACATGGAATGTTCTGAATGTAAATCTGACATGTTTTCCACGTTATTTTTACAGAAATATGGTCAGTATGTAATTTTAATGATGCAACGTTGTAGAGCTGATGGTTCAAAATTGGATACTTTAATAAAGAAGTTTACAGGACAACAATTATCAATTTCTGGAAAAACTTTTGTTACAGTTGCAATAATTTTTCATGAAGGACCTACTGTAACTTCTGGACATTACACAGTTTATCTTAAATGTGAAAAAGGCTGGACACTGTGTAATGATTCCCAATTGATTTTCAAGCAACGTTTGCCTTATGATTTACCCAATTCTTTTTTTTTTTTTTTTTTTTTTAAAAACCTTTATTAGCATTTCAACCAATAACAAGTATGGGCCTACAACCCCCCGGGGCCGGCCGCTAAGCAGTCAAAGCAACAGAGATCCAATGTTGACACAGGCAGAACCTCGGGGAGGAGAATCTCCATGCTAATATATTCTCGGCCAGTGAATGGCGCAAGTAGGACACCAGGATTAAGAAGGCTTTCATTTTATAATAGGGAAAGACGAAAGGATCAGGTGCCAAACAATTTCCCAGCAGCGAAAAATGGCAGGCAGAATAACAAACGTAAACAATAAACGGCAATCTATCGAGTCAATGGCGCTGAAACAGGAAGTGCAGGATGTAGAGAAGTATCATGACCAGTTGCGCCTGCAGTCCCATGCCCTAAAGCCCAGAAAACACCCCGGAAATTGTGGCACACATGAAAAAGCAGTGATTCACAACGAAGGAGTTGTACCACGCTGATCCCAGAAAAGAAAAACAAAGAAGAATCAGAGAAGAAAAAGGAGGCCATGGAAAAAAAGGGTAAAGACTAAAGAATCCCCTTCCCCAACCCCCCACCCTGCACCTCTGCAGATGAGTACGGCCCCTCCCCCCAGCAGTGTGCCTGTCGCCCTGGAACCAGACCCGAAATATAGAAGAACAGAGAAAAGGGAGTAAGAAAAGAACCCCACCAGACGGGGGGGTAGAGAAGGTATTAATAAACTGGAGGAGGGCCTTCAAAACATGCCCCCGGCTTCTCCCTCCCGCACGGTAAGTTTTCCCCAAGGCAAACAGTAAGCAGCTCAAAATCGACCATGTCAAAGAAAGATGGGGAGCATTATGCACCAATTATACTAATAGCTATGCCATGAGAGCACGCAACCCCTGAGCCCGCCCGTCTACTAGATGACCACCCCTGAAGGATCAGCCTTATCCTTGACCACTCTTTGCAAATCTGCCCATGCAAACCCCTCGACCCAGTGCCATGTCAAATGTTACAAGGTAAAGGGGTGTCCAAAAACGACCGGGACGCGACGCACACAGGTGGTGTGGAAGTCTCTGAGTACCAACACAGTCCGCATCATGGAGGGACATCCTTCCCAGTGTTGCCCCAGGATCTGCACTGCACACAAGGTCCCGGAAGGTGGAATCAGCCAAAGCAGACAACTGTTGCTTGAATTTTCCCCGGGTCGCCGGAGGCCGTGCACGGGACGAGGCCACCACCTCCCACTCAGGTCCAATACCTCCGGAACAGATCAGACCCACAGCCAGCCGATCACACGGAAGCATACTGTCCGGAGTTTCCAGCTGTTCACTAATCTCAGGGGTGGCCGCGACATTGTCCTCCTGTGTGCAGTGTGGGAAGTCCCGGTGTACCTGAGGACAGGCAGGCCGCAATTGTCCCGACGCTGATGCCACACCATCGAGCTTACTCCCCAAGACCCCGATGCCATGAACCAAGGTGGAATGAAGGGCACCGAGAGCCTCGAGGAGATCGCCGTACCCCAGCACAGCTCTCTGCGATCGCTCCGCCACACTCCCAAAAGTCACACACTCCCAATCCTGCTGTGACCCGGTGGACAGGATGGTAGGCCTCATCATAACAAGATGGCCACCGGGTAGGCCCGACCCGTAGTGGGACCGGGACCCAGGGACAAGCGCCTCAAGGTCCACGTCGCTGGAAACAGGGTTCCGGGGGCAGGCAAAAATTATCCGTTGTGTGGTCATGGGCAACAGTCGTCCCCACCACGGGCTAGCGCCCGCGAAAATCCGGAAGCAGCCCGCAAGAATCAGGGCGAGCTACGGGCGGCGTCCGGGCAGCTCACCGTCAAAGGCAGGGGCAATCACCGGAGAATCTCAGAATCGCCACCCCGGGCATGCACTCGGTCCGCCACGCTTAGCGGTAGGAACGACCACGGCGAAATGTAGGCCGAGGTGTGCACCGCTCCGGTGGTCCGACTCCACCCAGTTACCACAGGCCGCTGTTGTTGAACTGCCACCCGGCCAAGGCGTCCACTCGAGGTCCTGGCTCCAGGGCTGCACGGGCCGCAAATTTCAAAGGCACATTTCTCCGGCGGTACCGCCGCCAGAAACTTCGGAGTCACACGGTCGGTTGCCACTCACATTCACAAATACGAGCGCGTAGCGCAGGCTGAGGATCTCATGCAGGATATCCGTGCGGGATGCGGAGGTTCACGGAGCCGGGAGTCTACGCTGCCGTCCCGGTCGCCATCTTGGCTCCTCCGATTTACCCAATTCTTATTTAATTTTTCTGAAACCTAAATTTTGAAAAATAAAAACTGCATCTGAAGAAAGCATTTTTTGTAATTTTAAAGGATTACAATTGAAGATATCACTTAAAAAGGATTTTGAAATTACTATTTGGCCTAAAGGAAAAGTAATAAAAACAATTGTGGACTCCTTTGACAGAAATTATTTTGGCATGTGTGCTTTTGCGACAAGGTTTAAAGACGGTTTATCTAGAACATTTTTATTCATCTAGAAAAGTACTTGTAATATATATGTAATATTTCTAACAAGGTATATTTTAGTGAGGATAGTTTTTGGGCTTTTTTTAAACAATCTTTCAGATTGTTTTTTTTTTGCCCGCTGTTAAATGATGAATACAATTGTTTTCACTATTTTAAGTGAAAATTAAAAAATTCTGAAAACAGCAAAAAAAGGGCAAAACATTGCTTTGTAAATTATGTAAAAACAAGTAATGCTTTTTGTAATGTATGATTGAATATTAATACTTTTTTTCTTTTTTTGCAGAACTAGAAAGAAAAAATAAAAAAAGAAATTCTGTTCCCTTGCAAAATACTAAAAAAAAAAATTTCAAAATAATTTTTTTTTTTTGTTAAAAAGTGAAAAATATTTGTATTTCTCAATCCTCCCTTTTCATGCTTCCATTTCTTCAGCTCTTTTTGTACATTTTATTTAAAAAAAAAAAAAAGTTTTTAAAAAACATCCTTGGATGCGCGCAGGGTGCGCGCACCCCAAAAAAATTTTTAAAAAATAAATCCCCCAAAAAATTTTGGGGGTTTAGTTTTTAAGTGGCTCTTAAAAGAGCCCTTGAGTTAATGGAGGGAAACAGGAAGAGAAAAACGAAAAAAAAAGAAAAAACATCTATGGCCTACTGCACTCATGCGCATCAAATTTTCTCTGAATGAGATCAAGACTGGTCTCACCCACAGAAATAAGTCGACCGCAAACAGTGCAGCATGTGGACAAACTCGCAAAACAAGGTGGTCCAAAAAGAGGTGTGGAAGAAGGCAAAGGCACCACTGCAGAAGAAGTGCTCGCCTGAGCTGCCGAAGATGTGCTCGGCTGAGCTGCTGCAGATGTCGTCGGCTGAGCAGGTGGAGGGTTTGCTCCAGAAGCTCGACGAAAAGTCACTGGATGCATTTTGTCAACATGCCTCAACATAGTGTGAATGCTAAAAGAATACTTCTTATTAGGATTCCCACGTGACAAGACTTTTTGACAAAGTACACAAGTCACTTTAGGTGCATTTACCTTTTTTTGTCCCTCAGGAAAAGTGAAAAACTGCCATATAAAGCTGTCTTTCTGCTTCCTATTCCTCTGCCTCTCAAGAGTGTCCTGGTCACTGTCTGAAGATGGTTGCTGTTCAGCCATTGTCTCTCAACAACAGAATAGCTCCTTCTCCAAAGGAATCAGAACTAATAATGAGGAGAGTAGGTGTGGTTTGGGAAGAATCTGGAACTGAAAGTACTTCAAACCAATCAAAAGTTATGATTCTTGATCACATGACTTGCCATGAGGGGATTGGGTGTGGTGTTGAAACAATCAGAAACTGAAAGTAATGAAAACCAATTAGAAGTGTTGTTTTATTATGCACATAACCCGAGGTGCGTGCACTGAGCAAGCTCCGAGCGCGCACCTTGTGATTACGCATGCGCGAACGCGTAGGAGCGCATGCGCATACGTCATATGCGCCTACGTAACGTGCATACGTTGACTACGCGTATACGCGAAGGTTATTGCGCGTAATTTAAGCGTATGCGGAAGTGAGCCGCGTGGAGCGCGTACGACGCACGCACGCATGCGTACGTACGTACGCATACGTACTGGGTGCGCGCTCCCAGCGCGCACTATAACGTATGTATGCGTACGTAAATAACGTACGACGGTATTCATAAAAAACTTACGAAAACGTACTAGGAGCGCGCTCAGAGCGCGCACCCCAAGAATTTATATAAAAAAAAAAAATGGAGAAAAATTAATTGCAAAAATTAAATAAACTGTTCAACTTTATCCTAATTGAAATTTTAAAAAAGAGCAAAAACAAATAAAAGGATACAGATAATATATAAATGAATACATAGTAATTTTATTTTTATTATAAAAAAAAAAAAAATTTAATAATTCTAAAATTAGCATTTAAAAAACCGTACAAATTCACTGAAAAAACCAAAGGTTTCACACACGTTATAGTTAGGAATTAGCATTTAAAAAACCTTGCAAATTCACTGAAAAAACCATAGGTTTCACACATGTTATATTTAGCTGGACATTTCTCTCATACAAAACCATTGAAATTCCCCCGTTATAGTTAGTTCAGCTAACTATAACTCGCGCGCCCGCAATGCACTGCTGATGACGTCACATATTACATCACTCATGACATGGTCAGTGACATCACTCATGACATCACTGATGACATCTCAAATGACATCACTCATGACATCACTGATGACCTCATCCTTGTGATAGAGTGGCAGACCTCCTCTCACTCTAATATAACCTTTGATACACACATTCAAAAATAGAAACTAAAATATACAAAACAATGGACATACCGATACCAGTTACAACAACCTATTCAGTAATTCTAAGATCCACATACACATCCACTCATTCACCAACAGTCCTATACAGTCACTCATACATGTACTCACTCATCATATATACTCATACACCTATACATCCTGTTACACAATGCCACTCATCCATAGAGTTACTCACACACATAGTCACTCATGCTAATAAAGAATCAAACAGCCATTTACTTGCATATACAGTTATACACAAACCACCACACTTACTTCTACGGAAACTTACACATACTTAGTCTTTTAAACAATCACTTATAGAAACACATACTTATTCATACAGGAACTCTTTCAATCTCTCACTCTCACATATAATCACTTATATACACCGATAGTCACATATACTAGTTTAAAACATGTAGTTACTCATAAAGACACTATTGAGATCGTCTATCACTCACTAACACACCCATGCACACACTCATCCACCCATACAGTCCTGCACACATGGTGTCTTCAACACATACAAACAGTGAGTCACTCATTCATGTACCTATGCACTTCGTAATACCCCCCACCGAACCATACAGACACTCAGACACTCAAACTGATACTCAAAAAACCAACTAATAACCTATATAGACACCCATGTAGCTACTCACCAACCCATGCAGCCACTTATACACAAAATGAGAGACTGATACAGATATTTACATATTTAAAAATTACTCACTAAGCCATGTATTCACTATGATACACTTAATCAGTCAGTTACACAATCAATTTTTCAAAAACAAATCATCCATTTAGACACTTATATACCCATTTATTCTTCCATCAACCTTGAGATATACATATATAAAACATATTTAATTTTCAGAAAAACACACATTCACTGGATGATGTCATCAGTGATGTCATGAGTGATGTCATTTGAGATGTCATCAGTGATGTCATGAGTGATGTCACTGACCATGTCATGAGTGATGTAATATGTGACGTCATCAGCAGTGCATTGCGGGCGCACGAGTTATAGTTAGCTGAACTAACTATAACGGGGGAATTTCAATGGTTTTGTATGAGAGAAATGTCCAGCTAACTATAACATGTGTGAAACCTATGGTTTTTTCAGTGAATTTGCAAGGTTTTTTAAATGCTAATTCCGAACTATAACGTGTGTGAAACCTTTGGTTTTTTCAGTGAATATATATATATATATATTTATATATATATATATCAACAACCAACTCCAATCTTCACCAAAAGAAAGGACAACGACACCAACGACTTCACTGAATTTACGCGTTTAATGCTCTTACTCCATTGCTACGCGTTTCGGCATCACCTGCCTTAATCATGCATATTGATATTGATATATTTATATATGAAATAAGGTGGTCTAAAGTGGCACACTCTTGCTGCTGGTGCCAGCATTAGGATAGGATCAGTATCCTCAAATATTTTCCAACGAAACAATGACGCTGCATTCTCATGGGGTCTAAACTCCAAAAGGATTTAATCACCATCAGTATTCCCCCTAGGCATTTCAGCTATTGCAGCCTTGAGCATGGTGGCAAGTCTGTTGTCAATTGCGATGTTAATTACTTCCCCAATTTAACCCCTCCTGGGAATTCTGGTACTTGTAGTATTGATATTATTTCAAATTGAAGTGCAGGATATATGTATATAGTACCTAAAACCAGCACAGTACTGTCATGTCTTTTAGGATAGTCTTGTCATGTGTATCTCATTTTACATCCCATCCACACGACAAGAACAATTCTAAACAGGTGACCTAATACCTAGTAGCTTTCCCCTGTCTGTTCGACACCAGGATCTCTGCCTTGTATCATAATCCCTGTACCTGACGTACATAAACATGTCCTCAGGCACAGTATAATTATTTTATATAAGGGTCACCACTTTTTTTTATTCTTGTCCAACAGCCAGCTGTGCATGATCGCATTTGTTTGGAAAAGCATTCATCATTGTTTGCAAGCACGGGTGTCTGAGCAAAATGTACTGTACTGTTTTCCATGATCCCTGAGGAATCAGGGTTGTCATGTTCAGTGGTTACCAGAAACTACCTACACTACTGTAGAACACAGGGGGGTAGTAGTCACACTGTAGAGCTAGCTGGTCTAACGGCTGACATATCCTGCGGAAGTGGTTAGGACACCAAGCCCTCAGTTTAGGTCATCCAAAACACGCAGTTCCTGGGGATTCATAGGAACTACACGACATGGCGCCGCCAACGTTGGTTTAGTTCTTACATTATTAGTGTAAATCTGAGCAATTCAGCCATGCTTTCTCAGAAAGCCCTACTCACACTTTTCAGAGGCATCTGCAGTGGGAAGGGAAATCCGCCTCAGCTGACCAGATATACTCTGTGTATTGGCTGGAGGTTTAGCAAGCTTGTAAGGATAAAAGGTTCCCAGGTTGTGCAAAACCCTACCTCTTAACTTTTTCTCTTCTCTTTTAAAAATGACTGACCCCGCGAGTAGCTCAGGGGATGAAGAATGTGAAAACGCTTTTAACATCACAGAGAATTGTAGACATGCAGTAACTAGAAAGCTGTTGGAACATGGCGTACCTACAAGAGGTGGCTGTGTTAAATTCATGATTGAGGCACACAAGGTGTTCGGATCGGAGGTGTTCTATTCTTGGGTTCAGTTTCTGCCTGCAGATCCACAGACTAAATTGTTCCACACGTACATTGTAGTTGAACCACCAGATGATCCATTCCATGCAAAGACATTGAAGTCCCTTTAACTAGCAGCAACACAGAAACTTTTTTAAAGGCGCCCTCCCACATACATCATCTGTTGTGAGACTTGGTCCGCTCAGCATAGAAGGAGCAACATGGCCGGTCATAGCGACATACACTCCACATCCTGAGATAGATACACTACCAGTGGATGAAGTCCGTGCAATATACAAAGATATAGTCATACTATACAGACTCATTGTCCAGTTCTTCATGCGAACATTAACAGCCCAACCTGTGAGAAATGCTCCAGCTGTTCCACATCAGACCACACCTACACTTAACCCACAGACACTGAAATCAGTGATAGGGACACTTCCTTCCAAACTGGAGCAAATTCCGTTCTGGATTGCACAAAAAATTGCACAGCTGAAAGCAGTATTTTCCCATATGGGTCCACAGGAAAAACATAGAATGCTAACCATTTGCATGCCAATGGGGATGGTTCCCTCGATTGACGATTGTACCACTTGGGGAACAATCTTTGCTGCTGTATATATTAGAATACAAGGTACCTGCCCTGGACTTGGGAATGAAACTGATGGGTAACTTTGCCCAAATCTCTACAACAATGCTGGGCAACATAAAGGGGGAGGCAGCAGCAGTGGCCATACACAGCCGCCTAAGGGAAATAGCACCCATAAATAAGGAGCGAAAATTACCAAAAATTTTCAAGGAAACCATGCTGCATTGGGTAGAGATAATTTGGAACCATTGCAGGGAAACCACAAGTGGCGGGTAGACCCGACAATGACAAGCACCCGCTTCTTCTAAAAAGAAATGGGAAACAAAAACTCTAAAAATAACAATTCAGAAAAGAATTCAAGATCAAGAGGTGGGTCTCCCCAACGGGAGTCCTCTGAAAAGAGGTATAACCTAAGGAATCATGATAATATTAGGAAACCTGACAGGTATCAGGACACTGATACTTGTTCCTTTTGTTCCTTTCAGGGTTCATAAAAAAACTCAGAGAGGGACAGGCGATCAGAACAAAAGCAAGAAGATCGAGCGAAGACAAAAAAGGAAACACATTGAAATTTAGATTATATTATCAAACAGGAAGAGCAACCTAAAGCAAAACCTCAATTCAAAAAGAAAAAAGTAGCTGGTTTAAAAATTAGACATGCCCAGATTACTGAAGATTCAGCTCTGAACGGGGAATGGGCTCTGATGATGCTAGACAGCGCAGCAGAAGTAACAATAGCTTGCAGGAACCTGAAGGATGTTCTGGTGACAGCAGTATTGAATGAACACATCACGGTGGAAATACCTGATATAAGAGTTAGTGTCCTACATCGATTACATAAAATTTCACTCCAAATAGAGGGGGACATCTCAAGAAAGGTTAAAGGTCTATTTTGGGAGAACTTAACATATGGATATGACATACTGCTTGCAGAAAAAGATTGGCCGCCTGAGTTTGTGATGGATTGCCCAAAGGGGGAAAGCGTAATTTTACCTGTTGTCTCCGACCTCGTTCCGGAATCTCTAAAACATTCATATGCGCAGGAGTGGGTGCTAGCGCTAGCTCTGGCATTATACCACAACCTTGTAGGGTGGGACGTGGAGTCTACTCACCCGTTAAAATCTACTCCAAATCCAATGATGCAAAAATACAGGTAAAAAAAATCCTAGACCAACTTGAATACGAAGGTGTGATAGAGACTTGCACCTCACCCATGAATAATCCTTTGTTACCAGTAATGAAACCTGACAATACATATATTCTAGTTTTAGATCACCAACATTTAAACACATGCACACGGACATTTGCAGTTCAAAATGCACACAGTGCTGCATTAATGAATAATGTTGTGCGGAAGAAATACAAAACAACATTAGATTTCTCGAATGGATTCTTCTGCCAAAATGTAGCTCCAGACAGCAGATATTTGACAGCATTTTCTGCCCTCTGCACTCAGCATCACTTCCGTCATTTGCCTCAAGGGTACAAGAACAGCCCGGGGCTATTCTCGGCAAGAGTGTCAGAAATATTACAAACATGCGATGAGGAGGTAGTGTCCTATGTAGGCGACATGTATCTGATGGACGATTAATTGCTTGAACACTTGAGCAGGGTGAACAACATAATTGTGGGATTCACCAATTTAGGCTACAAATTTAATTTCAAGAAATCAAAAATTGCCCATTTTAATGTCCTATTTTTGGGATATGAGCTCTCAAGTGAAGGCAAGAGCCTGGCATTCAACGTTTTAGAAAAGTGTGCGCTGCTCCAACCTCCAAATACTCTCAAAGGTTTGCAATCCATATTCGGATTTCTAAATTTTGGCAGAACATACATTCTAGATTATGCAGAAAAAGTAAAACTTTTCTTAAGCAGACCTGATTTCACACCACACCAGTGGACACAGCAACACACAGATACTCTCTGTTCAGTTCAGGCTGACATGATAGCATCCAAACATTTGGACACACGTGTAAATTCTACAAACTTCGTGATCAGGGTGATCCCGGGTTTATCAGGATATACTTATATAACTTTCAATGAAGGTGAGACAGTCCCAATTCCATACAAATCATATTTATACACAAATGCTGAAATGCGATTTGCGGCAACTGAAAAAATATTGCCCACAGTACAGACTGCTGTAGTGAGAGAAAGAGCAGTAGCACAGGAGGAATTCATCAATATTGTAATCCTGGTACCAACTTTAGAAGCTGTTACAAGGCGAGAATTCCAAATGCAGCTAATTCTCTCACTACAACAGATGTAGATTACAAATACGATTCCGCATTAAAAACACATGTGTTCCTGCAGTACGAACAAGAATACACTCTCACAAATGAAATCTTGCCTCTAGAGAAATATGAATACATCATTTACACTGATGGTTCTGCTCAGCCTGCCATTGGAAGTAAACAACAGTATAGCGCAGCATGTGCTATAGTGAAGGGACGTATGCGGGACGGTAAGTTCCATCCCAGCAATACGACTACGCAATTCCTAGGAGATTGTACAGCTCAGTTGGCAGAACTGAAAGCCCTGATATTAGCACAACAGTATTATGATCGGGATTTACCCACACTGATAGTGTGTGATTCGATTTATTGTGTGCAGTCCTATAATGAACATCTTCATTACTGGGGCCAGAATGGGTTTAGAGATTCCAAGGGCTGCACAATTAAACATAAATGTTATGGGAATAAGTGGCGAAGCTGAAAGAATGCCTGCCATGGGCTCAAGTTATTCACACCTTGAGTCATCAACGTGTTGGTGTACACACTGAAGGCAATTCACTGGCTAATGAAGCCGCCAAGGCAACAGTGCGAACTGCTGCTATTGCTGCAATCACTTGTTCTAGCAGGAGGATATATGGATACATACTGATTACTGTCAATGCCTCAAAGAATGGCTCTGCCATTCTGAAAGGCTTTCCACTCAAATATTCCTATAAATTAGATACGCAAAACACACCATATGCTCAAATTCCAGGAGTGGGGATAGAGTTATACCAAACATGGATTGCAGATTAGGTTTAATTCTAGTTGCACACAAGTGTCTGGGCTCAGCATATGCAGGAGTCACTGAAACAATTTTATTACTGAAGCGGCGATACTGGTGGCCAAGTTTGTCTAAACAAACAATGGCTTGTGTCTTGAAGTGCGACATCTGCCAGCAGATAAAAGGTTCTACCTTAGCACGGCTACCACAAACACCATTACTCATTTCAGACAGACCTCTCGCATGTGTTTATTTGGTTCAATGTGGCCCATTAATGTCAGACGGGGCATATAAGTACATGTTGGCGGCAGTAGATTCATGCTCTAGAATGCTATGGGTTTGGCCTCAGCACTCAGCTGACACTCAAACGGTTAAAAAGGATTTGCAAGTCTTCATCAGGACGTACGCAATTGGCATGTTACATTCCAACTGTAGCTTCTCGTTTAGCACTCAGGCTTACAAGGAAGCTATGAAAAGTATGGGCGTGGCCTTGCGGTACTCCTCCCCCTACCATCCTGAGGGAAATTCAGAGGTGGAGAGATAAAACCGGGACCTAAAGCAATCCTTAACAGCAAGGGTATTAGGTGTGGGTGGTAGTTGGGTCAATCACCTATATGGGGTCCAGAGGGCACTAAACAATATGCTAAGAAAGTCCTCGGGTTTCATATGATGTATTTGGTCCTACAAAACAATTAATAATTCCACACATACTTAAAATTTCATTGAATTATTTCATTACCCGAGGACACTCTCTGATGGTTGGGACATTGGGACTGTAAATACTACGCTTTGTACACACAGAAGACCCAGGGGTAGTGACTTCTTATAGTGTTGGGAAGTTGTGCCTAGAATGGCTAAAAATCTCAACACTACAACAGGTGAAACAACACTTGTCCCTTCTAGCTGACAACACGGATCTTAGGGATTTCTTGCTAGGTCCCAAGAAACCGCTTAAGATACGCTTCTTATATGCCTCTACAATGAACTGTGGAAAGTCTACCAATAGGATGCTGCTGAGAGATTATGTGAGATTGATAGGATTAACTTAGAAAAGGCCTTGGCCGTGGTAGACAATGGTATGACCACACTTTCTTTGCGTATTTATTCACTGGGAAACATTGTGTCCTTGGCAATTGACATAATGGAACAAGATTTGTCTATTCTACAACATCGGCAATCTCAATTGCGCTCCATTATGCTTTTAAGCTGGACACTACAATCACTGCATTCTGGTCACGTGCCATGGTGGTACATTAACGGCTCAAATCTGTTTTCGGCTTATAATATGACCGACAGACAGTTGATCATGGCATGCAGAGATGCAAAGTACACCATGCGGCTCATTGAAAAATAAGAGAAGTTACCTTTTACAGTAGCAAAGTCACTGTCTGCGGAATGGTTAATTCATGGCTGCATCACACTGCCAATCATGACATTCCAGTTCCAATCCTGCCTTAGATACATTCAAGCAGGCAGGTATGAAGCACTGGGTGAAGGGTACATACAGGAAACCTGGGAGTTACCGTACAGATATAGGTGTAGCAATAAGGACACTGAAGTTTTCTTAGGTGACTGTGAGAGGGCATTAAGTGGATCTTTAGTATGCAGGGAGGTGTCGCTTCATGGGGTATGTAATGCATCAAAAGCAAACTTATCTTGCTACTTGAAAGGCTCCCAAGATGCAGTAATTCATCCAGTTTTCGAGTTACTTTCAAATGGGTGTTATTTAATGCTGAATGATCAAGGCTGTTGTGGGATGGCGCCAGGCATCGCATATCTAGTCACAGTAAACCTCAGGGTTGTTTGTTGTAAGCAAGTATTGTTTTCCCCGGCTCGCACAGTTTGGGAGGCACCACTGTGAACTTCATTGAATGTTTCCAGTATACAATTTGATTAGCTGAGCAGGCTGAAAGCCATGTTGTTTTAATATCAGCGCGAGAGACTTTTGATCTCCAGTTTGCAAGGTCTCCAGCAGAGATACAGTCCCTGGTCCGTATGAACTTCCTGATCCATTTCAGAGAAATGTTTCATCGTATCTTTAACATGTCTGATACAAGTGGGATCATACACTTATTTATGCGCCTTGGATCAGGCCTCTTAACCATCTTTTAGACCATCTTGGGAGTAATTACAGCTTTCATACACTCCGTACTTGGAAGCATTTTTGGAGGGCTTCCTTTGGTCCTGCTAACAGTAGCGGGCATCCTGATTTTATTCCTATTGCTTCGCAATGGATGTTATAATCCCTCAAAATATGGAGAGAACACTGCTGGAAGGACTTTGTCATGAGCGTATGGTGTTCTACCTGACTACGCCTCGGCTTTGAGAGTTGAGTGAGCATTGGTTCCTGTCTTTTAGAGTGGTCTGACTAGACTGTGTTCCATTGCCTCTTCTGTGAATTTGGCTGCTTGTTGGACTTGTGTCTGACACTTCCATCGGTTGTACCGCTGGACATAGAAGTACTCCTGGAGCCCTTGCAGGCCCACGTGTACATTTGTCCACAGTGTCTTACGATGTTGATGACAGCTTTTATAGAGCCTCCAAGGGATGCTTCTGCTCTTGTTGGAAGGGAAATCGGTTCTGTCCCAGACGTACAGGCATTGGGTTCAGGCATGCAGGCATCTAAGTCTTCACTGGCGGCCGCTTTGGGAACAGGAGATGACCATCTTTGCTCACTCGGCATGATACTGGAAGTTCTGGAGAGATTGCCACCTGCGGATACGATGTTCAACAATGTTGAGACTTCAGCACAGGATTCCTAAACAATTTGGCCTCTCCCGTGCTGGGAACCGTTTGGCAACTTTTTAAACATTTACCAAATTGAAGGTCAAAAACTGACTTTGTTTAATTTTTTTGTTTTCCTCTCCTCGAACTGAGTGTACTTGCTTTCAAGATGCTCAGTGTAATAATAACCACATATACGAGTTTAGAGGATCCTCTTAAATGCTTTTAGGGAAAAATGACTTTTCTTTTATGGGCATTTTTTCAGGCTTATGAAGTGCTTTTAGTATGTTTTATTGTAGATTATTGTATGCCTTTTTATAGCGTTAGCTTTATCATTCTCGATTCTTCTGTCTCAGTTCCCCTATTGTGATGGTGTTTGCTATTATGATACTTCCTCTGTCATGCTCTGGGTTATTTGTATTGTGTCTTCCTATTTCTCAAGTATTAAGTTTCATCGTTTGCTATATCAAATGGTTTCTGTTCAGATAGTTTCTTGTTCAGACCGTTTCTTAATCAGATGTTCACTCTCTCAGTTGTTATCAGTAGTTACGTTCATCTCTTCAGGTAGTACAATTTCAGAATGACAGCACTTCATTTTGTTTTGTTATAGATGTATATACGTTTCCTCGTCCCCGTTCAGCCCTGTTGGGATCTTTGTTTTAAATCTGATTATCAGTCGCGATTCCAGGCGTCTTAGTTTTAAGGTCCTATTGCCCCCTCTTCCTGTGCTGGCACTGTTGCAAAGCCTGAGTGTGTCATGTGAAGCGAGAACAAGGCATGACTGTGTTAAGAGCTATGAAGTTAGCGAGTTGCACATACTATATTGCTCCTAGGGCACTGAGCCATGCAATCAATTTGTGCAAGTACAGACAATGAGTCATATACAAAACCATGCGAACATATAGTCAGGCATGAAGGAGTGGACCATTCACTAAAATACACGGTCCGGATTATATAATAATTATCATGCCCAACATTAAATTTCTGTGTTGGGAGTAAATGTTCACATGAGCACATGAGCTGGGTCGTACAACCTGTGATGATTCAAACCATCGAATGACACTGATGACCGAAATTGAGAATTAATGTTTGTACATATTATTTATTTGTACCTTTTGATTTAAACTACCATTCCCACAATGCATCATAACCGGCACAATGGGTAATTGGTATAAAAAGGTGAAAGCGTAGATAATGCTATACACCGTGACGAAGGCCTGTTGGTCGAAACGCGTAGGTGAAGGAGGAGGAGATGGCTTGTGAATAAAGCATTTGGAAAAACAAACCCCCAAGAGAGTGCTGCGTTATTTTTGGAATTGATGGTGAATTGATTTCGAGGCCGACTCTACCCTCGCCGGAGGCACCAGCTGATAAAGAGTGCCCTTCATTGTGGACGCTGTTGATGGGAAATTAAATTTGCGAATGCGCGCCCACCACCGTTTTCCTGTGCCTGCATTGACAGAGAAATCAGAACACAGCGGACTTATGGTGACTGCATGCACTTTGTGAACGGAACAGTGCATGTTAGAGGCGAACCGGTGTCAAAGAGAAGTAGCACAAAGCAGGAAAACCTTTCTGAACACTCGCCCACATTCAAAGGATTAAGAGCAGAATTGCAGAGTCAGAGGACCCTGCGCCACCAAGAAAAACAAAAGGTGAGAGCGCTGTGTGGAATGCATGTGGGCGAATGTCAGAGTGTAGCAGCGAGTGAATCAATGATGTAATATGTGACGTCATCAGCAGTGCATTGCAATGGTGCAAATTATAGTTATCTCAACTAACTATAACGGCCACATTTTTCTGGTTTTGTATGAGTGAAATGTCCAACTAGCTATAACGTCCCTGAAGCCTGGTTTGTTTCAGTGAATTTCTAAGGTTTTTTAAATGCTAATTTCTAACTATAATGTCCCTGAAACCTCTGTTTTTTTCAGTGAATATATATATATATATATCCTTAGGCAAAGCAGCTCCTGCTGGAACGCTGGGACCCTCGAAGGGTGGCGTAAACTCTGGTGGAGCGTGCCGGAAAGTAATCTAAATGTGAAAAAATCTCGTAAATACGCTCTCAGGAAGAAAAGGCAAACCAAATATTATCAACGTCCAGTTTAATTCACACGACGCGTTTCGGCAGAAGCCTTGTTCACGTGTGAGGTGCTACCAATTACACACACTGATAAAGTTTTCACGATCCAAATGAAAATAAACATAGGACAATCTACACAGTGTAAATACTGCAAATGTGGCGGCCATTATTAAAAGGTAAAATACCTTTCTGCGCATAGATCGACAATTACAAGTGTCATCCACCTCCTAACATGGGGTTAAGATACATTCAGATAATGCACTTATTCCGCAAAATTGCATCAATTTGTTACTTGAGGAGGAAAATGAAAATAAAACAAAACATCCCTTTAAGTTATTGTCATCCTCTTAGTATAAAATATACACGTGTGCTGAACACAATCCCATAGGACTTGTTAAACCAATATTGGCAGCAAGAATGCATGGCTGAACATAATGGAAATAATAATGTGGTGAGCACATAGTGTGCATAAATTAACAAGGACAATCTTTGACTTAGCAACAGAATTGCATAGCTAAACATAACGATAATGATAACGTAGTAAACACATAGTGTGCACAAGTTTAACAAGGACAGTTTCGTCTGGGACGACAATGTAATAGTATGAAGGACTTACAAGAAAAAATCTCTTGTCAGGCAAGTGCTCTACGATGCAGAAATGCAGGGCCAAAAAGGATCGTGTATATATCAGTGAACATTACTAGTGACAGCATATGAGAAAGATGTGCCAAGTGTGTTTTCAAACCGGATGAAAAGGGTAGGTTGCCCGTGCTGGTGAATACGTGAAATTGGGCCCCTTCCTTTTCTCCTGTGAAAAAAAAAGTCAGAGAGAGAAAAAATAGAAGAGAATTAAAATCCATTTACAGCCTACAAAATGTTTAAAGCAAATTGCAGTAGTTGCACATCAAAACAAGGAAATAAAGAAGCAAGAAAGTCATGATTATACAATAGGACCAGCATTGGACTGGTACTTCAGAACCTACCCCCATGTGGGGTCACCCACAAAATTACCAGTACGAGAAGAGGGACATAAGACCAGCCAAAGTCCTACATACTGATTTAGTACGTCTCAACATGCTAAGCATAGCGATAGTTTAAAGAAACTAGATACCGCATAGACAAACACAGTTTAAGAACTCTCTTTGAGGTGAATGGATAACTCCTCATCCATATTCAAACCCCCCGGAATTTTAGTCTGGAAATCTATGATATACCTAGATTCACGCTGTCTTAAAGTGAGTACCCTGTCACCACCTCTAGGATTTCTAGGGATATGTTCAAGAATTGTAAAACTCACATCAGAAACATTGGAGTAATATAATTCTTCAAAGTGGCGTACTACAGGGTACTTGGGGTCGTGATTGGCAATAGCTCTTAGATGTTCCAAGACCCTCTTTTTAGCTGGACAAGTGGTACAGAGGGACATTCTATTGCGTAAATCACAAAACTAGTACTGCATGTTAAGAATTGCGTGATCTTTCTAGTTATGCCATTGTAAGTCAGGGTACCTCTAAACTTGCTGTACCTGCACGCCTTGCAGTGGCCACATGGATAGAATCCAATTAGACCATGGGTAGCGGTGGTGTGAGGTTGTGTTATATCATTTCTGACCACAAGATCGCGAATATTCTTGTTTCGTCTATATGTAATAGTCGGTCTATTGGGAGTACTACTTCCTAGGACACTGTCATTTTTTAAAATATCCCAGTGTTTGACAAGTATATGTTTGATTTTTTGTGAGTCAGAATTAAATGTGAGGATCATCCTAGTGTTGTCAGAGTCTTCATCAATAAGGGGCTCTATTTGAACAGATAGAGTCTCTTTTCTTTCAATGGATTCTGCCCGATCTCTAGCTTTTTTGAGAGCCCAGTTAGGATAACCCCTGGATTGAAATCTCTCAATGATGTTGTCCCTTTCTTCTGCATACAATGCATCTGTAACGTCCTGGCTTTCTCGGGGTTGGGACAAACAGACGATGGACCAGAGAAATGGAGGTTACGGTTGATTTAATAAACAGATAAACAACTACAGACAACAAAGAATACCGGTACTGGAATCACCAGTTAAAGTACGATACCCATTCACAGCTCTTCTAACCGTCCTCCGCATGCACACCGGACCCGGTATGCTCCAACGGAGGGCACAGTGCTAAGCAGTGGCCGACAATGCCACTCGACCGCTGTGAAGGGTAGTTCCAAGGTTGTGGAATCTACGGGGGGGCATGTGGGAGTCACCCGGCCGGGCTCTCTACCACCTGGGAACAGCCGCTCTACCAGTATCCCCCAGAGTACTACCACAACACAAAGACGCTGGAAACACTTCCTAGTGTGCGTCTCTTGGATCCGGGTTTAAGTGATGAGACCCAAGGTGGTGCAGAGAATGGATGGGAGCAGCCGCTCTACCTATCCCAGTTCTCCTACGAGTGTCGATGGCCAAGACGCGGAAACACCTCCTGGATAGCGCCTTAGCTCTAGGCGTGTGTTTACCCAAGTAACGAGGGTTGGGAGCTTCGGCTCGCACCAACCTCATTTTCTCCAATTGTCAGGCCGTTGGGAGCTTCGGCTCTACCAACGGTACTTGTGCCCAATGACGTTGAATACGGCTCTCAGAACGGGACAGGACACGGGCAGGAAGCACACACCAGCACCTCTCCTCCGCTCCTTAGACTGTTCCTTCCGCCGCTCAACTCTCCAACGGGTCCGTGTACCTCAACCAGGTACTCTGGCAAAGATCAGAATATCCAACGCCACGTCCCAGTGTTCTTCTCCTTAAGTAGTACTCTCGGCGTTGTATAACCATGACTATTGAGTTGCATAACACGAAAACTAGGCGTTACCCTTGGTGTTATGTAACCTGAACTCTTGAGTTGCATAAGGCACTTGTTGCCGGAGGGCATTCTGGGAGTTGTAGTCCGCTCTCCTCCAAGCACACCAGGTTCACGGAAGTGGCATCGTGGGAGGGAATCCATGTGCGGGAGGGGATTCCTGACAGTACATCCCCCTCCCATCAGCGCCCCCCATCAGGACCAGCACAGGAAGGATATTGACGATGGAACGACGACACCAGACGAGGAGCGTAAACCCCCGCCGCAGGTTCCCATGACTGCTCCTCGGGTCCGTACCCCTTGCATGCCACCAGATACCATAGTTTGCCCCTGCGTCACATGGAATCCAAGATACCAGCCACCTCGTACTCCACCTCCGAATCCACATTCACCGACACCGGCGTATGAGGCCTTACCGCGTTCGCGGGTTTCAAGAGGGAAACGTGGAACACAGGATGGATCCGCAGGGACTGGGGCAGGCACACTTTCACGTTCACCGTGCTGATGCATCGAAGGATCCTATATGGGCCCATGCAGCGGGGATGGAACACGCTACTTTTCTTGAATCTCATGTGCCGTGTGGAGACCCAGACGTAATCTCCAGTTTTGTAGACCGGTCCAGGCCTTCTCCTCCTATCAGAAAAGGCTTTATACGTGGCTTTAGCCCCCTCCAGGGCAACTCGAGAACTCATCAAGGCCTCCTTGATGCGGGCCACCCTCTCGGCTGTTATCGGCAACCTGTCTTCCCTGACCGGGTGCAGAAACGGCAAGAACCGGGGATGATGGCCGTAGTTACAATATAAAGGGGAGGCCTTGGTGGAACAATGTGTGGCGTTGTTATACGCGATTTCCGAGATCCAAAGTAGGTCCACCCACTCATCCTTCCCTTGCTCTACAAAACAACGTAGATATTGTTTGAGCGACTGGTTCAGGCGCTCCGTCTGGCCGTCCGTCTGCGGGTGATAACTCGTGGACATGGCAGACTTGACGTGTAACGCCGAACACCAAGTTTTCCAGAAGTGCGATGTGAACTGAGACCCCCTGTCCGACACGATCACGTTGGGTAGGCCATGTAGTCTCACTACATTCCTCAATAACAACGACGCCAGCTCTCCTGCCGAAGGTACCTGATTGCAAGCGAGGAAGTGCCCCATCTTCGTGAGATAGTCCACCACCACCAGTATGGCCGTCTTTCCTTGATCCTTTGGTATCCCGACAATGAAGTCTAAGGATATGTTTTCCCAGGGTTTGGTCAATGTAGGAAGGGGTTGGAGGAGTCCTTGCGATCTTCTGTGGTCCGATTTCATGGATGCGCAAACGGTACATGATGAACACCAATTCCGGACGTCTGTTCTCATGGCAGGCCACCAGAACTGCCGTCCTAGGCTCGCTACCGTCTTTTCGACACCCAGATGGCCGGCACAGGGAGACACGTGGCACCAGATGAAGGCCTGTTTTCGAAGCCTAGGCGTGGGTAACAACATACATCGTCCGTTCACCGGAATCCCGTCCTTCATCCGCCACTCCTTGTGACTGTGAAGCCACCTCCGCCACATGAAGGTATGGGTCCCCTTCTGGACCCCCCTGAGGAACGTCTGTGGTTGAATCACCCCTATCACAACTCCTGGAGGGATGATGGAATATTCGGCAACCGGCTGCAGATCCCTGGCATTCGATTGCCTCGAAAGCGCGTCCGCTTTCCTGTTCTCCGTACCGGGTCGGTATGTGATGTGGAAATTGAAACCGGAGAAAAAGATCATCCACCTCATTTGATGGGGAGACAAATGCCGCGCCACCGTCAGAAACTGGAGGTTTCTGTGGTCCGTATATACTGTAACCACGTGTCTGGCCCCCATTAACAAATGCCTCCACTCAGCAAATGCGTCCTTTATTGCGAGTAGTTCCTTCTCCGCAATATGGTAATTGCGTTCCGCGTCGTTCAACTTACGAGACATGTACGCCACAGGATGGAGCAACCCCGACACCTCATTCCTCTGAGATAGAATGGCACCCAGCGCCACATCAGAGGCGTCCGCTTCTACCACATAGGGTAATTCCGGATTCGAGTGAGCTAGCACCGGGGCGGTGCCGAAGGCCTTCTTGAGGGCAACAAATGCATTTTGTGCTTCCGGTCCCCACACGAACTCCTGAGACTTCCTTAGTAGTTGCGTGATCGGGGCAACCAAGCCAGAAAACCCCTCAATAAAACGCCTATAAAAGTTGGCGAAGCCTATGAAGCTCTGGACTTCCTTTACTCCTCGGGGCACCGGCCACTCCTCCACCGCTCTGATCTTGCGTTCCGCCATCTCCTGTCTGTTGGGGCTCAGCATCACCCCAAGGAATTCCACTGATGTGACGTGGAAGTCACATTTGCTGAGTTTGCAGTATAGCATGTTTTCCCTCAGTTTTTTGAGAACCGCGGACACGTGCTGTACGTGTTCTTCCTCTGAGTTGGAGTAGATGAGTATGTCGTCTATGTAAACGACCACGTAGATATCCAATACCTCCCGGAACACCTCATTGAGGAAGTATTGGAAGGCGGCAGGTGCATTGCATAGTCCGAACGGCATGACGAGGTACTCAAAGAGCCCGAACCTGGTCTTAAAGGCGGTTTTCCATTCGTCGCCGTCCCTCATGCGCACAAGATGGTATGCCCCCTTGAGATCAAGCTTTGTGTATATTTGGGCCTTTTTTACCTGTTCCAGGAGAACGCTTATGAGAGGCAGGGGGTACCGGTTTTTTATGGTTATCGCGTTCAAGGCCCTAAAGCCCACGCAGGCCCTCAATTCGCCATTCGCTTTCGGGATGAAAAAGAGAGGCGATGCGGCAGGGGATTTCGACGGCCTGATGAACCCCAGCCCTAGTAACTTATCCAAATATCCCCGTAGATGTACGTTTTCGGGTTCTGTGAGCGCATACAGTCTGCCGCTGGGAACGCTAGCCCCCGGAACCAGGTCGATTTGGCAGTCGAACGGTCTATGCGGAGGGAGCACCTCCGCTCGGATTTCATCGAAGACGTCCCCGAAACTGTGATACACTCTGGGCAGCTTTACGTCCTTTTCTGCTGCCGTGGCGACCGTGTGACCTTCGCCTACCTCACCTTCGTGGGGGTCCTGCCGCATGCCGCACCATTGTTCACAAAACGGGGAAGTCATCTCAATGTGATGCGTAGGCCAATCCACCGTTGGGTTATGTTTTTGGAGCCAGGGCAGACCCAATATGACCCCGTACTGCGGGGCTCTGATTATGCTAAAATCGATACGTTCGTTATGCAGTTTTCCGAACCTCACCGGTACTTCTCCTGTGTGCTGTCCGACTGGTCTGGTCAAAATGTGGAAGCTTTATAAAGAAAAGTGAGTGTCAGTACGGCCAAGAGTAGTGCCACGATATGCAGACAAATGCAGCAGCTTGCCAGAATAAGGAACGTAGGAAAACATCCATGTTCACCTCGAGGTAGTCCATCATCAACACACGTCAGTGTCAAGCAGCGTTGGTTGTCCACGCCTCGGACATGAGTCGACGCCAATGCAGCCATGCCCACTGTCGTCTTGGGACATGTGCCCAGATGCACAATGTGCAATGATGCGGCGGGACACATGCAATATGGCACATCGAGTCGTGGTTGCAAGTACCTTGTCACTCGTCCATGAACGCAAGTGCAGCTGCGTAAGCCACTATCTCTAATGAGTGATGGTTGGCCACAATATTTGACATGTCGTCAACGTAATCCATCAGCTGACTGGGACAGATGTGCTGACTCCAACCACTGTACCCAATGTGCACCAAAGCAGATTCGGAAAGTGCGTCAATTTGCTCACTGCATACCACGACACATGCAATCTCCGATGCCCAGTTCCCAACATACATGCCAAACATCCATGCATGCCATAAACGGGCATCACCATGACACTCCTGGTCGTGGGCCAACAGGGGGTGCACACACCCGTCGTAATCCATGTCAGCTCCCCATACGTTGGAGAGGCACATGTCCATGCACCACTCGCATAGGCATGTGCGACATTGCAATACAGGTTGAATGCTGGTGACGTCTGCAATACGGAAGCTCAGCCTAAGGCAGTGCACCCAGGACATGCAGCAAACGTGCAAGGTATAGGTGGACGTGAATGGAGTCGACCATGTGTTCGGGATGCCCTGCCATTGCGTCAGTGGCTCTGCTTGTAGCTGCACTGTCTTGCCGTGTGCCAGACTTGTGGATGAAATGGCACAGATTGGTGAAATGAGTCGGGTATGTGTGCAATGGGTGCAGGGCAGGGTTGTTGTGGGAGTACGTGTGAAGGCTATTTCACACACGCTAACTACGACGAAGGACTTTTGAGTGTGGGATGTGTACTCATTGTTCTCAAATTGGGCAGTGCGTAGTGTGGGAGACAGATGCAAATATTATTGTATCTGTCAGGGGGGGCTGGCCACTCGCAAGTTCCTTCTCGGAGCAGCAGATGTGTTAGCACAAGATAGCTCAGACAAAGAACCTTTCATCCCTACAGTAACTTCTCCAGCTGCATTCATACAGGATGTGTACAAAGGCCAGTCGTGGGTGTTGTGGGATGTCTGCGACCCTGGTCATCATGGATGAGATGCCCAGCATGTGGCACATGGGCGAGTTCACTGTGTGTTACGTTGCCAAACAGCTGCTCCTCCCTCCCACGAGCCCCTACACTTTTGTGCACTGCGCTGTTGTATCCCGTGCACTCCTACGGCACACCATTGTAATACCTATTCACGCATGTCCTGCGGCATTCCAATCACACCATGACACTGCCGTTTGGAGGTGGTGCATGCCACTTTACAACATCGACTGCTGCGGCCCTTGTGGCGGCCAGACCAGAACACAGAGACATGTCCACTAGAAACAGGGGTACCCCGATTTGGATAATAAGGAGAGCAAAAGGGGAAATAAGCACATCAACAACTCAAGTGAAAAAGCTCTACCTTAACGTATATGAATGGATCAAAGAGATCTCTCTGATTAAACAGCCAAATCAGCCACCATTGGGAGAAGAACACAAACACATGAATGGCAATAAGGGATTGATGATAATATTATTATATTTTTATTTTTTTTGATACAAAAGTTCGATTAGTGAGTTTACAAATAACTCATAGGTTGGAAATAAACAATACAAAAAGTATGATGATTGATAGTGAAATATACACAAAATAATCAAAAATGGGCCCCCGTCAGGGATTGAAAAGAGTATATGTACAATTAAATAACAATCATATAATCAGGCATACTATACATTCATACACAGTCAATCTTAAAGGGTAAAACATACATTTACTCTTCTTAAAAGATAAGAGAAAAAAGGTGAGCAGAGGGAATAACTCCTCGTAGTGTAAGGGTGTCTCAGAGTTAGACACCGCTGGCTAATTTAAGGGGGATGCGCCAAATCAAAAACAGCAGGACACGCCGACGCGCGTTTCGGTGCAATCACCCACTTAATAGGGTGCCACCTTCTTCAGGGCGTTTTCTTTAATTTCAGGGGGCTCGAGTTAGAACGAAACCTCAAGGATGGTAGGAATCGGTAGCAACAGATGCGAGGGATAGTTCCACTTGAGATGGGTATCCTTTCAATTTAGGCGGCCGAGTTTATCATAGGATAAATCTTCGGAGTTCATAGAGATTCCACAAGGTAAGTTGAAAGCGGTAATTGGCTAAGTAGATACCTAGAGGTAAATATAACAATAATTGAGAGGTGGCTGTGTGCTCAATGATAAAAACTCTTGAATCCTGAGGGGAATGTCCCCTCGTGTTTAGAGGTCGGCTCCGTGAAGTCCGGAGATAGCTTGTGGGAGGACGTACGACGGGCAATGATAATCGTGTTCGGATCACAGTGGAATTGATACATAGGAAAAACCGGGAGACGGCCACTCAATAGCGGATGATGTTAGTTATCAAGAACGATGAAGCTGGATGTAAGCTTCATGATGTCCAGAGCCGACGAGGGGCACACGGGCCGAGGTTCAAGTGGAAAAGTTGCCGTAGCCGGGAACACAGAGACACACTTACCGCACTTCTTGCACACAGACAGGTCCGAGACACCCCGTTCCCCTTGCCAGATAGGCATACCCCTGTGCTGACCTGTGTACGCCGGCGCAGCACACGCCACTTGTACATGCAGGAGGATACGTGCGTATCTCCTTGTCCAGGTTCACTGCCAATGCTGAGGTGAAATGGTAACGTCCGCTGAAGACAGCACACGGTGATGTTGCAGGGCCCGTGCCCATCATGCTAACACAATGACCACACGGACACACTTGCTCAGATGCGGGTACGGGGGGCGTTGGCGGTCCTGGGGTTGTTGCGATGAGTGTTGTGGCCCTCATGGGTATCCGTGTATCATGCTCATTGACTCTATGGCACCTGTGGGTGTTCCGGTGTGGCTCTTGGCTGTGTTCCATTTCATGCTGCAGGTAGTTGTCCTGCTTAACACCAGCAGAAAGCTGGTGTAAAATCCCTGGTGCTAACGTGGCTTATCGACAGAATTTGTTTTGCATCGCAGTTTTTGTCTTTTGTTGTGAAAGTTGTGATGTAGTTTTTTCATGTACAGAAAAATAAACAAACTGGGCAGTGTATCCCGTCAAGATCCAGCACCTGACCCACTATTCCCAATCAATATAAATACAATGAGATTTCTTCATTGATTTTGTGTGTACACTGTAAATGGTGTATTTAGAATAAATCACAAAGGTGCACCTCGTGTGTTTTTGCACGGGAATGCCTACTCTGCATCTCATTATCAGCACTTTAATGCAACTCAAGTTGAGATAAATCTAACACACTATTCAGAAGCTGGTGCAAACTGCAGACATCACCAGTATTCCCGCGATAACTGCCCCAAAATTTAACAGGGTGGTGAACGAACAGTAATAAGAACGAGAAAGAGTCACACAGCACTTAAGTAACAACCAAAAACTTTATTGAATTATTTTTTTTTTAAGCTTTATTTTTCCGTTTACGTACATATAGAGGATAAACTAAATTTAACAAACTCAACACAAAACAACAAGGCGGAAGACTGCTGTCGGGTCCATCAATGTCGACGACACAGCCTAGAAAATAAAGCACAAAATAAGGACGTGTGTAATGCGCATATCAAAGGAGTGAGACACAGAGAAAGAGAGAAGGAATAAAATCCAGAGCGAAAAAGGGAGGGAAGGAAAGAAAGGGAGTGAAAAAGGGAGAAGAGAGAGAGAGTGAGAGAGATAGAAGGAAAGGAAGGAAGAGAGTGAGAGCGAGAGTGAAGAGAGGGAAGTGAGAGAGAGAGAGACACTGCCGCCCCTGCGCATCCATGACCAAATATTTACCTGCTGCCACCGGAGTGTCTACCAGTGGGCACTCCACGTGCCCGTGAAAGCTCCGGGGCCTGGTCCCGCCACCATGGCTTGTTTCGCATTATGTGGACCCACTCTGTGGCCCAGCAGATCCCACACATGTCGCTGAGTCCTGGGTCATCAAAGGTGGAGACCACATAAGCTTTTGGTGCCGCTAACCCTGTACAATGCAAGTCAGCGCCACGTGGTGGTAGGCCGCTAATGGCCATACAACTTAGGGTGCGACTATCCCTGTGCAACTCAAGTCTGCGCCACATGGTGGTAGGCCCGACGACCACATCAGCTTCGGGTGGCACTAACCCTGTGCAACTCAAGTCCGCGCCACGTGGTGGTAGGCCCCTGACGGCCATATCAGCTTCGGTTGGCACTAACCCTGTGCAACTCAAGTCCATGCCACGTGGTAGTAGGCCACTGACGTCCACATCATCTTCGGGTGGCACTAACCCTGTGCAAATCAAGTCCACGCCACGTGGTAGTAGGCCCCTGATGGCCATACAGCTCAGGGTGCGACTAACCCTCTGCGCAACTTTTCATGGACTCTTTATGATTGAGACCCATGGAGTGTCCACCATCCACTCACCACCGGCAATAAAGGATGTGACGTTGTTGATGCATTATATTTGCGTGGTCACATGGCCTGTGACGCATGTGCCGGATGGGTGTGGTGTGTGTGCAAACCTGGCCTCAGGGAGTGGCAGTGACATGTTGACAACTAGACCACTGACCTGCACACCAACAGTGAGTGCGCCTGCGACAGGTAGGTATGTGGGGGGGGGGTGAAAACATGTTTTCTCAATGGATTCTCCATAGGAAACTTTAGACAAGGCTACAGGTCAAACTGCTGAACGGAATTACGCCAAATTTGGTAGGGAGAAAGGTCTTGGTCTCATCGAGTGAAAATATAAAAGAAAGGTCCCGGGGGCAATTTAATATACCGGAGCTCTGTCTGTGAGAGATAGCCCTTTCATGCTCCCTCTGCCCAACATCACCACTTTGCAGCTATGCAGTTAGAAGCCAGTCCGCCTTTGCGAGCTAGTACGCTGCTGTGCCTGTACCTCTGCGAGCTATTAATCTGCTGTTCCTTTGGGAGCAGACGGCTCGTAGTACTGCGTCTGTGAGTCGAGCGGACGGGCCGAGGTTGTCCCTCTGCGAGCCTGGGTTCAAACTGTTCACACACTTACAACGTGGGTCGCACACCGCTCGTCATACTGGCAAGTAGCCCCATAGGATTCTGGAGAATGAAGTAGCAGCGGCGAGTACACCTATGCCACAAGTATAATCAATGAATGCCATCCCTGGACACGTGTTTCGAGGTAGTTGCCTCTCATCAGCAGGGAGCAGGTCTGTATGCGGGGTGCCTAGTAGACTGCCAAATATATAAGGTTAAGTACCTTTCACGGCGCGTGGGTGCGGGATCCTGACTCGTCAGCCAATCGCTCGAGGGAGCTTTAAATACACTTACAACGTGGGTCGCACACCGCTCGTCATACTGGCAAGTAGCCCCATAGGATTCTGGAGAATGAAGTAGCAGCGGCGAGTACACCTATGCCACAAGTATAATCAATAAATGCCATCCCTGGATACGTGTTTCGAGGTAGTTGCCTCTCGTCAGCAGGGAGCAGGTCTATATGCGGGGTGCCTAGTAGACTGCCAAATATATAAGGTTAAGTACCTTTCACGGCGCGCGGGTGCGGGATCCTGACTCGTCAGCCAATCGCTCGAGGGAGCTTTAAATACACTTACAACGTGGGTCGCACACCGCTCGTCATACTGGCAAGTAGCCCCATAGGATTCTGGAGAATGAAGTAGCAGCGGCGAGTACACCTATGTCACAAGTATAATCAATAAATGCCATCCCTGGACACGTGTTTCGAGGTAGTTGCCTCTCGTCAGCAGGGAGCAGGTTTGTATGCGGGGCACCTAGTAGACTGCCAAATATATAAGGTTAAGTACCTTTCACGGCGCGCGGGTGCGGGATCCTGACTCGTCAGCCAATCGCTCGAGGGAGCTTTAAATACACTTACAACGTGGGTCGCACACCGCTCGTCATACTGGCAAGTAGCCCCATAGGATTCTGGAGAATGAAGTAGCAGCGGCGAGTACACCTATGCCACAAGTATAATCAATAAATGCCATCCCTGGACACGTGTTTCGAGGTAGTTGCCTCTCGTCAGCAGGGAGCAGGTCTGTATGCGGGGTGCCTAGTAGACTGCCAAATATATAAGGTTAAGTACCTTTCACGGCGCGCGGGTGCGGGATCCTGACTCGTCAGCCAATCGCTCGAGGGAGCTTTAAATACACTTACAACGTGGGTCGCACACCGCTCGTCATACTGGCAAGTAGCCCTATAGTATTCTGGAGAATGAAGTAGCAGCGGCGAGTACACCTATGCCACAAGTATAATCAATAAATGCCATCCCTGGACACGTGTTTCGAGGTAGTTGCCTCTCGTCAGCAGGGAGCAGGTCTGTATGCGGGGTGCCTAGTAGACTGCCAAATATATAAGGTTAAGTACCTTTCACGGCACGCGGGTGCGGGATCCTGACTCGTCAGCCAATCGCTCGAGGGAGCTTTAAATACACTTACAACGTGGGTCGCACACCGCTCGTCATACTGTCAAGTAGCCCCATAGGATTCTGGAGAATGAAGTAGCAGCGGCGAGTACACCTATGCCACAAGTATAATCAATAAATGCCATCCCTGGACACGTGTTTCGAGGTAGTTGCCTCTCGTCAGCAGGGAGCAGGTCTGTATGCGGGGTGCCTAGTAGACTGCCAAATATATACGGTTAAGTACCATTCACGGCGCGCGGGTGCGGGATCCTGACTCGTCAGCCAATCGCTCGAGGGAGCTTTAAATACACTTACAACGTGGGTCGCACACCGCTCGTCATACTGGCAAGTAGCCCCATAGGATTCTGAAGAATGAAGTAGCAGCGGCGAGTACACCTATTCCACAAGTATAATCAATAAATGCCATCCCTGGACACGTGTTTCGAGGTAGTTGCCTCTCGTCAGCAGGGAGCAGGTCTGTATGCGGGGTGCCTAGTAGACTGCCAAATATATAAGGTTAAGTACCTTTCACGGCGTGCGGGTGCGGGATCCTGACTCGTCAGCCAATCGCTCGAGGGAGCTTTAAATACACTTACAACGTGGGTCGCACACCGCTCGTCATACTGGCAAGTAGCCCCATAGGATTCTGGAGAATGAAGTAGCAGCGGCGAGTACACCTATGCCACAAGTATAATCAATAAATGCCATCCCTGGACACGTGTTTCGAGGTAGTTGCCTCTCGTCAGCAGGGAGCAGGTCTGTATGCGGGGTGCCTAGTAGACTGCCAAATATATAAGGTTAAGTACCTTTCACGGCGCGCGGGTGCGGGATCCTGACTCGTCAGCCAATCGCTCGAGGGAGCTTTAAATACACTTACAACGTGGGTCGCACACCGCTCGTCATACTGGCAAGTAGCCCCATAGGATTCTGGAGAATGAAGTAGCAGCGGCGAGTACACCTATGCCACAAGTATAATCAATAAATGCCATCCCTGGACACGTGTTTCGAGGTAGTTGCCTCTCGTCAGCAGGGAGCAGGTCTGTATGCGGGGTGCCTAGTAGACTGCCAAATATATAAGGTTAAGTACCTTTCATGGCGCACGGGTGCGGGATCCTGACTCGTCAGCCAATCGCTCGAGGGAGCTTTAAATACACTTACAACGTGGGTCGCACACCGCTCGTCATACTGGCAAGTAGCCCCATAGGATTCTGGAGAATGGTGAGTAGACAAAATATCGGAAATGTAATATCGATACACAGAAATATCGAAGTCAAAATATCGATGGAACAATATATCTCTGTCAACAATATCGATGTAAAAAATGTCGAGATTGTGATGTGTAGTAAAATATCGAGGTATAGTATATCGAAAGACAGAATATCGTGTAGTAAAAATATCGAAAAAGTATAGTATTAAGTTACTTTGTGATTTGTCAAAAATTATTGTTTAGAAGTGTCAGCAAATGTTTATTTAAGTGTATTAAAAATAACAATTTTGTTTCTATTAATATAATTTTTTAAATTTTGATATATAATTTTAGGAGCGGGATGTTGGGTTTATAGGGGATAAGGGTGGGGAGTGTTTTAAAAATATATATTTGAAATAAAATATTTTAATAAATTTTTGTAGAATTTAAATTTAAATTTTGAACAAAATTCAATTATTTAAAATTTAATTATGAAAAAAAAATTTTTTTGTGGGATGTTGTGTATATAGGGGTTAAGGGTGGGGAGTATTTTGGAAATAAATATTATATTTAATATTTTAGGATATAATTATTGAAATATAATTAATATAATTTTTTTAATTTGGATATATAATTTTAGGAGCGGGATGTTGGGTTTATAGGGGATAAGGGTGGGGAGTGTTTTAAAAATATATATTAGAAATAAAATATTTTAATATATATTTGTAGAATTTGAATTTAAATTTTGAACAAAATAGTAATATTTAAATTTTAATAATGAAAAAAATATTGTTAGTGGGATGTTGTGTATATAGGGGTTAAGGGTGGGGAGTGTTTTGGAAATAAATATTAAATTTAATATTTTAGGATATAAATTTAGAAATATTATATTTAAAAAAAAAAATAATAATAAAATTTGTTTTTAAATTTTTAATGTGAAAATTGTAATAATAAAATAAATGTAATAAGTGGGATTTTGGGGTTATAGGGGATAAGGGTGGGGAGTGTATTAGATATATATTTAATATTTAATATTTAATTAAAAAAAAATTTTTACATTTTGGTATGAAAATTTACAATTAAAAATTTTAGTAATAATATTTAATCATTTATGATTTAATTTTTGAAATATTATATTTAGAAATAAAAACATTTCAAATTAGTTTTAAAATTTTAAATGTGAAAATTGTAATAAGAAAATAAATGTAATACGTGGGATTTTGGGGTTATAGGAGATAAGGGTGGGGAGTGTTTTAGATATATATTTATTATTTAATATTGAATTTAAAAAAATTTAAATTTAAATTTTTGTATTAAAATTTACAATTAAACATTTGAATAATAAAATACATTTAATAAGTGGGATTTTGGGGTTATAGGGGATAAGGGTGGGGAGTGTTTTTGAGAAATATTTAATATTTTATAAAAAAAAAATATAAAATTAATTTTTGGGTTTAAAAATTAAAATTAAATAAATTACTAATACAATAAATTTCATAAGTGGGAATTGGGGGTTATAGGGGATAAGGGTGGGGAGTACTTTCAAAATATATGTAATATTTTATTTTTGAAAAATATAATGCAAAGTTCTAATTTCTTAATAAAAGTAAATTTTAATCTTTTTAATAATAAAATAAATTTCATAAGTGGTATTTTGGGGTTATAGGGGATAAGGGTGGGGAGTGTTTTATAAATATATAAACATTTTATTATTCATAAAAAATTATTTACATTTAGAAATGTTATTTTAATTAACATTTAACAATTTTAAGAAGATAATTCATTTAATAAGAGTGATGTAGGATTTATAGGGGATAAGGGTGGGTAGTGTTTACAAATTTGTAATTGTTTGAAAAAATCCAACATATATAGTAATCCTAATTCAATATAGATTGGAGTGGGAATAGTAAATTATTTATGGTCACTGTCCAGCACCTACTGTAATTTTTTATAGACTGGAGTGGGAATAGTAAATTATTTATGGTCACTGTCCAGCACCTACTCAAATTTATTATAGACTGGAGTGGGAATAGTAAATTATTTATGGTCAGTGTCCAGCACCTACTCTAATTTATTATAGACTGGAGTGGGAATAGTAAATTATTTATGGTCAGTGTCCAGCACATACTCTAATTTATTGTAGACTGGAGTGGGAATAGTAAATTTTTTATGGTTAGTGTCCAGCACCTACTCTAATTTATTATAGACTGGAGTGGGAATAGTAAATTATTTATGGTCAGTGTCCAGCACATACTCTAATTTATTATAGACTGGAGTGGGAATAGTAAATTAGTTATGGTCAGTGTCCAGCACCTACTCTAATTTATTATAGACTGGAGTGGGAATAGTAAATTAGTTATGGTTAGTGTCCAGCACCTACTCTAATTTATTATAGACTGGAGTGGGAATAGTAAATTATTTATGGTCACTGTCCAGCACCTACTGTAATTTTTTATAGACTGGAGTGGGAATAGTAAATTATTTATGGTCACTGTCCAGCACCTACTCTAATTTATTATAGACTGGAGTGGGAATAGTAAATTATTTATGGTCACTGTCCAGCACCTACTGTAATTTTTTATGGACTGGAGTGGGAATAGTAAATTATTTATGGTCACTGTCCAGCACCTACTCTAATTTATTATAGACTGGAGTGGGAATAGTAAATTATTTATGGTCACTGTCCAGCACCTACTGTAATTTTTTATAGACTGGAGTGGGAATAGTAAATTATTTATGGTCACTGTCCAGCACCTACTGTAATTTTTTATAGACTGGAGTGGGAATAGTAAATTATTTATGGTCACTGTCCAGCACCTACTCAAATTTATTATAGACTGGAGTGGGAATAGTAAATTATTTATGGTCAGTGTCCAGCACCTACTCTAATTTATTATAGACTGGAGTGGGAATAGTAAATTATTTATGGTCAGTGTCCAGCACATACTCTAATTTATTGTAGACTGGAGTGGGAATAGTAAATTTTTTATGGTTAGTGTCCAGCACCTACTCTAATTTATTATAGACTGGAGTGGGAATAGTAAATTATTTATGGTCAGTGTCCAGCACCTACTCTAATTTATTATAGACTGGAGTGGGAATAGTAAATTAGTTATGGTCAGTGTCCAGCACCTACTCTAATTTATTATAGACTGGAGTGGGAATAGTAAATTAGTTATGGTTAGTGTGCAGCACCTACTCTAATTTATTATAGACTGGAGTGGGAATAGTAAATTATTTATGGTCACTGTCCAGCACCTACTGTAATTTTTTATAGACTGGAGTGGGAATAGTAAATTATTTATGGTCACTGTCCAGCACCTACTCTAATTTATTATAGACTGGAGTGGGAATAGTAAATTATTTATGGTCAGTGTCCAGCACATACTCTAATTTATTGTAGACTGGAGTGGGAATAGTAAATTTTTTATGGTTAGTGTCCAGCACCTACTCTAATTTATTATAGACTGGAGTGGGAATAGTAAATTATTTATGGTCAGTGTCCAGCACCTACTCTAATTTATTATAGACTGGAGTGGGAATAGTAAATTAGTTATGGTCAGTGTCCAGCACCTACTCTAATTTATTATAGACTGGAGTGGGAATAGTAAATTAGTTATGGTTAGTGTGCAGCACCTACTCTAATTTATTATAGACTGGAGTGGGAATAGTAAATTATTTATGGTCACTGTCCAGCACCTACTGTAATTTTTTATAGACTGGAGTGGGAATAGTAAATTATTTATGGTCACTGTCCAGCACCTACTCTAATTTATTATAGACTGGAGTGGGAATAGTAAATTAGTTATGGTCAGTGTCCAGCACCTACTCTAATTTAATATAGACTGGAGTGGGAATAGTAAATTATTTATGGTCACTGTCCAGCACCTACTCTAATTTATTATAGACTGGAGTGGGAATAGTAAATTATTTATGGTCACTGTCCAGCACCTACTCTAATTTTTTATAGACTGGAGTGGGAATAGTAAATTATTTATGGTCAGTGTCCAGCACATACTCTAATTTATTATAGACTGGAGTGGGAATAGTAAATTTTTTATGGTTAGTGTCCAGCACCTACTCTATTTTATTATAGACTGGAGTGGGAATAGTAATTATTGATGGTCACTGTCCAGCAGCTACTCTAATTTTTTATAGACTTGAGTGGGAATAGTAAATTATTTATGGTCAGTGTCCAGCACCTACTCTAATTTATTATAGACTGGAGTGGGAATAGTAAATTATTTATGGTTAGTGTCCAGCACCTACTCTAATTTATTATAGACTGGAGTGGGAATAGTAAATTATTTATGGTCAGTGTCCAGCACCTACTCTAATTTTTTATAGACTGGAGTGGGAATAGTAAATTATTTATAGTCAGTGTCCAGCACCTACTCTAATTTATTATAGACTGGAGTGGGAATAGTAAATTATTTAGGGTCAGTGTCAAGCATCTACTTTTATTTATTATAGAGTGGAGTGGGAATAGTAAATTGTTTATGGTCAGTGTCCAGCAACTACTCTAATCTGTCTGGTATTTAATTTAATTAAATTACATTGATATAGTAGTTATAAAAATATATTTAAGTGAATATTATTTGTATTGTATTATTATATATTGGATTTGTAGTAATTAATTCTATATTTATAGTTTAGGATAATATATACATGTACCTTTTAATTTGATATGTTTGGAATATTTAATATTATTATTAGGAAAAATATATGAATATTTTGTATTGGAATAATGGGTAATGGCATTCTGTAATTTTATAATATTGATTGATTTGTAATTTTTTATAAAATAATTATTCTATATGTTAAATATTCATAATAGAAGATTAATATTAATAATCAGAGAAACACAATTCATAAGACAAGAACATGGTTTTTATTGTAGTTTTTTAAATTTGTTATTGTTTATTCATTTGAGTAAGATCATTCAGAAATAGCATTATTTACATTGTAATTACATTCAAACATATTGAATATAGGTCAGAACAAATTTTATGTACATTAAGGTGCCGATCACGATCCGGTAAAAAATTCCCCCGTGCGACTCGTATCGGGTCTTTTTACCGTACGAATCGTACAAGTGCCGTACGAACTGGCAATCACGATTCGCATGGTAAAAAGTCCATACGACCCGCACCGGGAATCATTCCCCACACGTCCTCGGGTCGGAAAATGTGTCCGACATGTCCTCGGACGATTTACCTTACAAACGTAAAAATCCAAGTCCGACCGAGGAATCACGATCCATCCCGTGCGTCCGAGCCTACAACCGTATGGAAAAAACACCGTCCGCACCGAACACCAATAGCAACCATGGAGACATGTGCCCGCATACGCGCCCAACACTCCCCCCAGCCCCCGTACGTCCGACACGTACCCCCCGTATATGTATACCCCCACCCGTCTATGTACACCCCAGTACGTTCCAGTCGTACCCCCACCCCAGTACGTGTCGTACCACCGTCAATGTACACCCCCCCACCCCTGTACGTGTCGTACCACCGTCTATGTACACCCCAGTACGTTCCAGTCGCACCCCCACCCCAGTACGTGTCGTACCCCCCGTGTACCTACACCCCAGTACGTTCGAGCCACACCCCCACCCCAGTACGTGTCACAGCCCCGTCTACCTACACCCCAGTACGTTCCAGTCGTACCCCCACCCCAGTACGTGTCGTACCCCCCGTGTACCTACACCCCAGTACGTTCGAGCCACACCCCCACCCCAGTACGTGTCATAGCCCCGTCTACCTACACCCCAGTACGTTCCAGTCGTACCCCCACCCCAGTACGTGTCGTACCACCGTCAATGTACACCCCCCCACCCCTGTACGTGTCGTACCACCGTCAATGTACACCCCTCCACCCCTGTACGTGTCGTACCACCGTCTATGTACACCCCAGTACGTTCCAGTCGTACCCCCACCCCAGTACGTGTCGTACCACCGTCAATGTACACCCCCCCACCCCTGTACGTGTCGTACCACCGTCAATGTACACCCCCCCACCCCTGTACGTGTCGTACCACCGTCTATGTACACCCCAGTACGTTCCAGTCGTACCCCCACCCCAGTACGTGTCGTACCACCGTCAATGTACACCCCCCCACCCCTGTACGTGTCGTACCACCGTCAATGTACACCCCCCCACCCCTGTACGTGTCGTACCACCGTCAATGTACACCCCCCCACCCCTGTACGTGTCGTACCACCGTCTATGTACACCCCAGTACGTTCCAGTCGTACCCCCACCCCAGTACGTGTCGTACCACCGTCAATGTACACCCCCCCACCCCTGTACGTGTCGTACCACCGTCAATGTACACCCCCCCACCCCTGTACGTGTCGTACCACCGTCTATGTACACCCCAGTACGTTCCAGTCGTACCCCCACCCCAGTACGTGTCGTACCACCGTCAATGTACACCCCCCCACCCCTGTACGTGTCGTACCACCGTCAATGTACACCCCCCCACCCCTGTACGTGTCGTACCACCGTCAATGTACACCCCCCCACCCCTGTACGTGTCGTACCACCGTCTATGTACACCCCAGTACGTTCCAGTCGCACCCCCACCCCAGTACGTGTCGTACCCCCGTGTACCTACACCCCAGTACGTTCGAGCCACACCCCCACCCCAGTACGTGTCACAGCCCCGTCTACCTACACCCCAGTACGTTCCAGTCGTACCCCCACCCCAGTACGTGTCGTACCCGCCGTGTACCTACACCCCAGTACGTTCGAGCCACACCCCCACCCCAGTACGTGTCATAGCCCCGTCTACCTACACCCCAGTACGTTCCAGTCGTACCCCCACCCCAGTACGTGTCGTACCACCGTCAATGTACACCCCCCCACCCCTGTACGTGTCGTACCACCGTCAATGTACACCCCCCCACCCCTGTACGTGTCGTACCACCGTCTATGTACACCCCAGTACGTTCCAGTCGTACCCCCACCCCAGTACGTGTCGTACCACCGTCAATGTACACCCCCCCACCCCTGTACGTGTCGTACCACCGTCAATGTACACCCCCCCACCCCTGTACGTGTCGTACCACCGTCTATGTACACCCCAGTACGTTCCAGTCGTACCCCCACCCCAGTACGTGTCGTACCACCGTCAATGTACACCCCCCCCACCCCTGTACGTGTCGTACCACCGTCAATGTACACCCCCCCACCCCTGTACGTGTCGTACCACCGTCTATGTACACCCCAGTATGTTCCAGTCGTACCCCCACCCCAGTACGTTCCTGGCGCACCCCCAACACAACCTCCTAAGTACGGAGCGCACCCCATGCCCCAACATCACAACCGCATGTACGAGTCGTACAAAGCCACACACAAGGACCAAATCGTACAACCAAATGGCCCATGTACACACCGTACACACGCTCAAAACGCACGTACACAACAAGGAAAAAACAAAACAACTCAACAATACACCATTCGAAAGGCACACAGCCACTAAACATGGCCAACAACCACTAAAATAACACAATCACTGACCTGCAACTGTCAAAAACAAACAGAGGCCCAATACACCACCACTCCTTATAACACACCCACCCAAAATTCAAACACTGCCACACCCACCCATGGACCAATAAAAAGGGCCCACACACACAAACCATGAGCCTTTGCAACAGACCCACTGCTGCCAGACACCACAGAACCAGACTACAAGCGACACCACATCTTACACTTGCACACCTTCACACGACCACCCTCACAAACACCCTCTCATCACATTCACACACACACACAACCATCCACACCCCCCCCCAACATCCACACACCCCCCACACCCACACCATCCCCACCCACACCCCTCACCATGCCCACTACCAAGAATCCAAAGTTCAGTCACCGAGAGTTGGAGGTCCTTGTTGATCAAATCCTCAGAGTCGAGCCACAGATCTTTGGAACATTGGTCAGAAGCACCAGCCAGGCAGCCAAAACAGCCATGTGGCAGACCATCGTCGATGCTGTGAATGCTGTTGCGGACACCAGGAGGACCAAGCAGGATTGCCAGAACAGGTGGTACGATCTGCGGAGGAGGGTCAGAGCCAAGAGACAGGAGGAACACGACCAGGCCAACGCCACCGGAGGAGGGCCCTCCCGCAGACCCGTACAGTACCATCCCTGGGAGGAGAGGGTGATGGCCATACTGCCGGTGGAGGCAGTTGAAGGAGTAGAAGGACTCCGAGACCCGGGTGAGTACACAAACAACGCACCTCACATGGGGGGAACTGCAACCACAACCAAAATTAATAACAGGCACGCAACCACCACAAGCCATCGCATTACTCAACCACACTCCATGAGCAGGCACATGCCACTGCTGCCACCATGCCCCATGCACCCAGCTGGACAATGTCAAGTCACAGGCCACAGAAGACAACAACACATGACACGGTAACCCGGATGGCGGGAGGGTGGGCACCAAGAATAACATAGTGCGACTCCAAAGCAGACAACAATGCCCTCTGCCCATATGGCCTAGGTCACAGCCAGACAAACACTGTGTCCCAACACAGGAATGACTTGCCAGCAAATGGCGGATGCCTTGCATCAACACATGGGGGTGAAGGCACTGTTTTGCACATGCCAGCAGCTAATGAACAGCCAACAGTGTGAAAGAGTGGCAGCACACACCACCACAGCAGCAGCGCACAGACACACAGCAGACAAAATGGGTGCCTGGAGATCAGAAACAAACTCACATCAACAGGCCAAGGGCCACTCAAAGATCTGCTAACAGTGTGTGCCCAGGAAGCTGGGCCAAGGTGACAGAGGGTGACACACGGAGGGAGGGAGAGGGGGACACAGAGGGAGGGAGAGGGGGACTGAGAGGGAGGGAGACACAGGAAGATGGACAGAGGGAGGAGGCTGACACACAGAGGGAGGGAGAGGGGGACAGAGAGGGAGGGAGAGGGGGACAGAGAGGGAGGGAGACACAGGAAGATGGACAGAGGGAGGAGGCTGACACACAGAGGGAGGGAGAGGGGGACAGAGAGGGAGGGAGAGGGGGACAGAGAGGGAGGGAGAGGGGGACAGAGAGGGAGGGAGACACAGGAAGATGGACAGAGGGAGGAGGCTGACACACAGAGGGAGGGAGAGGGGGACACAGAGGGAGGGAGACACAGGAAGATGGACAGAGGGAGGAGGCTGACACACAGAGGGAGGGAGAGGGGGACACAGAGGGAGGGAGACACAGGAAGATGGACAGAGGGAGGAGGCTGACACACAGAGGGAGGGAGAGGGGGACACAGAGGGAGGGAGAGGGGGACACAGAGGGAGGGAGAGGGGGACACAGAGGGAGGGAGAGGTGGACAGAGAGGGAGGGAGAGGGGGACAGAGAAGGAGGGAGACACAGGGAGAGCAAATCAGTCCTGTGGTGTGTGGGAATGTCTGCTCGTCAGCAGGTGGACTGCGTGCATGTAGACAAGGGTGGCCAGTGCCAGAACCCCCCCTCTTCATCATGGCAAAACGCAGGGCCATGTCACAACCTGTACACGAGCACAAGGACAGCCACCTGCATCATATGAGTGTGTGGATCCACTCCATGTGCACATGTACAGTGCTACAAGGAAGGCGCAAATGCATAGCTCGGCACACATGCACACTCCACTGCTGACTGCAGTCACACTTGACGCAGCAAGTAAGACTGTGCCACACATAGTTAAAGGGGCCAAATTGGTGCCCAAGGGACACACACATGCACAAGTGCACTGTGAGTGGAATGCAAGACAGATCCTAATTCCAAGAGGAAATGTGCCAACTTTGTAACGGATGAAACATGGATGTTGCATGGATCAAAATTAACATTTTCTCTCTCACACACAGGTCAACGTCGTGCTGCACCCCCCAACACTGGGGGGGAACACTCACAGGACCCGGATCTGCAGGAGACCGATCCCACCGGCAGCGACCACTCTCACCACTCTGCGGACGACCCCGACCGACCTGGCCCCTCTGGTGTCCAACCACCTGCAGCACCTGCGTCAGGTACAACCGTGCCAACCACCACCCCCACTCCTGCCACATCCCAGGAGACACCCAGGATCCCTGCCCCAACACCACAATGCAGCCAGGCTCGCCAGGAGGGACACGGTGTCCCGGGCACCCAGGAGGAGGCAGGCGACAACGCCAATGCCACCCCTCAGGGGTCCCGGAGACCCGATGTGCCCACAAGTGCAGGCCAGACGCAAGTGGGCAGGGGTGGTGGGAGTGGAGGACGGCGGAGGCGCGAGCCTGACCAGTTGGCTGGGGATCCGGTATTTTCACATGTCCGTAACATCCTGGACTCATACCGGCAGGACACCACGGGCATGGCCCAGGTTGTGTCCGTCCTCGAGGGGATCAAGGTCCAGCAGGCCCAGCAACATGCGGAGCTAATAGCCTGTCTACAGCTACACCAACGGAGGATGGAGGACAGACAGGCTGAGCAAGTGACGGCGTCCCAGGGGATTCACGCTGAACTCCGTCGGATGGCCGACACCATGGCCGACCCTCCCTGTGCCAGAAGGCGGAGAACATCACCACCCACAGGGAGGGATCATGAGGAGGAGGAGGAAACATCCGACGGAGCATCCCAGACGTCGTCACGGCCTGCTGCTGAGGTTCCCCGCAGGAAGCCGGGTCGTCCACGGAAAGGACCGTGAGGGTGGCTGCTACATCACCATCTCCCAGGACACCTGGCCTGGCACCTGGCCCACTGGAGCAACAGCATCACAGCATCAAGAGACATTCTCTGCCACATGGCCCTGCTGGTCACTGGCTGACCAATGTTGACAAAGACTGTGGCATGGACTATGAGGATTTCCAATGGCAAGGACACCAACTCCCCTACTGAACTTTGGATTCCCTAATCCCGGAAAGCCCCCCACTTTGTCCCCCCCCCCCTAATAAATCACACTATTAAGAGTAGATGCCTGCTGGTAGCATTATTACCTAACATGTGTCTTGTACAGTCTAAACATGCCTGAGTCATCTGTTCACTTCAACCATCCACACCCTGGGGCCTGAGTCTGGCACAGGACACATGGGTCACAGTTTATTAGGCAAGACAGACATGGAGCACCATACACACCCGTGATGTGCAGAACCAGCTGAGGGGGTGGCCGAACAACCGTGCTGACAGACACATTGAGTACAGCAACAGTCATGCGCAGAGGTCAGGGAACCTGGCCCGTGTCCTGAGGGGCACCCAGGTACGTGTAGACAGGTGGCAGAACCATGTCCTGCAAGCTTGAGTCCGGTGGATGCAGAGAATGGGGGCCTGGACAACGTTGGATGCATGGGGATGGCACATGTCACACTACCCACACAGTCATGGACATCATGCCCAATACACAGTCTCAGCACACACACACAGCTTGCATCTTGCCACTCGACACATTGACACATAGCCACAATCTGGGAATACCATGCCAGACATGCAGGATGCACCGTGCCAACACACCAGCATTGACTGAGCAGAGGCACCTTGGAGGCATAGGGACACCTTTAATAGTCATGTTTTTGGGATTGCAGAGGCAACTTGAAGTACACATGAACACATCATGTGGAGTAACATGTGGCTCAAACACTGGCACCCCCCTTCTGCAGCACAAATGCGTGATAGCCATGGTACTGGCACACAAGCGTCGGCTAACAGCTAAATACCCACAGCTGCACACGGAGAGCCTGCCATACACCATAGATCCGCTGATGTGGAAGTCCCACGCCATGTCAAGCCAATGTCAACCGTATGTGTCCGAGGGCAGTGTCACACACATTGATGCCATCATCACAATCCACCATCCCATCACTGATGACTGACAACCAGGCAGCCCATCTATTCTGGTGTACCCAGCTGCATGTCGTGTCCCATGGGGATGCAACATGACTGCAGAGGAACCAAACCCCGACCTGGGCAGTGTGCACACATCGTGAACAACTGCCACACCCAATACACCCCAGATGCATCCCTTACCCCATGGAGACTTCCAAACGTGTCCGTGCCTGTAACGCTGAGTCAGCCCACGATGCCATGTCCATGAGGAATAGCAGTGCCACAACAATGCAACCAGCAGATGGCATGCGCAGGTACCTGGGGAAGAGAGACACACAAGAAGTCAGCCACAAAAAGCACAGCCACTTGCATGTGCATTGACTCGACACATGTATGGATGACAACATGCTAGGTCACAATTATGACTGGGGAAATACTACCATCACTGCCACCATCACTCCAGTGACACACCCACACACACCTCTGACTCACGTGCCATACATGCAGGTGGACACACACATCACAACACATGCCACACGGGGACCAAGGCGTGCACACTCAGACACTGGTACTCACCACTAAGCAAAGAAGTCGCGTATGAGCCGAGTCCGGATGTCCTCTTGCGGCTCCACATCCTCCACATCACTAGCCCCATTGCCAAGCCCTTCGTCCTCCACGGGTGGATGGTCCTCGTCATGTTGATTCAGGATGAGTGGCACAGCTCTTTCAACTGCCATGTTGTGCAGCATGCAGCAGACCATGAAGATCTTGCAAACCTTTGCCGGGGCATATGGGAGTGCGCCGCCGGTCTTGTGGAGGCACCGGAATCGGCTCTTCAGCATGCCAAACGTCCTCTCTATCACTCGCCTTGTCCGGCCATGGGCGGTGTTGTAGCGGAGCTGGGCCGGCGTGATGGGGTTGCGGAGAGGTGTCAGCAGCCAAGGCATGTTGGGATAGCCAGCGTCCCCTACATGGGAAGCACATGGACATCGTTAGAACTGGCGAAGCGGTAGTGCTGCTCGGCCAAACAGAATACAGGACAGACAGACTGTACCCACCAACAACACATGCTCGTTCGTTGCGCAGCTGCATCATCATATCAGGCATCCCGCTACGCCTCATGATGTAGGCATCGTGTGCTGATCCTGGGAAACGAGCACAGACATGTGAAATCACCATGTTGGACAGACACACCACAAGGGCATTGATGGAGTGGTAGTGCTTCCGATTGCGGTACGCCACCCCCCGTGCGTGTGGTGGTACCAAACCTACATGTGTCCCATCTATGGACCCAATGACATGGGGCATCCCTCCCAGGGCATAGAAACCACGCTTGACCTCAGTCATCTGTTCAGGGGTTGGGAACTTGATGAAGTCATCCAGGTGAATCAACATGGCCTCCAAGAAATCATGCAGCACACCGCTGAACATGCTCTGGGACATGCCACCAACATGAGCTATGGTATTTTGGAAGGTACCCGTGGCAAGGAAATGTAGGGCAGCCATTACCTTCAGCTGGGGTGTCAGTGCCGTAGGATACCTGTGCTGCGGTTGCAGGTGTGGTGCCAGTCTCGCCGTCAGCTCCAGAATCAACGGTTGGGTGAAGCGGTAGAGCCGGATCCTGTCATTCTCCTGCATGGTGGCCAAGTCTGGAATTCTTCGGGCAACAGGAGGCGCTCTGCAGTAATTTGGAAGTGACAAGGAAGAGTGAGTGCACTACGAGAACAACTCATGTCTACTGAGCACATGTAAATCTGGCAATACACACATGCCACATAGGGAGTCAGGCATGTGCTACATGCCCAGGACACGTATGGATGCAAGGTGACACTCCTTCCAAGACCCAGCTACACACGGTGATTGAGAACCTCCCCATGCCACGCCATGGAAATAGCTGTGTCCCAGTGCAAGTGCACTGCCCGACGCAAGACAGGAGTGACATACACCCACACATCAGCAGAAGTGTGATGCCGATTGCAGAGACTGGCAGCGGAACACTTGAGCCACAGGTCACATGACATTACACTAGTCCAGCCCACACACCTTGCCATGAAGGTGCACATGTCATGACTCACCACACATTCCTTGTGAGTTTGCTGACATGGCCTTGTCACGCTACTCCGTGTCCCTTGCATACATGTGCACCTCACATCCGAGAACACATGTGGCATGGTGTTGGGAACAGTGTGCAATGACAATCTACACACAGCCACATGTTGGTTGCTGCAACGGCTGCAGCTTTTGAGGGTGCTACAACATCAACCTGATGTAAATCCCGGACACATATATGGCATAGTCACATTGTGCACTGTGGGTAGTGATAAGTCATGTGTCATGAACCCTGTACCTGGCATCATGGGACACTTCCGTGTGTTGGTGTCGGTGCCATGCCAGTGACGCTCACCCCAAGTGCGCAGTCCCACATGCACACATGTCAAAGGAGTCAAGGGCATGCCTGGCACACATTGCACCCTCACACAGTACACATGTACACATCTCATCATACATCTGGTGCCTTCTCCACTCAGGAGGCATGTTCCACATCACAGCCTGTGACACCTGTGCCCCACACATGTGGTAATGCACAGACGATGCCTTGATGTCCATTCCTGGACAAGTATGTCCATCCATGGACAAGTATGTCCGCCCTATTCCTACATGTGTGTCGCCTATCACCACAGTGATGTGTAAAATCCGCCGTACTGCTGCTGAGAGGGCCTGTGCATGTTCCCAAATCACTGTGGGAGTGCTGCCGTATGTGTACCCATCGTGATGGCGAGCGTAGATGCGAGTGTACGGTCCGTGTCACTACGGGTACGCATACGCGTGCAGACCCATAGTGATGGAGAGCGTAGATGCGAGTGTACGGCCCTATCACTATGGGTCTGCACGCGTATGCGTACCCGTAGTGGTACGGACCGTACACTCGCATCTACGCTCACTATCACTATGGGTCTGCACGCGTATGCGTACCCGTAGTGGTACGGACCGTACACTCGCATCTACGCTCACTATCACTACGAGTACGCATACGCGTGCAGACCCATAGTGATAGTGAGCGTAGATGCGAGTGTACGGTCCGTACCACTACGGGTACGCATACGCGTGCAGACCCATAGTGATGGAGAGGGTAGGCATGCATGTACGGGCCGTTGCCATGCATTTGGGGTGCCCTAGGGCCCCCACACGCACCGTACCTGTGTGTGATGCTCCAAATTACATAGGGGACAAGTATTAAGGCCTACATGCATGCTGGTTGTCATGGAGACCAAGTTCAAAATTCGAAATTGTTCTGGAAGGTGCACAGCAGAAGTCAGTTGGAATTTGTCTACTTTGTTGCAATGTGTTTGTGGGGCTGACATCATGCAGGAGAATGAAACCGATAGAGAACACACAGACTGCTAGGTTTGTAGGGATTGGTGGAAACATAGGATGCAAATGTGAGTGACCAATCTCTCTGTACTCCTGTGCATGAGACTGGGCAGAAGGGCACATATAAGGCAGCCAGGTCCCATGAGGGAGCACTTGCCTGCACATCTTTGCATTCGTCGACCCAGCTGCTGCTACTGATTCTCTGGAACCATGTCAAGGGCTGTGGAGAGGACACAGCCATTCACCCTGGAGGAGAACATGGCTCTGCTGGATGTGATCCTCCCACAGTACCCCATGCTGTATGGGCGACCAGGGTATCAGGTGAGTGCATAGGCCACTGCCACAGACTGTCCCTATGTTGTGACTGTGACTTCTGCCATTGCGTCCAGGTGTAACACACATGCCATGTACTGTCGGGGGGGTCCCAGGGGGGGGGTGCCTGATGTCTCCCAGCAGTGCCCTGAGACAGGAGGGGTGGGGGCCTATCACTCACAGCAGTGCCCTGAGACAGGAGGGGTGGGCCCAGAGTGCTCCCAGCAGTGCCCTGAGACAGGAGGGGTGGGTACAATGTGCTCCCAGCAGTGCCCTGAGACAGGAGGGGTGTGTGCCTATCACTAACAGCAGTGCCCTGAGACAGGAGGGGTGGGTACAGAGTGCTCCCAGCAGTGCCCTGAGACAGGAGGGGTGGGTACAGAGTGCTCCCAGCAGTGCCCTGAGACAGGAGGGGTGGGTACAGTGTGCTCCCAGCAGTGCCCTGAGACAGGAGGGGTGTGTGCCTGTCACTAACAGCAGTGCCCTGAGACAGGAGGGGTGGGTGTGATGCACAGTGTGAGCCTTGATCATTGATTGTGACATTGCCATCATTCCACCTGTGTACCCACTGTGGCACGTAGTGCTTTTTCCCCTCAACAGGGGATGATGTCCCTATGACAAAGGTGCAATGCGTTGGCTGCATGACATGCCTTGTTGTAACCAGCTAATTTGTACCCATATGTCTCTCTGTGACATGTGGCTGGTGTATTGATGTGGTGTCACTTGTTCTACCTCACAGGTAGGCGCCACTGCCAAGGAGCAGATCTGGCTGACCGCCGTCAGTGCCGTGAGGCGTGTGGATGGTCGGAGGCGGAGACTTCCCCAGGTGAGGAAACGCTGGCAGGATATCCGGTGCTGGACGCGGAGGATTGCACGGCTCCTGCTGGGGGACTCACCTGAGAGCCACAAGAACCGCGGCCGCCGCCGTCTGAGCCACCTCCACAGGCGTGTGCTGCCGGTGGTCTTTCCAGACCTGGAGAGGCGCTTACAGGCGATGCAGCAGCCGGAAGGGGGTAGGTACATGTGTGTTTGTTGTGTGTCACCGGCATTTGTAAGGGCACAGTAGCATGAATTCACTGGCAGGGTTTAAAGGTGCTGTGCAGATCCTGTTTGCCCCAGTATAGCGCTGTGCCCCTGCCACCCTTCCCCTCCTTGCAATGTGTTCCCTGGTCTGTGTGTAGTCACTCCTCCACAGGGTAATGTAGGCTGGCGCTTTGTCCACGGGAACAATGTCTGTAGCATCATGTGTGGGGGTGGTGTGTAACAGGTTGTGGGACATTGCCTGTGCACTGTCAAGTTCACTGCATGTGGGTTCCATATCAGTTGGCACTGATGCTGACTCCAGACATGGGAGTTGGTCTCTCATGTGTCATGCCTTACAGCGCGCATGTCCCATGTAGTGGCCTGTGACATGATGTGCATGAGTGTGCGATACACATAGTGCAGGGATGGTGACGTGTGTTGCAGTCATTACCATTCAGTAGCATGTAGTTGCGTGCCCACTACTGTCCCCTGGGGCACCTTTTCCTCAGTGGTGTATGTGTCATCATAAACGTGGCCACTGTCAGTGTCTACAGCGTAAGTTGTGCTCTCTGCCATTGTCCCCTGTCACCATGTATATAGACGTGCTATTTTGTACAGGTGTCCACTGTGCAGCCTGACCTGATTGTCCTTCTTCATACTCACAGTTGCCAGTGCCTGTGTGTCTTGCTATACTCATCTGAGGATGGGCACTGGTACCACATTATTTGTACAGGCGCACCTTGGCTGTTTGGCGTTCAATCTCGCTTTTTGCCTGCCCCTGTGTGTATCACCCAGACTATGAGATGTTGGTGCCACCTGTGTCTCAACAATTTGCCTCGTGTAGGGTCTTGTTGGGGCGGGCAATGCCTATGTGTTAAATCCTGATTACCACTTGCTGGGTCTGGGCAGTGTGTGATGTGTCTGGACACACACGCAATGTGCAGTGACAGAGTCATGTTGTGCATGTTTTCAGCATTACCTATGCAGCATGTGTCTCAAGTTCATGGATATGGTCCCTGGTCATCGGTATTTTCGCCAACGCTGTGTGGTGCAGATGCAGTGCTGGATTGTCCCCAGGGCCTGGGTGCTATGTCAGACTCCTTTTCCTGTGTTTAGCTATTGTCTCATGCTCTCCATGGTATTTCAGTGGCATGGTGGCTCAACCAACTGTGTGTTTCATGCCCTACATCGGTACCCTGTTCAGTAGATGTTAGGGATCTTCCTTTTCAGGCCATGCAATGTTACCTATGTGGATTGGACTCATGTGACAGATGTGTACAGATGTCTGATTATTTCTGTCTCTCCACCCTGCCCACAGCATCGTCGGGGGACACAGAGGGAGACATGGACACAGACCAGGCGGAGGGACCGAGCACCAGTGCCAGCCGTGACATCGGGTCTGGCACATCGAGTGGTACAGAGGCGGAGGAGAGTGTGGCCGAGGACCTGTCGACTGGCACATCAGACTACGAAGCTGACAGGTCCGGGGACGATGTCTCCGAGTGGGCGGAGGCTGCACCAGCAGCTGACAGCGGAACAACACCTCGCACCGCCCCCTCAGTTTCCACCAGCCGCCTCCCACTTGCTCGTGTCCCTTCCCAGCGTGCCCGGTCACAGCATGTCTCCTTCCTGCCAGGCACCGCACCCCCTGCCCCTGTCTCCACTGCTGCCGCCAATGCAGAGTCTGTGGACATCCAGCGGCAACTGCAGGTTGGTCAGGCTGCGATCCTTAATGTCCTCCATGCCCACGGCAAAACCCTCACCAACATCGAGGCTTTCTTGGAGGGCATTCATTCATCGCAGGCTGACCAACGCAACTTGCTGAGATCCATCGACTCCACACTGACTGCAGCAGTGGGTCTCCTGCAGCGCGACCTCCCCCCACCTACCCCTGCCCCATCCACACTTCCCGCTCCCATGCCTGTCACACGTACACCCAGACGTCGGCATGCACCCACATCAACGGACACGGGCACCACACCAGCAGGGAAGGTCCACCGCACTCCTCCTGACACGCACACACAGGGTGAGGTAGGCACACCCACTGGGTCGGGGGGCAAACGTGTGACACGCAGCCATAGTGGGAGTCCGCATTCCACCCAGTCCACTCCCTCCAAATCCCCTCCCCTCAGCTCTCCTGGCCACATCTCCCCCAAGGACACCTTCATGGCCGCTCTGTCCCTGAGCCCCACAGTTACACCACCACGCAAGCGGTCAAGGAGGTCCCCGGTCAGGGTGGTTGAGTCTCCCCCCCTGTCTCCACCCTCCCCCGGTGGCGCTGCGACCCATCCCTCTGACCCCCCCCCTCCTTGGGGCCTGAGGTCCCTTCGGGTGCAGGGGACTCCCTGGAGGACCTTGCAAAGGTGTGTAGTGCCATCCTGGCCTCCGCCTTTGGCACTGACCCACCCCCTGTGGTGGAGTCCTCCATCCCTGCACCCACAACGCCGCCCCTTTGCCCTGATGTCCCTGCGGTGCCTGTTGCTTCTCCCCCCCCTGATGCCCTCACCAGTGTGGAAGACGATGCCATTTGACTGTGCAGGCAAGGTAGGGGACACGCATCCCACTGTGTCCCCCATCCAGCTGAGAATCATTGACTGCCCTATGGGCTTTGTGAAGATTGAACTGCCTGCGATCCACGGACATTGTGCTCATGCTGAATAAAGCTTAATTTTGTTTTCATTATCACACTACTGCTATGCTGGTATTGGTTTTGGTGGGGCTGCTACATGGTTTTGGGTGGTGTGTAAGGGTTTGGGTGTGTGGGATGTGTAGTAGTGTACTGCTCATTGGTGGGACCCTGTGATCTGTGTGCCATCACAAGGTGTTGGCTAACTTTCTTTGTTCATGTAAGCAGTTACTGCATGGTGCACTTGTCCCAGGGTGTATTCCTTCCTCTGTGTACCCAGCTTTCTTCCCTGCAGGGTGTTCCCAATGTTTAGCGCAGAGCTGTGTCTACATGAGCTGTGTGTGTGACGGAGCCCTTCTACTTTGGCCATGCATGCAGGGCCATGTCTCCACCTGCGACAATCGTGGCATCCTTGGTGATCACTGTACTTGTGTGTGGAGTCTGTTGACATGAGTTCATGGGGACATGTTCCCTTGTAGCCAGTATGCATGTGGATAATTCTGGCCTCACACACATGTGTTACACCCCTCCTGTATCAGGGCACTGCTGGGAGTGATGGGCACCCACCCCTCCTGTCTCAGGGCACTGCTGGGAGGACTCCACACCCACCCCTCCTGTCTCAGGGCACTGCTGGGAGGACTCCGCACCCACCCCTCCTGTCTCAGGACACTGCTGGGAGGACTCCACACCCACCCCTCCTGTCTCAGGGCACTGCTGGGAGGACTCCACACCCACCCCTCCTGTCTCAGGGCACTGCTGGGAGGACTCCACACCCACCCCTCCTGTCTCAGGGCACTGCTGGGAGGGCTCTGCACACACACCTCCTGTCTCTGGGCACTGCTGGGAGGACTCTGCACACACCCCTCCTGGGTCTGGACACTGCTGGGGGGACTCTGCACACACCCCTCCTGGGTCTGGACACTGCTGGGAGGACTCTGCACCCACCCCTCCTGTCTCAGGGCACTGCTGGGAGGACTCTGCACACACCCCTCCTGGGTCTGGACACTGCTGGGAGGACTCCACACCCACCCCTCCTGTCTCAGGGCACTGCTGGGAGGACTCTGCACCCACCCCTCCTGTCTCAGGGCACTGCTGGGAGGACTCCACACCCACCCCTCCTGTCTCTGGGCACTGCTGGGAGGACTCTGCACACACCCCTCCTGGGTCTGGACACTGCTGGGGGGACTCTGCACACACCCCTCCTGGGTCTGGACACTGCTGGGAGGACTCTGCACCCACCCCTCCTGTCTCAGGGCACTGCTGGGAGGACTCTGCACACACCCTCCTGTCTCTGGGCACTGCTGGGAGGACTCTGCACACACACCTCCAATTTCTGGATATGTACGCTTGGGACATACACGGTGTGGGTGCGCTCCATGCATTCGAGGTGAGGGTACGGGTCGTACTTACACTGTTGGGGTGGGGGGTACGCTCCATGCATACGCGGTTGGGGGTACGGGTCGTACTTACACTGTTGGGGTGGGGGGGTACGCTCCATGCATACGCGGGTGAGGGTTCGTGTCGTACTTACACTGTTGGCATGGGGGTACGCTCCATGCATACGCGGGTGGGGGTACGGCTCGTACTTACACTGGTGGGGGTGGGGGTATGGTCCGTACGTCCGCGGGTGAGGGTTCGAGTCGTACTTACACTGTTGGGGTGGGGGGCACGCTCCATGCATACGCGGGTGGGGGTACGGGTCGTACTTACACTGTTGGCATGGGGGTTACGCTCCATGCATACGCGGGTGAGGGTACGGGTCGTACTTACACTGTTGGCATGGGGGGTACGCTCCATGCATACGCGGGTGGGGGTACGGGTCGTACTTACACTGGTGGGGGTGGGGGTACGGTCCGTACGTCCGCGGGTGAGGGTTCGAGTCGTACTTACACTGTTGGGGTGGGGGGTACGCTCCATGCATACGCGGGTGGGGGTACGGGTCGTACTTACACTGTTGACATGGGGGGTACGCTCCATGCATACGCGGGTGGGGGTACGGGTCGTACTTACACTGTTGGCATGGGGGGTACGCTCCATGCATACGCGGGTGGGGGTACGGGTCGTACTTCCACTGTTGGCATGGGGGGTACGGTCCGTACGTCCGCGGGTGAGGGTTCGAGTCGTACTTACACTGTTGGGGTGGGGGTACGCTCCATGCATACGCGGGTGGGGGTAGGGTCCGTACATATCCGTCCCCACGCTATGTGATGCTTGTGCGGGCCGTACCGAGGCCTTTGCCACGTGGGTACGATCCGTCCCGCCATTGTTGGGGTGACGTGTGTGTGGGCGTGGTACGACTCGTACCCACGCTCTTGAGGCGTGGGTACGGGACGTACCTGTCTGGTTGTGTTGCCGGTTCGCGTGGTGACGGACTTCCGTTGTGGCGGTCGCTGGCTTATCAGGACACACCCCCACCCCCTCGTGGTGACCAGGGCATGGGAGTCAGGTATGTCCAGGCCATGTGTGACTTATGTGGTTGTTTTGTGGTCTGCCCTGGTCGTGCCACCCCCACCCCACCCCACTTTCCCCCCTCCCTTAGTTATTCTGACCTTCTGCGGCGTCTGCGTCGGTGCCTGTAGAGCAGGTGGACTGCTATGAGGGCAGGGATGACTCGTAGGTTCGGGTCCATGTCTGTCCGTCGCGTACTGGTACTCCAATCGCGTCGTCCTGTCGCGTACGGGTCCTCCTTGGTGGCGTCGTCCTGTGTGTCCGTCACGTACTGGTCCTCCTTGTTCGCGTCGTCGTCTGTCCGTCGCGTACTGGTGGTCCTTGTTCGCGTCGTCCTGATTTCCCGGCAGTTTTTGGCTGCCGCAAAATATTCACCGTGCGGGGTGACGTCGGTGCGAATCGTGATTCCTGGGTCGTGAATGGCTGGCTGCGAGCGTCCCGACGTCAGGTCGGCACTTTCCCGGATCGCATTGGTAGGTGTTTTTTTGTTCGGTCGGACTTTTTTACGAATCGTACGGTCATGGTGTACCCGTGCGATTCGTAATTCCTTGTTTGTAGAAATTGACGACCGGGTACGCGTCGGACGGAGAATATGCTCCGTCCGACGGTTCGTACCCAGTTTTTACCGGATCGTGATCGGCACCTAAGTATATTTTCTAACATTTTTAAGTAAATTATAAAGATTATTAATAATGTTGTACAATGTAGTGTTTTAAATTAAAATTAACATAGCAATAGGTTTTGTAAATCTTTATACAAAACTTTTAACAAATATTTTCATATATAAACATTTTAATATTTGTAGTACAAACATGTTATACCTTTTTTATTAATATTAATATGTAAAATATTAATATTAATTATTTTTACAATGTTTTCGAAACAAACATCTTTTTAACATAAATAAAATTTTAGCATTCATGCAAAAAAAATTTAACAATTTTTCATATATTGTTCTGTAGTATTATCTTTTTAGAAATTATAATAATAAATATTTTAAATTTTAAAATATTTATTTATATAATTTTACAAATTAGGAATATTTGTTGACAATTTGTAGGTAAATTAAAAAAATAGGTATATTTTTGCTAAATAATATAAAAAATTTGTGTGTGAATTTACTGTTTTACCTGATTTATTTAGGGCTTTTTAGTATAGTTAAATGTTTTATTATGTTTTGGACACTCTATTTTGAAACCGGGTAATGTTGTTTTGGGTCATTTGGTTTGAAGGGAAGCTCGCGGTTGGGAGTTACTTCGCGTCGTGAAAGGTAAGGTTTGTTTTATGTGTTTTAGATGGTTTTAAATTTACTTTTGAGCCTAGTTAGATAATGTTTAGTGTAGCTGTACATCTATTAGTTATATTTGGAAATGTTATGTGTTAGAGTTGCGTGTTGTGTTTTTACGTGTTTTTAACGATGTGTAGGCATGTTTCGAAAGTTAGGTTTAAGGTGTTTAATGTATATTTAGAAGTGTTTTAAATCTAGTATTATTGTTAGTAAGTGTTTATGTGTTGTTTTATGTGGGTGGGAATGTCAGTTGCTTTGTTTTTACTATTTCTTTTCTAGGTTATTCGTTTCGGATGGACTCTTTTTTTTTTTTAAAGAAGTGTGTGTTCGTTTTATGAACAATATGTTTTTTACACTACTTTAAAAGTTTCGGTTTTCATGGATCGTTTTTTAATATTTTTAGCTATTTTCGGGTTTTTCATGGATTTTCGAAGGATATTTGGTGAATGGCTTATGGATTTAATCGCCAGTTGTATTTTAGCATTTTTTTTTGGGAACCTTTTTTTTTAAGTTTGGATTGTGTAAGCAGGAAATGGATTTTTCAGACTTTGGAATAAACGTGGTAAGTTAATTTATTATTATTTCTTGTGGGTGGGTATTGTTTAATATTATTGTTCATTTTTATTTTATTACAAATATTATTAATGTGTGTTAATATATTTTTGACAATATGTATAAATATGTTACACACAGTAATTATTTTTGTAATAAGATACATATATTTTATGTGTTTGATATTATTGAAAATGGGTAATTAGTCATTTATTTGTATTTGTACTTTAAAGAAGTGTTTTAGCTATGATGTTTAGGTATTCTAGGCCTTTGGTAGTAGGGTACAATTTTACTTGTTGCTCTAGATATTTATACATTTGTTTAGTTTGTTTTGAGGTTTTTGGAGTTAGCTGAGTTATGGATTGTTCCATTCGGAACTCTTGATAACTCTGTTCTTTTTGTAGGCATGATATAAATCTTTCTAGTGTTGGTTTTGTTCTGCCTGTTGATTGTAGGAAGGCGTTATGCCATCCTTCAACTGCGTTATTAGTTTTGGATTCTCCATTTAAGGTGCTTCTGTATACGTTCCACCAGGGAATTAAGAATTTAGGGTTTCTTCTGTGGCCAGATCTATGTAGTCTGCCGACCCATGTATCTTCGAAATAGTCCAATAGTGAACTTAGTTTTTCTTCATTTTGTTTGTAGAAGGCGCTGTCTATTAAAATGTTGTAATGTTCTGTTACGTCTGTGTCAGGTACATAAGCTAGTGCTATGAGTTTTTTTATTTGATATGCAAAAGATGAATTAGTTGCATATTCAATGCTTAGGGCTGATTTTTGCATGTGTCTCCATAGGCATTGATTAAAATGATAGTAACAGCCTTGTATGGAGGTATGGGGGTGTGTTTTTAATATAGAATTAATCATTGCATGTTCAAAATCTAGGATTATTTTTTGTGGGGAAAAGTCATTTGTTTTTTGTTTTATTATATTTAATAGTTCAGTGTATGTGGAGTTATGTTTGTTTGGTAATAATGTGTAAATTAATGGTATATTGCAATTGTGATATAGGACATGTATTGTATATAGTTGGAAAAATGGTTTGGGACATATGGTAAAAGTCCCATCCATCATCCAGTTATGTGATTCTTGTAGTTTACAGAGATTATTAGCTGTTCCAAATATTATTATTCTTTTGTCATTGTTTTTATTATCAAAAATGACAAATGGTTCTTTGTTTAAAGTTATACTTTGTTCTGGACTTAGAATAACTTCACTGTATGTGTGAGGAATTGGGGTTGAAGTAGTAGTGGTTTTTTTAGTACGTGCAATAGTTCTTTTGAGTGAAGTTACAGATGGCATTTGTGTAGTAGCAGTTTTAGGAATTTTGGGAAGCTGCTCTTTTAAAATTACACTGGTAGGTTTTTGAGAACTTGTGCTAGCTTCCTTTATAGTTTCTAAAGCAGATCTGACTTCGATTTCAGTAATGTTTGGTGGGTGGTTATGTTCTCTAGTGTATAGTACTGTTGTTTGTCGTGTTGTAGCACGCCCATAGCACTTATTAGAGTAGTATTTAGTGCATTTCCAGTTAACTTTTAAACCATATACTTTTTCCTGTGTGTAAGTGTACCCCATATAGCATAGTAACATTTTTCCCTTCTGGCTTGTTATGAATTCAGCTCCTTCAGTCATTTTGATGTAGCTTTATCTATGAAAAATATATATTATAGTTATTATATATGATGTTATATTAATTTTCAGTAGAAAAAAACAAGATTTAGTTACTATATACTTACAAAGTTGGTTTTGATGTGTTTGAGTAGAATGCTCCTGATTCTTTATTTGTGGGATTTTCCTCTAGTATTTTCTTTGTCTGGAAAAGAAAAGGAAATGTGTTGTAATAATTGTTTCTATATTTTTATAGGGAATGGTTAGGGGATTTGCAATTGGGATTTAATTAGGGTGGTATTTTAATCTATTAGTTGATTTTTGGTTATGAAATACTTACTTTTTAGTTGTATCTTTTTTGGTGCTGTTCTGTATTTTCTTAGTTTCTTTTGGAGTTTCCTGTAGTGAAAACATGAAATAGAAAGAAGACATTAATTTATTTATAGTGTATGTATATTGTAATTACAATTTATTCTATTTGAGTCTTCAGGAGAATAATATAGTTAACTTACTTTTGATAGTTTTAAACATTTCCTCTATGTTGATTTTCTTATATCTGTAGTTGCAATCCAGTCGATTTTCCTCTTCATTCAATTTCGTTTTTTTGGTTTTGGACTGTGAATAAAGTTGAACTTCTTTTTATAGTGTTTTGGATGTTGTAATATGTGTTTTATTGGTCAGTTTGAATTCGGAGTGTTTTTATTGGTTAGTTCGAAAAAAAAATTTTTTTTTCTGGTAGTTAGTTTCCTAATAAGGAAAACGCTAATTAGTGGTTTTGTGGTGTATTATTTTTATGTATTTTTCTAAACATTATATTATGTATTGGATGCATGAATTGATAAAGTATAATTTAATAATATAGTTGTTTAATGTAGGAATGTTGTTAATAATGTTTTAGTAAAGAGTTAATTATTTAAATCCATTTTTAAATGTAGTAAATATATAATTGTTTAATAATAATTTTGTGTAGAGATAAAAGACATTATTTGGTGTTTATGTAGTTTGATTTTAGGTTTTAATTAAATGTTATATAGTCGATATTAGTAAAATGGAGATATTTTAGTGGTCGATATTTTAGTTTACGATATTTTGTTATGAAGTATATGTATATTATTGAGCATCGATATTTTAGGATTTCGATATTTGTGTTGCCGATATTTTGTGTACCTATATTTCTGTAGTTCGAAATTGTGTGTTCGATATTTTTGTGATGTTTTAAATAAGTATATGATGTCGATAATAATGTGATCGATTATTTTGTATCGATATATTTGTAGGTCGATTTTTAGTCTTTCGATATTGTGTCAGTGATTCCTGGAGAATGAAGTAGCAGCGGCGAGTACACCTATGCCACAAGTATAATCAATAAATGCCATCCCTGGACACGTGTTTCGAGGTAGTTGCCTCTCGTCAGCAGGGAGCAGGTCTGTATGCGGGGTGCCTAGTAGACTGCCAAATATATAAGGTTAAGTACCTTTCACGGCGCGCGGGTGCGGGATCCTGACTCGTCGGCCAATCGCTCGAGGGAGCTTTAAATACACTTACAACGTGGGTCGCACACCGCTCGTCATACTGGCAAGTAGCCCCATAGGATTCTGGAGAATGAAGTAGCAGCGGCGAGTACACCTATGCCACAAGTATAATCAATAAATGCCATCCCTGGACACGTGTTTCGAGGTAGTTGCCTCTCGTCAGCAGGGAGCAGGTCTGTATGCGGGGTGCCTAGTAGACTGCCAAATATAGAAGGTTAAGTACCTTTCAAGGCGCGCGGGTGCGGGATCCTGACTCGTCAGCCAATCGCTCGAGGGAGCTTTAAATACACTTACAATGTGGGTCGCACACCGCTCGTCATACTGGCAAGAAGCCCCATAGGATTCTGGAGAATGAAGTAGCAGCGGCGAGTACACCTATGCCACAAGTATAATCAATAAATGCCATCCCTGGACACGGGTTTCGAGGTAGTTGCCTCTCGTCAGCAGGGAGCAGGTCTGTATGCGGGGTGCCTAGTAGACTGCCAAATATATAAGGTTAAGTACCTTTCACGGCTCGCGGGTGCGGGATCCTGACTCGTCAGCCAATCGCTCGAGGGAGCTTTAAATACACTTACAACGTGGGTCGCACACCGCTCGTCATACTGGCAAGTAGCCCCATAGGATCGGGAGAATGAAGTAGCAGCGGCGAGTACACCTATGCCACAAGTATAATCAATAAATACCATCCCTGGACACGTGTTTCGAGGTAGTTGCCTCTCGTCAGCAGGGAGCAGGTCTGTATGCGGGGTGCCTAGTAGACTGCCAAATATATAAGGTTAAGTACCTTTCACGGCGCACGGGTGCGGGATCCTGACTCGTCAGCCAATCGCTCGAGGGAGCTTTAAATACACTTACAACGTGGGTCGCACACCGCTCGTCATACTGGCAAGTAGCCCCATAGGATTCTGGAGAATGAAGTAGCAGCGGCGAGTACACCTATGCCACAAGTATAATCAATAAATGCCATCCCTGGACACGTGTTTCGAGGTAGTTGCCTCTCGTCAGCAGGGAGCAGGTCTGTATGCGGGGTGCCTAGTAGACTGCCAAATATATAAGGTTATGTACCTTTCACGGCGTGCGGGTGCGGTATCCTGACTCGTCAGCCAATTGCTCGAGGGAGCTTTAAATACACTTACAACGTGGGTCGCACACCGCTCGTCATACTGGCAAGTAGCCCCATAGGATTCTGGAGAATGAAGTAGCAGCGGCGAGTACACCTATGCCAAACTGTTCATAAGTCACACTACATAAGCATTGAACAGCTATTTTGTGATTCAGTCCATCAGCTGAGATCTGTCCGAGGCATTTCTGAAAACATACCGGAGTTCTTTCTGTGAGAGATACTCCTTTCACGCTGCCTCTCCCCACATCAGCAGGTAACGCACCCTCTTCCTACATTACCAACATTCCACCAACAACGTTCTTGGGCCCAGAATTGACCCTGTGCGGTTGGGCAAACAAGAATCTTAGTCATGTATAGATTTACATTTACAACATTTTATTTGAACAAAACAACAACAAATAAAACTGAAGGGAGTCTGGTGCCGTGGTCGCTGCCACGAAGTTGGGGTCACTGCGATCTAGGACTCAGGACACAGTTCCACATGTGGGATCAGCTTGTATTGAACAGGGTTAGTGGCACCACGTGTCGTGCCTTGTGTTGTACATGGTTAGTGGCACCACGTGTCGCCGGCCTTGCATATGAAAATATGCCTGACTGATCAAAGGGAGTCTGGTGCTGTAGTCGCTGCCACGAAGTTGGGGTCTTTGCCATTCAGGACTCAGGACACAGTTCCACATGTGGGATCGGCTTGTGTTGAACAGGGTTAGTGGCACCACGTGTCACGGCTTGTGTTGAACAGGGTTAGTGGCACCACGTGTCCAAAATTCGAATTGCGAGCTCTACGCAGTGTAGGCGTATCATGAAAAGATGAAATATGAATAGAATACACTGTCGAAGTGTATGAGCCTGTGATGCTGCTTGGTGTGGACGGACCGCACTGGGAGTAATGTCTCTTGCTTACTGCGTCATCTGCAAATGCGACTGTATCTGAATTGTGAGCCCTGCTGACCACAGTGTAGGCCAGAGGTGATGATGAGCAAGGGCCCACAGCCACGTGCATAGGTTGGTGGCCCCACCAGCCTGCGTAGCTTAGGTTCAGTGGCACCACGTGTCGCCGGCCTTCCATATGCAAATACGCGTCACTAATCGAAGGGAGTCTGGTGCTGTGGTCGCTGCCATGAAGTTGGGGTCACTGCCATTCAGGACTCAGGACACAGTTCCACATGTGGGATCGGCTTGTGTTGAACAGGGTTAGTGGCACCATGTGTCGCCGGCTTCTGTTGAATAGGGTTAGTGGCACCACGTGTCACGGCTTCTGTTGAACAGGGTTAGTGGCACCACGTGTCACGGTTTGTGTTGAACAGGGTTAGTGGCACCATGTGTCGCCGGCTTGTGTTGAACAGGGTTAGTAGCACCATGTGTTGCGGCTTGCGTTGAATTCTGCCTCAATAAGGCCACGTGGTGATCACTTGTTGTGCAGTGAGTTAGAAGTACCTTTGGCGCTGAGCGTGTACTTACCCTGCGATGATGCATGGTCCGGGGGGCAGCACTCGGACCAATGTCTTTTGTCTATTGAATTCTTCCTCAATTCAATTTTCGAGTGATAGTATGCCTCACTGCTGACATAAAACTGTTCACTCTTCCTTGCGATGACTTATGGTGCACTGAGTTAGTAGTACCTTTGGCGCTCAGCATGTATGTACCCTACGATGATGCGTGGTCCAGGGGGTTGCACTCGGACCAATGCCTTTTGTCTATTGAATTCTGCCTCAATAAGGCCATGTTGCCTTGACTTGTGGTGCACTGAGTTAATGGCACCTGAAGCACTCAGCATGTGTGCACCCTGCGATGATGCGTGGTCCGAGAGGGCCGCACTGGGAGCAATGTATCCTGCGTACTGGACTGTGTCATCTGCAATCGCTACTCCATGTGAATTGTGATGCCTGCTGTCCGCAGTGTAGATCAAAGGCAGTAGTCTGTGCAGACATAAGTCTGCGGTGCTGTGCCGCTGGGTTCGCAGGGGGCCTGTGTCAAGAAGAACCGCGGTCATGGCGGCAGCCTCGTGACAGGTTGAGGCCCGCCGCTCTGGCACAGTCGTTGGTCTTCACAGTTCAAAAGTGAACCACGCCCAGAGCCCTGGCCTATTTATTCACACTCCTACGCTGAAGTGGCGTACGTCGGAGCAGCCCACTCCGGTTACGCTTATGCTTACAAGGGGTGACGACACAGCTACATGACTGAGATCTTCCCTAGTGTTTGACGTAACATGGTTGGGTCCACTGTCCACAACACTACAAGCACCAGTAATATTTGTGCAGATGGAGAGGTCTGTGCTCTGCATACTGAGATGTGTCCAGCACATCACCGCTACACCTTGCATTGTGTGCATTGTTATTCATGGGTGAATTGCTTCCTTCACATATAGTTTATTCACACCTGTCCCAATATTCAGCTATTGTGCGGAAAGTTCACTGTCTTGTTCTGCGCTGCCTTGATGGTGGGGGGGGGGGTCCTGGGGGTGGTGGTGGGTGTTGTGGCGTTCTTGGGTGTCGGAGCTGCTTGATCAGTAGGTCTATGACATGTGTTGGTCTTCAGATGTGGCTCTGGGCTGGGCTCCCTTTCATACTGTATGTTTTTTGTTTAATATTTAAAAAAACAAGAAGACATTATATAGTTTAAATAAGAAATAAAAAAATTACAAAACTATTTTTAGGATATTAAAGTTACAAAACATCACATTTTTATTTTCAAAATTACTGAAAAAAACATAGGTTTCATGAACATTATAATTAGAAATTGGTATTTAAATAACCTTTGAAATTCACAAAAATACATAGGTCTCAGGAACATTAAAGTTAGAAATTAGTATTTAAAACAAATTCAAATTTACTGAAAAAATTATTGCCACATTTCCCAACATTAAGCTATTATATCGCTGAGGGACCATGCCGTTTTTGGAGGGTATGCTGTCCTGTTCTACACTGCCTTGGTGGTAGTAGGGAGATTGGTGGTACGGGGGGAGGTCCTGAGGGTTATGGCAGTGGGTGTTGTGTCCTTCTTGGGTGTCAGAAAAAACTATAGGTTAAATGAACATTATAATTAGAAGTTAGCATTAAAAAAAACATTGAAATTCACTGAAAAAAACCATATGTTTCAGGCACGTTATAGATAGAAATTAGCATTTAAAAAACCTTTGAAATTCACTGAAAAAACCATATGTTTCAGGGACGTTATAGTTAGTTGGACATTTCACTCATACAAAACCATAGAAATTCCACCGTTATAGTTAGTTCAGCTAACTATAACTCGCACCCCCGCAATGCACTGCTGATGACGTCACATATTACATCATTCATGACATGGTCAGTGACATCACTGATGACATTTCAAATGACATCACATCTCTGATGAAATCATCCATGTGACAATCTGATGCACCTCCTCACACACTTATATAACCTTTGATACACTCACTGAAAAATACAGACTACCATTTTCGATACCATTGACACACTAATACCAGTTACTACATACCTACTCAGTGATTCCTAGGTCTACACACACATCTACCCATTCACCCATACAATCACTCATACATGCAGTCACTGATCAATAGAACACTATCAAATGCATTCGTACACCTATGTAGACATTGACACACCAGCACTTATCCTAGTCAGTTATGTACTCACCCTAGTCACTCATGCAAAGAATCAATCACAGTTCCATTTACTCACCTACACAGTTATACACACACCACCTCATTTATTCATACAGATAGTAGCGCATACTTAGGTGCCGATCACGATCCTGCAAAAACCGGGTACGAACCGTCGGACGGAGCACAATCTCCGCCCGACGCGTACCCGGTCGTCAATTTTCACAAACAAGGAATTACGATTCGCACGGGTACACCATCACCGTACGAATCGTAAAAAAGCCCGACCGAACCAAAAAACACCTACCAATGCGATCCGGGAAAGCGCCGACCTGACGTCGGGACGCTCGCAGCCAGCCATTCACGACCCAGGAATCACGATTCGCACCGACGTCACCCCGCACGGTGAATATTTTGCGGCAGCCAAAAACTGCCGGGAAATCAGGACGACGCGAACAAGGACCACCAGTACGCGACGGACAGACAGGACGACGCGAACAAGGAGGACCAGTACGTGACGGACACACAGGACGACGCCACCAAGGAGGACCCGTACGCGACAGGACGACGCGATCAAGGAGGACCCGTACGCGACAGGACGACACGAGCAAGGAGTACCAGTACGCGACGAACAGACATGGACCCGAACCTACGAGTCATCCCTGCCCTCATAGCAGTACACCTCCTCTACAGGTTACGACGCAGACGCCGCAGAAGGTCAGAATAACTAAGGGAGGGGGGAAAGTGGGGTGGGGTGGGGGTGGCACGACCAGGGCAGGCCACAAAACAACCACATAAGTCACACACCACACATGGCCTGGACATACCTGACTCCCATGCCCTGGTCACCACGAGGGGGTGGGGGCGTGTCCTGATAAGCCAGCGACCGCCACAACGGAAGTCCGTCACCACGCGAACCGGCAACACAACCAGACAGGTACGTCCCGTACCCACGCCTGAAGAGCGTGGGTACGAGTCGGACCACGCCCACACACGTCACCCCAACAATGGCGGGACGGATCGCACCCACGTGGCAAAGGCCTGGGTACGGGCCGCACAAACATCACATAGCGTGGGGACGGATATGTACGGACCCTACCCCCAACCCGTATGCAAGGAGCGTACCCCCCAGCCCAACAGTGTAAGTACGACCCGTACCCCCACCCGCGTATGCATGGAGCGTACCCCCCAGCCCAACAGTGTAAGTACGACTCGAACCCTCACCCGCGTATGCAAGGAGCGTACCCCCCAGCCCAACAGTGTAAGTACGACCCGTACCCCCACCCGCGTATGCATGGAGCGTACCCCCCAGCCCAACAGTGTAAGTACGACCCGTACCCCCACCCGCGTATGCATGGAGCGTACCCCCATGCCAACAGTGTAAGTACGACCCGTACCCCCACCCGCGTATGCAAGGAGCGTACCCCCCAGCCCAACAGTGTAAGTACGACCCGTACCCCCACCCGCGTATGCAAGGAGCGTACCCCCCATGCCAACAGTGTAAGTACGACCCGTACCCCCACCCGCGTATGCAAGGAGCGTACCCCCCAGCCCAACAGTGTAAGTACGACCCGTACCCCCACCCGCGTATGCATGGAGCGTACCCCCCAGCCCAACAGTGTAAGTACGACCCGTACCCCCACCCGCGTATGCATGGAGCGTACCCCCCATGCCAACAGTGTAAGTACGACCCGTACCCCCACCCGCGTATGCATGGAGCGTACCCCCATGCCAACAGTGTAAGTACGACTCGAACCCTCACCCGCGTATGCAAGGAGCGTACCCCCCATGCCAACAGTGTAAGTACGACCCGTACCCCCACCCGCGTATGCAAGGAGCGTACCCCCCAGCCCAACAGTGTAAGTACGACCCGTACCCCCACCCGCGTATGCATGGAGCGTACCCCCCATGCCAACAGTGTAAGTACGACTCGAACCCTCACCCGCGTATGCAAGGAGCGTACCCCCCAGCCCAACAGTGTAAGTACGACCCGTACCCCCACCCGCGTATGCAAGGAGCGTACCCCCCATGCCAACAGTGTAAGTACGACCCGTACCCCCACCCGCGTATGCAAGGAGCGTACCCCCCAGCCCAACAGTGTAAGTACGACCCGTACCCCCACCCGCGTATGCATGGAGCGTACCCCCCAGCCCAACAGTGTAAGTACGACCCGTACCCCCACCCGCGTATGCATGGAGCGTACCCCCCATGCCAACAGTGTAAGTACGACCCGTACCCCCACCCGCGTATGCATGGAGCGTACCCCCACCACACCAGTGTAAGTAGACTCGTACCCTCACCTCGAATGCATTGAGCGTACCCCCACCGTGTATGTTCCAAGCGTACATATCCTGAAATCGGAGGTGTGTGTGCAGAGTCCACCCAGCAGTGCCCTGAGACAGGAGGGGTGTGTGCAGAGTCCTCCCAGCAGTGCCCTGAGACAGGAGGGGTGGGTGCCTATCACTCCCAGCAGTGCCCTGAGACAGGAGGGGTGTGTGCAGAGTCCTCCCAGCAGTGCCCTGAGACAGGAGGGGTGGGTGCCTATCACTCCCAGCAGTGCCCTGAGACAGGAGGGGTGGGTGTGGAGTCCTCCCAGCAGTGCCCTGAGACAGGAGGGGTGTGTGCAGAGTCCTCCCAGCAGTGCCCTGAGACAGGAGGGGTGGGTGCCTATCACTCCCAGCAGTGCCCTGAGACAGGAGGGGTGTGTGCAGAGTCCTCCCAGCAGTGCCCTGAGACAGGAGGGGTGTGTGCAGAGTCCTCCCAGCAGTGCCCTGAGACAGGAGGGGTGGGTGCCTATCACTCCCAGCAGTGCCCTGAGACAGGAGGGGTGGGTGTGGAGTCCTCCCAGCAGTGCCCTGAGACAGGAGGGGTGTGTGCAGAGTCCTCCCAGCAGTGCCCTGAGACAGGAGGGGTGGGTGCCTATCACTCCCAGCAGTGCCCTGAGACAGGAGGGGTGGGTGTGGAGTCCTCCCAGCAGTGCCCTGAGACAGGAGGGGTGTGTGCAGAGTCCTCCCAGCAGTGCCCTGAGACAGGAGGGGTGGGTGCCTATCACTCCCAGCAGTGCCCTGAGACAGGAGGGGTGTGTGCAGAGTCCTCCCAGCAGTGCCCTGAGACAGGAGGGGTGTGTGCAGAGTCCTCCCAGCAGTGCCCTGAGACAGGAGGGGTGGGTGCCTATCACTCCCAGCAGTGCCCTGAGACAGGAGGGGTGGGTGTGGAGTCCTCCCAGCAGTGCCCTGAGACAGGAGGGGTGTGTGCAGAGTCCTCCCAGCAGTGCCCTGAGACAGGAGGGGTGGGTGCCTATCACTCCCAGCAGTGCCCTGAGACAGGAGGGGTGGGTGTGGAGTCCTCCCAGCAGTGCCCTGAGACAGGAGGGGTGTAACACATGTGTGTGAGGCCAGAATTATCCACATGCATACTGGCTACAAGGGAACATGTCCCCATGAACTCATGTCAACAGACTCCACACACAAGTACAGTGATCACCAAGGATGCCACGATTGTTGCAGGTGGACACATGGCCCTGCATGCATGGCCAAAGTAGAAGGGCTCCGTCACACACACAGCTCATGTAGACACAGCTCTGCGCTAAACATTGGGAACACCCTGCAGGGAAGAAAGCTGGGTACACAGAGGAAGGAATACACCCTGGGACAAGTGCACCATGCAGTAACTGCTTACATGAACAAAGAAAGTTAGCCAACACCTTGTGATGGCACACAGATCCCAGGGTCCCACCAATGAGCAGTACACTACTACACATCCCACACACCAAAACCCTTACACACCACCCAAAACCATGTAGCAGCCCCACCAACACCAATACCAGCATAGCAGTAGTGTGATAATGAAAATAAAAGTAAGCTTTATTCAGCATGAGCACAATGTCCGTGGATCGCAGGCAGTTCAATCTTCACAAAGCCCATAGGGCAGTCAATGATTCTCAGCTGGATGGGGGACACAGTGGGATGCGTGTCCCCTACCTTGCCTGCACAGTCAAATGGCATCGTCTTCCACACTGGTGAGGGCATCAGGGGGGGGGGAAGCAACAGGCACCGCAGGGACATCAGGGCAAAGGGGCGGCGTTGTGGGTGCAGGGATGGAGGACTCCACCACAGGGGGTGGGGCAGGGCCAAAGGCGGAGGCCAGGATGGCACTACACACCTTTGCAAGGTCCTCCAGGGAGTCCCCTGCACCCGAAGGGACCTCAGGCCCCAAGGAGGGGGAGGGGTCAGAGGGATGGGTCGCAGCGCCACTGGGGGAGGGTGGAGACAGGGGGGGAGACTCAACCACCCTGACCGGGGACCTCCTTGACCGCTTGCGTGGTGGTGTAACCGTGGGGCTCAGGGACAGAGCGGCCATGAAGGAGTCCTTGGGGGAGATGTGGCCAGGAGAGCTGAGGGGAGGGGATTTGGAGGGAGTGGACTGGGTGGAATGCGGACTCCCACTATGGCTGCGTGTCACACGTTTGCCCCCCGACCCAGTGGGTGTGCCTACCTCACCCTGTGTGTGCGTGTCAGGAGGAGTGCGGTGGACCTTCCCTGCTGGTGTGGTGCCCGTGTCCGTTGATGTGGGTGCATGCTGACGTCTGGGTGTACGTGGGACAGGCATGGGAGTGGGAAGTGTGGATGGGGCAGGGGTAGGTGGGGGGAGGTCGCGCTGCAGGAGACCCACTGCTGCAGTCAGTGTGGAGTCGATGGACCTCAGCAAGTTGCGTTGGTCAGCCTGCGATGAATGAATGCCCTCCAAGAAAGCCTCGATGTTGGTGAGGGTTTTGCCGTGGGCATGGAGGACATTAAGGATCGCAGCCTGACCAACCTGCAGTTGCCGCTGGATGTCCACAGACTCTGCATTGGCGGCAGCAGTGGAGACAGGGGCAGGGGGTGCGGTGCCTGGCAGGAAGGAGACATGCTGTGACCGGGCACGCTGGGAAGGGACACAAGCAAGTGGGAGGCGGCTGATGGAAACTGAGGGGGCGGTGCGAGGTGTTGTTCCGCTGTCAGCTGCTGGTGCAGCCTCCGCCCACTCGGAGACATCGTCCTCGGACCTGTCAGCTTCGTAGTCTGATGTGCCAGTCGACAGGTCCTCGGCCACACTCTCCTCCGCCTCTGTCCCACTCGATGTGCCAGACCCGATGTCACGGCTGGCACTGGTGCTCGGTCCCTCCGCCTGGTCTGTGTCCATGTCTCCCTCTGTGTCCCCCGACGATGCTGTGGGCAGGGTGGAGAGACAGAAATTAATCAGACACCTGTACACATCTGTCACATGAGTCCAATCTACATAGGTAACATTGCATAGCCTGAAAAGGAAGATCCCTAACATCTACTGAACAGGGTACCGATGTAGGGCATGAAACACACAGTTGGTTGAGCCACCATGCCACTGAAATACCATGGAGAGCATGAGACAATAGCTAAAGACAGGAAACGGAGTCTGATATAGCACCCAGGCCCTGGGGACAATCCAGCACTGCATCTGCACCACACAGCGTTGGCGAAAATACCGATGACCAGGGACCATATCCATGAACTTGAGACACATGCTGCATAGGTAATGCTGAAAACATGCCCAACATGACTCGGTCACTGCACATTGCGTGTGTGTCCAGACACATCACACACCGCCCAGACCCGGCAAGTGGAAATCAGGATTTGACACATAGGCATTGCCCGCCCCAACAAGACCCTACACGAGGCAAATTGTTGAGACACAGGTGGCACCAACATCTCATAGTCTGGGTGATACACACAGGGGCAGGCAAAAAGCAAGATTGGACGCCAAACAGCCAAGGTGCGCCTGTACAAATAATGAGGTACCAGTGCCCATCCTCAGATGAGTATAACAAGACACACAGGCACTGGCAACTGTGAGTATGAAGAAGGACAATCAGGTCAGGCTGCACAGTGGACACCTGTACAAAATAGCACGTCTATATACATGGTGACAGGGGACAATGGCACAGAGCACAACCTCCGCTGTAGACACTGAGATTGGCCACGTTTATGATGACACATACACCACTGAGGAAAAGGTGCCCCAGGGGACAGTAGTGGGCACGCAACTACATGCTACTGAATGGTAATGACTGCAACACACGTCACCATCCCTGCACTATGTGTATCGCACACTCATGCACATCATGTCACAGGCCACTACATAGGACATGCGCGCTGTAAGGCATGACACATGAGAGACCAACTCCCATGTCTGGAGTCAGCATCAGTGCCAACTGACATGGAACCCACATGCAGTGAACTTGACAGTGCACAGGCAAGGTCCCACAACCTGTTACACACCACCCCCACACATGATGCTACAGTCATTGTTCTCGTGGACAAAGCGCCACCCTACATTACCTTGTGAAGGAGTGACTACACACAGACCAGGGAGCACATTGCAAGGAGGGGAAGGGTGGCAGGGGCACAGCGCTATACTGGGGCAAACAGGATCTGCACAGCACCCTTAAACCCTGCCAGTGAATTCATGCTACTGTGCCCTTACAAATGCCGGTGACACACAACAAACACACATGTACCTACCCCCTTCCGGCTGCTGCATCGCCTGTAAGCGCCTCTCCAGGTCTGGAAAGACCACCGGCAGCACACGCCTGTGGAGGTGGCTCAGACGGCGGCGGCCGCGGTTCTTGTGGCTCTCAGGTGAGTCCCCCAGCAGGAGCCGTGCAATCCTCCGCGTCCAGCACCGGATATCCTGCCAGCGTTTCCTCACCTGGGGCAGGCTCCGCCTCCGACCATCCACACCCCTCACGGCACTGACGGCGGTCAGCCAGATCTGCTCCTTGGCAGTGGCACCTACCTGTGAGGAGGAACAAGTGACACCACATCAATACACCAGCCACATGTCACAGAGAGACATATGGGTACAAATTAGCTGGTTACAACAAGGCATGTCATGCAGCCAACGCATTGCACCTTTGTCATAGGGACATCATCCCCTGGTGAGGGAAAAAGCAGTACGTGCCACAGTGGGTACACAGGTGGAATGATGGCAATGTCACAATCAATGATCAAGGCTCACACTGTGCATCACACCCACCCCTCCTGTCTCAGGGCACTGCTGTGAGTGATAGGCCCCCACCCCTCCTGTCTCAGGGCACTGCTGGGAGTGATAGGCCCCCACCCCTCCTGTCTCAGGGCACTGCTGGGAGTGATAGGCCCCCACCCCTCCTGTCTCAGGGCACTGCTGGGAGTGATAGGCCCCCACCCCTCCTGTCTCAGGGCACTGCTGGGAGTGATAGGCCCCCACCCCTCCTGTCTCAGGGCACTGCTGGGAGTGATAGGCCCCCACCCCTCCTGTCTCAGGGCACTGCTGGGAGACATCAGGCACCCCCCCCCTGGGACCCCCCCGACAGTACATGGCATGTGTGTTACACCTGGACGCAATGGCAGAAGTCACAGTCACAACATAGGGACAGTCTGTGGCAGTGGCCTATGCACTCACCTGATACCCTGGTCGCCCATACAGCATGGAGTACTGTGGGAGGATCACATCCAGCAGAGCCATGTTCTCCTCCAGGGTGAATGGCTGTGTCCTCTCCACAGCCCTTGACATGGTTCCAGGGAATCAGTCGCAGCAGCTGGGTCGACGAATGCAAAGATGTGCAGGCAAGTGCTCCCTCATGGGACCTGGCTGCCTTATATGTGCCCTTCTGCCCAGTCTCATGCACAGGAGTACAGAGTGATTGGTCACTCACATTTGCATCCTATGTTTCCACCAATCACTTCAAACCTAGCAGTCTGTGGGTTCTCTATCGGTTTCATTCTCCTGCATGATGTCAGCCCCACAAACACATTGCAACAAAGTAGAAGAATTCCAACTGACTTCTGCTGTGCACCTTCCAGAACAATTTCGAATTTTGAACTTGGTCTCCATGACAACCAGCATGCATGTAGGCCTTAATACTTGTCCCCTATGTAATTTGGAGCATCACACACAGGTACGATGCGTTTCGGGGCCCTAGGGCACCCCAAATGCATGGCAACGGCCCGTACATGCATGCCTACGCTCTCCATCACTATGGGTCTGCACGCGTATGCGTACCCGTAGTGTTACGGACCGTACACACGCATGTACGCTCTCTATCACTATGGGTCTGCACGCGTATGCGTACCCGTAGTGTTACGGACCGTACACACGCATGTACGCTCTCTATCACTATGGGTCTGCACGCGTATGCGTACCCGTAGTGTTACGGACCGTACACACGCATGTACGCTCTCTATCACTATGGGTCTGCACGCGTATGCATACCCGTAGTGTTACGGACCGTACACACGCATGTACGCTCTCTATCACTATGGGTCTGCACGCGTATGCGTACTCCTAGTGATAGTGAGCGTACATGCGAGTGTACGGTCCGTACCACTACGGGTACGCATACGCGTGCAGACCCATAGTGATAGTGAGCGTACATGCGTGTGTACGGTCCGTACCACTACGGGTACGCATACGCGTGCAGACCCATAGTGATAGTGAGCGTAGATGCGAGTGTACGGTCCGTACCACTACGGGTACGCATACGCGTGCAGACCCATAGTGATAGTGAGCGTAGATGCGAGTGTACGGTCCGTACCACTACGGGTACGCATACGCGTGCAGACCCATAGTGATAGTGAGCGTAGATGCGAGTGTACGGTCCGTACCACTACGGGTACGCATACGCGTGCAGACCCATAGTGATAGTGAGCGTAGATGCGAGTGTACGGTCCGTACCACTACGGGTACGCATACGCGTGCAGACCCATAGTGATAGGGCCGTACACACGCATCTACGCTCACTATCACTATGGGTCTGCACGCGTATGCGTACCCGTAGTGCTACGGACCGTACAAATGCCTGTACGCTCGCCATCACGATGGGTACACATACGGCAGCACTCCCACAGTGATTTGGGAACATGCACAGGCCCTCTCAGCAGCAGTACGGCGGTTTTTACACATCACTGTGGTGATAGGCGACACACATGTAGGAATAGGGCGGACATACTTGTCCATGGATGGACATACTTGTCCAGGAATGGACATCAAGGCATCGTCTGTGCATTACTACATGTGTGGGGCACAGGTGTCACAGGCTGTGATGTGGAACATGCCTCCTGAGTGGAGAAGGCACCAGATGTATGATGAGATGTGTACATGTGTACTGTGTGAGGGTGCAATGTGTGCCAGGCATGCCCTTGACTCCTTTGACATGTGTGCATGTGGGACTGCGCACTTGGGGTGAGCGTCACTGGCATGGCACGGACACCAACACACGGAAGTGTCCCATGATGCCCGGTACAGGGGTCATGACACATGACTTGTCACTACCCACAGTGCACAATGTGACTATGTCATATATGTGTCCGGGATTTACATCAGGTTGATGTTGTAGCACCCTCAAAAGCTGCAGCCGTTGCAGCAACCAACATGTGGCTGTGTGTAGATTGTCATTGCACACTGTTCCCAACACCATGCCACATGTGTTATCGGATGTGAGGTGCACATGTATGCATGGGACATGGAGTAGCGTGACAAGGCCATGTCAGCAAACTCACAAGGAATGTGTGGTGAGTCATGACATGTGCACCTTCATGGCAAGGTGTGTGGGCTGGACTAGTGTAATGTCATGTGACCTGTGGCTCCAGTGTCCCGCTACCAGTCTCTGCAATCGGCATCACACTTCTGCTGATGTGTGGGTGTATGTCACTCCTGTCTTGCGTCGGGCAGTGCACTTGCACTGGGACACAGCTATTTCCATGGCGTGGCATGGGGAGGTTCTCAATCACCGTGTGTTGCTGGGTCTTGGAAGGAGTGTCACCTTGCATCCATACGTGTCCTGGGCATGTAGCACATGCCTGACTCCCTATGTGGCATGTGTGTATTGCCAGATTTACATGTGCTCAGTAGACATGAGTTGTTCTCGTAGTGCACTCACTCTTCCTTGTCACTTCCAAATTACTGCAGAGCGCCTCCTGTTGCCCGAAGAATTCCAGACTTGGCTACCATGCAGGAGAATGACAGGATCCGGCTCTACCGCTTCACCCAACCGTTGATTCTGGAGCTGACGGCGAGACTGGCACCACACCTGCAACCGCAGCACAGGTATCCTACGGCACTGACACCCCAGCTGAAGGTAATGGCTGCCCTACATTTTCTGGCCACGGGTACCTTCCAAAATACCATAGCTCATGTTGGTGGCATGTCCCAGAGCATGTTCAGCGGTGTGCTGCATGATTTCTTGGAGGCCATGTTGATTCACCTGGATGACTTCATCAAGTTCCCAACCCCTGAACAGATGACTGAGGTCAAGCGTGGATTCTATGCCCTGGGAGGGATGCCCCATGTCATTGGGTCCATAGATGGGACACATGTAGGTTTGGTACCACCACACGCACGGGAGGTGGCGTACCGCAATCGGAAGCACTACCACTCCATCAATGCCCTTGTGGTGTGTCTGTCCAATATGGTGATTTCACATGTCTGTGCTCGTTTCCCAGGATCAGCACACGATGCCTACATCATGAGGCGTAGCGGGATGCCTGATATGATGATGCAGCTGCGCAACGAACGGGCATGTGTTGTTGGTGGGTACAGTCTGTCTGTCCTGTATTCTGTATAGCCGACCAGCACGACCGCTACACCAGTTCTAACGATGTCCATGTGCTTCCCATGTAGGGGACGCTGGCTATCCCAACATGCCTTGGCTGCTGACACCTCTCCGCAACCCCATCACGCCGGCCCAGCTCCGCTATAACACCGCCCATGGCCGGACAAGGCGAGTGATAGAGAGGACGTTTGGCATGCTGAAGAGCCGATTCCGGTGCCTCCACAAGACCGGCGGTGCACTCCCTTATGCCCCGGCGAAGGTCTGCAAGATCTTCATGGTCTGCTGCATGCTGCACAACATGGCAGTTGAAAGAGCTGTGCCACTCATCCTGAATCAACATGACGAGGACCATCCACCCGTGGAGGACGAAGGGCTTGGCAATGGGGCTAGTGATGTGGAGGATGTGGAGCCGCAAGAGGACATCCGGACTCGGCTCATACGCGACTTCTTTGCTTAGTGGTGAGTACCAGGGTCTGAGTGTGCACGCATTGGTCCCCGTGTGGCATGCGTTGTGATGTGTGTCTCCACCTGCATGTATGGCACGTGGGTCAGAGGTGTGTGTGGTTGTGTCACTGGAGTGATGGTGGCAGTGATGGTAGTATTTCCCCAGTCATAATTGTGACCTAGCATGTTGTCATCCATACATGTGTCGAGTAACTGCACATGCAAGTGGCTGTGCTTTTTGTGGCTGACTTCTTGTGTGTCTCTCTTCCCCAGGTACCTGCGCATGCCGTTTGCTGGTTGCATTGTTGTGGCACTGCTATTCCTCATGGATATGACATCGTGGGCTGACTCAGCGTTACAGGCACGGACACGTTTGGAAGTCTCCATGGGGTAAGGGATGCATCTGGGGTGTATTGGGTGTGGCAGTTGTTCACGATGTGTGCACACTGGCCAGGTCGGGGTTTGGTTCCTCTGCAGACATGTGGCATCCCCATGGGACACGACATGCAGCTGGGTACACCTGAATAGATGGGCTGCCTGGTTGTCAGTCATCAGTGATGGGATAGTGGATTGTGATGATGGCATCAATGTGTGTGACACTGCCCTCGGACATATACGGTTAACATTGTCTTGACATGGCGTGGGACTTCCACATCAGCGGATGTATGGTGTATGGCAGGCTCTCCGTGAGCAGCTGTGGGTGTTTAGCTGTTAGCCGACGCTTGTGTGCCAGTTCCCTGGCTATCACGCATTTGTGCTGCAGAAGGGGGGTGCCAGTGTTGGAGCCACATGTTACTCCACATGATGTGTTCATGTGTACTTCAAGTTGCCTCTGCAATCCCAAAAACATGACTATTAAAGGTGTCCCTATGCCTCCAAGGTGCCTCTGCTCAGTCAATGCTGGTGTGTTGGCACGGTGCATCCTGCATGTCTGGCATGGTATTCCCTGATTGTGGCTATGTGTCAATGTTTCGAGTGGCAAGATGCAAGCTGTGTGTGTGTGCTGAGACTGTGTATTGGGCATGATGTCCATGACTGTGTGGGTATTGTGACATGTGCCATCCCCATGCATCCAACGTTGTCCATGACCCCATTCTCTGCATCCACCGGACTCAAGCTTGCAGGACATGGTTCTGCCACCTGTCTACACATACCTGGGTGCCCCCCAGGACACGGGCCAGGATCCCTGACCTCTGCGCATGACTGTTGCTGTACTCAATGTGTCTGTCAGCACGGTTGTTCGGCCACCCCCTCAGCTGGTTCTGACCATCACGGGTGTGTATGGTGCTCCATGTCTGTCTTGCCTAATAAACTGTGACCCATGTGTCCTGTGCCAGACTCAGGCCCCAGGGTGTGGATGGTTGAAGTGAACAGATGACTCAGGCATGTTTAGACTGTACAACACACATGTTAGGTAATAATGCTACCAGCAGGCATCTACTCTTAATAGTGTGATTTATTATTGGGGGGGGGGACAAAGTGAGGGGCTTTCCGGGATTAGGGAATCCAAATTTCAGTAGGGGAGTTGGTGTCCTTGCCATTGGAAATCCTCAGAGTCCATGCCACAGTCTTTGTCAACATTGGTCAGCCAGTGACCAGCAGGGCCATGTGGCAGAGAATGTCTCTTGATGCTGTGATGCTGTTGCTCCAGTGGGCCAGGTGCCAGGCCAGGTGTCCTGGGAGATGGTGATGTAGCAGCCACCCTCACGGTCCTTTCCGTGGACGACCCGGCTTCCTGCGGGGAACCTCAGCAGCACGCCGTGACGACGTCTGGGATGCTCCGTCGGATGTTTCCTCCTCCTCCTCATGATCCCTCCCTGTGGGTGGTGATGTTCTCCGCCTTCTGGCACAGGGAGGGTCGGCCATGGTGTCGGCCATTCGACGGAGTTCAGCGTGAATCCCCTGGGACGCCGTCACTTGCTCAGCCTGTCTGTCCTCCATCCTCCGTTGGTGTAGCTGTAGACAGGCTATTAGCTCCGCATGTTGCTGGGCCTGCTGGACCTTGATCCCCTCGAGGACGGACACAACCTGGGCCATGCCCGTGGTGTCCTGCCGGTATGAGTCCAGGATGTTACGGACATGGGAAAATACCGGATCCCCAGCCAACTGGTCAGGCTCGCGCCTCCGCCGTCCTCCACTCCCACCACCCCTGCCCACTTGCGTCTGGCCTGCACTTGTGGGAACATCGGGTCTCCGGGACCCCTGAGGGGTGGCATTGGCGTTGTCGCCTGCCTCCTCCTGGGTGCCCGGGACACCGTGTCCCTCCTGGCGAGCCTGGCTGCATTGTGGTGTTGGGGCAGGGATCCTGGGTGTCTCCTGGGATGTGGCAGGAGTGGGGGTGGTGGTTGGCACGGTTGTACCTGACGCAGGTGCTGCAGGTGGTTGGACACCAGAGGGGCCAGGTCGGTCGGGGTCGTCCGCAGAGTGGTGAGAGTGGTCGCTGCCGGTGGGATCGGTCTCCTGCAGATCCGGGTCCTGTGAGTGTTCCCCCCCAGTGTTGGGGGGTGCAGCACGACGTTGACCTGTGTGTGAGAGAGAAAATGTTAATTTTGATCCATGCAACATCCATGTTTCATCCGTTACAAAGTTGGCACATTTCCTCTTGGAATTAGGATCTGTCTTGCATTCCACTCACAGTGCACTTGTGCATGGGTGTGTCCCTTGGGCACCAATTTGGCCCCTTTAACTATGTGTGGCACAGTCTTACTTGCTGCGTCAAGTGTGACTGCAGTCAGCAGTGGAGTGTGCATGTGTGGCGAGCCATGCATTTGCGCCTTACTTGTAGCACTGTACATGTGCACATGGAGTGGATCCACACACTTATATGATGCAGGTGGCTGTCCTTGTGCTCGTGTACAGGTTGTGACATGGCCCTGCGTTTTGCCATGATGAAGAGGGGGGGTTCTGGCACTGGCCACCCTTGTCTACATGCACGCAGTCCACCTGCTGACGAGCAGACATTCCCACACACCAAAGGACTGATTTGCTCTCCCTGTGTCTCCCTCCTTCTCTGTCCCCCTCTCCCTCCCTCTCTGTCCCCCTCTCCCTCCCTCTGTGTGTCAGCCTCCTCCCTCTGTCCATCTTCCTGTGTCTCCCTGTCTGTCTGTCCCCCTCTCCCTCCCTCTCTGTCCCCCTCTCCCTCCCTCTGTGTGTCAGCCTCCTCCCTCTGTCCGTCTCCCTCCCTCTCAGTCCCCCTCTCCCTCCCTCTGTGTCCCCCTCTCCCTCCCTCCGTGTGTCACCCTCTGTCACCTTGGCCCAGATTCCTGGGCACACACTGTTAGCAGATCTTTGAGTGGCCCTTGGCCTGTTGATGTGAGTTTGTTTCTGATCTCCAGGCACCCATTTTGTCTGCTGTGTGTCTGTGCGCTGCTGCTGTGGTGGTGTGTGCTGCCACTCTTTCACAATGTTGGCTGTTCATTAGCTGCTGTCATGTGCAAAACAGTGCCTTCACCCCCATGTGTTGATGCAAGGCGTCCGCCATTTGCTGGCAAGTCATTCCTGTGTTGGGACACAGTGTTTGTCTAGCTGTGACCTAGGCCATATGGGCAGAGGGCATTGTTGTCTGCTTTGGAGTCGCACTATGTGATTCTTGGTGCCCAGCCTCCCGCCATCCGGGTTACCGTGTCATGTGTTGTTGTCTTCTGTGGCCTGTGACTTGACATTGTCCAGCTGGGTGCATGGGGCATGGTGGCAGCAGTGGCATGTGCCTGCTCATGGAGTGTGGTTGAGTCATGCGATGGCTTGTGGTGGTTGCGTGCCTGTTATTAATTTTGGTTGTGGTTGCAGTTCCCCCCATGTGAGGTGCGTTGTTTGTGTACTCACCCGGGTCTCGGAGTCCTTCTACTCCTTCAACTGCCTCCACCGGCAGTATGGCCATCACCCTCTCCTCCCAGGGATGGTACTGTACGGGTCTGCGGGAGGGCCCTCCTCCGGTGGCGTTGGCCTGGTCGTGTTCCTCCTGCCTCTTGGCTCTGACCCTCCTCCGCAGATCGTACCACCTGTTCTGGCAATCCTGCTTGGTCCTCCTGGTGTCCGCAACAGCATTCACAGCATCGACGATGGTCTGCCACATGGCTGTTTTGGCTGCCTGGCTGGTGCTTCTGACCAATGTTCCAAAGATCTGTGGCTCGACTCTGAGGATTTGATCAACAAGGACCTCCAACTCTCGGTGACTGAACTTTGGATTCTTGGTAGTGGGCATGGTGAGGGATGTGGGTGGGGATGGTGTGGGTGTGGGGGGTGTGTGGATGTTGGGGGGGGTGTGGATGGTTGTGTGTGTGTGTGAATGTGATGAGAGGGTGTTTGTGAGGGTGGTCGTGTGAAGGTGTGCAAGTGTAAGATGTGGTGTTGCTTGTAGTCTGGTTCTGTGGTGTCTGGCAGCAGTGAGTCTGTTGCAAAGGCTCATGGTTTGTGTGTGTGGGCCCTTTTCATTGGTCCATGGGTGGGTGTGACAGTGTTTGAATTTTGGGTGGGTGTGTTATAAGGAGTGGTGGTGTATTGGGCCTCTGTTTGTTTTTGACAGTTGCAGGTCAGTGATTGTGTTATTTTAGTGGTTGTTGGCCATGTTTAGTGGCTGTGTGCCTTTCGAATGGTGTATTCTTGTGTTGTTTTGTTTTGTCCTTGTTGTGTACGTGCGTTTTGAGCGTGTGTACGGTGTGTACATGGGCCATTTGGTTGTACGATTATGTCCTTGTGTGTGGCTTTGTACGACTCGTACATGCGGTTGTGATGTTGGGGCATGGGGTGCGCTCCGTACTTAGGAGGTTGTGTTGGGGGTGCGCCAGGAACGTACTGGGGTGTAGGTACACGGGGGTATGACACGTACTGGGGTGGGGGTGGGGCTCGAACGTACTGGGGTGTACATAGACGGTGGTACGACACGTACAGGGGTGGGGGGGTGTACATTGACGGTGGTACGACACGTACTGGGGTGGGGGTGTGGCTCGAACGTACTGGGGTGTAGGTACACGGGGGGTACGACACGTACTGGGGTGGGGGTGCGACTGGAACGTACTGGGGTGTACATAGACGGTGGTACGACACGTACAGGGGTGGGGGGGTGTACATTGACGGTGGTACGACACGTACAGGGGTGGGGGGGTGTACATTGACGGTGGTACGACACGTACTGGGGTGGGGGTGCGACTGGAACGTACTGGGGTGTACATAGACGGTGGTACGACACGTACTGGGGTGGGGGTGCGACTGGAACGTACTGGGGTGTACATTGACGGTGGTACGACACGTACTGGGGTGGGGGTGCGACTGGAACGTACTGGGGTGTACATAGACGGTGGTACGACACGTACAGGGGTGGGGGGGTGTACATTGACGGTGGTACGACACGTACTGGGGTGGGGGTACGACTGGAACGTACTGGGGTGTGGGTAGACGGGGCTATGACACGTACTGGGGTGGGGGTGTGGCTCGAACGTACTGGGGTGTAGGTACACGGGGGGTACGACACGTACTGGGGTGGGGGTGCGACTGGAACGTACTGGGGTGTACATAGACGGTGGTACGACACGTACAGGGGTGGGGGGGTGTACATTGACGGTGGTACGACACGTACTGGGGTGGGGGTACGACTGGAACGTACTGGGGTGTGGGTAGACGGGGCTATGACACGTACTCGGGTGGGGGTGTGGCTCGAACGTACTGGGGTGTAGGTACACGGGGGGTACGACACGTACTGGGGTGGGGGTGCGACTGGAACGTACTGGGGTGTACATAGACGGTGGTACGACACGTACAGGGGTGGGGGGGTGTACATTGACGGTGGTACGACACGTACAGGGGTGGGGGGGTGTACATTGACGGTGGTACGACACGTACTGGGGTGGGGGTGCGACTGGAACGTACTGGGGTGTACATAGACGGTGGTACGACACGTACAGGGGTGGGGGGGTGTACATTGATGGTGGTACGACACGTACTGGGGTGGGGGTACGACTGGAACGTACTGGGGTGTGGGTAGACGGGGCTATGACACGTACTGGGGTGGGGGTGTGGCTCGAACGTACTGGGGTGTAGGTACACGGGGGGTACGACACGTACTGGGGTGGGGGTGCGACTGGAACATACTGGGGTGTACATAGACGGTGGTACGACACGTACAGGGGTGGGGGGGTGTACATTGACGGTGGTACGACACGTACAGGGGTGGGGGGGTGTACATTGACGGTGGTACGACACGTACTGGGGTGGGGGTGCGACTGGAACGTACTGGGGTGTACATAGACGGTGGTACGACACGTACAGGGGTGGGGGGGTGTACATTGACGGTGGTACGACACGTACTGGGGTGGGGGTACGACTGGAACGTACTGGGGTGTGGGTAGACGGGGCTATGACACGTACTGGGGTGGGGGTGTGGCTCGAACGTACTGGGGTGTAGGTACACGGGGGGTACGACACGTACTGGGGTGGGGGTGCGACTGGAACGTACTGGGGTGTACATAGACGGTGGTACGACACGTACAGGGGTGGGGGGGTGTACATTGACGGTGGTACGACACGTACTGGGGTGGGGGTACGACTGGAACGTACTGGGGTGTACCTAGACGGGTGGGGGTATACATATACGGGGGGTACGTGTCGGACGTACGGGGGCTGGGGGGAGTGTTGGGCGCGTATGCGGGCACATGTCTCCATGGTTGCTATGGGTGTTCGGTGCGGACGGTGTTTTTTCCATACGGTTGTACGCTCGGACGCACGGGATGGATCGTGATTCCTCGGTCGGACTTGGATTTTTACGTTTGTAAGGTAAATCGTCCGAGGACGTGTCGGACACATTTTCCGACCCGAGGACGTGTGGGGAATGATTCCCAGTGCGGTTCGTATGGACTTTTTACCATGCGAATCGTGATTGCCAGTTCGTACGGCACTTGTACGATTCGTACGGTAATAAGACCCGATACGAGTCGCACGGGGGAATTTTTTACCGGATCGTGATCGGCACCTTAGTCTCTTATATAATCACTAATACAAGTCTAAAATCATACATACAGCCATACTCACAATCACTGACTCTTACGTATAGTCATTTCTATACACCAACTCTCACATACACTGCCTTTTACATATGTACTTAGCTGGACATGTGCACTGAGACACTCACCAGGACGCCCATACACACACTTACCCACCCATACAACTGTTTCCACATGCACTCTTAAACTCATACACCCTGTCAATCAACCACTCACACATCTATGCACAGTCACACACCCCCACCCAACCACACACACACTCAGTCTCTTATACAAATACGCAGGCAACTAATCAATAACCCATATAGACATTCATGTATCTACTGACCAACCGATGCAGCAGCTTACACAACAACAGACAGAGTGATATAGACATTCACACACTTTAGACACTAACCCATGTATTCAGTAAGATACATTTAAGGAGAAGAACCAAGGAAGCTGCAGGAGTTTGGACTGCCCCTCTGCCAGTGTGCTGTTTGCTGGGTTGGCCTGCAATGGTTTATTTATTGCCAAGGAAAGGAGAAGGAACTTTTAAAGAACTTTCATCATCTTGCAGAATATTTCTCCAAGGGCTTGAATTTGAGCTTGCCTCCTGTCTGAAGTCTCAGGGATACAAAAGACTTCACCCCTTCTGTTTGCCTGCATCTGGAACTTACTGTTCTGGCTGCTACAGAAGGAAATTGCAACACCAACGCTGGCGAGCGACGCCATAATCTGCATCAAAGCAGTGAGCGCTGCTCCGACTCACAACGTAGACACAACGCCTGCTGCTGTACCACATCAACTCCAAAGACGACATCATCGCTGAGTCGATCCTCGACTTGGGTGGTCAAGAATCCATCGACATCGTGACATCGTACGGAACCGTGGTTTTGGCGCCATCGTGATGTCACGTCACAGGGGAGGAACTGATTCCTCCCCTGCTTTGCGCAAGCATCGAGAACCCGATGCATCGCCCCCCAAAGCAAGGAACCGATGCCGCACAGCACCAACAAAGCCGCATCTCCCCGACGCCGTGAGCTGTCTTTGTTTTCGCTTTTCCAAGGTACTGTTCTTTGTGGGTCTGTTTTGACTCCGGGAACGACGCCGCGCATCTTGTGGTCGGCATCGTACTTTGGGATTTTCTTTGATCTCGACGCCGTGATAACTCCGGTTGGGTTTATCTGTTGCTACAGACTGCTTTTAAGTGAATAACCTATTTTTGAGCTATTTCTACTATCTGGAAGTATTATTTTTGATTACAGTATTGTGGATTTTTGTCGTTTGTGGTCTTGTGTTAAGTCTATATAAAGAATACTTATTTTATAGAACCTGTGTGGTGTCCATCTGTAGTGTTTTCACTGTATTGCTATATGTGTTCACAAAAGCTTTACACCTCTGAGATAAGCCTGTCTGCTCGTGCCAAGCTACCAAGGGGGTGAGCAGGGGTTATCCAGGAGTGTAATCTCCTTACTCTGACTAGAAGCAAGGGTCCCTATTTGGACAAAGGTGCACGCCATTGACAACTAGAGACCCCCAGTTCTAACACTGGTGGTCAGCGGTGAGGATTCTGGACTTGCATTTGTGACTCATATACAGTAATTTGTGTACACTACTAGTGAGTGCAGACCAAACACAACCACATACCTTTTGGTAGAATTTTTTTCCTTGGACTGTTATTTTTTCTGAGAGCTGCCGATTCTTACTGCCATGAGCAGACCAGCATCTGTTGCATCTATGGATCTAGATTTTGAGGAAGAGAGGTTTTTTAAAAAAAATGTAAAGTTGCTCTCCCAAGGCATTTCCAAAAATGGGTGGAAGCAAGAAATTTCCCATAACTGGTGGTGGAGCCAGTAGGGGATGCAGATGGGCAGCTGGATAGGCCATTGTTTCCAGCCAGAGAAGGGGTACCGTCCCCGCCTGGCAGTAGCGTCTCTTCCAAGGACCTGTCCCCAAGAGAGCCGGGAGACAGGGAGAGAAATAGGTTGCACAAGCTGGAGATGGTCAGGCTCAAGATGGAGGGTCAAAAGGAACTAGAAAATAGCAGGCTGTCCTTGGAGAGAGAGAGAATGAGATTGGAACATGAGAGAATGCTGAGGGAGATAGAGCTCAAAGCAAAACGCTTAGAAATCAACACCTCTGGTGGCAGCACACCATCTATGCCTGCAGAAGGCAGAGTCTATATTCCCAAGGATGTCATCAGAGAATTCCATGGACAGGAAGATATTGGGCAGTGGTTTGCAGCCTATGAGATAGCAATGTTGGCCCACCAGGTCCCTGAGAAGGATTGGGGAGCGGGGTTGTGGGGCCACTTTGTGAGTGATGGGAGGGATACATTGTTAGACCTACCCAGTGAGAACAGGATACCTTATATCCACATGAAGGAAGCCCTGATGACAAGGTATGGTTTGACCACAGAACACTATAGACAGAGGTTCAGGAATTGCAAGAACCTGGAGGCAACTACCTGGGTGGAGTGTGTGTCTTTCTTTTGCAGAGCTATGGATGGTTGGGTGAAGGGTAGCAAAGTGGATACTTTTGAAGCGCTCTATGATTTGTTTACATGGGAGCACTTGTCTGCTAGTTTGTTTTCCAGAGCTACACCAGCGTCTTATTGATAGCAAGTTAACAAACCCTAGGAAGCTTGCTGAGGAGGCAGACCGCTGGATCAGCACCCGGGTCCACAAGGGTCATGTGGGAGACTTCGCCAAAGGTGGCCAGGGTCCTAGCAGAAGAGAGGGGGGACAAGGGTAAACAGGGGGAGTTCCAGAAAGGGCCTCAAAGTAATTCCCAAGGGAACCAAGGGAAGGGTTCCCAGCCTCCCCCTGAGAAAAAGCAAGAGGCCCGACAGGTAAACCTGTTCACAGGGGCCCCTCTAAGTGCTTTACGTGTAGTCAAGTGGGTCACCGTTGATTTGATGCACAGTGTCCCATGAGAGATTCCAAAGCACCACCTTGTGCACCACCCCATCAGATGGCGAGTGTAGCCCTGGGGGGGAGGAGATGGGTGCCCAAGGTGGGTGGGGTCCCGCAGAAATGTTCCTCTTCTCTTTAGGAGACTTTGGGATGGTCCCTAAGACCCAGCTGCCTGATAACACTAAGAAGTACAGGCAGTGGGTGACCATCAATGGCCATAGGGTGGAGGCTCTAAGGGACACCGGGGCTAGTGTGACAGCTGTCAGTTGCCGGCTGGTGTCCAAAGAGCAGGCGATCCCCCATGCATTCTTCCCTGTAGTTGCCGCAGACAACTCAGAGAGTCAGTGTGAGGTGGCTCAGGTTCCCTTTGAGTGGGGGGGGGTCTGAGGTACTCTCCAAGTAGCTGTGAGGCCAGCCATGCCTGTGGATTGTCTGTTGGGCAAAGATTTCAAATGCTCCCCATGGGCTATGGTGGAGAAGAAGGCTCATTTAGAGATGTTGGGTCTGCCTGAGTGGGCATATGTAACCACTCGGTCTATGGAAGCCAGTAAGGGTGTTCAAGAGGTCCTGGAGCCTGGAAGTGTGGCCCAGGTACCTGCCTTAAAGAGAAGAGGTAGGGGGTGTGGGAAACCACCCCCCATAGTTCCCACGGTCCAGGAGGAGGCAGACCTTGAGGGGGATGCCCTGGAACCTACAGGGGAGCAAGTTGCTGAACTGGGGGACCTTCCTGAGCTGACCCATTGGCAGCAAGAAGGTGGACCTTCCAGGGAGGAATTTTGTGAGGAGCAGAAGAAGTGCCCTTCTCTTGTGGGTTTGCGGCAACAGACCATAAACCAAGCAGCAGGTGATCAGTCTGGATCACATTGGATCTACTGGGAGACCGACCTCCTGTATAGCGAGCCTAAGATTTCTGAGCCTGAGTCAGCCCGTGTGCTGGTAGTACCCCAGCCCTTCAGAGCCTTCCTACTGGGTTTGGCTCATCATGTACCTTTAGCTGGACATCTGGGGCAGGACAAGACCTTTGAAAGGCTTTTCACCCACTTTTATTGGCCCCAGATGCGGCAGACTTCAGACACTCATTGTGGGACTTGTCAAACTTGCCAGGCAAGTGGGAAAAGTGGAAGGAAGCACAAGGCTCCTCTCCAAACTCTCCCTGTAGTCAGTACCCCCTTTGAATGGGTGGGCATTGACATTGTGGGGCCACAGGACCCCAAGACAGCCATCGACAACAGGTTTATCCTGGTTGTGGTGGACCATGCTACCCGGTACCCGGAAGCAATCCCTCTCAGGACAGTGACGGCCCCCCTGGTGGGACGTGCACTGATGGGGACTTTCTCCCATGTGGGATTCCCCAGAGAGGTGGTGTCAGACCGTGGCACCAACTTCATATCCAATTAAATGAAGTCCCTGTGGCAGGAGTGCCGTGTTACATACAAGTTCACTTCTCCTTACCACCCCCCAAGGTAATGGGCTGGTTGAGAGATTCAACCAGACCCTCAAAGGCATGATTTTGGGTCTTGAAGACCTATGAGGTGTAAGTGGGAAGTCCTCTTGCCATGCCCTCTGTTTGCTTACCATGAGGTGCCACAAAAGTCCTTAGGGTTCAGTCCCTTTGAACTGCTATATGGTCACCCGGTAAGAGGACCTTTGAGTCTGGTCAAGGAAGGCTGGGAGCAATCTCCCGGGAAACCTCCCTAGGATGTATACATTTACATGCTGGCCTTCAGGAACCAGACTCGGCGATTCAGACAGCTCGCTCAAGCGAATCTGGAAGCCAGCCAGGAAGCGATGAAGTGGTGGTACGATCAGAATGCCACTCTGATTGAGCTTCAGCCTAGTCAGAAAGTTTGGGTCATGGCCCCTGTAGAGCCCTATGCACTCCAGGACAGGTGAACTGGGCCATTTGAGGTGGTGGAGCGCAAGAGTGATGTCACCTACCTGGTGAACTTGCGGTCTCCTAGGAACCCTTTGCGGGTCCTGAATGTTAACCGCCTGAAGCTCCACTTAGAAAGGTCCGAAGTGGGCTTGCTCCTAGCGACAGATGCTGGAATGGAGGAAAAGACTGAGCCTCTTCCTGACCTCCTGTCTGCAACAAAGCAAGATGGGTCAGTGGATGGTGTTATTCTCTCTGGCACACTGACCCCTGAGCAGCAGAATGATTGTCGCCAACTGTTGGGGCAATTCTCTGATTTGTTCTCCCTGGTTCCTGGTGTCAGTGAGTGGTGTGTCAATGATGTGGACACTGGGGACAGTCCTCCTGTTAAGCACAAGGCTTCCAGAGTGACTGACAGGGTCAGAGCTTACATCAAGGAGGAGGTCTCCAAGATGTTTGCCTTAGGGGTGATTGAGTCCTCTAACAGCCCTTGGGCCAGCCCAGTGGTCTTGGTCCCAAAAGCTGCTGCGCCTGGTGCCACACCCGAACTCTGGTTCTGTGTGGACTACCGAGGACTCAATTCAGTCACCAGGACTGACGCGCACCCCATCCCCAGAGCTGATGAGCTCATTGATCGGTTAGGGGCTGCACGGTACCTCAGTACGTTTGATTTGACGTCTGGGTACTGTCAGATCGCCTTAACCGATGGGGCCAAAGAGAGATCAGCATTCTCCACACCAGATGGGCACTACCAATTCCGGCTTATGCCCTTTGGGATGAAGAATGCCCCTGCCACCTTTCAGAGGTTGGTCAGCCAGGTGTTGGCTGGACTGGAAGATTTCAGTGCCGCTTACCTGGATGATATTGCAGTGTTCAGCACCAGTTGGGGAGAACATCTGCACCACCTTTGGGAAGTGTTGAGGGTGTTTCGCAAAGCAGGCCTCACGATCAAGGCGAGTAAGTGCCAGATCGGGCAGGGTTCCGTGGTGCACCTGGGGCACCAGGTGGGGAGCAGCCAGGTGGCACCCCTACAACCCAAGATTGATACCATCCTGGCATGGGAACCCCCCAAGACCCAGACACAGGTGAGAACCTTTCTTAGGACTCACCGGGTACTACAGAAGGTTTGTCAAGGATTATTGGCAACATTGTTGCACCCTTGACTGAGCTGACTTCCAGGAAGCAGCCCAAGAAAGTGAACTGGACTGACACCTGTCAGAAGGCTTTTGATGCCCTGAAGACTGCCATGTGCACAGCACCCGTGCTTCAGGCGCCCAACTTCTCAAAATAATTCATTGTCCAAACAGACGCTTCAGAGCATGGTGTGGGGGCTGTTCTATCACAGATTAATGAGGAGGGCCTAGACCAACCTGTCAATCAATCAATCAATCAATCATGGCATTTGTAAAGCACACTACATACCCGCGAGGGACTCATGGCGCTAGGTGGGGAGGAAGCTGCTACTGTTCGAAGAGCCAGGTCTTGAGAAGTCTTCTGAAGGTCAGAAGGTCTTCGGTCTGCCGTACGCGGATGAGGAGGGTGTTCCATGTCTTGGCAGCGAGGTGGGAGAATGATCTGCCGCCGGTGGTCACTCTTCGGATGCGGGGGACGGTGGCGAGGGCACGGTCTGCGGAGCGGAGCTGGCGGGTGGGGGATGTAGAGGCTGAGTCGGCAGTTGAGGTACGTTGGTCCGGTGTTGTGGAGTGCCTTGTGTGCATGGGTGAGGAGTTTGAATATTATCCTCTTGTTGACAGGGAGCCAGTGCAGGTCTCTCAGGGGGTGTGTGATGTGGCTGCGGCGAGGGATGTCGAGGATCAGGCGTGCGGAGGCGTTCTGGATGCGTTGAAGCCGTTTCAGGAGTTTGGCCGGGGCTCCTGCGTAGAGTGCGTTTCCGTAGTCCAGTACACTGCTGACGAGGGCCTGGGTGACCGTCCTTCTTGTTTCGGTGGGGATACACTTAAAGATCCTGCTAAGCATGCGGAGGGTGTTGAAGCAGGAGGAGGAGACGACTTTGACCTGCTTCGTCATGGAGAGGGTAGAGTCGAGGATGATCCCTAGGTTGCGTGCGTGGTCGGTGGGTGTTGGGTGATGTTCCTAGTGCAGTCGGCCACCTGGAGTCATCCCAGGCCGAGGGGGTGGATCCGAGGATGAGGACCTCCGTCTTGTCCGAGTTCAGCTTCAGTGGCAGACCGTGTCTAAGGCGTGTCCAGGAGGATGAGGGCCACGGTTTCTCCGTTGTCTAGCAGGGTCCTGATGTCACCGGTGGCGGCGATGAGGGCAGTTTTGGTGCTGTAGTTGCTTCGGAACCCGGACTGGGACAGGTCCAGGATGCTGTTCTCCTCGAGGAAGCTGGTCAGTTGTTTGTTGACGGCCTTTTCGTTGAAGCTGTTGTGGATGTCTGCGATCTTGCGATGGAAGAAGGTGGCCAGCGAGTCGCACAGGTCTTATGAAGGTAGGATGTCGTTGGTGTTGGAGCTTGGGTTGGAGAGTTCCTTCACGATGTTGAAGAGCTCTTTGCTGTTGTGTGCGTTGTTGTCTAGGCGGTCTTTGAAGGAGGTCCTTTTGGCGGATCTGATGAGGTGGTGGTGTCTGTGGGTGGCGTTCTTGTGAGCTGTGTAGCTTTCCGGTGTTTGTTCACAGATCCAGTTTTTTTCGAGTTTTTGGCAGGTTCGCTTGGAGGCCTTGAGGTCTTCGGTGAACCAGCTGGCTTTCTTGCTAGTGTGGGTGTTGGAGGGCTTCTTGAGCGGGGCGAGGGTGCTGGCACAGTCGTTGATCCACTGTTTGAGGTTGCGAGCGGCGGTGTTGGGGTCAGTCGGATCTGCGGGTGGGCTCCGGGTGAGGGTGGTGGAAAGCTGGTCTTTGGTGACTTTCCTCCAGTAGCGGCGCAGCATCTGTTGGGTGCGGTGGTGCGTGGTGGGTTTCCGGAAGGTGAAGTGGATGCAGCAGTGATCGGTCCAGTGGAGCTCGGTGGTGTGGTTGAAGGAGACGTGGGAGCTTGTGGAGAAGATGGGGTCAAGCGTGTGGCCGGCGGCGTGGGTGGGTGTAGTGACGAGTTGTCTGAGTCCGAGGTTGGCGAGGTTGGCGATCAGGATGGAGGAGTTGGTGTCGTTGTTGTTCTCGAGGTGGAAGTTCAGGTCCCCGAAGAGGATGTAGTCCGTGGAGGCAAGGGCATGTGTGTTGACGAGGTCGGTGATGGAGTCGCTGAACTGTGCTTGTGGTCCGGGGGGTCTGTAGATGAGGGTTCCTCTGAGGGTGGTGTTGGGATTGGTGTTGATCTGGAAGTGCAGGTGTTCGGCGGTGCTGAGGGTGTCGTCGGTGTTGGTTGAGACTTTGAGAGTGTTCCTGTGGACGATGGTGATTCCTCCTCCTACTCCATTTGTGCGGTCCCTGCAGGGGATCTTATAGCCTTCTGGGATGGCTATGGCGATGTCGGGTGCCGAGGAGGAGTTCAGCCAGGTCTCCGTCAGGAAGGAGACGTCTGGGGTGTTGGAGTCCAGTAGGTCCCAGAGTTGCACGGCGTGTTTGCGTGTGGAGCGGGTGTTGAGAAGGATGCATCTGAAGTGGTTGGGTTCTTTGGTAGGTGGGTTGGTGGGCTGGATGCTTGAGAAGCTGCAGTTCCGGCAGGAGAAGGGTCCTTGGGTGCGCTTCGGGCGGCCAGGCTGCAGGTGCGTGATCGTCCGGCGTTGAGTGCGTGGAGGGTGCTGGAGTCATAGCAGAGGCGGGTGTCGTGGCGTTCGTGGGGGCCAGGGGTCCTGGCGCAGGGCGCGGTCCAGGCACAGACGGACGCAGACGGGCTTGCCTTAGGCACACCTTTGGCACGCCAGCGGCGCGGCTGCCAGTGGCCACCATATATGGGGAGGTGGGAGGGAGGAGCAGCTGGGAGGCGGGAGGCGGGAGGTATGGGCAGCGAATGGGCAGTCAGGGGGGCGGAGCCGCAGGGGACGCAGCGGCAGGAGCGGGAGCAGTGAACGGCTCGGGAGGCAAGGCACAGAATCATGGGGGCACAGAAGGAAAAAATGGGCACAGATCACGGGGGCACAGAAGGAAAAATGGGCACAGATCACGGGGGGCACAGAAGGAAAAAACTGGCACAGATCACGGGGCTCACAGAAGGAGAAATGGGCACAGATCACGGGGGCACAGAAGGAAAGACGGGCACAGATCACGGGGCACAGAAGGAAAAAACGGGCACAGATCACGGGGCACAGAAGGAAAAACGGGCACAGATCACGGGGCACAGAAGGAAAGACGGGCACAGATCACGGGGCACAGAAGGAAAAAATGGGCACAGATCACGGGGATCACAGAAGCAGAAACGGGCACAGATCACGGGGGCACAGAAGGAAAGACAGGCACAGATCACGGGGGCACAGAAGGAAACAACAGGCACAGATCACGGGGCTCAGAGAAGGAGAAACGGGCACAGAATTATGGGGGCACAGAAGGAAAGATGGGCACAGAAGGAAACAAGAGGCACAGATCACGGGGCTCACAGAAGGAGAAACGGGCACAGAATCACGGGGGGCACAGAAGGAAAAACAGGCAAAGAATCACGGGGGTGACGATGGGAACAGAAGGAAAGAAGGGTTCAGGAGATAATATAGGCACAGGGGGAAGACAGACAACAGCAGTCACAGACAGCAAAACAGAAAACGATACGGGCAGTACAATGAGCAATAGAACAGACCTAAGGCCTACTACTGGCCACCAGGGATGAGGCGCAGGTGGTAGCCTGAGGGTGGAGGAGGGCCTCAACTTTCTTCAGCAGTGGCAGCTGGAGCAGGGACAGGACGCACAGGCGGTGCTGTGCGGAGGGGGAGCGATTGACCAAGCAAGGTCAAGGGTCGCTCGCTGTAGCCTTCATCAGTAGGAGGTTACTTCCACAGGAACAGAGGTGGAGCGCAATTGAGCATGAGGCATTTGCTGTGGTCTGGGCACTGAAGAAGTTGAGACCATACCTGTTTCGGACTCAGTTCCGGGTTCAGACAGACCACAGGCCCCTCAGATGGTTGCTGCAGATGAGGGGTGAGAACCCAAAGTTGTTGAGGTGGTCCATTTCCCTACAGGAGATGGACTTCATGGTGGAACGTTGATACTCTGTCCAGATTTTTCCGCCTTAGTGAAGAGAACTCCCAAGGGGAAGGGTAGTTCTCCCAACATTTCAGCTGGACCTGGTACGTGTTAGACCTGGTACCATTGGCGTGAGTCTCCCTTCCATTTTTCACTGATTGCCTCCTCTGTTTGTGATATCTTTTGCTGGTTTAGATGCTTTGGGCACTGTGCCACTGCCATTCAGTGCCACAGTGCAAGTGCTCCCTATTGTAAATGTATCTATTGATTAGGGTCTCCATGATTGGATTATTTGATTTACCTGTCAGACCTTAGTATAGTGCACCATGTGTGCCCATGGCCTGTAAATCAAATGCTGCTGGTGGGCTTGCAGCGCTGATTGTGCCACCCACAGAAGCAGCTTGTAAAATGTAGCTCAGGTCTGCCATTGCAGAGCCTGTGGGCAGTCTAGTATTGCCATGTCGACTTGGTAAGTGCACCCACTTACCAGTCCGTAAACCTTCCCTTTTCTACATGTTAGCCACCAATAATGTAGGCCTAAGGGCAGGGTGCATTGTATGTGAAAGGTAGGCCCTGATGTGTATGGCATGTCCTGATAGTGAATTACAGCCATTTTCGTTTTTCACTATTGCAAGGCTACCTGTTCCCATAGGCCAAAATGGGCAGTTTGATTATAACCCCTTATAATCCTAACTGACCCAGGGAACATGGTAGAAATTCAAGTTTTGTATGCCTGAACTCAGAATGATAAAATACATATTTTAGTAAAGTTGGTTTTAACATGCTGTATTTGAAAATACCACTTTTAGAAAGTAGGTATTTTCTTGCCTAACCATCCAGCCTGCCTCTGCTAGCTTGTGTATTGTATGTCTGGTTTCGTGAGTGACGGGGGGCTCCAGGAGACAGGGTGAGTCAGCACTAGGCTGAATAGGCCTATCTGCATTCGAGATGGTGGGAGGAGCAGCACCTGGGCCTAAATAGGGCTGTGCCTGCCTTCCACAAAGCTGGCTCCACCTCGTGTGGTGCGTCTGATGACCCTGGCCCACACTGACAAAGGAAGAAGGTGTGCACTGGCAGAATGCACCCAGAACTGGCTTGGACTAGGTACAGGACCCTCTGCCTTCAGAGAACAAAGAGAATAGTAGACCCCAAGACTTTAGATCACTTCTGGGAGAACAAGACAAACCTTTGCCAAGGAGAAGAACCAAGGAAGCTGCAGGAGTTGCACTGCCCCTCTGCCAGTGTGCTGTTTGCTGGGTTGGCCTGTAGTGGTTTTTGTATTGCCAAGGAAAGGAGAAGGAACTTTTAAGGAACTTTCATCATCTTGCAGAATGTTTCTCCAAGGGCTTGAATTTGAGCTTGTCTCCTGTCGGAAGTCACAGAGATACAAAAGACTTCACTCCTTCATCTGGAACTTGCTGTTCTGGCTGCTACAGAAGTAAATTGCAACACTGACACCGGTGAGCGATGCCGTAATCTGCATCGAAGCCGTGAGCGCTGCTCCAACTCACAAAGTAGACCTGACGCCTGCTGCTGTGCCGCATCGACTCCGAAGCCGACATCATCGCGGAGTCAATCCTCGACGTGGGTGGTCAAGAATCCATCGACATTTTGACATCGTACGGAACCGTGGTTTCGGCACCATCGTGTCGTCACCTCCTCTCGGGTAAGAAACCGTCACCTCCCCTGCTTTGTACAAGCATCGACGACCCGAAGCATCGCCCCCCGAAGCAAGGAACCGATGCCGCACAGCACCAACGACGCCGCATCTTCCCGACGCCGAGAGCTGTCTTTGTTTTTGCTTTTCCAAGGTACTGTTCTTTGTGAGTCAGTTTCGACTCCAGGGCCTGACACGGCGCATCTCGCGGTCGGCGCCGTACTTTGGGATTTTCTTTGACCTCGACGTCTTGATAACTCCGGTTGGGGTTATCTGTTGCTACAGACTGCTTTTAAGTGAATAGCCTATTTGTTAGCTATTTCTACTATCTGGAAGTATTATTTTTGGTTACAGTGTTGTGGATTCTTGTGGTTTGTGTTCTTGTGTTAAGTCTGTATACAGAATACTTATTTTTTTAGAACCTGTGTGGTGTCCATCTGTAGTGTTTTCACTGTATTGCTGTATGTGTTCACAAAAGCTTTATACACTGCCTCTGAGATAAGCCTGTCTGCTCGTGCCAAGCTACCAAGGGGGTGAGCAGGGGTTATCCAGGAGTGTAATCCCCTTACTCTGACTAGAAGCAAGGTTCCCTATTCGAACAAAGGTGCAAGCCATTCCCAACTAGAGACCCCCAGTTCTAACACTTCCCTAGATGGCTGCCAAGCCGGCACCAAAAAAGCAGGTGACCCCCTTGCGAAACCAGGTGATTTTGTAATTGATTATTTTGATGCCTCCTCAACATATTTTGAGCCCTTACCTGTCTCAGGCTCTTGGCCCACCCACACAAGTGAGGTACTACTTTTATCAGGAGACCTGGGGGATCGCTGGGTGGTAGTAAATTTGTGTCGGCCTGGTGATCCCACAACTTTCCCATACAGAAATGTGAGGAAAATTTGATTTTTTTTTAGCTAAATGTGAGGTTTGCAGGGGATTTTGGGTAGGAAAACATTGGGGAATCCTTGCAAGCCACATCTCCCTGGACTCCCCAGGTGTCTAGTTTTCAGAAATGTTGGGGTTTGGTAGGTTTCCCTAGATGGCCATCGAGCCCAGGACCAAAAACGCAGGTTACTCCCTTGCAAAAGAAGGTTGTTTTGTGATCAATAATTTAGATAGCTTCGCAGTGTGTTTTGGGCCATTTCCTGCTGCAGGCACTAGGCCTACCCACACAAGTGAGGTACCATTTTAATTGGGAGACTAAGGGGAATGTTGGGTAGGTGGAAGTTTGTGGTTCCCTACAGATTCCAGAACTTTACATCACAGAAATGTGAGGAAAATGTGTTTTCTTAACAAAGTTTGAGGTTTGCAAGGGATTCTGGGTAACAGAACCTGGTGAGAGCCACACAAGACACCCAATCCTGGATTATCCTTGGTAGTTTTCAATAATGTACAGGTTTGCTAGGTTTCCCTATGTGCCGGCGGAACTAGGGCCCAAAAACCACAGCTTGGCACATTGTGAAAAAAGGGTCAATTTTCAGTGTAAAAATGTGAAGTGTCCGCAATCGTTTTGGGCTGTTTCCTGTCACGGGCACTAGGCCTACCCAAGTGAGGTATCATTTTTATTAGGAGACATGGGGAAATGTTGGGTGGGTGGAAGTTCGTGGCTCCCTGCAGATTCCAGAACATTCAATTATAGAAATGTGAGGTAAATGTGTTTCTCAGACACATTTTGAGGTTTTCAAGCGATTCTGGGCAATAGTACCTGGTGAGAGCCACGCAAGTCACCCCATCCTGGATTACCCAGGGAGTCTAGTTTTCAAACATGTATAGGTTTGCTAGGTTTCCCTAGATGTCAGCTGAGCTAGGGGCCAAAATCCACAGCTAGGCACATTGCAAAAAAAGGGTCAGTTTTCAGTGGAAAAATGTGATGTGTCCACGTTGCATTTTTGGCCATTTCCTGTTGCAGGCATTAGGCCTACTCACACAAGTGAGATACCATTTTTGGGGGAATTCTGGGTGGAAGGACGTTTGTAGCTCCCTTCAGATTCAAAAAGCTTTTCATAACACAAATTTGAGAAAAATGTGTGTTTTTAGGGAAAGTTTGATGTCTGCAAGGAATTTTGGGTAACATTACCTGGTGAGACCCACACAAGTCACCCCATCCTGGATTTCCCTGGGCGACTAGTTTTGAAAAATGTACAGGATTGCTAGGTTGCCCTAGGTGCCGGTTGAGCTAGGCCCCAAAATCCACAGCTAGGCAGTTTTCAGTGGAAAAATGTGATGCAGTCATGTTGTGTTTTGGGCCATTTCTTGTTGTGGGCACTAGGCCTACCCACACAAGTGAGGTACAATTTTTATCGGGAGACTTAGGGGAATACAGAATAGTAGAACAAGTGTTATTACCAATTTTCTCTCTATGCTTTTCTTCCTTCCGAATGTAAGACAGTGTGTAAAAAGAAGTCATTTTGAAAAATGGCCTCTAATCACATGCTAGTATGGGTACCCACAAATTCGAATGTGCAAATAACCACTGCTTCTAAACTCCATATCTTGTTCCCATTTTGGAAATACCTAGGTTTCCTTGATACCTACTTTTCACTCTTTATATTTGACCAAATGAATTGCTGTATACCCGGCACACAGTGAAAAATCATTGCAAGGTGCAGCTCAGTTATTGGCTCCAGGTACCTTGGGTTCTTGGTAAACCTACAAGCTCTATATTTGTCCAGAAGGGTCCAGCAGACGTAACGGTATATTGCTTTAAAAGATTTACCATAGTTAGAAGAAGTTACAGGTGAAAACGTAGGCACAGATGGCTGTTTTTTCAACAAAATGTAATTTTTTTTAAATTTCAACTATTATTTTCTTTAAGAAAACTTTGTAAGATCTACAAAAATGACCACTTTTGAATTCAGAATCTAGTATACTTTTCAGAAATGTATAGCTTCCTGGGATCCATTTTTGGTTTCACACCCATTTTTACCACTAACTAGAAGGAGGTTGTAAGCACAAAACAATAGGAAAAACAAGCTGTGTCCCAGTAAAATGCCAAAACTGTGTAGAAAATGTTGGTTTTCTGACATAAGTATGCCTGTTTCTGAAAGCTAAGAAGATGGCGTTTTAGCACCGTAAACCCTTCGTTGATACCATTTGCAGGGAAAACATCAGATGCTTTCTTCTGCTGCACTTTTCCCCCCAAAAAACAAAATTAACCTGTATTTTGGCTAATGTCTCAGTCCACTCCAGGGGGTAACTCTAGAATCCTCAGGATGTTGGATCAAAAGACGCAAATTTGAAGTAGATAACTTATGTGGACAAAAGGTTACTGGGGCCAAATTGCGAACTACCCCAAATAGCCAAAAAAAGCTTAGCACGGGGGGCGTAGGCCTAGCAGCTTAGGGGTTAAATGGCAGATTTATCTTATTTCAACACTTCAAACTTTAATTTTTTCACTGAATTTTAAGTTTCTTTTTTTTTTTGGCTTCTCTAAGTTCTTCATGCCAATCCTAAGTATAACATCCCTTTAAACTGGCATTTTCTTTGAATTTCAGTTTTTTTTTCGAAATATGGGAAAATCTTATTACCATACCTAACTATAAAGTCACTTTAAACGTAATTTTTTCAGTGAATTTCTATTTTTTTTAATCATATTCAGCCAGGCCCTTCACTCAACCTCTCTATGGTCGACTGACTCCTCGCTGCACAGCGGAGGATTGGTTGCAGATCTGGGGTTCAGGCCAGGGCTTTTGTCCAGCCCTGTCATAGGCGGTCACTGCCCCACCCACTGAGCAAGACATTCCTTCCATCCCCAGGAGATGCCCAACCCACATGTTGGGGCATATTGTCAAGAAATGTCGTTAAAATTATCGCGGCTTTAGCGGCAGAAACCTGCCGCTAAAGCAGCGATAATGGGCTTGATAATATGCCCTTGAGAATTCCAAAAGAAGCCCATGTTCTGGTGTCAACATGGGCTTCTATTGGAATTCTCTGCGGCATATTATCAAGCCCATTATCGCCACTTTAGCTGCAGTTTTCTGCCGCTAAAGCAGGGATAATTTTAACGACGTCCTTGATAATATGCCCCTTTGTTTTTTATTTCGTTTTTTAAATCTTTGTGGGTACTGCAGTACTCCTACATTACCCAATGCTCACGCTATACACCCATAGTACTGCTGTACTATGCAGACTTCTCTATGGCTGTGGTGCTGGAATCATAAGCATTGTGAAAAATACAAGCGTTTCACAAAGGTATAAGGTTTCAGCAAATACTTATCATTTGCACATCACCAAGTAAAGTGTACTGATTTGTTTCAATCCTATTACCATTTTTGTATCCATCACACTTCATAGTTATTAAAAAAGGTTAATTTGTGATTTCCTAACTGCTGAATAAACAGCACTTTGTCAGGAGCCATAGCCTAATATTTAAGCTCTGTCTTTGAATGTTCATCAAATGCTACGAGATAAAAACAAAGGAGCATATTTATGAGATAGTGACTCATGGCAGTGTAGCAAGTCACCTTGCTTCGCGTCACTGCATCATTGGGGAAGGGCACAAAAAAAATCCTAGGATGCATTTTCCTCTTCTGCAGCACAAATAGAAGGAGGAAGTAATGAGGAAAAATAAAGATATTTGGAGAAATAAAGATATTTCTTCTCATTATGCTTCTCCTGGGGAGGCATATGTCTTTGACGCATTCCCAGGTTTACAAGGTCTGGTAAATCTAGGAATGCATCAAAAGCCTTGTGAGTTGCATATGTTACACACGCCCACGCAACGCCTATCTAGGGCAGAGTAACGTAACCCAGTGATTTGCGCTGCATTGGCTACTCCAGTTTTTGGAGCCACTCAAAGTCATGCAAAGTGGCTTTTCGTATTTTCAAAAATCTAACTTACAGTTTGCATCTCTAAACCGGGTCAGAAATACGGTCCAATATTTGAAGGCATCTCTATTTGGGCAACCACCTTCTGATCGCCAGTATGTGGGGTTGTTGCGGACCCTGGTACCGGATCTTCAAGCGCATATGGCCTAATTGCCCTATGGGCCAGTCCGAACCTGCCTCAGAGTGTTCTGCTGAACAGAAAACCAGGGTACATAGCAGATCGAGAGCAACAAAAGTCAAGACACACAAAAAAGGTGAAGCCCTAGCAGCGAATGATAAAAAGTTCGGATTTAAGCAGTTTTCTTAAATGAGGGTATGTATTTTGGTGAGGGGGCTTTCATCCATTTGAACTACTGGTATTCACGAGGGTCACTCTGCTTGGAAAGCTTCCATGCCCAGTGTATGACATCTTTTAGATTGTTGCGCCAGATGAATCACTCGAAGAAGCAAATATCCTTTTGTATTGTATTGCAATTGTAATTGCATTTGTATAGCGCTTACTACCCTTGACGAGGCGTCGAAGTGCTTTTTTCGGCGAGTAGCACGCTACTCCAGGACCCATAGAGGATTAGTGTTGAATTAGTATAGTGAAACATGCAAGTACATTTTAAGTGGTGGATAGGTTAGTCAGTTATTTGGATTCGGAAGGATAGCAGAAGGCTAGAAGAGGAAAAAAGGTTTGTATTTATATAGCGCGTGTTACCCCTTTGTGGTTTTGCTTGACAAAGACGTGCAGTGTCTAAAGTGCTGACACATTTACAAATCGGAGGTTAATCCCTAGAGAGCAGTACTGTGATAGGATTACAGTGCGTAAATAACCCTTCACTTCCAAAGGTTACTTTATTCATCTGAGATTGTACTATGCTTTTATTACATACGAAATGCATGAAAGAGAATTGTAATTCGAGTCCTTGCCTTTCACAATTTGCTTCTGTTACATCTAATACATCCACAGCTCCTGAATATTCTGCATCAGTATCTTTTTCAAACTTGACTGAAAACTTCTGTCAAGCTCTTGGCTGCAGGGGCTGATTTTGTAAAATGCTGGAACATGATCTACTCGTAGTATTCTCAATTATAAAAAAAACTTGCTAGAATTATTTCTCGAAATAGCTGCAGTCCATAACAGCGGGATATGCCATAAATAGTCCCTCCTGCAGAAATCCAAAATACCGTTTTTTATTAAAAATTGCAACTGTCCCATCTACACCACTGAACCCACAGAGCACTGTCTTAGTTAGATAAACATATGATTCAAGAAGAAAATTAAGAGTCTTTTCCACTTTCTGGCAATATCAAAATGATATGTACGTTGGGAGAGGAGCGCTGCTGACCACAGTATGCAGCCTGCTGCCGCAGTGCTTGGTTGAAAATGAAAAGAGCTTGGAGTGGACTCTGGCTGACTTCTTTATGCCTCTTAGTTCAGCGTAGAATACTCAGAGGGGCAGGAGGCCCATGAACCACTTAGGCCTTCACTACGAGTGGCCTTGTTCATTCTGTAATGAGCGCTAACTCCTGTTACTGCACACATCGCATCTATGGGTTTTGTGATAAACATCAGCATGTCAGACCTACCAATACTTATCGGAGGAATAACGCCTGGTATTTACCTGAACATGTGGATTTTCATACAATAAGCCATGGGGTAACATCAGCCTGTACAGTGACTGCTGTTTCCCCATTACTTGGTCTTTGCAACAGTTATCTTTATTTGCTGAGATATCTCCACCCCTCCCCAAAATGAAGTCTGTTTAGCTTCTCTTTCCTCTCAGAAGACACCATCACCAAGAGCATCAGAATAATGATGTCAGGCTCTGCAACTGGGCCGTGCCCTATGACACAACTTCCGAACGCTGCTGAGGGAATTGCACCTGCCACCAGCAATTCCATAGTCCCCGTATGACCAAGCCACAGTGTCTTAAGCCCTTAAAGATGCTGCTCTCAATCCACTGGACCAAGGAGGTCCTTCAGCCTTCTAGACCGCTCCAAAGCCTTTCTTACGGTGGATCACTGTATCCTTCACAATTGGTTGTATGATGGAGATCTTACACTAGACTGTTTTAGATCATTTTTTAATAATGGACGTTAAGCAGTGCTCCTGTCCCAGTTTAGATCCAAATTTCTGTCATCATTATTTGGGATCCAACATTCGTCCTCCTTGAGTTCACCATTGTTAACTGTTTATGCAGCACCCCCTTTCTTCCCTTGGTAGGGCCTTTGGGTTTCATTCTTTATTTATGTGGATAACACAGAAGTCTGGATCCTTCTGAAAAGTAACAGCCCTAGTTCCATCCAACTCTTCCAGGCATGTATGACATCCTTCACCAATAGAATGGTGGGAAACACATTTAAGTCCTGCGTATTAATAAACTTAGCATCTGTTCCTCCGCATGGATAATTGAATCTCTGGGCCCCACTCCTATTCCAGTGACCCCAGTGGGGAATACAAAGTGAACTTTGATGCATCGCTCTCTTATGTCGCCACATCAATCCCATAGTTTCTGGCTGCTTCCCCATGTGTCAAATTCTCACAAAGGTGGTTCCTTTTCTTCACTCTGAAAGCAAAATGTTGGCGGCTGAGGCCACCACATCTTCCTCTCTGGACAACAGCAATACAATACTCCTTGGTCTACCCAACAATTTGATAAACAAATCAAATAATTCAAAATGCAAACAGATGTCTGCTGCACAATCTTCTGTCATGAATGTTAATAATGAACTACCCCTATTGCTCTGGTCAGTAAAAACAATATAATCTTTCCCGTCGCTATGAACAATGAACAGACCAATCTGTAGAACTGGTTCTCTTTACCTTCGATCTCATTTTCTTCTCTATGAACCACAGCATACCTTGAGATCATCTGCTTGCTCTCTTCAGGCCCCCAGATTTAGAATTTTGATGACTGGATAACACAAATTCTCGATTGTGGCAGCCACTTACTGAAGCAGCTTTCCAGAGAATTTGCCCTCCGTCTCAGACCTACTTCCATTTTCTAAACTCCTGAAAACAATCTTGTTTTTCTAATGCGGGTTCTTCATGTAGTACATGGTACTTCGGTGCAGTGTTAAGATAAAAGGAGCAGTGTGCTTTAGTAAATCGAATACATATTTGAGTCACAGGTTTCTCTACTGCAGTCTCAAAATGATCCCCAATTAACTTGCCATAGTCTTTTTCTACTATATATACCTGGAGTCAGGCATTATGGTACTCAAAACTGTGGATGCACACCAACCAAAGGCAACTCCAGTTCTGTGTGTTCTTGGTGGATATAGTATATAGATCAATATTTTATGCATAACTTTTGAAATTGTCCAAATTCCAGCATTGTTCCTTGGATACAGTGATGGCATCACAAATCATGCCTTTAGCTCTCACTATATCAACTGGCTGAGCATACAAGAGAGCAACCATCTGGATTAAATTGTTTCACAGACAGATATGGCATGGTACCTTGATCAAGAAACCCCAGGCTAAAAAATCATGGGCCTTTTTGCCTTCATGTGTACCATAGCTGCATTAATACTGGAACAATTTGGTGAATGAGATTGAAGAGTATGCTTAAATTATGTGAAGTGGCCCTGCCAGTTATGCAGCTGATTTGATAAACGTGCAAGCTTTCTTCTGTGAGAATATTCAAACTATTCACAATTCCATCTCAATACCTTGCTACCTATATTAATGAGGGAAAGAGGTCTATAACTGGAACACCAAGGGGTGTTTTACTTTGTTGTTATTGAGTAATGATGCTTTCTGGGCGGCGAGCATAATGCCCCCTCAATTTCACGCACTGGATGTGGCTCCCTGCTTTTAGCTCATGGGAAATATTTGCTGATTTGTGTTGGCCAATAGATGAGTTTTACCAAAGTTGTAGCCCATGGAGAAACTGGGCCATCATCCAGTGTCGGGCTAGGACGGAAAATAGGCCCAGGCACCAAAATACATTTAGTGAATTAGATACCTAAAAAAAAGCCAGTCCTTCATCTCTTTCACCACAAAAAGCATTCTAAAATGTTGCTTTGATTGATGATGTCTGTCTGGGTTTTGAAACATTGTGGCATCACTCATTGGGTGGTCCCTTTGGTACGTCTACATTTAAGTTCTAATGATTGCCTCTTTGAACTCGTGTTTATAAAGCCTTCAATTTGCATGCCTGCCCTGCCAACCTAAAATTAGCTCCTGGGTGAAATTTTCCTTAATGTCGGCACATAATTTCTAGTGTAACTTTTCAGGTAAATTCCAGCATTTCATGTTACGTTTGTTATTTAAAATTCCAGAAATTACAACGTTGTGTAATTTCGAGTCTATTCGGGTAAAAATCCTTTTGTGAGAATACAGGAACAATGCAATTAAACAGAAAGTGAGCAGTTGTGTTTTTTGTGGGGGGTTTTGGTGCAAAAAGTGTTTGCATGCCATAAGTCCCAAAATGAAGTCGAGTGCACATTTTGAGCTAAAATATTGAGCTAAATTCTGACTTGCATTTCGTTTTCGTTTCAAAAATCTTTATTTCGATCACAGATCATGAAAGATACATAACAAAATATACACAGTTATAAACGTATTAAACATGATGTGATCCAATAGTTAAGACATTAAGATACATTAAAAGGAGAACAGAGGGCACAGTGTACTGTGCTAAAGTCTATCAGGGGGTCTGTTATACAAGTCTTTTCAGCACGCGACTGCGAGTAAACCACAGGGAGGTTAAAAATTTTGAAAGTGCAAAGACAACAATAGGAGAAAGATCTGTCTTTAAGACTCTATAGGCAGGTTGGAAGGATCTGAAGCCCAAGTTCCTGAGTAACGGGACTAACCAACGTTTCCTGCTCCTCTCGTAGCCCTTGCAGAAGAAAACAGCGTGAACTTCATCCTCCTTCGGATGAGCACAGACAGGGCAAGTTGCTATGGTGGAGCGAGGAGACCAAGACGCTGTAAAAAATGCTAGAGGGAGGCATCCGTATCTCCATTGAAAGAATAGTTTCCTCGTTAGCAGAGGGGAGATCGCATCAATCTTGAACTTGTCCAGTCCAATGCAGCACACCTTCCTCACCTCAGTTTTTTTAATCTCATATCACTCTTGTTTTGTAGTGCTATCTGGCCTTTCCTCTGAATTAACACAGCAAAATATTCCATGTCCCTTTGCACTTTATCAGGCTTCGAAATTTCTGTCTCACCCCTTCATTGTTTTCCTCTTATCTAACTTGCATAGTGACATAAAGTCACTTTTCCATTTCCTACTGATCGGGTCACTTGATATTTGTGCTTGGCCCTTTCTGACTTTGATTGCTTTATTTACCACTGGCAATGTCTTGAATCTATTCTCGATAGTCGATTTCCACTATATGGGGATTGCATAAAGAGAGAGAAAAATATTGATTGTTGTGGGCAGAAATAAAGTAAAATACCACATGACCAGTCACATGCCACATCACTGCATGATATATGGGATAAAGTAATAACCTCTACCACAGACCCTAAAGATATTGCAAGTCACCGAGTTCCTTGACCATACAGAGGAACGAGGCCAAAGGCCAAGTTCCTTCATAACCTCATAAAACTCTAGTATAAAATGCAAAACCCTTATTACGTACATCAGAGGATACATTATTATGCACATGGTCGTAACCCTCCTGTCTAGCATGATTACTTTATTCATCTCTCTCGCTCCCAAACAAATATTCACATTAATAATCATCTTTTAATTTCTTGGAACAGATAATCTTAAGCAGTGTAATGTAAATCAGCATCAAAGCTACTTTTGTGCTCTAGAATGTATGGGTAGCATGTAAAGTGATTCCTATGCCCCTGTACTGAACTCCAGACGCATGTCAAATGGAGAGAGCCAGAATGCACCATATTGGCTAATAAATGGCACAATCCTGCTCTCTTGCAGTGCTGGCCCACACAGTGCAGCCTAGCGCCAACACGGGCACCCTTGCGCCATGGTGCAAGGGAGCTTGCGTTATATGCAGGAAGGCCATCCTGCACAAAAACAATCCTCTTTCTTTGCATGCTGCAGAATGCAGTACACATAGAAAGGGGAAATAGCAAGAAGAAATAAACATATTTCTCTTCATTATACCTCTTTTGGGAAGGCATTCCATTTTGACGCATTCTCAGATTTACTACTCTTAGTGAATCTAGGAATGTGCCAAAATCTATGGGTGGATGTGAGCAAACACCCACACTCCACCCATGGAAATCCTTCCCAATGCAGAGTAACACAAGGCAATTTCTTGAGCTGCCTTGCGTTACTCTAGATTTACTAAACCATGCAGAGCCAAGCATGGTGGATTAGTAAATCTCACTAAAGCCCTTGTGTTGCCTTGCCCCGTCTTACGTGATGGAATGGCAATGCAAGAGCTTTACAGATCTGGGCCTTAGTGTTTATGCCTACTTTGGTCCGGTGGGTTCAGCTCTTGGAGACCACAGCATTGCAGGAGTCAAGAGCAAGCACACGGCCCAGTGCCTCACTCTGCTTCCTGGCTTTGTGGAGCATGGTTGTTTAGTGGGCGTTGTTTTCAAACTGACATGCAGCAGGAAGCATTCCGGCTATTAGTGTGTAATGCAACCCCCTCTCCTGTTAGTAGGACAGGTGCACACATACAATACACAGTGCTCTCCTGGTAAATTGTGTTATGGATTGGTGTTTCCACAATTGGCATATTTGATTTACTGGTAAGCCTCAAGTAAAGTGCACTGAGAGTGCCAGGGCCTGTAAATCAAAAGCTGCTAGTGGGCCTGCAGCACTGATTGTGCCACCCACACAAGCAGCCTTTCAAAGCATTCTCAGACCTGCCACTGCAGTGTCTGCGTGCAGTTGTGACTCCCATGTCGAACTGGTGAGTGCACCCACTTGACAGGTCCTAACCTTCCCTTTTATTACATGCGAGTCACCCCTAAGGTAGGCCCAAGATACCCCTGTGGGCAGGGTGCATTGTATGTGAAAGGTAGGAAATGTACAGGTGTGTGTGACATGCCCTGACAGTGAAATACAATGTATTTCATTTTTTAACTATTGAAAGGCTATCTATCCCAGAGGATAGCATGGGGAATACTCTGTAACGTTTTATTGTATAACTTCCCATGGGGACAAGATAGAAAGTTGGAGTTTAGTATGCCTGAACTCTGAATGCAAAAATGCATCTTTTAGTAAAGATGATTTTTATGTTGTTGGTTTGAAAATACCACTTTTTAAAAAGTGGGTATTTTCTTGCTTAGCCATCCTGTGTGCCTCTGCTGGGTTGTGGATTGACTGTCTGGCTTTGGAGTGACAAGGGCTGGGGATGTGCATTCACTGTAGACAGCCACTGGGGGGTTGAGGTGTGTCCTGCCTTAGCTGGATTAGTCAGGGCTGGGTTGAATAGCCTGGTCTGCATTTAGAGTAGTGGGAGGAGATCTATTTGCACCTGAATGGGCCTGTTCTGCCTTGGACAGTGCTGTCTCCACCTCCTGTCAGAAAGCAGGACCAGAGAGGACAGAACTGGTAGGGACTGAGCACAGACACTCTCTGCCCAAAAGAACAAAGAGAAACTGAGTATAAATATTGGGGCCCAGACCCCAGAACTTTAGATTACTGCTGAACTAAGGAACCTGCCAAGAAGAGCTGGAAAAGCCACTTTGCTGCGTGCTCTGCTGCACTGGCCTGCTGTTTGCTGCTTCTGTCTTTGGCAGGGAAAGGACTGGATTGTACTTTTATCATCCTGCTGTTAGAGTATTCTCCAAGGGATTGAAGTAGAACTTGCCTCCTATTGGAAGTCTCAGGGAGATAAACCACTTCAGAGAACTCGCTTGGGTCAAAGAACCTGCCAAGAACAGCTGGAAGACCTGCCAGGAGGAGTACTGCCCCTTTGCTGCGTTGTTGCTTTGTTGGGTTGGCCTGCATTTGCTGCTTCTGCCTTGGGCAGTGAAAAGACTGGACTGAACTTTCTCTACTTGTTGCTGAGTATCACCAAGGGCTTGAAATAGATCTTGCCTCCTGTTCATGAAGTCTCAGGGACAGCAAAGACTTCACTCACCTCAGGGTACCGCTTCTGGAACTGTGGGTTTCACTTGCCACAGAAGGAAAGAACAGCTGACGCCATCATCGACACCGCAGCAGGCTCTGTGTCCTTAAGACACCGCAGAGGGCACCGCCATACTTCACACTGCAACCCTGGTCTCACCAACGATGACGACTGCTGCCGCCACCGAGCCCCTGCTTACACCGCGACTTGCGGGCACGTCACTCCGCACCACCTCGCTTCACTCCACTGCCCTGGTCTCACTGACGACGTCACTGCCCGCTGACCATGACACCCATGACTGCACGGTGGTTTGGGGCACCGCTCGTAAGTTACATGATGCACTGCCTCATCCCACTCCGCATTCTGGGCCAGCCGACGCCAGCTCCCATCAAATTGTAAATTGATACTTGTATAGCGCACTACTCACCCGCAAGGGTCTCAAGGCGCTTGTACGAATACCGCTGTGGAACCCATCCTGGCTTTCCCTGTGAGGTGTCCACTCCTGGGCACCCCCAAGGTGGAGGCCAGGCATCCTTAGCGTTGTGGGGGCCGTTGTGGAGATTAAGCAAGCTATTGCCCAGAGTTGCAGAGTGGGACTCCATGATTGGAATAGGCACCGAGGCGAGAATTATCAGGTCCGTGGAATTTTGAGCCCAAGACCCGCCGAGGCGGGGAATTGAACCCTGGTCCTGGGCCAGACCTCTGCATCAGGGTCTGCCGCTCTAACCATTGAGCCACACTTCTCCACGAACCGGCACTGTCACTTGTACCGTGACCTGTAAGCACCGCAATGAGCAAGGCCTCACTCCGCACCGCAACCCTGGTCTCACCGACACTGCTGGACAACTCTCACCGAGCCGCTGCCTGCGCCGCGACTTGAAGGCACCACATGCCGCACTGTTATGCTTCACATCGCAACTGCAATGATTGCCACGATCGGCTGGCACCATCGCGGTCAGCCGGAACCAAGGGTACTGCTTACGAGTCTGCTGACACTAAAGCAAGTCTGCACCGACACAGTCGGATGTACAGTTGGATTCTGTTGTTTTCAGCATCGGGGTAGCTCCGGATGGAGCTACCGGTTTCAAGAAACTGCATTTTGAAGTTATTTCTGCAAAGTGCCAATTTCTGATTACAGTATGTTGGTCTTTAATCATTTTGGTCTTGTTTGCACAGATAAATATTGGTTATTTTTCTAAAACTTGTGTGGTGTCCTTTTGTAGTGTTTTCACAGTGTTACTGTTGGTTATGTGCAAATGCTTTACACACTGCCTCTGAGATAAGCCTGACTGCTCGTGCCAAGCTACCCAGTAGCCCTTATCCATTGCCAACTAGAGAACCCATTTCTAACACACATATATTTATAATCCACTTCCTGATCACAGCCCTACAGTGTTCCACTCACAGCATGATGTCATTTAGGGGACAGACTTCAGGAAGAGGCTGTGCTGGGTGTTTTTTGTTTCACAACTGGCCTGTGATGTATTGAAGGTCTGGGTCCATAGTCACAAATGAAAACATATAAGCACAGCGGAGTGTTCGCTGTGAGCCCAAATGTATTTGTAGCTTGTTGGGGGGATTCACAAAGATTCTCATAAGTATTAGCTTTTGGAGAAGGTTTCAGTTCATTTTGACCCTGTCTGATTGTAGGGTTTCTTCAGGACTCGGAACTGAGCTGCCTTCACTTGGAAGAACCTGATATAATTGCTAGGCATAATCTGCACAGTATTTGCTTTTTGGTAAGCGTATCCAGGGGCACCATAACTTAGTCTGTAACTGATGGTAGTATCAAAATGGGGATGCATTACCATGGTGAGATGGAGGCCGGGATGATGCTGTGACTGTCTTTGTTCTGTCAGACTGTCTCCTCTCAGGGTGTGTCTCCAGGGTGGAAAATGGAGAACATCTCCTTACTCTTTTTCAGGTCTTCTTTTCACCTCCTGTCTCGCTTGTGTCAAGGTGAGCCAGGCACCTCTTTCCAAAAGCACTTCTGGGTCTGTCATGTGACTTTTCCAAAAGGCCTCTTTTCCTCTGTTATAGAGTTCTCCCTGGCTAAGAACTCCATGTGGGAGAAATAGAAGCAAAATGCAAATGCGCTTTTTTTTAATCTCAGCGGGGAAAACCCCTTGTCCCTGTAGAGAAAGGCCATTCCGTTAAAGCCAAACAAGTGTGTGGGGCTTTCTACTGCTCTCTTCATTCTGGAAGGGGAGCTACTCCAACCACTTCCTTAGTAGAACGCTAATGGATCGGAGTTCGGGAATACCTCCAATCTTCGAAGGCAAACTATACCAAACTATACCAAACTATACTATGCAAGGCCCACTTCCCATCCCTAGGGTGTGATTCACTACTGCAGATTTCTCCTCATGCATTGGCAGCGGAATCCATAATAAACTAGTGTGTACAAGCAAATGTACCTTTTTAAATCGGGTCTATGGTATACTGGGCTACTGAGACTTTCTTCAGTCCTGTTCCTAGACTCACGCCTAACTCCTGCACTTGGGCTGTCTGACCCACTGGCTTTTGCATGCCTATATTTATTTTCTCATTTAAAGCTGCGACTGCGATGGCCATAATAACCACCATGAACTGATTCAGTAAGATTTAGTATTGAACCTTATCCATTCAGTGTGTCTCACGCTTATTCCCAAAACATTATATGGGGCTTAGAAACAGAGCTAATCTTTTGCTTAGGGGTGCTGGGGGTCAGTTCCTGGAACCTGTCAGGCGTCCTTCTTAAAGTTATTCCCAGGTTCTGTTATTGTTTTTCTTTTCCCATATTTTTCCGTTGAGGGATTCTGTTTCTCTTCATGGCCTAGAGTCTCTGGAGAACAGTATACTTATTGTGTGTTTATGACTACCTCCTCCAGAATTTTCAATAATCAGTGTCCATCTTGGATTTTTTTGAATCAGGCTATTTCCTCCTCAAAGCACATTGGCAGCTAATGCCATTTCATTAACACCTTTCCTGTCTACTCGTTAGAGAAGTTTTTGACCAAAAAAGCCTGTGGTTGGAGAGGTGGATTGTCTCTCACATGGAACTGTCTTCCTGGAACTCGTACTTATGAGTGTGACAATAAGCACCTAATGACTGTGATTCATCAAGACATAATTGTCGAGGAATGGGGGTCTGAAAATGTATTCTTCTTTTTAATTGTGTAGGTGACAGTTAAGTGCTCTGTTCAGGAAGTAGTTTATCACCGTATCTGGAGACTAGCAACTGGGATTATGATGATAACTCATTGTAATAAACAGAGTATTGCAGTAGACTAGCTGTGTCATATTCTTATTACACTCCAATAGAGATGTCACAACTGCACTGTAATCAGAACATTAGAGACACTTTCTATACAGGGATTGGGGACACACAGGCGCAGCATCCTCCCCAGCCTGGTAACATGTAAATGAATCATGCCACACACTGAACTCAATATTACAAGTCTTTATTCTCTAGAGTGTAACCGTTAACTGACATTTACTGAATATTAATTTTATTAACCATATCTAATCACTTACATCACTAGACCACAGAGTCCGTCAGGGACCAGAGAGGTCCAGCGCTTTAAAATAGACAAGACACTACATCTCACCCATTATTAAATAACAAGTACAAACAAAACATATATACATCATAGTTTCTCAATGAGTCGTTGATTTGCTCGAACCACTCTTCCAGATCTCGTTGTGCGAGGTTGAGGAGACACAGGAGAATCGACCACAGCAGGCACTTGTGATCTAGACCCAGTTGCAGTCCTTGGGCTCTCCTGGCCCTCTGATGAGATAATCTCAATCCTTATGTCTGGAAATTACAGATTCTGAGGCAGGTGCTTGAAATTTGAGGAATACCTTGTAATGTACTTTCCAGGATGATGACTAGTCACAATGTGTCTCTTAGTAGTCACAACTTGCAATGGATCAGCATTGAATACAGCATCAGATATTTGTTTTTGATCTCCTTTTTGAAAAGTAATGTTCAGGGAACATCGACACTTGTCTGCATATGTCTTCATGCTGGACTTGTGAGATGAATTGGTGATTCAAACTTTCTCAGCATCAATTGTTCTTTCAGTGGTCCACTGAGGCAACTTGGTACATCAGGGTGGCCAGGCTTTCACCGGTTGGAGTGGATCGGTATGCATGAAGAGTAAAATGAAGAAATGACTTGAGCTCTCAAGAGTGCTTATAAAGCGTTCAACAACACCATTTGCCTATGGTCAGAGAGGTGTTCTTTTCTGATGCTTGATATTTTAAATGATTTAAGAAAGTCTTTGAATTCCCGACCACTAAATAGTGGGCTATGGTCAGATTTTAGGACTAACAGAACACCGAGGTTGCAAATATGCCTTCTTGTCTTTCAATGACTCGATCATGAGTAATTGACAAAAGGTCTTCCAGCAGAGGAAACCGGGAGTACTCATCTACAATTACTATGAGATAATGGTCATTTTCAAGGGATGCATTGACGTCAACTGCACGTTTTTCCCAAATATGTTTTGGAAGATCCAACATATGCAAAGGATGCTGGGTTGTTATTGGAGGTAAACAGTTACGCAAATGACAAGCCTTAGGATCTCTTTCAACTTGCTCATCAAGATGAGGAAACCAAACACGGTCTCGATGGGCTCAGTTAGGGAAAACAATTCCACGATATCCCTCATGTATCACATCAATGACTTATTGTCTGAGACTTTCAGGAATGACAATTATCGACCATCCTAAGATAATCCCTTCTTCTGAAACTGACAGTTAATCATGCACATTCATGGAATTCTGATATTCAATGTCATTATCAAGTGTTTGATCATGAGTTCTCCAGGATTGATGCATAATAATTTCTTTGAGTATGAGCATATTTCTATCTGCATTGGTTGCAGCACTAATTACCTCCCCAGACATATCTGCTTGGGTACTGGATCGCACAATGATATTAATGTAGGCCTCAGCCTCTTTGCGATGGGTACCCTGATACTGTAGGGGCACTAGAGAAAAGTAGTTGGCAGGGTTTTGATCTTTTCCTGGCCGGTGCACAATAGTGTAGTTGTACTCTTGCAGTTTTAACCACCGCCTCTCAATGCAAAGGGGCATCTTGGCCTTTTGATTGCCAAAAATAGTCCGCAGTACTTGGTGATCAGTAACAAGTGCAAATTGTTTTCCAAACAGAAACACGTGAAAGTGTTCAAAAGCCCACACAACAGCGAGGCTTTCTTTTTCAGGGTGGGAATAAGCCTGTTCAGGTTATGACAAACTCCTGCCAGCATGCGCTACAATATGCCTTTGCATGTTCGCATGTCCACTATGTTGAGCAAACATCGCGCCCAAACGCTCTGGGCTGGCTTCCACTACAATCTCTGTATGCAATTTAGGATCAAAGTACGCCATTTGAGTAGCATTTTCAATTGCATGTTTGATTGTCTTGAAACTCTGATCACACTCCTGTGACCATTGAAATTAAACATTCAGTTTTGTCAAGTCTCTCAATGGGTCACTCACAGTGGCAAAGTCACGGATGTACCTGAAGCAGTAACTGGCCATTCCAAGAACAGAACACAACATGGTTACATCTTGTGGAGAACAGGTGAACGGCAAAGCCTGAACTTTGGCTGGATCTAGAGTCATCCCACTTGTGGCTAAAGAATTTTAGGGGCACATTTACAAGCCCCTGTTGCCACTAGAGCGTCACTTTTAGTGACGTTCCTGTGGCGGTATGGGCTTTGCCTTATTTACAAGGCAGCGTTAATCCGCTTAATGTGGCTTAACACTGCCTTGTTAATAATGCACCCTTACTTTCTAGACTCAGCGTGAAAGGGATAGGCAATGGGTGTTGTGGTGGGCGTACCACCTCAACACCCATTGATTTTGATGCTGTCTCCTATTTACAAGGATGGCGTAAATATGGGGCAGCGGCAAAATTAAGACCAGGGAAAACCTTGTCTTACCCTGGCAAAACGAGGAGAAATGCTTTATTTCTCCTCCTTTTTTTGTATCTATGTGTGCTGTGTTGTGCAGCACATATAGAAACAGCAAAACATTGATTGGCTATGTGCAGGAAGGTGTACCTTCCAGCAAATAAACTATCATAAAAAAAATTATGAGTTGCAACCTCTATGTATGCTGCACAAAGCAGCACACATAGAAGTTACAAAGCACAATTTCTTAATGCTTATGTGCAGGAAGGTGTTCCTTCACATAAACAATCCTTCTCCTCAACGCAGGAACCCTTGCACTATGGTGCAAAGTTGCCTACCTTGGTACTAGGCTGCTAAATTTATCACCAGGTCAGGGAGATATGCCGAGCTGAACGGTATACTTGTTAGGGAAGAGGAGTTGACCTAACATCTAGGGCGGTCGCCCTCGGATCTTGGGAACTGGGTTTGAGTCTCAGCAATGACGCTCACTTAATCTCCCTGTGGCTAACAAAAAATGAATGTGTCCTCACGTAATGCAACTGGTGCTATGTAAAGCGCTCTGATACCCGATTCGGGTCAAGTTCACGCTATATAAAACTCTGTAAAAAAAATAAAAATCGGTGCAACCCTGCGTTTCAGAAGTGGCGGAAAGTGGCATTAAGCCAATAAGGCTAACGCCAGACTCCATCACTTCTTTTGTAAATATGCCCCATCATTTTGTTTTTTGAAACTCATGCTTTTCAGCATTCAAAGTAAGACCTGCATCAGCAAGTAGACAGCATACTCGGGTAAGGGTTCTATCATGTTCTTTCCGTGTGGCTCCAAATGCTATTATATCATCACTATAATTGAAAGCATGCGTGACAGGCTGTATAATGCAACAAATGACATCTTGGAAATGTTCAATAGCTGAGGACACTTCAAAACTCAATCTTTTTTATCTGAACAAACCAACATGAGTTGAAAAGGTAGTAATGTACCTGAATTTTTCTTTCAATTCGAGCTGCTGATACTCTTTGTTCAGGTCAAGGGGCAAAAAGACTTTAGCACCATTCAACTGGGCAATAATTTCAACAATGTGCGGACCTGGAATCACCTTGGTTGCTTGATGCATGTCAATACAAATTCGCACAGGCCGACCCCAGTTCTTTTTAGGTGCGACCACTATGGGTGACACCCATTGCGTCTGACCAGTAGAGTGCTCAATGATATTATGTTTAATCAAAATCTCAATTTATTTTTCAACAGTTTCTTGTAGGTGAAATGCAATTCAATGATGTCTTTGAGCAACAGGACAAATATCCTCATGAATGTGAAGTTGTACTTTCATAGTCTCAAGTTTTCTTTATCCATGAAACAATGATAGAAACTGATTTACTATGTCATGATGAACACAGACATTGTAATTCATAGAAATTAGTCTCATGTCAGCAGCAAACATGCACTGGACGAAGTGCCCTGAAAACATGGATTGGGGCTTGTACCTTTGTGTTTTTTGTGTTTCATGATCACCAAGAATAAACCTTGACTTTGTAATGGCGTTGAGGCTGCCTATGTGTATAATTTATAATTAAGAAAAAACCACAGCACAGAAACTGCCCTGCTCGCTGCAACAGACGACATCCACTCCCTACTGGACAAAGGAAAAACAGTAGCCCTCATCCTCCTCGACCTCTCAGCAGCCTTCGACACGGTATCCCACTGCACACTAATACGCAGACTTCATGACGCAGGTATCCAGGAAAAGGCTCTCAGCTGGAGCTACTCTTTCCTCTCCAGCAGAACGCAGCGGTTCAGACTCCCCCCTTTCCTCTCGGACCCTACACCAACCTCTTGCGGAGTCCTGTAGGGGTCCTCCCTCAGCCCAACGCTCTTCAACGTCTACATAGCTCCTCTTGCCCCCATCATCAGAACCTACGGACTCAACATTGTCTCATACGCAGACGACACCCAACTCATGCTCTCCCTATTCAACGAAGCCAACGCAGCCAAACACATCTTCCAAGAAGGCATGGTAGCCGTCGCCAAATGGATGAAAAGCAGCTGCCTACAACTCAACACCAACAAAACAGAAGTACTCATCATGGACCCATACCCAGATGCCTGGAATGACACCTGGTGGCCTCCCGCTCTCGGCAGCTCACCCGCCCCCACAGACCACGCACGCAACCTTGGAATCATCCTTGACTCCGAGCTCAAAATGAACCGCCAGATCAACTCCGTCACAGCCTCCTGTTTCCACATCCTCCGGCTCCTACATAAGACCTCACATGGATCCCCCTCGAGCACAGAAAAAACGTAACCCACGCCCTTGTCACCAGCAGACTCGACTACGGCAGCGCACTCTACGCCGGAATAAACAAAAACCTAACCTGCAAGCTACAAAACGTCCAGAACGCCACTGCCAGACTGGTCCTCAACCTACCACGACACTGCCACATCTCCCAGCACCTGCGCACACTCCACTGGCTCCCCATTGAGGCCAGAATCACCTTCAAGATCCTCACCCACGCACACAAGGCCCTCCACAACACTGGACCAGCATACCTCAACAGCCGAATCAACTGCCACGCACCGCAAAGAACCCTACGATCAGCCCAGCTCTCCGACACCGTGGTCCCCCGCACCAGAAAGACCAGGTCAGGAGGTCGCTCCTTCTCCTTTCTCACAGCCAGAGCATGGAACACCCTACCGATCCACCTCAGGCAGACAACATCACTCCCTATCTTCATGAGAAAACTCAAAACCTGGCTCTTTGATGAGTGGAACCCCCTCCTTGTTAGATTGGAGCTGCTCCCCCCCAGTGCCTTGAGACCCTTACGGGTTCACTTGTCAATTATTTTTTCGACTTGCAAGAAGCCAAACCTACATGCGCACCTTTCTTTCAATAGTCAGCACCGACATCGCCCACCCATCTTCTTTGCTGTTGCTCGACAGTGAAGTCGAAGAACCTTTTGACGAGGAATTAGATGACAATCGGCCTCTTTCAGTTTTCTACTTGCAGCGACTAATGTAGTAGGTTACTTCAGTGGGCTTGACTGAAATGCTCTAGGAACTTTCTGGCAGCCACTTTGTCTTCACTATGTGATGCACTGGCAGCCATTTTGTCTTTACGATGTGATGCACTCACTTTTTCTCTCACTTTACAAACTGTTACAAAATAGTCCTCTTTCCCACAGACTTTACATGTCTGTCCATTGGCAGGACAGTTACCTTCATGCAGTAAGGAAAATCTACATCAAAAGCAGAACTTCTTTTTCCTTGGGGACATCACTTTGTGTCCTCCTACCTCGTGACTTTTCTTGCTCTTCAAATTCAATACCGATTCATTCTGGGCCCCTCCCACCTCCATGTCAGCGGCTTGTTTGTCGCCACGTTCTTTTGATCTGGCCACCATGAGCAGGGCCGGACTGGCCGTAGTGGGCACTGGGCTTTTCCCCGGTAGGCCGGAGGGGTGGGGGCCATTTATGTGCCTGTGGGGGCCTGTTTTGTCACTGGAGGACGGTTTTGCAGCAGTGCTGCAATATTGGCCTCTAAACCCGCCCCCTGTAACAAAAACGGAAGCGGTGCTTCTTGCAAGACCAACCCCCCCAGTTTCAAAGGCCGGTCCAGCAGCAATCTGCCAGGGCTGGTTAATGTTCCCAGTCCGGCCCAGGCCATGAGCACAAGCTCCAGACTGAGGGCCCTACTTAGATCTCGGCAGACGGTATATCTGGTCTGCCGAAATATATATCCCTTAGTATATAAAGGGATTTATATTTCGGCAGATGGGATATCAATCACCATTGCAATGGAGTAACCAAACCACCGAGATCTAAATTAGTTCCTGAGCATTTCTTCCAGCATTTGGCATTTGAAAGGATCAAAAAGGCAACCATGTATGACTATGAGCCGTATGGCTACTTCATCAATGAATTCAATAAAGTCTGCAATATTTGAAGAGCGATTCAAGTCTTTCAACAAAATCATAGGTAATTTCTCCTGAGTTCTGATGCTCTTGATTGATAATGTATCTTTCCTAATCGCCATTTGGCAACGGATTGAATTTGAGGTGCAATGCTGCCTTGACAACATGATAAGATACTCTGTCCACCTGCGGTATTTTCTTTATCACTTCCTTTACTCCTCCTGCTATGTTCTTGAGATATTTGATGATCTTTTTATCATCTACTTCTTCCAGTGCGTCAATGAAATCATCAAAAGCTTCAATCCAGGCAGTCCATCTAGCTCCAATAATTTGCTTCTTAACAACATCGAAAGTAGACGGTGGTTTCAGAAAGACAGCAGCTATATAACCAGGTGTGGAATTTACTGACGCAGAGTGGAGTTCTCTTCAATACTGTTTGCTGTTCTTTAGGACCTGTCTCATTCATACCATCTCTAAGGCCTAGTGATGAGCTGGCCTCTGAATCACCACCCAACAGATTTAGATAACGTGGTCTCTTTCTTCTCAGCCATCGGTGCTTTTAATCTCTGATGATCTTTGGAGTTGTACTGAGCCCCACCCGGATGCTCCAGTGTGACACCGCTTTAGATATCGACAGCTCAGTAAGTGCAACCCTGGTGTGTTCACTTTGGCCGCCCTACCCGAAGCTAAGATCGGATGACTCTCTTTACTCCGGTTCTGGGGAGTGAAATTGGGTTTTTAAGGCACGTCTTGTTTGACGTTTCTTTTTGCTTTCTAACACATGGTTGGTTCCCAGCTGTTAGCGCTTCTTTTTCTTTATCTACCTCTGATCACAGTGTTATTTGGCACTTTGCTGTTGCTGTTTGTTTCATGTTCTGTACCAGGTTATCACTGCCTTTAGTCTTCTTGCACTGTATGAATGATGGCTCTGTGTTAGGTTATGGCGGCGTACCTCTTATCTCAGTCATATTAGCAATCTACTGACCAACGATAAATTACATTGTACACAAGGCCTTCACTTTCTTCGAAGGTCTTGCACTGGCTGGAGTTGCGCTTTGACTCCACATGTGCCCACCATCGATTCTCACTTTAACTGAGGCACACTTTGCATGCACAAGCAGTTTGCGGGACCTCAGCAAACTCTCTGGGAGAGCACTCTAGACACTGAAGGTTGTGGGGTTTACGTATCACCTATCTCCTCACCAGTTCTAACATACTCCCCAGCCGGGTAGCATGTAAATGAATGTCGCCACACATGGAGCTTAGTATTACATGTCTTTATTCTCTAGAGTGTAACCGTTAACTGACATGTACTCCGCCATGAGTTTTATTAACCACAACCAATCACCTATGTCACTAGACTACAGAGTCTGTTAGGGACCAGAGGGGTCCTGTACTCTATAATAGACAAGACACTACAACAGGGGTGCCAAAAAAGTGGAAGCAGAAATTGTGGATATCCATATTTTTTCCAAGTAATACCCATTTTGGAACAATAATTCCATTTTTATTTGCTGCTGGAAAAATTTAAATAAAGTATTTGAAGTTGCTCATTGAAAAATGTTATGTTACATTTTTAATTGTTGCATCATCAACTAATAGTAGAGAAAAAGAGAGGGACCCCTTGGCAATTTGCAAGGGAAATGAGGTCGTTCAACCATAAGAAAAAGGAGAAATTCCCTTGCTTACACTTACTTATCTGGTGGAAGAAAAAGGTTTTTCTAAACTTGTCTCAATTTATTTAAAAATAATTTTATTGTCACAGTGATCATTCTATAATCGTAAAAATCTGGTCAAAATACAATTTCATTTAAACGAGCATGTTAAAAACACAATCAATATTAAAAATAAAGAGTTACACAAATTACAAAATTTACACAGTTACAGACATCCAAGAATGATGACCAGCATCATGGAGACAAACATGAAAGTAAGACACCATTTATGTTCTTTACTACTACACATCCATTGGACTCAGCAATACAGAAAGTAATATTTCCAATTATGTGCTTGTTATTCTGTGCTGGTTATGGGATTGTGTTTCCAAAGATGTTGGCGTCGACGCGTTTCGATGGCTTTTATACTGATACTGCCATCTTTATCAAGACGGAAATGTTGTTGTCTCCTATTTTCTTACGTTGCTTTCCCTTATTATTTATTGGGAGTCGGGTATAATTTACGTAGGCGGGCCGGTGATATCCTCCAAACGAACCGCGATCTCCCGATAATTGTAAAGATGTAAAAAGGCGTATCTATCTGTAATGTTACGTTCTCACTTTGAGTGTAACACCAATGAATAATTTCTAATCCTTTTTCTTTAACTGGGATTCGTTTTAACGAGTGGAAATACCAACTCGACGCCCAACCGCTCGAGGCTTATTGTCCTCCTTGTGACTCCGGTGGGTCTTAATGATGCATCCGACGTAGTCTGGTTGCGGTCTTCGTGTCTGGTTCAAAAGATTACCATCATCAACTAATCACAATCTATTACTTTATGACCTGGGAATGGTTCTCTATTTTTCCTTTATACATATTTTTTCTTATGAATACATTTCTCAAACTTTTACCATTTCACCTTTTCAGTATCAGCATTGCATGAGTCTTTTTTGCATTCATAATCCGTGGTCTCCAATTCACTGCATTATTTCCACAGCCATCGAAAAGGGGTAAGTTAAAGTTCACAATTTTCAGAATTAATCTTTTGCAAGCACCCTAATAATCGGAGTCTGAAATGCAAATCCGAATGATCAATAGGAACTAAACATAAGACATACGTTTTGTGACGCTCATTGGAATACTACTCTTTTGCTAGGGCTCGTCAAGTCTCTAGATGTTCATTATTGAGCTGTGTGACAATGCTCATTCGCCACTCAATATCCATTTATTTTTACTGTAAAATCTATGGTTATCCCAAATGTTGACTACTTAATTGAATGTCACTCAATTAATCTTCTTAATTTTTGTGGATCAGTCAGAATTTGTGAAATTCCCAACTGGCATGACAAACCTACTTTTCGGAAAAGGCTTAGGGTTGGAATACCTTCAAATAAGCATATTGGTCAAATTCCCAACAGTCAGCCTCATGCATCAAGCCAAAATCCAGTCGGTAAAATACCGATTCGCTAAAAGCACCCGTTAGTGAATTAAAAATACCTATTTCCAATGCATGAACCCAAAATGTGAGCAAATAACGAATCGCTAAAAAAAAATCGGTAAAATACCGAATCGCAATTAACCAAAAAGCAAAATTACCGAATCGCAAAATACCGAATTAGCAGATACCGAAATCACAATTAGCTCCCGGAAAGTGCTAATGGCAAATAACGAATCGCACCCCAATTCAACAACAGTCGGTAATACCGAAAATTCCAAAATTCGCTATTTTGCTTGAGCTAAATAAGGGGAATCAGAACCTGGAGGTAAAGTTAAAAAAAAAAAAACAATTTGAATACAAAAAAAAGATTCCACATGTGCAACTGATTGTGGCAATCACCAAATCCTTAAATGTGGCCCAGGAGACCCTGTTGGCTACCACAAAATGGGTGCCCTCTATGTGCTTGCAAGGAGGATGCGTATCAATGCGGCAGGACAGCGCAGGAGAAGGGTCCAGGAGAGAGTTTTCAGACTGCGCATCACCTTGCTCGGGCAGAATGAGGACGAGGTGTACGAGAAGTATCGACTCAATCGTGCCATGATCATGCGCCTCATTGCAGACCTGGAACCATTACTGCAGCACCAGACACACCGGACCAATGCTATCCCTGCGCACGTCCAGGTCCTATGCAGCCTGCACCTACTGGCCTCAGGGAGTTTCCAGGGGGTAATTGCGGTGGCGGGAGGCGTATCGCAAAGCGCACTCTCACGCTTCTTCAAGAACTTCCTAGATGCCATGCTGACAATGCTACACACCCACATCAGCTTCCCCACAACCCCACAGCAGTTGGACCGCAACAAACAGGCATTCTACCAGGTGGCACAATTCCCCCATGTAATTGGATGCATCGACTGTACGCATATCCCCATATGTCCACCCGCAGCAAAAGAGTACATATTCCGGAACCGCAAGTCATACCACTCAATCAACGTGCAGGTTGTGTGCGATGCCAAGCACATCATAACGGACCTAGTGGCACAATTCCAGGGGAGCACACACGACTCCTACATATTCCGCCACAGTGGAATCCACAGGCGTCTAATCAACGGAGAATTCGGAGAGGGACTCCTGCTTGGTACGTACAAATTACGCTTCCCCACACCAACACCACACATGTATGAACATCACCAATGCCAAGTCTTTGCTTCTATCTTCTAGGTGACAGTGCTTATGCCCTGCGTGAATATATACTCACCCCATACATCAATCCAGCAACCCCACAGGAACATCGCTACAACGCAGCACACATAAGCACTAGGAATGTCATAGAGAGGACATTTGGGATTCTGAAGAGTCGCTTTAGAATCCTACATAAGACTGGCGGCGCCTTGCTATACAAACCTGAAACATGCTGCCGGATTATTGCTGTATGTGCAATGCTGCACAACATTGCGACCAGAAGGGGGATACCCATAGAGGTTGACATGAATTATGACCACCGGGGTGACCAACCACCCGCACAACACCGACAGGCACACGTCCCTAACACAGCAGAGGGCCATAGGAGGCGGACATACATCATGCAACATCATTTTTGAATCAGGTGAGAATGAAACACTACAAGTTTGTTTGGGGTGCAACAGTTTAATGCACAGTAGCACTGAGGTATGTGCAACAAAACTGGCAATGGCAATAATGCTCCAAATGAATAATGGAAAATTAAATGTGCGTTAAAGTCACGCCTGTGCATACTCAGAAAGGGGAGGTCCATGGTTGCCCCACCATGGGCCGGTATGCATGTTCAAGTGTCTAGTGGCGCTTGCCACGTACCCCAAGCCTCCGCTCAGGTGTCTCCAATGGCTCACCACGGCCTGTCCCCGTGGAGGCCCGCGAACTGCGGCGCCTGGTGCTGGCCTCTGCCAGTGACACGCTGCTGACACTGGAGGCAGCCTCACTGGCGTCATCCCCTCCCAAAGCAGCAGCACTGCATGTGCTGCTCTGTAAGTGTTCAACAGCAGTGGTCATCTGCCCTAGTGCCTTTGAAACATCCCCGCAGAAGTGCCCAAGGTCTACCTGCAAGGACACAGTGCGGCGTGCCAACACAGCGGTACTGTTGCTGTGCCGCGTGATGGCCTTTGTAGCGGCGGCGGAACGCAACAATTGCTGTCGGTGCCTCCTCTTCTGGCACTCATGGCCCTCCCTCATGGCACGGGTGAGCTCTTGGATATCTTCCCTGAGGTGAGCATTGCCCTCTGCCACCACAGTGCTCATGTCCCTAACCGCCGTGCCCATGTCCGTTACCGCGGCAGTCATGGCTCGCATTTCACGAGCAAGGGTCACGATATTGGTGCTAATGGTTGCCATGTGGCGGCTCTGCACGCGCTGTACAGACAGCATCCTCTCCTCGATGGCAGAGGTGTGTGGGACATCCTGGTTGCCTGAGGAGACCGAACATTGCCGAGCCCTGCGCCGCTGTCTAAGTCTGGCGCGTTCAGGTGGTGCATCAGGTGGTGTGATGGCGCGCTGACTGTGTCCCAATTGTGTGGTGGGTGTTTCCATCACCGGCAAGGGCGCAACTTGGGACCTGCGCCTGGGCGCTTTGGTGGCTGTCGTAGCTGCAGCTGGTGTGGCTGGTGCTGGTGCTGGTGTGGCTGGTGCTGGTGCTAGTGGTGCTGGTGGGGCGGCAGGTGGAGGTGATGTAGGCGCATCCTGCGCTGTCTCCAGGTCTGAATCAACAGGTGTTTCGGAGATTATGAGCTGGCCGCTGTCATCCGAATCCCCAGGAGATGCATCTGTGTGTGAAACAGTGCATGGTTAGTGGGATGGTTACACCTACGTAGTGTTGTACACATACATGTCCCTCTGTGATCCACTAAATATACTGTCTATACCCAGCCTCTACTGATGTGGTGAATGGTTATTGCATTTACCTCTGTACATGCACACTGGGCTGACTAGACTACAACTCCCATGATGCACTAGTGTTAGGAGTAAAGCTGTGTGTTGCAAAGCTGCATTCACACTCAGATCCTGCTGGGGGCATGGAATTGGATTTACGCTATGCTGGGTATGGCCACAGGCATGCATCTTACCTTGGGCACTTGTGGCTGCGCCGGACGTGTCCATCTGGGTCACTCCCACGACGGCTTCCCGCTCGATTGTTCCTTCCACCAGCTCCTCCAGGGCAGTGTTAGCCTGGACCGTGGAAGGGCCGCCTCCCGTTCTGCTTGCGTCCCGGAGCCTCTCTGCTATCCTCTCCTTCGCACGCTTCCGCAGGTCGTACCACCTTTTCTTGAGGTCGTCGATGCTGCAGGGCGTCACACCTACAGCATTCACCCTCTCGCGGATGCGCAGCCATATGCGGCGCTTCTCAGCCTCAGGCACCTTGAGGGACAGCTTGCCGAAGAGGCGATCGTGCTTGCTAGAGACTCCCTCTATTAGGTGCTCCAGCTCCCTGTCGGAGAACTTGCGCTTGCGCTTGCGTGCAGCCTCAGCGCTGGATGGTGCTTCCTTCTCCATGGATGGTCTCTTTTTCCAGATGGCACAGTCTGTGTGGCTTCAGTCTGCACAGGCAGTCTGCAGTCAGAGCTCCTGTATGCTCCTCTGTCGAGGCAATGAGGGTGGGGCTGCAGTATTTCCTGGTTGGTGATGTCATCTGCACGTTCCCAGTGCGACGCGGTCATTTGTGATTTCGCTAATACCGAATTCGCTATTTGCTAATTCGGTATTACCGAACTCGCAATTAGCTATTCGGAGTTTGCATGCCCCGCTATTGAATAATCGGTAAAAATAGCGATTTTTAAGGAATCGCTAAAATTTACCGAATCTGTTGATGCATGCCCAAAAGCGATTCCTTAATAACGAATCCTTATTTCTCGCTATTAAGGAATCGCTTTTGGTTTGCTTGATGCATGTGCACCATAGTCATTTGATGTCTAAATCCCATACTTTTTCCAATTTACTCTTTCCCTCGTGTTAAGGATTGTTGCTATTCGCACTTATCCTTCAGCAAGAAATAAGATTAAACACATCTGCTCCTTTTTCACCTTCTTTGCCAATCACAGACTTAACGTTTGTGTCAGAAGGACAATGTCTCCTTTTTGGAACATGCTGCATGAAGACGTCATTCTGTTTCAGAAAGATAATATAAAAAGAAGAGACTGATTGTTTTTTTAAGACTCAGTGTATTTATCCTTTGAAATCCCCATAAAACATACAGTACGCATTTTTAGGCATTAACAGACCTAGTACTTAATACAATATTATTTTATGTTTATCATCCACCTTCTCTTGCTAAATGTAGCTTTACAAAACTGACAGTCAAAAATGAAACATCATGCACTACGACTTAGTCCAATTTTTACAGCTTTCCGCCCTGGAAATTTATGTTACTTTTCATGTGAGCCAGTCAGTCAGTTAAAAAGAATGTTTATTTAGACCATTAGTCTTTAAACTGCATAAAGCCACTCAAAATGAGTCGTCATACAAAAGTGTATATACAATTAGTCATCATAAAACATTAAAATCTTCTCATATAATTCATAAAAACATAATCATCAAAATAATATATGTGAATAAAATCTTACCTTAGGCTCACATTGCAAACATTAGCATTTCCTCATTATGGGGCCGATTCCGATCCTGGTCGGAAGGGCACCGAACGCGATCCGGCCGGAAAAACTACGAGCCGTACGCGTGGTTTCCGCCCGACTCATACAGCTGTACGAGCGAGCAAGTACGATGCGAGCTACGTGAAATTCACCGACTGAGTCGTTTCCGGGTCCGAATCGCTCCGTACGTCTCGGTCGTAAGCTAACCGTGGCATGCAATGGATGCGATTTACGACCGAGCCAGTACGATGCACGCGTCAGACAGCCGGTGCGAGCCGGAGTGTCCGGCTTGCAAAACGTCCGGGAAGTTGCCTTTGGGGGTCAGTGTCGGACCCCCTGTGACCCGCAGCCGTACGACTCGAACACAGGGGGAGACCCAAGGGTCCCCCCAACACAGGCATGTACGTTGCGGATGGCACCGACGCATACCCACTGTAGGGGACGCCCTTGTGCGAGACGTGCCCATTCAGTCAATTGGAGCCCATGTACGCGTCGTACGACCGGCTCCCATTGACTTCTATGGGAGTCTGACCGAGCTGAGTCTGGCAGCATACGTTCGCATCGTACTTGCTCGGTCGGACTGCAGGACTCTGGCTCGGTCGGAAAACACTCCGAATCCGGCTCGGTCGGAGAGCTTTCCGAACCGGATCGGAATCAGCCCCAAAGAAGTTAAAACCAGCTTTAAAATGGCAGACCCGCTAATAATTAAATAAAAGCCTTTTAACAGCAACCAGAACTCTCCCTAGGGCACAAGAAACATCCAGCTAACGCATATCCATTAGAGGTGCCACTGCTTGTGCACGGCTACGGGTATCATATATATATTTTTTTAAATGGTCTTAAATTAGTTTTCTGAAGGGTCTGAACTATTAAACAATCAAAGAGGATATGTAGATTATCACATTTAAAACTCAAGCCACAGATACATTTACCAAATGCATCCTTCATGGCCATTTTTAAATTGTCACTGCTATACCATGAATTAATACCGATTTCATTACAAGAACGGAGGCTACATTATGCATTATTCTTTTAATGCAGTCCAAGCAGCTGCATACATCACAATAATAAAAGGTTCCAGAACAGAACATTAGCAACACATAAAAGGCATGAGCCATCAACAATCTGCCTCTTTTAACTGCGGCTCCGAGCAGATAATTTGAACTTTACTTCTTACTATATTTGCCTCTTTATACCCTTTTAAGTACCTTTCCTGAGTGGCTTAACCTCACCCACCCTCCTCTAACTACATACCGATCTCCAATTTACAGAGATCTCCTTTAACTTTCTTTCCCACTTCTCAACCCCTGCCCGGGCACCCCCACCCTCCACACTATGGTTAACATGTTTTTTCCTACCTATCTCTCTGAATAGTTATGCATTTATTATGCATTTAATCCCTTGCGCCGATAATACCTTATGTTAATTATTGACCGTAGCACTTAGTTTATGTCTTTCGTTATCCGTCTAAATTCATTATTCATGTACCGCTTCAGGTAATTTATGCCACTGTAAGCTTCCTGTATCGCTCCAGGTAATGTATGCCACTAACCTTTTCGCACCCCTTGGCATCGGAGGACTCGGGTCTCGTCTCCCTCCGATGCAGGACGCGGGCTCCAGCGCGACTCCACATCGAGTAGGGGATTCAAGGAAAGGTCCTTGGCAACGGGAACGTCACGTCTTCCCATTGCCAGGAGCCTTTTTCCCCGCTTTCTCTCCAGGCCTGAGGGCTGATTGCACAGACAATCTTACTCGAGGCCGGTTATCCCCTTGACAACGCAGCATCAGCTGACCGCTCGAGCATACGAGCGAAAGTTGCTCGTCCCTCGAAGACGATCAGCTGCTGCTCCACCTGCCGCAAGTGAAGTTTGAATATTCCCTTAAAAAAAAAAAGAGAAAAGGGGAAATAACAGAAAAGGGATCATTATGGCATTATTTTTAACTCTCAAAGAGAAATCTATATTACTTATACGGTATTTCCTCTAACTCCAAGAGAAATATCCCTTTCATGGCATTCTTTACCATGGCTTACATCATCTAAATGGCATTACTATTAACTTAAAAAAATAATAATAATATAAAAGAGATTAATTTGTTCTAACACAACCAACAACTCTTGCGCCATGTCTGGCACTCTGATTCAGATGACGCTACCGCCCCTACCCCTAATTTAGACAGTGAAGCCCTCAAAAAAATGTTACAAAAATAAATGAGATCATGTATGATTGAGACCTTCAGCCAGGTCATGTCTTCTAAAAGGTCACTCCCTAATGAGGAGTACGAGGTCACAGAGATCTCCAACAAAGACATCATTGAAATATGAGGTAAAAGACTAAAGACAAATGAATACATTGATGAAGTAACCCCTAAGAGCACTACGGGAGGTTCCAGCACCTCATCAAATTTGGGAGGTCTTAGCACCTCAGTTAATAATAATGGAGGTCACCACACCTCCAACTCTCTTGGTGTTGCTAGCGGCATGACATATTCGGGTGTCCTTGGCGGCACAAAATATCTGCTCAGTATGTTATGGGAGATAATGAATTCAACGATGATGATTCGACATACATACCTGATGAATATGTTCATGATTTAGACGAGGACGACCAAGAATTTTACAGTCAGGAGGAGGAACTCCCATCCTCCTCAAAAGACAATCAGGCATATGCATCAAGGTAGGATTTTGCGAGTCCTTAATTGCGATTATTAAGGGATCGCAATTAAGGACTCGCAAAAGCCTATGTATGTAGGAATCGCTATAAAAATAGCGATTCCTACACATTCCTTATTGGTGACACGCAAATTGCGATTCGCAAATCAGCAATATCTTCCCCTTCATTCCTATGGGCCTGAAATTGATCTGTGCACATATGTTGCCCACCCACATGCCCTAAGGGCACGTGTGTGCACAACATGAAACTTTGAAAAATGCACTAAAGTGCATTTTTCAAAGTTTTTGCAAATTACCATGAAGTTCAACTTCATGGTAATTTGCGCCCCCTATTAGCGAAATCGCTATTCTCAAGTGGTTCTTGCATTGCATTTAAGGAATTGCAAATTGCAATTCCTTAAATGCAATCGCAATTTGAAAAATCGCAATTAATTGCGATTTTTTAAAGTGGCAAGTTGTTTCATGCATCGCAAAAGCTAATTTTGCGATCGCAAACGGCCGATTTTTGCGATTTGCACCGTTTGCAATCGCAAAAAGCTTTGATGCATGTGCCTGAATATTTTAGACCCCTTGGGAGAAGAAATGTTTTCTCCACTAAATTTCAAACACCCAGAAGCTCCGAATGGTGCCCACAAGACCACGTTGCTAAATTCATCAAATATGGTTAAGAAACCTCATTGAGAGGGACACTCGGAACATTCTCAGAGCCGAATGCTCTAGACCATCTATCGAAGACAAAACCTGCCAAACCCCCAACTTGGACCCCGAGTTGATTAAATTCCTCTTCAAGCTCAGCCGAGATCCATGGAAAGAGATGGAATGATCCCTGAAAGGATGCCAAGACCGTCTTCTCAACGTACTTGGACCACTAGCCAGAATCATAGATTCCGCTGAAGAAAGCCATATCAATGGCACAGCTGTCAACACCGACCTGATCAGGGGCTGGAGCCAGAGAGCACTGATACTCCTGGGCAATGCCAATGTGAGTCTCAAAGCAGAAAGACGTAGAGTCGTTCTGACCAAAATAAATCCCAAACTCAGTGATATGGTGGACAGAGAGCCTTCACAAAACCCAAGAGGATTACTCTTTGGGGAAGATCTCATTAAATCCTTAGGGAAGTACGTTTCTACATTTACTGCCTGGATAAGGCACAACAAAATATGCACAGAGTATTTAATTCTAACCTTTTTGGCCGGGCTAGAAGAAGGGGCCTTTCTTCCGGCCTATTTAACCAAAGGCCCTATTCAAGATCCCATGGTTACAGAAGAGGGTACCAGCAGTACAACACACCTCAATTCTATCTCCAAAGAGGGAGAGGACTCCGCAGCAGAGGATTTAGATCCCACGGAACCACCAACTCTATCAACTCTACAAGTGAGTACTCTTTCCCCTCTTCCTTTCCCTTCTTCCCCCCAAAAAGTAGGAGGCAGACTCAAATACTTTTATCAGAATTGGAGATTGGTTACTCAAGACCCTTGGGTTTTAAACACCATCCGGGGATTTATGATAGATTTCACTCATACACCTACACAAACCTCTTTCCCGAGAGACATGCTTCTCTCTCCAGATCAACAAAAAATTGTAGAAGAGGACATCTCCTCCATGCTTCAGAAAGGATCAATAATAGAGGTCCCCTTGGAAGTGTTAAGATTTATAAGCACACTCTTTCTTTTAAAGAAAAAGGACAAGGGTTGGAGACCTGTGATAAACTTAAGAGAACTAAACAAATATTTGGTCTACAGGCACTTCAAGATGGAGGGCATCCACCTCCTGAGGGATCTACTATTAGAGGGACACTGCCAGGTCAAACTAGACTTGAAAGACCCGTATTTCACCACCCCTATGGCCACTATCCACCAACCCTTCCTCCAATTCATTTGGAAAAACCATCTATACAAATTCCAAGCTCTTCCCTTCGGAGTATCTTCTGCCCCTTGGTATTTCGCCAAGGTCATGAGAGCAATCGTCTCCTCCCCAAAAATAATGTCTCAAGACCTTTCACAAATAGTCCAAGATCTGAAGACCGTGATGGACCTCCTAGAAAGCTTAGGTTTCATCATAAACAAAGAAAAATCAATCTTGACCCCTTCCAGAACTCTGGAGTTCCTAGGTTTCAAAGTAGATACATCGAGATGTCTCCTTTTACTCCCTTCCAAAAAATTGCCAAAATCAGGAAGGAAATAAGACATGTCCTGAAACAACAAGATTTATCTCTGAGAGAGCTAGCCAGATTACTGGGTCTCCTCTCCTCCTCCATCCAAGGCATTTTTCCCGGCCCCCTAAACTATTGGGCCCTCCAAAGGGTAAAAGTGAGAGCCCTAAGATCTGGCCTCTGGTACGGAGATCGGATTACTCTGGATCAGGAAGCCCAATCGGAACTATCCCGATGGCTTGAGGACCTAGACACGTGGAATGGCAAAGCGATCTTTGGGTCAAAACCAGAATCTGTTTTAGAATCGGATGCAAACTTCCATGGTTGGGGAGCTTGCCTTCTCGATCACAATATAGGTGGTATCCGGTCACAGGAGGAATACTCTCACCACATAAATTACTTGGAACTAACAGCTGGCCTTTACGCCTTGATGAGCTTCAAACACTCTCTCCAGGGCTGGTCAGTCATCCTAAAGATGGACAACATGTCAGCAGTAGCCTATAAAAATCGCCTGGGAGGCACCAAATCTGAGGACCTATCCAACTTAGCCAAGAAACTATGGATGTTCTGTCTGGAGCACAAGATCGCTCTGAAAGCAGAATACCTTACGGGGAAATCGAACATCTCTGCAGACTGGAACTCCAGATTCCTATTAGATCACAGCGATTGGAAACTCAATGTTTCCGTTTTCAGGACCCTGAACAAGATTTGGGGTCCCCTAGAGATAGACATGTTTGCGAGCAGACTAACGTTTCAATTGGGGAATTATTTCAGCTGGATGCCTGACCAGGGTGCTCTGGCAGTCAACGCCTTCCTACAGTCTTGGAAAGGAATCAAAGCGTACGCCTTCCCCCCCTTTGCCATGATTCAGAGAGTTCTTCAGAAAGTGAGACAGGACCAATGCGTCCTTGTCCTAATAACTCCCTTTTGGCCATCTCAGGCATGGTTCCCCACCACTCTAGAACTAGCTTGCAACCACCCCTTCTTAATTCTTGCCCTAGAAAATCTTCTAACAGACGTAAATGGAGGAGCTCACCCCCTAATTCTGAGCGGGAGTTTAACCCTTCTTGCCTGGAGAGTGTCACGAGATCCAATGAAATCTCAGGGCTTTCAGCAACAGCTGCAACTCTCCTTGGATAGTCTTGGGCTCCAGGCACTCACTACAGATATAACAACATATGGATAATCTGGGTACATTGTTATGTTATCACAGTTTCTATAGCGCACAACTACCCTTAGGTATCTAGGCGCTTGTGGACAGCATACTGCACAGAAAACTTGTTTTCTAAATAGCCACATTTTAAGGTTTTTCCTAAACTCAATCAAAGATGGTATCTTTCTAAGAGTGAGCGGGAGAGAGTTCCAGAGCCTAATAGTGCTATGACTGAAACTCCTGCCACCTCAGTTTGTTTTCCTGATTCTGTAGGAAGGCATTAAAAAGGCAGTAGCAGAACAAAGTTGTCTGGAGGGGGAGTGCCAATTAAAAATCTGCCAGAGAAATCGTGGCCCAACTCTGTGTAAAGCCTTATGTGCTAAACACAGGGCCTTAAATTTCACACGGTGAGCTACTGGCAACCAGTACAACTTTTGTATTCCGGCCCTAATGGACTGGTGTTTGGGGACATTGAGTACCACTCTGGCAGCAGCATTCTGTGCTGACTGCAGTCTTATAAGTTGACTAGACTGTAGATTAATATATAAGGCATTACAGTAGTCTAGTTTGGACAACACAGGGGAGGTTAAAACTGTTTATCTTGTGCTTTCTGGAACAAATGGAAGGATTTTGCCCACTGTTCTGATGGTAAGGAATGCAGAAGACACCACTTTAGAGACTTGGGATTTAAAGTTCAGCTTTTCATCAATTATGACCCCCAATTATGACCCCCAAGTTCTTAGCTTTCACTACTGGCGTAGGAGGGGGACACTTGGCCACCAAATTGGTGACCAGAGAGGGGCCAGTTTACCAAAAAGCACCACCTCAGTTTTACTTGAGTTGAGCTTCAAACAGTGTTTGCTCATCCATGAACTCAAAGAGATCATGCATTCATGTAGATTGTTAGCATGATCGACCTCCCTATCAATGGTTGAAATGACCAGTTGAGTATCATCTGCGTACGAGGTCGGGATCAAGTTAAAACCTCTAATCAGGGGTGCTAGTTCAGACACATAGATATTAAAAAGTGTGGGACTCAGAGAGGAGCCCTGAGGCACCCCACACGGCAGACTAAAAGGTGTGGATTTAAAATCGCCTATCTGAGACCTATCTGATAAAAAAGATGTTAAGATTGACAGGGCCGGAGGGAGGAGCCTAGCGCTTGACCAAGATGGCCGCGTGAGCTTAGAGCTCCCGAGACCCTCGCGCCCTCCGTCGACTATCCTGACTCTAATCCTGATGGTATGCATGGCACCGTGTTGCTGAGTTGTCAGGGAGGCGATTGATGCTACCCGCGGTCGGATCGCCCATCGGGAACCGGACTTATGACTGGCGAAAGATTGCGGCCTAACTCCCGGAGATGCCAGGGGCTAGAGTTGGCAGGATGCCCGACTCCTAGTTGATCAACAACGGCCTGGTGAGGTGTGAACTGCCGGACGGAGGCCCTCGCTCTTTCACTTTCGGTTTCGTTCCCTTTGTCTGCCCGGACACTGTAGTGCTCTGGGTGGCTCTATAACCCCAGGGACGCTCGGTGGGCTACTTTGGCAGAACAAGGCGGACCTGCTCACTCTTTATACCTCTCTCTGAGAGGGGACGGTCCTCACTGCATTGGACTGCCTGGAGTCCATTATGTCGGGCAAGGCAGAAGGAGATCGGCTGAAGACTAAGTCCACCAGGCGGGGAACGTATTCCCAAGTCAACAGTATGGACCGCTACGCCCTCCTGAAGACATCGCCGAGTGGATCGAGCCAGGCGCCGGATGCCCAGAAGGAGGACTCGCCTGGGACCCCGGAGCTCTCCCTGCAGGATGTCATGGGCGCGCTTGATGGGATGCAGACCTCGATGGGGAGGCAATTCGAGGCCCTGGCGCATAAGGTGGACGCCATCCTGGTGGATGTCAACTTGATCCGCTCGGACCTGGGCAAGACAAACGAACGCGTTAAGGACCTGGACCACAAGACCACGGGCCTCACTGATGAGGTTGCGGACCTGCAGAACGAGGTCCGGAAGCGGAGGGCCGAGAGTGACCTCGCCGCCCGCCGGCTGGAGGACTTCGAGAGCCGGTCCAGGCGCAACAACGTGCGCGTAATCGGGGTCCCGGAGTCCTCGGATGAGGCTTCAGCGGACCTGCTTGTGGAAGATTTGGTCCTCAATCATCTGAAGCCTAAGGGCCTTGGAAAGTTTTTTGCGGTGGAAAGGGCCCATAGGGTGCCGGGCGGACGGCCCAAGGCGGGTGCCCCACCGCGGCCGATTGTCGCCCGGCTCTTTCATTTTCGAGATCGGGACGCTATCCTGCAAGCTTCGAGGGTGACGGGCCCAGTCCCCTTCCAGAATGCGTCGGTGAATTTTTATCCGGACTTTACCCAGCAGGTGCAGAGACAGCGACAGAGCTTCCTGGGGGTGAAGTGAAGGCTTCGGGAGCGGGACCTAAAGTATGCCATGCTTTTCCCCGCCAGACTACGGGTGGTGCATGAAGATCGGACATTCTTTTTTGACTCTCCTGTTATGGCCGACGAATGGCTGGACGCTTTGCCCCGGCGACGGACCGGGGACGACACAGCTGAGCATGGAGACAGTGGCCGGGATGGACAGGGCTGATAACTCAAAGCCGGCCTGACTTGATTTGACCATATTTGAAGATTTGAACAGAGTGCAGTAACTGTGGAGGGTTGCGGGAGGACGAGGGGTGCTCTTTTCCTCCCTTAGGGTACTTTTTGTAGATTTTTGTTTTTGTAGGGCGACAGGCACACTGCAAGTTGGGGGGGCTTTTTAAGCTGCAGCAGGGGTGCAGGGTGGGGGGAGTTATGGGGAGTTTGAGTTTGTTGTTGGGGGGTTTATTTCTGCAAGGCATGATGATTATCCTCAGGGCTGTTCCATGGTGGCGCCTCGGGTGTGGGGTGGGCCTCTTTCCGTTTGAGGATGGGGGGTAGAGGCCTAAGTGTTATAAGCTGGAATGTTAATGGTTTGGGGGATCGCATTAAGAGGGGGATTGTTTTGCAATTTCTGAAACGCTCAATGCCAGACGTTGTACTGCTGCAGGAGACGCACCTCATAGGCAATACGTGCTATGCCCTGAATAGGAAGGGGTATAAATTCATTGCACACTCGGGATTCTCTTCTGGGTCCAGGGGTGTGGGCATCCTCGTTAGAGCATCGCTGCCTTTTGAGGTGGACTCCACCATTGTTGACGATAGGGGGAGGTTTGTGGCGGTGGCAGGGCGGTGGGAAGGAAGGACTTTGGTTTTGGTTTCGGTTTATGTCCCGCCGGCCCTGCAGGCCGCCACATTTGCTGAATTGGGCAGGGCTTTGCTGACTCTCCCGGGGGGCATGCTGGTAGTGGGAGGGGATTTCAACGCTGTGGGTTCCGGACTGCTGGATAGATACCCGCCCAGGGACACAGGGGGGGCACAGAAATGGCTTCCAGACCTCCTAGACACGTTTGGCCTGATAGACTGCTGGAGGCTCCGGCACCCCTCACAGAGTCAATACACGTTTCACTCCGGGGCGCATGGTAGCCTCTCCAGGATTGACTACCTGCTCACTCTGGCCGCACATGCCTCGTTGATATCCGAGGCGAGGCACATGGCACGTGGTATCTCTGATCACTCGCCAGTGTGGATCCGGCTGGATCTCGGTCGGGAGGGAGGAGGGAGGGTGGCCCCCATTAACCCTTGGTATTTCCGAGACCCCAAGATGCGCAGCGCCCTGGTAAAGAAGGTAGATAATTACTTTAAGGACAATCTGGGATCCGTGGACTCGGCGATCTCGCTGTGGGAAGCTTTTAAGACCGTGCTTCGGGGGGAGGCCCTCTCCCTGGTGGTGACTGCCAAGAATCGGAGGGATTGTGAAGTGCGGCAAGTGGAGGAGGAGATTGCGGCCCTTGAGGGGGATATGGAGGAGGAGGTCACAGAGTCCTCATTGCATGAGCTTTGCTTGAAGCAGGCGGAGTATAGGGACCTGGTGACGGACGCCGCCAAGACCCTCAGCAGGGAACAACAGGGCCGTCTGTATGATGTTGGAGATAAGGCAGGGAAACTCCTGGCGTGGCTGGACAGGAAGGAACGGGTCAATAGAGTGGTGCCAGAGTTGATTGGAGAGGGGGGAGAGGCGATTGTGGAACCTGAAGGGATTGTGGAGTGTTTCGCGGAGTATTTTCATAGGGTTTATTCCTCTGTGTCGGACAGGCCGCCCGAAGACTCGTCTGATCTCCTCCGTGATATCGAGTTGCCCTGCCTCTCTGACATAGATAGGGACGATTTGGATGGCGACATCACGGTTGACGAGGTGGCGGGGGCGATTCGCGCGTTGAATTCGGGTAAGGCCTCTGGATCGAACGGACTGCCGATCGATCTGTACAAACTGTTCCCGGATAGGGTCGCCCCTCACCTGCGCGCCATGTTTTTGGAGGCGCGGGGGGATGGGATCCTTCCGTTGGATCAGCGGCTGGCGTCGATCGTGGTCATACACAAAGAGGGTAAACCCCGAGATAGATGCGCCTCCTATCGGCCCATTTCACTCCTCAACGCTGAGCCGAAAATTCTGGCCAAACTCCTGGCTACCCGTCTGATTAGGGTACTTGGCGATCTGGTCCACCCGGATCAATCTGGCTTTATCCCGCACCGAAACACAGCATTGAACCTTAGGCGTCTTCATGGCGTCATCGCCAGGGCGGGCACGCTGCGTGAACCGGCTGTTGTGGCATCTCTCGATGCCACGATGGCCTTTGACACGGTGGAGTGGGCATATTTATGGGCCGTGCTGGCCAAGTTTGGTTTCGGTCGCGGGTTTGTGAGTTGGGTCCGGTTGCTGTACGAGGGGCCACTAGCGAATGTTGTGGTGAATGGTCGGGCATCTGCTCCGTTTCAGCTTGGAAGGGGTACTCGGCAGGGCTGCCCCCTGTCGCCTCTGTTGTTCGCCCTCGCCCTTGAACCGTTGGCTGCGTGGATACGTTGGCACCCGGATATACGGGGCCTTCGGTGGTCGCCTGATCACGAGGACCGTATTTCGCTTTATGCCGACGATATCCTGCTGTATCTTGCCTCACCAAAGAAGTCACTTATAGTGGTCTGTGACGTACTCGCATCGTTCGGTAGGAACTCGGGGCTTGTGATTAATTGGGGCAAATCGTACTTGTACGTTCTTAGTGGCGAGGTCCCACCGATCCCTAGAACATGTTCGATACAGGTTGCCCAGCAAGGTTTTGTGTATTTGGGGATTTTTATATCCATGGATCCTGTTGTGCGCTATGAGAGGAACCTGCTCCCCCCCTTGGCACGCTTGAGGCGAGATGTTGAAGGTTGGCGGAGGCTGCCGCTCTCCCTTGTTGGGCGTGCGGCCCTGTTCAAAATGATGTCTCTTCCCCGCTTCCTCTACGCCCTCCAGAACACCTTGGATTGGGTACCGGCCAAATACTTTCGGGAGGTCGAAGGCCTCCAAAGGACGTTGCTGTGGGATGGGCGGCCGCGAATAGCTATTTCAAAGTTGACGCTCCCATGGTACGATGGGGGCATTGCGCTCCCAGACATCCAACGGTACTACTGGGCCACGCAGTTGAGCGCGATCAACCATGGGTTTTACGCCCCTGCCCTCAGCTCTGGGTATGCCATGGATAGGTGGCTGCTGCGCGGCGGCAACTACTACAGGGCGTTGTATTCGCGGTCCCTAGACTCGTCCCTCACGGGGCCCACAGGTGTGGCGGTGCGCGTATGGAAGATGGCGACCGACTCGCTGGGCTGGAAGGACAGGCTAACCCTCGCTACCCCATTGTTTGAATCGGAAAGGTTGGGAAGACTCTGGCATACGAAGGGCTTTGATAAGTGGGATCTGATAGGTATATCCAAGGTGGGGGATGTGCTGCATAAGGGGAGGGTGAAGTCTTTCGAGGAGTTGCAGACTGAGTTTGAGCTAGGGCCTTCGGAGTATTTTAGGTATATCCAGCTGCGTCACGCCCTCCGATCAGTCCTAGTGGAGGGTGAGAAGGTGCCGGAGTCCTCTCCCCTTGAGGACCGAGTCCTTGATGGTCATATGCCCGAGAGCACGATTTCGCTCATATATAAGAAGTTGATAAACGTCCGGGCAGACTTGCTATTGGGGCTGAGAGAACAGTGGACCAGGGATGGCCTCGAGTTGGATAATGAGGACTGGCAGTCAGCGGTTTCTTCGCCTAAGGAGGTTGCGATCCCGTCGCGTCTGAGGCTGGTGCAGCTTAAAATACTGCACCGGGTGTATGTTACGGGGCCAAGGCTGGTCCACATGGGATTCTCGGAGGATGGCCTGTGCAGAAGGGGATGTGGTATGGTGGGTACTTTCCTGCACATCATTTGGGAATGTGGTGTCATTGTGGAGTTCTGGAGGAGAGTCCATGCAGTTATGGGGGAGGTGACGGGCATTGTGGTACAGCCGGAGGCGCGGTGTTGCCTCCTGAACGTTTGGGGGCCCACTGATCTCGATGAGGCACAGACCCAATGGGTGACTCTGGGTAACATGGTAGCTAAAAGGGATATCGCGCGATTATGGGGCTCCTCGGGTCCCCCTACACTGACCGCGTGGAAGGAGAACATGGATTGGAGCATGTTTAGGGAGAGGACGGTCTACTGCTCTAGAGGTCGTCCCCGGAAGTGGCATGCCATCTGGGGGCGGTGGAACCAATACAGGGGGGGAATATGTCTTGCCCCGGATCTGGAACCTCCCGAGGAACAGCTTTCCCCCTGACCTACCTTCCAGCACAGTTTGGTTTTGGTACCCGTTCTGGGCCTCTGCTGTTCCCCTTCTTCCTCCGCACACAGTCTTATACTTAGTAGATGAGTGGGGTCCTGCCTCCCCTGGGGGCTTTCGCCATGGGATTTCAATGTTCTGCCTTGCTGGGGTTTGTTGTGTGTTTTTTCTGTGTTTATTTAAAATTGGACCTTTGCATTACTCTTCGTACTGTATCCGGGACGCATTACTGTATCTAACTTGCAATGCTGCCGAACCTTCGGGCTGTCGGCTGAATAGCTGTGTCCTGAATTTCGAAATAAAGGTTTTCAAAAAAAAAAAAAAAAAAAAAAAAGATTGACAGGGCCTTGCCTCCGAGGCCAATAGCTTTCAGCCGTTCTATCACTAGATTATGGTCCATGGTATCAAATGCCGCGGACAGATCAAGGAGGATCAGGGCTGCTGATCCCCCACCATCTAAAGCAGCACGAATATCCTCTGTGGTTTTAATTAGGGCTGTTTCCGTGCAATGAGATGTATGAAAGCCAAATTGGCTATGATCCGAAACATCATTATCCAAAATATATGTGGAAAGTTACCTATTAAGAATTTTCTCGATTATTTTAGCAGGCAATGGTAATCTCACAATTGGCCTGTAGTTGGCTGGATCCATTACATCAAGATTAGTTTTTTTTAATAGTGGTAATATACAGGCCTGTTTCCACAAGGTAGGGAAAGTATCTTGTGAAAGCATTTGATTAAAAATGCCAGATAGCTGAGGACTAATGATGTGACTAATGGTATGCCGTAATCTGGGAGGGCAAGGGTCATCCGGAGAACCCGATTTAGTTTTAAGAAGAAGGGAAGCAACCTGCTCTGGGGAGGTAACAGTAACATTTATTTAGGATGTTATGGCTTTGACTCCCTGATCTAGGTCAGCATTTTGAACGGTGTGTCCGAAAAATTGGTCGAAGATCTGATCTACCTTGCTTTTAAAAGTCTGGGCCAATAAATTGCAAAAGTCTTGATTACAGTTCTCATTGCTATCCTTTTTGGTGGTAGTTAGATTAGATTTGACTGAGAAAAGTTCCTTGCTGGAGTTTCCCGCCATTTCTATTTTCTGTGTGTAAAAGTGACTCTTCTCTGCAATAATGTTATTCTTAGACTTTGCTAGCAAACGCTTATACTGTTCTTTTTCAGCTGTGTCATAGTTTTTCCGCCATAATCTTTCTTGTCTCCTGCACGCTTGTTTGTCAAGTCTTAGGGCTTCAGTAAACCATAAGGCCAAAGGGTTTTTCCTATTTCTATTAGCCTCGGTCATAGGGGCTACTTTGGTGAAGTTAAGGTCTAGCCAGGCTGTATAACCTCTCGCTTATCCATCTGCCTCCGACTCAGGGACAGGAATACCTTGGATTAGCTGGGTTTCTAAAGCCCCTGGGTCGATCTTATTCCAGGCTCTCCTGGCAGATTTGTTATTAGCTGTGTTAGTAATCATGGGATCAGACAGAGCCCACTGAAAAATAACAGCAAAATGATCGGTCCAAGTGAGGGGAAGGACAGAAGTAATGGACAAAGCGGGAATATTTGTGAACACACCATCCAAGGTGTGACCAGCTTGATGTGTCGCCCCTTCAACTAGCTGTTGGAGACCTACATCGGAGGTGATGTCTAAAAGTTCCTGAGTGTCTTTGTCAGCAATTATGTCCAAGTGCCGGGAAAGGAACCTGGATTCTTTGGTGGCACCTATTGTTGACATAGTTAACTTCCTTGTTGAACAATTTGAAAGAGGTCTCAGCTACAGAACTATCAACTGCTATAGATCTGCTATCTCTGCTGGCCATGTCCTTATCAACGGTAAAACGGTAGGTAAAAATTTCATTATTTGCAGAGTGATGAAAAGCGTTCGTTTACGAAGACCTCCTAAACCTAAATATGAAAGTCTCTGGGACGTCAAGTTAATCCTTGATCTTTTTAATAACTTGCCTGATAATACTCTCCTAAATAGGAAAACCCTTTCCATTAAGATTGCTACTCTCCTATGCCTAATTTCATGCAGAAGGGTCTCTGATGTCAAAGCTCAGGAGATTATGAATAGATCCTATAACATGTGTGGTATCAAATCTGAGATTTATAGTAGAACTAAGACTATGTCTGATTAAATGTTTTATCCACGATTTGATTTATGCCCAAATCTTTGCGTTGTGAACTGCATGAGAGAGTATGATCGCAGAATGTTTGCTCTTTGTCCCCAGGGTGTGAACCAATTACTTACATCCTTTGATAAACCCCATAAAGGTATAACCTCAATCTCTATTACTAGGTGGGTTAAAACTGTTATGAGTTTAGCAGGTAATGACTTAAAGAAATTTCAAGCTCACTCCCTTAGAGGTGCCATGGCCAGTAAATCTCTCTGGTCTGGAGGTAAGTTGGATGAAATTCTCAAAGCGGCTGACTGTTTGACGCTAGCACCTTTGCACGTCACTATTGCAAACCTATTGAACATATGTCTGATGTAGTTTTACATAGCTACCAACATGCATAATGTAGCCTCCGTTTGTCAGATTATGCACCGCAGGATCCAGCTGTAGCAAGAAAAGGTCCACCTCCTGATATCACCAACACCCCTATAGGTATACAGGGTGTTGGAGGGATCAGGTGAGGGAAAGGATAGGGAAGGGAAAGCAGGGGAATAGAACCTGTAACAACAAAATAATACTGATATAAACAGGGTTAAAAGAATATCTACTCTCAATGTTGTCTCGCTAGAGTAATATATACCTGGTACGAAATATAGCAGTCTATATATTTCTTATGGAAACCTCCAAGCGCCATTTAGATAAACAGTAGACCTGAATCAGAAAACTAATAACCATTAGGACAATTTGTCATACGTATGCTGTCAACACATATGCTATGCCACACTCCTCAGACATACCCCAGGTTCTAACACAATTGCAGGAAAGGCAGGATTAAGTTAAATGAAGAAAAGTTTCCCAAGTTAGCTTTTATGGGAGTTGTTTTATAATCCAATGTCGCAAGGAGAGTGTTTCCTCTTAAAACATGTTCTGTGACTGTGTTCCAACACATACACGGTAATACGCGGTTTCCTCACCGCGGTATTCCGCTATGTGAATCAAAGATTGAATTATCATGTAAGGCACACAAAGTTCCCCCAAGTACTGCAATACGCAGTTGCCTATTCAGCCTTGGTTTGGTATATTCACCGAAGTACGCGGTTGCCTCACCGCAGTACTCCGCTATGTTTCCAATATATTCCTACTTCCTCTCTGAGAAAACTCCAGTCACCATACACAGCGATACGCGGCAGCCGCCCGCAGTATTCCGCTATGGCTAGACAAACAGCCGTCCTATTAACAAACTCGAGCAGCCTCCCAAGTTTGGCGGATTAAAGTTCCAGGGCGTACTCACGAACAGGTCACCTCCGATGCCGTCTAGAAACAAGCAAGTTCAATGGCGGCAGGTAACAACGACTTCTTCCTCCAGCCGTCTCTCCCACAGCCGAGGAAAAGACCCAGGTCCAAAACAGAATTACGCGCGCTGGCCTTTACGCGTGCATTAGAGCATCATGGGAAATGTAGTCTCAAGATATCGTGAATGCAGGCGCCGCTACGCCCGATCCCTGACACCGTTCTTGTAATGAAATTGCGATTCTCCCATTACCATGACTAGAGAATCTGGATTTCATTAAAGACACGGAGGCTGACATTATCCCACCCATCCCACCCCTTGGTGGTCTTACAGTGAATTAATGTTCTTTTTATTAATTAACAGTACTTGTATTATCTCTTACCTCTTCTATTAGCTTGTTAAGTTTTATACTATTTGTTACGTTCAGGAGGTATTTACTTCTCTCTCTTTTCAGGTAACCCTTCTTAACTGTGAGATATCTGGCGTTTGGACTTACCCTCGTTCTTCCTTCCCCTTCATTTTGTTCTTCAGAGGATCATTTAGAAGTTTCAAGTTTCATGGACTTTTTCTTTTCTCCACATTTAAAAGAGGCAAATTGTTGATGGCTCATGCCTTTCATGTGTTGCTAATGTTCTGTTCTGGAACATTTTAATATTGTGATGTATGCGGCTGCCTGGACTGCATTAAAAGAATAATGCATAATGTCAACCTCTGTGTCTTTAATGAAATCCAGATTCTCTAGTCATGGTAATAGGAGAATCGCAATTCTCAGCCTTAACAATTCATTTACTGAGCCAATGGTTAAGCAGTAAATCCACATTAGGGAACCACTCCTAATTTTTCCATGATTTGAGCATACATTGGGCTGAAGGCTTCACCCTTAAGTACTGCCTATCGCGTTCTCTGGCAATATACTTCGTTAAGATGCAGAGTTCGCTCCTTGTGGTTTCTATATGCTGATTCTGAGAGCCCATCCTAAGAATCATTACCCTACATATGTCCTCCAGGTTTTTCCTGACACCCTTGGCCGACATTAATTCACTATGAGTAATCTCATTCTTACACCATAAAGGTCCCTTTTGCTCATCTTCTGTGTTCAAACATTGCCAGAAACTAACTGCCTCTGCCCTTGCCACATATCTCCATGATATAGGAACTATTTTTATTCTTACTGCCTGCATCATTCAGGACCTCGGCAGGCATAATAAACTCTTTTCCGACATTTCCCCTCCTCAGATTCCCAATTCCGTTTGCCGCTTGAGCTTGACAACTCAGCTCCATACTGAAATTGAGGGCGGATCATAGTGGCATAGGCAGTTAAAACTGGCTTTAGGGACATAGCCCCATAATCTCTACTACATTTTTTCAGACCACTTACTGATGCAAGGCCTCTCGTTTTGAGCGATTCAATATGATCGTTAAACAGCAATCTCTTCTCAAACCATACACATAAGTACTTATATTTATTAACAGATTCTAAATTCATGGATCCTAAGTACCAGCCAAAATTGGCAGATGTTTTGCCGAAACCCAATACCATAGTCTTCTCCAGGTTTACCACTAGCGCTTTGCTGTTGCAATAGTCCATGAATGCATCCGGCTCCCTTTGTAAGCCTAGCTCCGTCAGATCCATAATAACAAGATCATTCACATACGGCAGACATTCTATATGTTTCCAAAACAATTTTGGGAGATACGCCCTTTCCAACTGCTAAAGCTGAGGGTAAGTCCGCTATAGATATGAAGAAGAGTAAGGGGGTCAAGACACATCCTTATTGTATGGAATTTTCTGGGCCAAAGTCGCATCAGTGTCGGTAATTACCTGGGCCCAGTTGTGTGAGTGCAGCCACTTTATAAATGACAGAAGGCTCTTGAGGATATCTTGTTTCGCCAGTGTCTCTCATAAGCAATTCCAGTTCACAAAGTCAAAGGCTGCATTGAAGTCTACGAAGCAGCAAAATAAGCTTCCCCTTTGCTCCATAGACTTCTGCGCAAGGGACCATAAGAAGAAGCAGCGATATATTGTTGCATGGCCTACCTTAAAGGCCCCATGTTCTGGGGGAACAATATGGTATGATTCAGACCATTCTTTAAGACTACCTACAGCTCTTTTTGTAAACAGCTTTTCACCCACACCCAACAGGTAATTATTAGGGTCCTGTGTATCCCCCCTCTTGTGTATCAATCTAATGATAGCCCCTTTCCAATTCTCTGGAAACTGGCCTATGGATAAAATTCCCTGGAACGCCTAGTGGAAAAATCGACATAATAGTTGGCTCTAGTGCTAACTATAACATATACCAAGTGAGGGGAGTGAAGAGGTATGATCAGTCATGGACCCAACCTCCTCTATGAACTATGAAAAAACAGAAAGAGTCCACTCTGAGTTAAAAAATGTAGTGCTAACCTTCCAAATAGTGACTAAACCCAAGCAAACCATTTGGTTTCTAGCATGGGAGAAACAATATGTTTTCTAAAATAACCCAGCCAGGTATTTTTTAATTCATTTACTTCTGACCCTTCCACTCTTGCACCAAATATATAACGTCACTTCATTTAAAAGTGCTCCCGCGTATCCGTCGGTCTTAGCACGCCCCGTCCCTCAGCAGGGCGGGAAGAACACGATGATAAAGCATGCCAAAAAGGGACATTTTGATGGGTGAGGGTTATTTTAGAAAACTTATTATTTCTCCCATGCTAGAAACCAAATGGTTCGCTTGGGTTTAGTCACTTTTTTGGAAGGTTAGCTAACTAATAGCAATGAGGTTCTCTGGCCCCTTCACTCTAGTCAGGACCAGTGTCGAGATGGTGTTTTTAATACTAAACAGAGAAAACTGGGTTCTAATGTCCTCATCCACTCCATTCTATTGATCTCGTACTCTCAGACTCTGACCCAACTCTCGATTTTTTTTTAAAGATTCGACCCATGCTTCTTCTTCCACCATGCATTTCATTGCCCCCATCTCCTTGCCTGAGCCCAGCTAGACAAGCTTCCAAAACAGCTTTACATTTTTTGCTTCTAACAAAAGTTTCCAGCAGTTCTCCTTATATGCTCTTTTCTGATCTCTGACCAGTTTTTTATATTCTGCCTTGGTGATCTGGAAGTAGACATAGATCTCATGGTCAAACTTTGTCTTAAGGATTTTTACTCCTTTCCTGATCTGGAACTTTAACTTTCTACAATCCCAGTCAAACCAATTATTACCTTTCCTAGTGTCAGCACGGGCCCTTTTCTTCATCTTTCTGTTAGCACTTAAATCTACCCTTAGGCAGTGAACAACCTGACTAATTACATTTTCATACCATGTTATACAATTTATAGGGGCTTGCGTCAGCTCTTGGCTCTGTTGGGAATTAGCTGATTTCCCCAATCATTCCTCCATGAGTCTGGTGGTTATGCACTTGGGGTGATCTATCTGTAGGGGTAAAAATGTTTCTCTAATCCTATTTACCCCCATGTTTATATGTTTATTTCGAGTTGCAGGGGATAATGGTCGCTCTCTTCTGCTTGCAATACCTGGAAACTCCCAATCTTATCAAAGAATCAGGAATGCAAAAAGATGTAATCAATTGGGCAAAGTTGTGACCCTTTTTTAAATATCTGGCATGCAGGCATGTCAGAAACCCTGCACCCATTAACACAAAATAATCCCTTAGAGCCCCAGAATTTCCCAATACTATTTAACGCATAGCTAACATACTAGCGGGGAAACTAGCAGTACTAATATTAGGAGATGACAATATCTCCTTAAACAAAAGATCACATTTTATTGAGTCCAATTTATGGGTACAATCTCTCATCAATATAATCATATCTTTATTAAAATTTGTACACATATATTCTGCAATCTCCTTATATCTCCTTCAGACCCGTACTCTTCCGCACTCCCCACTTGTATGTAGACATTAATTATTAGCATTCAGTCTTATCTCTTGTCTGGATTGTAAAGATGTACTCTGAAGGCCACCATCCAAATGAAATTTTACTTCTACTGATGTCACCTTTTTTACAATCTTTGTAGATGTAAGAGATAATACCCCCCAGATGGGTGCCCCTGCTGCCTCTTCTTCGCTATTCTATGTACCTCTATAAACCCATCAATTGTCTGTGTTTCATCTCACAGCGAGGTATCCTGTAAACATACAGTCTCATATCGGTCCATTACCACTTTAAACCTTTCTGAACATGACATTTTCGTAAACCAGCAAATATTCCATGATAGGACCCCCGGGCTGTGTAACCACACTTAATCCTAGTAGATATTGCTCAACCACCCACCCTCACTATAGGCTGGTGAAGAAAGTACAGCATATATATTCTCACAGCCACTGACCCCCCCAACTTCCTTCTGAGCTAGAGTGTGGGAGCGCTATTTTTAGGCCTCCCTTCTTGCTACCCTTTGACTGTCTTATATCCATATACCTTGTTCAATCAGCGTGACCTGCTTGGTCCTAGGCCTGCATGATAGCTCAGAAAGGATTTGTTAGAGAAGCCAGCTTCTGATATTTCTGTGCCTGGTACAAATTTAAACCCTTCCTTTAACATGGCACTTGCCACCTTTTCAAGTGCTGTCTTTATCAGACCCTAATACAGTAATACCTTTGTTACTTCATTCCCTTTGTTATTGTTTGAAAACCATACTAGTCTGAGGTCCTTTGACCCTATTGCTTTCCAACGGGGTCATTGTGAGAAGGAGTATAATAAGTGAGCGCGATTCAGGGGGACTAACTTCCTTACTCTCTTACCTTTGTGAAGGGGTTAGAGATAAACCCTTAGCTTATTTACTTCTCCTTCCTTTGTTACTATGGTTCTCTTATTTACATCTCCCCTGCTAGAATCCCTTTTTACTTTATATGCATTACTCATCCACCCTGTTGACCAAAGCCTCCATTTCTGCCACATATTGCCCCCTTTTTAACATTTCCAGGTTCTTTCTTGCTTGAAGATTTGGTATTGCTCCGCATAACACTCCTCGAGTCTCCCTTTCCAACATCATAATTCCTGTATGTTTTATTAGATCCCTTAAGTATGGTTCCATGGTTTTTTTTTGTTGATCTTTAGCTTTTTTATTGAACCTCTTAATGTGTGTATGTCCGCTTTGCCCTTTTTCCCTTCTCTTGCACCCCTCCCTTGGCCTTTTCTAACTCTCTTTGTAAGAGGGATAGACTGCCTATACATAGTTGGTTCTTCCTGCTTCTTTATCAACATTGGGTATTTGGACACAGAAACACTTGGAGCACCATCCACTGGGTAAATAGCACCTTCTATATCTTCATTACCCCTGGATTGCTTATTTTCAGCAACAGGCCTTACTAAGGTCGGCATTTGGTCCTTTATGTGTTTTAGTTCCCCTGCAATGATTTGTAATTGTGCTTTCTGCGATTTTAAATGTCCATTGTTTATCAATGTCACTTCTAGTAATCCTTCAAATATGTGAGGAAAGGTACCCCCTAAAAAATCCTTTGTAGGTCCAGGAGCTAGGTGGAAAAACCAACAACAAACATGAACATACTCCCACACGCCCTGTATTGCTTCTCTACAGGCTGACTGGAGCTCCATGGGCTGTCAATCAATACATTATGTTAAATCAAAAACATAGACATGATAATATTTGTACTTTTATTATGTTTTTGAATTATTTTTAAACTTTTTTTCTTTTTTTTATTGAGCGTAGAAAACATACATAGTGCAGACAAATTTGCAGAATCTGCAATCACATATATTACATAGACAATAAGTATAACAAATTTCATAATCCATTAGTACATGATAAATATGATACACCAAATATACTGTGAGGCAAAGAAGATAAAACCTATTGCATATTGAGTCTCACATTTAAAAAGTACAGTAAAAGAAAACGCAAATTCATGTGCCATTTTACATGATATACAATACCAGCATTCTAAACATCAAATCTGTGATAGCATATGACCCCTACCTTGATGACCAGTATGATTACAGTTTTCGCCTGGAAATTCCCCATAGATAAGTCACATAGTATCATTTATGTGTGAGATTGCAACATAGCCCTTCCATGTCATCCCAAATCTCTGCACCGCCCCTATCCTCTTCGCATAGGCCTCCTCAAATTTGTAAGCCCTCTCTATCTTGTGAAGCCACTGGGCCATTGTAGGTATTTTCTGAGCTCTCCAATTCTGTAAAATTAAGGATCAGGCTACTGCTACGGCTAGGGAAACAAAAAATTGCTCTTATAATGAGAGCTGATCAACTACATAAGAGAAACCCAATAGCGCCAACGATGCACATGGAAGGATATCTAATGAAACACATTTACTAATAAACCTAAAAACCTCATCCCAAAAGTGTTGTAATCTCGGACAAGTGAAAAATATATGTGTCCAATCCCCTGCCTCTGCCAGATTACATCTAAAACAATCATTTGGTAACATAGGGAACCATTTATGGAGCCTAGTGGGAGTGTAATAGGCCACCCATCTCGAAAGGAAGGACATTCTTTGAAGTTGGCCGCTCTCAATGCCCTGTGGCCAAGCTCGCAGACTCGTAGCCATTCCTGTCTACTAAACCTACAGATAGTTTCCTGCGCATTTTTTGGGAGCATTATTTCAATGAGGTTCTTGTTCTTCTCCTGATGTAATACCTTATACCAGTTGCCGATGCCCGATAAGTTTGACTCAAAGGCAGCTTTTACAATGACTCTAGTTCTCTCACTGATTCCTCTGAAGTTAGTCGGGAGAAAGCATGAAAAATGCCAAAAACTTAGTCAGAGGTCACGGCTCTGTATTTCAAATTGTGTTACAATAGCCTCCCATGTCATCTGATTAGTACCATTATAAAAGTCGCCCAATTTACAAAAACCCAACAGAATATAAGGCTGCACCAACTTTTGTGGGAGTTTGAGGGCCCATACCTCACAGTCGTAAAGAGAGGAATATGCATGACATGATGGAATATTATAATTTTTGTTGAATCGCTGCATATGGCTCAATATTATATTCACAACCTTATATCTTGTTCTTTTTGGTATCTTTGCAGTGCGCAAGAATGCTGGTAACTTAATAGCACTCTCCCTTAACATACGATTAAATAAAAAATGATCAAACTTCAGAAAAGAGGCCAGAAGCTGAGTTGGTAAGCAAAGTAATGCGGCTTGGTAATAAGTAGCTAAATGAGGTGCTGCAAGACCTCCTTGTTCTACATACAATTGTAACATACATAGCTTAATTCGAGATTTTTTCTTAGCCCAGATAAACTCCCGAAACACCTTATCGACTTCGTTAAAATACGAGATTGGAATCTTTAAAGGAAGATTTAAAAATAAAAATAACAACAAAGGGAGAATCGACATTTGTATCAGAGAGACTCGACCTATTATTGACAGGGGCAATAATGCCCATCTTTCTAACAGACTTTTTATTTTGCCAAGTGTTCTACCATAATTCCGGTGGAAAAGTTGAAGGAAGTCCACTGTCACATACAGGCCCAAATACCTAATAGGTTTGAGAGGTAAAAATGTCAGCCCTTCCGGCAGCTCTATTCCTGGTGCAATAAATAGAAGAAGCTCCATTTTAGATTGATTGACCCTATAACCCCCCCCAATTCCGTAAACGCCTGTATTTCTCCTATTGCTCTCTGAATGTTTGATTTCTCAGGATTCAGGTACAAGATCAAATCATCATCAAACAGCTTTATTTTGGCCATTTCTAATAGTGAGGCTTGGATTAGTATGTTAGAACAGATTATTATCGCTAGTGGCTCAATAAAGAGTGAAAACAGAAGGGGGGAGAGGGGGCATCCCTGCCTGGTACCCCGCCTTATTACTACCTCTCCCACCTCCTCAGAATTTATAATAATTTTTGCGATGGCTCCCCTATAAATTCTCTCTAGCATATCGATCAAATGGCGTGGAAAGCCACGCTCTCCCAAAATAAAGAAGAGGGCATGCCAATCCACCAGATCGAAAGCTTTTTCTGCATCCATCATTAAAATGGCTGCAGCCTCCTTCCTAGCAGAAAAATAGTCGATGGCTTAAACCAGATAGAAAGTATTTGCAGCCATAGATCTCCCAGGCAAAAATCCTGTTTGATCTGCATGTTCCAAGTAATGCGAGCAGCCCACAATTCTATTTGCCCAGATTTTCAGGAGAAACTTATAGTCTACATTTAGTAGACCTTTTATCTTGTTCTTTTTGGTAACTTTGCAGTGCGCAAGAATGCTGGTAACTTAATAGCACTCTCCCTTAACTAACGATTAAATAAAAAATGATCAAACTTCAAAAAAGAGGCCAGAAGCTGAGTTGTTAAGCTAAGTAGTGTGGTTTGGTAATAAGTAGCTAAATGAGGTACTGCAAGACCTCCTTGTTCTACATCCAATTGTAAAATAGATAGCTTAATTCTAGATTTTTTCTTAGCCCAGATAAACTCCCGAAACACCTTATCGACTTCATTAAAATACGAGATTGGAATCTTTAAAGGAAGATTTAAAAATTAAAAAAAACAACAAAGGGAGAATCGACATTTTTATCAGAGAGACTCAACCTACTATTGACAGGGGCAATAATGCCCATCTTTCTAACAGATTTTTTATTTTGTCAAGTGTTCTACCATAATTCAGGTGCAAAAGTTGAAGGAAGTCCACTGTCACATACAGGCCCAAATACCTAATAGGTTTGAGAGGTAAAAATTTCAGCCCTTCCGGCAGCTCTATTCCTGGTGCATTAAATAGAAGAAGCTCCGTTTTAGATTGATTGACCCTATGACCACACAATTCCGTAAACGCCTGTATTTCTCCCAATGCTCTCTGAATGTTTGATTTCTCTGGATTCAGGTACAATATCAAATCATAATCAAACAGCTTTATTTTGGCCATTTCTAATAGTGGGGCTTGGATTAGTATGTTAGAACAGATTTTTATCGCTAGTGGCTCAATAAAGAGTGAAAACAGAAGGGGGGAGAGGGGGCATCCCTGCCTGGTTCCCCGCCTTATTACTACCTCTCCCGCCTCCTCAGAATTTATAATAATTTTTGCGATGGCTCCCCTATAAATTCTCTCTAGCATTTAGATCAAATGGCGTGTAAAGCCAAGCTCTCCCAAAATAAAGAAGAGAGCCTGCCAATCCACCAGATCGATTAAAATGGCTGCAGCCTCCTTACTAGCAGAAAAATAGTCGATGGCTTGAATCAGATAGAAAGTATTTGCAGCCATAGATCTCCCAGGCAAAAATCCTGTTTGATCTGCATGTACCAAGTAATGCGAGCAGCGCACAATTCTTTTTGCCCATATTTTCATGAGAAGCTTATAGTCTACATTTAGTATACTTATTGGACGATAAGAACTTGGATCTTTAGGGTCCTTATCCTTCTTTAGAATTGAGATCTCCACTGATTCCTTAAATCTGTCTGAAACCACCATTTTGGCCATAACTTGGTTATAAAGTAATACCAAGAACGCGGTGAGTTCATTTAAAAACAGTTTATATACTTCAATAGGGATCCCATCATTGCCACTCGCCTTCCCATTTGCCATTTTTTTTACGATTTCACTTAGTTCTGTGATTGTAATCGGTTCACTTATAAGCATACAGTCCTCCTCGTCGACTTTAGGCGGGTGGACTGTCGTAAAACAATCCGCAAGAGCTTGAGGGTCAACTGTCTGGACTTCCGCAATATATCTTGCTGAAGTATGATATAAACATTTCGGCAATTCCGTCTTTATCATTCACCAGGCACCCAGTACTCTGATTTCTAATTTGTGGAATAGACTGTTTGCTCTGTTGCGTTTTTGTGGACCAAGCTAAAAATTTCACGATATGCTGGCTTTCCTCGTACGCCTTTTGACGAACAGCTTTACTTCCAGAAATTTCCACAAGCAGAAAAAACTTTTCAGCTCCTACTTTGCCCTTAATAGTTCCTGCTGAAGTACCTCTTCCTCCAGTTCCCAGTTAACCTCCCCGAAAGTTCTCTACTAGCCCGCTCCACTGCATCCTGGAATCCAGCAATCTTAAGTTTCCTTAACTTATAAAGATTAGCTCTGTGTGCCACTACCCGTCTCCTAAACGTGGCCTTAAAAGCCTCCCACACCATAAAACCTGGTGCCGTATTCACGTTTCCTTAAGGAACCACCCTATAAAATCACAGGTTTCATCTATCCATTTTTGATCTGATAACAGTGGTTTATCAAAATGCCACCTATTACTTTTTCTCCTGGGGGCGGGCAAGTGTAGTATTAAGGATACCAAAGAGTGATCCGAAAATGGGTTAGAGAGAATCAAGGATTCGCTCTTGTGAACTGATTACTTATCAAGAAGAAATCCAAACGGGATGCTGTTTTAAATCTCGCTGAGTAACACGTAAACTCAGTGGCACCTGGATGGTCTACCCTCCATGGGTCCAATAAGGCGAAATTCTCTTTAATAATTTTTAAGAGCCTGACTGTTTTAGGTTTTAATATACCTGTTCCAGGGCTGCACAGTCGTCGCCTTTTGGACCATAATAATTAAGCAGGACGACAGCTATTCCACTAACTAAGACTTCTATCCACAACCACCTAGCTCCTTCATCCAGAATCACCTTACCTACCTCCCAATCCAACTCCCAAGATAAAAGAATACCCACTCCTTGCACTGCCGCCTGGGCCGAGGCAAAGTATGCTTGGGCATATTTCTTGGTGAGAGTAAAGTTGGGGGAGTTAGATTTAAGATGCGTCTCCTGCAAGAAAATCACCTGAGGGCAGAAAGATTCTAGCCATTTTAACATTGCTCCTCTTTTTTGTGCGTTAAAGAAGCCATTCACGTTACATGAAATTACCTTCAACAATTGTGTCATCCCTTAGACCAATCATAGCACTTTACAAAAAAGTCTATTATATTCTCTCTTCCAACTATCTTCCATTTGTGCCAGCTCTCTTAATAAAGTCAAATAGAGCCCCTTGGTGACAGAGACACTGCCAATTTCAACTTGGCCTCCAAGTTTAACTATGTTGCCAAACGGCCAAAATTCCTAGTCTGCCTGCTATCCATACGCTCATTTTTTCTAATGCTACACCCCTGTTCCCCCTACCCCCTGCCCACCTCAAACTGTCTGTGGAGTGAGGTTGCCCTTCCCTCACCATCACAGCCTCCCTCCAAAAACAAGGTGCCTTGACTTGGCACACGGGAGCACGTCCTCCCCCCTTCACCTCTATAAGAAAAAAAACATCACCTATATTAACCCCAGGATATTTAAAGTATATAAATTGTCTCAGGAAACCCGTAGCTTACTTTCGTAGTAACTAATATCAGCTTAAAAGGAACCAATACAGAACTACAGAAGTACAGAAGCACTTCAATATTTCATAAGTAGAAATTTTTAAGACAAATATTTCAAATCAAAATATAATTTGTGCAAAAGTGCACAATGTTGGCCTAATAAATACAAAATAAAAAAAGTTAAAAAAACAACTGGAAGTTCGACATATACAGTGCAATATGCAAGATTCATCAGTGCAAAAAAACGCAGTGCCAGAAAAGGTAAAGTGCAATGTGCAAAGTGCCATACAAAAACATCAGCTATAAGCTTACTACAGCAAAAGCAATGATCATTAATGAAAAAAAATGCAATTTTCTACCTCAACACACATTCTGAAAAAGGGGTAGACCATATAAAGTGCCATGTAAAGTGCATTTCAACTCATCTCCCCCCACTCAAAGGAGAGTACAGTACAAAGATGGCAATAAGTTCCTGCAAACAGAGTGATCTTCATGTTAAAATAATTAAAAACACCTAAAGTGCCATAGTGCCAAAATGCAAAGCAGGAAGGGAAAGAAATATCGTACAATTCTCTCAGTAAGTTAATTCTTATAGACAGAAAAAACTCTACTTGAGTCTAATTGAGTCTACTTGAGTCTCTTATTTTTCATTAACTTGAACAATCTTCTGTAATAGATCTTGGGCTTCTTCAAGAGTAGAACATAGATGGAACCTTCCTTTCCATAGAACTCTCAATTTGGACTGCTGCGCAATAGAGGCCTGGGCTCCCGCACTTTTGAATTGGCTCAGCATTCCAACAAAGTCCATCCGTGTCCGTGCTGCTCCTGCCGACATATCGGAGAATACTCGTACTCGGCCCCCGCTGGGTAGAACAATCTCTCTCTTCTGGATTGCCTTAGTTAGTACTGCCTCTCTAATACGATAATCCGAAAAGTTCGCATTCATTGTCCTGGGATACTTAGCCCCTGGAATTTTCTGGAAGGGAACTCTATGGGCCTGCACTACTGTAAGTTCTTCAGGGGCCTTATCGAGCAAATGGTCTCTAATTATTGATTCAATATAAGCCACTGGATTAGATTGGCCATCCATTAATTCACTGTCTTCTGGAATCCCTGTGAAACGCAAATTCAAGAGTCTCGCATAGTTCTCCATCTCATCCATCTTATTCTGGGAGGCCTGAAATTTCTTCTGGAGAGAGACAATATCAGAGTCACATAATGCAGATCGATCCTCAATATCAGACATACGTTGCTCCAGCTCTTTAAATCTCTCAGGTATTTGCTGTACCATGGTTTAAATTTTATCTAGACGTTGGTGCAATAAAGAGAGCTCCTTAGCTTGCAAAGTCTTGCAGTCGCAGATTTCCCCCAGAATGGTTTAAAAGAGCAGTTGCATCTGGTCCATTGGGACAACCGAAGACTGGGCCATAGCTGAAGCAGTACCAATGGTAGCCCCCCCCAACACTAGCAACGCTATTGTCCGATCCCTGCTTAGAGGTCATGGCCCTCACTTCTGGCCCCGGTTCCATCGACAAACCGTGGTGTAGTAAAGGGGATAGAGACCCCAGGTCCTCACGTGTCCTGGAATTGCTCCTCACCATCTCCAGCGTCACCCCTTGTACAGACCTTACCAGCTGCATCGATTGAGCTTGATCCTCTGAACTTTTTTCGAGGAAGGTCTCTCCTTCCTTTCCTAAAGGAGCCATAGTACCAACGGTGGCGGCAGCACCTTTTCCTGAATAACAGGGTCAGCTTCTCCTGGAAGTGTCTTGTCTGCTACGGGCACCGTTTTAGCCATATTAGCCATCTGATTAAATTTACGATTTATAGAGAATACAGGGTATTCCTTAGGAGGATTAACGGCTTCAAGGCTCCTATTAACTGTCACAACAGATCCTGGCGCACTCGACTCCACTACCACTGCCCCTAGAACTCAGCCTTTGCCCTCAGATCGCAATTCTGGCGAGAGCACCAGTGAGGCCGAGGATGTTCCAGGGGAATCGGATAGTGTAGAAGAGAACTTCTGAGACAGAGGAGCTACTTGTGAGCTCGTGATGTTTATATCTAACCTAGCTTTCTGAACAATTCTTCCTCTCCTAGCTGCCAGGATACGGGACTGTGCTGCTTGGTGTCTAGCTTTCTAGGCTGATGATGGAGAGGTGGGGGCTGCGGCTGGAGCTCCTGCTCGTGCTGTTGCCCCTCTCTAAACCATCTGACGCATAGCTCACTGTCCAAGCCCTTAATTATCTTGGCTTGCGTGAACTATATCTTCACTGTCCCACGTAGGGCACGTAGGATACCTTGTTGTCACCCAGTGGGCCTCCGGCCACCTCAATAACCCCCACCGAGGCACAGAGTCACTTATTTACAGCCAGGCTGCCCAAGAGCCACACAAGAGACAGTTTTAAGAAGAGTTATGCAGCCGCTAGCAATCTGCCAGAAAGTTCCAGAAAGTTCCAACCAGCACGTACTGTAAAGAGACATCTGTACACAGGCGCTGGTACTCTTGAGAGTTTAAGCTCTTTAAGAACCCAACAGTTCCTCACCAGTACGTTCCACTAACATCAAGCTCAGTCGGTCCCCACCTTGAGAGACCTTTAACGGCTTTAGCCAGCTCCATGGCCCCTCGTTGGACCAACGACTCCCCACCTGAAGCACCTAGACAGAGCACTGCGGGGGGCAGCAGGCGTTCTACACTGTCCCCGCTGCCTCAAAGCTGCTCCACACGCCAATGACACATGCACACCTCACTGCAGTCTCACTGCAAGCCGCTACGGTCGAAGCATCCCGGAAGCCGAAGGAAAGAGGAAGGGGGAGGGGCAACCTGCTCAGCACCAGCCGGACATCGGCCCATGTAGTTAGTCTGGAGCCTGGGCAGAGAAGGCACGGCATCTGTGCACTTCAAAGGCATGCCCTTAGAAGTCTCCCCCACTTCAAATTATGTAAATACTGTATCCCAGACACCACTACGTCAGTACACTTCAGGACCTGTGGATACTCTGCCAGGAAGAAGGACTGCTGAGCTTCTCACGGACTGCCACTGTGCTGGACTCATGCTTTGCTGTGCTGATCTGCTGCCTTCTGCCCACTTGCCTGGTTGAGAAGTACTGGACCTGCATCTCTTGAACCCAGAACCCAGAAAGATTCCAAGGGCTAGTTGGCTAGCCTGCGAGTCTGAAGCCTCAGGGACATAACAAGCTTCCAACCTCCTTGCATCGGCATCTGAACTTTGCCATCTGTGGTTCTACCCTGCCAAGTGGTGCCACCACAGTCCTAGATCCTTGGAAGTGGGCCTAAGGTACTTGCCAGCAGAACCAATGCATCTTCTCCGCTGAGTGATGCATCCTCAAGCAGAACCGATGCATTTCCTCACTGAGCGGTGCATCCCTGAGCAGAACTGACACATTGCTGCTGCTGCTTGGATTGGACCCGTCGCAAAAGAATTTAATGGTCGCCACAAACTGCATCTTGGGACTGAAGCATCAACTTCAGAACCGCTTCTGTAGGAAGTTTTCCCCAGCATGGGTCCTCCCATCTCTCATTGACGGTAGTCTCTAGGACAATGTGAAACTCTGCATCGCAGCTTTCCTGTTCATTGGAATTAATACATTAATTCGACTGAGCAGCGCATCCCCGACACCAAACTTTGCATCATAAGTACCGTCAACGGAATCCTCAACGTCGATGCAACAGGACCTCGTTCCACCGCTTGCCCGCATCTAGCAACCTATGCTTTGCCTAAAGGTACTTTTTTCCAGCAGGCCTAACTGGGTACCTATAGCTGGGCCTTGCTCCATCGCAATCGGCCTTAACTTGTGACTTTGTCCCGGTAAAGCGCAATCAGATATCCCTGATAGTGCTATGTGCTTTTTGGTGCTATTTTCACTTTAAACTTTACAATTCAATACTTCAGCTCTACTAATTGGATATTTGTCGTTTTGGTCTGGTGTGGGGTCTTTTTTGTGTGGTGTTTTTACTGTTTTACTGCTTGAAGCTGTGTACAAATACTTTGCTCATTGCCTCTAAATTAAGCCAGACTGCTCTGTGCCAAGCTGCTAGAGGGTGAGCACAGGTTAATTAGGGGTGTTACGTTTTACATGTCTTTGTAGTGAAACAAATCTTAGATTTGTGTTTCACTACTGCAAGGCTTATATCTCCCATAGGATAACATTGGGAGTGCCTTTTGATATTTCTGCTTGTTGTTCATAGTCATTCAGCAAGTGGTGCAAGGTCTTGGTGGTTGGGGGAGCAGGCAAAGAGAGTAGTTTCAAAGATAGGTGCACAAACCTGTGCACGCTCCAGAAGGTGCACCACTCTCGACCCTAAGGTTCTTTCCAAATAACCAAAATTATTACAATTTCATACCATATTTAACGCATTTAGTAATGCAAAGATATATTCTTTTTCTCTTATTTTCTTTTTTTTTATCTTTTAAACTTGGTGGACAACAAATAATAATCATACAGAGCATGTGAATGGCTGGTAATGGCCTATCCGCAAATCAGATATACAATGTTGCATCATGTAATTTCATCCAAAAACATTTCTTTCTTTGTTCTGATTGTGAAATTCCCAATGCAGACAAATGCAAAAAGAATAAGCATGTGCAATGCAATAGGTCTTGCATTTGCGAGAGTTTAAGCTATTGGCATTGTAAATGACAAAACCTTTTTTTTATGTTTTAAAAACCAACATGTATAAATAAAAGGCATTGCTATTTACAATGCAAATAGCTCAAACTTTCACAACTACGAGACCTATTGCATTGCAAATGCTTGTTTGAATCTATTTGCAAATATGGGCCACTTTTCTTACTATGTGATTCACTAATGGGGCCCGCTTTTATTTTGGTGCACGAGGCTATTTCCTGCCCCAAGGGCGGCGGCGAGTTACCCTGACCTGCACGGACATGAGATCGCTGTGCTGGTGAGGCATTCACACCTGACGTGTGCAGCAGGAGCGCACAGGGTGTCTCGCGGGCTTGGCTGTACATGCGAGGCGGGCATAACATTTTCGGGGCGGAGAAAAAGAGGAAACCAGGAACAACTTTCAGTAGCTACGGGAGTAGAAAACACAGGCTGTAGTAGGCGAGTGGGGCGAAAAGTGAGTGGGGTAAAGAAGGGGCAGAATATAGAAAAAAACGTATGAAGAGTAGAGTGTTGATAGAAAACAAACAGAGAGAAAAAAGTTTTGGGGAAGGTGGAGGGGCACGGTGGAAGCCACATACCAAGGACAGGATAAGCAGAGAGGAGTTAGGAGACAGTCAAGGGGCAGAGGGGCGCTGTGCCTCCCTGAAGCTAGACTCTGAATGCCAAGACATGCTGCCCGCACTGGTGAGGAAGTGGTTGAACAGACCTAAGGTAAGAAAGGGGACCCACTAGTACCAGGGGGCTGGTGTGGGGGTTTGTAGGGCTGAAAGGTAAGGAGACAGGCAGTCCCGAGGAGGCCCTATATGAATACGCGATGGATAGAAGTGGAGGGGGCATACCTGGGATAAGAGGGTGAGATTTAGGGAGATAATGGGGTTACCTAGTGCCACGACAGAATAAACCTATTTGCACTGGGGAGAGGTGTTAAATCCGGAGTGGCATCTGATGGAAGAGGACCAAAAGTGGAGGAGAGCTATCCCTGTGGTGGAGGTCCGAAGACACCTGGCCTGAGAGAGGGAACAGCCCCGGGGTCAGGGAGTTCCTAAAAAAGACTGTGAAGGAGTAGGGAGAGACTGCCAGGAGACCTGTACGGGGCAGCAGTGAAGTGTAAACAGGGGTCCCCTGCTGAGGGCAGGTCATCAGCGCTCTAAGCGGGATCCCTGCGGGTGGGAAGAGCCATCTAGAGATTGGGAAAGTGCTGCCAGGAGACACCACGCCTTCCGTCGGTCCAGATCTGGGCTTTAGATAGCGATTATTTTGTATTTTGTATTCCCTGTCTTTTGTATAGGTCTGTAAGTCCCCGCATGCAACGAATGAGCAGTTGACTAGGAATCCGATATTGGCTGAAGAAGTTTGACCTGACAAGATGTTGAGCAGCTTCGAATCTCGGCGTCACCTCATCCTGTGATTCTGGGCAGATCACTTATTCTCCCTGTGCCTTCAAACAATGAACGTGTCCGCGTGTGATGTAACTGGTGGTCATCATGTAAGGCGCTCCAGTACCTTCAGGTCGCGCTATATAAAACTGCAAACAAAAAAAAAATGGGCGCGTATGTCGGCTAACTTTATGTCCCAAGCCAAAGTAGGGTGGTTGTGCTTTTGAGGAAATCCTATCACGTTTGTTGAATCAAAACTAAAACAAGCCGCATCTAGACCTACCAGAGAAACTGCTATGCGCCAGACGTGCAGAGTAAGACTTTGTTCCCTGCACTGCGCACGCGCGTCAGCCATTTTAAGCCTCATGCAATTTCACTTTCTCAATGTTTTCTGTAGAATTTACTTACGTACGTGACGTCTATCACTACACACACGTGATAACTGAAAGTTAAATGCTTTTATCCGGGCAGCGACCGGCTTGCGCGAAATTTCACCCAGATACAGCTGGAGCAGTTGGGTGAGACCGGCAGGTGAGTGATTCTGTGTGCGAGTACCGAGCACGGTAATGGTGGCTGGCTGGTTGGTATGGGGCGGGGGTCCCGTTCTGATAACCACGCTGTTGTGACCTATGTAGCTGTCCTCAATCCCTGCCACGTGTTCTTCCCTTCCTATGCGACTCCCCCTGGTAGGCTTTGGAATGACGTAGTGAGTATCGTGCGGGGGAGAAATAAAATAGTATTGGAACAATCCTTTTGGAACCACCCATACGCGCTCTGGGGAAGCTGGACAGTGGTAAAGGACCAGGGGTCAACGTTGGTAGTGAAGACGTTGAAGGAAGGAGTTGGCGTTTGAGCCCATTAGATGGGGTGCATTAACATTGGTGACGTGGTTGAGACTGTGTGTGAGGCCATATGAACGGTTGTTGAGCGGTAATGTCTGGACCGCTACAATGGCGTGATCATGTTACAGGAAATGCAGCGTCCCGCGAGTGGTGCGAGCATGTCCGTGTGACGTCGGGCCGTGTAGGCGAGTGCGGTGGGAGCGCATATTGGCAGAGAACAGACGGCGTGAGCGTGCCCATGGGCTGTCCTGGGGAAAGTGCACATCTCCTGTCCCCCTTCCGAGCCCACATGGTGCCAGTGAGACACCCACCTATTTCCTCTCCTGGGAGTTGTTGTACAACAAAGCAGGGGGCTCATTAACGCGGCGCCAGCTGTACACATGCAGATCTTCTGTCCTGTAAGTTACCTAACGCCTCATGGTGTAAGCTGGCGTGGGTTCACAAGCGCGTTCATAATTGCAGTCTGTCCTGCGCGTGCACATGTCCTGTCTCCCTTCCAAAGCAAGTCAGTAACAATAGATCTCGCTAGCGACAGCGCTTTCGCGCTGCGTCGCTAAGCGAGACCTAAAAACCAACTGGCACTGAAGGAAGTCTGCTGGGCAGGCTATGGAGCCTAGATTACCATATGGATCTGAAAGATATGATGGTTCAGGGGCTCCAGTAGAACACAATAACTGCTGCAGTCCCCATCAAGAGAAAAAGTAAGATGAATGTACTGGGCAGCTATTGAAACTATGGTACATTCTATACACCCTTGACGCTGACACTGCGGACCCAGGCCTCACTGCTCACCTGCTGCCACCGGTGTGTCTCCAACCACGTGCCGGTATACACTGCAGTCCACCAAGTCCCTTATCTGAAACGGAGTCCAGATTTATGAATGGCAGAGTTCATATCATTGCACACGTCATCATCGCTTGCCCGCCCCTGCGCACACAGGCTGCTGCACCCCAGCCCTTCCCGCCGCCCAGCGGTGATTGCTCGCCCCTGCGCACCCAGGCCTCACTGCTCACCTTCCGCCACCGGCGTGTCTCCAAGAGGGCCCACTACGTGCCGGTGCAAGCTCCAAGCCTGGGGCCCGCTACCTTGGCAGCCTCCACATCATGCAGCCCCGCACCGCGGCCCACCAGGTCACACACATGATTCTGGGTCTTGATTTCGCAATGGCAGAGACCATATCAGTGCACACGGCAGCATCGCAGGCTGCACACCCGCTTAGCTCTTTAGGTGCCACTAACTCTGTGAACCGCGAGGCAATGCCAACTGGCGGTAGGCTCGCGCTGCCCGCTGGCCCAGGCCTCCACTGCGGTCCAGCAGGGCTCACACAAATCTGTACCAGTTCGGCCCTCCAGGACGGTGCATAATCGCAGACTGCACACCCGCTCAGCACTCAAGGTGCCCCTACCTCAGTGCACTGAAAGTCAACGTCCGGTGGCAGTAGGCCCGTGCCAGCTGCAGTGTATCCGGTGCCACCAACTCTGTGCAACGCAAGTCATGGACCCTTTATGATTGAGTCTCGTGATATACCAGGCGGACGCAGCCATGTCACCTCCGGCAGTGGGGAAGAACTGGGACATGTAGCGTCGTCGTCGTCCCTTTATACGTAAGCTGAGTGGGCTGACCCGGCGTACGCCAAGCCAACGTAGGGGGGTGAATAATTATCCCTGGGCTCTGGGCGTGGTTCATTTCTGGGCTGGACAGGAAACCAACTGATGCGTGTGTCTCTGTTGCAGTGTCGGCACCACACGGCCTGCAATAGACAATGTTGCAATGTTGCATGCACCCGGAGGGCGGTCGCGCACGGAGGGATTGTACAAGGAGCGCAAGGTCGCTCGGGCTCTTGGCTCATACATGCCAACTGTTGTGTGTGTATCGCTATTGGTGCACCATAAGCCTAAGGCCTAGCCTCAATTGCAGCGCGAAAGCCACATCACATTTCCAGAATGCAAGCAGTAGTCAGACTGACATTAGGGATGAAAGCTCCTTTGTCTCAATACATGAGGTGGAAGGACATCAGAACCTCCGACCTTGGTCTTGCATGCGGCAGGCACACCCTGAGAGAGATATCATAGCAGATGATGATGACTCCCACACTACGCACAGCGCTAAAGAAAGACCAACGTATCCACACCCCACACACAGAAGTCCTTGCTCGAGGTACTCTTGCATGGAATGCCCTTGACACTTCCGTACACAACAACCCATACGTCTAAACATTGCACACACATACGACTCATTGCTCCGAGCTGTGGCATATCATCCACATAACTGCCGCAGGTCAGAAGAGTGCTGGTTCTACGAAAGCACCCAACGCAATGGCAGAACATTCCGGGCTCATGCACAACATCTGTCACGTGGAACTGTACCGTGACCGAATGCTGCCTTTTAGTGTCTGATGCATTGGTCTGCAAGTTGTGGCCCTCGTCTTGCCCGTACTGAAATGCACATGCTAATTAAGTCTATGCAACTTCACTAGTGTTCAACTGTGATGAGTGTTGATTAGAATGACAAATTGTGTGCCTCAATGAACATTGTCCGTACACAGTGAGGGACTGACTGACGCATTTCACTTAGGGGTGATTCCCTATTGCCAGCTCCACCTCTGTGAGCCAGACATTGTGGTTGGGATAGTTGCTGATAGACCTGTGCTCCTACGTGTCTCCAGCAATGTGAGTATGGTGTCCAACTTCTTCATGTGGATCAATGTGATCCATCACTACAGGCTGTGTTCACCCAGTGGAGTGTGAGTAGGTATGCGAAGAGATGTTCTGTTGTCAAATGTGATGGGGACACTACTTTAGGCCTGCCAACGAGTTTGACATTTCATACACAGCCCTATTTCTCACATTGTGTGGGGCAAAGTTGGGAAATTGCGTGATTGTTGTTTCAGAGCAATGAGACCACAGCTAGTGCACACATTCCCAGTCATCTCACTGCCTATGTGTGTCACAGTCAAACATGCGCATTGCTTCCATTTCCCAGGCTGTACCTTTTTGTGCAATTGATGTCCTTACATTCATACATACTTTCATACTCGGTTGATTATGGACATGACACATCTGTGTGAATTTGAATGCTTTATTCACATTCGGTGGAGTGTTGGAGCTGGAGCAGTACATGGCCATGCACATTACATCGTAGCCCAGTAGAGGGCCAGTCAGAGTCACTTAGGAATTGACAAGTACATCGGAAGAGGAAGAGTTAGTCCGCAGTCTGATTGCTGTGTCATTGGTAAGCAAACAAAATATGGCAGTTCATGTCAAGGTCCAAGGTGAGTGTCGCAGAGTGTTTCGGGGGACAGTGGGAGGTGTTGTTACAGGGCATGATGCAGAGGGCAGAACCAAGCTGAAGCAGGGCATACGGCGGAGAAGATTGCTACTGGCTCCTTCTTAATACAAAGGTGGAATCACCTGAATCTTCGTCCTCTATGTCATCTGTCTGACATGTGGGTGCTGATGATTGGGCTGCAGCACTGTGTGCCACTGACACATCAGGGGCCGGAGATGTGTGTGTAGAAGTACCAGCAGCATTCATCAGCGACTGCCTTAGTGTCAGCACTGCGATGATGAGGATCTGCAGGGCATGGAAGATACCAACAACTTTTCGCCAGTGTGCATCCGTGGCAGCCATTCTTTCCGCATGCATCCGCTCCATGTTCTCCATTGTCCTCAGCATCTGTGCCAACTCTCGGCTGGCATCGCTGAGACCACTCTGACTAGACGGTTGTTCTCCTCTCAGAGTCATGACTCCAGCGATGTCGGGCATGAGTTGTTGGACATCATGGAGCAAACTGTGGGTGTCCGTTAGGGAGTGTAAGTGGTCCCTGATGTGACCTAGACACCCACGTATGTCATCTAGTTTGGCTGCCATGAGGTTGAACCCCACCCACACCTGTTCAGCCACCTCCTTCTGGCAGTCTAACACCTGGCCTTGGAATGCAATGTGTTCTTCGGTGAGGTGCTGGGAGCCAGCCGTGGTGGTGGATGCTTCATGCTGTGTGGTCTGTGCAGGGGGTGGGGTCTCCTCGATGCACCTGGGCAGCCCTGCTCCTGGAGGTGGGTTTCCATACCTATCCATGAGCTGTTGGAAGGCATCGATGTCGAAGGTGGGGAGGTCCTCGTTGTCATCAGTGAAGAGTTGTTGGGTCTGCTCTGCAGGAGGTGTGGATTGCCCCTCTGCAATGTGAAACGGGGAGATGCATTTTAACATTGTGTTGACATTTATATTGACGCATTGTTCGAGTTTACATACAGACTGCATGACAATGTACATTGTGACTGTTTGGTACGGGCAGTGGACATTTGGACTACATCACAGATGTGAGTTTGTACACATACATTATCATCTCACAGTTTCCTGTGATTGGCCAGTTTCTACGCACTAGTGAAAGTGTTGCACTTTGTACCACATTGTCGTCAATGTTGATGTGCTGTTATTGCTATGTGTGTGTGCTGCATTGTGGGAGAGTCAACCCTGCAGCTGTGATAATTCTGCCCCATATCCCTTTGAGGCAGTGTGCATTTGACTTCTGTGCTTCTACAGTGCTGAGATGTTACAGACTTGACTAATTGTGGCTCTTGTTCGGATTTTGGACTCTTGGGCATGGTTTATCAGCAGATGTGTTGTTGACGTCAGGGGTTGTTTGTGCATATGAATGTGTCAGAGTTTGACCTGCTCCTTTCCGGATGTGTTCCACACTCAGCCACCTCAGTGTCGTGGCATGCACCATGTCATGATAATTGGACTGCAGCCATGCTATTCATCATGCAGTGTCACCTGCATTGTCAGTGTGGCTCACAGACGCGCAGCTTTGCTGGTTTTCACATGTGTGCATGGGTTCGTTGTGAGATTGGTGCTGTGTGGGGAAGGACCCCTTTGTACCCATAGTGGACGGGGCCCTACTTGCTGTTTGTATGTATGCTGCAGTGTGCCAAGGGGATCAGGGACATGATCCAGAGTCATTGTGGGTGTGCAGTGTGCTCTACTTAATTGTGCATGTGTGCCATTGTGCCTATCTCCCCCCGTCCCCCCAGTCCCTGTTTGGTACTCACCCTGGTGCTGCTGTGTCAGGTCATATCGATCAGTGTCCGGACCCCCAACTCCTGCCACCGTCTCCCCACTGATGACTGTGGACACCATTTCCTCCATCTCATCCAGCTCCTGGTGTTCTGCTGCTCTGCCGCCTCCAGTCTGCATTGCTGCCTGATGATTGTCAGCGAGTTTCTTCTTGGTTTTGCGCTTCACATCATTCCAGCGCCTCTTGACCTCTCCAATTGTCCTCCTCCTTACTCTGACTGCATTCCTCTTGTCCAGGATAGCCTGCCATATTGCATTTTTATTTGCCAATGACACGTTGGAAGTGACGAACAGTTGTTGGTGGTGTTCTATCACCTCCGTGATGATGATCCTGTTTTTCTGAGGACTGAACCTCGTCTTCCTCGTCTTCTTCTCCTTGCCCTTCCGTGACTCAGAGCTCCCAGGCCGGTCCTCCTGGGGGCTTGTGGGGTTCTGGTCGTCCTCTGTACTTGCTCAGGCTTCCTCCGTGATGCTACGCAGTTTACATTATTTTGTTTGTGTTTTTCTGTGCTTTTACAGTGCATTTTTCCGCATGACGTGTGGGAATTGCAGGCCTGTCACTGGTTATCGCTGATTTATGTATCACGATTTGGGACATTGCCGCTTTTTTCGCGTTAGTGTTTCGCATTTTTTAGGCGTCACGTTAATTTTAACGCGGTCATTTGGCGCGTTATCGTGGGACTATCGCATGGTACCGCCGTGTTGAGAATACAACGTTAGCACAGCATTTTTTTCCCGCGATAGACTGCGATGTGCAAAGGTGCGTTAAGCAAATTTTGCAATAATTATCACATGTTCTTGAGAATATCCTCCATTGAGTTATAAGGTCCTTGAAGCAGCAGCAGAAGTACTATTCCCTTGCACACCGACATGACTTAAAACTGCACCAGTATCATTTTCATTGGTGTCCACATGAATGGTGCATGTTAGACCGTGATCATAATAATTTAAAGGCTTGGCCAACACAATATCATTTTTAATTCTTCCAAAACACACTGGAGTAGTCACATCCTATTTAAGTGGTGCATTATTTTCAACAACGCCTTCAAACACTCCATTTTGTCAGTTTTTTTTAATAAACATAGCATTTACATATAAACATGCTCTTTGTTATTCGAACAAGGTGACTTTGTTATGACTCGCACCAGAATGGATTTAGGTAGGCCCTCACAACCCATAATGTTATGACCCAAGTCTTCACTCACTCTGTAACTGAACTTTCATTTCTCTATATATGGCATTGGAGAGGAAGTGGCCTAACAACTACAGCGGTCGACCTACAGTGTTCGAGTCACGGCAGGGACGCTCAACATCCTGTGATTCTGGGCAAATCATTTAATTTCCCCGTGCTAAACAAAATGAATGTGTCTATTTTTTATGCAATTTGTGCTCCTGGAAAGCACTCTGATACCTTCAGGTCAAGTTCGTGCTATATAAAACTCCCCCCGCCCCCAGAAAAATGTCAAACCCCCTTTCACTCAATGGATTATTACTCTCAAATGTCTTGTTATGTTTTGCTTTATTAGCACCAAAATATCATTTACGAATACATCAATGCCTCTGTCTCCCTCAAACAAATTATGATAAGCCTTTGAAATATGATTGAGGCCGAAGCAAGACTGAAAGGCACTCTCTTAAATCTGAATACCCCATTGGGCATGATGGATGCAATTAAATCATGAGAATTTTTGTCAAGCTCTATTTATTGATCTATCTACGATCTAAAGTGCTGAATATCTGTGGTTTATTTACATCAGCAAATAAGTTTTCACATTCAAACAATGCATACATAATTTTACCTCGCCCCTCTTCTTGCAATCTATAACTATTTGGGATAGCGAAAAGAATTCGACAGTTTCAATGATGCACGTTTTTTTCAAAAATGTAAATGTATCACGCTGTGCAGACACTAGACTACTTATGTCCTTATTTTCCACAGGATTTGCCCACGGTTTAAGTACAGAGCAAGACAGAAACCTTTAAACCTTCCCAGCTTCTGGAAAAAGCACTTGGAAACGTTTTCACAGTATCACTAGAACCTCTATAAACTTGTATCACAGAAATCTTGGGGGCTGCACACAGGGCGAATGTCATCCTTAATGATTTTAAAAGACACCTACCAATGATATTATCACCAATGTAAGCCAAAAGTTTTTGCCATTCCCACTTCTACCTTGGAATGAAACTTAAGTCCAAAAATACCTATCAAGACTGTTATTATTTTGGTTACCCCCAGTGCTGATATCAAGTACCTTTAACCGGACATCTAACCATTCTTTCCTAAAAAAAAATCCAAATAAATAATAGTGCTTAGTTAACTGGACTCCACAGTGCATATGGGTTTATCACTATGTCCACAATTTACCAGAAGGACTAAGGGCCTGATGTACGACATTTCTATTCACAAAAAGTTGTCATAAATTGAGCATCGACTTTTTGCAAATCGAAAGGAATTGTACGACCTAACCTATGTACTAATAGGTCAGTTCACAAAATTCTGACTCTATGACAAAGTATACGAACTTGATATGCCTAAATAAAGTTTTTAACACAATTGCTTACATGTGCATATATCCAATGTGCAAACACTTGAAAATATCATACAATTTAAAGACATGTTCGCTGGTACTCTGCAGTCTAGTGTCAAACTTTCCACAATCAGTTCTCTCTTGTTTATTGTGCCAATGACTAAATGGTGCCCTCACACTCAATTGCACGTTGCGGTCACCAACCTCATCAACAAGTCTTTACACAAACATGTATATCATCTGTAAACATTATATTAACACCTAATTACAGTTTTTCAGACATTATTACCGATTCATAAAGTGCCTTGTGGATTATAAAATAAAAGTATAATAAAACACTTTGAGACATTTTCATACAACTCTGGTTATGATAAAAAACACTTTGATAAAACAAGATGAAGGCAAACAAAATCGATTCACATTTTAGAATATTACAGCCATAGATCACTTGCCCACCATAATTATCTGTCTTACTGCAGCTGAAATAAATGTATATACCATTATGCAAACAAACTCCGACTGAAGCAATTGCAAATATAATAGGGTCGGACTACATTTTCTATTATTAAGTGACTTCAATAAAGGGATTCAAACCAATTTCCTTGAAACAGTTTAAAGCATGGAAAAGAAGAAGAAATACAACATTGTGTGTATTGACTCTGAGTCATAAGGACATTGGGCAAGATCCGATTCTCCGTACACATCGTGAGAATCGGAGACCAAGAAGTGGGCTTTGTTAAACCGAAACCTTCCCTACTAGTACCTATGACAATGATTAGATATAAAATTTAAAAAGAACTTCATACAAGTTGATAAACATTCACCCTCTTGCTGCATTCTAGTGCTCTCTGTTCCTCATGAAATTAGTAAGAAATTCTAATTTGACGGTCACTTTATCAGAGGAATTAAGGCATTTTGGATTCCTAAACATTTTAGACTGCCCCAATAAGATAAAATGCCCTTTTATACACGCAAGCCATAGGATGTTACATACAAGTTAGTTAAAATGTGTTCACATACTCCTACAAATATGATAACCGTGATTCCGAATGCAAGACATACATAAGAGAGCTAGTTGGAACAGATAATCTTTTCAGGAAGTCATTTTCACTAACCTAAATATGTAATACATTTCATGATCCCCAAATACCTGTGCCATAGGTGGCCATGGAGCTACACCTCGCTTTACAGATAGTAATTATCACATCCAGGGGTTTGGAGTCAAATTTTGCAGAAAACCTAAGCACATCAACGCCTGGGCTTTTTGAATTAATGAGCTTTTAGTCTACTATTCAGCCTACTGCACACCATAGTGTATGATTTGGAAACATTAGAAGACAGGTCCAATTGACTCATGAACAGAGCAAAATTATCTGATAACCAATGCAAGCTGTTAAATTGAAGTATGAAATGCAATCAGGTCATGAAGAAATAGGATGTAGGTTAATTCTTCAAGTTATATCTTCAGTTATAGGTTACAGGAAGATGATAGGCTCCACTGTAATGCCCCACCAAGGGCATCCTCCTTGCTGCTCAGCCCATACACTCCAACTGACTCTTATCCAAGCACAAACACTCTCAGCATTCTAATGACCACATACGCTGGCTGAGCAGCAAGACAGAGAACATCATTAGGGAGCTTGCATTATACCAGACAGTAGATTATAACACATCTCCCCTTTATACCGATAATAAAAAATCCTATAGACACAAGATGAAAAAAGACACAAGCAACACATCCAACAAATTTATCAATATCACCCCCACGCAGCAAACAAAAAAGGTTAATCAGGAATACCCTCTGCTCCTCCCTCAGGGAAAAGTAGCTACACAGCCATACACCACGCCCATAACCAACTAGGAAGGACACTAATGTAAGGGTGCAATACAAATGTCTCTAGGAATCTTCACAAATGATATCTTTCAAACCTTACTTAATGGGTATCTCTCAACCCACCTCGCCTCACACACAGGGCATCTTCACAATGGGTATCTTTCAACCCTTACACAATGGGTGTCTCTCAACCCACCTAGTCGCCAGTGTTAAAACAAAGTATGCCATATAGTCAGGCCATGTGGAAAAAGGTTGTAAGTTTATTCTTCAAGTTATATCTTCAGTTACAGGTTACAGGAAGATGGTAGGTTCCAATGTAATGCCCCACAAGGAGCAACCTCCTTGTTTCTCAGCCATACACTCCAACTTATCCAAGCACAAACACTCTCAGCATTCTAATGACCTCACACTCTGGCTGAGCAGTAAGGTAGAGAACATCAATGGGGAGTATGTATTATACCGGACAGTAGATTACAACACAAGCCTAGTGCAGTTCTTGCCATTAAGACACAGTCATCTGTATAGAGCAGTACAGTAAGTTATCTAGTTCCCACCTTGGGAGTATTGACCCCCACACACAACAAAATTAGTTCTAATTAATGTAGAGGCTAAAAAGAAATGGTGCCACCACACACACTTGTCTGGCCACCTGCCTGATCTTGAGTGGAGAAGTTCACTCACCATTAGGCCCATATCTGATGCGCTCTGTGGTAGTAGTAGTAGTAGTAAACTTTATTAGGTAACCATGCACCATCAAAGTATACTTGCACAATATGTGACAATATATAACATTAAAAAACAATTGAAAACAGACTTAAGATAAAATCAATGCCATTTCAAATCCATTCCTAAATACAAATAGTGTAAAGCTAAGCTTGGACTGTGTGCAAACAGGCAGAAAGGACCTTATTTTTTGACACAAAGTTAAAACAAATAAGTGGCACATTCATGCAGTAAAATCAATACTACTTCAAATCCATTCCTATATACAGTTAGTGCAAAACTTGGCTAAGATGGTTAAAAATATATACAAGTCAAAATGTATTAGTGTTCAGAATGCATCTTGTTCACTGAGTTCCCATGACTACAATTTACCACGCTTGAACCATAATGCCTGTAAACATTTAATGATGGGGGGGCATGGCTTAGAGCCTGCAGAAGAGGGTGGCGCCCGACTGAGGCTCCTCGGTGAGGCGTGGACGGACTGCAGCAAAACACAGTTTCTGGAGATTTGGTAAGGCGTTCTTGGCAGCGGATGTCGTCCTGACAAGGAAAACACCTGTTGGTGCAATTTTTGCAGCCCCAGGACTTATTTATGATAGCTCCAAGTTTCCACCTCAGAGTAATGATGATTGCTGCCACCATTTTGAATGCATAATGCAGAAACTTCATGATATGAAATATTATCACTGGAGATTTTTAAAAGCGACACATGTTCCTTTTAGTCATTATACATGAAGCACTCTCATAATTCTTGTGCTTGAGAGTTTCAAATGCGGTGACTTTTTGACTTTATAGCTTGCTTTGAAAGGAACATACTTCTTCACGCAGGGAGCTGCTATGTGTATATGCCACTTTGATTTAAAATAATTTGTTGAGGTTCTGCAGCTTTGTAAGGAAAATAAAGGCAGACACTTCTATGTGCTGATATTTTTATTAGGTTTGGCACTTTGGCTTTGTAACCTGCTAGCATGATATATGCCAATGCGGTTTTCTTTAAATATATCTGTCTGAGAAGAAAAATATAGAGCTCCTCAACATAAGATAGATTTTTTCTTCACCTTTACTCTTGGTTCCTTCTCTCTGAATTCAGATCTACACGGTCTCATCTAATGGGAAGATTGAGAACACTGGGGCCACCTGCATCACGCTCTTCACTGTCATTTATCAAAAACTCCAAGATATTCACTGAACTCTCTAAAATGGAGGACTCTCTGGTATCCTTATCAAAGGGGGCTTCTTCTCCAAACCCTATCCTTCAAACAGCAGGGAAAGCCGCCACAAAGCGCTTGAAGAAAGACCCTCCGTCCCCATCAAAATCTTCATCTCCTGTATCATTAGACTTGCTGTTGGAAGAGATTCGCACCCTACTTCCTTTATGGAAGACACAAATAACAAACTTCAGGTTCTCACAGACAACTTGTCTAGGATGGAAGACCGACTCACAGTAGTAGAGCAGAATGTCTCTTTCTTTGGACTTACCGATGCTAAAGTTAACGTACTGCAATCACAAGTATCCTCACTTCAGAAACAGGTCGAAGACCTTGAAAAATGAAATAGAAGAAATAATCTATGCATTTATGGTTTACCGGAAGGTACAAAGGGCTCTGAACCCCTCGTTTTCTTTTCTCCCTAAGTTGCTACATTTACCAGAGGAAACTGTACCTAATATCCAGGGTGCCCACAGGTTAGGTCAGAAATCGACGGGTATGTCAAGTTCACAGAGACCGAGAGGAGTCATCCTATACTTCCTTGAATACACTGACTTATTAAAAGTTCTCACTGCTGCCAATTCAATTCAACACATTGTGTGGTCAGGATCTACTTTATTCTTCTCTCAAGATTACGCCAAAGCTACTGCGAGTAGACGCAAGGAGTTCCTTAATATGAGACCTGACCTACACTCTTTAGGAGCCCGGTATGGACTTTTTCACACTTGCCTTTTCAAGGTTACCAACAAGAACAAAACCACAACATATGAGGATCCAGTCAAGCTACAAAGCTTCATTAACTCTTGCAAAACAGATTCCATGGACTTCTCTGGAGCTCCGACTTCCCAGACCATTTAATGTTAACTCTTTTTTGTTCTCTCTTACTATCATGTTAACAATTTTATTATACAGTTGACTGGTTGAATTGTTTGTTATGATGCTTCCCATCATTTCATTGCAACTCCCTGTTATAATATTTGCCTTTTTTTCTTTCCTTGCAGATTTGTTGATGTTAGTGCATTCCTTATCTCTTTGTCACATGTGATGCAGTCCTTCCCCACCCGTCATTTGGTCCAACTTGAGTGTGTCATTTGTCCCTTGTGGTTTCACCCCCCCACCCTTGTATGTCTTTTCTAGGTACGTTTTACCTTTCCTACCCCTGTATCTCTTCCCCCTCTCTTCTTTTATTGTCTTTTCGTTTCTTCTTTCATTTTGGCTCTCCTTCGCTCCCCTTTTCATATTTCATCTCTTTTCTCTCTAGCTGTATCTTGGTTCATATTTGTTTCTCCATTCATTTCTTTTATCTTTTATGAAATGTAGGATTAATTCATTGTATAGTCTGGTTTTTACATGGTCTGCTTCTAGTTGCTTGCTGGGTTGTCTAGATTGGTAGCTTCTATTTGTTTTGTGTTATCTCCATGTCTCTGAAAATTGTTTCCTGGAACGTCAGGGTTTTGAATTCTCCCATCAAAAGACAACGGATTTTAACACACTTGGCCAAATTAGGGACCGATATAGCTCTTATACAGGAATCGCATCTTACGGCAAACAAATCTTTAAAGTTGAAGAGGGGATGGATGGGGGAAATCTTTTTTTCACCAGGAGATGGCAAGCGTAAAGGTGTTTTAACTCTCTGTCATAAATCGCTTTCTGTTAAATTGCTCTCCCAGAGTTCTGATGATGAAGGAAGGTGGTTGTATACAAATCTGCTGGTTGAAAGTGCTCCGGCCCCTTTATTCAACATTTATGCTCCTACCATAGGGGATCCCTCCTTTTGGACATCCCTTGCTCAACATATCTCACACTGCATTCAGGATAACTTTATCCTTGCTGGTGACTACAACCAAGTTGTCGATCCTTTCATGGATCGTAACTCAATAGTCTCCTTCGTTCCACACAAATCACATAAACCTAATATTCAAACTATTCAGCAGTACAAGCTTATCGATGCATGGAGACTCTGCAACCCTACCTCAAAAGAATATTCTTACTACTCTCCGGCCACCCAAACTCAATCAAGAATAGATTATTTTTTTATATCTCACAACATCTCCCAATCCCTAAGAGATGCGGATATTGGCTCTATTCTAATATCCAACCATGCCCCAATTTCTATTCAATTAGACATCTTGCAAAAAAATAATATACCCAGGAAATGGCGTCTGAATAATGCTCTTCTCTTAGATTAAAAATTTACCTCCTCCTTTGTCTCCTTTTTCCATGAATATTCTTTGCTTAATCAAACTGACACACTACCATTTTCTGTTATTTGGGATGCCGTTAAGGCAGCTGCTCGAGACTTCAATATTGGCTTTGTCTCTAAAAAACATAAAACTTCATACCAACTAACCAAAGACCTTTTGATTAAGATAAAGAGAATAGAGCATTCTTATTATTCTTTACTTCAAAAAAATGTTTATCCAAACTTAAGTGGCAAGTTTAAATGTAAGCAAGAGTCAACAAATAACGCTTTAACTATTTATAAACATCTAGCGCAAAGTTTTATGGTGGTCAGAACAAAGCTGGGAAAATATTAGCTAATTATTTGAAAGTTAAACATAATAAGCTTAACATAGAATCAATTATTTATGAATAGTAAACGTTAAAATTTAAAGATGCTGATATTTTGAATTAATTCCTTTCTTTTTACAAAACACTTTACAAGTCAGATAATTCTCCTTCAGAACTTCACACTTCTCAATTTTTTTCTGTCATCTAACATTCCCCTGATATTCAGTTAGATCTCACCTCCTTAGAATCTGATTTATCACAAAAAGAACTCTTAGCTGCCTTACAGGCACTTAAAAAAGACAAAGCCCCAGAACCAGACGGCTCCACTGTTGAGTTTTTTTTTTGCATTTCGCGCAGCTACTTCTACCCAAAATACATGATCTCTTAGACTCTTTAGTGCACTCTGGCAGATCCTGTGGTTGTTTTACAGATGCACTAATATGCCTTATTCATAAGGAAGGGAAGGATGTATGATATTGCAAGAACTACAGACCCATTTCACTAGTAAATATCGATCATAAAACTTTCTATAAGGCCTTAGCCATGCGTTTGGAATCCGACTTACCTCAATTACTAGGCGCAGAACAATCTGGATTTGTTAAAAGCCTTCTCATCACAGACAACACCCGATTATTTTTTGACATATTATCCAAATCCTCCCAATTACTCAATAATTGCCAGCAGCTATAGCTTTAGACGCGAAAAAAGCATTTGATCGAGTTGAATGGCCCTATGTGTTTCAAACACTTAAATGGTTTGGTTTTTGCCCAAAAATCATTTCTTTAATTTCCATTCCTTATTCACAACCATGGGCAGCTGTGTATGCAAATGGCAATAGATCCCCATACTTCAATCTAAGCAGAGGTGTGCGTCAAGGTTGCGCATTGTCCCCTTTCCTTTTTACTTTAGCCTTAGAGCCTTTTTTAACTAGACTTCGTCAAAATCAAAATATTAATTACTTTGAGTTCAATGAGCAACAAATTAAATTGGCAGCAACATGACGATGTATTATTAGTTACTTCAGAACCCCAACACTCTATCCCCGCTTTCTTGCAGGAAGTTGAATCTTTTGCCTCTGTATCCAGATATAAACTGAACAGACACAAATGTGAAATAATTTGTTTAACTAAATATACTTTCAAAGAAGATTTTGCTGCTTCCAACTTTGCTTGGAGCCCTAACCACATAAAATATTTAGGTTTACATTTTACCCCCTCCATCACAGCAACACTTTCTGTATGCATGGATAGTTTTATACAGAAAATGTCCACATTGACTGCTAAGTGGCATCCCTTATATTTATCCTGGTGGGGCCATTTAGACACTATAAAGATGATGATAACCCCCATTGTACTCTACACAATATCCAATATCCCAGTGCCCATTCCTTCAAAATTTTATAAGAAGATAAACTCGCTGTTATGTTCATTTCTTTGGAATAACAAGAAATCTCACATGTCATTATTAAAGTTATCAAAGCCAAACTCAGAGGGTGGTGTTAACTTTCCTGAGTTTCCTTCCTACCAAAAATCATTTTTACTTCGCCAATCTTCTAGATCGCTTTCTGAATCTCTTTTGGATTGTCCTTTGTGGGTGAAACTTGAACGTTCAATTCTCACTCCTTACTCATTACAAGAATATTTAGCTTTTACCCAGAGACCTAAATCTATATCTACCCCTATACTTAATTACACTTGCAAAAATCTAAATTCTAATTCCTCGACACTCCCTACAAATTTAGACTCTTTTCTTGGATCCACAATATAGCATAACAAGATGTTACTGATACGTGGCAAACACGTGTACTGGAAGTCTTGGAGACAGAAAGGTTTAATTTGGGTGCACCAGCTTTTTATAAAAGATGAGGTCATGCCTTTCTCACAAGCTAGCCAACTATTCAATCTCCCCACTTCCTTTCATTCTCAATACATACTTCTGCAGCAAAACCTCCAGACTATTTACTCTCAACTTTTAACCTCCAACAGCATCTCTTCTCTTGTGAATGGGTTACACAATCTTCTTCACATCTATCCCAAGGCCTCTCTTATTTATACATTTTCGTGCACCTCACACAACTTTAGAGAAAAACTAAAATAGAGCTGTAAGGGGAACAGAATTTAGAAGTGTGTTGGTCTACATCCATATGGAATAAGATATGGACTAAAATCAGGAAATCCTCTAGAGCAGAAAACACCACACAAACACTCTTTTTTTGTTTATAACAGACTTCTACTGTTCCCGGTAACTTTAAGCAAAAGACAAAATGGCCTTCCTGATACTTGCTGGACGTGCTCCTCCCCACTTGCTGATTTAAACCACTTACTTTTCACATGCCCGCATGTTCACAAATTCTGGAAAAGTGTTTGGTCTCAGATTAACAGAATCTTTGTTTCCAGAATTCCTTTTTCCATCTCCTATTTATTTTAGGGAGTTTATCTCCAGCTTGGGTTGATTCTAACTCTAATACAAAGATTATATACCTTTTGTTAGCAGTTGCTTTCTACCAAATAACCAAAAACTGGAAAGATTTCACCAAATTATTTTATCAAGCTTGGTGGTACGCCAGCTGTTAGAACCACAGACTAGATACAGCCTTTGTACACCCTATTCATATGGCTTCGAAACGCCTTAATTTATAGTCACCTGTCACATCGTTCATAGATGCCAGACGATCCTTTTCCCTAACCCCTATTCAACAAGAAGTTTCTCAACCGCCTTGACTACCAGATGTTAGTTATATATCAATCTGTTCATATTATTATCATTAATGCATTTTCTGTATTACATGTTTTACTTTGTGATATACACCAATTTAACCTTCATTCGTTTTTATTATATCATCCTTCAAGCCATGTTAATGTAATATTTACACCTAGCTATTTTGATCTCTACGTTTTAACTTAACTCATATGATTACTCATTGTATTGATATATTATGTACCCTTATCTTAAATTTCTTTAATAAGCTCACTTCTGAACTTATACAATAAAAAATAAACATACTGATAGCAAAAACAATTACAGGGGAGGTATCAATCTTAAAAGTTCTATAAGCAACAAGTTATCTGGACACACCCAAATCTCAACATATTGGGCCGATCCATTTACGGCGAGACCCAATATACCAAGGACAAAAAAACCAATATGTGTATCTCTTCTTCGCTATCCAAACCACAAGCCGGCCACAAAGTAGAGACTAAATCTTTGTTCCATTTAATAATGAAAGATCTCAAAGGGAGAATTCCAAATCGAAAATGGATATACAAGCTTTCCGCTAAGGGTGGTCGAACAAAATGTTAAAATTCCTCAAAGCGAGGGAAAGGCTTGATATCTAAGAACCTATTAGTCAGGGAGTCAGTTAGCTTGTTATTAGCGTAACCCTCCTGAATGTGAGACCAATAACTGGATTTAAGGACATTGAGATCAGCTTTACGAATGTTTATCGGATGATCCCATAGTTTTTGCAATCCCAACCTACTCAGTCAATCAAAAACAAACTTGACCCAGGGAACTGACTTGGCGCCACCTACATTTAATAAGACTACAAGAGAGTCTCTAAACTCGCTTGGCTCTGGTGTGACCCATAAACGAACCCAATACACAAGTGGTCAAAGTGCACCCAAATCTGCAATTCTTTTTAATCCAAAGTCAAAATATAGGGGAATTAGTGGTGAACTAGTAGGGACAGAAACCAACTGTCCCGCAAATGTATTTTCTGCAATAGATAGCAGAGAAACATCAGGTCTCAGCACCATAGATGGCGGCTCCTTGAGCCTTACCACAATATACTTCGAGGGCCGGTGAGACCGAATGCGAGCTTGTTTGCTTATACAATCTGATAATAGCATTCGATGTATGCTCAACTGATAGTGACCCTCTCCAAGGCTTCTCCACCTATTCAAATAATCATGTTTTTAGCCACTCCCTTTCCAAGCATCATGAATTTGGTCTTATTAACATTGAGCTCCAAGCCCCTGGACATGCAGAAGCCTACAAATGTATCAACCAGGAGCTGGAGCCCCATGGGTGTCTTGGAAATAAGGAGGGAATCATCTGCAAATAATAGAATTTGAACCTTTTTGTTACTCTGGGCTGGAGAGTCATTTTTGCAATTCATCAAGGTGTCTACTACGTCATTCACATTTAAAGGGTAAATAGCATGGGTGCGTGCACGCACACCCTTGACGCTTACCACGCTGAATAGGAATGCATTCGGTTAATTCACCCATATGTCCACAGCGAACCCGGGCAAAGTTGATATTATGGAATTGAAGCATGAGGTGAATCAGATTCCAGGGACTCCCATAGTTGATAAGACATGTCACAAGTTGGTGCGTGGATAAGATCAAAAGCAGCTCTAAGATCGATAAATGCCACATAGAGCTTTTGATGACGTAATAAAACATATTTCCAATGTAATGTGGTGAATCTAAAAATGTGATCAGAAGTACTAATCTTTGATGGAAACCCAGCTTGACGAGCAGACAAGATATTATTGGATTCCACCCAGTTTACCAGTTTCTCAAGAACTTCTTTGGCAGTATCTTTTGTGCATTATCAATTAGACTAATTGGTCTATAGCTCGAGGGGCACAAGAATCACCCTTTTTATATATTTTAATACTCTCAGCACCGCTACAAGAGTCCGGTATCTCGCCCCCTTTTGCTATAGTGTTTGAAAGTAAATTTAGATAAACTGCCCAGATCTGGGGCTCTGATTTATACAGATCTCCAAGGATTTTATCAGGGCCGGGCGCCTTAGCAGATTTTAGCGAGGCAATGGCTCTAGCTGTATCGTCTAAGATAAAAACAACAGCTTGATCAGCTGCTTCTGTGACAACAGAGCTAAATGTGTCCAGAGTAGTTATTTGGTTGCAACACCGCCCCATGTTAGTGTGAACTTTGAGCTCATAAAGATCAGAGGAGTGGGACACCCATTTTTCCACAGAAATATGGTGGTGGTAGCCTGTCATTTTTTCTGTTCTGGATTGGGCCACTGTGCACCAAAAAGAACACCTGTCAGTTGTTTTAACAGCAGACAACATATCATTCCAAATTTTGTCATCCCAGTTCTTTTTTGCAGAGTTTAGTGAAGCTTTGTAGATATGTTTGCGCTCTGTAACATCAGTATGGAATTGGCTTAAAAAGGGCCCAATTCGAGGTTCCACACTCATTTCTAGCTTTCTGCGCCATAGCTTCGCCCGATTGACACAATCGAATGCAGAGGGACATAATTATAGATAAGCACAGCCATTCTTCACCCTAGTGTATTTGTTATTCATAAGATGCTGGTTCAGGCATTAGTCTACAGTCCCCAAGCCCCACCAACATACCAGGCATCAGACAAAATGCACTTTTGAGTGGTCAATACCTTTAGAATATTTAACAGTACTCTGCCCAGCACCTTTGGTGTAAAGCCAATCAGGGAAATAGGGCAACAACCCCTATGACCAGCTCTGTCCATCTTCTTGAAAATGAGAACAATGATCAAATTTGCCCCAGATTTGGGGGAGTGGGCTATATGTATAGCACTCCTCAAAACATTAACTGATGAAGGTGCCCTTAGAGCTACATTGTATTAAAAAGATCAATGGGAACCCCGTCTGGTCTTGGAGCCTTGTTCCTTGGGCTTTGTTCAATGGTGGGTATTACCTGATTCAGGGTGATTACTTAAAGACCTCTTTTGTTCAGAGCTATTTCACTCGTGGTGATACTCACCTCCATGTCTGTCATGGAACTATCGTACACCTTGGAGAAGTGTTCCACCCATAAGTGCGGTGATATAATGGTATTCATATTAGTTTTGTGACAATCTCCCAAAAATGGCGCGCTTGTAGTTTTCAAAAAAAGAGATGCATTTTTCCTGCAACTGGCCTCATGTAACATGCCCATATGTCTATCCTAATTACATTCTTTCTCCCCTTAATTGCATGCTGGTACCTGGCTCTACATAACATTACTTCTTCCACCTCCTGTGGAGATTTCTTGAGAGCCCCTCATTTAGTTCCGATGGGCAGAGGAGTAAGCCCGGTCAAACTATTTGAGGGTAGTTAACAACTCAGACACAGTTCTACCGATTACATTGGAGAACATAAGCAGGATCAGCACCATCCCTGATTTCAACCACTAACTTTGTCATCGAGAGTTCGGGATCAATACTAGCCCATTTTTTAAAACCCCCCTCATTACTGTGAGCCTCTATCAGCAGTATGGAACAAGTACGTTGTAAAGGTGTACAACTTAAGGACAATGAAAGTACTAGAGGGTTGTGATCACAACAGTTCTGTAAAATATAATGTAAGCACTAAATCATGTTTACACATGATCTTATTAAAAACTTCCTTTTAAGAATCGTGTAAAAAATTGCAAGTAATCTATGTTATCATACTCCGAAGTACTACAACTGCTTTCTGCGAGAGGGTACAGAACCTACTATTCAAATTGCAAGCCAGAATACTACAAAATCTTCATCTAGCTCGCTGAGTACATTTAATATAGCCTGATCTCGTGAACTAGCCATCTCTCTATTATAACAATTACAAATATTATGATAAAAACTAACTACAATTATTATCTGCATAGCGGGAAAGGTAATGGATATAATCTTGAAATGGAAAGAATCGCAGTAAGTTTTAGATATCCTGCCCGCTAGAGATACAGAGATCAAGGTTAATAGGACCCCTTTGTGACACCTTGTGCTATCAGGAACAGTTAGGGTGTCAAAGAAATAGGAAAAATAAACCCATTTATATGCCCAGTATCACGGGCCCAGATCTCCTGCAGGTACACAATCTGGAACTCATTTGTCAGGTTAGCCCAGGTGGGATTATTCAACTTGCTAGAAAGCCCAGCCACATTTCAAGACAATGAAGTCAATAATGTTACGTTCATTTCCTCATGCCACTTGCTTACAGTTTTTACAAAGTTTTAGGTTGAGCATGAGCCAGCGCGCAAGCGCTGCTCTGCGAAGAGCTGTGGTAGTTGAGTACGGAGAGAAGCTTCGCCCACTCCCCTGCCCTTATTTTTCATTGGCTTGTGCGTTCGTCCTTTGTAAATGCTGGCTTCTGCTTCATTATGAGGCTTGTTAGTCCCGCCTTAGTACAGCCATGTTGTAATTTGTATCCTCCCATGGCTACTGGCCCCCTTGGTTGTTACACATGGCATATACTATTTCCTTTGTGCACACATAGCGTCACGCAGCTTTGTCCGTGCCGGTGGACGCTGGAAACCCTGCACGGATTGCAGCAGGAGCTCGTGCAGAAGAGGCCCGGCCAAGGACAGTGAACAGTGTGTGTGTGTTTGTGAATGTCACCCAACCACTGGAACTCTCAGCTACCTTGCTGACTTCTGTCTGTGGTATTGTTGATGAACCAAACAGCAGCAACGCTGCAATGCTTATTTGTAATCTTTTTAGCGGCCTTTTGTGTTTCTTCGTACTGTGTGGTAGAAGCAGTCAGTGGGTTGCATGTTACCTTGCAGGCCAGGCCGGCTCTAAATTCTCTGAGCCCTGTGTTGAAGTTTGCATTGCAACCAGGAAGAGGTAAATCTGTGCCGAGATCATACACTGCGCCGAGATCCTCGACCGCAGCGCCGAGATCACATGCCGCACTGGTGCGCAGTGGCAGTCAGGTCACCGGGGTAGGGATAATCTTGTGACCTCCTCCCCTCCCACCCACTAGGTATTTCAGAGATGCCGCTGCAGGCTGTGGACACCTCGCTGTTATCTTTGCAGCTTATATCACCAAACCAGTATTTCCGAACACATAACTGGGAAAAAATCGCCATTGTAAGTTTTGAAGTCATACAACAACAAAAAATACACTCAATAAGTCACGTCAGTTCTAATGGCTTTGCATTGAATTTCGCCAATTACCATCGCGGTCAATCTGTGGAGTGAGTATACGAGAGGTTAAACTGTCATAAACGGATTTAAATGTCTTCTCCAAACTTACATGCATATGCAATTCCCTCGCGGCACTAGTTGCTTTGAAATACGCTGTATTGCTATGGGTAACTAATTACATTTACTGCTGACACATTTTTTCAAGTTAACAGCTGATGCCTGTAATGACGTATCACCCGCAGCCTATTTGTTTCTTTCTGTATACATATGTTTAAATACGTCAACGAACAGTAAGGGTAACAGAAAGAAAAAAAGCTTGGGAGTGATTTTCGCATAAGCTAACTACGGCTTCACGAACACAACAGAAAGGCATTTTAATATCTGTCATATCATGGTCTGCAGCACCGCTACTATTGTTCAAAGACCGAGAAATTTTGAGACTGATTTGAACTCTGCAATAGAAACACTGCGTGCTAAATATAGACCCAATCAGTACTATATTTTACAGCTGTCCAGCCGGACAGGTTTTTTTTAGATATAGTTGCTTAAATATACACAAAATTCAGCAAGTAACAAATAAAGTGGGACACAAGCCTGTATCCAACTTAGTGGGAAGGACGTACAACATTGAAACAAAAAGGCTTAGGCAGAGAAAATTGTTTGTATGAGACACATTTTGGTAGGACGCTTCAATCTAAACCAAAAAAAAAACACGTGGAGGGTTGAGAGTCGAACCAACAGAGTCAGAGGACACGCCCACTTAGGAGTCTCCCCAGGTAAGAAACTTATTTTTAGGTCGAGCCTGAGCCAGCACGCATGCGCTGCTCTGGCGATCTGCTGTAGTTGAGTATGGAAGAGAAGCCCCTCCCACTCTCCATCAATATTTTTCATTGGCTTCTGTCTTTGTCCTTCGTAAATGCAGGCTTCTGATTCAGAAATCGGTTTGTTAGTCCCTCTTTAGTACTGCCTTTTCTTCATTTATAACCTCCCATGGCAACTGGTCCCTTAACTTCTGTTGTTACAGGGTACGTGTTTATTAGTCTGTAAGCACTCTTTTCTTTTTTCCTACTGCAGGCAGGACAACGTGCACAGCTGGGGAAATGGCGGCCGCTTGTTTTAATTTTACTTCCTTGACCCATCCAACCAGTGGGCGCCGGAAGCCCTGCATGGATTGCAGCAAGAGCTTGTGCAGAAGAGGCCCGGCCATGGACGAGTGAGCTGTGTGTGTGTGTGTGTGAATGTCACCCAACCACTGGTGCTCTCAGCTACCTTACTGACTTGCGTCCGTGGATTTGTTGATAAACAGAATAGCAGCAATGCCGCACCCGCATGTTTCTTATCTTTTTAGCGGCCTTTTGTGTTTCTACGTACTTTTTGGTAGAAGCAGTCAGTGTGTTGTATGTTACCTTGCAGGCTAGATCGGCTCTAAATTCTCTGAGGTCTGTATTGCAGTTGGCGTTGCAACCAGGAACAGGTAAATCTGTGCCAAAATCACATGCTGGGCCTGGATCCTCGATCACATGCCTCACCTGTGCGTGGTGGCAGTCAGGCTACCAGGGTAGGGAGAATCTTGTGACCCCTTCGCTCCCACCCACTAGGTATTTCAGAACATCTGCTGCAGTCTGTGCCATGCTTTGTGGGCACCTTGCGGTTATTGCACGCACTTCGTGACCACTGAGCTGATAAAGTTGTGAGAGGTGCCAGGTGCAGCAGTGTCTGTAAGAACGATTTCCTTAGTGACTTTTGCTCCTATTGCACCCACGACTTGCTCTCTCCTAAACCTGCAGCCTCTTGTTTTGTTTAAGCAGTGCGGCCGCTCTTTATGTTATTTTGTATTTTTTTTTTAAGCGCTGCGGTTTAAAGACGCACTTTATGTTCTTTTGTGCGTGCATTTAATCGACTTGCCGCAATCGATTAAAAACTACTTACCAATGGTGCCCGATCTGAGCCCATCATCCCCGTCCTGCCCCCGGGGCCGTACTTTAAGTTTCAGCACAGCTCCCCCTTTCATAGTAACAGCACGGACGCGCCCTAAATATTTCAACACTGCACCCGTTTGTATGATTGTGTTTTTATTTATTTTTATTTATTTTAGCATGGCGCCCACTTCACGGTCCGCCATGCGCATCAATCTGCACGGGCGCTAAGCTGCCTGGCAAAAAAGCTTCTTAAACCTGAGCCTGCGCCCGTTTAAACCAGTTTGCTGCAAGGCTACTCTTTAATAATACAACAAGCATTTACAATGCAATAGGTTTCACATTAACGCAAGTTTAAGCGATCGGCATTGTAAATGACAATGCCTTTTATTCATGTTTTAAAAACCAAAACATAAATGAAAGGCATTATTATTTACAATGCCAATAGCTCAAACTCGCGTAAATGCGAGACCTATTGCATTGCAAATGCTTGTTTATATGTGTGCACATCTCAGGGATCCCTTTCCATCGCTTGCAACGTGTGCCTGGATCAGCTCATGTAATGCCTGCTCATCGCAGAAGCTATGATGCATGGAAAAACAGACACATTGTTTACAATCTTTCTTTAGTTCTGAAATTAATTTTGTGCACTCCACACAGGTGAAGAAAAGTGTTACCAGACAATTTGAGCACGTCCATTGCTTAGTTCTGAGTTCTTACCCAGGGCATCTCCCTGAGTCAGCCCTGGACTGCTCTGTCTCATCACACCGAGTGTCAAGTGCTAAAAGGGGTACTTGGTCCCCAGTTTCGGGGTCCGTGGTTTTGAGGACCCAGGACATCAGATGTGAAAGGCCACCATTAACTCAAATGAGGCGCAGTAACTCATTATTGCCATTGGATCCCTTGTAGGAGATTTTTCACAGGGGTAAAACTCATTCAGTTTTTATAACTAGTGATGTAACGCACATTATGCTCCCCATTACCCTCATTCAAAATGTGTTGAGAAGTACAGGGCATTCCTATATGTCACAGATATACAAAAAGACTTAGCTGGCTGAGTGCCTTCAGGAAGGATGGGGCCATTTCTACAGGGACAACAAAGGCCTGCTTTACATCCCTGCATGCCTTCATTTGTGTGGCTCAGCTGCTCCTAATTATAGAAAACAAACATGTAGGCTGAAGGCAGACCATGAAAGATGAGAAGAACAAAGTTAGTGTTTATCAGGAGTCGCCACCGCAGCTCATGTTCCAGCTGTGCAGACAGTAGCGCATGAGTATAACATTTTGCACTGTACAGTTCACAGTCAATTAAGTGTAGTCTGCTGAACCTCCTGTGGCTGGCTACTCCCCTCTTACATTTATGTAATAGTCGGGTGTGGAATGTCAGTTATCATTTGCCTTTTTTTGCCATTAATTAAATGGACAAAAACAAATGATTTTACAGGGCTGGTATGTGCAAAGTAGATATATTTTATGAATGGCTCACGGGTAACTGAATTTTCGATTTGTTGACAAGTATCAAGTACATAAGTGTATTCACATAAATACAGTTAAATATTTTTTTGTTATAGTATAAATCATACCTTTCAACCATTGAATCTTCAAGGACGAGTTCTGGAAGATGAGTCAATTGAAATCAATGGAGATTAATTCATTAGGTCTCGCCTGACCCAGCGCATGCGCTGGTCTGGCGAGACTTTTTGAGAGGGCTCCAAAAAGTGCTACCAGGCCAGCCTAGAGGTACAGTGCATGTGCGCGGGCACGCGCGCCGCGCTTGACCGAGATTACTTTCACTTTCGCGATCGCGATCACTTTCATGGCCGCACGGCCGCTTTTTTTGCTTTTTGCTTTCTCTTTGTAACATGTTGCAATTATACTTTTTTGGGCACGAGTGCTTAAAAACAGCTGTTTCAATTTTTTGTTCCCACTCTGAACTGCTTGTTTTGCTGTAGCTTTCTTTTCGTAACGTGTTTCAATTAAACTTTTCTGGAACTTTTTCCATTTGTCAGCTTTTATTATTCTGTTTCCCTTCCTGCAGGTCCTGCATATACACACATTTGTGCGGGATGCTCCATGCGCAAATCTTATTTATTTATCGCCCTGTCTCAGCTTCTCCATTCAACCCTGCTTGAATGTAAATGTGTAGGTCCTGCATATACATACATATGTGCGAGAAGATCCATGCAAAAATCTTATGTATTTATCGCCCTGTCTCAGCTTCTGCCACGGCGTCAGCTCACATTGTCCTTCCTGCAACCTACAATAAGCATGGCCGTGCACGCTTGATTACATTACTATAGTGTCTCTCCCCTGCCTAGGTCACCCTCGCTCTGCCTTTTCAAACCTCTCCTTATTAACAACTTTCTCTATTTTGCACTTTCGTTTCCTCCTATAAAACTTTGTTCATTCAACTGTGCTTTAATTTAAACGTGTCGCTCCTGCTCACGCACACATTTCTGTGGAAAACTCCATGCGCAAATATTATTTATCAGCCTGTCTTACCTCCTGTCACGGTGTTCGCTCATATTCTTCTTACAGCCAAGTACAATACACGCGTCCGTGCGCGCTTGCATATTTTTTTTTTGTAAAGTTTATCCCCGGACTACGTCACCTGCCTTCTCAAACGTCTCCTCCTATACAACATAGTCTATTTTGCACTCCCGTTTCCCCCTATGCAACTTTTACCATTTTGCACAAAATGTGATCGTGCGCAAAACACGATTTATCGCTCTGTCTCAGCTTTTTATTAACTTTACAAAACGACGAACTACTAAATGGTACTGATTTACAGTGAAACTCGACTTTTTAGCATTTCTTTTGTCAGAGATCGGGACAGTTCTGCCAAATTATGGGGTGTTTTATAATTTATAGGCGGTATCTTGCGTACAGTGTTTAGCCTGCCGCAGACTCCCTCCTTCCAGATGAACACCTGATGCACTGCACCACTGTAGCGCACTGCATACAACATTAGGGGCACAGAAGCCCTCTCTGCAACAGAACCATATAAAAATAGAGCATAGGCACACAACACGACTATAGGCAATATTCCTAGAGCGCAAGGATGTGGCATAATGAGCATAGCTTGCAATCTGGAAGCTAAAGAACTAGGTTCCTCTTACACAACTTTCTCCATTTTGCACTCCAGTTTCTTCCTATCCAACTTTGTCCATTTTTTCACTGTTTCTTTCTTCAATGGCTCTACTCCAAAATGCTACAATGCTACATTGACATGTTATCTTTCTAGCAAATATAACATTTGCAGTCAGCCCTGCTTCAATTTAAACCTGTAGCTGCTGCATACGCACACATTTCTGCGTAAAGCTCCATGCACAAACTCCATTGATCACCCATCTCGCCTCCTGTCACGGCGTACGCTCATATTGTCATTCCAGCCAAGTACAATACGCGTGGCCGTGCACGCTGGATTATATTTTCGTTATGTTTCTCCCTGGCCTCGGTCACCCCCTCCTGCTTTTCAGCCGTTCTCAACGATTTCACAACATTCACCCTCCTGTTATTTAAGCCCCCCCATAACCAAAAAAACAATAACAAGCAACCATTCAGACAGGCATATAAAAGCTGCACGCATTAAAAGACCAAAAAAAAAAACACACATTATTTATTGTGAATACTTTTTAAATATGGACGGTCAGTTGTTCATAATGCTTTCTTGATCATATATATGGTAACAAAAATGCTTCTAAAACTTCTTTATTATAACTTTTCAGCATGCTGCACACTTCTATACAGCACAGAATAAACACATAGGCAACGTCAATATCTCTAACTAAACACTTATAAGGTCCCAAATGCGAGACCTATTGGCTATGCCAATGCTTGTTTTTAAGTTTGGAGTTACCAAAGACCTTTTGGGCCTCGTTTAAGTCCCTATGGCAAGAGAAAAGAGCCGTAATGCACCATATCTATTAGATACGGTGCATTCCTGTCCTTTGGCCTGTGCAGGCACTCAATGGGCACCTTTTCACCATGGTGCAAGGGTAACTGCGTTGCAGGGATGATGATTTTTGTGCAGGAAGGGAAACCTTCCTGCACAAAAACAACCACAAGTGGCTTTTTCCTCTTTCTCTGTGTGCTGCAGAATGCATCACAGATAGAAAGAGGAAAAATGAGGCGGCGTAAGGTTTTGGCACTGCATCAGGCTCACGATTTCTCATAAATCTGGGGCAGTGTTAAAAACATATAGATGTTGCTGGGAACCCCCCAGCAACACCCATGGAACACCCCTTTCACACAGTTTTCTGCATGGAAGGGGCACATATTTATAAGGCAATGAAAAGTCACACAAGGCTTTACGTGGCCTTATAAATATGCAAGTGGCATATTGCGCCACGGGAACTTAAAAAAAGTGATGTTCTGGCGGCGCAATTGTTCCGGTAGGGCCTCCTAAATGAGGCCCTTTGTTTTCACTAAAACTATTTGTTGAATATACTTACAAATAGGGGCTTTCAGACTGTCCTCTTTATCCACTGGTGTGTACCTTTGTGATTCACATTGAGCTTCGGCTGACTGCATCATACAGAATGGGGTATTGGATCACCCAAATCATCCTTTGGCTAACTTCAATGTGAGTGAGGTAATTCAGCCATACGCTTAAAATATGCATGCATACACAAAGTAGTTCCTGTAAGTGCCAAAGCATACTAGAGGAATGTCTGTTTTTTGTGACCAAAAAATATGTGTACTTGTATCCAATGTGTGTTTTTAGACTATGAGAGCCCAGCAGCTTCCCCAACTAAAAACGTTTGCAAAAACCATGACGAAACAAAACAAATATTGACAAAGTCAAAAGACTGGCAGTCAATGTCAGACCTATTGGCTTTGTCAATACTTGTTTAGAAGGTAGGAAAGCTTTCTGGACCGGTGATCAGATTGAAGTCTAAGGGAGGATTTTCATTGTTTGGAGCAGGGCCAACTTTAGTTCTTGTGGCACCCGGTGCAACAATTTCTTTGGCGCACCCCCCTGTGACCTCTTTCTCCACAAATTCCCTCACTCTCACCCTCCAACAATCCCCTCATCTCCCCAAAGCCCCTCTCTCACATGTATTTCATTTTTTATAGTGCTACTCATAGTTCAGTCACACTCAGCTCTGTGATCTGCATAGTACGCGTTTGTTGCAGCAGGCCCATTAACCCTCTGGTGTTCTTAAGGATGTCAAAACTGCCACTAGACTAAACTGGGCTCTGGCTCCAGCTGGAGAATGAATCACCAGAGTTGTCGTGACCTTTTTGTTGTTGCCTGGAAACTGCTAGGCACAGAAATAAAACTGCATCACGTGCTACTAAACTGATAAAGTATTTTCACACACAGCGCCCTGGGGGTCAACGCCAGGTGTGTCTGTGTTTGGATAGTGAAGTTGTGTCCATGGAGCTTGGCACCCTCTAAATCAGAGGTCTTCAAACTGGGGGTCGGGCCCCCTTAGGGGAGCCTCAAGTGATCCAAGGGGGGGATAGGGGGGGGGGGGCAGCAGGCTCTGGCCAAAAGAAGCATTGTGCTGATAACTGCTTTGCTTTAAGCTGAAAAAAATGAAGCGGCAGGAAGCCGCTCTGTAATGGGCCATCACTAGCGTTTTGCCATTTAAATCCCAGCTGGGAGAAGGTGTCAAAAGGGAAGGGACTCCAAATGTTCTTCAAACCCTCCACCCCCACTTCTAATAGTCACACTGTGGATACTAGTACATGTTAGTAAGGCGCCTGCCTGGCCAGAATAGTATGTTTGGCAATCATGCGTTTGATTGTATTTTTCAAACAGTAACAGAACGTAACTGCAAAGTTTACATATGTATAGGCATATTTAAACATTGCCAACTTAATCATTCTGAGTGGAGCTCTGATTAACTTTTTTTCCCCCACTGGGAGTGCGTGGCATTAAAATGTTTTAAGACCACTGCTCTAAATGAAGGTGATTCAAGAAAATGATATAACGTATGTATTGATAGTGATATCTGGGCCCATATCAGTTGCAAAGTGTATCTTCTCTCATATTTTTAGTCAGCTATGATTGTATTAGAGCCGTTTAATTTGGAGATTCCTGCCTTCTTTTAAGACTACTTATACGGTAACAGTATTTTAGTGGTTTGCACGGTTGGGTTTGCATTCTGTGTGTTGCCGGTAAGCAGCTGCTGTCTATGAGTAAAGGGTAGGTGGAGAATCCCCCGGGCCCCGCCTGCAGGAGAATGTTTCCTTGAACTCAGAAAGTCACGGTAGGACAGCCCCGGTTTTTCCACTTTTGTGCTTGAGCCCAACGCTGCCCTTCTGGCAGCCGCATTCCAAGGCAGTGAGAGCAGAGAATGGCGTCATGGGGCAAGTGACTGAGTTGTCTGAGCCATGGAAACCTCGGACTAGAATAGTGCTAATCTTGCCTTCAGTTAGAACTGCATAGTCACTTTTTCATACTACATTTCCTATACCAGAAAGAAACGATGGCAAGTACGTGCTGGAAAACTGCTCTTAGGTGTTACATGAGTCAAATCGAAGAAGCTGTTTCCTATTTTTAAAAGCAAACGTGAGTAAAAGGTTCCACAAAATGTGGACATTGAGCGCGACTCATACATGCTATTCAACTGCATGGCAGGAAGCAAAACGTAAGCAGAGGGGACATTTTTGGCAAAATGAATTAACTTCCTCTCTTGGTCCACCAGCCCCCACTTATGCATGTCATGATTCGCGAATTCATAGAAAGATCCCTCACTTGCATATAGTTTCACTACTGCGTAATTCTCCAACATAAGCTTGTATTATGCAGTATTAAGCCAGATGCAAAGGGTGTGGACTGTCAAGGTCTGCCTTGTAAATTTGTGAATGCCCACAAACTCTTGAGTTTCTGGGCATTCACAAACCCCGATGTGACACATTCCCACCCTGAAAATGGCTGGAATTTTACTTCAGCAAAGGGGGCTGGAAGGGGAATAGAACACCTCTAATCTTGATGGAGTTGTAGCAGAAGGGATTTGACGATGTGGAACAATATTTTTCCTGTGGAGAAAAGAAAGGTGCAGTTGCACATCAGTCTGCATTTACCAAGTGCAGAACTATACCCTATATTCAAATCTTCAGTGGCAAAATGAGAGCAGAGGGAATTTCACACATTCCTTCCTCTCAGCCGTTGAGTCTCCAAGAAGGGTGAGATGAGTGAAGTGATTTGGAGGGGGATCATGCCCGAATCAATGGAGATTAACACATTTTTAAAGAGCAATGAGGGTTTTGAAGGCGGTGAGCCCAATGAAGTTAATGGGGTATGTTAGAAATGGAGTCTCTAATTGACAGTGGTTTGTACCCTGTCCAAGTAAGGATCCTCACTCTGCTCAGGGTAAGGGAGTCACACAGCTAAGATAACCCCTGATCACCCTCTTGGTAGCTTGGCACAAGCAGTCAGGCTTATCTCAGAGACAATGTGTAAAGTATTTGCGCACACACACACACACACACGCACACACGCACGCACACACACACATGCGCACACAACCACACACACACACACACACACTGAAAACACTACAAATGGATTGCACACCAGTTTAGAGAAATAGTCAATATTTATCTGAATAAAACAAGAGCAAAATGACAAAAATCCGACAGACACAAGTCAAAATATCACTTTTAAATGATTAAGCAAGTTTAGTTCATATAAATCAATGGAAGCATTTGCATAGAACACAGTACCTTAGATGTGTCAAAAATCAAAGACGAGGCAAGGTGCAGGGGAGATGAGGCACCTGAAAAGCATAATGATGCGTCGGTTTCTTACTACGCAGCTGCAGTTATGCATCGGCTCCTTACTACCACAGAGGAGGTGAGGCATTGGTTCCTTACTGCTAGGCAGGGAGGTGATGCGTCTGATCCTTACTGCCAATGGGGGTTGATGTGTTGGTTTCCGGACACGCAGCCTCGGTTCCTTATTGCAATGCGGTGTTGATGAAGAATCGGCACCCAGAGACAATGTGTCAAAAATCCAGACATCGATTAAACATCGGCAAAGCAGGCGCTGCATCGATTCCACAGTGGCGAAGCAGGCGCACCGTCAGAGTCGGAAAGGGCATCACAGACATTGGTGATGTGGTGCTTGAGACTCACACAGTGGAAATTCTTCTGACACGCTGCTGGGGTCTGCGGTGAAGGCTGTGGTCGATGCAGCAAGGGGGAACCATGTTTGGTGCAGGCAGTGGTAATGCATTAATCTTTACAGTGTGCCGTTGATTTGGACAGACACTCTGAAGTCGATGCATGGATTTTCTTCTTAAAATCACCAGATTTCCCTTCCAAGGGCCCAGAAACTGGATTTGGCACCACTTGGCAAATCTGGAATCTCAACAGAAGAGCTCAGGCACTGGCTGGTGAAGTGTTTGATAGTTTCAACACAAAAAGTACTGGCACACTGTAGCACACATTTATTTTTAATCTGGAATGAGTGGAGGAAGTGTGCTTTATCACAAACCACCAATGCTCATTATATTATATAGAATCACCCCATCCAGAATGCTACAAAATTAAAAATTGTGTAAGTCAGTAAAGTCAAAATGAAAGAAATGTGAAGTCAGTCCACAGTTAGAAAAACTCTACACACACCCTCGATGGTGAAGAGGTGAAAAATGTGTAAAGAGAGAGAGAGTACCTCACGTGCGCACCACCAGAGGAGCTTCTGGTTGGTTCTCACCAGCTTGCCCACGTCAATTTCATCATTGGTGACTCTCTCTCAAGAAAAAAGTGTGCAGTGTCCAGTGAAAAAACACATAACACAAGACGGTGTAGTGTGAAAACAAAAAGACACATAAAGTGCGCGAACAAGGACAGTAAAAAATGGGAAGGGGTATTAGACTCTCAAATAATTGTTTATTCTGGTTAGGAGTCTATCCCACTATTTAAAAACACAGCATGTTGCATACCTTAATAATGACGGCCAACATGTTTCATTGCCAGTTGATTTGTGGCAAATTCATCAGGGCAAGAAGGGGTCAAAGATCACCTTCTCTGGACACACACCTTTAAAAACGGACTGACAAACACAAAAGGACAACACACAGCTTAATTAGTTCAGCGGGAGATGTATACACTGTGCATCCCAAAAATGGTTAGGATTATGAGCTCAGATCCATTACCTAGTTGGGGCTATGGGCCCACATACCAGCCACCAACCAGTCGCAGGGGCGTTCTGACCTCTTAACTTTCGCCTTCCTGCTCTGCAAAGCACGACCGTAGTTAGTGCCTGCACCTGTGAAAAAAGTATATCGATAATATATATCTAACCCAACAAGGCACGATCCCTAATCATTAAATGCTCCTAGAGCTCTCATGGATGCTTCACCTAACGGGTCGAAAGAGCACACTGGCGGCGATTCACCCATTTGTATCCTGTGCCGCAAGGCTACCCAATTCGTAGCTAGATCTTCCTATGTCCCCAAGCTGGCTTAAAAACAACCCTCTAACACGTGCCATGCTACAAAAAAAGCTCGGGTTCTACACACCACAAACTTCCGCGCAACACTCTAAAATACGAGCAGCTTTCTCTCAGTGGTTCGTGTACCCCCAGCTTACCCTGTAACTTTACTGCCAGGCGGAAACTCAGCACTGGAACGGATTACAGCCCGACTGTGTCTGTTTTCAAGACGACTCTAGCCCCATCTCGCGAGACTCCACGCTTTCCCGTCTCGTAACGGTATGTTCATAGGAAATGCGGCGGCCATCTTAGAACTATCTCAGGTCCTATTTACAGATAGTGCGGGCCTTGTTGGAAAGAATGTTCCCAGCCACAGAAGGATCGTTGAGGGTGTGCCATTTTACTTTCCAGCTAAGGACATATTCATTACCCATACCAATATCAACCATAAGGTGAACAAACGAATATCAACCATAGGGTGAAAAAACGGGGCAGCCATCTTGACAGTGTGTTGGGTATCGGAGGATGTAATCAGCTCAAGTATCTTTCAATAAAGTGTACCCCAGACTATAACACAAAGCTCATTCATGGGTAAGAGGACACGTTCGTGGGCATAATGATATATTACAAAAAAGGAGGCCTCAGCAGTCAAAAGAGATTTGTCCCACAGGCCCAGAAGAGACCATATCAGAGAAAACATCGACCCCAAATTAATCAATTCGGATCATAAGGCTACACCTATTTTGTATTAGGCTGCACTCAAAATATCACACATAGAACATCAGGGAATGGCGCAGGTCGTGGGGTCGTGTTTGCATGATGTTATACTAAACTTACAAATGACCACCTATCTGCTCACTTTGTTCCACTCAATTTGGTCATTTAGACCAATGGTATCCCCCTTCTCTGAGTAGATCCAGCGAGCTTCCTTCACAGCCAATTTTTTGTCTATTTCGCCAATGTCGCCAAAAACTTTTTCCAGAATGACCCATTTTAAAGATCTACAGGGATGTTGCTGGTCTCGATAGTGTTGTACCAAGCGTGTGGTGAGCTTGCCGGCCCTGATCGTGCTCAGATGTTCCTGTATGCGAACCTTGACCTTTCTAGATGTTAGACCAATATAATGTAAGCCACATGGGCATGTCAGTCTATAAATTACATGACATGTATTGCAATTGGTAAACTGGCGGAGAAACCAGGTTCTGCCACTACCTAGTAGAATCTCAGTTGTTTTCTCCGTCAGTCCACACACCGAGCAACTACCACAGGGATGATGTCCTGGGGGAAGGCTTACATTCTTCTTATCATGCACAGGTCTCGTATGCACCAGTCTGTCTTTCAAGTTCTGCGTCCTTTTGAACGCAAATCTGGGCTGGGGCATCTGAAAATCACTGGTCGATAGCAATGACCAGTGTCGCCTGATTATTTGTCTGATCTTGTTAGACAAAGGGTCAAACGTCAGAACTACTGGCAAGCTCTCCCTTGCTTCCTTTTTGTTCCTTTCAAGTAAGGCCTCCCTGGGTGTATTGTGAGCCCTTTTGCGAGCTCTAGTGATGATTCTCTTAGGGTAAGCACGTTGTGCCAATTTCATGCTCAAAACTTCTGATTGATGCAGATAGTCTGTTGTAGAGGAACTATTTCTGCGATATCTCAGAAACTGGCCAACCGGGAGGTTATCCCTTAGAGCTCTAGGGTGGTACGACTGGTAATGCAATAAGGAGTTTTTGTCAGTAGGCTTGTGATGAACGCTGGTGCTGTGTCTATCATCAACCACAATGATGTCAAGGTCAAGGTACGTTGCCGTTTCTCTACTGAACTGCCAGGTGAAATTTAAACAGGTGTCGAGCGAGTTAAGCCATTCCAGGAATTCACAGAGGCGTTGTTGAGTGCCCGTCCAAATACATAGAACATCGTCTATATATCTCTTCCAGAGGCAAATATGCCCCTCGAAGGGATTGGAAGAATGGTCCAGGTCATGTTCCTTGAATTGGCCGACATAAATAAATGCCAGGCTCGGCGCAAAGGTAGCGCCCATGGATGTCCCAGAGGTTTGTAAATATAGGGCATCTTTGTGGCAGAAGTAGTTTCGAGTAAGGGCCAACTCCACACATTGCATAACAAAAGACTGGGGAGTATCGTAGAACCACTCCTGAGTCCCCAAGGTGCGGGCTGCTGCCACCAGCGTCGCGTCCTGGGGTATGCTAGTGTACAAGGACTCGATGTCGATGGTCACAAGTAACTGCTGAGAAGGATCAAAGTCCATTTCGTTGATGATGTTCAGGATATCAGTCGTATCCTGAACATATGACTGGTGAGTGATCACAGACTCCCTGAGAAAGAAATCAGCAAACTGGGAAAGGGGCTCAAGTACCGAGGAAATTCCCGACACAATCGGGCGACCAGGGGGTGGACGCTGGGCCTTATGAATCTTCGGCAGAACGTAGAATGCCGGTATCCTGGAGTTGACGTTGACAAGGAACTCGGCCTCTTTAGCAGTGATCCATTTCTTCTCCCGCGCCTGTGCTACAATGATGGTAATCTCTTGTAGCAATTCAGCCGTGGGGTCACGTGCAAGAGGACAGTAGTTCCTCCTGTCACCCAACAACCTCAGCACTTCCGCCTCATAGTCGCTGGTATTCATAAGAACCACAGCGCCCCCTTTATCAGCAGATTTGATGGTCAGTGCAGCGATATCCTGCAGTGATTTCACTGCAGCCCAATCCAGTTTGCTCATGTTATTAAAGGTGTAAATCTGTTGAGATTCCTCAAGTAATTTAATCTCATTCAAAACCTTATTCTCGAAGACTGCCACCTCAGGGCCCATTGAGGATAGTGGTGGGCAGAACTGGGAGGGACGGTGTAAATCCGTTGAAAAAACTGAGGCAGGAGTCTGTTCTTTGTTCGCAAAGAATTTTTTGATCTTAATTCTTCTCATCACTTCATGGAGTTCAGTCCGGCATTTAAAAGAATCATGTTTGGGGGTCGGGACATACCCAAGACCACGGTTCAGTACTTTTAATTGGCCTGCTGTTAGCTCATGATCAGAAAGGTTCACAACAATGTTATTTACATCTACATCGGGGCTCGACCTCGACTGCGGGTTTGGCGCGGGGAAAACAATTGCCAGTTCTGAGACTGGTTCTGTCTGGCTCTGCCCCGTCCCCTGTGACCTCCCCCTCTGTTGCCTTGTTGTGCCTGGCCCAAAAAAGAACGGATCAGGGAGCCAAATTCTTGATTAGCCTGTGGTTCCAGATTAAATCTGACCTTCCCCTGGGCTGTAGGTAGAGCGGCCTCATCATCCTCACTGGAGGTATTATCAAAGGTCCAGTTACCAGGTGTTCTCCTAGGCTGTTGACGCCCCCCTCTCTGGTATCTCGATGAAGGAATATTCTCACTGCTTGCCTGATAATATTTATCATCCACATAAGGGAAGGCCCACTCATGTGTGTACCTCTCCAAATTTCTTTTGAGTCCCTTGATTTTTTGATTGACCATGTAGTTTTTATATTCGGTCAAATCCTCTTGTATTCTCTGTAGATGATCTTTTGTATCAGTGAGAGTTGTATCATTTTTAGGTCTCGCGAGCCAAAGGCTCGAAGAGACATTTTATAACTGGGCTTTTCAAAGTGCTGCCGTGGCCTAAAGCTACAGTGCACGTGAACGTGCACGCGCGCAGCCGCCAATCACTGCTGCGCGCGCACCACTCGCGTGCTTGCCACACAGCGCTCCCGTCCAAGCGATTGCGATCGCTTTCGCTTTGATCGCGATCGCTATTACTTTCGTTTTCGGCCGCGCGGCCGAATGCTTGTTTTCCTAGTCACTGTGTATGTCAGTAATTGCTGCCTTTGCAAATTACCCCCACCAACCTATTGTAATTCCCTGTGTTCCTAGTCACTGCATGTGCCCTAACAAACCACACTGTCTCCCTATCTCTTTGGCCACATCAGTCCTATTGTAATGAATCTTTGGACCATCAGAGCCACGTTGTCTCCCAGTCCCTTGAGTAATGTATCCCTGCCGCACCCTCTCCCAGTCTCTAGGAAACCCTAACCACAGTGGGTCTCATCCCCATGGGCGCCCTATCCCCTTTGTCGCGCAGTCTCTGTGGTCACCTCGCCTTACTTAAGCGCCCCGCTGTACCTAGGAACTTCATCTCCAATGCCTGCTTGCCAGTGGTGCTTCCGACCCCGAGTACCTCACAGGGGTCATGAGCCTTGTGAAGATCCACCCCTCCCTTAGGACGCCCTATCACGTGACTTCTCCCGTCCTCACTAGTTTTGCAGTGCAATTGAAGGGTCAAATCCTGCCATATTAAAAGTTGAAAACTGAAGTCGCAGTTTCCACCCCCCCCCCCACCCAGTTGTTTTTTAATAGCCCCCACCACTGTCCCAACGGCCAGACCCTCCTTCTAAACACTCACCTCTCCGGGTCCAGAGACCTGTCATCGGATGCTGTCGGCGTGGCGTGGAGACCTCCAGCAACAAAGTCAGCGGGAAGCAAACTCCATCCCCGGCCGGGATCCTCTCCCCATCAGGTGTCCTCGAGCCGGAAGAGGCGCTCCGCTCCTCTGCGTGCGGCTGAGGACGAGTGGGAGCCGGTGTGTGTGTCTGTGAGAGTTTATATATATATCTCCACTGAGACAGAGCTGCACAGCAGCACCTCCTCCCCCTCTCATACACACTGCACCCCCCTCACACCCACTGCGCCCCCACCCTTCTCACAGATACACACACTACTTCCTTAGCAACGTCCTGCCAGCCTCTTCTGCCACCCATTCTCCATGGATAGAGGATCTGCAGAAACCACTGCTTAATTTGAGCCAGTGGTTTCAGGCGGTGCCCACCAGCGATCAGTTTAGGGGACCGGGGCTTATTTTTCATCCTCAGACTTTGACCCAAAACTAGAGAAAGAAGCTGGAAGAAAAAGATGGAAAAACAGTGAGAAAAGGCGAAAGCATGGGGCCGGAGTGCATCGCGATAGATGAATGAAGAATAGACAGCCTCAGCGGCGCTTCAAGGGTGCCAGGTGCCCTGATGCAAGCTGAGGAAATGCACCCCTCTACCTGAGTGTTTGATAGTTAAAAATAATGGAGAAGTGGGGTCTGCACACCTCCGGGGTTAGATGCCATTGAACCTGCTGCACTATTATCGTATCTATTCCTTCCCCTGTACCCCTGCATCATTACCAGAAAGTCCCCAATCCTGTCCTCTCTTTATTGTGCCTCCCATTTCTCTGTATTCAGCTGCATTTATTTTATATCTTTTGCTCTCCTCCTCTCTCCCCTGTATCACAAGGCTCATGTCCCCCTGTTACAGTTCTCCCCTTTGCTCTACATCTTTTCTTGTATATCACCACTGTCTCCTCCCCTCTCTACCTCTGTATCTCGCTAGTTTCCATCTTTCAACCTCTCTACATCTGCTCTTTTTCTCTCTGCGTTTGTCCCCCTAACTATTCTTTTCATTATTTTTAAATTCTGCTATTTCTCTCCACACTCTTGCCTCCCCGTCGCTTTCTCCTATTCGTCCATACTTCACCTCTGCTTTATCTCTATCCCCACCCCTCCTGTGTACCTCCCTTTTCATACTCCCTTGCATACCTCCAAAAAACGATTTTTCCTTATTACCGGTATCTTTCAACCGTTTCATCTGCTGTCCTCTCTGTCTCTGTATTCTTCCTTGCATTTCTCTATAATCTCCTATATCTCTTTCTCAATTTATTCACTCCTTTCTTCTAATATCTCTCCATAGCTCTGTACCCCTTTCAGTCACTCTGTGCTCTTCCTTTTATCTCTCCTTTTCTGCCTATATTCAGGGCCACGGTATTTATGTGATTTTGAGGCTGCTGTGTTTTCCACATACTTATGGATTTGATGTGTTTGCCACATATTTCACCATCTGCTGCATAATCTACAGATTTTAACAACGAAAACTTCTTTCTAGTGCAATCTGATTACAAGTTACTAAAAAAGAGGCAATACGGGTTGCAGCGCAGTGGAAAACCTTTTGCAAAGGTTGGCTGGTCACCTTTCCATTGGTTATTGCTGTATGTAGGAGTCGAATGGTTACTAATGAGGTGAAACCTTTGCCCAGATAGGCTTACCATGTGTAAAAATGGCAAAATAATGAGCTAATACTGTCACAAAATGTGCCACAATATTCTACATATTTTGCCTTTTCTTGCCACATAATTCAGTCATCCCTACCACATAATTTGGTCCTCCCCTTCCTCATAATTCCAGTGGCCTTGCCTGCATTCTGTCATGCGTTTCTCTGTTAACACCTGCATCTCTTCATCTTCCTGATTTCCTTACCCCATGCTCTCTCCTACTTTTCTTTAGCGGCATACACTAACGCTCCATTCTCCCCATTATTTTTTTATTTTTTATTCTATCTCCCTTTCTCACTGTATCATTGATGATTTTCTTGCCCGTGACAGTGTGCAGCTCCACAACCTTCCAAAGAGACACTTAGAATAAAAATAAAATCAGTTCAGACGGCCTCTTTAGGTAAACTGCTCCTGGTACAGGGCAGACTCGGTCCCCCTTCCCTCTGGGCGTTGGTGCCACTGCACTGGCTGCACCTCTGTAGCTTTGTCCCTAGATTATTATTATTATTATTATTAAAATTTTTATAGAGCGCGTAGTCACCCGGAGGTATCCCAGCGCTAAAAAAAATCCCTACACCAGTGGGGGGGGGGGGGGGGGGAAGGGGGGTACAGCAATTTTAGACAGAAGCAATTTTAAACAGAGCAAAAAAGAAGTGGTTAAAAGCTGTTTTAAGGAAACAAGTGGGTTTTGAGTCGTTTCCTGAATCGTAAATAGTTTGATTCTTTCCTCAGGTCTCGAGGAAGGGCGTTCCATAGGCGCGCTGTGTGGATCGAGAAACGTCTTCCACCCGTGCGGGCTTTTTTGAATCTGGGCACGGTGATGAGGGACTCCCTGTCCGATCGGAGAGATCTAGGGGCTTTATAGGGTTGTATGAATTTCCTCAGAATGGGGGGGCCCTGATTCTGCACTAGCCTATGAGCCAGGCTTAAGGCTTTGAATGTTATTCGTTCTCTCACTGGAAGCCAGTGAAGGAGCTTCAGAGCAGGTTTGGCTGAAGCTCTGGCAGGAGTATGTGTGAGGATCCGGGCGGCAGCATTTTGAATTTTCTGCAGTTTATTTAAGGTTGCTTCGGGTGCGCCCAGGTATATAGCATTGCTATAGTCAAGCCTGGACAGAATAAGGCCTTGGATGAGAAGTCTTTGCGATGTGGGTGGAAGGAGGGGCAGAATCTTTCTCATCGCTTTGAGTAGGCCGAAGCAGGTGCCTGCTACTCTTTTGATAACCTTGGCCTTCGGCAATCAGCAGTGCCGGCGGTGGGCATCTGAGAACAAGCATTTGCAATGCAATAGGTCTCGCATTTACGCGAGTTTAAGCTATTGGCATTGTAAATGACACTGCCTTTTATTTAAGTTTTAAAAAAGAAAACAAAAATAAAAGGCATTGTTATTTGTAATGTGAATAGCTCAAACTTGCGTAAATGCGAGACCTATTGCATTGCAAATGCTTGTTTATTACTTCCTCTAGATCAATAATCTCCTTCAATAGGGCATCACTCAGCCTTTTGGCCGTCTGAATAATTAAGACAAGCCAATCCCGGGTGCATTTATTTGCGATGAAACTCCAATCAACCCGGAATTGTTTATCTTCTAGAAAAATCCTCGGTTCGATCCTGACCAACAAGCTAGCAGGGGCAGCCCCTGCCCGATAATATTCGGTCATTAGGGCCCCGTGTAATGCCACCCTCACCTGCCGTTTCTTTAAGCCACTTAGCTTCTCCCATTCCTCTCTAGCAGACAATGTGCTGGATAGGGATGAATCAGGAAAAAGTGAAGGGCCAGACAAGATGGCCGCAATCTGGTCATCCGTAAATGCAAGGCAATTTCGGTCCATACTTCACACAATCCACTCCCCTCAGTCCAGTGGTCAAAAAAGAGTAGGACAGTAGGGAAAACTATTCACAGTTGCAAACACCAGCAAAGACCAACAGTGGGGTGATAGGAAAGGGAGATTTTCACAGTTGCAAGCACCAACAAAGACCAACAGTAAATTTATACTGAGGTCTCCAGGGATTGAACACAGTCCCGAACCAAGAACAAATCAGCTGATGTTGACAGAATTTTTTTTAAAACAAATCACACATATAGTGTAAGCTCTCACGGCTGGTCCGCCGTTCAACGTATTCAGTCAAAGAGGAGCCAAAGAGGGAAAACGTGCCAGGACGCCCTCCAACCAACAATAATTTCAACACAAAGACGAGGCAAGGTGCAGGGGAGATGAGGCACCTGAAAAGCATAATGATGCGTCGGTTTCTTACTACGCAGCTGCAGTTATGCATCGGCTCCTTACTACCACAGAGGAGGTGAGGCATTGGTTCCTTACTGCTAGGCAGGGAGGTGATGCGTCTGATCCTTACTGCCAATGGGGGTTGATGTGTTGGTTTCCGGACACGCAGCCTCGGTTCCTTATTGCAATGCGGTGTTGATGAAGAATCGGCACCCAGAGACAATGTGTCAAAAATCCAGACATCGATTAAACATCGGCAAAGCAGGCGCTGCATCGATTCCACAGTGGCGAAGCAGGCGCACCGTCAGAGTCGGAAAGGGCATCACAGACATTGGTGATGTGGTGCTTGAGACTCACACAGTGGAAATTCTTCTGACACGCTGCTGGGGTCTGCGGTGAAGGCTGTGGTCGATGCAGCAAGGGGGAACCATGCTTTGGTGCAGGCAGTGGTAATGCATTAATCTTTACAGTGTGCCGTTGATTTGGACAGACACTCTGAAGTCGATGCATGGATTTTCTTCTTAAAATCACCAGATTTCCCTTCCAAGGGCCCAGAAACTGGATTTGGCACCACTTGGCAAATCTGGAATCTCAACAGAAGAGCTCAGGCACTGGCTGGTGAAGTGTTTGATAGTTTCAACACAAAAAGTACTGGCACACTGTAGCACACATTTATTTTTAATCTGGAATGAGTGGAGGAAGTGTGCTTTATCACAAACCACCAATGCTCATTATATTATATAGAATCCCCCCATCCAGAATGCTACAAAATTAAAAATTGTGTAAGTCAGTAAAGTCAGAATGAAAGAAATGTGAAGTCAGTCCACAGTTAGAAAAACTCTACACACACCCTCGATGGTGAAGAGGTGAAAAATGTGTAAAGAGAGAGAGAGTACCTCACGTGCGCACCACCAGAGGAGCTACTGGTTGGTTCTCACCAGCTTGCCCACGTCAATTTCATCATTGGTGACTCTCTCTCAAGAAAAAAGTGTGCAGTGTCCAGTGAAAAAACACATAACACAAGACGGTGTAGTGTGAAAACAAAAAGACACATAAACTGTGCGAACAAGGACAGTAAAAAATAGGAAGGGGTATTAGACTCTCAAATAATTGTTTATTCTGGTTAGGAGTCTATCCCACTATTTAAAAACACAGCATGTTGCATACCTTAATAATGACGGCCAACATGTTTCATTGCCAGTTGATTTGTGGCAAATTCATCAGGGCAAGAAGGGGTCAAAGATCACCTTCTCTGGACACACACCTTTAAAAACGGACTGACAAACACAATAGGACAACACACAGCTTAATTAGTTCAGCGGGAGATGTATACACTGTGCATCCCAAAAATGGTTAGGATTATGAGCTCAGATCCATTACCTAGTTGGGGCTATGGGCCCACATACCAGCCACCAACCAGTCGCAGGGGCGTTCTGACCTCTTAACTTTCGCCTTCCTGCTCTGCAAAGCACGACCGTAGTTAGTGCCTGCACCTGTGAAAAAAGTATATCGATAATATATATCTAACCCAACAAGGCACGATCCCTAATCATTTAATGCTCCTAGAGCTCTCATGGGTGCTTCACCTAACGGGTCGAAAGAGCACACTGGCGGCGATTCACCCATTTGTATCCTGTGCCGCAAGGCTACCCAATTCGTAGCTAGATCTTCCTATGTCCCCAAGCTGGCTTAAAAACAACCCTCTAACACGTGCCATGCTACAAAAAAAGCTCGGGTTCTACACACCACAAACTTCCGTGCAACACTCTAAAATACGAGCAGCTTTCTCTCAGTGGTTCGTGTACCCCCAGCTTACCCTGTAACTTTACTGCCAGGCGGAAACTCAGCACTGGAACGGATTACAGCCCGACTGTGTCTGTTTTCAAGACGACTCTAGCCCCATCTCGCGAGACTCCACGGTTTCCCGTCTCGTAACGGTATGTTCATAGGAAATGCGGCGGCCATCTTAGAACTATCTCAGGTCCTATTTACAGATAGTGCGGGCCTTGTTGGAAAGAATGTTCCCAGCCACAGAAGGATCGTTGAGGGTGTGCCATTTTACTTTCCAGCTAAGGACATATTCATTACCCATACCAATATCAACCATAAGGTGAACAAACGAATATCAACCATAGGGTGAAAAAACGGGGCAGCCATCTTGACAGTGTGTTGGGTATCGGAGGATGTAATCAGCTCAAGTATCTTTCAATAAAGTGTACCCCAGACTATAACACAAAGCTCATTCATGGGTAAGAGGACACGTTCGTGGGCATAATGATATATTACAAAAAAGGAGGCCTCAGCAGTCAAAAGAGATTTGTCCCACAGGCCCAGAGACAATGTGTCAAAAATCCAGACATCGATTAAACATCGTCAAAGCAGGCGCTGCATCGATTCCACAGTGGCGAAGCAGGCGCACCGTCAGAGTCGGAAAGGGCATCACAGACATTGGTGATGTGGTGCTTGAGACTCACACAGTGGAAATTCTTCTGACACGCTGCTGGGGTCTGCGGTGAAGGCTGTGGTCGATGCAGCAAGTGGGAACCATGCTTTGGTGCAGGCAGTGGTAATGCATTAATCTTTACAGTGTGCCGTTGATTTGGACAGACACTCTGAAGTCGATGCATGGATTTTCTTCTTAAAATCACCAGATTTCCCTTCCAAGGGCCCAGAAACTGGATTTGGCACCACTTGGCAAATCTGGAATCTCAACAGAAGAGCTCAGGCACTGGCTGGTGAAGTGTTTGATAGCCCTGAGACTTCTTAAAAGGAAGCAAGCTCAGTTCAAGCCCTTGGAGAACCTTGAAAACAGGCTGCAGAAAGCAAATTCCAGTGCTTTCTCTCCCAGGACAGAAGAAGCAAGCAGCAGGCCAACACAGCAAAGCAAACAGCAAAGTGGCAGTCCCTCCTGACCATCCAGCTTCCTAGCAGAATGGCCTCAGTCCAGAAGTGTTCTGAGAATATGGTGTTAGAGGTTCGGTACTTATATCCAGTTCAGTCTTTGAAATAGGCAAACTTCAAAAGAAAGTCTTTATAGTGCACAAGACCCTGCCTTTCCTTGTCCTGGTTCCAGACACACTAGAGGGGGGAGAGATGGCTTTGTGTGAGGACAGACACAGACCTATTCAGGTGTCAGTGTCAACTCCATCCACCACTCTAGCTCAGGAAGATTCATCAGCCAGGTGATGGGCCAACAGGATATGCAAGACACACCTCAGCTTCCTTTGTATGACTGTCTTAAGTGAATACACAAACAGCCCAACTGTCATCTAACCCAGACGTGTATTCAGCAGAGAGGCACAGAATGGTTAAGCAATAAAATGCCCACTTTCTTAAAGTTGCATTTTCAGACAAACAATTAAAAAAACAACTTTACCAAAAGATCTATTTATAAATTGTCCAAAGACCGCTAATTCCAAATCTCTATCTATTCCCAATTGGAAGATACACTTGTAAGATGTTACAAGGCAGCTCCAATGCTAACATATGCAGCCCTTGCTGTAATGACAAAAAAATCAGTATTTTACTATCAGGACATGTAAAACACAAAAGTACATGTCCTACCTTTTAAATACATTGCACACTGCCTGTCTTAAGCCACCTACCTGGATCCCAGGTGATTCCAATGGGACGGTGACGCTAATTCCAGAATCTCCTCTAGACTTGCCTTTGGTGTACAGAAGGAGACACTGCTCCGGTCTCACATCCCAGGTGGAAGGGGGTAGGGATCGAGAGTCAAAAGAGGCTGTGGCTCATCTACTCAACCGCAACACTGCAGCAGGCATTCACACCAGTCTGATGAATGATACCAGCAGACGTGTTATCAATAAACAAACAAATAATACAGCTTTAGTCTAGTATTGGCTATAGCTTTTAAGGTATCACTTCGCAAAAACTTTTTCTATCTCAACCAACCTTTAGTTTTGTTGTCAGTTGTTTTTTGACAGTCCATAAACGTTCCTTCATCAAAGTTTCAAAACTGTAGTGAGTATGATTCCAGCATGAAAGCTACAGCTGATTTCGACGGGGTTACCTTCACCCAAGTCCTTTCTGGCAGAACCCTGCCAATAGAAAGTACAAGTTGGACAAAAACACTGGTTACCTTGTCTGCAAACACAATGTTGCAACTGAGCCAAGCCCGTGGTGAAATCAAGTCTGTTAATGTGCCTCTCCTTTTCTTCTTATTTTTCCATCCAGGTACGAGACTGATGCAGGACGCCCTTTGCGGTGAGGTCGAATTGAAAGAAACAAGGGAGTTGGCAAGACAGAGTCCTGGAAGCTGGGAAACAGGTAAGTGGCAGGTGAGGAGGCTAAGCTAAAGGGAGGAGTGTGTTAAGGTCTTTAAATAAGACTGCTTTAGAACGTTCATAAAGGTCACATTTAATTGTTTGTAACAAGGAACAGGTACAAAAAATTAACTTGATGAGGCTGTCTTCTAGAAAGTGTTGTAGAATGTTCACAAAGGTCGTGTTTTAATTGTTTATAGTAAGGAACAGGTGCAGCTGATTAATTTGATGAGGCTGTCTTCTAGAAGGTGTTTTAGAATGTTCACAAAGGTTGCATCCTAATTGCTCATAGCAAGAAACAGGTGTAGGGGATTAATTTGATGAGAGCTGTCTTCCGGAAGATTCAAGTTGGGGTCATCTATGCTGGTTGCTTGATGCTTGATGCTTATTCCGGTAGATTTTCTGGATTTTTCCATGCACCTGAAACCTGACCTTGCATATGCATGGTAAAATATTTGTAAAAGCTATTAAGCCTTTTCAAACAAACCGGGGAACATCAGCTGCAGCTAGCTATACCAACAGCATGTAATATGGTCAAAAGTCAGGGTACAAGACGTGGCTACTGCCCTGTCTATTAAGGCTGTGGTAGACTGACAGTGGTGGCAGGAATACATCTATAGTCAGGAGGGGTGAGTCCCTAGGCACCCTCCTGATCAAGTCTGTGCAGTCTGCCATGCCTGTGGTCCTGTTGCCTTTGTCTATCTGACGTGTGTTTGAGAGCCCGTCTGTGTACTAGGAAAGAATGGTCAGCTGAGCCAGTGTGAGGAATGCAAGCTGTTCTGCTGGACATCCCAACTCCCCCGTGCCCCTCCCAATTTCCTTGGAAAGGCCTGGTGGGCTGGGGTAGACACTCAGCTCTTATCTGGGTTTAGCTGCACTAACTCTGCTAAGAGGACCCTCCCCCACTGGTCAGTGCCTCCTGGGCTGGAGTTAATTAAAATTCCTCTTGAGGGATGCACAGGCTGGTACCAGAAAAACATGGAGGGAAATTGTGCATGCTTTAGCCATGCATTGAACATGCCATGAAGGGTTTGTGATTGGAGGTGTATTCAGGATGCAAAAGTAGCAGACCCTCTGATTGGATGAGCCTATCAATTAGAGGTGATAAAAGTCTGGCCTGAGTGGTCAGCTGTTGTTCAAGACTGGTCTATGACTGAGGCCACACCAGGTCCGTCTGAAGATAGTCAGGCGCAACCCGCGGTGTGAAGGCAGGAGATAAGACACTCTTCACTGCGTCTGGAACTAAGGCAGTTTTCTCTATGACAAATGGAGTCTGCTGCCAAGAGTTCAATGAGAATCCAGGGCATCAGCAACATTGGAGACCAGCTGTTTCTGTGAGACTTGTGGAGCGTGCGCTTTTGAACAAGGAAATTGCAGACAGCTGCCCAAGGTGTGGAAAGGAAGCATACAGCACATCACAGGAGTTGGTGTGGAAAGGAAGCTTGCGGCACATCAAGGAAGCTGGTGTGGAAGGAAGCTTGCAGCACATCAAGGGAGCCAGAGAGGGGGAAGCTTGATTCTAGTCCTTGAAGGTGAGATCAAATCCCCTCTAACCTCCTCCCCTGTGCTGTGGGAGCCTGTACAAGCAGTAGCTGGGAATAGAGGCCAGTGAAACAGGCCCCCACCTTTCTTTCTGTGATCTCTGGGGGTATCAGGGTGAACTGGCACTCTGTCCAGCCACTACCCTCCTACAGCTAGCCAGTGGATACTGGACTAGTAGGACTCCAGTAAACTGTGCCACGACATCAGGCACCTGTGGTCAGATCCGTGACACCATGAGAGCGGTGTCCTCACTCAAAAACGGGAGGGCACTTCTGTTGTTTTGGGTGGGGGTTATGGGGCTGATCAAGAACATTTGACCACATCATATGCTGAAACTATATCCTTTCAATCCAAAGATTGGTATCAAGGCTCTAGGGAATGAGAGCAGCCCTGTGTAACATGGTCTGTAACATGCAATGCTTATTGTGTGTTTTCATGTTAACTGTTTTTTTATAGTGCTTGGCGTCTAGGCGCTATAATACTGTTTGGGGTCAGAACTCTGTCCCAGAGGGTTGTAGAGACATCTGTTTTTCACTGTTCATCCTAGTTTTATGTGTAGCATAATTATCTTGTGTGTATTAAAGTACTTTTCTTTTATAAAAAGTAAAGCGCTGACTGGACATTGAGTTTATCAGCTGGTGGTACGGTGTGCACTGTATTCTGAATGTCTATCCCCACCTCACCTCTTTGAGTAAGCCTTGGACTGCTCTGTCTCACTACCCTGAGAGAGTCAAGTGCTGGAGAGGAGTACTTGGTTATCCAGTTTTGGGTCCACTAGTACTGTGGCCCCAGGACACCAGTGGGGAACACTCCAGTTGATGCGATTGGAGCACAGTTACCCCTGAGTGCCCTGGTGCCCAGGAAGCCGGGTCTAACAATAAGTGTTATGCCGGTATATTGTGATAGTTAAGATAGGTGAGCTGTGGCAGGAAACCTGACACTGCCCATGTGTCTACCTTGGGCCTACCTTAGGGTGTATTACATGTATAAAAAGGAAGGCGAGGACCTGGCAAGTGGGAGTACTTGCCAGGGCGACATGGCAGTTTAAAACTGCTCACACAGACACTGTGGTGACAGGTCTGAGACATGTTTGCAGGGCTGCTCAGGTTGGTGGCAAAACCAGTGCTGCAGGCCCACTAGTACCATTTTCTTTCAATTGTTCTTTATTTCGGTCGCTTGGACCATAAAAGAATTACAGCATAAAAGAAATTCATATCATTGGAATACAATAAAATTTACAGTTAATTTAACAATTTGTAAAACCATCATTCGTTCAATAACTTAATACACTGGGTGCGTCTGCGCCACATTGAAGTTAAAAATTTTGCCAGTGCAAAAACAATTGGGGCAGACAGATCACTTTTCAAGATCCTGTAGGCTGGATGATAGTGCCTAAAACCCAGATTCCTCAGTATTGGAACAAGCCAGTAGTTTCTTGCTTTCCTGTATGCTGGACAGAAGAATATTATGTGTAAGTCGCATTCCCTCCAATAGTCGCACGCTGGGCATTGGAGTGAGCTCTCAACATTTGTCCATCGTGCAGTGTGCGCTTTAAGAGGAAGGGTGCCATACCGCCACTGCAGAAAAAGTTTCCTGGAAATTGGGGGCGCAATATTGTCAAGAACATCCTCCTGCATATATAAGTCTTTTACCTCCAAGAATTTGCCAGTCAAAGATCTCTCCTCTGCATTGGTTGTGTTAATGCGCAGTTGAAATTCATAATAGACTTTTGAGAGAGACTTTCGTGAAATTCCGGGGCAGATATTTTCTGGGTCGGACCATAGATTTTGCCTGCCCAATGCCTCACATATTTGCTTGACATGTCTGAGCCAAGGAAACCGTACAGGATTGCTCAGTTTCATTATTTCCTGAAGCTCGGCTCTGAAATTAGACAGTTCTGGTACCGACCATAGTCTCTGCCAATACAATAGCGGTTTCAAACTTAATTCTTCCAAAATCGGTCTTAGGCCTAAGTCCAGTCTCAGTGGTAAAAGAGGGGTGCTAGACGGGAGCCCTGCTAGTTGTCTGATAAAATTGTTCTCAGTGACCTGGAGAGTATGGGTGGCAGAATGCCCCCATAATTCAGCACCATAAATCACTGCCCCTTTAGCTTGCATCCTGTAGATCTGTAGCCGAGAAGAAAGTGGCTGATATGTCAAACCACGGGACATCCTTGCCAGACCACCTGTCATTTGGGTTAGTTTGAGTCTAGCCTTAGTGCAATGGGAGTCCCAAGTCATAGACTCATTTAGTGTTATCCCAAGGTATTCAAATTTGGAGACCCTTTCCAGCCTGATGGGTCCTAGTGTGGGGTTGGGACGTAATTTCTTGGGGGGGTTGAAGATCATGTACTTGGTCTTCGAAGCATTGATCTCCAACCCCCGGATCGCACAGAAATTTGCGAATCCATCAAGGATCCGCTGGATGCCCATTGGAGACTTTGAGAGCAACAGGGTGTCATCTGCAAAGAGAATAGCAGGTACCCCTGTGCCTCCGAGTCTAGGAGCATCAATGTTTTCCAGCGCATTTAAATGATCGATCACCCCGTTGACAAAGAGGCAGAACAGAGTCGGCGCCAGCACACAGCCCTGTCTAACCCCCCTGTCAACGGGGAATCGGTCAGTCAAGGTGCCCCCCCTTCCAAACCTCACCCTTGCATAATTCCCCGAGTGGAGTCTTTTTAAGATGACTAATATATCGTTGGGAACCCTCATGTCATCCAGAACGCCCCAAAGTTTGTCCCGAGGGACTAAATCAAATGCGGCACGTAAGTCAACGAAAATAGTATACAAAGTGCCACCTTCTATTAAAACAGTTTTCCAATGAATACAATTTAATCTAAAAATCTGATCAATGGTGGAGACTTTCCTCCTAAAGCCAGCCTGATATGTGCTCAAGATGTTTGATTCATCTATCCACTCTTGTAAGTGATTGAGAATCAGTCTCCCAAATAATTTTTGGGAGACGTCTATGAGACTAATTGGTCTGTAGTTGGCTGGGAGCAGAGGCGAACCCTTTTTGAAAATTGGGACGATCTCTGCTCCCAGCCAAGTATCAGGAAGCTTCATGCCCTTTAGAATAGAATTAAATAAAAACACAAAATATGGTGCCCATACTTCAGGTTCCTGTTTAAACAGGTCTCCCGGAAGGCCATCCAAACCCGGTGCCTTTCCTGACGCCAGACCCATAATGGCTACTTTGACTTCTTTAAGTGAGAGGGATAGGGACGAACTCAAGGGTATACTTGTTTGTGCCTGGACAGGATCGATCACCGTCCCCTCTGATGGCATATATAGGGACTGGAAATGGTCCTGCCAGGATTTAGCTGAAATGTTGGGTTCGACCGCAGAGACCAGCTCTTCTGAGCCTGTGTTTACACAGCGCCAAAATTTCCTTAAGTCTCTGCACGCCAGATGTTTTGTTAATTTCTCCCACTTTTCCTGTTCCCATTCTAGCTTTGCATTCTTAATTAAGAATTTGTATGCCTTCCTTTGTTCGCTAATTTCGTCCCGGTCATGTCCATTCTTTATTAGAAATAGGAGGTCACTTTTGGCCTTCCTACAGGTGGAATTGTACCAGAGGGGACCAATAGTAGTCACACGGGCCCTGTGGGGATTGCTAGTTAGAATTTCTGACACAGATGTGGTGAGATCTGCATGTAGCTCACCCAGCTCCGTGAATAGACCCATCATGCTAGTGCCACTATTTAAGACTTGAGCCTTCTCTAACAAGGGGGTAACTAAGGCGTACAACTTGGGGAGCAACCCTTGTTTCGTTAGTATCGTCTCCCATTTTATTCTTCGCCTATTGTTGGAAAGAAGTAACCCAGCATCTGGAGACTCTCCATTCTTTTTCAAGGGTTCAAGACCCGCGCAAAGAAGCTCAAGCTCCAGAGCATTATGGTCACTATCCTCTCTTAGCAATATACGAAAGTCACTTAACTTTGCCCATAATGCCAGTGGGACCAGAATGTAATCGAGGTTTGATGTTATATTTCCCCTGTGAAAGGTACATTTTGGAGGTATGTCTGATGGTAACCTTCCGTTGCAGGCCCTAAGTCCGTGTTTAAAAGTAAGTGATGAGATTTGCACCGCCAGAGGAGACCAGGCTCTTGGGGCCGGTAGCTGGGAGGGGGGTATAGACCAAACAAGGTCCTCCTCCTTGGTCAAGCTATCCGATGAGCCCATAAGGGGCTCAAAATGGCAGTTAAGATCTCCTCCTATTATGTAGGGGACGCCTTCAGGGATTGTGTTAAGGGCAAGATCAAGCTCATCAATAGTACTTGATTCTTTCGAAAAACTAACTGGCCTTGAATAGACATTTATTACCAAGAAACGGTACAAGTCTGGCCATTCTAGGAGTACGGCCAAAATATCCTCCGAATTTAATGTCAACGGGGCAGCCCTGCAGCCTAGGTCTGTGGCTATCCAGATTGCCAGACCGCCAGAAGGGCGGCCCTTGCCACACCATTTAGCATTCTTCGAAAAAACAGCGAAGCCAGTGCGAGTAAAATCTTCCCTCAGCCAGGTTTCTTGGAACAAACAGATGTTCCTATTCTCTATGAAGGTATTCCAAGCCGGGCAATTTAATTTGTTGGACAAACCTGCCACGTTCCAGGATAAAATATTTAAAAGGGGAACTTTGATATTCCTTAGGTTGGGAGATAGTGGTATAGTGTCCATGGGATTTACATTCGGGTTGGCAAGGGGTTGGTCTTGTGCAAGGCTCCCCAGCACCGCACCACTAGATTCAGTAGGAGACACTTCACAGGGATGCAGATTCGTTTGCGTCTGCTGGAGTCCAATAATCTGGGTAGAAATGTCAGGTGGGGCAACGTGTAGTGGGGGGCTGTTGCGATTCTCCACCTCCCCTGAGTTTTGCCTATCCAGTCAGTCCACTCTATCTAAATAACTAAACCTATTGTATGTTGGAAAATAGTCATCCCTCATAATTCTAGGAATAGGGTGAATTTTTTGTACAATAGATCTCCTCCTCCAGTTCCTTCTGCTAGACACAAGTTCCCATCCCTCTCCCTCTCCCTCCCCCTCACATCCCTTTGAGGGATAAAAGAAAGACAGGGGGAGTGTTTGAATTAGCGACCCCTGCGTGTTCCGGGGCCAACTACAGATATACTTAACAGTGGCAGGGTCCCTGAAGTTTATCACTACACAGTCACCCTGGATAGACTTCCTAGTGGAGCCTATCCAGGGTGTTCTTCTCACCATAAGAACCTCGCTATGTGAGCCCTCAGGCAAAGGTCTGTTAATGGACAACCAGTGTATAATTTTATTTTTTAGTGCTCCCACTGATTCTCCGGAAGAAGTGGTTAGTTCCGGAATACCTGCCAGAATCACCACGTATGGATTAGCTTGAGGTGGGAGATTAACTATCCTATGCTGTGGGGCCAGCGTTGGTGTCTCTGGAGGGGGAGGAGCCGAGGCTTCTTGTCGAATTGTGTTAGCGCTAATTGGATTGAGTGGTAAGGATTTCCCTGATGTACATGCAGAAGGTTGTTGCGTTGGAATAGGGATAGATGGGGGTGGGTGTTCAAAATTATTATCCCTCTCCTTGTTAGTCTTGCCATTAGAAGACTCATTCCCCTCTACTGTAGATAATAGACCCGTGTGAATTTTCACTAGAAGTGACTCTATCTTGGAGATGCGAGCCTCCAAGGGATTAAGAATTTCCCTTAGGAGGATTCGGATATCCAAGAGAGTGGGTACCTCATTCCCTGTTGTACAATTAGAAGTGGGGGGTGGCACAGGCATATTTTTAGCAGATGATGCCCCATTTTGCCCAGGTTGCCTTAATGACTTAGATTTTGGGATCTTGTGGGACGAATCGTTTTTGGTAGAACACTTGGGAGCGTTCACCTTGCGTCCGCCGAAGGAGCCAACCTTTTTTGGGGATTTCTTTTTCGGTATTGCCCCCTCCCTTGACCTCCGTGTTAAATCTAAGGTGGAGATAGGATTGTCGGTGATTATGTCACCGGTAGGGAGGGTTGGAGTCCCCTTCAAGGGAAGTGATGGCGTTCTGGCGGAAGGGAGAGGCATGATGCTTAATTCCGTGATATCGGACATCTCGCAGTCAGTGGTATTTAAAATAGGACTGCACTGCTCAGCTAAATCAGGAGTAACATTTGATCCTCCGGGGTCTACCGTGTTTGGGGCAACAGATTGTTCAGGCGTGGTAGCAAGTGCCAAGGGCCCTAGCGAGGATCTTCTAACCCAGTCAATTTCCTGGGATATTCGCCGTTCAAGGATGGAAATTTCGTCAATGATTAGAGAACCAGCTTTAGCAAAGTAGGTGTCTAAGGGGCCTTTCGGCGCTCCAGCGGCCCGATTAGATCTGCTTCTAGTTTCCCTGGCCGACATTCTCATGCAGATCTTCCAGTACTAAATGCAGGGATTGGTAGCACGGTGGGGCCTTGGCCGTACCTCGGCCGTCCTCGAACGGCCTCAAACGGCCCGCTCTTTGCCCAGTCTTAGCTCCGCTCTTCGTTCCGCACACGTTCCGCTAGCGCGGGTGTTAGTGCGGTATATGTAGAGCTTTAATGGCCAAGGGGAGGGGCTTGGAAGAGGACCCAGCTGCGCCGCTGCTTCTCCAGGCGCTGTGAGAGCTGGTCCTCGCAGTCCCGCCCTGGGTCGTAGTCGTAGTCCGGCGTGGAGCAAAGTGGAAGGTGAGTCAGGGCACAGAGGAATCAAGTGTCCACTCCAATTTATATGCGCGAGCGGCTCCCGCGAAGCGGGGGCCGCGAGCCGCTGCTTCGTTAGTAAGGGGAGGGGCTTGGAAGAGGACCCAGCTGCGCCACTGCTTCTCCAGGCGCTGTGAGAGCTGGTCCTCTCAGTCCCGCCCTCCTCGATGTGCCGGTCGTAGTCGTGGTCCGGCGTGGAGCAAGGTGGAAGGTGAGTCAGGGCACAGGTAGAATTACTTCGACACAGGCAGCCCTCTAGTGTGTGGTTCCGTCCACGTTAGGCTAGCCTCCTGCTTCGTTTAACAAACTTTCACTGCTCCCGCTGCATAGCTGCTGCGTAGCCCTCCCTGCTGGGCAGCACTGCTTCTGCCTCAGTGTTTAAGCTCTTGTTAAGCTTGCTTGCTTATGCTTGCTTACGCTCTTGTGCCTACCGCAGTCTATCGTGGCTCCGAGTGCCTCCCCCCTCCCATAATAAAAGGCCGGTCACCTCACCTCTGATGAAGGGGGGCCAGGCTGGGGGACAGATTCACTGTCTGCAGGGCTCAATCCGAGGCTCAGTCCACTGTTCAGCGTTTGCAGCTGTTCTCGCTGTGCTCTCGCTGCGTTCTGCTCACGGCTCACTCTACTCTGCTCCTCTCATCAGTAGTTCTCCTCGGTACCTTTTGTGCCCTTGCGCCCATGCGTCAGAGCCCTCCCGCCGCACCAACGCGGCACCAACGCAGCACCAACGCGGCACTGAACGCACCAACGCAGCTTCACGGATTTGTGGCCTTTTGGACCGTTTTGGACCGTTTTGCGCCTTCTCGAAACCCCCGCGATTCTCGGGTCCCGCACTGCCGTTCCTGCGCTGCCGCTGCCGATGCCGCTACTCTCCTACTCTCCCACTCTCACTCTCGCAGCGGGTCTCACGCAAAACCAGGACTGGACTGAAGTGAGCAACCTTCACACTAGTACCATTTGATTTTTAGGCCCTGGGCACACCTGGTGCACTTTACTAGGTACTTACTAGTAAATCAAATATACCAACTATGGATAAACCAATCACCAATGCCATATAGACATGGAGCGCTTGCACTTTAGCTCTGGCCCGCAGTGGTAAAGTTCCCAGAGTCCTAAAACCAGCAAAAATGAAATGCAGCACACAATCAAAGCAGGAGGTCAGAGGCAAAAAGACAGGGGAAACCACGGCAAAAGATGTTATGTCTGACACGTGTCCCCCCAGCTAAAAGTGGGGAGAACTACCAAACCTCTTTGGAGTTCTCATCACTAAGGCGGAAGAATCTCGAAAGACAATCAGTTTTGACGTGTTCCATTCCAGGGTGGTGCCCCACTGTAACGTTCATTTGCTGTAAGGAGATGGACCACCTCAACAGTTTAGGATACTCATGCCTCATCTGCATTAACCATATGAGGGGCATGTGGTCAGTCTGAACCCGAAAGTCCATGCCAAACAAGTTGGTCTTTGCTTCTTTGGTGCCCAGACCACAGCAAAAGCTTCCCTTTCTGTTGCTCTCCATTTCTGTTCCCTGGGAAGTAACCTCTTTCTAATGAAGGCTGCAGATTGATCTAGGCCCTCTTCATTTAGCTGAAAAAGCACAGCTCCCACACCATGCTCTGAGGCATCAGTCTTCACCATGAACACTATGAACACTAACAAAGCCAGGAGCACAGGTGCCGTGCACATGGCCTTCTTCAGGGTGTCAAAAGTGGTCTGGCATGCCTCAGTCCAGATCACCTGACAGGGCTGCTTCCTGGAAGTCAGCTCTGTCAAGGGGGCAGCAAAGGTGCCATGCCCTTTGACGAATTTCTTGTAATAACGGGTGAGACCTAAGAAGGCTCTCACCTCTGTCTGGGTCTTGGGGGTGCCCAAGCCAGAATGGTGTCAATCTTGGGTTGTAGGGGTACCACCTGGCTGCTTCCCACCTGGAGTCCCAAGTACACCACAGACCCCTGTCCTATCTGGCACTTACTGGTCTTGATAGTGAGGCCTGCGCTCTGCAGGTCCTTCAACACCTCCTGAAGATGGTACAAATGGTCTTTCTAACTGGAGAAGAAGACTGCAATTTCCTCAAGGTAGGCAGCAATGAAGTACTCCAACCCAGGCAGGATCTGATTGACCAACCTCTGGAATGTGGCAGGGGAGTTCTTTAACCCAAAAGTCATAATCCAAAACTGGTAGTGCCCTTCTTGTGTTGAGAATACTGACCTCTCTTGTGCACCTCGGTCAAGGCAATCTGCTTTACCCAGGCATAAGATCAAATGTACTGAGGAACTTGGCAGCTCCCAGCTGAATAATGAGCTCATCTGCTCGGGGGATGGGGTGCACGTCCGTCTTTGTGATGGCATTGAGCCCATGGTAGTCAACACAGAACCACTGTTCAAGTGTGACACCAGGCAGGGCAGTCTTGGGGACAAAAACCACTGGGCTAGACCAAGGACTGTTGGAGGGCTCAATCACCCCTACTCCAGCATCTTAGAGACCTTCTCCTTGTTGCTGTTTCTCGCTCTATCAGACAACCTGTAACACTTGTGCTTAACCGGGTATCTATCCACAGTGTCAATATCGTGGGTGCACTATTGAGTGACTCCAGGGATGAGTGAGAATAGAGAAGCAAACTTTCCTAGTACCTGGTGACAGTCTCTCTGGTGTTCTAGGGTCAGAGTAGGGAGAAGATCACACCCTCTACTGACCCATCCGGCTCCTTGGAGAACAGGACTGTCAGGGAGATGTTCACTCTACTCTTTCACACCATCACTCGTGACAAAGAGCATGGTCAACCTAGACCTCTTAAAATGCGGTTTGAGGCGGTTCACATGCAGGACCCTCGAAGGGTTCCTAGGAGTCTGCATGTCCACCAGGTAGGTGACATTTCTCTTGCATTCCTAACCTCAAACGTCCCAGACCAGCGGTCTTGCAGGGCATAGGGCTCTATTGGGATCATCACCCATACTTTCTGGCCAGACTGAAACTCAACCAGAGTGGTCTTCTAGTCATACCAGTGTTTTATATCCGCCGAGCCAGCTTTCAGATTTTTCTGGGCGAGTTTCCGGAAGTGGGCTGTCTGATTCCAGAAGGCCAGCATGTAATTGAGTACATCCTTGGGTGGCTTCCTAGGAGCTTGCTCCCAGCCTTCCTTTGCCAAACAGAGAGGTTCTCTCAAAGTTTGCCATACAGAAGCTCAAAGGGGCTGAAGCCAACCCCCCTTCTGTGGTAACAACGTGTAGGCAAACAGAAGGCATGGTAAGAGGACATCCCACTTACGCCTCATAGGTTCTGAAAGATCCATAATCATGCCCTTCAGGGTAAAGTTGAACCTTTCAATCAACCCACTGCACTGGTATAGGCCAGGGGTGGTGAATTTGTAGGTAGCAACGCATGCCTTCCACATGGCCTTCATGTACAGGGACATGAAGTTGTTACCTCGGTCAAATACCACCAGCTCAAAAGGGGTGCTCACAACAGGAAACAGTTGGAGAGAAGCCTTGCACCTCTTTCCAGCTTTGCCACTCGCCTGGCAGGGTTGACAAGAACTACAGTACACATCTGAGGTCTTCCTCAGTTGGGGCCAATAAAAGTTGGCGACAAGCCTGTCAAATGTCTTGTCCTGCCCCAAATGACCTGCCAGAGGGTCCTCATGAGCTAAACCCAGTAGGAAGGCTCTTAAACACTGGGGTACCGCCAGCACATGGGCTGCCCCAGTTTCAGCCACCTTAGGCTCGCTATACAGGAGCTCATTCTCCAAACAGATCAGGTGAGATCTTGAAGTGTTACCAGTTGCCTGGTCCTCAGCCTGCTGCTGAAGACTCACAAGAGTGGGGCATTCCTTCTTTGGCAGTCAGAATTCTTCCCTTGTGGGGCATCCTTCCCTCTGCCAATGGGTCAGCTCAGGCAGGTCCTCCACTTCAGCCACATTTTCCCCTGTAGGATCAGGGGAGTCAACCTAAAGCTCCGCCTCCTCCCAAACCGTGGGAGTCTCAGGAGCGGGTTTTCCATGCCGTTTGCCCCTCTTTTTCCTGGGCCACTGTTTCAGTCTCCAGGTCCTTCTGATCACCCTCTCTAGCTTCCATGGACCGTGTGGTGAGGCACACCCACTCCGGCAGTCCCAACATCTCCAAGTGCGACCTGAGCTCCACCTCCTTCCAGCCGGAATGCTCCAGGTTGTTGTCTAGAAGGCAATTAACCGGCATGGATGCATTCACAGCTACCCTAAATGAACCTGACCCCCCCTCAAAGGGACCTGAGCCACCAAACATTGGTGCTCACTGTTGTCTACAGCAACAACTTGGTGGACCACATTCCTGACTACCTGCTCTTCAGACACAAGATGAATGCGGACTGTTGTAATACTGGCTCCTGTGTTTCCCAGAGCCTCCACCCACCTGTCATTGATGGTCACCTGCTGCCTGTAATTCTTAGCCTTGGCATTATCAGGTATAAGGTTTCTCTAGAACACCTCACCCTCACCCAGGTAGACTAGGGTTACCGCTGCTGGTTCCCCACCTTTAACTGGGACCAACTCCTCTACAAGCACTACACTGGCTATCACCTGTGACTGCCCACTGGTGGGGGCCTCTTCCAGCTTGAGACCCTTGGTATCCTCGGGACTCCATCTAAAGTGTCCTTCCTGGATACAGTCAGTCAAAGCACTTCAGAGGTCAATTCCCTTTAGGCTTACCTGGAAGGAACCAACTCTTGTTTTCTCAACAGGGGGTTGGGAATCCTTAACTTGGGAACTATTTTGGGTCTCTTTAGAGAACTTCTTGCTTTTATCATGCCCCCTCTTTCTTCTGTTGGGTACCCTACCCACCTTTTACTGAGTCTCCCACATAAGAACTTTCGTGGGCCCTGGTACTCACTCAGGTGTCCTCCTCCTGGTCAAGCTTCCTGGCATCAATAAGCTTACTTGCGCAGCTCTGAAGAACACAGACTAGACACGTGCACCCACACAAACAAATTGTACAGCCCCTGGTAATCTATTTCCTCACTGTCCTGCACCAAACCATTCATTGCTCTGCAAAAAGTATCAACACACTCAAGCCAGGTCTGGGATTCAAGCTTGGCACTCTTGCTAAATTTGTTTCGGTATCTCTCTGGGGTAAGACAGTACCTAGTGATCAAGGCATCCTACATGACAGGGTAGGTAAGCTCACTTGTGGGTACAAGTGCCAACAATGTATCTCTCCCCTTACTTTAAAGTAGTTCCACAGACCTGCACCCCCAATCTCTCTCAGGGATCAGGTGTATATGAAGAGTTGACTCATAACCCTGAAACCACTGATGTATGTCATCCTCCTTGGTATGCTCTTTCCCTAGTTTCTTAGTTATGTGCACTTTAAAATGAGACAGCACTTTAGAATTGTTGCCACCATCTGGCTGGACTTTGCCTTCAAGTCTACCTCCTTCAAAGCTCGGCTCTTACGCTAGCATCATCTTTCTCTCCTCCATGGCCAACTTATCCTTTTCTGCCTCTCCGTTGAGTTTGGCTAGTTCCAACTGGAGTTCCCTCTAATGGTCCATCTTGAGCTTTCGAGCTCCATCCGATACTTCTTTGCCTCCCGCCTGTCTGGGTACAGACCCCTTGAAGAAACACTGCTGCTTGCCCTGGAAGGTGCCTTCCTACCAGATAGATCCTGATTTACAAAATCCCCATGCAGGCTCTGCTGCTCCACATCCACATTATCATTCCCATCCTATGTGTGCCCACCAGCATTCTTTTCTGCCAGCCAGGCCATCAGTGCCTTTTGGAGCTCTTCCATTATAGTTTGTGCTCTATTAGGACATTTGAGCTACTTGCAGACATTTTTGAGCTGAGTACCATATAGGCCTCTAACCTCTCCAGCTCAAACATCAAATCTGCAGCTTCAACTGCTGTCTCACTAGCCTGAGACTTAATTATGGATCAAACTCAAGAGTTGCAAAACATTTAAAAATCAAACCGTTTATACAGAAGTAGTGTAAACCAATCACTGTATGCAATGTACAATTACAAGTCCTATCCTCACCGCTGATCACCAATGTTAGAAATTGGGTGTCTGGTTGGCAGTGGTTTGTACCCTGTCCAAGTAGGGCCACTCACTCTAGTCAGGTTAAGGGAGTCACACAGCTAAGATAACCCCTACTCACCCCCTTGGTAGCTTGGTACGAGCAGTCAGGCTTATCTTAGAGGCAATGTGTAAACTATTTGTACGTACATACGCACAGTAACACAGAGAAAACATGACAAAAGGAGTCCACACCGGTTTAGAAAAATAGCCAATTTTGATCTAAATACAACAAAACCAAAGTGTCTAAAATCCAACCTGCACAAGTCAAAATATCACTTTTAAACAATTAAGCAACTTTACACAATTGACATCAATGGATGTGTTTGTTTAGAACAAAGTATCTTAGATGCGTCAAAAATCAAAGATGAGGCAAGGTACAGGGAGGTGAGGCACCAGAAAAGCAAAAGGGAAGGTTTGGACCTGGCAAGTGGGTGCACCTGCCAGGTCGACTTGGAAGTTTCAAACTGCTCACACCGACAATGCAGTGGCGGGACTGAGACATGTTTGCAGGGCTACTTATGCTGCAGGTCCACTAGTAGCATTTGATTTACAGGCCCTGGGCACACCCTGTGCACTTTACCAGGGACTTACTAGTAAATCAGATATGCCAATCATGGACAAACCAATCACCAAACCAATGTAGATAGGGAGGGCTTGCACTTTAGCACTGGTTAGCAGAAATAAAGTGCCCAGAGTCCTCAAACTAGCAAAAACGAAATGCAGCACACAATCAAAACAGGAGGTCAGTGGCAAAAAGACAAGGGAAACCACCACAAAAGATGCCAGGTTTAACAGGGTGCATTTTGATTGTTTGGAGGGTGACGATGAGTCCAAGAAGGGTGGCACCAAAGGAGGGTGAGTTGAAAGGTATATGTCACAAGACTTTCCCAGTAGGACACCCGAAAACTAGTATCTGGTGTAGCTTTCCAGGCATTCTGCAAGGAATTTTGTGAATTCCCAAAAGTAGTAAATCAGCACAGGTTCATAGGACTAGTACTACTGGTTTAGATTTACTACTTTTCTATGGGAATGGATTCTGCGCATTTTCTGAGATCATAAGTGGCATTTTAGGATATCTAGATAGTTTTTTGGCCTTCAGCCTGACATTTTTGAGCTTTTTCTGTATTTGTATTATTTTTAAGCATATGCAGGGTTTTCTTCACAGCAGATTCAAAACGGAAAGATTCAGCAAATACATTGCTTTGCCAACATTCCAAATGGGTAGACGTTTGTTATAACAGCAACACTACCTCCCCCACCCAATCAACCCATGCCAGATTAAGATTGATCTATTTGGACTGTTAATCCTCGGGAACCCTTGGCACTCCAGAGTTAAAACAAGCATTGGCATAGCCAATAGGTCTCGCCTTTGGGACCATATAAGTGCATAACTAAATACTTATAAGGTCCCAAAAGCGAGACCTATTGGCTATGCCAATGCTTGTTTTAACTCTGGAGTGCCAAGGGTTCCCGAGGATTAACAGTGAAAGTAATCGCGGTAAAGCGCGGCGCGCGCGCCCGCGCACATGCACTGTAGCTCTAGGCTGGCCCGGTAGCACTTTTTGGAGCCCTCTCAATAAGTCTCGCCAGACCAGCGCATGCGCTGGGTCAGGCGAGACCTAAAAACACAACTTCACTTGCTTTGCCCTTGAGAAAATGTTGGGAACAACACCTAATTAGAAGAAAGATTGCCATTTAAAAAAAAATATAACTGCTGTTAGTTTGTCCTGGAAAGAAAATGCGTTCTACCTCTTATATATAAATATATAAACCACACTGGCTCAAATCCAAAGGGCAAAGGGCAGAAGATCAGACCGAAAGCTAATCTTGGGAAAGCTGTTTGTGTGCATTACCTAACTGTCAGGAGAGAGGACCCAAATGTAGATGCAAAGGTATCTTTTATACACATCTTTCCTGTTTATGCCTTTTATGTACACCACATACAATGCAAACTTCAGCTTTTGACTCCTTTACATTACACTCTTTTATAAGGATACAGCTTAGCTCTGGTAATGCAGGCTGTTCGACAAAGTGACATTGCTCACAGCTTCCTTCCATAATGTTGTAGTCCAAGAGTTTGTTCATTATGGTATTTTGTTTCTTCGACAGCTGGCAGCAACACACACTAAGTCACCCAACTATTACCAAGCACTTCCTCTAACAAAAAAGCTGCATGTATTAGCTTTGCCATTGCATGTTTAAAAAAAGTTCAACCAATTGAATTTACCAATGTTTATTTCATAGTTCATATCCCTTTCTGCGATTTCAGTCTCTAGCCACTATCTTAAAATAAATAGGCCTGGGCGCTATTTTTGTTATGTAACTGATATCTAGTGAAATTCACATTTGTTGGGTTTTTTTCTTCTATATTTTGATTTTTTGCATAGTTTTGCCAGCGGGAAACTTTTGCAAAGAGAAAATGTGTTGTGTGAACTATGAATTATTGACATATGCCACAGCCAAGATACAATTTCTGTTCATAACTGGTCTCCTGTCTCTAAATTGTGTGACTTTTGTACGTGAGGTATACCTGTGCACACAGTTTTCATGCAGATAACTAGACAAATGCATTTAGCTTAATATGAATACTTTTACATGAAATCTATGCATGGAAAAATACTTGGTCATTTCACCCAGCCCTTTAGGTAATTAGCTAGTTTTATAATTCAAGTGCAGTAAATACACCACACTTGTTTTTCTACAGGCTGTTGTATCATCTGTTTAAAGATTTGCCGGTGTTGCACAATCAGGTGCTACAAATAGTTTACTTGGAAGGGTTCCTTGGCTTTCTGGTCAGTAGGATTGAAAAAATGATAAGGTCTCTGCATTGTCTCTCGTGGTTCAGGAGGTGACTCTAGGGAATATCAAAAAGGTTTCCTTAAACATAAAAGAAAGCAGTTTGGTTATGGCAACCTGTGCTTAAACCAAGAGTGTTTCTTTCAAATGAACATTTACCCTTTTTAGGTCATCGCTGTTGTGAAAGACATATTGTGGGCTTACTAAAAACATACAGGGTCTTGGAGCCGGCCCATTGCTTATCATTAGATGGTTTTCCTGTCACTTTCCTCTGCCTGCTTCTCATCCATTTCCCAGCTTGTCAATCTTGTGTTTGTCTCTCCAATGTAGCATAGCCTATTTACCATCTCTTTTGATTGGTTGGCTTCTATGTTTCCCCTGCTTTCTGTTCAAGTACTACTTTTATCTTTTTGGTCGAACTCTCCATGACAGTGCATGTGTTTTCCAGTTGTCTCCCTTTTTCACTGTGTTGCTCTCTGTCACTCGTGTGCTGCTCATTGCCCCCTCCGTTTTGTGCCCACTCTTGTGTCCTCACCCATTGCTTTCTCTCCGGTGTGCTTCTCCCTCACCTGCAGCATGTTGCTCTTTCTACTCAAGTGCTCCCAAATTGCTCTTTGTGACGTCTACTTCAGCCCGCACCCAAATTTCTTCCACCCTCTCGTTGCTTCTGTCACCCTGTTGTTTCCCTCCCACCCACTTTTGTGTGTTTTTCCAAGTTGGATCACTAACTGCAAAGAACAGAAGCAGCTGTGACATTTTGTGGGAACACTTCTACAAAATAAAGCAGCTGACCACATCAAAGTTTTTTTTTTGGGGGGGGCAGTGCAGCATGTCTAAAAACTATAGGAAAAAGCCAATAGATCCCATCTATTCATATTGTGCTAACCATTTAGAACAGAGAGTGATGCATTAAAACACACACAAAAATGTACCACACCCTTGGTTTACTACCACCAAGATAGCAATAACTTAAATATTTTGGAATACAGACATGTCTACTTTGCACACAACACCCCAATAATACAGCTATAACTGGGTGATTCTAAAATTCTGCAAAAGTGGGCTATGGGTTAAAACAAAAAATAAATAAAAGAACCTCCTGGAGTGTTAATAGTCAAGTTCATTAAACATATACAGGGGATATTTAGACCCATCCATTAAAAAGTGCAAAAACAACCCCATGCAAGTAATATGTATAACCAGTAATGTGCTTTTGAAACTAGTCATGACTTTGGGGGTGAATAAAGGGGAATTAAGTGACCACACAGGTTTTACCCATGTTATTAGCCTTTGCATACTGTTTTGCATAAGCAATTACCACCACCTGGTGGTAATGTGTCGACAATCACTACCATCTTTTGGCATCTAGTTGCACCTGCTAGCAAATGCCATTTCAACAAGCATTTGCAAAGCCAATAGATTAGACGTTTGTACTGCTTGCTATGGGCTTTGCTAAGACTTGTTTGTGTACTGAGGAGCAATTACAGATAAAAGCATCTGAAAATGGATGCTACAGAAAATAACGCAATATTTGTTTCTGTAACATCTATTTTTCAAATGCTTTGCAAATTCTTTATTCCCAGTGATACCGGTCTTCTTGTAGACTGTAAATATGTCCCTCATCCATTTCAGTGAAGGTGGAATGACATACCTAAAAAGGCAATATTATAAGAGAGACAACAAAGTACTCCTGAGGGCTGGTCCAAGATGTGATTGTCACAAGCCGATAGTTAAAGGTTCGAAGGCAAAAGAAGCAAAAGACTGAAGGAGGCTGACCTAAAGTCCCTTAAGGTAGAGAATACAATATGTCAGCCATGAACGACACAAGTGTAATACAAGTAACATAACTTGGACTCAGCTCCTAAGTACAATCATTGCTAAAACAGCACACATTCTATTTGCACACATTTGTGCACTTCTTCACAGGTCTAAATGCTGCTATTACTGTTTGATTTCCATCTATTCAGATACCTGTCAATTGGGGGTGTTCAGAATTGCTGTCTGGTAGACATGCACATACGTATATGTCATTAGTTTATGGATAAAGGTTCAGAGCTGTATCATCAAGCATTTTTGACAAACACTATGTCATGCACTCGGTGGTAAAATAATGTAGTAATGTGTGACAAGAATGTTTGTGCACATTTATTGTGTGACATTTTGTTGTGGTGGGGATGTGTTCTATTGTTTTTTGTGCTGCATTACTGAAATGGGATATGTTTTACAGTGGATGTTGTTTTGCCTTTTTGTTAAAATTGTTATGTTGTGTAGTGCACTATAACGTTATGGGCCCACATGCATCAAAGCAAAAGCCAGTCGCAAACGGGCAGATTCTCAGAATCTGCCCCTTTGCGACTGGGATTTTTGCATTTGGGATGCATCATCCCAAATGCAAAAATCGCAATTTAAGGAATCTCTAAATTGCGATTCCTTAAATTGCTATTGCATTTAAGGAATCCCAAATTGAGATTCCTTAAATGCAATGCATGAAAGTTTAAAAATTAGCGATTTCGCTAATAGGGGGAGCAAATTACCATGAAGTTGAACTTCATGGTAATTTGCAAAACTTTGAAAAATGCACTAAAGTGCATTTTTCAAAGTTCCATTGTACACACACACATGCCCTTGGGGCATGTGTGTGTGCAAGATGTATTCATATGCAGATTTCAGGGGTGCACCAGGGTGTCTTTTTGATGCCCTGGCACCCTTGAAATAGCATGAGCAATTTGCGAGTCTCTAATTGAGATTAGCAAATTGAGAAAGTCTTCCCATTGATTCCTATGGGCCTCAAGGCCCATAGGAATCAATGGGGAGGTATTCCTTAATTGCGACTCGCAATTTGCGAGTAGCAATTAAGGAATGTTTACAAATCGCTATTTTGTAAGCGATTTCTACATGCATAGCCTTTTGCTATTCCTTATTAGCAAATCCTTATTTTTCGCTATTAAGGAATCGCAAATGGCATTGTTGATGCATGTGCCAGGTAGTTGTTTTGTGTGTTACTGTGCTCTGCTGTTTACGTTAGATGTGTCAACAAATGCTGCTATATGTCCAGGCACAAGCAGCACATGCCTTTAAAGCTGTGACAAGCAACCATCTACTACTGTCAAAGGTTGTAAAACTGCGCTGCCTGATTTCTCAACTATATACAACATCAGTCCCTAAACTGTGGCAGAGACAGTGTCTTCTTATATTAGCACTGAGGCTTAGGTACAGTATAAGTAGAATGTTATCTAGTTCATCCATAACCACTTTGTATTCTCTACATCTATGAAGGTTCTGTGATTTTTAATCTGAGGCAGTTACGCCCTGACTGAGAAGCTACCAAGAAAGGTTGATGGTCCATTGCTGTAAACCTGAAACAGAAAAGTACACTGGCTTGTTCCCCTTATAACAGAACTTAACACTGGCAACGAGTGCCTGTTTGGGATGGTTGTTTTCAAAGGACCATCAACCCACTCAAAAGTAATAAACCTACACATTTAGCTTAATGCAGGAAGGTATTTCTGCAGAGAATTTAGCTTACTTGGTTACTGGAGGATTTCGCGCTGTGTTACAACATTATGCTGGAGGTTCTGGAGCACTCATTTGGCATGTGCAGGAGAATCGTGATATTGTCAAATGGAGCGACAGAGCTGTGCTCGGGGTGATCTCCACTTTGAGAATGATGATATCGACATGAACAGCAGCGGCCTAGTAGCCATGTAGGAATGTGTGGTGTTGTGTTGTGATGCTCCATGGCCATTTTGGGCTGGGAGGCAAGGAGCAGTTGTTTTCCTGAGGCGATAGAGCTCAGCGTAGAACAGCATGAGTCATCTTCTAATGACGCGCAGATAGAAATCAGCACAGTCAAATATGAGCCATCTTGCACCAACATGGTTGACAGAGGGGTCAATGCAGGAGGTATTCTCTGATAAGGGTGAGCCTATCTTGTCCTGGAAGCAATGGAAGCAAATATTAGATTCCTATGTGCTTGCAATACAGGTGGAAATGTTTTCTGCGGTTCGCAGACAAGCAACTTTGTTTCAAAATCTGGGAATGGAAGGTAAAAATTTGTATGAGAGTCTGGATGAAATTGTTATGGGACAAGGAGAAGGTGAGCCTACTAATGTTTACAAAATTACGGTATTGATGTTGGAGAATCATTTTGTCTCACAAATCAACGTGGTGTTAGAAAGGCACAAGTTGTTTACTAGACTACAGGGGAAACATGAAAAAATTGGCAGTTATGTTGTGTCCTTTAAGACATTGGTACTCACATGTTATTTTGCACAACTCACCGACACATTGGTCAGGGACCAGATCATTAGGTGTACCATTAACATAAGGATACAAGAGAAACTTCTCACAAAAAAATCCTGACTTGAAGGACACAATCACCATAGTAGAAGATATGGAAAATATTAGTATGTGGGGGCGTGAACTACGTGATGAAAAGCGGAAGGATGCCTGGTCACTGGATGAAACAGTTCATGACGTTAAATTGTTGGGCAAGACTATGGACAGAGAAGGAGACAAAAGGTCAGAAACCAAAGGAAAAGAAGTAGAAAATAAATTTGGAACCAAAAAAATGTTACAAGGAGAAAACCCCATCTCTGTTAAGAATTTTAGTATGAAATGTTTTCGATATGGTAGTGAGGGGCATCTTTCCAACAGTCCTGGGTGTTTAACAAGAGTTGCCACTTGCAAAAAATGTGGCAAAAAGGGGCATTATGCTTGTGTGTGTAGAGGAACAAAATCACAAAGGGGCCTATTACGATGCCGGTCAGATGAGCGTCTGACCGACACCATAGCGGAAGCAGGACCACCTTACAAGGTCCCGCTTCAATTATTTGGATGCGACCGCCTTCATGGCTGTCGGAGAGTCTATACTTTCCATTGTGGCTTGTGCTGTGAGCCACAGCAGAAGCCGCAATAGAAAATATACACTTGAAAAACATCCATGCACTGTGTGGCAGGCAGCATGTGATGCCTGCCACATGATGCATAGATGTTTAGGGGGTACCAGAGGTGCCGCTCAGGGCCCACAGCGGAGGGCCACAGGGGAGAGGGACCCTGCTAGGGGCCTCAAAAAAGCCTTTTTGAAAGTTTATTCATGTCGGAAGAAACAACATGAAAAAGGTGGTGGAAAGGTGGATCGTAATCCCCGCGGTGGTACCTGAGAAGGCAACGCCTCCATTGTGGGGAATGCGATCCATCTGACTGGCCCAACGGGCTTCTTGAACCCATTGGAAGCTGTCGGTCAGTCTTCCACCACTGCGGTCCGACTGACCACAGCGTAATGCGGCGGTCTGACCATGGCCGCAGATGTTGGAGGGAACTACACTGACATGCCGTCAGTGTTGGTCCCACCAACATCGTAATGAGGCCCTATGTGTGAATTGTGTGGAGATGGAGGAAAGGTTTGTGTTGAGTGTGAAATATGATGGGTTAGTTGATGCTGACCCCAAAGAAATGCAGAAGTGTGAAATTTCTGTAGGGGGTAAAAGTATATTTGTGCTTGTTGATTCTGGTTCTCCATATACCATGATTGGGGATAAGAACTTGGAGACTATGTTTTGTAGCGGCAAGATTATACTACGGACATCTGATATCCATTCAGCTGGTTACGGAGGAGTAAAGCACTAGCATGTATACTCTCAGTGCCCTCGGGGGGCCTCCGCACTTCGGCGCTTCCAAACTGGCACAGTGAGTAAAAACCAGAAAAAGGGATATCACCATAATTACAAGGATGTCCCAGACTCTAGGTGCTACATGATCACATAAAACAAATACAATAATAAAAAGACTACATGATTGAAAGATAACCCTATTCTCCCCTCAGCATTGCAGTAGTAATCAGAAATCCATGTGAAGATGAACTAATTCACATGGCTGCAAATAGTATAAACCCTATCAACTTTTTTCTGAAGAAGTAGTTTCAAACTCTTATGGCTGTCTATGCACGCAAACATGTGTTTAGGTCTGCCTGAGTTAATGGGCTGTATCTGTTATGGCAGGCTATTAACTCAGTGTGTTGGACGTAAACTCTCATAGTGTTTTGACTGTAGGAACAGGGTGGACACTCTCAAGGTGCTTCTTAACTGTAGCCCTTTGGATAGCCAGGTAATGGATTTTGTTGTCAAATAGAGGATACAGGAATCTACAAGGCTGTAGCAGAGCAGTTATTGTACGGCTATGCACTGCTTCATATATGAACTGGAGATGTTGAGAGAGATCTGCAAATGGCACCCAGTCATGGTGATTACAAAGTCTTTCAACATGGTACAAGAATGACTGTACTTGACTCATGGAAGAAGGAATAATTAAATTATGTCTATGAGGTCACATCAAGTGTAAGTGGAAGGACAGCAGAGAGAAATGAGAAAGCCTAACCCCATTGACTATGTTTTGGAGCGACAAGATTATACTATGGACATCCGATATCCATTCAGTTGGTTACGGAGGAGTAAAGATGGTCATTGTAGGATACTCGGTGATGAAAATTAAATTCTCTGACAATGAGACGGCAAGGAAAGTATATTTGCCAAAAAAAGAAGAGACAACCTTTTGGGATGGAGGCATCAAAGATATATGGGTATAACTCGGAATCCAAATGCACAACAAAAGGTACAATTGTTAGCAACTGAGGAGTTACCATATGAAAGTGCATCTAAGTATTAAGATGTATTTGGTGATGAACTTGGCCTACTTAAGAATTTTGAACATAAGATTGAGTTAAAGAATGGTATTGTGCAGTGTGTTTCAAAGATGAGGAAGGATCCTCACATGATGCTGGGTCTTTTGGAACAGGAACTCAATAAATTGAGGGAGAATGGAGTGATTGAAGAGATAGAAAGTTCTGAATGACTTGCTCCAATAGTTTTGTCCCCAAAGGACGTTGATAAACAAATTTGAATATTTGTTGATTTGAGGGGGTTGAATAGACACATTTGTGTCGACAGACCGCCATTCCCAAATATTTCAGAAATATTGACCTTGATCAAAGATGCAAAGGTATTCAGAGTCATGAATTTGTCCTCCGCATATCACCAGGTTTTGCTTCATCCTGATTCCCAACCTTTGGCATTGTTTGTGACCCCACTAGGTGCTTTTAGGTTTATCAGAGCACTATTTGATCTAGCCTCGGCTGTGGCATGCTTTCAGAGGGTCATGAAGAAGGTCATGGAAGGGTTAACCAAAGTATTATTTTTCCAAGATTACAAATTAGTTTATGACAAGGATGTACTGGAGCATGATGAAATTCTGGGAATGGTATTGAAACAGTTGCAGAACACTGGTTTGGTTAAAAAGAAAGAGAAATGCAGATTTAGAGTATCATCAATGACCTATTTATGGCATACCATTTCAGGGGAAGGAATAAGCCCGAAACTTGATCTGGCCAATAGCATTGTTGGACCTCCCACACCAAAATCAAAGATCAAGTGCATTCCTTCCTGGGACTAGAGGAGTTTTGTTCCATGTTTATTTTCAGTTTTGCTAGTTTGTCCCAGCCGTTCAGGATTTTATTGAAGAAGGGTTCCCATTTCAGCTGGATGGATAAATGTGAGCAAGCTTGTGGAAACATCAAGAACATTATTGGGAAGATGCCAACACTTGGTTATTTTGATGCTTGCAAGAGCATGGTTCTTTCAACTGATGCCAGTATCAAAGGGCTGAGTGCAGTATTGGCTTGAATGCTCGACGGTGAGTTTAAAGTGGTGGCTTTTGCTTCTCGCTCATTGAATGGTGCGAAGAAACATTATTCGGTCATTGAGTGCGAGGCATTCGCTGTGTATTGTGCAGTTCTCCACTTCAAATTTTTCTTGTGGGGGATACCTTAAACAGTCAAATCGAATAATTAGCCACTTTCTTGGATTTTCATGTGTAGGGAGATGGAGAATTTGTCCCCTAGGATCAAGAGATGGACAGAAAGGTTGTCTTTATTTCAATTTTACTGTTGAGTATGTACCTGGGTCTAAAAACAGCATTGCGGATTGCTTATCAAGGCTGTCCATTGATCAGGGGAGAGATAGGATTGAAAACGGTACAGTAGGCTGGATGGGTGAATCTGCGCCAGATGATAATGAGTGGGTAGTGGCCAATTCAAATAATTCAGACAAGTTGTAGTGTAGTTCCTATTTCCCTAATAGGCTCTGCGCATTGGAATAATATACCCTATAGATTTGGCATAGGACTGGGGTTAGTATGCCCCTATCAAGTACATTAAACTTAATTACTTTGTGCCAGCTAACTCAGAGGCCACTAGAAACTCCTTGTAAACAAGAAGGGAGTAGTTTCTGACAACCGCATAAACATGACAACTTTGTTTCCCTATAGAATCGTAACACTCAGAATCGTGGAAACAACAGATAAAAGTTTCACTCAGTTAATCGTGCATGCTTAGTTTCTTCAGAGTTATATAGAAAGAATAGACGGGCTTTCAATAAAAAGGATTTATTGAACAGTCTGGTTTCTCGTGTATGAGATTTGAGCTGTTATAGTCATAAGACAGTATGCGAGATATATTATGTACAGCGTGAGCAGTAGAAAGAAATAATACTGCGCTAGCACTATCTTTTAGCTATGACACATATATTCATATACATAAATAACATAAGCTAAAAATGCGAGTACTCATAAGATTCTTCTGTAACTAGTTCTACCCCAGTGTACCTAACCTAAGTGTAGTACAATGTAAGAAGTAGGTTATGTATTCCATAGTATGGTAGGCTATAGTAGGGTATGCTACAGTCTAGTATGCCAAGTCTGATATGCCAAGAGTCCCTCTAGGTTCTAGTCAGCTCGATACCTTGAGAATGAGAGAGGTGGGAATCTCTTTCCAGGTCTCGAACTCTAACACCCCGCGAAGGGAGTCAGAACACTGGAAGCTGGATTCTCTGCGAGCAGGGATGAGAGCGTCTCTTATCAGTGCGTCAGGCCGGGACACGGGCTCCTCTAAAGACGAGGTCCCCTCCTACTTGCTTGGACACTGGAAGGTATATTTATACTTGGTAGGTGCCTTGGAATGTTAGCATTGACGTAAAGTCGGGCAGAGGAAGACGTCAGGAATAGCGGTTCATGCATAATAAATGAGTTCTTGGACAAATCAATAATCCTGTGCTAGGGGAACTCCCAAGAGCTTAAGAGTCTGGTTTCTAAGACCTCGTTGTGACGTTGGGGTGGACGGATGTAGGTGACCATGCCTATATTTGGGTAGCATGGCTAATGCCTAAATAAGGACTGGGACATTATGCCTATGTCAGGGCAATGCGAATTGTGCCTATATAAGGACATGTTTCAGGGAAACCTATATACGGACACCTAAAGCGGAATACAACACCCACTCCACTTTCAAATGAACTATAATACTAAATGCTAAACATGAAATGCTAAACATTAAACTGAGTACCACATGTTGCTAAAAAACATTTGTAAAAGCATACTGAAAGAAGTTTGTTTAAAAATCTTTTGCTAAACAGTTAATGCAAAGGTCCTGTACATTTTAAAGCAGATTTTCTTCCTAAGCATATATCGGAAATAAATGCAATATGAACAGGGCTGGACTGCCTACCGGGCGTTTTGGAATTCCGCCGAGCAGGGGGCTGATTTCACTGCGGTGGGGGCTGATTTTGTTCATGGAGACCTGCGTGTACTTCGAAATAATTAAAGCAAAACAAATTTCGTTCAGTACACGCAGGTCCCCATCAACAAAATCAGCCCCCAGCTCAGCAGCATTCCAAAACGCCCGGTAGTCAGTCCGGCCCTGAATATGAATGAATAAAATATATACATATGACGAAATGGTTGACAAATATTCCAAAAACCAAAGCTATTTCATAACCTGATACTTAATGAAATTGTGGTAAATAAGATGACAATGTGTCCCTGGAAGTATTCAAAGAAGTCTGTTCTATAGGAATAGTTCTACTGTAAGCAGATTTAATTGCCATGTATTTCCAATTTTTAAAAAAATAATCAATTTTAGGAAGAGTTTCAAGTTTTGTTCTGTTTTGAAAATATGGAGGCCAAATTCATTGCTTCCCAGGGACACTGTGAGCCGAATCAAAGTTAGTGTATGGGTCTGGTGAAAACATGAAATCATCTACTCTTGTAGACAAAAGATCGTCTACCGATGTCGGTGATAGTTGGAACACATCGTTTAGAAGGTTAACTGCACAGAGATGTGAAGCATCGCCTTCAGCATGGGATGCCGCAGCAATGTTCGCGTCCATTGTTACCTGTGTGCCTGTTGATCCATCTCGTACCTCAGCAGCAGCAGGAAACGTCTGTGAGATCTCAACGAATATCAGGATTGGTAGCCTCTGGGGACAACACAGAGCATGGGCCGTTATCGGGTCCAGCAGAGTATCGATATCTGTTGGCATGACTGATGGGAGTGTTGGGAGTGTTAGACAGATGTCTAGCATGCATTCTTCACCGCAAAGCAGGCAGCGTAGAACAGGTAAGATGCAATCTTGCCAGATTGGTCTAAATGACAGAAACCATGTTGTATTAAGTTCCCGTAGACGAGGTATGCCCAAAAGTTGCACTATGCGCTCACGGCACTTCCGTTCTAGGAGAGCTTTCTCCAAGTTGCTGGGAGTGATGCCAGTGGATAGGCTTGCCATAGCGTAGTAGTAGGAATAGAAACAGGATTCCTGCAAAGAGTGCTAGAACTAATGGCAGACCACCAAACACCGAATGCACAAAGTTTGGAATGATTCCGAGGACTGGCCTGAAAAGGTGTTAATGGTCATGAACATATGGTCTTAAATACATGTACAACCCCGCTCGTATCAGATATGTTTAAGATACGTCCCATCATTTCTATGAAATGTATAGGGCAGATTGTACGAATTAGAGCCTGTATCTGAGCCGAAGTCCTTCCAATTTGTAGAACATAGGTTTCTTTGGCTGAGGTCAAAGACACGGTCTGTTGCAAAAGCATGGCTTTCATTCTGCTTAAAGTATCAAAACGTATAAAAGAAACATTCAATGAAGGCCATAGAGGCGACTCCCTGACTGTGTCTATTTGGGGGAACAATACTTGCATACAACAAGTAACCCTGGAGCTAAACTTTACCAGATATGGGATTCCTGGCAACATGCCACAGCAACTTTGATCTATCAACGAGGTAACTCACGTTAGAAAGTTGGGCAAACGCTGGATTAATCACAGCAGCTGGTGTACCCTGCAGATGGCAGGACACATTTGCCACAGAACCATTACAAGCCCCGTGTAAAGAAATGTCCTGACAAATGAGAGATCCGCTCAGTGCATTTTCACAGTGTGTACTGCTTAGAAACACTTCACGACCCCCACTCCAACATCTGTATTCGTAAGGTAAATCCCAGGATGTTTTAATGTATTCCTTACCCAACCTTTCATATTTGCCTGCTTGCATTTGTTTGAGGCAATACTGAAAATGAAAAGTAGTGACAGGCAGAGTTATTTTGCCATGGATAAGCCATTCTGTAGCTGTTTTTTCTGCTACCGTAAATGGTAATTTTTCCAGTTTTTCAATGCTCAGCACTGTATACTTTCCGCCCCTTTGTGCCAGTTCAATCTGTTTATCCATGAGATTGTATTCTGAAAACAGAGACGATGTGTTGATAAAACACCAAGGCACATAGCCTGCACGCAAGGATTGCAGCGTCCAACCTAATAACATAATAGAACGTAACTGAGATTGGTCTTGTTTTTACATAGCTAAATCCTGTTCCAGTATGTCAATAGCAGAGGATACAATGTTGTCCAGTGAATATATTCTGGATGACAAAGTAGTTAACCCATTGTCAACCACAGTGAGAGATTTCTCTAAGGTAATACGATCAAGCTCACGTATTCTTTCTGCGGCCTCTGCCTGTGAAACCTTCCATATTTCATTATAAGCAGCATAAATGCCGGCATATATGAAACGTTTTTTTTTTTTTTTTTTTTTGTCAAACCATTTTTATTGCAGGACCAAGTACAGCTTACAGCAACCAGGATGCATGTCAATAATGCAGGTTTCCCATCCTCCCCTTAATCATTAATCCGTGTAGTATACACAGCCGTACTGCCCACATCCCAGAGGCCGGGCGGCGTCATATAGAAACACGGCACATTAATACGAAACTGTCAGGAGCATACTTCCGGTGAAGAACCCCGCTGCCCGCTTTTGATCGCTGTCCCTCTGCTCCCCTAACTACCTACAGAACTTACAACCTACTTTCAGCAAACCTTAAACTTGAAAACTCCCCCTCCACCCACCCCTCCCTAGTGCCCTCCCGATTGCGCCTGGTCAGGAACATATAGCATGTGTGGCGGGTAACAGGAAAAATGGAGTAATCCCTAATCGTGCGTGCTTGGCAGGGGGGCCAGTGGTACGACTTCGTCCGCTGCTTCCTCAGAGCTCTCACCCTCCTCCCCACTGGCTGGGCTATCTCGCAGGGCCTGCACCATCACCTCCCATACCATTGCCGCCGCCTGAGCCCGGTCGTCCGGTTTTCGGTGAGCTAGTTGGTACCTGAGTGTGCTCTCGCTAGCCGCCCATTTGAGAAATTCATTGAGCCATCGCCGGTGTGTAGGCCCCGCCTTCGACTTCCACCCTTTCGTCACCTCTCGCTTAGCTAGGAGAAGGCCCATGTCTATAAACTTGCTGGACATTTTATTCTTGGGCGTGTGCGGGAACCAGTGGAGTATACAAACGGCCGCGTCGTATTGTAGGTCCCTATCTGCTACGTCATTCAACGTGTCGCCGACCCCCTCCCAGTACTCCTGCAGGTTTGGGCAGGTCCTCAGCATGTGGACCAGGTCCGCTCCCACTCTATTACATCTAGGGCACGCAGCTTCCGCGGCTCCAAAATATTTCCTAATTTTTCCTGGGGTAAGGTATGCCCTATGGAGCACATAAAAATGTATCAATTGGAATCGCGCATTTCTCGTGCTTTTTCTGGCTCTGCGCACCAATTGCGCCCAAGTGGTGTCAGGGATGTCCACCTGCAGATCCAGCTCCCACTTGTTTTTTAATGCAGTTAGGGGCTGGAGTGTCTCCCTCACCATCCGCGAGTAAAGGCACGTCACTGCCTTAAAGGTGCCAGCCGACATCATCGTATATTGGCACACCTGTGTCGTTGTAGGTTCAACTAGGCCCTCGCCCCAGTGCGCCTGTATAGCCCTCACCACTGCCGCATGCAAGAGGTAATCCCCTCTCGGGAGGTCGTAGCGATCCCGCAGAGTCTGGAACGGGGACAGCACGCCATCGTCATACAGGTCCCCCAACATCTGCAGGCCCGCCTCCTCCCATAACTGCAGCCTCGACCAATCACCCCCATGAGGGAGTGCCGTCACCATGCCCAGTGGGATTTCGGGCGCATATGGGTGTCTGACTCCAGCTCTCCTCTGCGAGCTATTCCAGCATAGACGGAAGGTGCGCTCTTCTTGGGTCAGATCCCCAGGTGCCAGCCTCTGCTGGAGGGCGATGTAAGCTAGGACATGGCGGGGAGTTCCAGCGTCCCTCTCACTCTCCGGGCCACGGTATACTCTCGCTATTTCCTGCGTGAAAGACTGCAGCTGCGCGGCCAAGTAGTAGAGCTCGAAGTTTGGGACCGCCAGGCCCCCGTCGTCCTTTGGACGGGTCAGCGTCGTGAGCGCTACTCTGCGTCTGCCTGAACCCCACAGGAAGGATATTATTAGAGACCTGAGGTGTTTAAAAATCGCTCCAGGCACCCACACTGGAAGGGTCCGGAAGAAATATAGCAAGCGGGGCAAGGCGATCATCTTCAGTAGGGATATGCGGCCCGCCACTGACAGTGGCAGGGTAGCCCAGAAAGACATGCACCCCTGTAGGGCCCGGATGCAACGCCCTATGTTGCCCTCCAGCAAGTCCGGGGCATCATGATAAATGTGCACCCCCAGATAGTCGAGGCAGCGAGGCTCCCATCTAATCGACTGGCAAGCGGGGGGCTGCGCCTCCGCGTGCCGCAGGGGGAACAGGCAGGTCTTGCTCCAGTTAACTCGGAGACCAGACACTCTTCCAAAGCGTTCCAGGAGCCTCTCCGCACCCCTCACCGCACTGTCGGAGTCCTCCAGGAAGAGAAGGAGGTCGTCTGCGTATAGCGATATATAGTGGCGGTGCCCTCTAAAATCCAGCCCGCCGAAATGGTTGCCCAGTCTAGCCATAGCCGCCAAGGGCTCTATCGCTAATGCGAACAGCAGGGGGGATAGTGCACAACCCTGCCTGGTGCCGCGATCTACTTCAAACTGCTGCGAGACCAACGTACCCACTTTGACGCGTGCCTTCGCCGAGGAATAGAGCACTTTCGTCCAGTGTATGTACTTATCTCCCAGACCGAATCTCCGCATCACCTTGAACAGGTATTCCCATTCAAGGCTATCGAACGCCTTTTCAATGTCGATCGACAGTACTAGGGGCATCCGCGCCTCGGGCGGGGGATCATTTACCAGTCTGATCAACCGCCGGATGTTGTGGGTGGTATTGCGGGTGGGTATGAACCCAGATTGATCCTTGTGGATCAACTCTTGCATGTGGCGCAACAGTCTGGTCGCCAGGATGGTGCTGAGGATCTTGTAATCGGTAGTGAGCATTGACAGGGGCCGGTAGGACGCGGGGTCAGCGCTCTCTCTGCGTGGTTTTAATAGGGGGATCATTATGGCCTCGCGCATGGAGCGCGGGAGCCGTCCTCTGTCCCTGGCCTCATTGTAGACAGTTTGAAGCCGGGGAGCCAGCTGCTCCAGGTACTGACCGTAAAACTCTATGGGGAGGCCGTCTAGGCCCGGAGTTTTATTACGGGCCATCCGCTTTATAGCTCCTTTGATTTCCGCCAATTCGATTTGGCCACCTAGGGTGTCTGCATGCTCCTGGTCCAATCGTGGTAGACGCAACTCGTCCAGGTACGCCTCTACCTCTTCGCCCCGTGCTAGAAGCGCACTCTTGTACAAGCGCACATAATAGGACCGAAAGCCGTCCAAGATGGCTGGTTGCGTGGTACCTACACGGCCCTCCCCGTCCCGCAAAGCTAAGATGGGCTGACTGTGTCGAGTAGGATTCGCTAACCAGGCCAGCAGCGTCCCAGCCCTATCCCCCTCGGCGTGCGTTTTAGTCAGGTACGTTTTATAATCGAAGCTACGAAGCCGCTCAACTTCCACCGCCACTGCCTCGCGCGCCTCACAAAGCCTACCCTGCAGTAAACGTTTTTGATGCGGTTTTCTCGGTCCTAGCAAGAAATCCCTAAGGTCTGCATCTTCTTTAAGTAAAGATAAGTGTTGTTTCACATCCTCAAGCGTAGATCTTTGTAGCAAGTCAAGGCACAATTTTCCCACTCTGTATGTTGTTACAGCCCCCGGGTGCTGTTGTTGAACATAACGTGGGTCTGTCCTATGGATGGTAAAGCCCTGTATTCTATTCAGGAATCTTTCTTGACAGATGTTTGTGTCTGTGGGCCAGAGCAACCATTTTTCCCAAACAGGATCTGTTCTGTTGTTTTGTAGTATTGTGTCTACTGTGACCGCTCCCTGTGTAGTGCCATTACTTGCAGGTGTTGGTACAGAAGGTGTGTTCATGTCTTTGATCTTGGCTAATCCAAGGCAAGACGTTTGTTGCACAGTGTCATTCAAAAACATTATTTGCTGAGGGATGAAACAGGCTCTAAACAAAGCTTCTATCCCCTGCACTTGCCAATCTTTAGACCCCCAGACAGATTTTGTGTCGATTGTGTCTTTCCAAAAGTCAAACCCTTGTCTAGACAGTTGGGCGATAAAGGCTGCAGAATAAATCTGTTTTGTATTAGTTAACATATTTTTCTGTCCTGTTGTGTTCACATTTCTATAGAAAAATGTTTCTGGGTCAGATGTATTGTACCCTGAAAAATATGGAAACTTATTTGTAAACGTTTTTGAACTACCCTTTGGTGGTGTAGGACAATGTTCCCATTGGTTAAACATAAATACATTTCTAAGTGTTGCAGATTTATGCAAGAAATGATGGCCATAGTGTAACATAAAAGCTGTTCGTAGTCTGATGAACCCTCAAAGTTTTCATTGTTAGCGAACGCAGCAGACCTTTCTAGATCAGACATCATGCTATTAACAGTCTCAAAGTCCCAATCATCAGAATAGGTACTGGAGGTAATAAAGTCACTTAATGAAACTTTAAATAAATGTGGAATCTTCAGAAGTTCCATCAGGCCGAATATGTCGAAATCGGTTTTGTCCCAAACTATAACATCCTGTATAGGACCGGCTTTAATGTTCACTGCTGACAAGTCTCTTGCTTCACGATGGGAAGATTTGTGTGGCTTTAAAAGTAAGTTCACATTTTTACTTTCAGTGTCAAAACGAATGTATCTGCCATTCATAAGCATGCTAAGAGTCATTATCAAAGCTAGCCAAAGCAGAAATAAAAATATTCCAGAAATAATCCATAGTTCAATCCATGGTGAAACCAGATAAGTCTCTTTCAGAAATTAAAAAAAGTCTTGTACTGAAAGTTGTTAGGGCTGGCTTAGTTTCAGGCTCACTTGGATCCTCAGAAAACGTATCAAAGTTGATGAAGTAGCCAGAAGCAGTTCGTCAATTGTTGGAATTGCATCAGGATTCGTCAAAATCGCTGCAACCAGTTGATCATGTGTTACGTTGGTGTAGACAGGTGTATCTGGATGAACTGTTACTTGAGTTTCAAGAGGGATGAGTTCCATAGCATTGTTGCTTAGTCCTTCATCTCTTACTGCTGAATTTTTGATGGTTATGAGTCTTTCAGTCTGAACCTCTTGGATAGTAGCGAGAGGAGGGCGTCTGCTACTAGGTCGGAGTCCACGAGGCCTACTATTTAGTATCGGCCACATAGTATGGTTTGATGAGGTCAATTGACACAAATCTTTTCTCCTTTTTTCCAGCAAGGGGCGGCAGAAGTACTGTTCTTGTTCCGTGGACGGCTAGGACAGGTACTGGTTTTCTGTAAGAAGGTCCAAATTCCTTCTTGTCCGCAATCTTCTCTCTGACTAGATCCCCAACTTTTGGGATCCAAAAAGGCCTTGCTGGGACTGCCGTTTTTTCCCCAGTGGTGGTTGGCTTCAGGAACACGTTGCTTTGTTTCGATTTTAGTTCATTTAGATCCTGTAAAACAGCCAAACGATCTTTGATATCAAAAGGTTTATTTTCCACCACTGTGTCTTTACATTCGAGATCAGGAACCCACATTCTTGTCCCAAATTGGACCTCATATGGAGTGACCCCCCCTCCCAGCGAACGTCTTGGCAAATTATTTAATGAGCGTTGGACCCCATAAAGATGTTTGACCCACCCATCACCCGAACCTAATACTCTAGCTGTTATAGACTGCTTTATGTCCCGGTTTTTCCTTTCCACAACAGAATTTCCCTTAGGATGAAATGGAGAGGAGTACCCCAATGTTACGCCCAAACTGGCCATGCATGGCTTCTTTGTAAGCCCGAGAGCTAAATGCAGGGCTCTGGTTAGAATGTAGTGTGCCAATAGCGTATGTGCCGATAAAGACTCACAAATCTTTTGCAACAGTTCGAGCGTCATCCCAGCGCTGAGGCCACATCCATAGGAACCTTGAGCACAAATCAACTGCGAGCATCATATATTTATAGTTACCGTCCCTTTGCAAGGAACCGCAGTGATCCAGGTAAACACAAGCTATTGGTTTGTCTGAAATCAACAGGGGTGTCTGCGCAGGACGTTTCACTGTGGAGACTTTCATCTGTTGGCATATTTCGCATTCCAAAACATAGTATTTGCTCTGTTTCCCAATGCCAGGCCACCAATATCTTTGCTTTCGTAAAGATACTGTTGCAGAAACACCTGCATGGGCAGAGGCTATCCCATCATGTGCTGCTAGGATCAGTCCTAATCTACGTTCCATGTTTGGAATCACCCTATCCCCCACTCCAGGGATTCAAGCAAAAGGAACGTTGTTCGCATCAATTACATAAGAGTACTTGAGTGGAAATTTCTTTGGTAACGCTGCACCACTGTCTTTGCTTGAAACACTGACAGCCAACAATATCTTACTGTCTATTTTCATTTTTGAACGAGTGATCGCAGCTACGGAAGCCGTCTGAACAGCGCCCTTTGCTGCTTCATCAGCCAATGAATTCCCTGCAACGTGAACGCCATCAGTGTGTGTATCACGTGAGCTTTTGGTAGTTCGTTTCTCAACTGAACTACTTGTTCCCAAAGCGTGTTCTGCTTTATTGTGCCACCTTTTGCATCTTTGAATCCGTTTTGAAGCCAATTCTGTAAATATTCAGTATATGACTGGACACAGTAAAAGGAATCGCACACTATAAGTGTGGGGAATTCACGATCTGTATTCTCAAGTGCCAGTTTGAATGCTTGTAGTTCAGCTCGCTGAGCCGTACGATCTCCTAGAGATTGAGTTTTAGTGACCATTGGTCGGAAGTTACCATTGCGCATGTGACCTTTAACGATTGCGCATGCTGCACTGTAAGCTTGCTTACTCCCTGTAGCAGGTTGTGCTGATCCGTCAGTATAAATTATAAATTCGTACTGATCGAGAGGCAGAATTTCAGTGGGCAGAGGACATTCATGTTCATATTGCAGGAAAGCTTGTGTTTTTAAATCAGGATCAAAAACACATTCAACATCTGTTGTAGCTAGAGAATTAACCCATTGTATCCATCTAGGATGTAAAGCTTTTGCATTTGGAATGCTCGCTTTCGTAACCGACTCTAAGGCTGGTACTGGAGTCACAACAATAATTTGTTTCCCCAGAGCTAGAGCTCTTTCTTTGGCTACAGTGGTTTGAACTGCTGTCAGTATCTTTTCTGTTGAAGTGAAGCGCATTTCTGCTTGTGTATACAAATGTGATTTGTATGCTATTGGTACTTTTTCACCCTCATGAAATGTTAAATAGGTGAATCCTCATTGACCCGAAATTATTCGGATCACTAAATTGCGTTTATTTACGCGTATTTGTAAATGATTTGTTGCTAACATGTTAGCTTGAAGTGAACGCAGGATGTCTGTGTGTTCCTGTGTCCAATGTTTTGTTGAAAGATCAGGTTTGATTATTTCGTAGAGAGGTTTAACCCTTTCTGCGTAATTTACAATGTAAGTTCTTCCAAAATTTAGGAAACCCAAGATGGACTGTAAGTTTTTCAGTGTTTTTGGAGGTTGGAGCAGGGCACACTTTTCTAAAAAGTTAGCTGCCAGGCTCTTGCCTTCACTTGAAAGCTCATATCCTAGGAAAAGGACATTGAGATGAGCAATTCTGGGTTTTTTAAAGTTGAATTTATAGCCCTCAGAGGCGAAGCCCAGTATAATGGTATTCACCCTGTTCAAGTGCCTATCTAGGTCATCGTCTGTCAGATAGATGTCATCGACATATGACAATGCCTCGTTATCATAAATTTGTAGTAACTCTGTTACACTTGCTGAGAATAACCCTGGGCTGTTTTTGAACCATTGTGGGAGTCGACAAAATTGACGCTGTGTCCACATTATTGAGAAAGCTGTTAAGTACCTGCTTTCAGGTGCTATGTTTTGACAAAAGAAACCATTTGAAATGTCCAATGTGGTTTTATATTTTTTACTCACAATGTTATCCATTAATGCTGTACTATGTGCATTTTGCACTGCAATTGTTTTGGAACAACTGTTCAAGGTTCTGTAATCCAAAACTAGACGATATGTATTGTCTGGTTTGGATACAGGACACAAAGGATTGTTCATTGAGGAGGTGCATGTTTCAATCACCCCTTGGTATTCAAGTTGAGCTAAGATCTCCCTGACCTGTTTTTTAGCTTCTTGCTTTATTGGGCACTGCCTTTGTGCAGTAGGTTGATTTTTTAGCTGTATTTTGTGGTGAGGTGAGGCCTCATCCCATCCTACATGATTTTTGTATAATGCTGGGGCCTGGGCTACTTCCCATTTCCTGGCATAAGTATATTTTAGGTGAATTGGAATATGGTTGGAGAAGGCTGGCATAATAATGTCCTCGCCATGTGGGCACTCCCTGACAAATTTTGGTGGCCAGTCCTGTTCTGTTAGAAGTATATCATAACCCCTTGAAAGTTTCTCCCAAAAGAGTGCTTTCACTTTTCTTTGTATGTCTCCCTCCATTTGGAGTGTTATTTCATATAACTTTTATGGAGTACTAACCCTGGTGTCTACAGTCTCTACTGTGATGTACTCATTCAAGTCCACTATCTCCAGAAGTTCCTTCAGGTTCTGGCAAGCTATTGTTACTTCTGCTACACTGTCCAGCATTGTCTGAGCCCATTCTCTGTTCTTGAGCTGTATTCTCAGTATTCTTGGCATGTCTGATCTTCAGACCTGCTACCTTCTTTTTTGTGAATTGAGGTTTTGATTTATTTTTCTGAACGTGTTGATCGTCTTTGGACTTCACGCGTTCTTCTTAGTGATCTGACCGTCCTCTTCTTTCTGATGTCTGTGACGTTATCTGAAAGGTACAAGAGGAATGTGTCTCAGTCTTCTGATACCTGTCAGGTTTTCTTAAAGTATCCCTATTCCTGAGGTTATACCTCTCTTTCAGAGGGCTCCTTTTGAGGAGACCTACCTCGGGATTGAGAACGTGTCTCTTTTGGATTTTATTTATTAGTTTCCCAGTTCTTTTTAGAAGATGTAGGATTTTGTTTAAAAGAGTCCTTCTCAGGACCTTCAGACAATTTTGGCTTCAATGGTTTCCCACCCAAACTGTCTCTGCCTAATTCATGTTGATGCTCTGTTACATCAAATTCCCTTAAGAGTTGGCGTATCGCCACTAATGCTGCCTCCCCTTTAATATTAGATAATATTATTGTTGAGTCCTGGTCGAAGTATTTCAGTAATTTCATACCGAAATTCAGAGCAGGCTCTGCCCCGTATTCATTTGAATTTGTTTCAGAACATCTGGTATTACTGCAATTGATGGAACACCATTGTTAGATTGTTAGGATTCTGTGTTTCTCATAAGGGCTTATATTTGTAAATACTGCTTCAATTTGAGTAATTTTTTGAGCTATCCAGAATGGAATTTGTTCACGTTTCGTGGGAATTTTACCCATGACTGCGTGTAAAGTCTGTGGAGTCATTTTTAGTGTATACCCTTGTTGAGGGGTTTGATTTGGAATGGTTATTGGTGGTTGGACTGTGAAAGTCTGCATTACATATTGTACTAATTGTCTGTAAATTTGTATTATCTCTTGTAGTTGAGTAAGTAATTCCTCGTCTGACATCTCTTCGATGTCAGGATGAGGTGTGTAGCTGGCTAGAATCGGCCATGTTGCTCCTGGTCTACCTAGTAGACCAAGCCTGTTAATGTTTTTGTGATGTCTTAGGGCGCCTTTAAACCAGAGATTATGCTCCTGGTATGTGAGTGGAATTTCAATATCCTCGAAAGGAATATATTCCTCAGGTGGTTCATCTTCTTTAAAGAATTTAAATACTTTTGTTACTGGATTTGATTCTGGGAATACAATCCATGAATAGAATACCTCTGTCTGAAAGGATTTGTGTGCCTTTGTCACGAAAACTGCTCTACCACCTCTTAGTGTTAGGCCGTGTTTTATAAGTTTTAGAGTAATGGCTCTCCTTAAGTTTGGAGGGATGTTTATAACGCCCTCATGGGTTTCATTTAAACCGGTAAAATTAAAAACTGTTACGACTTGGCCAACCGTAGCTACACCGTTCTTGGTGTTAGTATCCCCGTTCAGGGACATTGTTTTTTGAAAAATGTAGAACAAGTTTCAAGGAAACAAAGATAAGGTGCATAATATTTTGGAACACTGTATCCTTCAATGTTGAACAAACCAAACCGCTAATATATAGGAATTTTGTCCTAGTCAGCTTTGGTGGTTACCCTACCCACTCCAGACGTCTTATGGAGTATGTGAGTAAGGGTCTCTGAGAAAAGCAAGCCTGAGTTACTCAGTATCTAGCATTAAATTAGTGCCTTACCAAAAGTTGGGCGCCATGTAGTGTAGTTCCTATTTCCCTAATAGGCTCTACGCATTGGAATAATATACCCTATAGATTTGGCATAGGACTGAGGTCAGTATGCCCCTATTGAGTTCATTAAACTTAATTACTTTGTGCCAGCAAACTCAGAGGCCACTAGAAACTCATTGTAAACAAGAAGGGAGTAGTTTCTAGCAACCGCATAAACATGACAACTTTGTTTACCTTTAGAATCGGAACACTCTCAGAATCGTGGAAACAACAGATAACAGTTTCACTCAGCTAATCGTGCATGCTTAGTTTCTACAGAGTTACACAGAAAGAATAGACGGGTGTTTCAATACAAGGATTTATTGAACAGTCTTGTTTCTCGTGTGAGAGATATGAGCTGTTACAATCATAAGACAGTATGCGAGATATATTATGTACAGCGTGAGCAGTAGAAAGATATAATACTGCGCTAGCATTATCTTTTAGCTATGACACATATATTCATATACATAAATAACATAAGCTAAAAATGTGAGTACTCATAAGATGCTTCTCTAACTAGTTCTACCCCAGTATACCTAACCTAAGTGTAGTACAATGTAAGAAGTAGGTTATGAATTCCATAGTATGGTAGGCTATAGTATGGTATGCTATAGTCTAGTATGCCAAGTCTGGTATGCCAAGAGTCCTTCTAGGTTCCAGTCAGCTCCATACCTTGAGAATGAGAGAGGTGGGTATCTCTTTTTCAGGTCTCGAACTCTTAACACCCCGCAAAGGGAGTCAGAACACTGAAAGCTGGTTTCTCTGCGAGCAGGGATGACAGCGTCTCTTATCAGTGCATCAGGCTGGGACACGGGCTCCTCTAAAGTCGAGGTCTCCTCCTACTTACTTGGGTACGAGAACGTATATTTATACCTGGTAGGTGCCTTGGAATGTTAGCATTGATGTAAAGTCGGGCAGAGGAAGACGTCAGGAATGAACCCTTAAGGAATAGCGATTCATGCATAATAAATGAGTTCTTGGAGAAATCAATAATCCTGTGCTAGGGCAACTCTCAAGAGCTTAAGAGTCTGGTTTCTAAGAACACGTTGTGACGTTGGGGTGGACGGATGTAGGTGACCATGCCTGTATTTGGATAGCTTGGCTAACGCCTAAATAAGGACTGGGATCTTATGCCTATATAAGGGCAATGCGAATTGTGCTTATATAATACTAATAATATTATAATACTAAATGCTAAACATGAAATGCTAAACATTAACCTCATACCACATGTTGCTAAAAAACATTTGTAAAAGCATACTAACAGAAGTTTGTTTAAAAACCTTTTGCTAAACAGTTAATGCACAGGTACTGTACATTTAAAGCAGATTTTCTTTCTAAGCATGTATCGGAAATAAATGCAATATGAATGAATAAAATATATACATATGACGAAATGATTGACAAATATTCAAAAACCAAAGCTATTTCATAACCTGATACTAAATGAAATTGTGGTAAATAAGGTGACAATGTGTCCCTGGAAGTATATACGGACACCTAAAGCAAAATACAACAGTGTTGGACATGAAGTATTTAATTGTGAAGGGTTGACCAGAGGGCAAATACATTTCCTTCACTTTGAAGGGTTTCTCCCCGGTGAACGTGCGCTCTAGAACTAGCCAGTAACATAACATAACAGAATTGAGTGGTACCTCCAAGAGACTTGATAGGTAAATTGATCAACTTGCGTCATGAAGGGCATTTAGACAGGAATATGACTAAAGCCAGGTTACAAGTATGGGACTGGTGGCCGGGAATGGATCACAAGGTTGAAGCGGTAGCAAAGGATTGTTAGCAGTGTGCGAACAGTGACAAAAGCAAAAAGACACACACTGCTCCTCTATCTGTATTTGAGGCTCCACTAGAACCATGGCCTAAATTGGGTTTGGACATTGTTGGGCCGTTTGATTCAATGTGAATGATATGTTATGTTGTTAGTGGATTACACCTCTAAGGGGGTGGTTACCAAGTGTGTGGCATCTGTCAATACCAAGACTGTAATAGAATTCCTCATGGAGGAGTTCTCTCAGGAGGGTGTGCCCAAGTGTCTTGTCACAGAGAATGGGGAGCAATTTGTCTTTTACGAAATGTGTGTCTTTCTCAAAGAATTGTCTATTGTGCATCTTAAGTCACCTCTTAATTCACCTCAGGCAAATGGTTTAGCTGGGAGAATGACTAGCATGGTGAAGAGTTGTGCTCAACATGCACTTTCCACAAAATGATTTTAAGGGAAACATGGTGGGTACACCAAAGCACACCAAATAATGTGACATTAGTGTCACCATTTGCCTCATTGAGAGGGAGGAAACCTCACAGTAAACTTAATCCAGCTTGGTTTCGGTTGTGCTGAAAAAATGTGGTGCAACATTCTGAGAGTATTTAGCCTGGTGAAGTTCCTTGCATCAGGACAAATAAAAATCCCACTTTAATGTAAAGAATTCTATATGAGAAGGAAGGTGGAAAGTGGGTGACAGAGTAATTGTAAGGAACCAGGAATTCTGAAAAAAGGGTGTTCCAAATTCATGGGTCCTTTCATTATAGTAGGTGTGAGAAAAAAATGGCATATTTGGACTCTGGAGATGTATGGATTATGTCGCAGTTTGTAAAAAAGGATGACAAACCAGATTTCCAAAGCAAGGCATTGGTTGAGCACCACACTCTTGTTGACCATAATGGTGTTGATGAACATTCAACCAAAAGACTGAGAGCCAAGCCGGGTTGGTTCAAAGACTATGTTATATATTAAGACTCATGTGTCAGTGACAAATGTTGTTCTCAGCAGGATGAAGCCATGTAGTAGTTACGTAGTGGCTTTGGCTATTGCTTTGTTCCCTTCATATTCTTTATTAATTTTTCCACATACTTTATTGTGTGGATTGGAATTTCTTTTTGTTTTCATTTTTATTGTTTTGCCTATTTATGTGTTTTGAATATATTATGGGGGAAGATGTGATGTGGCTGAGTTACAGTATAGGTAGAATGTTATCTAGAATGTTATTTAAGTCATCCTTGACCACATTGTATTTTCTACATCTGTGAAGGTACTATGATTTTGAATCGGAGGCAGTTACACCCTCACTGAGAAGCTGCCAAGAAGGGTTCTCCAAAGATGAGCTTAGAGACAAAGTGAATGAGAGGCAGAGTGCAGACGGGTGTGAAGGGTGTAATATAAAAAATGTCTGTCTGAGTCCACTAAAACTTTATTTGGTGGTCACAGCGACATGGTTAAAACAAAAGACGGATAGGGATTCAACAGATATACCCTAGTGTGTTAGGTCAACATGTTTTTGCCAACAGGCATTCATCATGACCTAAATAACCAGTCACTCTGCAAAAAAGGTGATAAAAGTAAAATAAAGAAGGTACCTAAGCCACCATTGGAACTGTGTGGCCCGATATTCAAGGTCCCTCTTCTGTTCAGAGGGAAATGTGAAACTATTATGCATATAAGTCACGTGCACTCTCCATGCTCTTGGACCATCTCGTGGTGCCCAGCTTGAGTAGCCACGGTCGTCTTGGGACAGGATAGGGTTCTTGTCCTCAGGGATATCTCCCCCTATATGTCTCCACAGGACACTCGTCCTTCATCATATATCTCTCTCTTTCTCTCTCCCAGTCGTACTTCTATGTGATTTATAAGTCTTCGAGGGATCAGTACTTCCTGGCTATCACAGATCCCCTTTGACCCCAAGTGTGTAGATAAGAAAAATTGACAGTCACTCTTTGCAGATCTTGAGATCTTTTAGTTTGTCCGGTCACTTCCATTCCATCTCTTTGGTGTCAGCCCCCTGGAGAAATACAAATGCAAAGCTATTAATAACCAGGCTCTCCATGTGTAAATATCCTTCACCAAGTTAAGACCTTTGTTAAAGGAATGGCTGGTTCATGACTGTCAGGAAAACCCCTTTCTTTTAGGGAACTTTAATAAGAGACACTCAGTCCAACCACATAGTGCCCAAAACAAAAACCACATACACAATTACTCCATTTGGTGGATGAAAGTGACAGACATTGTGCCATTCCAAAAATAAACACATTTCTATATTTTTGATCTACACAGCGTTCGGTCGTAATGAGAGTACCAACTCCCACAGAGACATAGCTGCATATATCGCAAACCACACTTCAAGCATGCACGTGCTTGCCAAGTACACTTGTCTGAAGCCGTGACCCTGAACAGGAGGCACGGCAGCCCTGTCCAGCATGCCGTCCTTCGGGTGCTCTTGATGACCCCCAGCGGTCTCCGTATCACCATTCAGTCCTCCGCTCTCAGAGCTTCAGCTGCCTGTTGTTCAGTTTTCCACTTCCGACACCGCGTCTGCCAGCCTTTCTCCTGTCGTCTATCCTCCAGCATCGTCCAACCTCTCGCGACCACTTCTCTTCACCCCAAAGCTGTCAATCCTCATTCACACCCTGAACGCTACCCCGGCCTCAAGTCCAGCCAATCAGGACCATGGAAACTTAGAGCATCCAAGTTGCGTGCAAGCAAATCACTAGCATGTATACTCTCAGTGCCCCCGGGGGGGGCCTCTGCACTTCGGCGCATCCAAACTGGCACAGTGACTAAAAACCAGAAAAAGGGATATCAACACAATTACAAGGATGTCCCAGACTCTAGGTGCTACATGATCACATATAACAAATACAATAATAAAAAGACTACATGATTGAAAGATAATCCTATTCTCCCCTCAGCATTGCAGAAGTAATCAGAAATCCATGTGAAGATGAACTAATTCACATGGCTGCAAATTGCATAAACCTTGGCAACATTTTTCCGAAGAAGTAGTTTCAAACTGTTATGGCTGTCTATGCACGCAAACATGTTTTTAGATCTGCCTGAGTTCATGGGCTTTCTCTGTTATGGCAGGCTATTAACTCAGTGTGTCGGAAGTAAACTCTCATAGTGTGTTTTGAGTGTAGAAACAGGGTGGAGACTCTCAAGGTGCTTCTTCACTGTAGCCCCTTGGATAGCCAGGTAATGGATTTTGGTGCCAAATAGAAAATACGGGAATCTACAAGGCTGTAGCAGAGCAGTTATTGTACGGCTATGCACTGCTTCATATATGAACTGGGGATGTTGAGAGAGATCTGCAAATGGTACCCAGTCATGGTTATATGTGTGATTACAAAGTCTTTCAACATTCTAGAAGAATGACTGTGCTTGACTCATGGAAGAAGGAATAATTAAATTATGTCTATGAGGTCACATCAAGTGTAAGTGGAAGGACAGCAGAGAGAAATGAGGTAGCCTAATCCCATTGAGCTATTGTTCCTATTGGACTACTCAACTTTTGTTTGCACAACATCATAGGAATTATGTACTTGTATTTATGGTGCTGTGGAATAATATCTGATATTGTTATATGAACCTACCTACAAATCTAATCTAAACTCTTAATTCAGAAAGTGAGATAATCGTTCTCATTTGTAGAAGAGCAATAACTGGCCATAAGATCACAGCTGTATTAAATTCAGTGAATGGCAAGCTTGTCTGGAAATGTATTCTGGGTAGTAAAACTACACTTCACTTATGCTATGAAAATAACAGACAATTCAGCTAATTTTACACAGTCTAGTATAATTTACCCCACAAATACTTTGTCAAAATCTTGGTTTGCTTCTGATTCAAAATGAAAGCAAATTCAATTCTGGGTTCAATTAAAAAATAATCTGCTTCAATTTCTCCTTGCCTTCATTCCCATGTGGCCACTGCCACATCCTAGCATACTCTTTATGTTTAGGGTATTTGAGTGTGAGTCAGGATCCTGTAGACAGCTCCATATCTCTAACTTAGGCAGCTTCAGCACTTGTTACAATATTGCTTGAAAAGGAGACAATCAATCAGATAAGGCCCAAGAGGTTGAAATTAAACTGAATTAGATGTGTTCTTGATTCCAGTAACCAAACTTTGAATGGCATACCAAGCAGGTTTATTAAATGACTGGGATGCATTATTGGGAGAATAACAGACATTTTATTGCATAAAGTTAAACTGGGCCTCATCATTTCAAATTCTGAATCGGGCCTGAGTAGGGTCTCAGTGGAACACTAAAGTATAACATCTGGAATTTGTTGACAAAATACGTAGACTCAGCAGCTGTGGGAGAAGTGGTGTTGGGATAGCCATTTGGTAGCATTACATTTTTTTATCATATTTGAAGAATCTGATTTCTAATTGGATTTCTTAATTGTACTGTCATCTCATCTAGGTATCCTATACAGCCATGTAAATATTCACATAGTTTACGTCATCAAACCAACCAGGATGTTTGTAGGCAACAAACCACTAAAAGTGCACCATGAAAAAGGTGCCTCACTTTCAGTTTACCTCCTAAAGACAGCCCTCTAAAGGGGAGGAAGGGGGACCCGTTGACCCCCAGACACCTCCTTGCAGGCAGGTGCAGTCACTCACTGCACCCGCCTGAAAGTGGATCTTTAATCCCTCTTGAAAGTGCAGACTAGATGCCGCCTGCACTGTGAAACACGGAGCAGTTGAAGCAGCAGCTCCGTATTGCACTTGAATGCACTGCCTCCCGGGCAGCATGAGTTCGGGGCTACCCTGGAACAGCACATTCACCAAAATAGGGCACACATACCCCGTTTGCACCTGGTGCACCTATTTTAAGGTGCACCATGGCACAAAAAGGAAACGTGGGTCCTTATCGTAATACGGGGCCTGGTGTTCAAAGCCATACATGCCATTGACCCTCCATTCCTCAACTAGCTGAATGCCACATCTTCATCTTGGTCACTACACTTTGCCAGTCTCTATTATTTTCTTGAGCCAACAAAGGGTTTCCATTGTACTATCTACATATGTGTCTTTTTCACCAAATACTAGACACATCTATCTATTATGTATCCCTCTACATCTGCAAATTTGATTGTACTACTGAATATCGACTTCCAGAATATCATAGCGCAAGAATATAAGGACAGGATGTCAAGGGAAAAAATATTGAAAGGTAAGTCCATATAGGGAAGTATAGATTCCCTATTCCTAACTCCACATCTACATGCCTTGAAGATATATGCACCTTTTAGGTACATATATGTGACGCTAGGGAGAGAAAAGTAGGGGTGGGCGGAATTTGCGGAATTTAATTCTGCAGTATTCTGCGGCACTACAGAAAACCGCTGCGAAAATGTGCGAAATTCCACCAACAGGTGGAAAATATGAAGCTCGTACTGCAATTTAGTACCAGTAGTGCGTGCAGCGCTAAAAATCAATGCTAACAGCACAATCCTTTGCCATTCAACTTGATTTTGCTGATGCTCTAGTAGAAAATCTACTCAGGTTACAGCAAATCTACTCAAGCGGCAGCCCTCTGACCACGACCGCTTGCGAATTCCAAGGACCGCCTGCATTAGAAAATCATGCTAGGTGAACTCTAAATTTTGCTCACCAGCTCCCATATTCTGGAGCCTCGCTGGTGAATAATGACACCACACAGCGATTGTTGGAATTTGGCCAGAGCTCAGCATTTAAAAAGTAACACATAGTGACCAAAATTCTGCCAATTCCACAGACAGAACAGAACATTCCACCCACTCCTAGAGAAAATCTAGACTTACTTACCTATTGCTATTTTTTTTCGATATTTTGTCCTCGATGTTGTCTTCGGTCGATATTCTGGGGTTGATAGCATATCTCCAAATTTTCTTATCTCCTGCTTGCCTTTGGAGACTGCGTACAGTACTGCTCTCAGAAAGGCTGCTAGTTCACTCTTATAAACGCTGCATTGATGTTCATGATTTTTGTTTAGTATGCCAGTTACTTATACCTGTACTAAAGTATTCTAAATTTCCTACAAATGGACCTGTCCAAAAATGAAGAACATTTGAGTGAAGCATGCATGTTTGTGAAATCCAACAGGAAAGAGGAGTTTCAATCATGACAGACACAAAGGGACACATAAATATAAATCTGAAAAGAATAATAAACAATCCTGCTAAACTGGCTAACATCGCTCTTCTTTTACTATTACAACAGAGGGGCCTATTATGATGTTGGGCGGAAAGCCATCCGACAGCTCGTCGGAGGCTTTCCGCCCGACATTATAGGTTTCCGTCAAACCACCGTATTACAATACAGGCAGCTGGAGGGAAACCCGTGGGGGAATTCTGCTCCACTTCTGATGGGCTCTCAGAGCCCGCCAGGCGACAGGAGGAATAGTAATCTCAATTGACAGTAGAGCCAGTCTTGGCTCCGCCGTCGGGATTACGATGTCGGTCACTGCCTGCCTTTTCATGGCAGTCCACCTGCTGTGAAAAGGCAGGTGGAAAGTGACTTTGGGGGCCCTCAGCAGGGCCCCCTTTTCCCTCTGGCCCTAATGATGGCAGCAGGACCACCGACTCCTTGTCGGACGGTCCCATTTCTGCTATGTTGTTGGTCAGACCCTCGTCGACCAAGTTCATAATTAAGCCTTACGTGTCTCAATACTCTGCTGTCTCTCGTCATCAGTAACAAAGTGTTCATTATCAAAATAGACATAACTTTAACAGATTATGTTCCATGGAGACCCTTATCTATTTGTTACATATAACGAAGGGAACTATGAATTGATGAATATGAAAAATAAATTTGTCCCACCATCTCATTCAGCATAAAGAAGTATTTGGACTATTTATGAGTCTAGCATAATATTTCTCAAGTTTGGGTATCATTTGTGACAGAATTTGAGTAATCTGGAACTAAGGCTATAGGTTGTAGAGAAGATAATGGACTGTGCATGCCAGCAGGACGAATGGCCTTCTGATGTGGGCCAACAGGAACAGGCCAATACTCTTTCTGCCCATATTATAAATAGTGGACCCGATATTTTAATTGTGAAATCTGAGGGCAAGGGCTTTATTAGAAGGGAAAGTGAAAGACCTATGATCCTATGTCACCACAGTCACATTTTTGTCAGCTTTCATTCAACGTAAGACCATGGACTTCATTTAGGGGTAGCCTGTGATCCCTGGCTTGCCCCTTGTGACCCCTGACACTGTATTTGTGACCCCTGGCTTCAGAGGTAGCAAAATCAATGCCAGGAGCACAGGGCCACCTCATACTTATGGACATCGGTTGGAGATCCAATCTCCTTGTTTTTTGTAAATTTGTTAATTACACTAATGATGAATAATAGCATATTATTCACTATTAGTGTAATAAGAAATGGAGTACAATTATGATGTTCCGTGGCAGCAAAGGTGTTAGAAATTGGGTCTCTAGTTGGCAGAGGTATGTACCTTGTCCAAGTAGGGACCCCATTCGTAGTCAGGGTAAGCTAGATACACACCAAAAGATAACCTGTGTTCACCCTCCGGTAGCTTTGCACAGAGCAGTCAGGCTTATCTAAGGTCCTAGGGGCCTTTTTGTTCCACATGTTCCATAACCCGCACTTCCTGCATAGACCTCAATTCCACTGTGGTAGAATCTTGTTCATACCACTCCTTTCATTACAGCCTGACTGGTTTCTAAGTTGTCAGAAGCTTTCTTCCACAACTGAGCCCTTTGGCTTCTGAAGGGCAGCATGTAGCTCATTACATCCTGGGCAATATTCCTGGGAACTTGCTCCCACCCCTCCTTCACTAAACTCAGAGGTCCTCTAACAGAGGGCAGTACAGAAGCTCAAAGGTCCTGAAGGCCACACCCCTTTGTGGTACCATCCTGTAGGCAGACAACAGGCATGGCAAAAGGATGTCCCACATATTCCTCAGGGTCTCAGGTAGGCGTCTAATCATGCCCTTCAAGGTCTTGTCGAATCTCTCAACAAGCCCATTTGTTTGTGGGTGGTAAGGAGTGGAGAACTTGTAGGTTACCCCACACTCTTTCCACATTGACTGCATGTATGCAGACATGACATTGGTGCCCCTGTCAGACACAACTTCCTTGGGGAAACCTGCTCAGTTAAAAATTCCCATCAGGGCCTTTGCCACTGTAGGTGCAGTTATGGTCCTCAGAGTAATTGCCTCTGGGTACATAGTAAAACACCCAAGATGATGGGCGGAATGTTGCACATTGGCAAAACATTCACCCCCAGTCACAGATCTGGGTTCAATCCATCGTTATTTTGCTCACCACGCCACCCCAGTTCAGACATGGCCATATGCAAATCAGTCTTGACCCTGTGCCTCATGGGAACATTCCAGCCCAAATTGCCAAGCCATTTCTTCCCTGGACCGGAATCAAGCATCCTAGGACCGGTTTCGGGGTTTCACCCCTCTTCAGCCAGGATAGCTGGACTCCAGTTGCGTAGTGAGCACGGGACCCACGTCTGGGCATACCCTTCCCACATAGGGCGAACAGCAAAACACCCACGATGATGGACGGAATGTTGCACATTGGCAAAACATTCACCCCCAGTCACAGATCTGGGTTTAATCCATCGTTATTTTGCTCATCTCGCCACCCCAGTTCAGACATGGCCATATGCAAATCAGTCTTGACCCTGTGCCTCATGGGAACAGTCCAGCCTGAACTGCCAAGCCATTTCTTCCCTGGACTGGAATCAAGCATCCTAGAACCGGTTTCGGGGTTTCACCCCTCTTCAGCCAGGATAGCTTGACTCCAGTTGCGTTGTGAGCACAGGACCCACGTCTGGGCATACTCTTCCCACATAGGGCGAACACCTTGTCGACAAATTGAGCATATAGCAACGTTCTCCTCCTTGGTGCTAACAGAAAAGAAGTCCCAAACTGGGGAGGAGAACTTTCTGGCACTGCTGGATGTGCCACTTTCAATACCAGATGAAATGGAGGGTGTGCTTGGAATGTGACCCTGTGCAGCTACACTGTGACTTTTACTACCACTACCTACTGAGATGGGTGAGCTGGATGTAGGTCCCTGCCGGGCCTTGGAAATATGGCAGCTGGAGGTAGTGGTGGTGTAACCTGTGTTGGTGATATCTGTGCTACTTTCCGCTCAGTAGCAGCCTTTCTGGATAGGGTGAGAATGTTGGTCTCCAATCCCTTTGGGGCGGGAGTGATGTGCGTGATGACTGGCTCGTCTTCATCAACATCACCACCCTCTTCTACATCTACCTCCATAACTCTAAGTCTTTCTGGGACCTTCCTTTTCAGAAGCATTGTCTTGTGGCGTGCATCACTCTCAGACTGAGCTGGTGGCTGCCAAGTGGCATCACGATCATCAGAAGCGGGGTTTGAAGAAGAAGATGATGGGCTAAGCCTCCTTTTCCTTGCTGGTGGTCTGGAAGACAAAAGATCTTCCTAAACAGTGGTTTGCTCCACTTTGTCTGCAGGAAGCTCGATTTCCTGAAATGCCCCTACGTCAGGAGCAACAACTACTATGGTGGGCTGTTGTTGCGGCTGCTGATGTTCTTGTTGCGGCTGCTGCTGTTCTTGTTGCGGCTGCTGCTGTTCTTGTTGCGGCTGCACACTTATCTGCTGAGTTTCCGCCTGCGTTGATTGTGTACTACTTTGCGATAATGACATTTCAACATAGCTGCTCGTTAGGAGACTGGCTACCTCTGCGACACTCAAGGCCTTGGGCCTAGGTTGGTGGGGTTGGACCGCTGGTGCTGAGGTGCTGCTCCCAGCTTGGTTCCCGGACAACGCTGCTGCAGGCGTAACTTAAAAAAACATTGGCCGGCACACCAGTCGTGTTTAATTGCACTTCCTTTTTCTGTTCCTTCTTCTCACCGGCAACTTTCTTGGTACTGGACCTGGTACCTCTCTTTGTGGCCATCTTCTTCAGATGTCAGGCAGGACGCAGATGCACAACAAGTTCTGGTCACACGTGGACGTGATGCGCAGCAGGACTTCTGTCTGGCTGGCAGTACAATGGGCGATGATGATGACACCTACTCCTCTGGCTTTTTGTGCACCTAAAAGCAAATAAGCCAGGAGAAGAACATCAGTGAAATGTTGCATTTGCTGTTGTGGTTCAGTTACTTACTACTGTACTAGTTCAAACAAGGGCTATGTTATACTACTGTGTACACACACTACACTCTCAGGAAGGATAGGAAAGATAATAAGAACCACCAAAATAAAAATGTAATGGAAGTGGGGTGAACCCTATTTACCATTAAATTATTTGAGCACCTCATCATCCATGGAGCTGCTGCTGGCAAAGGGGGTGGATGAATGGATGCAGTAAGCCAATAGGAAAACCATGCAGGCCTATATGGCAAAAGCAGGACACTAATAACTCCCAACACAAAAAAAGGCCACCAGCCACATGGACACTCACAAATCACAAACAAGCAGGGGGCCTGGGAAACACCAGGAGCTGACAAAAGGCCTATAAAAGCCAGGCAAAGGATGCATGCTAAAGCACACTGCTCTGCCTTTTTAATGCAACAAAATGCAAATACGAAAATTCACAGGCCCCAAAAAGGTCTGCAGGGTGCATGCATTGCACACCAACACACACCAGACACACACAACAAAAGCATGTCTTTAAGACAACCAACATCAGAAAGCCCACCCCCAAAAAACACACTTGCCAACTCAATCCAATGCCACCCATGCCCTAAATGATGTTTAAATACAACAGACCACACAGAAACACTTGATTAATACAGCTGTGGCTACCTGCCATGAGCCTACTGGATGAAAGCAGGCCTGTTGGCAGACAAGGCCAGACAATATGGCAGGCCTAGGCTTCAAAATGGCCACCAGCCACATGGGCAGGCCCAACAACATCAGAAAGCCCACCCCAAAAAAACACACTTGCCAACTCAATCCAATGCCATCCATGCCCTAAATGATGTCTACATTCAACAGACCACACAGAAACACTTGATTAATACAGCTGTGGCTACCTGCTCTGAGCCTACTGGATGAAAGCAGGCCTGTTGGCAGACAACAAGGCCAGACAAGAGACAACAAGCTTGCAGGCCTAGGCTTCAAAATGGCCACCAGCCACATGGCCAGGCCCAACAACATCAGAAAGCCCACCCCAAAAAAACACACTTGCCAACTCAATCCAATTCCATCCATGCCCTAAATGATGTCTAAATTCAACAGACCACACAGAAACACTTGATTAATACAGCGGTGGCTACCTGCTCTGAGCCTACTGGATGAAAGCAGGCCTGTTGGCAGACAACAAGGCCAGACAAAGAGACAACAAGCTTGCAGGCTTAGGCTTCAAAATGGCCACCAGCCACATGGCTAGGCCCAACAACATCAGAAAGCCCACCCCCAAAAAACACACTTCCCAACTCAATCCAATGCCATCCATGCCCTAAATGATATCTAAATTCAACAGACCACACAGAAACACTTGATTAATACAGCTGTGGCTACCTGCTCTGAGCCTACTGGATGAAAGCAGGCCTGTTGGCAGACAACAAGGCCAGACAAGAGACATCAAGCTTGCAGGCCTAGGCTTCAAAATGGCCACCAGCCACATGGCCAGGCCCAACAACATCAGAAAGCCCACCCCAAAAAAACACACTTGCCAACTCAATCCAATTCCATCCATGCCCTAAATGATGTCTAAATTCAACAGACCACACAGAAACACTTGATTAATACAGCTGTGGCTACCTGCTCGGAGCCTACTGGATGAAAGCAGGCCTGTTAGCAGACAACAAGGCCAGACAAGAGACAACAAGCTTGCAGGCCTAGGCTTCAAAATGGCCACCAGCCCCATGGCCAGGCCCAACAACATCAGAAAGCCCACCTCCAAAAAACACACTTCACAACTCAATCAGATGCCATCCATGCCCTAAATGATGTCTAAATTCAACTGACCACACAGAAACACTTGATTAATACAGCTGTTGCTACCTGCTCTGAGCGTGCTGGATGAAAGCAGGCCTGTTGGCAGACAACAAGGCCAGACAAGAGACAACAAGCTTGCAGGCCTAGGCTTCAAAATGGCCACCAGCCCCATGGCCAGGCCCAACAACATCAGAAAGCCCACCCCCAAAAAACACACTTCACAACTGAATCAGATGCCATCCATGCCCTAAATGATGTCTAAATTCAACTGACCACACAGAAACACTTGATTAATACAACTGTGGCTACCTGCTCTGATCCTACTGGATGAAAGCAGACCTGTTGGCAGACAAGGCCAGACAAGCTTGCAGGCCTAGGCTTCAAAATGGCCACCAGCCACATGGCCAGGCAAAACAACATCAGAAAGCCCACCCCAAAAAAACACACTTCCCAACTCAATCCAATGCCATCCATGCCCTAAATGATGTCTAAATTCAACATACCACACAGAAACACTTGATTAATACAGCTGTGGCTACCTGCTCTGAGCCTACTGGATGAAAGCAGGCCTGTTGGCAGACAACAAGGCCAGACAAAAGACAACAAGCTTGCAGGCTTAGGCTTCAAAATGGCCACCAGCCACATTGCCAGGCCCAACAACATCAGAAAGCCCACCCCCAAAAAACACACTTCCCAACTCAATCCAATGCCATCCATGCCCTAAATGATGTCTAAATTCAACAGACCACACAGAAACACTTGATTAATACAGCTGTGGCTACCTGCTCTGAGCCTACTGGATGAAAGCAGGCCTGTTGGCAGACAACAAGGCCAGACAAGAGACATCAAGCTTGCAGGCCTAGGCTTCAAAATGGCCACCAGCCACATGGCCAGGCCCAACAACATCAGAAAGCCCACCCCAAAAAAACACACTTGCCAACTCAATCCAATTCCATCCATGCCCTAAATGATGTCTAAATTCAACAGACCACACAGAAACACTTGATTATTACAGCTGTGGCTACCTGCTCGGAGCCTACTGGATGAAAGCAGGCCTGTTGGCAGACAACAAGGCCAGACAAGAGACAACAAGCTTGCAGGCCTAGGCTTCAAAATGGCCACCAGCCCCATGGCCAGGCCCAACAACATCAGAAAGCCCACCTCCAAAAAACACACTTCACAACTCAATCAGATGCCATCCATGCCCTAAATGATGTCTAAATTCAACTGACCACACAGAAACACTTGATTAATACAGCTGTGGCTACCTGCTCTGAGCGTACTAGATGAAAGCAGGCCTGTTGGCAGACAACAAGGCCAGACAAGAGACAACAAGCTTGCAGGCCTAGGCTTCAAAATGGCCACCAGCCCCATGGCCAGGCCCAACAACGTCAGAAAGCCCACCCCCAAAAAACACACTTCCCAACTCAATCAGATGCCATCCATGCCCTAAATGATGTCTAAATTCAACTGACCACACAGAAACACTTGATTAATACAACTGTGGCTACCTGCTCTGATCCTACTGGATGAAAGCAGACCTGTTGGCAGACAAGGCCAGACAAGCTTGCAGGCCTAGGCTTCAAAATGGCCACCAGCCACATGGCCAGGCACAACAACATCAGAAAGCCCACCCCAAAAAAACACACTTCCCAACTCAATCCAATGCCATCCATGCCCTAAATGATGTCTAAATTCAACATACCACACAGAAACACTTGATTAATACAGCTGTGGCTACCTGCTCTGAGCCTACTGGATGAAAGCAGGCCTGTTGGCAGACAACAAGGCCAGACAAAAGACAACAAGCTTGCAGGCTTAGGCTTCAAAATGGCCACCAGCCACATGGCCAGGCCCAACAACATCAGAAAGCCCACCCCCAAAAAACACACTTCCCAACTCAATCCAATGCCATCCATGCCCTAAATGATGTCTAAATTCAACAGACCACACAGAAACACTTGATTAATACAGCTGTGGCTACCTGCTCTGAGCCTACTGGATGAAAGCAGGCCTGTTGGCAGACAACAAGGCCAGACACGAGACATCAAGCTTGCAGGCCTAGACTTCAAAATGGCCACCAGCCACATGGCCAGGCACAACAACATCAGAAAGCCCACCCCAAAGAAAGACACTTCCCAACTCAATCCAATGCCATCCATGCCCTAAATGATGTCTAAATTCAACAGACCACACAGAAACACTTGATTAATACAGCTGTGGCTACCTGCTCTGAGCCTAATGGATGAAAGCAGGCCTGTTGGCAGACAACAAGGCCAGACAAGAGACAACAAGCTTGCGGGCCTAGGCTTCAAAATGGCCACCAGCCCCATGGCCAGGCCCAACAACATCAGAAAGCCCACCCCAAAAAACACACTTCACAACTCAATCCGATGCCATCCATGCCCTAAATGTTGTCTAAATTCAACTGACCACACAGAAACACTTGATTAATACAGCTGTGGCTACCTGCTCTGAGCGTACTGGATGAAAGCAGGCCTGTTGGCAGACAACAAGGCCAGACAAGAGACAACAAGCTTGCAGGCCTAGGCTTCAAAATGGCCACCAGCCACATGGCCAGGCCCAAGAACATCAGAAAGCCCACCCCAAAAAACACACTTCCCAACTCAATCCAATGCCATCCATGCCCTAAGTGATGTCTAAATTCAACATACCACACAGAAACACTTGATTATTACAGCTGTGGCTACCTGCTCTGATCCTACTGGATGATAGCAGGCCTGTTGGCAGAAAAGGCCAGACAAGCTTGCAGGCCTAGGCTTCAAAATGGCCACCAGCCACATGGCCAGGCCCAACAACATCAGAAAGCCCACACCCAAAAAACACACTTCCCAACTCAATCCAATGCCATCCATGCCCTAAATGATGTCTAAATTCAACAGACCACACATAAACACTTGATTAATACAGCTGTGGCTACCTGCTCTGATCCTACTGGATGAAAGCAGGCCTGTTGGCAGACAAGGCCAGACAAGCTTGCAGGCCTAGGCTTCAAAATGGCCACCAGCCACATGGCCAGGCCCAACAACATCAGAAAGCCCACCCCAAAAAAACACACTTCCCAATTCAATCCAATGCCATCCATGCCCTAAATGATTTCTAAATTCAACATACCACACAGAAACACTTGATTAATACAGCTGTGGCTACCTGCTCTGAGCCTACTGGATGAAAGCAGGCCTGTTGGCAGACAACAAGGCCAGACAAGAGACAACAAGCTTGCAGGCTTAGGCTTCAAAATGGCCACCAGCCACATGGCCAGGCCCAACAACATCAGAAAGCCCACCCCCAAAAACCACACTTCCCAACTCAATCCAATGCCATCCATGCCCTAAATGATGTCTAAATTCAACAGACCACACAGAAACACTTGATTAATACAGCTGTGGCTACCTGCTCTGAGCCTACTGGATGAAAGCAGGCCTGTTGGCAGACAACAAGGCCAGACACGAGACATCAAGCTTGCAGGCCTAGACTTCAAAATGGCCACCACCCACATGGCCAGGCACAACAACATCAGAAAGCCCACCCCAAAGAAAGACACTTCCCAACTCAATCCAATGCCATCCATGCCCTAAATGATGTCTAAATTCAACTGACCACACAGAAACACTTGATTAATACAGCTGTGGCTACCTGCTCTGAGCGTACTGGATGAAAGCAGGCCTGTTGGCAGACAACAAGGCCAGACAAGAGACAACAAGCTTGCAGGCCTAGGCTTCAAAATGGCCACCAGCCACATGGCCAGGCCCAATAACATCAGAAAGCCCACCCCAAAAAACACACTTCCCAACTCAATCCATTGCCATCCATGCCCTAAATGATGTCTAAATTCAACATACCACACAGAAACACTTGATTATTACAGCTGTGGCTACCTGCTCTGATCCTACTGGATGATAGCAGGCCTGTTGGCAGAAAAGGCCAGACAAGCTTGCAGGCCTAGGCTTCAAAATGGCCACCAGCCACATGGCCAGGCCCAACAACATCAGAAAGCCCACACCCAAAAAACACACTTCCCAACTCAATCCAATGCCATCCATGCCCTAAATGATGTCTAAATTCAACAGCCCACACATAAACACTTGATTAACACAGCTGTGGCTACCTGCTCTGATCCTACTGGATGAAAGCAGGCCTGTTGGCAGACAAGGCCAGACAAGCTTGCAGGCCTAGGCTTCAAAATGGCCACCAGCCACATGGCCAGGCCCAGCAACATCAGAAAGCCCACCCCAAAAAAACACACTTCCCAATTCAATCCAATGCCATCCATGCCCTAAATGATTTCTAAATTCAACATACCACACAGAAACACTTGATTATTACAGCTGTGGCTACCTGCTCTGATCCTACTGGATGATAGCAGGCCTGTTGGCAGAAAAGGCCAGACAAGCTTGCAGGCCTAGGCTTCTAAATGGCCACCAGCCACAAGGCCAGGCCCAACAACAGAAAGCCCACCCCAAAAAAACACATTTCCCAACTCAATCCAATGCCATCCAGGCCCTAAATGATGCTTGAAAGGGAAATACATTCAAAAAACACCAAAGGAACAGTTGCTTCATCATGCACACACCCATGAGGCCATGACTAGCTTGGGCCTACTACTGACTACTACTAACCACAACATATTTTTAAAAAGGAACGATAGTTACCAAAAATAATTTGTAGTTACAACAACTGCAATGCCCCCAATCAAACAGACACAACAACCACTTACTTGTAAAATATCCAATTAAAAAATCCTCAAATCCAATTGCAATGATGCAGCAGAGAAAAAGAGTGATCTTTCCAGCTCAAAATCCAAAGGCAGAATGAGCAGGAGATGGACAAAGCACTGGGAGGAGCCTGCTGGACAGGAACAGGAAGTTGGAGATTCTGTGGCACTTCCTCCCTCTACCTTTTTAAAAAAGGACTCCTTGCACAAAAAAGGACAGCCAAATGTCAATCTGAGGAGTTGTTTTCATCCAAATCATCATTTGCAGAAGGTTTCATGCTGCTAGAGCTGATATTCTTCTCCAAATTGAAAATTTTACATGTTCGAGTTCTCGAGCTTCACATTACTTCTGCCGGATGTCGATGGCGTGTTCAAAATGACTTGATTGCGTTCTCTCGCTCCCTGTCGCTTTGGATATGACGTGTTCGGGGTCTCTTGCTCCTTTTCGCGTTCGATATGACGTACCCGCGTCCTCACGCTCTCGCTCGCGGTGGAGAATGACATGTTCGAGATCTCAATCTTCTCATACTCTCGCGGTGCACGATCGCGAGAAGAAAGACGTGATCGCGCGACGAATGACGTGATCGCGCGACAAATGACGTTAATGTGGGCGCGAACTGTCGCAAGACAGCGCAAAAGGCTACCAACAATCCAACATCTCGTGGAGAACGCGACTTGTCGGCGAACGTGGGGATTCAGGTAAGGCGATCGCACGCACGCGAGTATGTATTTTTTTACAGCGCGAGCAAGACATTTTTTTTCGGTAAGATGCGGATTTCGGAAATTTTGACATTTTTGCGCTTTCCACGGAACGCGAAAATGTCAAATTATCGCAATTTCCGCGAGCGGAACGGAATTTTAGCCCAGGCCTACTTGTTTCCAGTCCAGGGAGGACCTGGCCTGGCAGTTCGGGCTGGACTGTTCCCATGGGGCACAGGGTCAAGACTGATTTGCATATGGCTGGGTTCAAACTGGAATGGCATGGTAAGCAAAGAAATCGATGGATTTAGGCCCAGATCTCTGTACTGGGGTGAATGTATGACATTGTTCTGCATTCTGTCCATCAACTGTTGTTTTTGCATCTGGGTACCTAGTGGCATTGTCTACCAGAACCAGGATACACCTGTTGCCTGTTGCAGTCTGGGGAACCATAGGCCCAATAATGTTGATGCCCACCAGCTCAAAGGGTGTGTAAATGACAAGGCAAGGGGGGCTTTCAGCCTCTGCCCTGTTTTTCATTGACCTGGCAGGTTACGCAAGTCCTACAGAATGCATCTTCTGAGGAATTCTTGACCCTAGGCCAATCAAAGTGGGAGACAAGCCTTGCAAAGGTCTTGTCTTGTCTCAAGTGTTGTGCCAGCGTTTCTCATGAACCAGCTCCAGTAGGAAGGCCCTGTAGCATTGAGGGACCACTAGGGCCCTTGTTGTCCCACGCAGAGGAGCCTTAGGCTCACTGTAAAGGAGGTTGTCCTCCCAGTAAATGTGATAGCTTCCAAAGACATCACCTACTGCTTGGGCTTCAGCCTGTTGCCTCATGCCCTCAAGAGTTGGACACTCCCCTTGTGTCCCACAGAATTCATTCTTGGTAGGTACTCCTTCTACATGCCATCAAGCAAGTGTAGGTAGGTCATCAAGGGAAGCAGTACCCTCCTCAGTAGGCTCCGGGCAGCCACCACAGGTGCTCCATCCACCGTACTGGGATAATATTCAGGGGCTGGTTTCCCATGCCCTCTGCCTCTCCCTTTCTTAGCAACGGGCTTGGCCATTGTTCCATGCTCCTGCCCCTTTAACACCCATCCTGGGCAGCCTTGGACCTTGTTGTTGCACAGACCCAATCAGGTAGCCCCAACATCTCCACATGAGCCTTGAGCTCCACCTTCTTCCAGATAGCGCACTCAAGTTCATTACCAAGCAAACAGTCTACTGGTATGACAGAGCTCACAGCAACGTTCAGAAGACCTGTAAAGCCCCCCGTCTCAAATAGAACTATGTCCACTGAGTAGTGACCCTCTCTGGTGTCAGCCACCACAACTTGGTAGAATGCATTGGGAATCACCTGCCCTGGGGACAACGGCTAACTCCTTACCATAGTCATGCTGGCACTTGTATCTCTCAGAGCCTCAACACCTTGTACATTGATGGTGACCCATTGCCTCTTCTTTGTAATATTTGAGAGCACATGGATTTTAGGAACCATCTTGCTGTCACACAGGGTCACTAGGATAACCTCACTTAAACCCCTCCCCCCCTCCCCCCCATTAACTGGCACAAACTCCTCCCCAGCACTAGACAGTCCTGGATCTTTCCTCCAATGGAAGGTGGTGCTCTTTTTTTACACTTGGGTTCCCCCTGTAGGGGTCGATTCACAGAACTAATCTGAGACAGAATCCTACACTCACTACTTTTGGTATTCACAGAAGGCATTTAGTAGTAGTAGTTAGGATTTTCTCTTGAATTAGGATTTTGTCTTAAGTTAGGATTTTGTCTTAAGACCAAAACGTAAGACAAACTTAAGTTTAACAAAAGTGTTCACTTAAAAGTGTTTTAAGGAATTCCAAATGCTAGCCTATAAGAGGGGTAGGTATCACAGTAGTGAAAAACGAATTTAGCTGGATGTCACTACCAGGACATGTAAAACTTAAAGGTACATGTCCTTCCTTTTAGTTACACACCACCCTGCCCTTAGGGCTACGTAGAGCCTACTTTAGGCTGACTTATGTGTAATAAACCAGAGCTTTTTGATTTGGCAAGTGGTTTTAAATGGCAAGTCAATGTGGCAGTAGACTGCTTTCACACACATTTCAATGGCAGGCCTGAGACAGGTTTGAAAGGCTACTTGTGTGGGTGGCACAACCAGTGCTGCAGGCCCTCTAGTAGCATTTAGATTACAAACCCTGGGTATATGCCATACCACTTTACAAGGGACATACAAGTAAAGTAAATATGCCAATCAGGTATACACCAATGTCACCATGTTTAGGGGAGAAGCACATGCACTTTAGCACTGGCTAGCAGTGTTAAAGTGCTCAGAGTTCTAGGGCAACAAAAACATACAGCAAAAGAGGAGGTAAGCAGCCAAAAGGTTTGGGGGAAGACCACCCTAGGAATGACAGGTCTAACAAAGGGCAAGTAAAAAGTGTTTTTACATGTATTTTGTGAGTATGCATGCAGGTGTGAGTGTGTTGATGTGAGAGAAATTGTCTGTATGTGTGAATGTATGTGCATGTGTGTGTGTGTGTGTGTGTGTGTGTGTGTGTGTGTGTGTGTGTGTGTGTGTGTGTGTGTGTGTGTGTGTGTGTGTGTGTGTGTGTGTGTGTGTGTGTGTGTGTGTGTGTGTGTGTGTGTGTGTGTGTGTGTGTGTGTGTGTGTGTGTGTGTGTGTATGTAAAGGTCAAGTGGCAAGTGATGTCACCTCCGCTCCCCCTGGCCTTTGGCTGAATTGATGTTCATGCACAAGAGTGCTCTTATTCAAATAGAAAGGTTTATAATTCAATAAATATATTTTGAAATTAAATAAGCCTTTGGTGACATCTGGTGTTAGAAATTTGGCTGTTGTCTATGCTGAAGGAGGAAATGTGGTAGTCAGACCTCAAGAGTGCTAGAGTGTTGTAGTTATTTTTAGTTAAACGTATATTTGCTTAGTAATAGGAACATTTTGCACTTGAAAGAGCAATGCTACATCATATGGAACTATGTTTTTTTTGGCATTGGCCTCATTAGGACTTGAATCTATCTTGGTTTTAAAAGTAGTCATGTTTTCATTTTGTTTTCATCTTTGATTGACTCCACATACAGCAAATGATGCAGTGATCCTTTGTGGTGACATGATGTTCTTAAAGAGTCTGGGAGAAAGTTATTTTATTAATTTGTTTCTCTCAAAGGTCTCCTCCTGCCTCATTCACTGTGGATCCATTCATTTATGAGACTTTAATTGTTTATGTAACCAGATTTGTACTATTGTTTCCAATGAATTTATGTCAGAGTGGTGTTTACTAATATTCATTTGGAAGGATAGTGCTAGGATAGTAGCATTGTATGACCATAATTTTGTATTTCGATTTGTCAACATGTGATACATTTGCTCACCTTATGCTGACTGTGCGACTTCCATTGGTTTTTATTGTGATTTTGTCTACAAAAGCCATGATTTTGGGACTCTGTGTGCCTTTTTCCATGAACCTCTTCAAATGCTGCTCAATTTCTTATCAATTTGTTGCATATTCTGGACTTCAACTATTTTCCAGATTTTGCTCATGCTGCTAATTCCCTATAATTGATTTATTATGTATTTTGTTTAGCTATGTTATTGCCTTCTGCATTGCACTTTAATGTTTGAATAAACCTTCATGGTTTCTAAGTTCCTAATCTTGAGTGTTTTTGAGTCTTTAGGGACACATTTTTTCATCTATTCTTGAGGACAACACTGTCCAATCTTGAATTAGCGCTTTATCTCTTTTATGTCAGATTATCTGAGATAGCTTTAACAAAAGCATGGGGTTTGTGCAATCTCTGTCTCAGGCTTCCTTCTCTAAGTGTTTACCCCAAGCAAGTGAGATCCCCGCTCTGCAGCATGCTGGAAGACTCTGCCTTGTGACAGATTGAAACAATAGCACTTACTGCAGACATATATTATCTTTTGTGACATGCATTGTATTATGTGACCAAAGTCATTTGTTTCTGCTCCACTTGTTATCTTCTGGAGATTTTGAAAGTACCCCAAAACAAGTAGATAGACACAAGGGATATTAAAACTCTCAACCATTGGATGCGTTTTGTTTTCTTCCTATGAGCGCCTCTGTCTGCCATTCAATCAACTGATTTACATTCTTTGTTTGAACTGTTGACTTTCGAACCTAGAGATTTTTGCCCTTATCTTGACTTTGGTACCTGATAACTGCATAAAGCTCTGACACTGCGCATTTATTTAGTTTGCAGTTTTATGTAGCACAAGCATGACTCAAGGACATTAGAGAGCATTTAAAGAGACTTGCGGTTCCTAATGATTGGCAATCATACATAAGAACCAATAAGCATCATATTAATACAGCCAGAGTCACACAATGTAGAAAAGGTGGTGTATCCTGGAACAGTTATTAACCAGTATGTCTCTGATGTAGTAGCGATTTGAGGTTCTTTATAAAGTTAGCACGACATGGGGTCATGTGCAGAGAGTAAGAGAGTACCATATACTTGTTTCAACTGCTGGAGAAGGACTACCTTATACACCGCTCTTTCTTGAATGTAGGAGGCTCAAGGAGTAGGGATTCTGCATTGCTTCATCCCGATACGTACCAGAGATTCTCAATTTGTCAGCTGGGTAGGCAGGTGTGGGTTTATGCAGAGTCTTGTAAGTGACACGTGCAGTCTTATAGTGAACTCATGGAGAACCACCGAAGAGTTGGAATGACAGGTAAGACATTGTCAAATTTCTTATACACAGAAACAAAGAGGGTGGCTATGTGGAGCACAGTGGTAAGGGAGAGGGGCAGATGAACTTTTGAGGGTCTAGCAAGTAGAGAATTTCCACACCCCTGTCTGCAGAGAACATTGTCTGGACTACAGACTGTAAGTCTCGATGCTCCATAGAAGTCTGAATTGGTATTGTGTGTTATTGGTTATAGCAGAAATTTGCCTTTGTAGGTGAAGCTAGTCTTTAAGGATGAATCCCAAGGTTTCGGCATGATGCACAATGACTGTTTTGAAACCTAAGGGAGAGCATTAGTCAGTCCACACAGCTTGTTTTTTTCTGTAGAGGTTAGAAGGAATTCTGTTTCCATATGGTGTAGTTTTAGGAGGCAGTTGACCATACACTTCTGAATTCAGATTAGGGTGCTGTCGAGCAGGTAGATGTAATTCAGGAAGGATAATTTTAGGACAAATCTTGGTGTTATATAGTGAAATATTGGTGAAAAAGTATACTTGAGTTTTTAAAGAATCTCTCCAAGTACTTCCAGGTAGATGTTAAAAAGAATTGGGGACACAATAGAGCACCGTGAACCACCTTGTGGTAGGCTGACCTTGCTTGATGCAGAGATGTCAGCTGCGTTTCTTGTGAGAGGGGAGAAACTTCACAGTTTTTCAGACAGTCATGGAAAGATACCTACTTAAGTAATGAGTTCATCATAGTGATCCTGTAGGGTGGTAGGTGTTTGGCAAGCTCCTTGCTGGTGGTTCCAGGCACAGAGCTGTTGAAGTTATTTGAAGGTTTAACATGGGCAATAGATTTCAGAAATTCTGTTTCTGAGATCTCACCAAAACAAGTCCACCTTGCACCTTGCAGATAAACTTAGCATCGCCATGTTAACAGATTTTGGGGGAACAGAATGCTCAATGGACATGATTTTCTCAGCGAAGAAGTTCACAAGATTTTCATGTTTGTATTCATGGAGATTCCTCAAGAACCATGGAAGTGAGGGTGCATTCTTTTCTTCTTTCGCTTCGGTGGAGCAAAATCCTTGATCAAATCCTTCATATAGCTATAGCAACAAAACCCCCATGAAACTAGACTCTTTCTCATACCTGTAAAACAATTTAAAACTTTTCTGCAGACCAAGATACCTTTGGAACATCAACAGTCTCCAGCTGTAACCAGTTTGTTGCAGCAAAGCCTCCTCAAAATAAAGGATATACAAAAAGTGGCTGAGGCTTTTTCACCATGCCTATCGCTTATTAGTAGAGAAACACACAGGAAAAAAGGGTGCAGGAGTATGTGGGATAAGACATCATAAACCCCTAACAGGCATATGCCCTCTGTTGTATCGGTGTTGCTTGACAAGTAACCAGAGGACACATATACCGCTGATGGGGGGGCGCCTACCAGGCCAGATGTCACCGCGAAATAACACACAGACACCACAATGCGCTTTGCATCGCCCCAGGCCCGGGTCCCCGGCTGGGTCTCTCCTCTCCCTGTTCTTATTTATTAGCACTGCATCACATGGTGCAGAACAAGCCATGCCTGCCCCTTACACAGGAGACAATCAATTACACCCCTCTGGGGAGGGCTACTTCCACTCATACTGCAGTGAACCTATTGTGTCACAGGCACAATGCTACATTCCTCCCCAAAATGAAACAGAGGGAAAGCAAACCAATTGTAACATTGTGACGGCAACACAATACCACAATTATATCTTGACCATCAAAAATAATAAATTCAAAAAGGCGCTCCCACACCTCAAGCAATACAGGTGTTACAGTCACATTCCTGATGGGTGACATATCACCTGCTACCACACTTATGAGACCCCCGCTTACACCAAATGATCCCTCAGTCTTGTGGACAGCCCTGGATTGCTTCGCAAACTGTATCGGGTGCAGGCATTACGTCCAGCCAACACGACAGGGGCATGTGCAGGGGGCATCTCCTCCGGGACCTCTGATCCCCTCGGAACCTCAGGAGAGTCTGCACTGAGCTCCGGTAGCACTTGTTCTGACTCGCCCAGATCACCAGCATCCTTGTGCTCATCACTTGTTGGAGGAACATCATCTTCATTCTGAAACTGTCCAGGCCGATGATGAAAAAGCTTGAAGGCTGAAACATTCCGAGTGATTGTCTCTAGTCCTCTTCTCGCAGTGATCCGAGTGCTCTTCCGATGACTTATGGTCCATGGATTTAGCTCAAACGGCAATCAGAACTTGCTGGCAGAAGACCGATCTTGCACCATATCACCTACTTGTAAGTCGGGCCTCCTCGCTCCTCATCGACGACCGGTATTATCATTAGATTTCTGGTGTCTCCCATAGACTCAGCGGTCGTCAAACAGGATCTGGCATCCACTGTGGATGGTGAGGAATGGAATCTACAACCACTCGGCCCATCGAAAGATGCTCCGGTGCCCTACCTGTGGTAGAATGCGGTGTCTGGTGATATTCTCGAAGGAATGAGTATATGGCAAGTTTGAGAGGTTGGTTGCCCGCAGAGGCAATCTGAATAACTTTGTTCAAAGTTTGCATAAATCTTTCAGCCTCCCCATTTGCCTGCAGCTACCTTGGTGTGATCTTCTTGTGAGTGATCTCTAAAGAAATCAAATATGCTGCCATCTCTTGCCCTTGAAAAGAAGGGCCATTGTCAGTTCTCAGTTCTTTAATCAGGCAATAAGTTGCCATTACTTTCTCCAGTTTGGGTATCACTTCACTGGTGCTCAAAGATGTTATGACCTCTACCGCTAGCTATTTTGAGTAATCATCAATCATCACAAACATGTGTCTCCCAACCGGCAAGCTCTCAAAATTCAGGCTGGAACGTGTCCATGGACGCTTTTGTCCTTTCTCGGTCACCACTTATATCGATTAAGGGAAACCACACCGTGGCTCACAACCTGTTTTGGGATTTGACAATGACTTGATGTCCTGCATGGGCAAGTTGGTTGACTCTATTCAAAAGGGTTGTGGGTATGACAAGGCGATGTCCTCTCAACAGGCATTCACTCGGGTCCCCACTCAACTCCTGGCGAATGTGATATAACACCTACATGACTCATCGAGCCTCTGGGGTAAGCACAACCCAGTCCTTCTTGAAGTAATGCCACTGGCTATCTTGCACTGTCTTCAAAGCCTTCTGCAGGCATTCATCTTGGCTGATCGCTTGACAGAGGACCTCCAGGGAAAGGGGAAGAGGTGAGAACGGGCCACCACATACCAGACATACTCCTCCGTCTCTTCAGCATCTGCTTCTTCTATCGGAGTCGCCGTCCGAGGATGTCTTGAAGCTGGAGCATTCACTTTTCAATCCATGGCGGTGGCTTAGCGGTCGTGCCCTTGACCAGAGTAATGAGCGGCTTGTGATCTGTGGTTACAGTGAATTAGTTTCTGTACACATGCAGGTGAAAATGATGGCACCCCCAGTGGATGGCTATTGCTTCCTTTTCGATTTGAGAGTACCTCTGCTCAGTGTCTGCTAGTGAGCAACTTGCAAACGCCACTGGGACCCAATCATCTTCTACAGATGAACACTGCATCAACACAGCTCCCAGACCTTTGTGGCCGGCATTCAAAGCAATAGTAGTGTTCTTGCAGGGATCGAAGTCGGCCAGCGTGGTCTCATCTGATAGAGCGTCTTTGCTTGCTCGACCAAGGGTTTTGTTGGACCTCTTTGTTGGACCTCTTTTCTTTTCCACATCGTTAGCCATAGCAAAAGCGGGGCCATTTTAATGGTATCACTAATATATGACAGTCCTAGTTCATTATGGGCAATAAAATTGGAGCATGTAGCCGGAATAGACAATAGTCATTTGGCAAACATGTTTTTCATATTTTGTACTTCTTCCACTTAGGCTGTGCCGCTTATTGCTGCCCCATATGTAGCTATCGACCTGGTTTTGCTAAATAAATTTTGATCATATCCTGGGTTGGTTTACAACCTACGTTTTTTGAAAATTTAAAAAGTGCGGCTATGCTTTTCACCAACAGATTTGCTCTATTTATCACCATCTCTTTCCATCTTAGTTTAGAGTCAAACAGATTACATCGATAAGTGAAATTTTCAACACAATCTGTACTTTACCCCTATATAAGGAACTTTATCGAACTTTTCTGGTTCCCGCCCACTGCCAAGACAAAGGTCTTTGATTTATTTACATGTAAATCCAGGTCCACCATAAAGGCCGAGTAGATCGCTAAAGAATTTTGCAAGGCCACCGGGGTTCATGACATGAGTTGAAAATGTTGTGATGTACTGAGATTTCTTGTCCAGGACTAGCTGGTGATATCCCGAACATAAATTCAGTTTCGAAATCCAGCTGGTGCCACTCAACTCTTCAATCAGCTCATTCATTGTGGGTGTAATATGCTGTTCCCTCTTGATTGGCAGGTGCATATTCTCAACTCGCCAGGCTGCTGGGCTTTCGTGTTACAACAATTGGTTAAACCCAGGGGATGGGCCCCTTAACTTTTTCGATAATGCCCGCAGACTCCAGTTTTGCCACTTCTTTCTACACTAGGGGCCGCAGGTGAAATGCAATGCACCGATAACGTAGGGGCTATGGCCTGCACGGACTTGTCGATATGCAAGTGGATCTCTTTGCCCTTCAGGCACCCGATTCCTTTAAATACTGCAGGGAATTCAGCTAGAATATGCGGGATGGCCTCCTGCTGGATGCCAAAAGCAAATGTCACAATGCCAAGGTCTTCAGCTTCTCCACAGCCTAGGTGCATTCCGTGACCCTCTTCAGCCTCATACACCTTAGACTCCATGGATTTGGATCCATATGTGATGGTTGTCTTAAACCTTCCTCGCATTGCCAGAGGTCTGTCTTGACCATATGCGAATACCTTGATGGTTACCGGATGTAATTGGGGAGCCATTTTCAAAGTTCCATAAGTCTCTGCTGACATGATGTTGACAGTAGCGGCAGTATCTACCGCGGTAGGGGTGACCTGGTCTCCAACTCTTATCTGGAATTGTGGCAACCGATGTGAGGTTTGACCGGCGGTGCCAATGCTGAGTGGACGGTACGTTCCTCCGTATCAGTGCCATCCATATCACTGCCTTTGTCTCTCACTTCTGGGATTGTATTAACGGAGGTGCGCTGTCCCCGATCCGTTCCTGAGCAACAGACCTTCATGAAATGGTTGAGTTTCACACAGCCAGCGCACTTCTTTCCTCTTGCCGGGCATTCAGATGGGCGATGACTATTTCCGCCACAATACCCACAAGTTTGTGGTTGAGTGCTATCTCTCCTACCCTGTTTTGCCGTGACATTTGAGGTGATGGCATTAACCGGTACCATCTTCACTTGCAACTGCAGTACCGCTTCCATGTCAGCTGCTCGTGGTCTGGAAAGTTCCTTGGTCCTGCAGAGTGTTAGAATTTCAGCTAAGGACTTTCCGGATTCTTCCAGTATCCTTTCGCAAAATTTAGTGAATGGACACCCTTGTATAATCTTCCCAGTATTTCCTCATTTTCATTATTGAATCCACATGTGCTGGCCAGTTCCTTTAGACGAATGTGGAAAACATCAATGGACTCCTCTGCTTTTTGTCTTGCTTTCTGAAATACGAACTGCTCATAGACCTGGTTCGACATTGGTTCAAAATACGTAGTGAGGGCCGCTATGAGGGTGCTGTGTGTTTAGGAGCCGCTTCATTGATGGACTTTGATAGTTTGTCTAGGTCTCTTTCCCCTAGGTGAAGAATCATGGCTCTCTTTTGGGCATTATCCACTTTTGTAGCCTCAAAGAAGAGTAGTACTCTCTCCGCCCACTCCTTCCGCCTAGGGGCCTGCACAGATGGGGCGCCTTCCACTGTGAATGGCTCCACAGGCAGTATGGTTGCTGTGACGCAGGTGTAATTAGGGTGACGTACTGGTCATCTTCCTGCTCTAGTGAATATGGTGAATTTTCTTTCAATTATGTCCTTTTTGTTGTGTATATCAATGTCCAACGTGCTAACTAAATCAATTTCTAGATCTAAATCTAGTGCACCCATGGGCAGCTCCATGTTCATCATTTGTGGAACTTTTTACTCAGGCTCAGGGTAATCACTTTTATTTAATGTGGCAGTTCACCTTGACTTGATGGTGGTGCTTCTGTCCTTTCTCCCACTTGTCTCCTTGTGTTAGTGCATGGGGTGTGTTTCTTTGGTGCAGGGAATGTAAGAAACTGCAGTGTCCTACCCCCAACAGGAGATCCTGCTTCCCTTCCGGCTGTCAGCAGCTGGCATTGCACAGCGAAGTCCCAATCCACTGTCTCACAGGCACTCATTCTGAGAGCACTATGTGGCCGAGACGACCTGCTGGTAATTGGATGCTCCACCGTCGTTTATCTGCCACCCGGACGTCTTCAGGTGCAGCACTGCACATTGTGGGTAAATCCAAGCTGCCCTGGGCGTGTGGCACGAGCACCGCGTGTTGTTTGAGCTCACACGCAGCCACCACATGGCCCGTTGTCGGCAGAACGGCACCTCCCTCACTGCCAATGTTGTGTCTGTGTTGCGGGACCAGTAACCAGAGGACACCCACACCGCTGATGGGGGTGCACCTACCAGTCCTGATGTGGCAGTGCAACGGACACACAAGGCCCGGGTCTCTCCTCTCACATCACCCACGGCCGGGGTCTTATTTATTAACACTGCACCACGAGGTGTGGAACAAACCATGCCTGCCCCTTACACAGGAGACAACCACTTACACCCCTCTGAGGAGGGCTACTTCCACTCATTCCGCAATGCACCTATTGCATCACAGGCGCAACACTACACCCTCTTCAGTATGAATTATGGTAACTCAGCACTCCAGAGAAAAGTGTTTTAAAAGAAATGCAACTATATCATAAGTGTAGATCAAATGCCCAAGCTTCCATATAATGCAATGAACAAGTCCTGTTACTGTTAACCTGCAAGTATGGTAGACTAAACATTACCAAGGATGTATAATGGTCTCCAGTGTACCCTTTAAAAGCACCCAATGTTGGCATGGTGCTTATACACTATGAGCACGGTGTATGAACATTAAATAGAAATGACATCCTTCATGCACAATTACGTTAGATTATGTTGAAACATTACTAAGGATGCACAATGTTGTCCAAGGTATTCTTTGAGAGTACCCAACTTTGGCAATTTAAACTTTGTTCCGTTTGGAAGAAATTTGCTCTAAATATAAGACTGTTGTTCAGGATATTCAGCTGAGCCATTTTTCAACTGAATTACATTATCTCAGCCATCAGGTTAGGGCCGTAGTGTCATGACTTTGTTTTATTGCATTTGTTTTAGAACCCTAAAGGTCAATCCCTACACAGTATTTGAGGACCACAAACACAACAGACATCCGCAAATGGAAGTGAATTAAGATATTACTTTGTGATAAAATGGTCACTATAGAAAAGTATGGACTAACACCACAAAGAGTCCTTAATAAAGTAACATTCTGTACTTTGATGTAGAACAAGAGGTTTAGGGGAGAGTCTTGAATGAAGAAAAACAGAAGGTGAATCAGTTTTAAAAAACCGATTTTCATTGAAAGTTAATCTAATTTTCATTGGATAATTACGTGACACTATATCTGATACATCAAATATACCACACTAGATAACTTTATGGGTAATGCGTTGATAGTAAATTAAGGTAATTTAACTTGACCATAAGATAAGTTAAATAAAATTGACGACGTTATAAAGTCCTTGGTAATCCTGTGCTTTGTAGGCCCTGAATGCTGAATCATAAATTCCAAATGCTGGCCATGCCTTTGGGTGTATCTAATGCAGTTTCATGCACATCATTATCAGATGAACTGCATCAAATATGATCTACATGCTCTGGTTTTTAAGATGTTTTTGTATCTATGATGGTTTCAATTGTACAAAGTCAAATTGTAAATATTATACATATTTTTGTAGCCCTGAAGAAGTCCCAAGAAGGATGAAATACATTGGCTATGACTTGTTCATTGTATTATATGGAACTTGAACATTTGAGCTACACTAATGATAGAGTTGCATTTATTTTAAAACACTTTTCTCTGGAGCGCTGAGTTACCATAATCCATAAAGCCTCCACACAACAAACCTGCTCATTCTTGAGTGTTGCTTCGAAGGTATGGGATGACATCCCTTTCACTATTAGACATGTCCGATCCTTCCCTTTTTTTAAAATGTCCTAAAAGAAATCACCTACTTTTGGAACTGCTGACCACCGCCCCAAACTGACTATTTTACTTTTCCCACATGGAAAAGCAGCACCCACCACAATTATTGTGCTTTCAACTCCTCAAGAACACATCACATCAAGAACCTACCATGGCATTTGCGCATGCAAAAGTGTAAATGTGGCTTCCTCTGTCATACTCTTTATACCTGTGTATGAATGAATGATAAAACTTGTAGTGTGCAACGGATACCCAGAGGAGTCTTGATGCTATAAGTGACAAGGATCAAGCACCAACCACAACTTCTAGTGTCTGAATAACTACGTTTTTAAAGATTTACTGAAGACTTATAAAGAGGTGGTGCCTTTCAAATCCTGGGGAAGAATATTCCAATTTTGAGCTGTAAAACTAACAGAGCTCCTGCCTCCCCAAGAAGAACGTTTGTAGGAAGGAACTACAAGATTACTGGTGAAGCTGGAACGAAGAGTCCTGCATTGCAAATACCATCTGAAACTTTCCTGCAGATAGGCTGCACCTTGTCTATGGAGTGCATTGGATGCAATGCATAAAGCCTTAAAAACTATTGCTGCTTCACAGAAAGCCAGTTTAGCCTTCTAATGGCTTGCATGGCAGAATAGAATCTAGGAACATTCAGGAGCATCCGAGTTGCAGAGTTTTGTAGGATTTGAAGTTTGTTCAGGAAACCTTTAGATACGTTTTGATAGAGACCATTGCAATAGTCTAATCTCGATAAGACTAAAGCGATGACAGCTGTCTTTAAAAGAACAATTGGCAGAAATTGAGCAATTTTTTTGATGGTTCATAAAGTATAGAAGGATGTGGAAAAAACCTTGTTTATTTGCTCTTTAAAGGTTAGTCTAAAGACGACGGGCGTTGGAAGAGAACCCAGTTCAACTGGCTACCACAAAGGGGACTAGAAGGCGGTATTGTGACCGAATAGGATGACTTTCTTCTTAGGAGAGTTCAACTTAAGACAGTTGTTGTTCATCTATTGACTAACTGCACTCATGCATTTCCAAAAAGTATCACCTAGGTTGGAACCACTATTAGAAAGCGAGAACCACAATCTAGTTGTCGTCAGCATAAGATACCAACGACAACCCAAAAGACTTGCTCAAATTAGCCAAAGGCTGGAGACACAGAGATTAAACAGGGTCTGGGTCAATGAAGAGACCTGTGGAACTCCATGAGGCAAGGAAAAAGGCCTAGATGTGAAGTACTTGAGGGAGACAGATTAAACATGATCCGTCAGAACGGAACGCAGCAATGGTAAAGCTGCACCTCCACTCCCTAAGCTCTTTAACCGGTCAATCAAAAGATCATGATTGACCGACTCAAATACTGTAGACAAATCAAGTAATTGCTGAATTGTTGCCCTTATCTAATGTGGCCCTAATGTCCTCACATGCACCTGAATGTCATATGCTGGTGCATTTTCTCTGTTAGCAGAACTGTCACAATATATCTGTAAATGCGCCTCATAGGTATACCTTAAGTAAAGTGGTCCAATATTCTCTTGGATTATGCCTGTGATAGACAAAAATATAGGTAAAAAAATGTAATAAGCAAAGGCTACAGATCATGTGACTATGGTAGAATCAATGTAAAACCTTGTGCTTCAGTTTGTTGCTAAATGGAATGTAATTATGCGAAGGGTCGAACTTGGACTGAAAAATATATAAACCCTACCAAATCCCTACCATGCCTGTGTCCTGGCTGAAGTTCAAGGAAGCAAGGGAAATATCATTTTCCCAACACTGTTTATTTTTTAGCCTAAATTGTTGCATCCCACCTAAAAGTGAAAGTGGAAACTGTCTGGGATGAACTTCTATCAGGGCAGGAGGATGTTTCCTGATGCGAACTAGAGAAAGCAGTTGCCTCTGGGATACAAAAAAAAGTATTGGGCTCACATGGAGTGGTGGCCATAGAAGGATAACTTAATGTGGGCCATTTCTTTCTTGTTCAGTAGAGGCAGCAATCTACTAAAGGCTTCATGCCTCATCCACGCATATGCTGGATGCCAAGCTGGCTACTGTTTAAGCCACAACGCAACTAGAGCTCACCTGTCTAGTGCTTGTCAGCCTATACCAGGATTTGGGAGGTTGAAACGGCCTTGAGACGTGAACCCCTGCTAAAAAATGTAGCCTATTTTCAGCCTAGCAGGAGCAGGTTATGTCTTGACCTTTAACGAGTATGTTGTTTCTGCTCAGGTTACCAACCTTGAAAACTGTTCTGCCACTTCCTCACTCAGGTATATTGGTGTTCAAAATATTTTATTAGAATTTTAGATAATAGACATCATACAAAAAAGAACTCCCAAAAGGTACAAACATTAATCCAATAATACATTATGGATAAAGATAAACATTCTAATTTATAAATAAGAGATTCAAGAATATATTATAAAGTACCTACAAAACAAAATGATATCACCTAAATGAAAAATAAGGACAACAGCGTAAATTTTTATTAGTTTACAGAGCTACTAAGCTCAAAGTAAAACCATAAATAGATATATTTAAATTAGTACATACTAGGTATTCAACATTAAATAATCATCAATTGGTCTTCAAAAATGTAAATAGTTCGGATTATTATGAATAATACAAGATAAAGTCAGATTGGCACCCTTTCTTGTGAAAATTATCGAAGCCCACCATGCATGAACAGATAAAGAAGTGAATCTTTCCAATTAGCAGTAATTGTCATTACAGCTGCTCACATTAAGAAATCAACATTTTGTTATTCATCAGGGGCATTTTAGTGGTGAGAGAAGAGGCTTTGCAAATAACTATTTTATATGATAAGGTATTGTTGGAAGTGGGGGTCCTTATTGCTTACCGCTGCCACCAAATGCTGGAGGCGGGAGTCCCCGACCCCTCGCTTCAACGTTAGGCTAAGTAAGGATACCGTCTGAGATAGCCCTGCTCACCCCCTTAGTAGCTTGGCACGAGCAGCCAGGCTTATCTCCAACGCACAAGTGTTCAGTATGTGCAACCACGCTCACAGTAACCCCATGATGTCACCACAAATAGACTCCACACGAGTTTTAATAAAATGAGTATAATCTTTATATAAGCAATTATACGATACGACCACAAGATACAAAATCGACATACAAGAATAGGTAGTATTCTTTCCTGTGGGTTAGTAGGTTCTAATCCCAACCACCGCTTCTAACCAACAGTTAAGCTAACTTCTAACCATTTCCAAAAGGTTAGGCCAGTCGTATTGCTAGAATCACACACGTTGCAAAAGGAAACAAATACTGCAATGCGTAACGATATTCTCTTATACTGTGCAACAGAGAAATAATGCCATACGTAGCGCCACAGTCATGTACTTTGCAATTGAAGAAATAATGCAATGCGTATCACCACCAGCATGCCCTGCACCAGGAAGAAACAAAGCAATGCATCACGCTACAATCCTGTATGGTGCAATGAAGAAATAATACACTGCGTCACGTTATACTCAGATACTATGCACTGAAGAAATATTGCAATGTGCCACGTTACAATCAGGCAATCTGCAAGAGACAAATAACGCAGTGCGTAGCGCACCAAGCATGTAGTTCATCAGGCACAAATGAGGTCAGGCGTCATGCGACAGTTCGATAGTTCGTTAGCAGCGATAAAGCAAAGTGTAATACAACAGTTTTACGTTCTCCATTAACAGTGCCCCCGTTATGGATCAAATGATGACACAAAAGTCCTGCTTCCCACTCCGGCCCAAGCACTGCCCCTCCTTGGGTCAGCACGGGCTGGGATCCAAGCCAAAGCACCGGCTCGCGCACCTGACTGAACCGGGAGGTCGAGAGAGTGTCCCTCCGGGCCCACACACCACCCCAGGTGTTGATCCACGTAACCTGGGGGCGCGACCCCTCTCTCCTTCTTGATGTCAGCGACTTGGGCCTTGATCCAGTATTCCGTCACGGGGTGGCTCAGCTCTTCCGTGGCTGCCGGTCCAGGTCGATGCGGGTGACTCTGAGGGCCCAATGACTTGGCCCTTCTTCCAGCGGTCTCAGTCCACACCGAGATCCGCCCTCAGCACTGTGGAGACTTTACTTCCAAATCTGTGCACCCCCTTACTCAGGCACTCTTCACCAGCGCCTCAGGTTGCACTTCGACACGCACACCACGCGTTCGAGACTCGTCCTGGTGCTCACGACGATCCGGCACTCTTCACCAACGCTTCGCGTGCACCTCCACACGCACCCTGTGTGTTCGAGTCTTCTCCTTTCCTCACAGTGCACACGTTGTCCAGGCTCTCTTCACCAATGCCCTGACTGCACCACGACACGCACTCTATGCGTCTGAGTCTCCCCTCTTCTCCCGGTGCACACGATGTCCAGGCGCTCCTCACCAATGCCCTGGCTGCACTTCGACACGCACACCGCACGTCCAAGACTTAGTTTACTCCTGCGTGCCCACGATCACACAGCACAACTTCTGAGGGTCTCAAGCTGCAAAAGCATGCTCATACCGCGTTGCTTGGGACTTCTCCGGAAACTTTTATGATCCTGTATTTTCAAACAGAGAGCCAGCTCACCTCGGGCCCTTGGGGGTTACAAGTCACAGCACAAAGCATAGTCTTCACCAAGCAGGGGGACCCAGCGCCTCCAAGCACAGTCCCAACAGCCTCTCCCTTAGTTAGAACAGCAGACTGTAGACCAGCCCCAGATGATGAAGCAAAGATTGGTCTATCCACAGCAGTCTCTTCAATTGCTCCTTCTTTAGCAGAGGTTCCTCTTGACCACAGAATCAGTCCAATCCTCTACAGTCTCAATCCATATCTGTTTTATTCCCACTTTCAGGGGTTTCAACTCTCCTAGTTATACCCCTTAATGTCTTTGAAGTTCGTATGTGCTCAGGGGTTGCTGACCCCACCCTAAATCAATTCTGGGTGTCTTCCTCCCAGTGTCACCTCTCTCCCTTTGATACTGGGGGTCTGGATCCTTAATCACTCAGCAATAGATGGGTCAATTGGTTTATAGGAGCAGCCCAGGCCTTTTCACCTACTGGGCTTCTCCTCCACCTACTCTCCAGATGCAGGGCAGCCTGGTGCCATGTCAACCCCTCCCTGGGTCAAGACCTCTCCCAGCTCCTCTCACCTTTCAGTTCCAGACAGACAATCCACATTTCAGAGACAAACAGAAATGCTCAGAGCACAAAACTCCGCCACTTTCTAAAAGAGTGGTTTATGAACACACAGTGATAAAACCACCTTCACAGAAAGATGTGTTATAACCCTGTGAGTTTATACATACTAAACTTCACCTCTACATTATAAACTGACAGGAAACTAGGCTAACAAACACAACACCCAGCCTCCCCCATTCTGTCCTATAGGCAGAATGGCCTTTCAGCAGTGAAAAACTAAATGGAGAGTTTTTCACTGTCAGAACATAGCACACACCTCAGTATATGTTCTGCCTTTTACCTACACTGCACCCTGCCCAGGGGTTACCTGGGATCCACCATCGGGGTGCCCAATGTGTATGTAAAGGGGAAAGTCAAGCCTGACAAGTGGTTGCAAATCATGGCCAACCAATCACCATTACATTTTAAACAGGGAACTCTTGTACTTTGACACTGATCAGCAGTTGCAAAGTATCCAAAGCATCTAAATTGGCTAATCTAGGTCAGGAAAACGGTCTAGAGGGAAAGCAAAAAGTTTAGGGAACTTTAGCCAAAAAGGCCAAGTCTTACAGGTATCTAATACATTCAATATACGAGTAATCCTTTACCAAACTTCATCCCAAAACTTCTTAGCAAAATGACAATCATATAACATATGTCTTAATGATCCTATATCTAAATAATAATTCCAACAAGTAGAAGAAGCTAAATGTTTGGCATTATATAATTTTAAAGGGGTCCAAAAACAATTACAAAGTATATAAGAATTAGTTTGATATAATGTTACAGGCAAGCAACCAAAAATAGAATTCAACCAAATCTTCCTCCATGTGTCCAAAGATAAGGACAACTCTAATTCTGCGTTGTAAAAGGTAGAAAGTAAATTGATATCATCTCCATCAGAAATATTTAACTCTTTATATAATAATGACACTGCATGGGAAGAAGACGCAATTGTTTGGAGATACATTACCAAATCAGAAGAAACAATGGAAGAAAAGCCATTTGGGAAGGAGTCAAGAATAGAGTTACAAAGCAATTCATATTGAACAATATCTGATGGTTGCAAATAAAATCTTTGTTTTAAGACTTCAAAACTTAAAAAGGTATTATTATGAAAAATATCTTCAAAAAACAAAATGCCCGCTCTTATCCATGAATTCCAAAAATTAGTATGACAGATTCATTCTACTGTGTTAGAAATAGAACATTGGAAAATCAAATCTAAATCGTGTAAAATCAATCTAGTAGATTTCAACATTACTGATTTCTTTAAAAAAGCAGAAGAATTGGACATTGTAAGTAAAGCAGCTAAAGGAAAAGGTGATACTGAATTCTGTTCAATACGAAGCCATGCAGGTGAATTATTAAGATCTGCTGAAACCATAAAATATTTTATTTTAAAATAAAGGCTTTATGATACTTTAGAAAATCCGGTAAACCAAACCCTCCTTTGAGTTCAGACAATTTCAATTGTTTGTAACTTAACCGAGGCGATTTATTTTTCCAAATAAATTTAGACAAATATTTATCTATAGTTTTATAACATTTGGGCGGGAGCTCAATAGGTATGATTGAAAAAAGATAAACAGCTTTGGAGCCAAAATCATTTTAACTGCATCCATTCTTCCCCACCAAGATAAATACAAGGAGGACCACTTTTGAATTTTAACCTTAATATACGCCAATGTAGATTCAAATTCAGAGTCAAAGTTTGTTTTACGTTGTTAGCAAATAGTGTACCCAAGTATTTAAGTTCATTTTTTTGCCAAACAATATCATTATTAGTGAGCATTTCAGGTAAACAATGAATATTTAAAGGAAAAAAAATCTGTTTTGTTAGTGTTAAGTTTATAACCTGAAATTTTAGAGAAAACATCAATTACATTTAACAATTGAGGAATGGAAAATTCAGGGTTAGCAATATATAAAAGAATATCATCAGCTGACGTTTTAATAGGGACCTTCAATTTCGGTACAATTTCAAATAGCAATTAATAGGGGTTCAATTGCAATAAGAAAAAGTAATGGAGATAATGGGCAACCTTGCCTGGTCCCTCTAAAGAAGCAAAACTTCTGTGAGAGTCTACCATTAATAAAAAGTTTGGCGGAAAGGAGTAATCATACGGATAATCAAGGAACCAAATTTGAAAGCAGACTGGGTGCGAAAAAGGTATTGCCAATTAATTTTATCAAAAGCCTTTTCTACATCTAATGCTAGAACTCCAGCAGGAAAAGGCAATAATGTTCCAGCATCAATTGCGTGAAATAATAGTCTAATATTATTTGTCGAATGTCGCTTTTTCATAAAACCAGACTGATCCACATGGATAATACAAGGAAGTATACAAGCTAACCTAGTAGCAATAATTTAAGCATACAGTTTACAGTCTTGATTTATTAAAGAAATAGGATGGTAATTGGTAACCAGAGAAGGGTCTTTATCTGGTTTCGGGAGGACAATAATCAGAGCTTCAGTAAGCGATCCTGAAGTAGACGCTGTATTGCTAAAATATGAAAAGAAAGAAAGCAGGTATGATGAAAGGTGAGATGAAAATTCTTTTAAAAATTCCACAGGAATACCATTTGCACCCTGAGATTTCTTTACCTTTAGTGATTTGATAGCTGAAAGTATTTCCTCAACCATAATAGGGAGATCCAATTTAGTTCTATTTGTTTGTGAGATATTAGGTAAAACACAGCCTTCCAAAAACTTATCAATAAGAGCTATTTCAGAAGAAGGTGGATTATTATATAAGTCTGAATAATATTTAATAAATTCCTTAATTATATCATCATGGGATAAAGCAATGAGTCATTAGGAGTGTGAATAGCATTAATTTGATTTTTGTCATTTTTTTTCTTTTTTCAAAACACAATTTTATTGTTGACATCCAACAAGAGACATGTGCCCCATAGGACACCCATTTCCAACATAGAAAATGACAAACATTTCTAACAATAATAACGGATTGATTCCACACAAGATACATTATGATATAAATTATGAACAAAAAAGAAAGGGAAAGAAAAAAAATAGAAAATAAACAATTGTGCCAAGTGACTTCCCCTCGACTGATACATGAAAGCTATATAAAGGAAAACACTCTGCCATCCATATTAGGTACATGCCAACTGGTCAGTATCATAATAGTGATTCATTAACATCTGACGGGGGGAGGCTCTAGATACATTCCCCTATAGTCCGCCCACCTTTTCCAAATTTTATAATGCTTCCGGGGGCACCCCCTTGCCTCAAAGACCGGGAGTTCCAACACCATTCAAAAATCAAGACCCTTTTTCCAAGCGATGGTGAGGCCTCAGCTTTCCAGGCCCGGGCTATGTCTCTCTTAGCCAGTGTTCGGCCCAGAAATAGGAGATGGAGGTTTTACCTATTTCCGCCTATATCTTCCGTGATGTGCAAAATAGCCAATCTTGGTGAGGAGGCAATAGTCCACCCCAGGACCTCAGACAGGCACATAAATACCCCCTTCCAGAATTTTGTCAGCACTGGGCAGGCCCAGACAGTATGTAAAAAGGTACCTTCTATAGAGTTGTAGCGCAGACAGTGTGGGGATGTAATGAGTCCAGCACGCCATAACCTATGCCTAGTATAATATGCCCAGTGCAGGTATTTAAATTGGACAAGACGCAGGCGGGCTGCAATTGCTGCACTGCGTGGAGACTCCAAAGCCTCCACCCAGTCATCCTCCTCCAGGGGACCCAGATCTTGTTGCCATGCCTCTCAGTTCCCATGGAGTGTGGTTGGAGGGTTATTAATAATTGTACAATATATCTTAGTAATTTTGTGATCCCCCAAGTCGTCCATGAACACCTTTGCCTTGATAGGATTAAATTCAGGTATCTCTGTTAAATGAGTGAAGGCATGCCGGAACTGGAGGTAGTGGTAAAATTGCATACGCGGCATATCGTACTCTACTTGTATATCAAGAAAGGACTTAAGGGTACATCCACTTACCACAGCCCCCACCGTATCAATCCCGATGGCCTCCCAGCCCCAAAAACCAGACAAATGCATCAGCTGTGGTAGTCGTCCATTATTCTAAAATGTAGTTTCCCTGGGAAGTCTACCCCAGCAGCCCATCTAACGGAACGCCACCATCCAAAGTTTAAAAATTATAGCTGTGGCAGGTGGTAGCTCACGGAACAATGCCACAGAATATAAAACCCAGTGGAGACTATTGTCCCCCAGCAGCCAGGGCTTAACCGCATATACCAGGTCACCACGGTCACCGTACCACCAATCATTGAGGACAAGTATATGGGAAGCCGTATAATATGCCTGAACGTCCGGGGTGGCTACTCCACCAGAAAATGTAGATTGGAAGAAGGTCTTCAGAGCCACCCACGATGCACCACCAGCCCCCCATAGCAACCGGGCAAGAATAGCATTTAATTGATGAAACCACGTGAGTTTTATGGGATAGGGAGGGTTCTGCAGCAGATATAGGAAACGCGGCAAGGAAATCATTTTGACTATATCGGACCTACCAAAAAGAGAAAGGGGCAGGTGGGACCACACACGCGTCTGGTCTCCCACCTGCATCCACAAAGGGGCAAGGTTCTTCCTCCATGCCAAGGTCTGAGACGAGGTGAGATGCACTCCCTAGTATTTAAAACCATCCGGCACCATGACCACCTTCCGCGACCAATCACTGAGCCCATCTCCGCCCCTCGATTCATATAGAGACCAGAGGTTTCACCAAAGATCTGCATGATGCGAAGAAGATGCGGGCCAGTCCGGTTGAGATCAGTGAGGAAGAAGAGGACATCATCCACGTAGAGCACTATCCAGTCAGAAATGCCAGGTGCCCACTCGAAGCCTCGTAGCTGCGTGTCTATCCGCACCCAGGCCGCAAGCGGCTCCATGGCTAGGGCAAAAAGATAGGGGGAAAGCGGGCAGCCCTGACGTGCCCCCGCCCGACAGGAAAGCTTTTAGAAACCGAATCAGCCACGCGGACGGAGGCAGTAATGTCCTTATATAACAGGCGAATAAGGCTAAGGAACCGTGGGATGATATTAAGGCGAGAAAGCAGGGCCAAAAGATAAGTCCAACTAAGGGAATTAAAATCCTTGTTCATATCGGCCAGAAGCAGGGCGGCAGGGGTGTCGAGTTTATCCACCGCCGCGATGGCATTATGGACACGCCTAATGTTGTGGCGTGTGGCGTGGTTTGGCATAAATCCTGCTTGATCTGGATGAATCAATTCTGTTATATATGGAACTAGCCAGTTGGCAATCACCTTAGCTAGAAGCTTGGCTTCCACGTTAAGTAGGGAAATCGGACGATAGGATGAGAAATGTTCCGGTGGACGACCCAGCTTCAGGAAGACACAATCTCCGCATGCCGCCAATCAGGCAGAAGGCAGCCAGATTCCCATGAATCATCAACAGCTGCCAAATAAGGTTTTAAAAGTTGCGGGTAATATTTTTGGAAAAACTCACAAGGGTAACCGTTCGGGCTGGGAGCCTTGCCTACTCGCATTTCTAGCAATGCATGTAGGAGTTTATCTATCGACAGGGGGGCATCCAGTGCCTCCCGCACCGCGTCCGGCAAAGCACGAGGAGGAAAGTCATCAATAAACTTCTGTATAAGGACTGCCGGTAACACTTCATGAGGGGTGTAAAGGTCTGTGAAGAAAGAGGCAAAGCTGCCAGCATTGGCGAACGGGTCGGTAAGCACGGTCCTATCTGGACCACTTACACTTGGGAGTAGTTGGGGCCGCAGCGTCTGTTGACACAACTGGTGCAGTAGAGCACTAGACTTATCCCCCCACTGATAAATCTGACTACGAGTAGCAAAGCAATAGAGTCGGGCTCTGTTCAGGAGCTCGCTGGCGTACGAATGCTGCAATGTCAGCAATTGTCTACGTGCAGCCTGTCCGGCTGCATCTCTACTGACACGCTCCAATTCTAGAAGTTGGGCCTCGATCGCGTCACTGTCTGCGCAAGAGCAGTGCAGAAAGCAATATCCGCCCCCCTGAGAGTGGGCTACATAGCCTCCCACAGGGTGGCCGCTGACTCCACCGTATCCGTGTTGAGTGATAAATAATCTGCTAAAGAGGTATGCATGTGTGTCCTGTACGCTCATCCCGTAAGAGCCACGGTGACAGACGCCACCGAAATTGGGAGCACCTGGGGTCCAGAGAAAGGAGGATAGAGGCGGGCGAGTGATCAGATAGTCCTCTGGGAAGAATCGCAGCCTCGATTAATCTGTGGGTATGTGTCGCCGCGGGGAAAATATAATCTAGGTGGGAGAAGGAGTCATGACCTCTAGAGAAATAAGTGTAGGCGTGTGTGTCTGGGTGCATAGTCCACCATGTGTCCACCCAGCCCAAGCTCTGAACCAGAGGAGATAATTTGGAGTCTGAGACCTCTGCGACTCGGGCCATTGTGCACCATCTATCTCGTGTTGTGGACATAACATCATTCCAGTCCCCACCGACTATCGTTAATACAGATGGAAGGTCAGTCCACAGCGTCATCAACTTTTCTATAAGGGACCACACACACTACATAGGACAATGCGTTCCCCATAAAGTGTCCCATAAAACATGAAAAGCCTGCCCTGTGGATCAAGCCATGTGCCACTATGAACGAAGGGGACACTACAATGTACGAGTATGGCTACACCCCGGGACCTCTAGTGAAGCCAACATGGTAGATGTGTGTCCCAGACAAGGAGTCTTAGTGTCTGCCAAGTGGGTTTCTTGCAAAAAGAGAACGCCCGCCCTGTGCCGCCTTGCTTGACGCAAAACAGCACCCCTCTTAATTTTCTCCAGCAAACCATTGACATTCCAGCTAAGAATCCTGAGCTCTCTTCTCTCAGCCCCGGCTACGTCTTGTGACATAGATACTGATATAATACATCATAACAGCTAATAAAGTGGATGACATTGGCAATTTCACAATACCTGTAAAGAAAGACATAGTGGCAGTAACAAAAGATAAGAAACAAACCAAAGAAATCCCCTCCCCCTCCTACCCCACCCAATACCTCAAGAACAATAGAAGTATCTGTCGCAGTGAGCAACATACGACCACCCCAACGGGGGCAGAGCACGGTCCCATACCAACGGTTCCCCATAAAACTAACCCCAAAGGAACGTTAAGTGTTCCGCAACTGAAAAGAGAGGGGCGGGGAGAGGACCTCACGTTGGCCCGTAATCAATACCATCAGCATAATAAGCAATCAGATCAAAGTTTTCAAACCACCAATTCTGGTGTTGCATATATAAAAGAGAAACATGAAAGAAAGCATTAGGCTCTCCTTGCTGCTAGAATCGCTAACGCAACTTTAGGCCTGCTAGAACACTATGTGACCGTTTTTTTAAACATTGTTTTTTAAAATCTTAATGAAACTTGAAAATTGTACTTTGCACTGAATCTTGCACTAGATACTTACTTCTCACTCGCTCTTACGCATCAGGCTGCTGCTTCCGGTTTCCCTAGTGCTCCAAGTGACTTCCCCGGTAGCAGCCAATCACTCTGCAGGTGGGCGGTGCTGAGAGCGGGGAACGGAGGTGAAATGCATCACGCAGCGCGGAAGTTCCCCATTAGGCTCTCCTTGCTGCTAGAATCGCTAACGCAACCTTAGGCCTGCTAGAACGCTATGCGACCGTTTTTTTAAACATTGTTTTTTAAAATCTTAATGAAACTTGAAAATTGTACTTTGCACTGAAACTTGCAATAGATACTTACTTCTCACTCGATCTTACGCGTCAGGCTGCTGCTTCCGGCTTCCCTAGTGCTCCAAGTTACTCCCCCGGTAGCAGCCAATCACGCTGCGAGAGGGCGGAGCTGAGAGCGGGGAACGGAGGTGAAATGCAGCACGCAGCGCGGGAGCGCAGCGGACGCGCGCAGCGGGCACGCCGGCGGCACGCAGAAGGTGCGCCAAAGGCAAGCCCGTCTGCGCCCGTCCGCGCCCTTCCGGGCCTAGGGGCTAGTTGTCATGCCCAATCGATTACGTATTCACCGGCTACTTTGAAAACTATGCACTCCTTGAATTGGTGCCCCGCACAATCTGTGGAGATGTCTGATCTACTCAGAATCCTATATTTTTCTCAGCAAGTTCTATCCCCTACCCACCTGAAGGGTCGGATCCTTGACTAGATCTGGGCAAGTGGTCTGTCTACCTCTACTCCTATAGTTACTATTGGTCTGATCACCATCTGCTAAAATTCACGCTGGCACGACTATCCATCAGGAAAATCAATGTGGCCGAAGGAGGTCGTGCCAGGAGATGGAACTCCATCAATAAAGATGATTTTCTTGATACACTATTCAATACAGTCCCTTCCCCTGGTAATGATGTTAATACCATGGAAATGAGCGTATCCAAATGGTTACTTGATACTAGTAATAAGCATGCACCATTAGAAAAAGTTAAATTAGCGGATGCACAAAGATGGTTTTCCAATGACCTCAAGGCCCAGAAATCGGCCTTACGCCAATTAGAAAGGCAGTGGCGTTTGAAGTACTCCCCTGAAGAAAAACTATTATATACTTCTGCCCAGAAAGATTACAAGAAAAGCATCCTTATCGCCAAAGCTGCCCATTTCTCCAATCGTATTCGCAAATCTAATAAAAACTCTAAAGAAATGTTTGCTATAATTGATGAACTATCTAATCCTGAGCGAATTCTTTTGAAGGCTATGCCCTCCAAAGCATTATGTAATTCGATAAATTATTATTTTATTGATAACATTATCACTATAAAGGCCAGCATCCCTAACCACCTCTCTTCTCCCGACTCTTTTGTGGTACATCGAAACAATAGGACTCTTAGCTGCTTTCCCATTATCAGTAATGAGATTTTTCAAGATCTGCTAGCAAAGATCAAATCAGGCGCCCCGTCGGACTGCTGCCCCCCTCATATACTGAAAGACTGCCTCGCAATCCATTCTGGCCCTGCACTTGCATTATTGAATGAATCTATTTCATCTGGCATAGTCCCCGTGGCTTTTAAGAAAGCAGTAGTGGTACTCCTCTTGAAAAGATCTGGAGCTGACCCCGCGCTCCTATCCAACTATCGCCCGATCTCTTTGCTACCTTTCTTGGCTAAGGTTCTAGAGGGCCACGTAGCTAAATGCCTCTCCAATTTTTTAGAAGCATCGTAATACTTGGACCCTCATCAGGCTGGTTTTCGGCCAGCCCATTCTACCGAATCCGTGATCCTAGCGGTCATGGACACCCTCCGGGACAACGCTGATAGAAGTCACCCCAGGCCCTGGTCCTGTTAGATCTCACCGCAGCCTTTGACACGGTCAACCATACTATTTTGGCTGACCGTGTCAGACAGGGTGGTGTTCAAGGGACAGCAGCTCGCTGGCTCACTTCCTTCTTGGAGGATCGCTATCAGGCTGTCCGTCAGGGACAGTTTCTAGCGCCTCCACACAATACCATCTGTGGGGTCCCACAGGGTTCGGCCCTCTCTCCTCATCTGTGTAACCTCTATATGGCGCCCCTGATCCAGTCTCTTAAAGACTGGAATGTGTTGGTCTTCAACTACGCAGATGATCTACAGCTTATTCTCAAAGTTGACAGCTCGCACAACTCTGTCACTGACTTCCAGGCCACCATGTTATACATCCAAAGCTGGATGGATCATAACCATCTCAAATTAAACCCTGGTTAGACAGAGATAGTTCTCACCGGGGATAGCCACAAGTACTGGGGCCCCCACTATTGGCCACCTGAGCTTGGCTCTCCTCCCCTTCCTTCCACATCGGCCAAAACCTTAGGAGTCTATCTGGACAGCGATCTCTCCCTGAAAACTCAGGTTGGAGCGGTTGTGTCCAAGTGCTTTTTTCAAATGCGCAAAATCAGGAAAATACACCGCTTTCTCACTCATGATGCCTTGACTCAGGTCATGATATCCACGGTTCTATCTCATCTGGACTATTCCAACTCTGTGTATTTAGGCATGCCACATTACCTGCTTAAACGCTTACAGATGGTCCAGAACCATGCAGCCCGACTGGTCTATCGACAACCTAAATGGCATTCAGCTATCCCCACTGTTGAGGAAACTACATTGGCTCCCCATTTCTCAGCGCTGTGCCTTTAAAACGGGGTGCCTCATTTTTAAATCCTTGCATGGCATCAGTCCTGAGTTCATTAACAGCATGATACTTAGGCACACCCCCACGCGCAACTTAAGGTCTGCCCATCTCTCACTCCTCTCTATCCCGGGGTTCAAACGGGTACGTCAAGGAGGCCACAGATTTGCCTCCCTTGTTCCTAAATTGTGGAATTCCTTTACGCAAGAAATACGGTCTTGCACAGACCTTTTGCAATTCAGGAAATCCCTGAAAACGTGGCTATTTGCACAGGTTTAGTTTTTATGTCTTCTCTGAGAGGTTGCCGAGCCTTAGCGCCATGAAGCCACCCGGCGTACGTGCGCTCTATAAATTTTTATTAACCTTAACATTAACATTAACAAAGCAAATGAATTAGAGTTCATCAGCCAGTCTGGTCCGCATGAGGACGTGTCTCTCAGGCTTCAGTCCCCACAGTGCGCCGACGAAGAGTCCCGCAGGCCCCCATCACCCCAGGAGCTGGAGGCACCCTGAGACTTCAAGCGACGACTCGAGCGTGATCTGCGGTTGGGTTTCCCTTTAGGCTTGGGCAGCCACTGCATGGCCTCACCAGAGGAGGACTCGGAATCGAAACGTGGCGGAGTATGTGGCTTGAGCTTCCATCGTTCATCCGTCCATGCGAAGACCTCCTCGGGAGTGTCAAAGAAATGGGTACGTGAGTCGTATATCACCCTCAGTCGGGCCGGGAAAAGCAATGCATACTAAAGTTTTAGCTCTCGCAGGCGGGCTTTAGCAGCCGTAAATGACTGCTGGCGTTGTTGTATAATCCGGAAAGATAAGAATTTGGTGAGAGTCATGCTGGAGTTTACCTGCCAGTCTAGCCTGTGCGAGGACTGCGTCGCGGTCATGAAACTTAAGGAAACAAGCTATAACTGGCCAAGGTCTGGTCTGCGGTGGAGGCTTCTGCACCAGGGCACGGTGTGCGCATTCTATAATGAAGCATGAAGATAGTGATGATGGAGAAATCGTTCCATATTATTATTCTCGTAACGTTCGGGAAAGCCGACAAAGCGAAGATTGTTTTGTCTAGCCCTGCCCTCACCATCTTCCGCCCTGAGCGCAGACCCCTTAGTGATGGATTCCAGTGAAGACACCTTCTTCTGAAAGGAGGCCACTGTACCCTCTGTGGTGGAGATATGGGTTTCGGCCTCTGTTATTCTGTCGACCACCCTGCGTAGATCTTGGCGGATCAGTATCACATCCGATCCCACCTCTCGATCTTGGCATCTAGAGTGTCACAGGATTGCGTTATAGACACCATCAATGCAGCATTATCAGGACCAGGTGAGTTCTGGCCCGCAGGATCCGTCGACTGCGCACTAGTGGCCGCAAAACGATCAAGCGTGCTTTGTTTGGCACTCGGCAACTTGTTGTGAGTCATGTTGAGGGGCAGCCGATATCTGTGGGAGTCAACCAAGGTGCGTCCACACTGCAGCGCAGCGGCTTCATACCAAAGGCAGGAGAGATAGAGAGCTACCCCACTGTAGGTAGTTAGTCCCAGGCCGGCAGAGAGGCAGGTGAGGAGCCAACCCGCACACAAGCTGCACTGAGACCTGGCCCGGCCGCTTCCGCACGCAGGCAACTCTCCACCCCTGTAATGGGTGCGCCGCCAGGCTCCGCGACCCGTGTGCAACGCAGACCGCTGGTAAAAGTGCTCCACAGTAGTAGCAATAAAGATGTGTGATTCTCTGATGCACCTGTCACGGCAACCTATCTCGCATGCGTGAGGAAGTCAGGCAGGCAATAAAGCCTGACTTCCACCAGAAACCGCGCTTTGCGTCATTACGTTCCTGAGCCATAGTGTCCTGTTGGGTCTCCGGCATTCCGCGCGTACTTTCATGTTTCCGAAACCCGAGAGCTCTAAATCCTTGTTGAACTGCCTAATGAGCCAGCTGCGAGAACTTTCCTTGTTACTACGAAATATCCGTCATTCGCCCCTCACATTCGTTACCAAAGGCGGTCACCGTATTTCCCCTTGAGTCAGACTGCAGAGTGGGGGTAAGTTCCGTGGGCAGGTGTAGTGCACATCGCGGGTCCCGCCCGTCGACCGGACTGGTGTTCCGTCGGCCGGCCGGGCTACGTGGTGTCGCTCTCTTATGTTATGGGACTGCCCCCTACTTTGTAGTCGGCTACGGGGCATAGTACAGGATCCCTTGTAATCCGGAAGTGGTAAATACGAACTCTATTCCTTGTCTTCCACTGAAGGTCGGATGTCATCCCCTCATCCTACAGCATACCGCTTTTGCTACAAAGTATCTCACCCGTAACGGAGGAGTACAGAAGCTGTGGACAGTTCTGTTACCTGAGGGGATACGGTAACAGCAAGTATTCGCTGCCTTCTTTTCCTTATCATTTATTTACGTGTTTCTGTGTACAAAATTGGCTTCTTGCATGACGACAGAAGTTACTTCTCAATGGAAGATTAGCCTGTATCCAGTTATTGTTTATGTAAGGATGTACAAGTCATGGACAAACCATACCGGACTAGCCCGGTGAGCATGAGCACTTACATGTATCTTTCTAATGCCTAAAGATATAGTGTAATATGGTAATAACCTCTCCCTTCTTTCCTGTTGTAGTCCAGTGCCCCAGAGTGGTTGAGCGCCTCCTGTTATAGATAGAAGAAGGGTTGATTTAAGGTATTTACCGAGAGAGGGGTTTATGTAGTTGAGTACATCACACTATAGTATAGATATTTATTGTCTGTTTTCTCTTTCTAGTTCTACTTATGCGAAGGACTCCTAGTTGGTTCCATAAGCCGAGAGATTCCTCCCTTACTTTCCTTGTTTTGTTTCCCTTCTTCCCCAGACCTACCATTGTGGCTTAGAGTCTGATAAGCGCAGTGGGGGGTTGGGGAAGTAGCGGACCTTGTCATCAGTTCCCGGGCACTTCTGCAGAAAAACAGGTGAGCACCTGAAAGACTCTGACAGCACCACGGCCGTGGTCAACACTCGCACCCCACACCATACAGGAGGAGGGTGGATTTTGGGCAAGGTCCCCGCTGGGTGTCTGCAGAATGACAGCCACCTAGAAGGCCTAGTGTAGGTGGAACAGTCCGCTCCACCATCCCCTCCACCCCCCAATGCTATGAGGGAGTCTCCAGGCTCCAAGGGAACGCGCCAGTCCCAACGGTTAGGTGTATGTAGGGAGGGGGGCCTTCAGCATCAATGCAAGCCAGATGGTTATCTCCACCCCCAATCCAATGCACCAGGACTGGAATGCACTACTCTCAACCCACACCGGCAGCAGTCCACTCACGTGCCCCAGCCAATATATGCGGGGGGAGCGCAGGTCCCTCGCCGGATCCTAGAGGGGTGCAGCATGGGTCTGCAATATGTCCTGCTGTCCCCACTACCCCACAGTGCTGGTGGTGGCTCCAAGTCCCAAATAGGACTGTCTGCCTCGGCAGTAATGCACACAAGGGGGGGCCTTAATTTCAGGGCAGACAAGCAGCACACCTCGCGCTCAATCCAGCGTGTCAGCAACCAGGGTAACCATAGCCTCACCAGCCACCAGAGGATCCGGTAGGAAAACTCCCTGAGGATTACAATCAGGCACGGACGTGGCAAAGGTAGGAGACCCAGAAAGCGTCATGATCAGGATGGCAGCCAGGAGCCCCCACTGTGAACCCAGGAAGGGGAGGCACACACTAACCTTTGGAGAGCCCCTCCTCAGCCACGAGGAGTCACGTCACTCAGGCCCGAGTTGCCATAACCGCCAGGCCGACCGCTGCAGGTGCCACGTCCGGCGACAATGGCGTTTTCCAATGCTAATTTGGGATGGCCGCTCAGCTACGGCTCAACACCGGGCCACGCGGTCTCCCCAGTCCGTCTGCAGGCAAGAGAGGAGACAGGCAAAAGCCCCTGACGTCTTCAGGGACCCAGGCTAGCAAGGCACATTAGTCTAGCTGTGGGGAGTGCTCGAGCGCGTGTCCCCGGCCTCTCACTGCACACCGCACAAGCCGGCCATGTGGTGCAGCAACCCCAGCTCACTCTCCCAGCGACGGCGTCATAGCGGTGTATCCGTTAGCTCTGCACCAGCCACCTGCACAGAGATCTCACAGGCCCAACGGCGCGTCGCAGGGAATTGCAACCGCCCGATGTCGGAGAAGCCGGGGCACGAAGCAGCGAGGGTCCAAGCAGCAGGCCCCGGAGCACTCCCGTTCGCTGGTTCCACTGCCATCAATCTGGCCCCCGGGCACCATACCGGCACACCGGGTGTGAGAAGTTGGCCTGATATGTAGTGCTCACTATTCTAGTGATCACTGTGTATCATTCCAAACAACCCTTATTGATGATTGGTTGTAAGTCAACCTTATAGACCAGCTATCCTAGTAGCGTGGATACGAGCAGTCTTAGGCTAAACTCTAGAGGGCGTGTTAAGCCAGCTGTTTACCATCACATATACCCCTTGAACACCAAGTGAAAGGACACCACACAAGTTGTTATGAAAATAAAGGATATTTATTTATAACAAGACTACCCTGGCTCTTTATGAGTCAGGGAGCTAAGCACAATACAAAACTCTTAGGAAAATACTTCTGGTTGCACAATTTACACAAATGCCCGAGGGCACGAAACCATTACACTGCAAGTGGAAGGGGTGAAGTTAGAAAGTCTAAGGTTACTGATTCCGGAGTGATCCGATCAGTGGGACTAAACGAAAAAGGAACTGGACACTTGTAAAGCGAACCTGCGATGGAGCACCGAAATGCTCGAGTTACCTAGCCCAGAGGCTGCGGCGGTTGAAGGTTCGGCAAGATGTCGGAAGTCCTCGTTGTAGTCTCAGGAGCCTGAAAGAAGAGTTGCTGGCAGGCGACCAGTGTCGATGTTCAGCGAGATCCAAGCCTGGATCGGTGTTGAAGGAAACCTGAAAGCAGAGGGGACTCAGTTCTCAACCGCTAGCCAGCGATCGTGTGGGCACCAGGAGGGTACCGGCTGGAGTCACCTCGACCAGGTGAGTGGATGACGTCGGACTCGGCTGTTCCTCGGACCAGGAGGCGCGGCGGCGACCCGGATGGAGGGCGAGCTGTCCCACGAAGGTGTCTGCTGTCGATGATGCTGGGCCCAGGAATGGGGCAGCGGATCTTGGCAGTGGCAAACCCACGCGGTGGAGTCAAGATGGCGTCTGGAGTGGACCAGGAAGGTCCGTGGTACTCCTCTGTTGAAGGGGAGCAAGAGCCAGTCTGGAGCAACCAGACTAGTAATGAAACAATCGTGGTGCGTCGTGAAGAGGGCCACAAGCCGGTCGGCAAGTGGTCGAACAACGCGGTGAACAGCAAGGAGCGGAAGGGCCCCCACGCAGATCTCGTGGATGCTGGGGAGGCAGACTTCGATGCTGGAGCTGCTCAGGGTTAGGGCTTCTCAAACCCTAGGTGCACTCACTCGAGGGTCCCTCGGTGGGCGTGCTAGATAAGCGTCGTGCAGGTTCTGAAGATGGCCGGTCCCGCAAGTCTCGTCACACCTACGGTTCTCAGCTGGGCTGATGAGGTAGGTAAAAGGTCAGAGATGGCAGGGAACTCGGGTCTCGTCGAGCTGGGCAGTCTTGATCCGTGGGAGAGACTTACAGCAAACCGCAAGCGCTTAGGTGGTGCCTGCTGGTGCAGGGTGGCTACTCCTTAGCCACAAGGGAGAGTCTTCAGAAATAGTCAAGAGTTCCTTTCGTGGAAAGTAGTTCAAGATTCAGAATTATCCAATTTGGGAAGGGGACTCGCTCCCACCTTTATTCTAAGAAAAGGGGCTGGCCCGTGACTAGGTACTACCTATGGGTGGAGCCAGGAGGGGGGTGGTTACACCCCCATCCTTTGTCTGGCTTCGCCCCAGATCAGGGGCTGGTGTGCCCCCGAAACTGGTTTGAGCCGGGCTATGCACAGTGAGCACCGGGGTGCCACTTGCAATCACCTTCCTTTCAGCCCTGCCTACCTGGGATACACAAACCCTGTCTGGGATGGTGCTAACACCGCCCTCGACAGGAAACCCTTTGTCCAAGCTCCCCTCGCTGGAAGGTCTCCCAGCAGCAGGAGGTCAGACTTGTGTCTGGTGGCAGCATCCATTTTGTGATGCTGAGGCTTGAGTCAACTTTAACCGGGGTTCAAGGTTACTTCCATGTCGTGCCCCTCTAAAAGGGGGGAATGCTAACCCCGTCGCCGGAACTGGCGAGGGGTTCGTATTCCAATTCGTATGACACCTTACTTGACATGTGTAGGTGATGCGATGCCAAAGTTAGCAAATAACCGCGAGGATTATAATGCATTTAAAAGTAGTTGGCCCGCGTCACCATGGAACGGCTATTAGGACTTGGTTCCGCAAGCCGTCGACGGGCTCAGCTCGCGCCAGAGCACCGTCCCACATGATTCCCTGCACTCTGCCTTCAGGATTGATAAGGCCTGCCATAGGAGTGACTGATAGGAATCCATGTGTCCATTTCAGGGTAGGTGTAGGAATACTACACCTACAGCAACGGGTGATTACACCACGTTGCCCCAGCTGTCGTGCAGCCAGTTGTGTCAGATTTGGGCGGCCATTCCGGGGGTGGCATAATACATGCTGCAGCCCCTGGTAGGCCCTGGGTACACCGATGCCCTGGATACCTGTGGTATGCTGAGACAGGGACTGACAAGGCGGCCCAGTTCCAATTGGTGGATGCACCTAATGTACATGTGTTTAATTTCGAGAGAGAACAGCTAGGCTGTGGGTCTGATTGGCAGGCCCACAGCCGGGGAAAGTCGTAAACCAATGAAGCAAAAGCAAAAAATCTGGGTGATCATAGGATTGCAGACCCTACTCTCCTACATGACCCCCCCCCCCAAACTTTGGGACAATAAGCTAACCTTGACCAGGTGAGTCTTCTTGCTCTAAGTGGAAATACCTGGAGAGCCCATCTGCATTGCCATGATCAGTGCCAGGTCTATGCTCCACTGTGAAGTCCATCCCCTGTAGGGAAATGGACCACCTAAGTAGTTTGGGGTTTTCACCCTTCATTTGATTTAGCCACAAGAGGGGCTTATGGTCGGTCTGAATCTTGAAGTGAGTGCCAAACAAGTATGGCCTCAACTTCTTCAGGGCCCAAACCACAGCAAAGGCCTCCCTCTCAATAGCTGACCAATTCTTCTCTCTGGGGGTCAGCCTCCTGCTAATAAAAGCTATGGGCTGGTCATGACCATCAAAATTCAGTTGAGATAGAACAGCTCCCACACCCAGTTCCGAAGCGTCTGTTTGGACAATGAATGGTCTGGAGTAGTCTGGACTCTTTAGGATAGGTGCTGTGCACATGGCCTGCTTTAGGTCATCGAATGCCTTCTGACAGCTTGCTGTCCACTGAACTTTTTTTGGCATCTTTTTACTTGTCAGGTCGTTTAGCGGGGTCACAATGGATCCATAATTTCTGACAAATTTCCGGTAATAACCAGTCAGGCCCAAGAAAGCTCGAACCTGAGTCTGGGTGGTTGGAGGAGCCCAGTCCTGGATGGCCTGTATTTTGCTCTCCAATGGTTGAACCTGGCCTCCACCTACAAGGTGGCCCAGGTATACAACCTGTGTCTGCCCTATCTGGCACTTAGTGGCCTTGATAGTGAGGCCTGCCTTTTGCAGGGCCTCTAACACTTTCCTCAGGTGGACCAGGTGATCCTCCCAGGTGGAGCTAAAGACAGCGATATCGTCCAGATACGCCGCGCAGAAGTCGTCCAACCCAGTGAGAACTCGATTCACCAGCCTTTGGAAGGTGGCAGGTGCATTTTTCAAACCAAAGGGCATTACCACGAACTGATAATGCCCGCCCGGGGTAGAAAATGCTGTTTTGGGCTTGGCCTCCTCAGCTAACCTGATTTGCCAATACCCAGCTGTCAGGTCAAACGTACTTAAGTAGCTGGCCGAAGCCAACCGGTCGATAAGTTCGTTTGCTCTTGGTATTGGGTGGGCGTCAGTCTTAGTGACTGCATTGAGACCTCTGTAGTCCACGCAAAACCTCATCTCTTTCTTGCCGCCCTGGGTGTGAGGTTTCGGCACAAGAACTACTGGACTAGCCCAGGGGCTGTCCGAGGGTTCAATGACTCCCAGCTCCAACATTTTCTGCACCTCCGTCTTGATGCAGTCTCTGACATGATCAGGTTGCCGATAGATTTTACTCTTTACGGGCAGACTGTCCCCAGTGTCGACCTCATGGGTACACCAATTGGTCTGACTGGGCGTCAGAGAGAACATATGTCGAAAGGATTGAAGAACCTGTTTACAATCCTTTTGTTGATGTCCAGAGAGGCTGCCACAAAAGACAACACCATCTACTGACCCATCGTCAGGGTTCTGAGAGAGCAGGTCCGGGAGAGGGTCACTCTCCTCCTCCTGTCCCTCGTCTGTGGCCATGAGCAAGCCCATGCCCTCCCTGTCGACATATGCCTTGAGCCTGTTTACATGGAGCACCCTGTGGGGGCTCCGGGGAGTTCCCAGGTCTACCAAGTAGGTGACCTCTCCCTTTTGCTCAATGATCGTGTGGGGCCCAGACCATTTGTCTTTGAGTGCTGCTGGGGCCACTGGCTCCAGCACCCACACCTTCTGTCCAGGCTGGTACACAGTCAGGACAGCCTTTTGGTCGTGCCAAGCTTTCTGTAATTCTTGGCTCGCCTCAAGATTTTTAGACGCCTTTTCCATGTACTCCGCCATCCGCGAGCGGAGACCGAGTACATAGTCCACAATGTTCGATGCCGGCTTTCTGAGAGGTCTCTCCCATCCTTCCTTTACCAAACAAAGGGGCCCCCTTACAGGATGTCCGAACAGAAGCTCAAAAGGGCTGTAGCCAACCCCCTTCTGCGGGACCTCTCTGTAGGCGAACAAGAGGCAGGGTATCAGGACATCCCATCTCCGCCGAAGCTTTTCAGGTAGTCCGTGAATCATCCCTTTTAGGGTCCTGTTGAATCTCTCAACAAGCCCATTGCATTGTGGGTGATAGGGTGTGGTGAACTTGTAGTTGACACCACACTCCTTCCACATTGCAGTCAGATATCCCGACATGAAGTTTGCACCTCTGTCTGAGACGACCTCCTTAGGGAAGCCCACTCTGGAGAACACTCCAAGTAGGGCCCGTGCCACCACAGGTGCTGTAGTGGTCCTAAGTGGAATAGCTTCAGGATACCTAGTGGCGTGGTCCACCACCACCAGTATAAACTTGTGCCCTGATGCTGTCTGGGGTTCCATTGGTCCGACAATGTCGATCCCCACCCGTTCAAAGGGTACCCCCACCACCGGCAGTGGTATGAGGGGGGCCTTTGTCGTGCCACCTGACTTACCACTGGCTTGGCAAGTGACACAGGAGCGGCAAAACTCCTTCGTATCTTCGGACATGTGGGGCCAGTGAAAGTGTGGAACAATTCTGTCCCAAGTCTTATTCTGGCCTAAGTGACCTGCAAGGGGAATCTCGTGGGCCAAGGTAAGAAGGAAACCTCTCAGAGACAAGGGGATGACCAGCCTCCTGGTCGCACCAGGTTTGGGGTCTCTTGCCTCGGAGTACAGGAGTCCATCGTCCCAGTACACTTTGTGGGTACCTGTGGTGTTCCCTGCAGCCTCAGCAGCAGCCTGCTGTCTGAGGGGTTCAAGGGAGGGGCAGTCTAACTGTGCCTTTCCCAGGTCTTCCCTGGAGGGTCCCCCTGAGCCCAGAAACTCAACCTGACCAGGTTCAAGCTCTGTCGGCTCAGTTTCCCTCAGTTCTTTAAGGTCAGCCTCCTCAGAGACTTGATCCATGACCTGGGGCAAGGGGGAAGGCGAAGCCTTACCCTTACTGCTCCTCTTCTTGGAAGGTGTCTGGTCCATTCTTCCAGGATCCAGCACCTGTTCAGTGGGGCATCTTTTGGCCTGTGACCTGGTCACAGCAAGGACATGTGCTGGCAAGCCTAACATTTCCATGTGAGTCCTCTGCTCCAATTCTGACCATTGTGACGTTTCCAAATCATTGCCCAACAGACATTCTACGGGGAGGTCTGAACTAACCACAACCTTTTTCGGGCCACTTACCCCTCCCCAGGAGAAATCAACAACTGCCATACTGTCATTGGTAGTGACGTTGCTGGCATTGGTCACTAGGTAACTGGTACCTAGCATGATCTGTCCAGGGTCCACAAAGTTAGGCGTCACCATGGTGACACTGGCACAAGTGTCCCTGTAGGCCTGAGCCACTTTTCCATTAATCAAAGGTGTCTGTCTGTATTTGCCCAAAGTATTGGGACTGGCATCAGGGGACATATCCATATCCCCTGTACAGACAAGGACGGCCTGAGTGAGCGTGCCGACTAAGTCGTCACTCCCCTCGGTTCCCAAGGTTAACCCAACTAATGCCTTGGGAGGCGCACTACCACTGCTGACTGTACTAGGGGGTGCAGGTGCCTTAGGGGCTGCAGTGGTAGGAGTTTGCCCTCCTTTCTTGGTGCACTCACTAAACCAGTGAGTCTTACTCTTACAGTATTGGCACCACCTTTTTGACTGGCCTTCTTGAGTCTTCTTCTTCTGTGAAGCCTGACCCCCACCCTCTTTGGTTTGTTGGGGACATGTCGAAGACTTCTGGTCATTTTGTTCGTTCTTGTTACTACCCTTCTGGTCTGCTTTCTTCTGACCACCCTGGTTCTGGTTCTGGTTCTGCTTGACCCTTGTTCTGACCCATCTGTCTGCCTTCTTTCCCAATTCTTGGGGAGAGGTCAGATCCGAGTCGACAAGGTGCTGATGCAACAATTGGTTCTGACAGTTGTTTAAAATCTGTTCTCGCATGATAAGATTGTACAATCCTGTGTAATCAGTAACCTTGCTACCCAGCAACCAGCCTTCCAAAGCCTTAGTGGCACAATCGACAAAGTCAGTCCAATCCTGAGACTGAATTTTCTGGGTGTCCCGGAACAGCACCCGGTACTGTTCCGTGGTTAAGCCGAACCCATCAATCAGTGTGTTCTTCAGGACTTGGTAGTTGTTAGCATCCTCAGCTCTAGTAGTGAGGAGCTTGTCCCTTCCTTTACCTTCGAAGGAAAGCCACAGTATAGCTGCCCACTGACTTGGGGGGACGCACTGGACAGTGCAGGCCCTCTCCAAGGCAGTTATCCACTTGTGGATGTCGTCCCCTTGTTTAAAGGGGGGCACTATTTTACTCAGGTGTCTAGTGTCTATACCCCTGTCTTTCTCTCTATTGAGAATGCTGCCACCAGTGGGATCTAACCCACTTAATTTCTGCTCTCGGGCCAGGGCAAGTCTTTCTTTGGCGAGGGCAAGTTCTTCCCGCTCGATCCTCAGATTGACTTCCCTCATCTTCGCTTCATGCTCCCTTCTCTGAGGGGACGTCATTCCTCTCTGAGAAGATGCCTGAGAGACATCTGTATGAACCGATCTGCCAGAGCCTCTGGAGAGAGACCTAGCTCGTCCGTTCCCAAGGTTAGGCCTGCTTGAGCGTGGGCCCGGGGCTCCCCCAGTTCCATTCTCATGCCTGCTTAAGTTGGTCCTTGTAAGCCTGCCGACTACCACTGGACCTTTGTCTGCCTCGTCTCCTGATAACTCCTCCTCGTCCTCCTCCTCTGTGTGGAGGTCGAGGTCTGGGTCACCGAGGGTTCCCTCTAAGGGAGGCATGTTCCCATCAGCACTGGGGGGACCTGTGTTAGAGGACCTCCTAGCATCGTACGCCTCTAAGAGACCTATCAGAATTGCGATGATAGGGTTAGAACCCTGGTTTAGCTTCCTGGAGGCACACAGTTGTCTCATCTCCTTGAAGCTAAAAGCTGCATATCGTGACATGACCTGTGGAGGGTCACTGACCACGATGGGAGTCTGCAAAGACTCTCCGTAGACCGACATGCTTTTCTAGTGAGGTGTAAGTGATGCACCTACCTACACTATGTGTTTACCTACTGATCCCTTGCTAAGAGTTGTAGTCAGGGTGTGCTAAGCCCTGTTACACTACAACAGCCGGTTCAGTAGAACTCGGAGTATTCTAAGTTAAGTTATATGTACCTGGGTACTTATGTGATCTTTCACTGCGATATTCTTAGGATACGTGTGTGGTAAAACAACAGCAAGCTCAAATCCCAACCGCTGCTCACCAATGTGAGAAGTTGGCCTGATATGTAGTGCTCACTATTCTAGTGATCACTGTGTATCATTCCAAACAACCCTTATTGATGATTGGTTGTAAGTCAACCTTATAGACCAGCTATCCTAGTAGCGTGGATACGAGCAGTCTTAGGCTAAACTTTAGAGGGCGTGTTAAGCCAGCTGTTTACCATCACATATACCCCTTGAACACCAAGTGAAAGGACACCACACAAGTTGTTATGAAAATAAAGGATATTTATTTATAACAAGACTACCCTGGCTCTTTATGAGTCAGGGAGCTAAGCACAATACAAAACTCTTAGGAAAATACTTCTGGTTGCACAATTTACACAAATGCCCGAGGGCACGAAACCATTACACTGCAAGTGGAAGGGGTGAAGTTAGAAAGTCTAAGGTTACTGATTCCGGAGTGATCCGATCAGTGGGACTAAACGAAAAAGGAACTGGACACTTGTAAAGCGAACCTGCGATGGAGCACCGAAATGCTCGAGTTACCTAGCCCAGAGGCTGCGGCGGTTGAAGGTTCGGCAAGATGTCGGAAGTCCTCGTTGTAGTCTCAGGAGCCTGAAAGAAGAGTTGCTGGCAGGCGACCAGTGTCGATGTTCAGTGAGATCCAAGCCTGGATCGGTGTTGAAGGAAACCTGAAAGCAGAGGGGACTCAGTTCTCAACCGCTAGCCAGCGATCGTGTGGGCACCAGGAGGGTACCGGCTGGAGTCACCTCGACCAGGTGAGTGGATGACGTCGGACTCGGCTGTTCCTCGGACCAGGAGGCGCGGCGGCGACCCGGATGGAGGGCGAGCTGTCCCACGAAGGTGTCTGCTGTCGATGATGCTGGGCCCAGGAATGGGGCAGCGGATCTTGGCAGTGGCAAACCCACGCGGTGGAGTCAAGATGGCGTCTGGAGTGGACCAGGAGGGTCCGTGGTACTCCTCTGTTGAAGGGGAGCAAGAGCCAGTCTGGAGCAACCAGACTAGTGATGAAACAATCGTGGTGCGTCGTGAAGAGGGCCACAAGCCGGTCGGCAAGTGGTCGAACAACGCGGTGAACAGCAAGGAGCGGAAGGGCCCCCACGCAGATCTCGTGGATGCTGGGGAGGCAGACTTCGGTGCTGGAGCTGCTCAGGGTTAGGGCTTCTCAAACCCTAGGTGCACTCACTCGAGGGTCCCTCGGTGGGCGTGCTAGATAAGCGTCGTGCAGGTTCTGAAGATGGCCGGTCCCGCAAGTCTCGTCACACCTACGGTTCTCAGCTGGGCTGATGAGGTAGGTAAAAGGTCAGAGATGGCAGGGAACTCGGGTCTCGTCGAGCTGGGCAGTCTTGATCCGTGGGAGAGACTTACAGCAAACCGCAAGCGCTTAGGTGGTGCCTGCTGGTGCAGGGTGGCTACTCCTTAGCCACAAGGGAGAGTCTTCAGAAATAGTCAAGAGTTCCTTTCATGGAAAGTAGTTCAAGATTCAGAATTATCCAATTTGGGAAGGGGACTCGCTCCCACCTTTATTCTAAGAAAAGGGGCTGGCCCGTGACTAGGTACTACCTATGGGTGGAGCCAGGAGGGGGGTGGTTACACCCCCATCCTTTGTCTGGCTTCGCCCCAGCTCAGGGGCTGGTGTGCCCCCGAAACTGGTTTGAGCCGGGCTATGCACAGTGAGCACCGGGGTGCCACTTGCAATCACCTTCCTTTCAGCCCTGCCTACCTGGGATACACAAACCCTGTCTGGGATGGTGCTAACACCGCCCTCGACAGGAAACCCTTTGTCCAAGCTCCCCTCGCTGGAAGGTCTCCCAGCAGCAGAAGGTCAGACTTGTGTCTGGTGGCAGCATCCATTTTGTGATGCTGAGGCTTGAGTCAACTTTAACCGGGGTTCAAGGTTACTTCCATGTCGTGCCCCTCTAAAAGGGGGGAATGCTAACCCCGTCGCCAGAACTGGCGAGGGGTTCGTATTCCAATTCGTATGACACCTTACTCGACATGTGTAGGTGATGCGATGCCAAAGTTAGCAAATAACCGCGAGGATTATAATGCATTTAAAAGTAGTTGGCCCGCGTCACCGTGGAACGGCTATTAGGACTTGGTTCCGCAAGCCGTCGACGGGCTCAACTCGTGCCAGAGCACCGTCCCACATGATTCCCTGCACTCTGCCTTCAGGATTGATAAGGCCTGCCATAGGAGTGACTGATAGGAATCCATGTGTCCATTTCAGGGTAGGTGTAGGAATACTACACCTACAGCAACGGGTGATTACACCACGTTGCCCCAGCTGTCGTGCAGCCAGTTGTGTCAGATTTGGGCGGCCAGTCCGGGGGTGGCATAATACATGCTGCAGCCCCTGGTAGGCCCTGGGTACACCGATGCCCTGGATACCTGTGGTATGCTGAGACAGGGACTGACAAGGCGGCCCAGTTCCAATTGGTGGATGCACCTAATGTACATGTGTTTAATTTCGAGAGAGAACAGCTAGGCTGTGGGTCTGATTGGCAGGCCCACAGCCGGGGAAAGTCGTAAACCAATGAAGCAAAAGCAAAAAATCTGGGTGATCATAGGATTGCAGACCCTACTCTCCTACACCGGGCACAAGTACGTACAATGTGGGAGGACTTGTGGGAAGAATACAGGCTGATATGCAGGATAAATGGCATGATTTATTGGCGGTCCTCCGGGGCTTGTCTAGAGCTCATACGCCATGTTGGACCGCTCAGTCATGCCCCTATTATTTTTTTTTTTTATACAGAGATAATTAGCTAAAAGCCTACTAGACTTATTAGCGCTAAAACAAAAATTTGCTTCGTTGTTAGAGAATTGTATTCCAGGTTAATTGCTTAAAATAGAATTCAGTTCATAATGAAGTTTCTGTAATTTTACCCTATGTTGGAGGTTGTTAGAGGTAATATATAGACGTTCAAATATATCTATCTGTTTACCCAATTCTTCAATTTAGTGTTAAATAATGTATTTTCATGTGCCATAATAGAAATAGCTTCACTTCTAAGATATGCTTTAAATGCATCCCATCGGTTAGTAATAGACATTTAGCCTTTAGTGTTAAATGAAAAATACTCTTGAATAGCTAATAAAATCCTAGATTTGATTTGTGTCATTAAGAACAATATTGGTATTCATACGCCGGCGACTTTGACCATTTTGACTGGATTCATCAGATAAAATGCAGGAAATTAAAGCATGGTCAGAAATATCTATATTTTGAATATCGGGATTAGAAATTGAGGAAATTAGATTACGAGAAAATAAAAGATAATCCAAACTAGAATAGGAGTCATGAGGATTAGAAAAAAAAGTAAACTGTTTTATCAGTAGGATTAAGCAGACGCCAAATATCAACCATTCTGGTAGTATTAAAAAAAGATTTGAGAGAAAAAAAAGCTTTTGGAGGCCGACATTTGCCTTGGGATATCCTACCCATTTTTTATTCATATAGGATAAAACTTTATCATCCACATGAATTTTCTGAATTAAACAAATATCTGCTTTATGCCTAGCTAAATAATATAAAACCTTAGTGCGTTTAACAGGGTGCCGTAAACCCTTAACATTAAATTAAACAATTTTAATACCATTAACACTTGACATTTTAAAAAAAGAAAAAAGATAGAAAAAAGATAGATACAATGAAAAAAGAATAGTAGCTCGAATATCAATATATAGAGGACACAAAAGACACCAACCAACAAACACAAAAATTAACTATACAACATAGAAACATATATAGATCTCCTGAATCGCACACATGCATGCCAAGAATGACCTACTCAACATGCCCTGAATTCAATCAATTAAACATGTTAGCAATAAAAACTCAAGCAACAATAAAGTCAGGTAGTAGCCTCATTTGTTGCCATAGATGACTGGGACTGCAGATCCAAAAAGCAGAGAAGATCCTCAAGATGATGAAAAGACTTAGAAAACCTATCTCTCCAAATTTGCATAGTGGACGGATCCAATACACCATATTTATAACCAGCATTTCTCAGCCTGGGACGAAGCTCCGCAAATTCCTTAAGAATGTTGACCGTATCTTTAGCAAAGTCTTGATGAATAACATTTTTATTCCATCAACCATTAAGAAAGGGATATCTCTGGCAGCCTTTCGTATCAAAATAAGGGGGTGAATACGTAAAACTTTGAAAATCATCTGACGAGGCTTATCTTGTCTTGGGTTGCGATGAGAAGGGAATATGTGCGCCTTATCAATCTCACATTTTTCAGGAAACTTATTACGTTAAAGACCAGGAGGTAGGTTTTCTAGATAAACCCTGCAATTATTACCCTCCACATACTCTGGTAAATTGAAAATTTGCAGGTTGTATTGTCTATTGTGATTTGGAAGATACAGCAATAATGTATTCATTGGTGCAATTTTGGCTGCAATAGGTATAAAATGACAAATTTGAGCTTTATTGGCTTGAATTTTAATAGGATCGCCAGAGACCTTCATAGAAAGACCAGCCAGATCTTTACGTACATTTTTAATCTCAGCTGCAATATTGTCAGTATTTGAACATACAGCTTGTAACTCCTGCAGCAAAGTAGATAATAAAGGCTCATTTATATCCACTAATTTATATTCAACTGTTGGAGGAGAAATGTTTTGTTTTTGTTTGGTAGACATATTGTGGAACTGTTTGCCATCCATAAGTAAAAGAAAATAAATGCAAGCAACTATAAAGGAGCAGGCTAGAGCAATATTGTATGAGCAATATGAATACAGAAGAGAAATGCTGCTAAAAGCAGAGTGCAGCAGCTGTAACCAACAGTAGGAGTGGCCCAGGCCTCAGCCATGCCCTTTCCTGAGCTTCACTTCCCCCTTCTGATAGGAATTCCAGGAACACGAGCACCCAGGACACCGGAGAGCCGCTCACCTCCTATAACTGCAGCCAAACTTGAAGAAGAGGCACAAAAATTTACTTTACAGAACGAGTTCCCCCTCAAAAATGTTGTTGTCAAATTGAAAATATAAATGCCAGCCTTAAATCACCATAAAATCGTCTAAAACGGGCAAATTTCCCCAATGCTCAGCGGCAGGCGGCCATCTTGAAACGGGGAACTCGCGCGACTCCCACTCAGGTATATTGGTACAGCAGTAGGCGCTGTCTGTCCCTGATTTAGATTTTGTTTGGCTACTGCTCTTATCAACACTTTCCTTTCCTGCTCTGAATCTTAATTTGCTCATTTAGCATTATTTTGCTCATTTGACAGTTCCCCTGCCTTGCACATAGTGCCATTTGGATTACTCTGCCTTTTGTGATTATCAGGTTAGGTTGGTGTGATGTAGATGTCTATATGTATTAGTCGCTTTTTGTCATCCCCAGATAACCTGTCCTAGTTGCAAAACAGTGTCCCAGCGGTTGTATGCTTCTGGGTGAACCCCCCATGGGGGTCACTTTTGCGCCGCCGGTGCGTCACTTTTTGTGACGCACCAGTGGCGTAAAACATGCACCTCGATGCGCCATATTTACAAAGTGACGCATCTACCTAGATGCGTCACTTTGTAAACCCCTGCGCTACATTATACCTGCGTCAGGTATAATGTATGCAGGGTGGGCGTTCCCACATAAGTAAGCATCGTAGAAGTGACGCAGTGAAATCTACGAGATTTCACTGCGCCACTTCTAGGGTGCAAATGCGTCAATATCTTGCGCCTGCCTCACAGCAGGCGTAAGACTGACGCAGGCCCTTTCACATGGGGCTTGCCCCATGTGAAAGGACACATTGCTGGAGTTGCGTCACTTTTGTGACACACTCCAGCAATGCGTCACTTTTGCGCCTACAGATACGTCAGAAATACTGACGTATCTGTGACTCCTTGCGACATGATGCGTCATACTGTAAATATGACGCATCATTGTAGTCGCAGGGAGGGCGCGGTGAAAAGTGACGCATCACTGTTTTCACGCAGTGATGCGTCACTTTTCATAAATGAGGCCCCATGGTGTACATACCCTGCATGCTTTAAAAGTTCCTCGCGGGATGGATTCGAGGTGAACGGTGCACGCTCTATGTCTCACATATCTTCCCACCAACAACGTATTAAGTGCAGGAGCTCAAGAAAGGAGATTCTCTTTGGTCACTCCGAGAATTACGAGTGGGTCAAATCATTGCGTCCCAAATTGGAAGAGTCACTGAATGTTTTACCCTCTAGATGGCAATATTGCACCATTCGCTTGCACGATTGGCGTGGAATTATGCATTTTCGATTTTTTGGGCAGTTTCATAGGGCTCGATCTCGACCCAGAAGGTATTATTTGGGACACTTTACATGCGCACCAATTACATTAATGAAGGTCACATTCATTATTATTATTGTTAGGTAAGGAGAGATTAAGCCCATATTCCCAGGACATTAAGAGGACGTCGAAAATCGAACTTCCTTCTCCAGTTCCGAAGTAGGCAGCTGTGGTCGTAACGCCACATACTCTCCTCCCATTTAGTCACTAGATATTACGAAATTGTGTGCTTGGCAGCTTTATTCGTCCTGTGACACTGTTGTGCCATTCTGAAAATCCACGTGCCTTATGACAATTAAGTCACCACCGCAAAAATTGAACCTGAGTGGCGAAAAATATCACAGGATAGAAAATGTGTGCCCCAGGCAATTTCTACCGCCGCGCACTTACTCATCTACGTCCCACAGTTACAGGCTTGAAATCTTATACATATAACGCTGTGTCATATGCATTGGAAAATTCCGATTGCTTCAAGGCCATTATTTTTAAGTGAATTTCACGTGACTTCCCAGTGTGTAAATATTTGATGGAAAGGCAGAAAAGCAAGTATAAGTTCATCATGAGGTGCAACTATTTTGCAATAGAGCACGCACATTCTAATAACAGCTGCTAAATAACATCTAATTACAAATTAAATTGAATGTTAGTAAACTTGTGGGGAATGTGAAACAATAGTGTTATTTCAGGCAATGGTGGGTAATTTTTTTTTTAATTTTGAAACAGCCAACGAGCTAAACTGATGTATTACGTTACCTTGTGAGTTTTTATGTACTGCATTTTAGAGGTTTTCGAAGAATTCAAGTAATCTGAAATGATGTTGTACGCCGAATCTGGACAACGTGTTTATATAAGACTTTGAAACATCTTTCTCATGGCACTATATACCTTTGCAAGTGTAGTGAGAATAGGGTTCAGGTGAGAACAATGATTTCATGTTTTACTTTTATCCTTATGCAGTAATGCCCTGATTACTAACGGGTAATTTTCATTACTCTTAGTCCTACTCGTCAAAGTTATTACACCTTGAGGTGACCACCTCTAGACAGACAAAATGCAGGAGAATTCTTAGCAAGCCCTGCCCTCCCTCCTGGGTGCTTCATAGAGACAGCCTTATACAGAATCTCCCCAAAAAACCTAAGCCTAATCAAAGGCAGGGGGGGGGGGGTTGTGATGACTATGATGAAGAGGAGTAAGACCAATAGCGGTCTGTGGAGAGAGTTCGTTGGGACAGTGAGGTAGGGAGGGGCAGGGTGGGGAAACGTAAACACCGGAATATGGATGAACGGAGGTAAGTACACATTTAAATAAATAAAACAAATTTCGTTGCGCACGCTGCATCGCATATTGCAATGCAGCGCGTGCAAAGGAATTCGTTTTATTTATTTAAATGTGTACTTACCTCCGTTCATTCATATTCCGGTGTTTACATTTCCCCACCCTGTCCCTCCCCGCCCCGCCTCACTGCCCCACCGAACTCCCTCCACGGACCGCAACTGATGTAGGACTGAGAGTAATGATTGGGCATTACCTCTACGTCCCTCGTCCCAGTCATTACACTTTGATATATACCAAATCATATGCCTTTGATTCAAACAAAATACTATAACACTAGTATGTATAATCTTATAATCTTAACAGCACATTACGCGAAAAAACTGAATTACATTACTCAAAAGTGACTTGAGCACACATGCCACAAAATCTAAACCATAGTCAAGCACATTGCTAAGTCTGTACTTTCGGACAAAAGTCAAGTCCGAGGACCATGTGGCAGACCCTACAAATCCCTGGAACTCGGTCCAAGAAGAAGCCACAGCTCCAGTGGAACTTCCCTACACTGATCCACCCTCTGAGAGGCCGTGATCCTACTGCAGAATCATGGCCTTCTGCCATCTGCTCAGAGTTCTCTTTTTCGCTTTCTTTCCTTGTCCTGCTTGACCAAAAGTCACAAACAGGTTGTCTAACTTCCCCAAAATGTGGCGAACTGTGACATAAATGGAAAGACACTCTTAGCATCCAAAGAATGTAAAGAAAGGTCATTCTGAGTTGAAGGAGAAGGAGAATATAATGGAAGAATCATCTCCTGTGAACTGTGAAAAGTGGAATGGGAGCCTGGGGGGCAGCCGAGCACAGCGAGGTCTGCCCCCCGGGCAGATTGGGAGGGGGGAGGGGGGGAGTGGCCGGAGCGGCCATTTTGTAAATATTGGGCTATATTTGGGGATAGCCCAAATGTAGCCCAAAATCATGAAAAGTAGCCCAAGGGGTATTTAGGGCGCTTCCGCGCTTTCCCAGCCACCATTTTAGGCTTGGTGACCTGGTGGCTGGGAGCGCTAGTCTAAAAGTTTTACTGTGTAGACCTTAGCTTTGTGTGGCGATCGCAATCGTACCTGAGGTGATGGCAGGCGGAGATTATAAGGTGTTGGAGGCGATACGGCTCTTGAGTGAGGCAGGGAGGTTGGATCTCCTCGTTCAGGACGCGACGTGGATGGGGCGCCCCGTGAGTGGCGCGTCCGCGGGGGTGGCGGCCGCCGTCGCGGCATGTTCGCCCCCCGGGAGGACGAGAGGCGGATCGGTGAGTGGCAGGGGCTGCGCGTATATGAGGAGCGCGGCCCCTGGGAGTGCGGCGTCAGTGGATGTGGGCGCGGGCGGGGCGGAGGCTGAGCGTGGGTGTGGCAGAGCCCCTCAGTGGGGGAGAGCGTCGGGTGCCCCCCTGCCGAGGCCTAAATCTTGTGATGGCCGCTCCTCAGGCAGGGGAGCGGCCGGGGTGAGGACGACGGCGGGAGCGCGAGGACGCTCATGTGAGGCCCGCGCCTCCGTCCGGGGAACGGCTCGGGGAGCGCTGGGGTTGGCGGAGCGGCAGGAGTGGGGCGGGGTGCAAGGGGGAGAGCACGGGGCAGGAGTATTATTGGCGGAGATATCTCGGGGTAGCGCGGGGCGAGGAAGCACTGCCCCGCTGTCTGGTGCACGAGGGGAGGGTGCAGAGGGCAGCGGCCAAGGGTCCCGTAATTTGGGGACGAGCATACCCGAGAGGGGCTCGCGGCGGGAATATCAGAGGGGGCGTACGGCAGGCAGGGGCCACGTGCCTGGAAGTGGTGTGGGCCCCAGTGGGGAGTGGAGCACGAGCAGACAGGGGGCGCCCGTGGGAACGAAGGGGATGGTTGGGGGGACGCTCGGTTCGGGTGGACTGGAACAGGAGGATGGGGGCAAGGGGTGGCCTGCACACGTCGGGGGGGGGGAGGGGACAGGCGGACGAAGGCAATGAAGGGGGGGCAGCAGGGGGGGGATCCCCGGTGCTGTTTGACTCGGAGGGCAGCGAGAGGGACTGGGAAGGCCTGGACATCTTTGAGTCCTGGGTGGAGGGGTTGGGGGGGGCGTCCGGGGCAGGGGAAGAAGGCGAAGGGATGGGGGGCGCGGCGCCGGGGTGGGGCGGGGCGGGGAGTGGTGGGGCGACGGAGGGATGGGGGTCTGGGGGTCGGGAGGGAAACGCGGAGGGGGTTGGGCCGAGCGGACAGGAGGCGGGGGGGTCCGGTGAGTGGGAGTGGAGCGACGGAGAAGGCAGAGACGGTGCGGAGGGGGAAGTCGTGGATATGAGGCGTGGGTCGCGGAGGCGTTGGGGGCAGGTAAGCGGGGATGGGATGGTAGGCCCAGCACACCAGACCATTCCTTTTCTTTTCAGGAGGTGGACCGACAGCTTGAACGTCGCGGGGTGCCGGACTTGGTAGGGCTGGGAGCGGCTCAACGGCACCAAGGAGAAGGGAGGGTGGAGCCTTGGGCGGCGTATCCTGTACTGGCGAGGGATCCCGGCGCGGCTGGCATAAGTAGGCCCATTACGGGCTCGCCAGCCCCAACACCCACGGGGTCACAGCGCCCCGGGGGGCAGCGGCAGAGGAGCACCGCAGGGGAGAATGTTAGTTTACCACTCAAGCAGTTAGCACCTCCAGCGGGGAGCGCTGGGGGTGCAGGGCAGGAGGAATTGGATTATGATGAAGATAGTATGGAAGAAGGGGAGTTGCGTGATGTGGGGGACGGTAGGGACGGGGGGCCGAGTAATGTTGTGGCTAGTTTCTTGCAGGTGTCACGACGCCAGGCGCGGCCCCCGGGTCGGGCATCAAGGTGGGAAAGCAGCTCGGCCCCCAGGACAGGACGCCGGGAGGAGCGGCAGACGGAGACACTGGCGCCAGGTAAAACACATTTGCTCTGGCGCCCAGCGATGGTTTCAAGTGGGGTGGGGGGGCTGGGGAGGAGGGGGGGTCGGGGGGAGGTTGCGCATGGGAGCGTACGTGGTGGATGTGGCAGTGGGCACGGAAGGCACAGGCAAGGGAGACGATGGTAAGACCACTAAGGGTGTGACGGACGAGAAAGAGACAGTTGACGCAAAGACAGGGGAGGTGGAGACGAAATTGGAAAGTAAGGAATTGAAGATCAAACGGTTACCGTATATGGGGGTAACGAAGCCCTTGGGGCGCATTTGATGTTGGCAACGAAGGAGAGGATTTGGAAAGGGGAATATGTGGAAATGCTCAAACTCCTTCACAGGGAGGTTAGGGCAAAGGAGGGCTCTAAGGAGGAGGAATTCGAGTTGGCTAAGAGGCCTAAGGTACCTCTGACGATAGAGAACTGGACGGCGGCTTTTCTCATATACGCCAGTGTGTACTGTGAGAAGTTTCCGGAGAGGTCAGTGGCCATGTTTAAATACATGGACGTCATTCGGAAAGTGCAAATTACAGGGGGTGGATATGCCTGGGCTCACTACGATGAGGAATTCCGGGCGCGCATGGCGTGGGATACAGAAGCAAAGTGGGGAGAGCTGGACACGGATCTGTGGCAGCATACGATGGGGCTCGCGGGGTCAGGGAAAACGATTTTTACGGCCAGCGGGCTACCGCTCGTGTATCAGCCCTTTCGAGGGGGTCCCACCCGAGGGGGGGTGGGTGGAGCCGGCAGGGGGACGTCAGGAGAGAAGGGTGCGTGCAGGGACTATAATAAAGGACTATGCACGTGGGAGTATTGCCGTTTTCGGCACGAATGCTCGGGATGCGGCAAGCGACATTCGTTGGTCAAGTGTTGGGGGGCTCAGGGTCCATCGCACGGCAGTCAGCAGTGGCAGTCCGGAGCCTTTAAGGCTGGGGGCCAGCAGCAGTCACAGCAGGCGGGAGGGGGAGGGGGGCTAAGGGGCCTGGGCCAAAGGGCTCATACTCCGGTTAAGGTGGAGAATTTGGTGGGGGCTCTCGGGGGTTATCCGGACAGGGAGGCGGCGGAGCAGCTGCGGTTGGGGTTTCTGGACGGGTTCAGGTTGGGGTACGAGGGTCCTAGGGTCCGGAGGTGGGCGGAAAATTTGAGATCGGCACGGGAGCACCCACAGGTGGTACAAGCGAAATTGGATAAGGAGGTACAGGAGGGCCGCATGGCGGGACCCTTTCAGGATTGGCCGTTGCCTAATTTGATTGTGTCACCCATTGGAGTGGTGCCCAAGAAAGAGTTGGGTCAGTTCCGCCTGATACAGCATTTGTCATGGCCAGAAGGTGGGTCGGTCAATGACTTTATTGCAGAAAGTGCGGCCACTGTGTCTTACTCATCTGTTGATGTGGCTATGTCACTGGTGGTGACCGCGGGCGCAACAGCGCAGATGGCAAAGTGCGATATAAAGTCGGCTTTCTGGCTGCTGCCAGTCCATCCAGATGACTGGGATCTGTTGGGCATACAATTCGGCGGTCACTGGTATGTGGACAAAGCATTGCCGATGGGCTGCTCCATGTCTTGCGCACTCTTTGAATGTTTCAGCACGTTCCTACAATGGTTGTTTACGGAACGGACGGGTCACCAAGGCGTGACACATTACTTGGATGACTTTTTTTTTGTCGGCACCTCAGACTCCGCGGACTGCCAGAAGGCTCTGGACAGTTTCCATGAGATCATGGGGGACATAGGGGTGCCGCTGGCCCCGGAGACTACGCAGGGTCCCAGTACGGCATTGGCTTTTCTAGGCATTGAACTGGATTCCGTTCTGATGGAGGCGCGCCTCCCGGCGGATAAAAAGCAAAACATGTTGGAGCTGCTGACCAGTGTGTTGGCACGATGGAAGGTGACGGTCAGGGATATCCAAGTGTTGCTGGGACATCTCAATTTTGCCTGTAGGGTGGTCAGAGTAGGGCGGACTTTTTGTAGGCGACTGGGGAGAGCGTTGGAGGGGCAGAAGCCTCCACACCATCATATGCGGCTGTCAGCCGGGGTGAGGGAGGACTTGAGGATGTGGCAGTTTTTCCTGCAGCAGTTTAACGGGGTGCCTTTGCTGAGAGAGGTGGACATGGTGTGGGACGTGCAGATTTTCTCGGATGCAGCAGGGAGCAAGGGGTTTGGGCTGTATTGGCAGGGGAGGTGGTGTGCAGAGCCCTGGCCCGTGGAATGGCTGGAGGGAGGCAGGAGCATTGCTTTCTTGGAATTCTTCCCCTTAGTGGTGGCGGTCACGCTGTGGGGGGTTTTGTTAGCCCACAAGAAGGTCACGTTCAGGATTGACAACATGGCGGTGGTGCAGGTTGTCAACAGGCAGTCGGCGCAGGACGCGCAGGTGCTCAAGTTGTTCAGGGTTTTTGTGCTGAGATGTTTGAGACATGATATGGCGTTTCGCGCGGTGCATGTGCCTGGAGTGGACAATGACATTGCGGATGCCTTGTCTCGTTCACAGTGGGGGAGATTCCGTGGGCTCGCCAAGGACGCGGACGTGAACCCGACCAGAATGCCGAGCCAACTATGGGAAGTAGACTATACAGGATGATACAATTGGTTCTAGGCTCTTTAGCGCAGTCTACGAGGCTGGCATACCGGGCGGCGTGGGAAGAGTTTGTTCGTTCAGGGGCGAAGTGGCGGGCGTCCGGGGTGGAGAGACGGGAGGATGTCGTGCAATTCATACTGGACCTGGTTGGGAAAGGGCTGACGAAGGTGACGATACTTGGCAAGTTGGCGGGGGTTGCTTTTGTCGGGAAGTTGCTGTGGGGCTACGCGCCATCCGCAGGGGAGCTGGGGGCTCGGATTTTGGAAGGCTGGGCGCGGGAATGTGGGAGCATTGCTCGGGGGAGGAAACCACTGTCGTGGGAGCTGTTAGACGGGGTGATGGGGGTCCTGCCCGAGGTGTGTTGGGATGAAGGGGAGGCCATACTGTTTTCCACGCTCATGTCCTGGATGTTTTTTGGGGCCTTTCGGGTGTCGGAATAATTGGGGTCACGAGGGGAGCGGGGCCTCGCTTGGGTTGAGGTCTCTTTCGGGGAGCAGGTAATGAGTATTTGGCTCAGGAAGGCAAAAACAGACCAAAAGTGTCGGGGAAAATGGGTTGCTCTGAAGAGAGGGCGCTCGCCGTTGGTTTGTCCTTTTCGGTGGGGTATGCAGTGGAAAGCATGCTCTGGAGGGCTGGGGGACCTGGTTTTGTCCCATCGGCAGGGGCGGGGCGTTAAAACTTCGCAATTACTGGCAGTGCTGTGTAAAGCACTTAGGAGACTGGGGGTCGAGGAGAAGGGTTTTGGCATGCATTCTTTCCGAATTGGGTCGGCGTCGGAGGCACATGCGAGGGGATGGGACAGCGGGGACATTATGAAGTTGGGGAGGTGGTCATCGAATTGCTATCAGCGTTATGTGCGCAGCGAAACAGGAGGCGGGTTACTATAAAAAAAAAAATTTAAAAAAGGGGAAACTGAACAAAATAGGTTTCAGTTGGGGTTTGGCTTGGTTTTCATTCTTGTTTTTCTTTTCAGGTTCGGTCATGGGACCCCGCACCAGGGAAATGTCCATTTGGATTGTGGGGCATTCGTTTGTGAGGCGGGCGCAAATCCAGCCATAGGAGAGCTATTTTGGGGAGCGTTTGGGGTTCAATACAGATTTGTTCTCTGTGGGGTGGAGGGGTAAGGGCGGCATGCGCTGGAAGGAATTGGTGCCGGTGTTGAACGGGATTTTAAGGGCGGGTCGGTGCCCGGATGTGTTGGTGCTCCATTTGGGAGAGAATGACATGGTCAGGGAGACAGGTTTGGCGCTGATGCGGGCAATGAAAAAAGACTTGGGGTTGATTAAGGAGAGATGGGCTGGTTGTTCCATTGTTTGGACTGAATTTGTCCCCCGGAGGAGTTGGAGGGGGGCGGTGAACCCGGGTGCAGTGGATAAGGCGAGGAGAAAGCTTAATACGGAGATGGTGAGGTTCTGTCGGCATTTGGGGATAGGCCGCTTGGCACATAAGGACATCCGTTATGATGCGCAGGAGATGTTCAGGGATGATGGGGTGCACTTGTCGCGGATGGGGATGGACCTGTATCTTTTGGAGTTGAGGGAGGTGTTGGCGCGGTTGCTAGGGGTTTACAGGCGCTAAGTTTTTACCAGGTTCCGCGGGGCTTGGGGGGGGCAGAAAAAATGGAGGAAGAGGCGTAGCCGCCGACACTTCCCCCTTTCTTCTGGGTGGCAGGGTGGTTGACAGTTGGCCGGGATTGGATAGAGTTTGTTGTTATAGGTTTGGTAATTTGGGTCCAGGGACAGGTAAAGGGTATCCAGGTTGGATAAGTTTAGATTAGAGGTTGGATAGTTACAGTTGCACAGAAGGGAGGTAGGGGTTACGGTCAGGGGAGTTTGGGAGTTGGAAAGGCTACATGGTGTAGGATTGGGTTATATGTTGGTTATGGAATGTTATGTTGTATTTTGGGGGATGGGGGAACTGATGTGGGGATCGTAGGGGTGGGGGAAGAAACAAGGGGCCAGGAAGTTATTGTATAGCGAGGTTTTAGTTTTGTAAGGCAGTGGCCAAGGAGTCTAAATTGTGATATGCACCTGTTTCAATAAAGCGGCCTTTTTCACACACAATAAAAGTGGTCTGGTGTCGGCTTGCCCCCCCTCCCCCCTTAATCTCCCAATTAACCTTGAACTGTTCAATTGGGTGATTTATTTCCCTAAACCGGAAGCCGGAGCTGCGTCGCGCTGCTGCGTAGAGCTGCTGGAGTCGAGCTCAGGCCGTGCCCCTATCCAAGCCCTCGCCCGAGCCGCCTACTACCGACTGGGACAGTGATTACAGCGGTCGCGCAGAGCGGGCAGGGGGCCGACAGCACAGAGGGAGTGCCGGAGCCTGGAGCCTCGAACTTGGATCCTCAACATTGATGGTGACGGTGAGGCAGGGGTCTGAGTGAGGGAGAGCGAGGAGAGTTTCAAGGGTTTTGCTCTCATTTGCTCTCTTTGAAAAGGCCTGCACCCCAAAATTGGTCCTGCGGGGAGATTGCCCAAGACCTCCCGTCTGCCTGTTTCCAGCCAGCCCAGCCCAGATAATTGATTTAGAGCCTCAATGCCCTTACCTTCCACTGAACAGGCTGAATATTGTTCTGCTGCGACCGTGACTGCCCTGCTAAATACTACCATTGGAAGCTGGAGCAGTTGGGGCAGGCGGGGCAGTAGGTTTCTGTCTGACTGAGGCTCCAGGAGAAGAATGGAAAATAGGGGTTGTTCAGCAGGCAAGGTAGATGCTGGTAAGCTTTCGCAGCGCTGGTGGAGCTCTGCTTGTGGAGCTGTGGAGAACTACCCATCCTTGGCCATCACCCCTCCCCTCACACAGCCCTCACACAGTCCTGCAGCCCAGTAGCCCAGCAGCAAGTGATATACTTTAAGCCACAGTCAACTTACCCTCATCGGCGCATTGGTTAGAAGTGCATGCTCGTGCCCCTCTTCCGTAGCTGCAGTCTGAAGAGGTGTGGCGACGCAGACCATTGGCAAAAGGAACTTGATAACTTATAGTCCTGAAACAATAAGGAAAGCAAGAAAGACATTCCTCCTAGGAGGTGCATCATCTTTTGTGGGTCAATAAGATGCCCTTCAGGTACTTATGCTCTGGTTGCTTAATCACGTCCTCAGGTTCCCTTACAGAATTGCAAGGATCTCTTCCTGGCTTATCAGGGGTGACCTCTAACCACTCCAGTCCTCCAACACTGATAAAGACCATCAGGTGGAAAAAGCCCGGAGCCTGCCTGTCCCACCTGAAATCTCATCCCTCCGTGCTGTCTTTGTTCACGAAGGGTTTGAGGAATTCAACGCTATGGAATATGGAATCAGAAATGGCTCCAGGTGTTGTCGATGCGGACATATGTACTGCGCTCCCTGATTCGACAGTCGCACATCACTTCAAGTTCTCCAAGTTCTACGCCCAGATTGCAGGGAAGCAGGGAGGGGGGATTGGGGTTCTTGTTTAGTTACACACACAGTTTAGATGACACACACACACAACAGAAGAAGGACTTGCTCCATTCACTAACACTTTACGGCAGTAATCAGGCACTTTCTGGAACAGAAGGGCAAATTGCAGCGGGGAATGGACATACAGCCCTCGCAGGAACTCCCACGCTGGCTCAGACAACTCACTACAGAAGCAATGGGGCCGACAGTTAAACAGAGTATCAGGTTAATGACTTGAAACATGAATGGACTGGGTGACAAGCTCAAGAGGGGGATATTGCTCCAATATCTCAACCGACAGTCACCTGACGTGGTCCTTCTGCAAGGGACACATTTGATTGGGAATGCGTGGGGGGCGCTGACCAGGTGGTGATACAGGCTTGCTCCACACTCAGCATACAGCTCCGGTTCCAGGGGGGTAGGAATAATGATCAGGAAAAGTTTCCCGATAGCAATTGACCACACATGGACAGACAAGCAGGGTAGGTTCACGGCAGTAACTGGGAGGTGGGAAGGCCATACATTAACGCTGGTATCTGTATATGTACTGCGGGGCCTCCACAAGCCTACCTTAAAAACCTGGGGGATCTTTTACTTGCTTTTCCTGAGGGACTGCTCCTAATCGGAGGTGACTTTATCTCAATAGTATCGGGAATATTAGATAAGTATCCCCAGAGGGAGGTGCCGACATCATGAACTCAGGCCCACGACTTTATGGGAGCTTTGGGACTAGTGGATGTGTGGCGAGCACTCCGCCCCATGGAGGCGCAGTTTACATTTCACTCCGGAGCCCATAATAACCACTCCAGAATTGACTATATCATGGTGCCGGCATGGGGCAATTTAAAGAGGCACGACATTTGGCAAGGGGCATCTCGGATCACTCCCCTGTTTGGGTCCAGATGGGGATGGGAGACTCGCAGGCAGAATGAATAGCCCCAATAAATCCCTGGAACCTCAAAATCCCTTCGGTCAAAACGAAAATCGCGCAGGAAGTGGAGCTCTACTTTCAAGAGAAGGAGGGATTGGTAGAATCCGCCCAGAGACTTTGGGAAGCCTTTAAAACAGTGATCAGGGGCCACACTGTCTTCCAGATTGCTGGAACCCGGAAAGAGAAAACTGCACTCCTTGCCAGGTTAGAAAAAGACATACTGCAGCTTAAGGGGAGGATACACGGGGGCGACCCAGAAGAGACCAAGCATATGCTAAACTTGAAAGCCAAAGAATACATGGCCATAGTCACTGACGCGGCGCAGTCACAGTATAGGGCCACACTCAGCAAAATCTACGAAGTGGGGGATAAAACAGGGAAATTGCTGACTTAGCTAGATCGCAGGGAACAGGCAAACAGACTGGTCATAGAACTAATTGAGGAATCCGGAAACCAACTGAGAGACCCTCAGGAGACTGTAAGTGAATTCGGAAACTACTTTAGACAAACTTATGAATCTCACACCGCCGGACCCCCTCCTCCATCTCTGTGCACACTGGGAGCGAGACTTGGTGGTGATGACGAGGAATGGTTGGAGGCCCTGGCTTCCCCCAGAGATACTTCAATCTCTTCCAGATTAAGAATGGAACAGCTAAAAATATTATACAGAATTTATTTATCTGGCTCTGTACTTGCGAAAAATGGGCTACAGGACAGACGCTGAGTGTAGGAGACAGTATGACCAAGAAGGCACATTCATCCATATCGTTTGGGAGTGCACATATATTAAAAGATACTGGTCGGCTCTGGTACAATGCATTGAAGAAGTGTTTGGTATCACAATAGAATGCAAGATAGGACTCTGCCTTTTGAACATTTGGGGACCCACTGACCTTAATAGTAAAGAAAGAACCTGGGTAAGACTGGGAGCAATAGTGGCCAAGCGTAATATATCCAGACTGTGGGGCTCACAATAAACACCAACACTCGCTGCATGGAAGAGAGTTATGGACTGGTGCATGCTAATGGAAAGGACAGTATACGAATCAAGGGACTGTCCCAGAAAGAGGTCACAAATATGGGGAAGTGGAACAAATACAGAGAAATGTGTGGCGCCCCAACGTGAAGCATAGTGTCGCAGGGAGCTACATGATGAATAAGATGTGTTGGGGACTGTGTCATTAAATGCACAAGAAATTTAGGATTTGTTAATATATGTCCGTTGCAGACGTACTCGATGATTCTATAATGCAATATCTGTAAAGTGTTAAAGCTGTCATCAATAAAAACATTTGTTTAAAAAAAAAAAGTTCTCCAAATTGAATTCTCCTGTACCAATCCCTCTAATTCCGGCCACTGATGATTGTATTTTAACATCAGAAGCTGGAACATCCAGAAATGAAAGAGAAATGGATGATTGTGTTCTATCTATAGAAGTCGGAAAGACCAAATTGAAATTGGAAATGGTTATGGTCTTGCATAATGACAAGGTTAAGCATGAGGCAATTGCCGCTGCTGATGTAAACCTGTCAACTAAATCTGTGGTTAAAATGGAACATACGATATTGGCTACTATAACTAGCCCCTTGAAAGTCGTAGAGCCGCCACCAGGTCCCTTACCAGTTGAAGTGAGCCCACAAGCGACCCAGATTGTCAACTTCAGTTTTTGATTATGAGGATCTGGAGGACTTTACACTCCCGGACAGTGCCATACACATGGAAAAAATCAAGAAATAGAGGCTAAATTAAAAATTCAATGTGTTCCAGAATTAGCTTTGAGATTATTGCCGCATAATCTTGTTAACTGTTCTCATGCCAGCCGCGTACAGTAACACTCCTTCGAGTGCTTCACTGGAGCGATTTTTGGGATTATTGAATTTAGAAGCAACCTCAAATGAAAGGGCACAAGACGTCTGGCATACACTGAATGAGGATGTTAATGAAAATAGGGAAGGGAGGGCAAATTTGGATGTACTTTATGCATTAGAGAGGATTCTCTCATCAATTTTAACTTTGCTTTAGAAATCCAATGCCCATTCTGATCATGTGCTGGGTGTTTTATCTCCAATTTTAAAGGGGGTGCAGCAGCCTAATTCTGCCAGTTCTTGTCTAGGAAAGGCAGGAAAATGTAATGATGTGAAAACTCAGGTGATTCAGACAAGTATAAAGGGGATTGACATGGGGACTCAGGTGGGGAATTGGGAATGTCTGGGGGCTACTTCCTCAGGGCAGTCCAGAGATAGCCCTATGCTTGTTAAATTGTCTTGTAGCAACCCAGAAGGTCATGAATCAGGAGATCATCTGCACGTCATCATAGAGGAAAATACATATGCATTAGTACCTAAGAATACCCCGACGGTTTACTCTTTTTTTAAAAAGGGGAACACCAGGATGTTGTGCTATACAGTTTCAACAACAGATGTTTCAGTCATTAAACAACCCATGGTTGAGTTAGAGGTTGTTCCCGTCGGGAAGGGTGTCCCTCAAGCAGAAGCTAATGGCCCTAAAATCCAGAGGGAGAAGAAGAAGAGTACCCAGCCTATTATAAAACATAAGCCAAAAAAACAACGGTTTCCAACTCTATTATTGAGGAGCCCGTTGATTCCTCCTTGCTGCAGAAAGGTAGTAAGCCTAATCCCGTCAGTTCCCTGGTTGGTCAGAATCCTGGGTACCCAGAGGTAAATACTCTCCCTACACCTATTATTATGAAAGATGATCCTGTAGAGAGGGGTTTAGGACCAAAATAAGGGCACTAGGTGTTGGGGGTAATGGGACATAATGGAGGGGGGGGGTTTGCTCTAAATGGGAGAACCATAAAATATTGAAAATCAGGATTTCGTGCTTTATAAAATAAAAATGAAGCCAGACTTGCAGAATACTGTAGTAAAGACAAACAATGCTTTGTCAGAGGTAGGGCAGGTAGGGGATATCTTCCATTCTAACCCCATTGGTAGGGATGCTCTACCTGTACGGTTAGATCCCAACCATGGGAGGATTTGTGTGGGAGGACATACCTTTACTTCCCCTGTAGGACAAATGCCAGAGCCAGTGTCTGAATCAAGGCAGAGTGATAGAGTAGATGCTGTACAACGTCTTTGCATCACTATTTGACAGAGAACTGGGCCCCATTAATAGAAGTTTCCTTCTGCAGATATTATGTGAAATCAAAGATCTGAGATTGGTAATAAGTTAAGATATTTAGTGGGTATTTTTAGAACCAAAAAGTGAACTCCCACTTGCCAGAGTAACCTTTAGCTCTGGAAGAATCTCAATGTTAGTACTGGCTAACGTAGATCTTTTTAGAAAAAATGGGGTTGATGTTTTTCCATTTGAGGAGCCTATTGTGTCCCATGTTTGTCCCATTGGGAGGATTTCCAGGACATTGGTGGAGCGTTATCCGACACTAAGGGGGTTGTAAGTCTGAAAGATATTAAAATCTCAGTTGGTAGTACCTCAGGGAAAGAGTGATTAACGTGCTGGGACCTGTGGTTCAAAGTACCACGGACCATAGAAGAAGGGAGGAGGTGGACCAGTGGAGTTGGGTAGCTGGCTAGTTGAATGCTTCCAAAGAAGGGAAAAAATCTCCATGCTGCGGAGTTAGCCCTCCAAAAAAAGTTTTGTCCTGGAACATGGCTGGGCTAGGAAACCGCAGCTGTAGGCTAGACGCTCTAATGCAACATGATTCAATGTTAATCTGTCTACAGGAAACATGGTGCTGTGCAGATTTTAATTTTGAGAATTCTTCTGTATTCTGCTGTGCTGCAAAACACTCTGTAAAGGGTCATGCAAGCAGTGGTTTAGCTATTTTACTTAGTTGCAGGATAAATTGGAACCCCCTGAGTTTCTCCCATCCGTCCAATCTTTGCATGGCCATGAAACTTAAGCTTGGTAATGGGATGCTTGGACAGTACCCGTCCCTGTTACTGGTTAATGTATATATTCCCCCTGGGAGGGCGTCTGAATCTCTGGTTGAATCCATTTTCTCTTTTATCCATTAAATCAGTCTCTCAGAAGAATGTACAATGGTATTGATGGTGGGAGATTTTAATGCAAAAATCTCTAACTTGTTCCTCCCTGGTTTACCGTAACCAGGAACTGGAGGATATATGGACCATCCCTGAGCCAATGTTGCCTGACAATATTAGGTCAGCTAAACGAGGATTTAATTTTTTGCACTGCTTGAGAATGAATGATCTTGTTATTTTAAATGGGAGATTCCCAGAGGATTCCCCAGCCTCCCTTACTTTTTGATTACATGGTAGTATCTTACCCGCTTTTTGGTGCCTACTGCCAATTTAAGGTACTGGGGAGAAACTTGAGTAACCACAGTATTTTATCAGTCGATGTTAGTTTGGAGCTCAAGTCTTTAGAGCCCTGGAATTCTAGAGACAATAGTATTACGTATAATAAAACAAATGGGTGCACATTTTGGTAGAATAAAAGCATTATATGCCTAGAGAGGCTGGTTGAAAATGTGAGCTGTGGTCCTATACAGGAAAATCTCATTTCATGGTTTGAAAAAACCTTCTCTTAGTCTTAGTTAGATACTGCAGAAAGAAAAGTCGGGCCAGAGGAACTAAGCAACCTACGGTTAGTTCGGGGGCAGTAAAAAAGTTTAGTTCGGGAGCGGTAAAAAAGTTAAATCAGGAGATAAATGCCCTATTAAGGGAACAATTTAAGCAATCTTCTTTGATTAGGCAGAGCAAAATTAGTAGATTAAAGCAGATAAGAAAGAGAATTAAGGCGTCCAAATAAAGAAAGGTGGAGGACTTAAACTGTATTAAAGTAAGAGGTCACTCGTTCTGGTGACTTGCGCATATACTGGGCCCAAATAGCCAAATATTGTGACAGTAGAGTTAAGGCAAAAGCCATTTTAATATCTGATACAGAATGGACCCAATACATCTCACAGTTATATGCTCCGAACATAATGGCCAGGTCCAAGTTAGTGGTATCTAAGGAGATCCACGTGGGGAGTGTCTTCTGCTCCCCTTCTTGTAAAGAAATAGAGAGCTTCATTAAAGGGGCAAGGTATTCAAGTATGATGGGCCCTGATGATTTTCCAATAGCTGTAATAAACAAGATAGCTCCGCAGATTCCTTTGCCCGGTATTTTCGTATTGTTATACATATGGGATTATTTCATATTCTTGGACAGAAAGTATTGTGGTTCCATTATATAAAAAGTGACCTACAACGCCCCCTGCCAGCTTTAGGCAAATCACACTGTAAAATGCGATCGTAAAATTGTTCACTAAATGTATCCTTCTCCATCTTCAGGATTGGGCTTTTCGAAATAATCTTGCCCCGGAAGAGCAAGCCGGGTTTTGTAAGCATAGCAGCACATTAGATAATACCCAAATGGGTAAGGGAATGGCCCTGTATACTGCCTGTATAGATTTCCCCACGGCTTTCGACCGGGTAGACCAGGGGACACTGTGGAGGAAATTGGATGCAATGGGGATCCCTATGCATTTGCTGAGACTGATTATAGCATTGCAGTCCTCAACTTGGACCCAGGTTTTGCTGGCCTGTGGAATAAAGTAAAGACTCATAATGGGCTGAAGCAAGGGTGCCTATTAGCGCCTCTCCTTTTCTCTCTTTATATCAATGACTTGCTAAGACTTGCTGTGTAAAGGGGACACCCCAAAATTAGGAAATTGAGTTGTCTGCTTTATGCGGATGACGCCATCCTGATGGATCTTACCCCGATAGGACTTCAAAGGCGCCTTAATGAGTTGGCATGCTCTGCTGATGATCATTTTTTGAAAATAAATATAGCAAAAGGTAAAATTATGATTTTTAGATATCGGGGATGTAGAGTCAGGAAAAACATGCACTGGTTCCTGGGGAAAGGCAAACTTGATGTTGTGAAATTGTACCCGTACCTGGGTAGAAGTTTTACAAGCAGATCATATGATCATATTGACCAATGCCGAAGTAAGGCAATATCTCATGCATGCGCAATTGATAGATTCTACAAATGTTACAGACAAAGACACTTTGCACACACTTTAACAGTATATAAAGTTAGAATCCCGCCAGCACTGAGCTTGTGAACTAGTTGACGAAAAGCAGCGGGTTTATTTTGAAACGGTTGAGGGGCGTATTTGGCGAAAGATCTGTAACTTGAATAGAGCAGCCCCTATAGCGGCGATCAGTCTTGAAATCAGGCTCCTCTAGACCTATGTGTTCTCAATGGCTGCATGTTTGAGATGCAGTAATGCCTTTCTAAATAGTACTGAAAACCCTTTACGTGCAGTGCTAAGGCAGGAAAAATATATGCAAGCCTGAAGGGGAAAAGCGTTGTTTTTAGGAATCATGTGGAAGCTGCACTTTTTAATTGATATTGGGCAGAGCATAGGCTCTTTACCAAAACACACTTTGAAAATGCTAATTAAAAAGACCATTTGTGAAGTCAGTCGTAAAAGAGATACTGCTCTGTGCTTGGGTCATTCCAGTAATGATATAATAGCTGGGAGTAGTATTCATAAACAACCTCAACCGTATTTTGTAGGAAATCTCCCATACGGAGTGCGCAGAAATATCCTTTTGTGGAGGATGAGTCGGCTGCCCCTACGAATTATAACAGGAGCATGGAAAGGGTTAGCCAGGCTAGACAGACTTTGCCATCTAAGTGGAAGCTGGTTAGAGGATTTAAATCATGACCTATTTGTCTGTCCCCTATTACATCCATTACCACTTCGTTTGCTGAGGTAATTGTATGTAAAATATAACATCATCACAGGAGGCCCGACAGTTCTTTTTGCCCCCCCTGAACAAGTGTGTTTTAAAATGTATATCTTTTTTAAACAATTTTTAAATATCTTTTAGATAGTAACTAATGTAAAGAAGTAGGCTGTGGTATGCTGAAGAGGGTCCTTGGTGGACAATATTCACTGCATTATAATTAGAATTGCTGGGTCCTCGTACTATACATTTGTTGACGCCATGGTATAATCTGAATTACATCTTACCAGTTAGTTGGCTCCATAAACGATCAAAGGATGGATGTAATTGGCATAGCACTTACACACTTGCACTTTTGATATCATGTATGCTTCTATGTAAATTGTATTGCATAATGAATGCATTGTGCATCTTTTAGGCTACTGCTTGTATTTTTCTCCTGGGATTCGTCTGAGCTTGATTTATTATTAATTTTAAAATAAATTGTTGCAGGATGTTTTCGTATTTGCACTTTAAATGATCTTGTGCTCACTTATGAATTGAGTATGTACAATGAAAACTGTAACTGTTAGGTCTCTGTATAAACCTTGTATTTATATTATATATATAATTTTAGGATGCTGTGTAACAAAGTTAACTTTTTTTAGAGTATTTAAGGAAACAGTTTTGACCTAAACTGACATATCAGTTTTCCACCACAACGGTGAAATTGGTTTAACATCTGCACATTTGCACATATAGTTGAAGCAAGCTGCTAGTATCTCGTATTGCTCGACAAAATTGGCGAATTTATGGTTTTATATGTATTTTTATCTGTTACTGTTAATATTGCTCCGGATGATTTGTAAAACCAGAGCTTTTTTTGTATATCATTTTATGTGGAACTCTTAGGAGCTCCAAATCATAATAACATTGAATTGAATTGAACCGTGGGTAGAAAGGAGGGGTCACGTTACAAAACCACCCTATCCTCGTAAAACCTTTAGAAGGGGGGAGAGGCAACAAAAAAAGCTGACAATTCCACAGTTCTATCAGCATAGGTGATAGCAACCAGAAAGAGCACATTGTAAAATGAAATTTCAAGTCTGCCTACTCCAAAGGCTCAAAAGGAAGCAATTGAAAAGATCTAAGAACTGCAGAAAGATCACAGGGAGGAGAGGAATATCTTAAAGAAGGGCTGTTATGGAAAAACATCTGAAAAGTATGTTGATTAACATATCAATCTCCTTTTGAGGTTCGGAGAATTCTCGACAGGCCTGAACAGCAAACCACTGTGATTTAAACTTGGAAAGATAAAGATTTAAGTGAAACACCTCCACCAAGAATTGTAACACTGAGGAAAAGGAGCAATGCAAGGTTGAATAGTCATGCAAATAACACAATTTTTCAAAGTTTTCCTAATGCCTAGAGTAGGACTTTAAAGTAGAAGGTCTCCGGGACCGATGGATCATCTCAATCAGAGTAGGAAAAGGACCCTTAATTAATTAGGTAATTCTTTCAACCTCCACACCAACCAGTGCCAGATTTCTAGAAGGAAGGAACAATGGCTTGATGGGAGGAGGAAGTGGAGGAAGGACCCATGGAAGCACATTGCTAAAGTCTTCAAGGTTGGAAACCATGACCGCCTAGGACAAAATGGAACAATCAGAAGGGCATACGCCTTCTATTGCTGGATCTTTGACAAAGTTCTTGGAAGTACAGGAAATAGTGGGCAAGCATAAAAAATTGTCTGCGGCCGGTGCAGCAGCAGAACATCTAATCCCTTAGCATGCCTCTCCAGAAACCTTGAGCAGAACCCAGGAACGACAGCATTGGTGTTGGATTCAGAGAGATCTAGGAAGGGAACACCGAACCTCCTGCAAATTTGTCTGAAGATCCTCTGGGATCCGTACTGAGCCCCACTCTATTTAACATCCTTATGACCCCTCTGGCGACACTGGCAGAGTCCTATGGGGCCCGGATCGTCTCTTATGCTGACGACACCCAGCTTCTGTTCACCTGCCGTAAGAGCGAAGAGTTCGATGGAGGAAGGATCCGCGAGTGCCTTGGGGCTGTTTTTAACTGGTTTCAACTCTGCAGCCTCAAGTGCAACTCGGACAAATCCGAAATACTATTCTTCGGGTGCCCATCGGAACCAGATTGGCATGGATGGTGGCCTGCTGACATGTTCCCTCCAAGTCAGTCATCCAAGTGGGCTAAGAACCTGGGAGTAAAAATTGATAATGAGCTTTCGTTAAAATCCCAGGTTTCCACTCTGACGGGAACATGTTTCGGGATCCTTAGAATGTTGCGTAAATTCCTTCCCCTTCTTACTGAGGAACATCGGAGGATAACTGTCCAGGCACTTATTGGATCCAGATTGGACTACGCAAATGTGCTATATCTGGGTCTGCCAGAATATCTCCTTCAGCGTCTGCAGGTGACCCAGAACGCGGCTGCTCGAGCGATCTTTGGTCTGCATCGTTGTATTAGTGCCTCTAATCTTCTTCTTGCCCTCCATTGGCTTCCTGTACGGAAGAGGATACTGTTCAAGGCCATGACCCTAGCCCATAAGGCCTTGCATGGTAATGGTGCAAAATATCTCCAGAAGAGGCTGGAATTCTACCGACCTACACGATCCCTTAGGTAGGAAACATTAGCTCTGGCTCGGGTACCACGCATCAAAAGGGCCCGCCTTGGTGGCCGGTCCTTCAGATTTCTTGCCCCTCAGCTATGGAATTCTCTACCGGTGCCCTTGAGGGCTACGTCGAACTTGCTTGCCTTTAGGAAGGACCTGAAAACTTGGTTGTTCTCTGGTTAGTCTGCTCTCTCTTGTAGGCTCCTGTCTTTTTATTGTTATGTTCTTCCAGCTCTCTCTTTAGGTCTGGAGTACAAAGCGCCGGGACACTCCTTTGGAGTAGCCGTTGCGCTATATAAGTCCCATGTTAACATAACATAACATAACAGCGAGATTCATTGAAGAAGGCATGGACCTGAACTATTTAGATGATCCACCTGAATACTATCTTTTTCCCTGATGTGGGGCACCGATAGGCTCAACAGATTGGCCTCTGCCCACAGAACCATATACGTCGTTACTTGATGTAAGTATTTGGACTTTGTGCTCCCCTGGGGATTGATGTATGCTATGGAGACCGCCTTGTCTGTCCTTACTAGCACATCCTTCTGGAGAATCAGATCTTTGAATTTCATGAGAGCTCTAAAGATTGCTGTTAATTCTTTTAGTTCACTGACGTCTTCTATTCCAAGATGTACCACCTCTGTTGACACGATTGGTCTAAGATGGCTGCTTTCCAGCCCATCATGCTGGCATCTGTTATGAGAACTTAAAGCTATTGAGGATGCATCCATACGCCTGTGCAAAGATTGCTCGTGTTTAACCACAACATCAACTCCAGGTGGACATTGGAGGACAAGGGAACAGGAACGTCCAATGAGTTTGATGAATAAAAAGTCTGCAGATGCAAAAAAAAAGGGCGTAGATAAAGGCGGTACCAAGGCACTGTGAAAACACCTGCTGTCATTTATCCTTGGAACTCCATGCATTGTCTGGCTGGAAATTCTGATGGGAGAGAAGATTTGTGACCAAGTTCTGAAAATGTGTGATCCGATCTATTGGACTGAAGATCCTGTAAAAATCTGTTTTGAAGATGGCTCTAATGAACTTCATTACCCTTGATGGAGGTAACTGACAAATTGAAATGTTGAGGAGACCTAGACTGGTGACCACCTCCATCATGGTCCTCACAACCCTGAGTGTCTCTGAGATGGAAGAAGCATGAATCAACCAGTCTTCAAGGTATAGGAAGACTGAAATTCCCAGCAGGTGGAGATGCGCAATTACTGTTGCCACCATCTTCGTAGAGAGACAGGAAGCTGACTTGATCCCTAATGGGAAGGCTATGAATTGCCAATGCCAATCCCAGACTGCGAATCTTAGGAACTTCCAGTCCTCTCTTGCTATGGGAATATGTAGATAAGAGTCCATGAAGTCTGGCGTAATCATGAAAGTTTGAGCAGGGATCATGGAGAGATTCTCTACAATGTTTCCATTTTTAATTTGATGTTTAGAATTCATTGGTTGAGATTCTTCAGATCTAATACAATCGGTACCCTCCGGTTGCTTTCTTCACTAAGTAGATTATTGAGTAGATCCCAAGACCTTTCTCCTCTGTAGGGACAGGACAGGTCGCTTTCTTCTTCACCAAGAAAGCAATCTTCCCCCCTCTCTAGGCAAGGTTCTTGTCTGGGTTCTCTGGAATTGGTATCTGAATAGTCCCTGAGGGAACTCGGGGAGAACAATACTCGACATGATAACCTGATCTGGCTGTGTTGAGGACCCATCTGTCAGACATTGTGATAAATTCAAAGAAAAACGTCTTTATATGTCCTCAAACCAGTAATGGAAGGCTGGAGTCAGCATAGTCTGGAATTCAGAGACTCAGACCCCGAATCCTGGCTCTGTCTTCAACAAGAAAGAAATGAAGACAGGGATGCCTTTCCATGAAATCCTGTTAATTAATTTATCATTTGCCATTAAGAAAGCTGACAAAAAGACTTCCATTTCAAAGATCTAGAAGACCTTGTAGTGTCTTTTTTTACAGAGTAAGAATGTTTTCTCGCCATGAACAATCAATGAAGCTTATCCTCCACTTCTACCCTGTATAACTTGCATTCTGCAAACGGCATCGTAAGGGCGGTGGATCTCTACACCAAATCAATGTTCCAATGCTTCAAGTATCAATTCCTTCTAGACACCATCGAGGCACCACAGGCTAAAGCTGAGGCTTGTACTACATCAGGCGAGATATTTGATATGAACTCTATTTGACTTGCATGGATTACAGCAATTGAAAACAGTCTGTACCATCTTGAACACACTGTAATAACACCTTCAAATCAGAAATCAAGGATTGCACTGTTTAAGTGCCATACATGCCTGCTCTTAAGGCCACATAAGAACCAGTGAAGATTTTATTTAGGAAGGAGTATCCTTTCTTATCGCAGGAATCCTTTAAAATGTTCTCTTCAGCTATTGAAGATCTTCCCACCAGGCAAGCCACAATAGAAGCAATATTAATTCTGTCTGGGAGAACCAAGTCCATGTCCTCTAGAGAATGAAGCTTTGTCATGAATCTGGGGTGAAAAAACCTCTCGGGTCTTTCCATCCTTGTTTTATAACCCCCAACACATGCAATTAATCTGCAAATCTGGATTAAGCGGTCTCTGAAAATCATGTAACATCAAATCCTTCAAGGAATAAGTTGTCTCTGCTTGAGAAAAGCCCAGGCTTTCGCTGACGTAGGACACAACCTCCTGAAGCACTTTGGAGATGTATTTGTCCTTACGATCTGGGAGAGGACAGGACATATCAATGTCTGAAGAAATGTCCGATGCAGACAGAGACTCTCCACCTGTTTTCTTTTCATTAACCTCTTAGGCGTTTCTTTGAATGCCTTCAAGGTCTCCAAAACAATGCTTCGGATTCTTTCCTCCTCATTCTCCTCTCCCCTTGCTTAATCCTCTTGGGGAGAGGGAGAGGAATCGCCAGAAGAATGCCTCTTCTTGAAGAGTCCTTGTCAATATCTCCTTCAGCAGGTGCCAGGCAGCAAAGAAACAGGAATGCAGCAGCCACAGAAATGCTGACAAAACATAATGTAGCCAAAACAGGAAGATTAAAGTGAAAACGCTTACCTCTGGGTACGTGTGTCCCATTTTACATACCTAAGAGGAATGCTCCTCAGGGAAACCCGAAGTAGATGCATGTACTCCTGTGCATATGCAAACTCTTCATAGTGCCCCAGGGCTCCTAGCTGGGATCAAGGAATCCTGCCCTCAGGAGTGTTGTCTAGCTGCAGAAGGCCAAAGCTCCTCCTCCCAGCAAGGAATATCTGCCTCCCAACTCCTCTGTTTACCAAATACTAACGGAAGGGGATGCAGAAAAATGTAACCAGCACCACCACCCAGTGCAGTAAGCCCACAGAATTCCCTCGTTGAAAGAGAGAAAGAAGAGACCAACAAGCCCTGGAGGCAGCCTTTCCTTGCTCTGACATTTCTGCGTCACACGTTTTTGTCCATAATAGGCAGAATAAATAGCGGGGGATTCTGGGTAAAGCTACCTCTATATAGTAACCAGAAGGGTGGGTAGGGCTTACCAAGAATTCTCTTCCATTGTTTCTGTCTAGAGGTGGTGTCACCTCAATCTGCAATGACTGGAATTAGGACGAGAGACGTGTAGTGTCCAACCCCCACCTGGGTACCAGCCAATGACCATTCCACACACGCAGCTTAGTATTACACCTCTTTATTGTTCTGCGTTCAACTGCAAACTCAACATTCTAAAACAAGCTTTTATTGCATTCCAATCTAACAACTGCGTCTCAGTTCTACAGAGTCCGGAAAGTACCAAAAGGGTTCCGTCATAAAAACTTGCAAGACATTACATCTCCCTCTCTGTTGAATAAAAACGTACAACTGTTTTTTACAGATCAGGATGTATATACCTACATTCACATCTCTTCAATTAGCCTTTTTGGTGCTTTAATCATACAACCTGATCTGCTCACTGGAAGCTGGGAGCTGTTGTATTCAGGTTCAGGGATCTTCAAAGATGAAGGAGAAACAACAACAGTCATTGGTTTTTCAGACTCGGTCTTTCATCCACCACTTCGATCAGGAGATCAATTAGTTTGATCCAGCGCAAAAGCCGGGGGAAAAAGAAAGAGCACAACTATCCTCCCTGCGTCGCAGACCTGTCGTCACACTAACTCATTCACACACACATTCATTGGTGGGGCCCATAACACCAACACTCACGCGTCTCATTCACAGGTCTACACACAGGAGGAAGGATGATGCTGCTGCACTGGACATGTGGGGGAAAATCTTATAACCTATAGGGAAAGAAAAGTTACTTTACAAAATATACATTAACATTCGCCACCTATTGATTCCTAATCCTAAACATCAAGGCACTCTGCCCACTTGGTCGACGGACTGGTTGATGGGGATGTTTGACGTAACAACGCGAGTCTTTACAATGCGTGCAGTTACATCGCATTCGTTACAACGACTGCGATGTTACTACGCGATGCCATTACAACGCAAATCTTTACATCGACTTGCGCTAGATGGCGTGCTAACATTAGAAAAGCGTAATTTACTATTCCAACTCCAGTCCACATAACAGTAGGGAAGGTGTTGGGATAGTAAACTACACTATTTGTAATGTTAGCACGCCATCTAGCGCAAGTCGATGTAAAGACTGGCGTTGTAATGGCATCGCGTGGTTACATCGCGTTCGTTGTAACGACCGCGATGTAACAGCATCGCGTTGTAGTGAATGCGATGTAAACGATGTTTCCCGGTTGTTGGTGATTTAGAACCAGCTACAACACATTTAAGACTCAGAATCCTTTATTCTCTTTAACGAAAAGCCACAAACTCATAATTTCTGTTAATCAAGCTTTGTTTATCTAAAATTTCATTGTAATTAATATTAGCATTTGTCTCATCAAAAGTTTAGAATTTTCTAGATCAATTTATTTAAATCACAGAACATCATATTTACCTATTCTGGCTATCTGGGTTTTCTCTAATTCATTGGCTCTGCATAACCAAATTTAGTCGTTAAATTGTCCAAATAAAGCAGGCCAAAGCTCAAAGTCCCAAAGTCCTTTGCTCAGCACGTTACAGTCCCAAAGATCGCCAAAGAACCAGAAGTCGTGCCAGCATCCGTCATCGCCTGTGGGGTCAAAGAGGGTGTGCAGTCATAGTAACCGCAGAATGTGAGATTAATCCCTCCCTATTCTACTACTTTTATAATAAATTTCAGGATAACATGAAACATTTTTGGGCGGAGAATGTTCGTGATTGGCTAGTGGTAAAAATCCGATTTTAAGTCAGTCCGGGTTCACATGGATTTTGCTGATACGTTTCTGGAGATGATTTAATACTGATGTTGCAAAGTTTCGATTTTCCCTAACATGATTCTATTGTTCATTTATACCAGTTTCTAGAGTCCGGGGTCTTGGCAGTCTACCAATATCCTATCCTTGACAGGTACAGGGTGTCCAGAGGTTGTTTGAAAGTTCACAGAGCCATCCGAGACTGCGCAGTAGACTTCGCGCTCACGAGACGGTGGCCACTTCTGAACTCGGTTTCTGCCGCCATATTGCGATAGGCCCAAATGTCAACTTAAGCAAAACAAACACAAAAATATAATTAATACAAAGAGATGATGCTTCTACTGTCATACCCTTACTAATCCCCTTTATGTATTAGGATTTTCCTAGCATATAATGACATTTAAAGCAATATATTCCCCATTATGGTCCTCCACGAAGATGAAAACGTCACAAAAACAACATAAATCATGCGATATCTAATTACCACATGTACTACTATTAATATGCGTACATATTTAATTATTAGAGTTCCTTTGCCATGCAAATAGCAAGTTCCCACGTGTAATTTGTGTATGCAAATGTTTAGACTAATATATCACAGCACACAATTAGTAAATTATAATAAGTAGGTTATTCAATTAGTACTTTCATGCAAAATAGAGGAGGCATACAAAATGTTGCTCTACCTGCTCCATCAATCCCCCCTTTGGTGATTTTTAACATCACCACACTACCTTTACATTTTGGAAAGATTTTAGTAAATGAAATGAATTAAATTCTCTTAATTATTTTGTTAGTTCACATACCTGTTTCACCTGTCTCTTCTCATCTTGTTTTTCTATACATATTGTCTTTCCACCCTTCCAATTCTACTTCTTCAAATTCCCTTTCTTTCCTTTCTTTCTCTGTGTTTCTTACAGTTTCTCTTTTTATGTGTTTTCGTAATTTTCTTTTCTCGTTACATAAACATCCTGGTCTCAAAATTAATACTAAAATAATCACACATGTTACAGGAAATAATATTTTACCAATAAAGGTACTACCTAGTTTTAGTAAAAAGCTCTTAATAGTAGAAAACTTTTTCCCAATCTTTTCCCAAATACCTTCAACCTCCAGTGGAACAATTTCCTCATGCAAATCAGTTATATTTTTAATGTATGTCTTCAAATCTTGACTTTCGTCAGGAATGTAAGTACAACAGTGTTGAACCTTCAGCATTCCACAGACTCCACCCTCTTTTGCCAAAATTATATCAAGGGCAAGTCGGTTTTGCATTACCATGGCACGCATAGCAACCATTTCAGTATTTAGCAATAACAATCCTCCAGCGGTGCTTGTTGACAAGCGATCCACTACTGTTGATAATTTTCTAATTTTGTGTGCATTCAGAGATATTCCCACTGCTGGTATTAATGCTCCGAAAATGTCTCCTACAATTTCTGACCACGATTCTCTTTTTCTATGTGTTAGTTGACTACCTAATTCATGTGCACCATCTTTTCCTCTTCCCACATGGAAATCTTTGGGAAAACCAGGCCTAGATAACATGTGCCATACCAGTGATCTGGCAATCGATAATATGCTTTGTTCCCGCAGATAAAATATAGTCCAGGAAAAACTGGATCATTTCCTCCTTTAAATCCCCATCCACCCATGATTCTGCAAGTATCATGGCAATCACTTGTGCCTACAAAATAGTTATCATATGCAGTTTGATTCCTTCTAATACACAACTTTCCTTTCTGAGGCCAATCTAAAGCCATTGTTGGACTAGCTTCTCCTTTCAAATGTTTTTCTCTTTCAACATCCCAGACTGTCTTTTCTTCTTTTCCCTCAGGTGCTTTCTTTTACATTTTTAATCTCCTTTCTTCAACCATATCCAAGAAAATGTTCTCCTCCTTCTTTAAACTGCAAGTTAGATTGTTTCTAAATATTGACTCTAATGTCAATTCTTTAGTTTCTAAGAAAAATTCTCCTAACACTTTAGCAGGCTTAACTTTATTCAACTTGTTAACTACAGGTACTTGTGAAAATACATTATCTACATCGGAAAAGTAATATTCTAATTTCCCTATTTTGTAAAACAAACTTGCTAATACACTACTTGTTATTCCATATGTTACTGGGAGGTGATGGTAAGTCACTCCCTCAGATACAGATGCAGGCAACTGTATACAGACATAACAATCCCTTACGTCCATCGTCTTAACATATTCGTATAGTAATTTTGAAAATACATTGTTAGAAAAATCTGTTATAGACCTGTCTTTATGTAAATAATTTCTATCTATTTTAGTTGGATATACCTTCTGAATCTTTTCTACATTAGTTTTATTCTCACTATGTCCTTCTATTGTTTCTAGTGTAACCTTGAATGAAACCATTAAAGCCAACGCACTCCACAGAAGCATTAGTAATTCTGTACAACAACAACACATCTTGAACCATCTTCTAAGGAACACACATTTAGATTTTCTATTTTCTGTGTTTGCCATTTCGAAAAATGGTCAGTGTCTTTTGACTTACCCTCTTCTACTTCACAACTAGTCTTGTCTAACCCAAGGCTCTAAGCACCTACTGGGTTCTTTTCAGTTTATGTCTTTTTCCGGTAATTTATTGTTTCTCCATTTTGAACACTTTTTATCTTTTCAGTTTGGCATTTGATCGTCTTCCACTTTTCTTTCGTAATCTTGTTGCAGAATTTCCTGAACATCTGTCTCTTCTCCGATGTCAGACAAGATAACTCTCAGGATTTCCGATTCTTCGTCTTCCTCAACCACTCCTGGTACAGTCACCTCTTGATCCCCTTGACTGTCTGCCTCTTCTTTTACTTCAGGCAGTGCCACATATGACCATTCCGGCGAGTTATACTTCTGGTTAGGTTTTCTCGTTCTCTTATTTTCTTCTGCTGTTGTTTGTTCCACGTCTTTCAATTTCTCTTGGCTAGACACTTCATTCGCCTGTTCAGCCCTAGGTGAATTTACTCGTGTCAATCTGTATCTTAATCTCTTTAACTTGTTGGGCCAAATTTCATCCCTTGCTGGCCTTTTCAACTTACTTCCTTTTTCATTTGTCTCAGTTCTCCATGCTCTCTTTCTCAGGACTCGACCTTCTGGTACTTCTTCATCACTGTCCTCTGATTCAGTTCCAACTTGACTTTTACTTTCAGTAGTTCTTCTTTCCACCCCTTCTTTTGTATTACCTACTTCTGTCCCTCCTCGTGTTTCTTCCACACAATCTTCCTGCTGACTAACCGTCCCTTCCTCTAACTGGATGTGTGAATTCCCTGCAACTCCTCGAGGGTCTTCCACAAAACTCTTTCCCTCACTCTCTATATCTAGTACCTTACCATCTAATTTTATTACTTCAGGTGGAATTTCTCTTGAACTTTCATTCGGGACTGTCTTATCAAGAATTTCTTTTACAGTCTCTTCGCTGTTTTTACTCTCATTCTTATGTGCTTGAACAGGTTCGGTGTCTGATTCTGAGCTGGTGTCAGAAATCTGTAACTTTCTTCTTAAAGGAAGATTCTATGGTGCAATAGCTGGACTTGGTTCTAATTCCCCCCTGTCAGGAATTTGTCTTATTTTTTCAGTATCTGATTCAGAGCTTGTATCTGATTCTTCAAAGTATTCTCCTTCCTTGTTATCCACTGGGTTTGGAATTCGCAAGTTGTGACTAGCATGAATCCAGTTCTTTACTCCTGCACATTTTACTGCTGTTGTCGTGGTCAAGATCACCTGACGTGGTTTTCCCCAATGTGGGACCAAACAGTTTCGTCTTCTGTGCACTTTTATTCTCACCCAGTCCCCTGGGCTCAAATCATGAGCTGGCTTCTTTGCAAGAGTGGTGGCATCCGATCCAACCTGATGGAACACAGAATGAACGGAATCAGCCAACCCCTTGCAATAATCCAACAGCAAGTCATCAGATATAGGCAAAAGCTTGTTGACTGGTATGAAAACATGTTGCATTGCTCTTCCCATGACAATTTCATGGGGACTCAGACCTGTATTCCTATCTGGAATAGATCTAATAGTCATGAGTACCAGAGGCAAGACATCAGGCCATTTCAAACCTGTGGCTAAACACATTTTTCCCAGTCTGTTTTTAATGGTGCCATTTACTTGTTCCACCACACCAGAAGCCTCTGGGCGATAGGCACAATGTAGTTTCTGTTGTACATTCAATGCTTCACAAATTAACTTCATGATTTCATTATGAAAATGTTTTCCTCTATCTGACTCAATCGTGACTGGGAAACCAAATCTGGGAATAAACTCTCTCTGTAATTCCATCACTTCTTCTCGTTGGGTATGCTTCCACCCATCGAGAGAACAGACAAACCCTCACTAAAACATACCTAAACCTGTTACAGGGGGGCATTTCAATGAAGTCAATCTGCATTCTGGTGAAAGGCCCTCTTTCTCGACCTATCGTTCCCAGACTTACCACTGTTTTTCTTCCAGGATTGAACTGCTGACATATAAGACATCTCTGACAACGACTTTCAGCTACAAGTCTAAATTTTGCGTTATACCATGTCTGTTTAAAAAGTCTGATCATTGCATCTCTTCCTACATGTGCTTGTCCATGATACACCAGTGCCATGGCAGAAACCATGCTATCAGGCATAACTGGTCTTCCATCCCGATAAACCCACACATGATCTGTTTCCCGTGGTGCACATCCTGCCTTTACCCATTGTCTCATTTCCTCATCTCCTGCTTCTTCCTGCAACTGCCTTACTTCTTCCCATGTATTTACAGTGTTAGTAAACAACAAGGGACATGAATTTATTTCTTCTTCTCTTCCCCGATTAATTGAATTCTGATTTTGTGCGCAATATTGAGCCATATCATTGGCAAACTGGTTGCCAGCAGATACGTAGTCATTGGACCTCGTGTGAGCTGCACACTTCACAACAGCTAACTGCTTAGGCAGCTGTATCGCCTCAAGCAATTTTCCAACCACTTCAGCATTCCTTATAGGAGTTCCACTCAATGTCAAAAACCCTCTTTGGGACCAAATTTGCCCAAAGTCATGCACTACACCGAAGCCATATTGACTATTAGTTATCACAGTCACTCTCACATTCTTTCCCAACTTACATGCTCTTGTTAAGGCAAATAGTTCAGCAACTTGGGTGGGCTGATTTCACTCCTTTTAAGCAAGATGCTTCCAATACAGCTGCAACTGTGCATACTGCATATGCTGCACTCAGAATTCCCTCATCCGTTCTCAAGCATGAGCCATCCACAAACATCACATAGTCACTTTTTGTCAAAGGTACATCTTTTATATCAGGTCGTGGTTTAGTACAGAACTCAAGTACTTCCAAACAGTCGTGATCCACATCATCTCTGACTTCCACATTCTCAGCATCAGGCAATAACGTTGAAGGATTCACATTCAGACATCTCACAAGACTCACATTCGTTGCACCTAGGATGACTTTCTCATATTTAGTCAGACGACTGTGCGTCATGAATTGAGAGTGGCTCCTTGTTAAAAGGATTGCCACATCATGAGGTAAAAACATTCTCACAGGATATCCCATCACAATTCCTTCACTCTGTTCCAAGCTCTTACAAGTGGCTGCTACAGCTTTCAAACAACCAGGCAATGCTACAGCTACAGGGTCTAGAATAGCTGAGAAATATGCAATTGGTCTCCTCAGTTTTCCATGATTCTGTATTAATACAGAAAGTGAACAACCATTTCTTTCGCTGCAATAGAGTTCAAACTCTTTCTCATAGTCAGGCATACCAAGTGCTGGTGCTTCACACAAACTGTCTCTCAATTGTTTAAAAACCGTTAATTCCTCTTTATTTAATTCAATGGGGTCTTTTTACATCACTTCTCGTCAAGCGTACCAAAGGTTTTGCAATCAGGGAAAAATTACTTACCCACTGACGACAATATCCAACCATTCCAAGAAACATTCTCACTTCTCTTTGCGTTATTGGGGCTCTCATTCCTTTTTCTCAGTCCTTTTTCAATTTTGTGGCCTAAATATTGTACTTCTTTCTGAGAGAATTGCAATTTCGATGGGGCTACTTTAAGTCCTCCATCTGCCAAATGATTCAGCAATGCAATGGTATCCACTACACAAGCTTCTCGAGTTCTTGATGCTACAAGCAGGTCGTCTATGTATTGGACCAGAACTGAACTTTCAGGCATTTTTAAATCTTCTAGAGACTTTTTCAATATCTGATTGAATATTGAGGGACTCTCTGTGTACCCCTGTGGGATTCGGCACCATGCCAAAATATGTTCGCCAAACCGGAACGCAAAAATCTGTTGACTGTCAGGATGCAATGGGATGGAAAAGAAAGCATGACACAAATCAATTACTGTGTACCATTCTGCATCGTGAGGAATCTGATACAAAATCACAGATGGATTTGGTACAATGGGACAACATGACACAACGATTTTGTTTATTTTTCTCAGGTCTTGCACTATTCTAAATGTTCCATTAGGCTTTTTCAGGCCCATAATTGGTGAATTACATGGACTGCTCATTATTTCTCTCAGAATACCTTGCTTAATCATCCTGTCTATTATGGGAGTAACTCCTGTAATTATCTCTGGTGTCAATTTGTACTGTGGAATATTTGGGTAACTTACTCCTTCTTTTACCGCAATTTTTACGGGATCCACATTTTTCATTAATCCCACATCTTCTCCTGTGAAATCCCATACCTCTGTCTTTACTGTCTTTTTCAATTCTTGAGGCAGCTCCTCAGGATCAAATACAGCAAATGCCTCAGTAATCTCAGGTTCCATATTAGCCATAGTCATTTTATACAGTACATCCTCATCTGGAGTCTCAAATACTATACCATCTGGAGTACAAAAGATTGTGCAATTCATCTTGCACAGCAAATCTCTCCCTAACAAATTTACAGGGCTTGAAACGCACACGACAAAACAGTGAATTTTAGAAAATTTCCCTATGTTAACTGGATCAGTGAGATACGTTTTTATCTGTCTGTTCGATACTGCAACTACTTGGATTGTTTCGTTCGAGAGAGGAAGATTTTTAACATCAGCTGACCTAACAGTTGAACGAGTGGGACCAGTATCTACTAGGAAAGTAATGTTTTCGTCATTTACCTTTCCATACACGAATGGGCCTGTCTGGTCTACCTCTAGAGTTGCGCCAAGTACGCACTCCTCTTCCTTCCCTCGGCACCGTCAATAACCTTCTTCTGACTCACTCTCATCGCGTTGTAGCCAATACTGCGAAACAGCACTAGCGCGCGGCAGCTTAGTTACCTGTTCTTCGTTGTAGAATCCTGTCTCATTACTGTATTTCTGATGATTTACACTCTGTGGAAAAGGCGTTTTTGGCACCTGATTCTGTTAGGGAACAACCTGCTGCTGTTGCTGCAGTTGACAACTCACCTCTTTCTGCACCTGTGAATTCAATGATGCATTATCACCATTAGCACTCGCACCATTAGCATTAAATTTTGGTTTTATACCTGCACCATTTGCCTGTTCAATCAATTGAGCTTCCTGTCTTTCCACCACCTTTACTTGAGCCCACATGGCTTTTTCTTTTAATTTACGATGCTTTGCTTCAATTTCATCACTAAAATATTTTGCATGTCTTAGGACTTCATCTATCTTTTTATTTTGCCAATCTACTGTATGCTATTTAATCATTTCACTTACTTCAGGTTGCAATCCGTACACAAATCGATATACAAAATGACTCAAATCCTTTTCACTCAAGTTTTCATCACCACTGTACTGTTTAAAGGCAAGGATCAACCTTTCATAATATACGTGTACTGATTCTTTCGCTTCTTGATGAGTTCTATCAATTTTTACCCAATCAGTTTCTTTAGGAGGTACTTTATTTTTCAGAAAGGTAATTACTTGTTCATATTTTCTCATTACTTCTGGATCAGGGGTACCTGTTTTTGGATCTCTACGGTATTCTTGGGTAGGCCAGATAATCATTACCTTACATTCTGTCCATAAATCTGCTGGTACTATTATGTCAAAAAGACTATTCAAATCAATCCATAAGACTTTTGATAATTTTACAAACCTGTCTACCTGCCTATACCACTCGACTGGCTTTTCGCGGAGTCATGGAAAATCATTGGTAAATGACAAAATATCTTGTCTAGTCCAGGGGACATGTACATAGCCTCCACCTGGAATCTCTCTCATGGGACATTCAGTTACTATTCTTTCTTTTTCTCTTACTGGGTAAGCTGCAAACGTTTTATCCGTTGCATAGTCTCGTTTTCGAAACCATCTACTTTTCCATTTGTCTTCATCGCCCCATTTTCTCAGTAATATGATTAAATCTTTAATCTGAATCATTCGTCCTGTCATAAAATCTACTCTATAGGGTTTTTGTAATGACTTTACCTTTTCAAAGTCAATACCCATTTCATTTGCCACCTCTTCTAGTCTTTCATATACATTTTTGGCTCTCCATGTTATACTTTTGCATAGAAACATTAATTCTTCATCCTGATAGTTTTTTAATTTTTCCGTAGGAATAGTCCCTACTATTAATTTCTCTAATACTATTTTTCATTTGGACACATCTAAAGGTTTAGGCTCAGCATCTTTTTGTTGTAAACTTCTTAGCCATTCACTTCATTCATCAGAAGTAGGACCTACAGGAATCATTTCATTTTGTGTCTGTTCTAATCCTTTTGGTGATCCTGGTACTGACTCTGTCATCATTATTGCTCTATTTACTAAACTCTGATTTACTGTCAAATTTTTAGGAGTACATTGTTCGGAAATTCCTACCGTTTGTCCCCACAAATTTTCTCTTGTATCTCTTCTTTGTATTTCATTTTCTCTGGTTCCATTATAAGGAATCGTCAGACAATGCTCACTATCCTTTTGTTTATCAAAAATCGGCATTACGGGTCCTATTGTTACAGGAACAGTTACAGCTTCCATATTTTTAGTTAAATCTCTAATCTTCTCAGTTAATTCTAAAGTAGTTCTAGCTAATTCCGCTGAATTTTCATTTGCCATTTTACTAGCTTGAGTATTTTCTGTTTCTCTGACAGGATTATTTCTTCCTACCTCATGTGGTACTGTTTAAAATTTTATATTCTGTGGCGATTCTTTTACTGGGGCACTCGGTGTCAATGTAAAATTTGGTTGATATGGGGGTGGATTTTTATAAAACATGTCCTGAAGCACATCATCCTCCGACTCATGCACACCATACTTATAACTTTCTGATCCTGTATTATTTCTCTTTTCTGTACATTTTCTACTAGTGGTTTCTTCAACATTTCTCATAGGAAATAACCCATCAGTCATATTTGCACTTCGCCATCTCTTCATTCTATCATCATGATTCTCTTGTCCATATGATCTACCTAACATATATATGTACCTTCCGCCACTTCGTTGCCGTTCTCTGTCATACATCTCATCTTCCCATTCTGTCAATGCTTCAAACTGTGTGGGTCTAGGTCTCAGTTCTAATTTCATCATTCTCTCTCTCAAATTTCTCAATACCGCTAAATTAAATGAACCATGTTCTGGAAATGCCAAAGCTCCATCATCTTCTGTATACTTTGCCCAATTGTCTAACCAAATACATGTATGATAACCATATTTCGTAATCATAAAAGATGAAGGTGATTTCGCTGGAGGAAGCAACTGTCCCTCTCTAGTCACAATCGGTTTGTCCTTTTTAAATAAGTTCTTGATTTTACCGAACCAGGACTTTTTCTCCTTCTCTGGTGGATCGTAATACATCATTTTCTCTTTTCTGTATCGCTAGATTTCTTCTACGACTATTTTGTTTGTTCTATCCAATCGTAGAGCGACTCACATTAACGCACCAATCCTGAGCATCTATGTTACTTTTGCAATTCTCCAATCCCAGCGCGACCCTCACTAACGCACCAATCCGGGGCGTCTACGTCACCCTGTAATTCTCCACTCCTAGCACGGCACACTAACGCACCAATCCAGAGCATCTACATCTCTTACAGACTGTCCAATCCCAGCGCGGTCTTTCTGATGTCAGCTTTTCTCGCTACTCCTACTCCTGCTGACCCCTCCTTTACAAAATTTATCTGCAAACTTTTTACATTCACTCTTTACTAAAATTCTGTTAATAACGACATAAAAACGCCACCGTTGTCTATTTCGCTAACAAAAGAATAGTCCTGACCTTTTTCACAAGAATTCCGTCTTTCCCGAGAGCAACGCTTACCTCTGCCCTGCTACGGAATCGTTACATCCGTTGATAAAGTAGCACTTCCCTCTACTTCACCCTTCTAGCAAGCATTAGCTAACCGTTTCTCCAGAAATAAAACACCTGTTGGAGACCCAATGCTCCTGAGAATTAAAACCAGAGTTTCACAATTAACCTGAATGCTATTTCATTTACACACATTCATACGGAAAATGTAGTTCACTCACACAGAATCCTGTCTTTCCCGAGAGCAGCGCTTACCTCTGCCCTACTACAGAATTATTTCATTTGTTAATAAAGTAGCACTTCCCTCTACTTTATCCTTCTAACAAGCTTAGGGAACACCTACTACCTTTCCGGTGATAAGCGTAATCAGAGTACCTTTTGGACTCCTGGTACTTAAGACCAAAATTTCACAGATGACCTTCGCTACCATACACTTCTCTCATACAGAAAATGTCCCTAATGGCAACACACGACAATGTTACCGAATCGAACCCAGACAATGCGTCGTGCAACTTCAATCGTCACACGTTTTCCCCGTGTACCTACAGGGCAAAAACAATTCCGTCTTTCCCGAGAGCAGCGCTTACCTCTGCCCTACTACGGAATCGTTACAAACTTCCGACTTCCTACATCCCAGAAGTCGTCAAACAACATGGAACGCAACACGACTCAACATAGAGTGTTAACACATAAACCAATACTTATCCAACATTCACAATCAATAATCAATATTCTAAATCAATAAGCGATAAGCAGTCTATAAACAATAATCACCAAACCAATGCAATAAAACCATCATTCTGCTACCAGAAAAACTGATCCAGTGCAAAAGCCGGGGGAAAAAGAAAGAGCACAACTATCCTCCCTGCGTCGCAGACCTGTCGTCACACTAACTCATTCACACACACATTCATTGGTAGGGCCCATAACACCAACACTCACCCGTCTCATTCATAGGTCTACACACAGGAGGAAGGATGATGCTGTTGCGCTGGACACGTGGGGGAATATCTTATAACCTATAGGGAAAGAAAAGTTACTTTACAAAATATACATTAACATTCGCCACCTATAGATTCCTAATCCTAAACATCAAGGCACTCCGCCCACTTGGTCGACAGACCAATTAGTTGGATTGGTTGATGGTGATTTAGAACCAGCTAAAACACATTTAAGACTCAGAATCCTTTATTCTCTTTAACGAAAAACCACAAACTCATAATTTCTGTTAATCAATCTTTGTTTATCTAAAATTTCATTGTAATTAATATTAGCATTTGTCTCATCAAAAGTTTAGAATTTTCTAGATCAATTTATTTAAATCACAGAACATCATATTTACCTATTCTGGCTATCTGGGTTTTCTCTAATTCATTGGCTCTGCATTACCGAATTTAGTCGTTAAGTTGTCCAAATAAAGCAGGCCAAAGCTCAAAGTCTGAAAGTCCTTTGCTCAGCACGTTACAGTCCCAAAGATCGCCAAAGGACCAGAAGTCGTGCCAGCATCCGTTATCGCCTGTGGGGTCAAAGAGGGTGTGCAGTCATAGTAACCGCAGAATGTGAGATTAAGCCCTCCCTATTCTACTACTTTTATAATAAATTTCAGGATAACATGAAACATTTTTGGGCAGGGAATGTTCGTGATTGGCTAGTGGTAAACGTCCGATTTTAAGTCAGTCCGGGTTCACATGGATTTTGCTGATACGTTTCCGGAGATGAATCAATACTGATGTTGCAAAGTTTCGATTTTCACTTGTATGATTCTATTGTTCATTTGTCTTGGCAGTCTACCAATATCCTATCCTTGACAGGGACAGGGTGTCCAGTGGTTGTTTGAAAGTTCACGGAGCCATCCGAGTCTGCGCAGTAGACTTCACGCTCACGAGACGGTGGCCACTTCTGAATTCGGTTTCTGCCGCCATATTACGATAGGCCCAAATGTCAACTTAAGCAAAACAAACACAAAAATATAATTAATACAAAGAAATGATGCTTCTACTGTCATACCCTTACTAATCCCCTTTATGTATTAGGATTTTCCTAGCATATAACGACATTTAAAGCAATATATTCACCTTTATGATCCTCCACGAAGATGCAAACGTCACAAAAGCAACATAAATAATGCGATATCTAATTATCACATGTACTACTATTAATATGCGTGCATATTTTAGTTATTAGAGTTATTTTGCCATGCAAATAGCAAGTTCCCACGTGTAATTTGTGTATGCAAATGGTTAGACTAATATATCACAGCACACAATTAGTAAATTACAAAAAGTAGGTTATTCAATTAGTACTTTCATGCAAAATAGAGGAGGTATACAACATTTTGCTCTACCTGCTCCATCAAGTTAAATGCCTAAAGTGAGAAGAGTCTCTGGTTACAGACTTCCCAGGGTGCTGGACAGTCACCATATGTCCCTTGGTGGATTCCACATGGAAGGGTTCAACATCATAAGGAACATCAGACTTCCTTAGTTGCATTTGCTGGTTGATCACAATATCTCCTTCTTGGAACAGGAGGTTCTTTGCCCGTCACCTCCTGTTTGCATAGACTTTCATTTTCTGCTTGCTAACCATGTCCTTTATGCGTATGGTGCTTTCATTGCTTTTCATTGGTTGGTCCATTATGGTAACGTGGTTGTCATTGCTCTCCCTAACATCAAAGTTGCTGGACTTTTGTCAGTGGTGGAATGCACTGTTGAACAATAGGCTTGCAGTGTAGAATTCAGTACAGTTTTGAACTTGGCCCTTCTAGAGTTGCACTCCGTACTCATAAAACCCTCAATGAGTCCATTGGCCTGCAGCCATAAAGATGTACTCTGCTGATGTTCTATGTTTAGATTTTGCAGGAAATCCTTAAATTCTCAACTATGAAAGGGCAGGCCATTATCAGACTTACAATGGCTGGAATGCCCCATACCGCAAAGATGTTATCCAGTTTCTCAGTGACTCGTTCATGAGTAGTGGTTGAAAGATCCTGTATGAGTAGGAAGTGGGAATAATCATCCAGAATTAATAGCAAATGATGTCCATTATCAAGTGGACCAAAGAAATTGATGGCTATTCTCTCCCAAGCATGCTTAGAGAGTTCTGACATGTTTGACGTATGTTGCGGCAGGTTTGTAGAAAGGCCGTTGCATAGATGAGAGGCCTTAAGTTTCTTTTCGACTCACTCATCTAGATATGGGAACCAAAATCAATCTCGAAGAGCTCTCTTGGTGGCAACTATACCACAATGTCCTTTGTGAGACACGTCAGTCCTTCTTTGTCACAGACTCCCTGGATTTAGGATTTTCAATATTCGTAGTGTGACTCTTTCCTGATTTATGGATAGTTCTTTAAACTTCTTGCATTTTTGATATTCAGCATCAATAGTGAGGGGTCGAATGTGTTGGTTCCATGACTGATGTGTAATTATATCTTTCAATTTCTGCATGTCATTATCCTGACTTGTGGCAGTGATAATCTGGGCTAACAATATGGCAGCTGATGTATTTTTTTTGACAGTGAAATTGATACAGGCCTCAGCAGTCTTGGATGAAGTACTTGAACCTTTTATAGGCACTTTGGAAAAGTAGTCTGTAGGATTTTGATCATTTCCTGGATGATACACAATGGTATAATTGTACACTTGCAATCCTAATTCCCATCTTTCAAAGCGAGGAGGCATCTTGGCTTTTGGATTGCGAAATATAGTCAGTAAATTTTAATGATCAGTCACTAATGTAAAAGGTTTTCCATACAGGAACACATGGAAGTACTCACAAGCCTATACCACAGCTAAACTCTCTTTCTCAGGTTGTGACTTCTACTGGTGTATGCCATAACATGCCTTTGTGTATTCGGATGTCTACTGTGCTGTGCAAGAATAGCACTTAACCCAACAGAGCTACCATCAACAACAACCTCCCTATGAAGTTTTGGATTGAAGTAGGCCATTTCAGGAGCACTTTCAATTGCTTGTTCAATTTTCATGCGACCACTCAAATGAAACAAAAATATTTGTCAACTCTCGTAATGGAGCACTTACAGTAGCAACATTTCTTATGTATTGTGAACAGTAACTGGCCACGCCAGCAATCAACAGTAGCATAAAAACATCTTGTTGTGGGATCAGCCTTTGATAGTGCTTGTACTTTTGCAGGATCAGGTGTCATGCCCCCATCTGAAAATATATGGCCAAAAAATGTCATCTTTGTCTTGTGAAACTCACATTTTCCTGCATTTAGTATCAAGCCTGCATCTATAAGTAAATGACATACCTGTGTGAGAGCTTTATCGTGCTCCTTCTGTGTAGCTCCGAAAACCAATATGTCATTGCTATGATTGAATGCATTTACGGCATGTATGATATGTCAAATTATGTCTTGGAAAAGTACTGCAGTTGATGACAAACCAAAATGGAGTCTCTAGTAATGAAATAGACCTACATGTGTAGAAAATGTCGTAATGTACCTGCAACCTTTTTCTGCTTCCAGCTGATGATTGTATTTATTTAAATTGAGGCTAAGGAACACTTTTGCACTACTTAGCTGGGTTATCATGTCAGCAATATGTGGCCCTGGATGTCGTCTCTTTTAATTGCCTTGTTTGCCTGACGCTTGTCAACGCATATGTGTACTGCTCCTTCACTGTCTTTTTTTAGGCACTGCCATCATAGGAGAAACCCATGGGTTTAGACCAGTAGAACGCTCAATAATGTCATGCTTAAGTAACGATTCAAGCTCTTTTTCAACAGCTTCTTTTAAGTGGAAATCAATTTGTCTATGTCTCTGAGCAACAGGATTGATATCTGCATTAATGTGCAATTTCACTTTCATAATCCTAAACTATCCTAACCCATGACACAATGAAGGAAATTGACTTACTATTTCATGATGAACAATCATATCGTGATCCATGAAAATCAGTACAATATCTGCAGCCCTGCTTAAGCTGACTAGACAGGCACTTAACGCGTTACCTTGAAGCAAATGGATGGGCGCTTGCACCTTTGTCTTCTTGTGTTTCCTTTTCACGACAAATGAGACTTGACTTTTTATGGGAGTCGATGCAGCCCATGTATACACTTTTGTTGTCGATGGTGTGAGTCCCGGTAGTTGAGACAGTTCATTACATTTCTTTTCAGGCATTATGTTTATTAAAGCACCATTGTTGATGATAAAAGGTATTGAACATCTATTTATTTTCAATGTAATCTTTGGACAATGTTTATATTATTTGGGGCTTTCTCATGTTGATTCGTATCTGACTGACATCTTTTACTTATATGCGGTCAGTCCAACATGTGCATGTTTCTCTGAGGTAATTACCGACAGAGCAAAACTATCTTCTTCGTTGTCACTCACTATTGAGGCAGATGAATACTTTGAAGATGATTTAGATGATGATCGGCTTCGTGCAGTGTCAATTTGGCTCAACTGATATTGCTGCTTGGCATTGTGGGCATGCGTCGAACGTTGCTTCTGGAAAGTTCTGGCAGCCATTTTGTCTTTGCGCCGTGACACACTTACTTTTTCCTTTGCTTTGCAAACTGTCACAAAATGGTTCTCCCGTCCACAGCCTTTACATATCTGTATAATGGCGGGACATTTACCATTGTGTGGAAACAAAAATCCACACATAAAACACAATTTATTTTTATGTGTAGTCATCACTTTGTGTTCTTCTGTCTTTTGTTTGGCTTAGTTTTTACACTCATGACTGAGTCACTCAGAGCATCTCCGGCCTCCATGTTAACAGCTTGTTTCCAAGCACACTCTTCAGCTCTGGCAGCCATCAACTCTCACTCCAGACAAAGAGTTTTTTCCAGCATTCATTGTCTGAATGAATCTGACAAGCATCCATCTATGACTCTAAGTCGCATAGCTTCTTCATCATTGAATTCATTGAACTTACAGTGTTTGAGAGTATCGAGTTTCTCCACAATGTCATCTATGATTCCACCAACTCTTTGTTGTTCTTGACCAAAAATATATCTTTCGTAATCAACATTTGGCACAGGATTGAACTTGAGATTTAACGGTTATTTAATATGACAATATGTGATTTCTTCGTCAGTTCTCTGAATTTTCTTTATGACTTCTTTCACAACATCCCCAGCAAGATTTTTCAGATATTTGATCATCTTTTTGTTAGAAGTCTCTCCTAGTGCATCAATACAATCATCAAGTATCTCTATCCAAGCAGTGCATTTATTGCCAATATGTTGACTTTTGTCAGTATCGAAAAGTGGTGGTGGTTTTAGGAATGCGGTTTCTGGGACTTAATGACACCGCTGGACGATTACTAGGACTTGGTGTGAGTATTTCATTGGGTAAACCTTGCGACGTGCTGTCCTCTAACTAATTTTTACTGATAGCAGAAAATATGACTTCCTTTGCAGCCATCTGAGAGATTTCACTATTGAGAAAGGCGCTCTTGGCTCTTAATTCTTCAAAGACCTGTGAAATTGTCCTGAGCCCCAAACGGCACCCTTGTGGACACCCACTTTGAGTATGGATGGCTCCGTAAGCACAACCCTGTGCACTCCTCCCCGAGCCACTTCCCCACTTGCTGTGATTGCTGAAAAGTGGGTTTCTGTTACAGTAACCCCCCCACACTTATTGCCAGACTACTGATGCACTTTGGCTTGATGTGCCCTGGGTCCCTACCAATCAGGTTCTCAGGGCCTGTGTTCTTTCCCCAAAACTAACCCAATTTGCATCTCTGGCCACAGGTCCGCCTCTGGTAAATGGTACCACAGGTATTTAGGGCAATGTGACCAGGGAAGACTCCCTAAGGGCTGCAGCACTTATTGTGCCACGCTTAGAGGCCCTGTACCTTTACACACACACACACACTGCGTGTTTTGGTGCAGAACGAAGTGAAGAGTCGACATGGCACACATTCCTGTGTGCCATACCTAACACCTACTGCCCTGGCATAGATCAGTCACCCACCTAGCTGGGTGCCCTATACCAGTAGTGAGGGTACAGGTGCATGAGCCCTGTACCCCTACAGTGTCTAAGTCCATTCTTAGACATTGTAAATGCAGTGCTGCTATTAAGAGTATATGGTGCTGGGAGTTTGTCATTACAAACTCCACAGCACCATAATGGCTATACTGAAAACTGGGAAGTTTGGTATCAAACTTCTCAGCACATTAAACCCACACTGATGCCAGTGTGAGATTTAATGAAAAATGCACACTAGAAGGCATCTTAGAGAGGTCTCCTGAAAAACGACCAGTCTCTGGTGGGTTCCCTGACTGGTACACACCAGCCTGCCATCACAAGACATGTTTCTGGACCCCTAGGGTGGGAGACTTCGCTCCCTGAGCCCAGAAACAAAGCCTTTCCTGGGTGGAGGTGTTCACCCCTCCCCCAGGCGGGAAGAGCCATCTGTGGCATAGGAGCTTCAAAGACCTGGCAGCCTTTGTAATGTGACTCCCAGCCTCTCCTGCTATCAGGAGCAGGCCCCCTTCCTATCTCCCCTCCTTTTCGGCGGGAAGACAGGTGGGAAAAACTAGCCAGCCCAGAAGGTGTGCCCACCTCTGCCAAATCCACCTCTCAGGTGGGGGGGCGAGGTGAAGCCCTCTCTTCAGTGCCCACCATCTTGCAGATTGCATTCACTCCCCAAAAAGGATTAGGGATTGTGCTCACTCCCCCATGTGGGGTGAGCACACCAAGGGTGTAGTCACCCTAAGGTCAGTAGCCCATTTGCTACTGACCTGGAGACCCCTAAATACAGTATTTAGGGGGCAGCCCTGAACCAAGAAAGCAGATTCCCGCAACCTAAGAAGAAAAAGGACGAAAGAAGACGCCCAGCAAAGGATACTGCAGAGAACAACTGACTTGGACCCAGCCCTACTGGCCCGTCTACAGTTTCCAGAGATCCTGTGCCAAAAATTGTCTTGTCCTGCAGCCAGAGACCTCCAGGACCCTGGGAGGACTGACTGCCTTCAACAAAGAACGGATCTCCTGTGAACAGTAGCTCTGCTCAGAAGAAACACCAAAGAAAGACTCCGAGCCTGCTGAGGAAAAAGAAACCCGCCGCCTGGAACCACTACTGCACCCGTTGCCTACGGCCCGAGTTCTAGTGGCCCACCGGTCCCAGCGAAGCTCCCCAGCGCTTCAGAGTCCTAGTCCACCGTAGGTTGACCCCTCCAGGACTCCCCAGCATTGCCTGCAGCCTCTACTCGGAGACCCCCCCAACCGCGAATGGCCTGGTAAGGTGAAATCTGACCTCAAAAGACACCCCTGCATCCAGCAGCCCTACGCTCTGGACAAGAGAACCTAGGTGCACCTACGTCCCTGAGCCCTCCAACTTACCTGCCCAGCTGTTGGTTTCTCCTGGAAGTCTTCTTGGACCGAGCCTACAGCTGAAAACGAAAACTGAAAATCCCCATTGAAAACATCAGGGCACCCGACGCCAAATCAGCACCCTGCACCCAGCCGCCCCTGTTCTGCTGCAGGTGCACTTTTTGTGCTAAGCAGGATCTCCTTTGGCCCTGAGCCTAACACCAGGAGCTTGGCAACCCACAACCTTGTGACCTGCTCGTCAGCAGCCACCAACCGGAGGCCCCCAATCCCCTATTGGATAACATTGGACCTCCGCACTCTGCGCCCGGCCGCCCTAGTGCCGCTGAGGGTGTAACAAAAGTGCATACTTGACCCTGGGGGGCCCTGAGTCTAACCCCAGAACGCCAACTCCCCCAATCAAGTACTTACCTTAAAAACGATAACACTATTTTCATCCATAGGATAACTGACTGTTTTTCTATGAAATGTTTCTAAGTGTGGAGTTGGAGAACCTAAAGAAATTCTATAAAATTGTTCTAACTAACAAAAACGCTTTTATGTACCTGTTTACAGGAAATGTCCCAGTGCTGTATCCAGGCATACTGCATTGTGTAAGAAAAGTAATCTCAAAAGTAACTTACCTGTAATGTTACTAAAAATCCTTTACAAAGTATATGTACTGCATTCTGAAAAGCATTGAATTATCAGTAACACTACTGTAATCAAATCAAAGTCCCTTTATAATTGCAATTCAAACTATTTACAAACTGCATTACTACTATTGCTTACCTGTGCCAGGCTTGCTTGGTTCTAGAAAATAAAATAACTAAAAGAATATTTTTATACAAAAACAATTGGTCCGAAGTTCAGTCTTTGAGGGTGTGAATTTATTTGCCGACTGAGGGTGTACAATAAATGCTTAACACTGTACTCTGAAAAAGTCTTACTGCTCGACGACACTACCACGAATAGAGAGTGAGGTGCTATCTACTTTACCTCTGCCTACCTTTTGGGTTCCACTAGACTCTGTGCACACTATATCTCACTTTGGTATAGTATATACAGAGCCAGCTTCCTACATTCGTGGATCAGAGGGGGGATATACAACTTTGCATTTGTTGGACTACCTGGTTACCACCTGTGATCACATGACAGAACTCTTAAATTGTCTTTAGAATTCAGATTTTTTCAAATTGGCATTTTTGGAAAATTACTATAAGTCTTGTTAGGGCCTTTGTTAAGTCCCTTTAGAATTTTAGAAAAATTAAAAGTCACTTTTGCTAGGGTTAGAGGGGTTAGAAATCAATTTTTTAACAATGTCTCAAAACAAGAACCCAGCTGTTAGTGAAAATATCCACAATGCCATAGAAGACCTGTTTGAGGAGCTTGACCTCACCCTTTACCTTCACTTGTCTTTCAAGGAGGTAAGGTCCTTTTGTAAAATTAAAAACATAGCCATGGGTTCCCATCCCACCAAACAAAAGCTCCAAGATCTGTTGGCTGGGCATGCTACGGACCACCCATCTGAAAATGGTGAAGACCAATCAGATGAGGAAGAAGAGGAAGGGGGTGGTCAGGTAGAACAACCCCCTTCACTTCATAGGGAGAAAAGGGCCCAAGTGCCCCTGACTCCAAGAATCAACCTCTCAGTACCGAGATCCCACACAGGTGGATCGGGTATCACTGAGGATATTGAGGACATCCTCAATGTAGAGACCAGGTTGCTGGCTCTGGAGAGAGAGAGAGCAGAGATGGGCCTAGCAGCCATCAATGGCAGCAGTAATTAACTCAATAAGGATTAACAGCAATCTTATGATCCTAAAATCCCCAAAGGGATTGTCTCTAAATATGAAGAGAGTGATGATATCCCAAAATGGTTCAGAGCCTTTGAGAGGGCTTGTGAAATGATAAAAGTGAAGAAGTCACACTGGGGGGCACTCCTTTGGGAACTGTTCTCTGGTAAGTGCAGAGGCAGACACCTGCCCCTTTCTGGGGCAGGTGCTGGGTCTTATGACCTCATGGAGAGAACTCTGATTGAGGGATTTGGACTCACAACTGAGGAATATAGAATTAGATTCAGAGGGGCTCCCAAAACCCAAAACAAATCCTGGATTGACTTCGTAGACTACTCAGTTAAAACACTAGATGGTTGGTTAACTGGACACAATGTGCATGATTTCAATGGACTTTCCAATTAGTTTATGAAATAACATATTTAAAGTAATTGCACTAATGAAAAGTTACATCAGCATTTGGTAGACATAGGTCTAATTTCTCCCCAAGAATTGAGAAAGAAGACAGACCACTGGGTCAAGACTAGGGTGACAAAAACAACCACTGGAGGTGACGAAAAGAAAGGGGTTAGAAAACCTCCCCAGGGGAAAGGTGGTGAGAATCCCCAAGATAAAAAGCCTGAATCTTCAAAAGGGCCCAAAAAACCTGCATGGGGGGTGGGTCCCAAAACTCTTCCCAGTCCAATAATAGATACAGGGGAAAGAACTTTGATCATTTAAAGGCCTGGTGTAACAACTGTAGAAAGTTGGGACACTTAACTGGAGATCCTATTATTCCTAACAAGAAGCCTCCTAGTCCTACTACAGCTACTCCTGGTGTAGCAAGTCTCCAGATGGGATCAATAGTGTGCCAAGAACAAGAGAAATTGGGTTGCACACTGAAGCAGTTCTAGTTTCAGAAGGGGGAGTTGGGTTTGCCACTGTAGCTGTGTGGCCACCCAACTTAAAGAAGTATTTGCAATACCCTTGGATGAATGGAACTAAGATCGAAGCTCTGAGGGATACAGGTGTCAGTATCACTATGGTGAGAGATACACTGGTTTCCCCTGAGCAATCCTTGATTTGGAGAACTTACCCAGTCGCCAATGCTGACAGTGTTACCACTAACCATGCAATGGCTATGGTGACATTAGACTGGGGGTGTTTACTGGCCTGAAATAGGTAGTGGTTTCTCCAAAGCTACCAGCTGCATGTCTGCTTGGCAATGACCTGGAAACCTTAATATGGACTAAGGTCGAACTGAAAACCCATGCTGAGATGGTGTGTGTAAAAACAAGAGCATAGAGCAGAAAACAGGGTAAAAAAGAAGTGCTGGAGCCTGAAAGTATGGCCCAACCTTCCAAGAGGAAGGTTAAGAAGACTGGGAACCCAGCTTCTGTACAGCAAAAGGATCAGGACCCCTCTACTCAGAGAGAGGACTTGGACACACCAGATGGAACTGAGCCCATGGAGTTTGACCCTTACCAGGTTGAACTCTTGGGTCCAGGCGGACCCTCTAGGGAAGAGCTGTACCTTGGACAGCAGGACTGTCCCCCTCTTGAAAGCCTGAGGCAGCAAGGTGCTGAACAGGAAAAGGGAGATGTCAGTTGTACCCACAGAGTTTATTGGGAAGAGGGACTACTGTACACTGAAGCCAGAGATTCCAGCCCTGGAGCCACTAGAAGAGTGGTAGTGCCTCAGAAGTACAGGGAGTTCTTCCTAACTTTAGCTCATGACATCCCCCTAGCTGGGAATCTGGGCCAAACCAAAACCTGGTAAAGGCTAGTTAGCCACTTTTATTGGCCCCAGATGTCCCAGAAAGTAAAGGAGTTTGCCAGCTCCTGTGTCACCTGTCAACCAAATGGCAAAACTGGTGGACACCCAAAGGCCCCCTTGAGGTTCCCTTTGAAAGGGTAGGTGTGGACATAGTGGGTCCACTTGAACCTCCCATAGCATCAGGAAACAAATTCATACTAGTGGTAGTGGATCATGCCACTACGTATCCTGAAGCAATTCCCCTTAGGACTACTACAGCCCCTGCAGTAGCCAAGGCCCTCATTGGTGTCTTCACCAGGGGAGTGTTTCCTAAGCAAGTGGTTTCAGACAGAGGTTCCAACTTCATGTCTGCTTACCTCAAACACACGTGGAAAGAGTGTGGAGTGCAGTACAAGAAGTTTACTACACCCTATCACCCACAAACCAATGGTCTTGTTGAAAGATTCAACAAGACATTGAAAGGCATGATTATGGGGCTCCCTGAAAAACCCAAAAGGAGATGGGATGTCCTCTTACCTTGCTTGCTTTTCGCTTACAGAGAGGTGCCACAGAAGGGAGTAGGGTTTTCCCCCTTGTAACTTCTAATTGGCCAGCCTGTGAAGGGACCACTCTGTCTTGTAAAAGAGGGTTGGCTGAAGCCTCTCCAAGAACCCAAACAAGATATTTTGGACTATGTGCTTGGCCTAAGGTCCAGAATGGCTGAGTACATGGAAAAAACATCCAAGAATCTTGAGGCCAGCCAGGAGCTTCAGAAGCACTGGTCACCTACTTGTTTGACCTGGGCACAAGCAGGACACCCAAAAGGGTGATGCATGTGAACCACCTTAAGCTTTTCCATGATAGAGCTGACATCACCATGCTGATGGTGACAGATGAGTATCAGGAGACATAGAGTGAACCTCTCCCTGACCTCCTCTCATACAGCCCAAAAGATGGGTCAGTGGATGGAGTTGTCTTCTCAGACACCTTCTCTGCCCAACAGCAGACTGATTGCAAGCAAGTCTTGCAGCCATATGCAAAGCTCTTTTTCTTGACCCCAGGATGGGCAGGGTTCACGAAGGGGAATCTTCAAAAGTTTGCTGCCTTTGTGAGCTTCCCCAGGCCAGTTGCTGCTTTCAGCAACTGGTCCCCACTGGTTCTGACCACCACTTTGGGCGGGAGAACCGGCGGGAAGAACAAGTGAGGAAGAGAGGTGTGCCCACCTCTGCCAACCCCACCCCTCAGGTGGGGGAGGCCAGGTGAAGCACAACTCTCAGTACCCACCATCTTGCAGATGGGGGACCAAGCCAACCAGGGAAAGGCTTATGCCTCCTCCCACTTTTTACCTACCTGTAAATCTAGTATTTAGGCGCGCCTCTGAACCTTGCTTCCTCAGATAAGAACCTGCAAGAAGAAAAGAAGAAGAAGGACCGAACAGTCGTGCCAAAACTAACAATAGAAGGACGCCCACTGACTTGGCCCCAGCCCTACCGGCCTGTCCCACCTCAAACTTGCTCCAGCGAAATCCCAGTGTGTCCTGCAGCCAGCAACCTCGACAAACCTGGAGGACCTACCTGCCTTCAATCCCAAATACTCTGTCTCCCGTGAACACAGGATCTTTTCAAACAACAACCTCCAGTTCCCCAAGGATCCGCGGGTCTGCTCCAACCTACACCCGACGCCCATGGCCCGAGTTCGAGTGGGTCAACACCAAGAGGAGGTCCCCCCAGCAATCCTGACCCGAGATCCGGCAACCCCTGAGCTGCCTCAAGCCTCCAGCGACACCTGCAGCCTTAAACCAGAAGGTTCCCCCATCCGCAACCAGGAGCTGGTAAGAAGATCTGACCCTAAAAGGCACCCCTGCACCCGACGCCCCACAGCCATGGTTGGCCCAACTGATGGTGCCTAACCAACCCCCAAGATCCCAACTTACCTCTCCAAGTGGTGGTCGCACCCAGAAGACATTCGTCCCGAGCCTGCAGTGGTTTTTCAAACCGGAGACTCCCTATTGAAAGCTTCAGGGCTTCCGACGCCAAAACAGCACTCTGCACCCGGCCGCCCCAGTGCCACTGAGGGTGCATCTTCTGTGCTGGCCTAAACCCCTATTGGCCCTGAGCTTAAGTCCAGGAGCTTTGCTCCTACAACCCAGTGGCCTGCTCGTCAGCAGCCAGCAACCGGAGGCCCTCTATCCCTCATTGGATAACATTGGGCCTTGGCACTCTGCACCCGGTCGCCCTAATACCACTGAGGGTGTAACAGGAGTGCATCCTTGACGCTGGGGGACCCCTGAGTCTAACTGCAGACCACCAATTCCCCCAACCAAGAACTTACCTTAAAACCGATAAAACAATTTACCTCCATAGGATAACATTGTCTGTTTTTCTATGAAAAGTTTTTAAGTGGGGAGTTGGAAAACCCAAAGAAATTGTTTAAAATTGTACTAACTAACAAAAATGCTTTTACTTACCTGTTTACAGGAAATGTCCCAGTGCAGTATCCAGGCATACTGCACTGTGTAACAAAAGTAATCTCAAAAGTAATTTACCTGTAATTTTACTAAAAATCCTATACAAAGTATATGTACTGTATTCTGAAAGGCATTGCATTATCAGTAACACTACTATAATCAAATCAAAGTCCCTTTATAATCGCAATTCAGACTATTTACAAACTGCATTACTGCTGTAAATAATGTAATGCTTACATGTGACAGGCTTGCTTGGTTCTAGAAAATAAAATAACTAAAAGAATATATTTATACAAAAACAATTGGTCTTTGAGTGTGTGAATTCATTTGCTGACTGAGGGTGTACAACAAATGCTAAACACTGTCCTCTGATAAAGCCTTACTGCTCGACCACACTACCACAAATGTGGTGCTATCTACTTTACCTCTGCCTACCTTTTGGGTTTCACGGGACTGTGTGCACACTATACCTCACTTTGGAATAGCATATACAGAGCCAGCTTCCTACACTTATCTCGTGGCCACAGCGAGCAGGCAAGTCAGTGCAGGCCGCAGCTCCCACATATGGGGCCGGCCGCGTTGCGTTCCAGCAGCCGCGCACTGCCAAGGCCCTCCACCATGCACACAGTGGGCTCGGCTCACGGGGGTTCACTCAGGTACAATCCAATCCTCTGCAGACAGTGCGGCAGAATGTCCTAGCACCAGGCACAACCAGCCTCCGGGGGACCGACACTCCTCTACAAGGCAAGCTCAATGGCAGCCGCTGCGCAGGCCGGTCCGCACTACCACCTCGTTACTCATCAATTCTGCCCAGGCCTGTCCCACAAATGCCCTGTCATGTAGCCCAGCTCACAGCTTTTACGGGGTCGGAGGGCCCCCTCACATGACTATTGTTAAGGGGAATTAAGCAGGCTGGAGCAGACAATAAAGTTACACATCTGCCATGTTGGCTGGTTGGTCACGCCCCCGTTATTTTAGTATGTATGATTAGCTAGAGAGGGCAAATCAATCTCCCAAGCAATGTCAGGGTGTTACATCTCTTGCTATTTCTGCTCTTGGCCAGAGTGTTTTGGTAGCTTAATTACAGAGTATAATGCAGTGCACTCTTGGTTGAATGTGCCATTTATTGTACACATGGATACCATCCAAAAGTGATTCCTGCACAAACAATGATTGTACTGCCACAAAATATGAAATGATACAAACAATTGGTAGTGCAGGTGAGTGTAGTCCAGATTTCCCCGTCAAGAAGGGGGTAAGGCAGGGGTGTGTGCTAGCCCCCCTCCTTTTCACACTGTACATAAATAACCTAGGTGCAACACTATCCAGGGAATGTCAGGACTTACCCTGCATTGGTAAACAGCCTATAGGAGCATTATTATATACGGATGATGCTGTCCTTTTATCCCGCATGCAAATCGGCCTGCAAAAAAGTGTCATGAGTTTTGTAACTTACATGGCCAGTTTAGATCTTAATGTAAATATTACAAAAACGTTTGTTATGAAATGTGGTAAACCTAGTGTAAAGTGTTGGGATATCTTCATTGATAACAAGAACCTAGAGTTTGTCAACTATTTTGCATATTTAGGAATTGTTTTTGATAAAGGGGGCTCATGGGTGAATGCTATCAGAGCGAGAAAATTGCAATTTGCCAAAGCCATAGGAGCTCTGATAAATTTTGCTAGGAAGTTAGGAAAGTGTCCCATCGCCAAACTGCTTACAATTTATAAAGCCAAATGTATTTCAACCACCATGTATGGAGCGGGAATTTGGGGTCATGTAAATTGAGAATCGCTGCAGATGGAAGGTTTTAAGATATCTTTTAGCAGCCCCAAACAGCACGGCTACGTACATTGTTCATGCCAAACTGGGAATGTCATATCTGTCTGACTTAATTAAAATGCAGCCGGCCCTTTTATGGCAAAAGATATGGTCGAGCACAGCTGCAAGTCTTAATCGGGATGTGATAGAAGATTGCCTGAATTTACAGTGGGTATTATGCATCCCATGGCTCAATTATGTTAAACATTTTGTTGCTGACCTGGGATGCCCTGAATACTTTTCTAATTCTGTTAGCATCTCTATCATCCGAAGGCAAGTACTAAAGATTGCCTGTATGAATTTCTTGGAGAATACATGATTTTCCCTAAATAATAATAAATTGACTGTCGGAGAGAACCAAATGCTCCTGATACAACCAGGGATACAACAATATCTATTAAATGCAAAGGGGAGTTACGATAGGATGTTATTGACGTGCTTACGCCTAGGTAACTTTCATAATATGGTTACATTTCCGAATATGAACGATTGGTCACGCCCTCAAAGCCTCTGTCCATGTGACGACATATCCACCCAGACCACGATTCACATTATGTTTTTCTGCAAATTTTATACATTGCTAAGAAAAAGATGGATCTTGCCTATCTTAAAAGAGTTAGGTTTGGGACAATGCCGACCCGCATTCTTTAAACTGCAACTTTTAGACGATGACATTTTTATTGATTGCTTAGCTAAGTATATGAAAGGGGTAGTTAGATATAGAAAAACAATGTAACGTCTCCTCCTTTCATCATGATTTGATGTTATTTTTAACCTATGCATATAATGGATGGGTATAAAATGATGTTGAAGCTCTTCTCTATTTTAACTAATGTCTTTTTAATGGTTTGTTTTAATTTATTCATGAGAACTGACGTATCATTTTCTGTACTGTGCTTTTAAGATTTAGGGCCATATGTAGTTGGCATACACTTTACCGATTCTAAAATACCGAATTTTACCGATTCGGTATTTTAGAATCGGTAAAGTGTATGTAGGTAATAATTCGGTAAATGTTACCGAATCGGAGAAATTCGGTAATTACCGAATCGGTATTTACCGATTCGGTAATGAGGCATACCTTCCCATTGATTGAATCAATGGGAAGGTATGCCTCATTACCGAATCGGTAAATACCGATTCGGTAATGGGGGAGGCATCATCAAGGGTGGCAGGGTGTCACATTGACACCCTGTTGCACCCCTGATTCGTCCATGTGTGCACATGTGGCGCACATACATGCCCTAAGGGCATGTATGTCTGCCACATTGCACACTGCAAAGTGCACAAAAATGCTTTTTCACACCTATTCGTCATTTACCACCAACTATTAGTTGGTGGTAAATAACGAATCCACACAACACCCACACACTCCCCCTACATCTCATTTCATGATTCGGTATTTACCGAATCGGTAAAATTACCGATTCGGTAATTTTACCGATTCGGTAAATTACCGAATCATGAAATTGTCCCCCTACATAGCAAAAGCCTAAATACCGGTCGGTAACGGTATATTTACCGAAAATCGGCCGTTACCGACCGGTATTAGGCTACCTACATGAGGCCCTTAATACTTTAAATCAAATAAAGCGTATTTATGATTTGATATAAACAATTCTCTCCGAGAAATACGATGGTCATGCATGATGAGTATTTCCCAGGTACCAAAGCAGTGGTACCACAAAATGGAAAAATGGACACTTCTATCCTGAAACAGCGTCTTTAACTAATTGTAGATGGTCAACACTTTCAGTAAAAGGCTATTGCAATAAGAAGTGCAAACATTTACAACAAATAGAAGACAAGATGTGTGATGTTTTCTCATAGACTGGAAGGTTTATGGACCAAAAGGGTGATGGTTAATGCTCTCAAAGCAATAGTTCAACCTCAACAATCGTACATTCTAAGAGGCTGTATGTCTGAAATGTTGTGACTCAAATATCATTTACAATAATATTGTCCTATTGAGTGTAGCTTTTCAAATACTAACTCCAATGAGGTGATATTTTTGTAAACAATTTTAGGACAGAATATTTCGGTCAGATGATATTTTGGTAACAATATGCAGCCCAGTTCCCACCAGCCTTAGCAGCCTTGCTAGCCTCGACCCAGCCCGAGCCTGAGGTCGCCAGTTCGGGTCCGGGAATTGCAACCTTCAGCCTTGTTCTCTTGATTCCGGAATTCCCCCTTCAATCTGGGACCTTATTTTGTGCCCCCATTTGCTATTTATTCACTAGTGCCCTAGTTATTGTGGTGCCATTTTGGGACTTTGCCAGGGTGACTCGCTGCAGTCACCGCCCTCCTCCTGACAATTTTTCCCACGATCTCTGTCCTCCCGCCTCCCTGCTAGCCGCTCCCACTCCCAGGATTACAAATGGAGGCAGCTGCATGCCTGCACAGCGGGTGCACACAGCGGGTGTGCTCGCCGGCATGCTGGAGGCACACCAAAGGCAAGCTTGTCTGAACCCCTTTGTGCCTGTATCACACCCAGTACCAAGACCCCTGGCCCGCCCGCCACCCTCCGTTACACTGCCAAAGAACTCCTAGAGTTGGACCCTGGACACCAAAGGAACAGCTGCTTCACACGCAACGTTCAACCGAAAGGACCCTTCACCTGTCAACACTGCAGCTTCTCGTGCAACACAATCTACAAAGGACCCCACGCCACTCCCACCCATAAGACCACAAACAACCTGGAACTGCTCCAATGCATCCTGTTCAATGAAATGACCACTGCCTCTGCAAACCCGCCTCTGAAATTTGGGACACCATCACCACCCTCTCCGCTGAAGTCGCCTTCATTACAGAAATGGGACTCGACCCCACTGCGAACCCCACCATTGCCATCGCCACACCCGATGGCTACAAGATGGTACACCAAGGCTGCACCAGCAAACAAGGGGGAGGTATCGCAATCATCTTCAAGGATATCATCAAATGCACCACCAACAACAACGACCTCACGCCCCTCATGGAACACATGAACTTCCTACTCCAGGCAGATGCGAAGAACATGATAAGAGGCCTCCTCACCTACTACAGACCCCCAGGACCTGAACATCTTTCTGCAATGCCATCTCCAACCTCGTCACCCCCCTGGCCATCGCTTCCCACCACTACTTCTTACTCAGCAACCTCAACTTCCACATCGATGACCCCAATGACGACAACTCCATCTCCCTTCTGGAGAACCTAAACAACACATTGGCCTCACCCAACTGGTCACCGACCCCAAGCACAAGGCTGACACACACTCGAAACCATTTTCACTTTCAGCAACAGAATCAAAATCAGCCACACCACAGAACTCACCTGGACTGACCACGCCATTGCACACTTCACCATTTCCAGAGCCCATTATAACATCACTAAGAGTCACACCGCGTCCTACGAAGCTCAATAAATGCAACCCCTCACCACCACCCAATCCATACCCTCAGAAAACCTAGACCAGGCCATCCAGAACTTCTCCACCTGGATCACTGACTGTGCTGACAGTCGCCCTACTGAAACCTACAAAAGCCAACAAAACCTAAAAACAAGCCAGCTGGTACACCCCAGAGCTCAGGACCACCAAGGGCAAGTGCAACGAAAGAGCCACCCAGAAAACAGCCCTCCACATCTATCACCAGCATATCAAGGAAACTAAGAACGCAGCCATCATTACTTGGATTGACACCGCGACCAACCACACCAAAAAGCTCTTCAAAATGTTCTCCACCTCGACAGCCACAGAGAACACTGTCCACCCCTCCCAAGAACTCTGTAACTTCCTCTCAGACTACTTACACAGCTAGATTGCCGCTATTTTTAACTTAATCCCCCAACACCCTCAATAACCTCGACCCACCAGCGTACACCAGCCAAACTATCATGGTCTGGTCGCCGCTCACCACCCAGTCCACCATAGCCTGTCATCCATCTACACATGGGCACCCTTGATCCCTGCCCCAACCACATCTTTAACCTCGGAACCAACCTGTTCAGCATGGAACTCACCAGCATCCTCAACACCTCCATCAACATAGCAACCTTCCCAAGCAGATGGAAACATGAAGGAGTCAGACTCCTCCCAAAAAACCTTTGCTGATCCCAGTGATCTAAAAAATTATCCCTGCTCCTCTACCTGGCCAAAGTTCTTGAGAAAGCCGCAAACCAGCAGCTCACCACATTCCTGGAATAAAACCACCTACTGGACACCTCACAGTCAGGATTCCATGCCTATTAAGGCACTAAGACCACGCTAATTGTTGTCACAGATGACATCAGAACTCTCCTTGACTGAATCTTCACGACCTCTCCGTTGTGTTCAACACCCTCTCCCACAACACCCTCATTAACAGACTCTACAACATAGAAATACAGCAAAACGCCCATATGTGGATTGCCTCCTTCCTTACCAGAGGCATACAGTGCATCCGACTACCTCACTTCACCTCCACACCCAAGGACATCATATGTGCATACCCCAAGGATTATCACTCAGCCCCACCTTATTCAAAACCTACATGACCCCCCTCACAGACATCGTCAGATCCCACGGCCTCAACATAGTCTACATGGAAGACACTCAACTTATCCTCTCGCTCCCCAACGACCCCACCAATGCCAAAACCAACCTCTCCAGCACCATGACTAATGTGGGCAACTGGATGAGAGACAACTGCCTCAAACTGGACTCTGACAAGACAGAAGTACTTATCTTCGGGATCAAAACCTCTGCCTGGGACCACAGTTTGTGGCCAGCTGAACTCGGACCAACTCCCACACCAACAGACCATGCACTCAACCTAGGGATCATCCTCAACAGTCAACTGACCATTAGACAACAGGTCAAAGCAGTTGCTTCCTCCTGCTTCCACACTCTTTGCAGGCTTTGCGAAATCTTCAGGTGTATTCCTATAAATACCAGCAAGACCATCACTCAGGCCTTCGTCACTAGCCGCCTTGACTACGGCAGTGCTCTCTACTCCAACTTCTCCGGACAAAACAAAATGCAGACCCATACTGGGCCTTCCGAAGTGGTCACACATCACCCCCCCACCTTAGAAACCTCCAGTGGCTCCCCATCCAGAAGAGATGCCAGTTCAAGATCCTCACGCATGCCTACAAAGCCCTCGACGATCAAGGACCATCCTACATCAACCATCGACTGAAATTCCATAAACCCTCTAGACACCTGTGCTCTTCCTCACTCACCCTCGCCCACACTCCCCGCAACCTTCGAAGATGTAGCAGGGCTGATCCTTCTTCTACATCGCTGCCAAGACCTGGAACAACCTCCCCCTCCACTACCGAACAGCTCCCTCCCTGGCTTTTCCACAGAGACTCTGCGTCCTGGGCACCCAGAGACCCGTAGGGGTGACAGTGGCGAGCTTTATAAATGCTGATTGATTGATTGATTGATTGATTGGATGTTTGATTGATTGATTGGTACCATTCCTGTTCAGGCCTTGATCACAGTGCAGCCTTTAAGGAGAGTGTGAGGAGAGAGCACTGCCAGCATTGTCAGAATACACATTCTTTTTCATCACCAATAGTTTCAGACCAAACGAGTCAATATTTGTGATGTCATAGCACCGCAAAAAGGTGGTCCATGTGCTACATAATGGCAAAGGTCATACCGAGTGGGTTTTAAGAGACTTGACCTTCATGTTGAAGACTTGTGTGGCCAATGCTAATACTTCTTCTCTTGAGAAGTGCTAAATGTATATACTCACACTCCATTGTAAAAGAAGCTTTAGATTCTATAGACAATAAAGAATTAGGTAAAGGGTCATTGCTTTTGTTAGTCTTAGACACTTTCACCAATTCTACCATGGTTCGGGACTATGCCATATCAAATGGATGAAAATCAGTATGGAGGGTAGCGGATGGTTAAGTGAAAGTTTACTTGTGCTGTTGTGTGTTCTACTGTTAACTAAGGAGGAGCATATCTTTCCTATCAATTCTGCAACCATTTTTACCTTTGTTGCCTTCTTTGTTAAGCCAGTCACTCTGTAGATTATATTTTGTTGCGTACATGCTAGCAGGATTAGGTGCTTGGTCTCTATGCCTCCCCTCCCAACACCCTCTGCTAGTATAGTTTCTGGAATAGCGTTATATGCTATGTACAATACTTTGGAGGTGATATTTTATGATCTGGAATCAACAGTGAAATGAGTGAAGGACAGGGGAGATGTAGTCACTGGTGCTGAGATGCTGAAGCGTCTTTTTACCCATTGGAGTCTGTGCAGTATGAAGGTGAGTAGGTCTGTGTAGTCGGTTAGATTATTGAATTGGGGACAGTACATTGGTTATTTGGCATGTGGCTTCTGGGTGAAGGATGGGAAAGGCACAATCGACAGAAGAAGGATACGTTGACTAGAGTGCATCAGGTATTGCTGTGATTTAGATAGCCATGAAATCTGAGTGTTTTGTTCACTCTGAATATACTGCTGAGTTTCAACACTCTCAAAGTATTGACAATACTGATTAATGAATAGTCAATATATATTTAATGAGAGCTAAACAGCAAAATTCAACACTCTGTTTAAAAAATATCCAGCTGTTCAGAGAGGTCAGGGCAAAAGCCATCTCTGAGGAGGCACCTTGCTGCAACAAACATGATTTGTTTGCAGTGAGGGAGAAAGACCCGTAGACAAGACGGAGGTTTGGAACTGTGCACAGTGATAATACTTTAGAAGGTATTAAATGGAATACTGAATGGATGTGTCCAATTTGTTAGTCAGCCATGACAAACAATCTTCTAAGGGGATGCTTCAGACGTAAAATTCTTTGCTAATTAGAAACCCTTTAAAAAGCTTCTTGTTATGATAACCATAGATGATGAAGGTCGGGGACAAAACGAGGGAAAAAATTATATTAATTCAGACATTCTTCACTTTGTGAATCGTTGTTCCGCTTTACTTTATTTAAATGAAAATTGGAAATCGAAATGGAGGGGCATATTTATCATGCAGTGGCTTCGCCCATGCGCCACGGAATGGGTTGGAAGGGAAACGCAACTACTAAGTAAGCTCAGGCCATGCAAGTCCACCCTGTGTAGCCCAGGGGGCTTGATAAATCTAGAGTAACGCAATGCAGTGCAAATCGCTGTGTTTTGCTGCTCTGCCCCAGGTAGGCGTTCCATGGGTGGAGCGTGGATGTTACCATGCATCCACCCATGGCTTTTGTTGCATTCCTAGATTTACAATTAGTAGTAGACATGGGAATGTATCAAAATGCTACACCTCCCCATGTGAGGTGTAACAAGGAGAAATATCTTTATTTTTCCTTGTGTTTTTCTTCTTTCTATGTGTTATGCATTGTGTGCTGTTTTATGCAGCACACATAGAAAGAAGTAAATGCTTGAGAAGATTGTTTTTGTGGAGGAAGGTGCACCATGGTGCAAGGGTGCCTGTATTGCTGCTAGGCAGTTCATTGTACGCCAGCGTTTAAAAAGACTTGTAAACTATGCCGATGTTTCAAAAACTCGTAGCATTGAGCCGTATTTGGGGTGGATTTCAACCCTGACATAATGTTGTTGGCTTATTCTTTATAGACTATGCACTTTGCACTTTAAATAGGACCCCCTCTATCAGGGTGTTGGAATTAGATGTTACCTCTGTGTGGGAGTGACAACCTCTCCATTCAAAGCACTAGCCACTACACTTTATTTTGCTACTTATATCAAGAGTCGAGACGCAGTTTTCTGGTCCTGCAATTGCAAGCGGCTAAGGTCAGACAGCTCAAGGATAGGTTAATTTTCTTGCAGTCTCTAGGATCCCTTGAAATGTGCTTTGCAGTACTTAATTTTATAAAAACAGCTTTTAATATTAGGAGGAGATACATGTCATAATTAAGATTGTGTTCAACTTTTTTGCCCTTGTAATATTTTTATCTACCTGTGTTACTTTGGATTTGTAGAATATTGAATGTGGATTTTTAACGGATGTTTTATTATTGTATTGTGCTTTTATGGCATCTTTGCAGAAATAAAGTTAATGTTGATTGGCTGACAGGAATGTGCCATATAAAGTGGAATATGGCACATTGCTGCCCTTTCCCTATCAAGCAACGCACAGCAAGATGGCTTGCTGAGCTGCGTAACTTTTTGATAAATGCGCACCTAATACTTGTAAACGTTATTGTAAGTAGTGTTTTATGGAAGTATTTGTAAATTGATTTGTACGTTTCCTGGGGTAAGTGACAAAAATTGCTCTGTGCAGCCAATTACGGGGCTGTTAGTGCTGGTCAGTTTCCTCATGTCGGCAGGGAGTAGTGTTGGTAGTTCTGGCTTTTCTGTTCCTTGTATTTACAGGATCATTTCTGCACGCAATTCTACACATTTTAAAAACACTGATACATAATGTAATGTAATGTAAATTAATTTGCTTGGACAAATTAAAGGTATAGTTGAAGGCAGAGTGCATAATGTGTTTAGAAAATTGGAAGGCAGTACAAGTATTAAATTACACATATTTTTCTTAGTATACATCAAGCGATTTTTGTAACTGAATTTGGGAGGTGGTTGTGTAAAGGTGATCAGCGGAAGGCGTGAGGGCCTCTAGCTGAGTGAGTCATCTGCTTGGTTCAAAGATACAGGAGGGGTACTTTAGGGAGCCTTAAGCACATGGTGGGATGAGGTAGTCCTCAGTTCATCCATACATGGTCGCCAAAGGACATATGCCAGTAGGTTAAAGAACTAGAGAATTGACATAGGCTGGGATTGCTTGGGATGTCAAGGATGCTTTGTTTGGCAGATTACAGGCTTAAAGAAGACATATAGAATGTGAGAGTTTGTGATAGATATCCGGGAGAGGTACATTGGATATTTTTCGAAACCAAGTCATAAGTCTCAATAATCCCCTGCTTTTGGCAGATAGCCAGCCTTCTTGGTTGATAATAAGGACAGTTGCATGTATACCTGAAGATATAGAAGATGATTTGTATAGTATAGCTTATGATTTAAAAAAAAAAGAGGCAAAGAGAGAGGTAGGCCAACAAGGAGGCTAGTGTTGTAGTCAGTTGTATTCAAATATGATGTATTGAACTTTGACTGTGTGGAAAGGGATTTTTTAAAATATTTAATAAAAAGCTTTATTAAAATGAAATACAAATGTACAGAAAAATCTGTAACTTTAAATGGAAAAATCAGGTTATGAAATGGTATATGTCTCAAAGAAGGCAACAATAACAATATCCAAAATATGCTGGAAAAAGTTATGCAATATACCTATTTTGAATTTATCATAAATCTGTACTTATGTATTCGCAATTTTTATATTTTGTAATGAGAGAAAGGAAGGAAAAAGAAGTCAGGAGATGGGAAAAGAGAACAAAAGAAAAAGGAGGAGAGAAAGAAGAAGAAAGAAGACTACCATATATATAGCATATCTATAAATATACTGCATATTGAACCGTATATCATATTATAAGTAATGCTGTACAATATTTTGCATTTCATATAACATCATCATTCATATACAAACAATTACAAAAATACCAATGCATGTTATTGAACGGACAGAAAAAAATCAATCATGGAGGTTGAGAAACCATTGTAGAATCATTAGAAGGTTTAGGCCTTTTGTTCAGGTAACCAACAAGCGAAGACCAAAAAAGTATCTTTTTTTTATCATCTGCAGAGTAGATTTAGCTTATGCTGTATCAAGCCTGTGTTGAGAACAAAGAATATTCCACCAACTAGTGACACTTATGTTCTTGGCATTCTGCCAGTTTGATGTAATGACTTGAAAAGCAATAGCAAGTGTCAGATCTAGAAATGTGCCTAATTTAGAGCATCTTGGCCAAGAGTGTGAAGAACTTCCTAGAAATATATGTGTAACATCAAAGGGAAAATTAATGAAGCAAATAACAAATAGTTCTACAGACCTTTGACCAAAAAGCAGCGGTTGGCGGACAATGAAAAAAACATGTGTAGTTATGTACCAGGAAAGGTTCCACAATTCCAGCAGATACCTGAAAGACTTGGGTTTTATTTTTGCAAAGAAAGTGGGGTAATATATAGCCTGTTATAAAAATAATAAAGGGCTTGTGTAGAGCCAGCATTGGGTGAAGTATGATGTATTTTGGTCCAGATTGAACCCCAAACCTTTAAAAACAGGAGTTGTTGAACATCAGATTCCCACATTGTCTCAACTCTAGACTTGGGATGAGAAGGAGTAATGTAATGCAATTATTTGCATATATATGACGCTTTAAGCAATGACGAAGGTGTCATTGGGTCAGGAAGTGAGGGATTTATGAGAGATTGGGATTGAGAAAGTGTGGAGATAGCATGTAAAAGAGCATTTTTAAGAGGCTCATATTTGGTGGCATAAGTAGAAGAAAGAGCAAATTTGGTTTGAATAGCGGGAAAGCGAAGAGGAGTCGTATCACATAATATTTGTTTTATTTGGATTATACCTTTCTGAACCCATTGTTTCCAGAAAATAGTTTGATTAGAAATTTTGAGAGATTTATTATGCCATATAGAGGATTCCAAGAATTCTTGTATTGGGGACAAGGGCCTCATGAGAATATGAGAGATAATATATTGGAATATTTAATAGGTGGAGCAGAGAAGGCTCCAGGAGGTTTAAAAAAGTAAGGTAGAGAGCAAAAAGGTAAAGGCAACATAAGTGAGTCGTCCAATTTACACCAAATATTATTGGGAGAAGATTCAGTGTCTCCCATAGATGATAACACCTGTTTTAAAACTAAGGCATTAAGATATTGTTGAAAATTCTGAAAACTTACACCCTCCAACTCCTTGGTGTTACGTAGAGATGCTAAGGACATGCGCGCCTTCTTACCATTCCATAGGAATGAGGTAATCGATTTATTCATTTAATTTAAAAAAAGTTAAGGGTAATTTATTAGGGAGCATGGACAAATAAAAATTAATAACCGGTAGAAACATCATCTTAACAGTAACCAATATGCCCCACCAAGAGAAATATAATGGAGACCATCTCTTCGACATTTGAAGGACCTTATGATCGACTTCTTCTAGATTTATCTGAATAGTGTTTGCTATGGAAGCAGAATATTTAATACCTAAACACTTGATAGCTTGTGGAGACCATTTAAGTCCAGTGCCATCAAACATAGCCCTCAGAAAATACTTATTCAGAGGGAGTACCTCCCATTTTGAAAAATTCATTTTATATCCAGATAACCTAGAATATGATAGCAGTAAATTAGTTAAGGCCGGGATAGATGCTTCCAGATCAGAGAAATAAAAGATCACATCATCGGTATATGCTGAGATCTTAATCTCTGTATCTTTATGACGAAAGCCATGAAATGAGAAGGAATGTCATAATATGTGCAAGAAGGGTTCAAGGGATAAAATAAAAAACAAAGGAGACAAAGGGCACCCCTGTCTGGTGCCCCACAAAAGGGAGAAATAAGATGGCTGTGAACCATTTAAAAAGACAGACATCATCGGGGAGGAATATAATATTGATACATATTTGAGAAAGCTAGACTAAATCCATGTCGTTTTAGAGCCTGCATCATAAAGTTCCAGTTGACCCAATCAAAAGCCTTTTGGTCATCCAATATTACAGCCGCCAGAGGTGTATTATCTGAGGAGGCCATATGTAATATGTTAAAAAATAACCTTGAATTATCAGTCATGTCTGCCTTTAACAAAACCTGTCTGTTCAAATCCAACCATGTCAGGAATTAAGGGGGACATCCTGATTGACAAAATCTTGACGAAAAGCTTATAATCTAAATTAATAAGGGTAATGGGCCTATAGTTAGTACATAAAGAGGGGTCCTTGTCTTTCTTAGGGATCAAACAGATCATAGTCTCTAAAAAGATCCCCTTAGCTTTGTCCTCCGAAAGAAACCATTGATATAAAATAAGTAAGTGTGGAAGCAGAAGATGAGAAAAACAGGAATACAATTCAACAGAAAACCCATCTGGACCCAGTGCTTTATCTTTGGGTAACACACAGATAGCAGACTTCAGTTCAGGGATTGAGATAGGGTCTTCCAAAAAAGAAAGATCCTATAACTGCTGCCGTCTTGGTGGGAGAGAATGAAAGTAGGAGTCTAATGCTTCATCAGTGGGGAAATGGTTCAGGTTATATAGATCTATGTAGAAATCAGTGAAGCATTTAAAAATGTCACCATTCTTAACATGAGGATATCCATTTTCTGCCAAAATCTATATTATTTTTGATTTTTGAGATTTGACCTTCAAATAGTTGGCAAGTAGTTTCCCTGCCTTATTACGTCCACCATAAAACGTAGAATTTTTTTTAATAATGAGCAAGCAGCTTCCTCTGTTGACCTTTTGTAAAATTCAAATTTGGCTCTTATCAAATATTGAAGCACAGTATCATTATTAGTGGTGAAAAACTCATGCTCTAATTGCTTGATGGACTGAAGTAATAATGAGAATTCTTTATATGCTTTTTTCTTCTTACCCAAAGCAAAATGAATTATACGTCCACGGGCAGAAGCTTTAAAAGCATCCCAAACAGTATGAAATGGGATATCAGGTGTGATATTATGCAAAAAACATATTTTATAAAGCATTCAAAATTATGAACAAACTCTTTATCTTTCAATAAACTATTATTGAAGCGCCATCTATTTAGATGTCTCCGGCAATAAGTCCAAATCTATAATAACAGGTGCAGGATCTGAAGTTAATATTGAACCAATTTGAGCTTGAGTTAGAGAGGCAACTAAGGGGGGGTGAGAGAAATAAATAGTAAATTCTGGAATGAGACCCATGTGCCGGAGAATAAAAACTTTATTCTAAGGTGTCCGGGGAAAATTACCTTCAGGCATCAACTAATCCTCTGGAATGAACAAATCGTGTAAATGATTTTTGCATCTTATTAGGGACATATTTAAATTGTGATTTTCTATCTAGGAAAAGATCAAAAATCTGATCAAAGTCACCACCAACTATTAGATTTGCATTTGTACAGGAACGTGGAACCACAGATATTTGTTACCAGATTTGTACATCTATACCGGTGGGTTCATAAATATTTAATATAGAAATAGGTTTGTGATGAATGGTGCCATGATATAAAACCCATCTACCTTCTGCATCTCTTTCCACCTTCACTGAGGGAAGGGATTTGTGTACTAGAAATACAACCCCATGTTTATGATCAAGAGCTGGAAAACAAAAAATGTGTCAGATCAATTTTTACGTTGTGAATCTAACTTCTTATCAATTAAGTGTGTTTCCTGTGGTAAAGCAATATTACATTCAAGCCAAGCTAAATGGCTCAGAACTCGCTGTTTTATAGTGGGACCTATGCAAGCCCTTGACATTCCATGAAATGATCTTGAAGGAGTTATGATGTTGTGATGCTTAAACATATATATTAAGTCAATACATCTATAAAAGGAAACCATAGCAACAAATCAACTGAATATAAATAACTGATACATTGTTCCAATCATCGTATGCATTGAAGAACAATAATACATGGTAAAATCAATAAGAAAAATTATGAAAGAGAAAAGAAAAGGAAAAATGAAAGGGTAGAGAAAGAAAAAGAAGAAGTAAAAATAAGAAGAGGGAGAATAGTTTTGGTAGAGACGCAAAAAGATGACAAAAAGCCAAAAAGCTTTAGTCACGAAAAAAGAAGGGCACATCAAGTGTAAGTAGAATATATTGGAGGGTTAGAAAAGCACAAGACCGAAGACAACCAGCAGACAAAAACACATTTAAATGACAGAACAATAGTAACAGAGACAATTACTGTCCTGAAAAAGAGACAGAGAATATAAAATAGAGTACAGTAGTCAACATATAGTAAATATAATGCATTAGTGCACACATAAAATAACTTACCAAACACAAGGATAACATGGAAACAGTAGGTGGGGGATACTTGGAGAACAATACACCACATGAGGGAGTCTAAATTAGACATCAAATTTCTACAAGAGGGAACAAATACATAAGAAGGAGGTTAAACAAGTTTACCTATTGAATAAAAACAACAACTATCATAAACAGAGATATAAAAATTTAACATGAAACCCCTGGTGACAATATAAAGTATCATACAAGTTAAGACATATATTCAATTCAGCAAAAAAGGTCAAAGACAAAGACCATCACTGATGAGGCGACATTCAAACCAAAAGTTCAGGTCTTCCCGAGATCCATAACTTCGCCCTTATGCTGTAGAATAAATTTCTCCAGCTCTTCAGGGCAATTGAATGAAAAAGTGCGGTCCTTGTATGTGACATGTGTGCACGAGTCCATATCTTGCATTCATAGCTCGTAGAGTTCGCCAGAAAGACAAACATTCCTTTTGTCAGGCAGCAGTTGCACGTGCTACATCCTGGGAAATAACAACCTTCTGGCCAGACCCTAGAATTTGCTTCCTTTCTTTAGCTTTCATTAAAACCATAAGCAGTTGAGTGTATTCTACAAAAAGAACAATTCTTCCTTTGAGGCGGCCAGAACTTGAAGGACTTGCAGAATAAGGACAAACACAATAGGCACATTGTAAGTTGGGATGAGTACCTTCTTTCAGGCCCACCAGTTTGAGGATATGCACCCCAAGAAAGGCAAGCATGTCTGACCCCTCAGCCCCTTCCTGAAATCCATACATTCAAAGATTATGACGCCTGTTGCGGTTTTCTAACTCTTCTGTCTGTTGCTTCAAGAGTGGTATCTCTTTAGACATACCATCAATTTTTACAGCCACGTCCTGCACGTCACTTATCCGTTGTTCAACATTTGTCACTCTGGACTCCAGCGTAGACCACCTCTACTCAATACATTGGAATGTAACTTTAGCCTCCACGACAAAGGGTTTCGAATGATTGATCTCTTCCATTAGGTCTTCTAAAGTCAGATGTAAGGTAGACTTAGTAGGAGAACCAGGGTCCTTTTTTTGCCTCTTAGGCAGAGCATTTGAGTCTGTACGAGCTGTGGGCATGCCAGCTTTTAAAGAGGACTCCATAAGCATGCAAAAAATTGCAGAAAAGGAAAAAAGACCAAACGCAACACACAGAAAAATATCCAAGTTGTATGCGTAACTACAAAATATCAAGTGTGACCCCTAAACTGAAATGTAAGCAAAGTCAAATGTTATGAAAGGTGCGTATATCCAAACATAGTCTAAGCTGTGAGCTCACCTGTGTACTAGATAGCAAGCACGACCATTTCCTCAGAAATTGCAGCATTTAAACTAAGTGGATAAACATTTAGAAGCATATTTTAAAAAACTTGCAGACCAAATTTCCTGTCACCATATTATTTACTTGACAGGCATTGAATATGATGCCATAAATGTAATATACCCCTCACATGCCAGGACACAATAGAGTATCTACTGTATGTCAGGAAATATAGTTAAAAATAGGTAATCTAGGCTGCTCTGTCCCCACTATAGACCTGGGAGCCCTACAAGTAAATATATATTACAGCGCGACCAGGAACCAAAACGGGCAACAGCGTGCTTCGCTAATCAACAAAATGGCGGCCGCAACCACTGATTCTGTGGTGCGCGACGCGGGGAAGCAAAGACCGGGTAGATGACTTAAAACTGCCCAAAAGAGGAAAAATACCTTGCTTCCCCAGGTTCTCACACCAAGTCCGTTCACTTGAAGTTGTTCAATTCAATTACAGTCGCCCGTAGCTGCTTCACATCTCCGGTGCCGAGCGGAGCTTCAAAAACTTGTTGCCATCTTGCGGACTGCTTGGCCATACCCCAGTGGAAAGGGAGTTTACCATGAATTTATCCTTCGTTTTCAAGCCAATAGTGGTGACTTGTGTATAACGTCATTGAAGCAACATCCTTCCTCTTTTTGTGGCATATTTATATAAGCATTTATTGTAAATAAATAAATTAAAAAAATAATATTATTCTGCTGATGTCTGACTGCCTTACTCCTGCACGGAGTCAGAGTAAAGTTGGCAGGTACTTTCAGGAGACTCCCTGTGCCCTTTTGAGGATATCTCCGATGCTGTGCTGTAGCATTGATAAGGTTTACCCCTGCATAGCCCTTGATTTAACCAGCGTGCAAGTGCCAGTCCTTCCCTGTCGTTCTCAAAGTGATGCAGATTGAAACCACCACTAGGTGTTCTAATCTGTTGCATGTCAGAATATTGCTAGCCAAAGTAAAGTCTGCCAGAAATATTGTGTCCTAAATATTATTTAAAAATATACTCCAACTGATATTACCACAAGCATGTCAATCTTTTCGTTAAATATATTTAGTGCACAATATTTCAGATGATATTTTGGTTATGATATTCTGACAGCATAATCTCTATCCAAGGCTGTAAGAGGCTACATGTCATTCAAAAGCAGTTACCTTAGCCTTTTCCCTCTTCTTTGATAGTAGATTGGGATCTGCAAGCTTCACTGCCAAATTACCACTTTGTAATGGCATGGTAATCGCTGAGGTTAAGATACTACCTATTAGACAACACTTGTTTGTCTGTAGTCAGATCATTTAAGCAAAATATACAGCAATAATTCAAAAGTTCAGGTCAGATTGTCTCAAGCAGGATATTTTTTGCAGTTAATTTTCTTTAAACAGTCTCTTTATCTCCAAGCAAGTATTTCTTTCAGCTTTTATTTACAACAATCTCCATATGGTCATCCTTAGCCTACCTTCGTCTTTTTCTAAGTAAGTTATCCCTACTGTTCTTTAGCAGTATTGGGTCTAGGGAATCTTCTTTAAATTAAAAAAATGTATTTCAGTCCTTCGTACTTTCTCAGTTAATAAAGTCTTTCAGAATGTATTCACCAGTGCTTCATTTGTAAAATATTAAGTCCAGGTGCTCACATTTTTTAAAGGATGCCACACCCACTTACCCTAGCTCCACCCACTTCCTCCACTGGCTCCACCCACATCCTTTTGAAAGGTGGTTCCCACTGCCCCTGAGGAAAACTTTTTAAAAAATGAAATCAAAAGTGCATTTAAACCACAATTTTGGAATAAATTTGCTAAAATTATTAATGCATTGAAAAAGGAACAAGGTTTAACATGTACACTAGGGTGTATGTCTTTATCCCATATAATACATGGCCATACCATCACCTTTCGCACAAACCACTTAAAACCTTGGTGCGTATCGCTTTTGTATGATAGAGTGAGCATGCTTGCAATCATGAAGAATACAAATAAAATCTCTAGTGCTGCAAAATTATACATTCCAAAATCCTGCGTGTGTTGCATACATATATTAGAAACACTTCAATACAAGTCTGTTTAAAAAAAAGCTGGAGTAGTTGGAACATGTAGAAAGTAGAAACATGATGAAAGAGATCCTAGTGTTTATCTATTAAGAGCCCCCAAAAATATTGTAATGCTTGTTTATGTAAACTATTAAAATTAAGCAGAAGAAAGAGATAACAAAAGCTGTAATCTGCTGCTCTAGATGGACTTGTTGCAGGTTAAGCAACAATAAGTTCAACTTCATTTTTGCCTGGGAGAGGTATGAATGAAACACACCTCTGAGACTATCTCAGGGAAATAGAGGTCCTCAGCTTTAGCCCTCTCCTTGTTTACACCAATGAATAAAAGGGAGAGTCAATAATAGAACATATCATTCTAGGATCACACAGATTGGCTAAGCTGAGAAGCCAGCAGTGATCCCAAGTTTTCAATTTTCACTGCAACTCAGACACCAACTGCGCATGTTTTTCTGACATCAAAGGTTAATATTTTGTCCTGAAAGACGATATTATAACGAAGGTGACAGGCAGAAATAATTTTCCTTTTGACAGGCATACAAGCTCTTCATGAAGGGGAGAAACTGTATACTATGTTACCGTTTTGCAGCATATGGTACAGCTAGGTTGGTGAGCTGTCCTGGATAGCGGCCAATTGCCCCCATAATGTGTTCCTCTAGCCACTGCTACCTCTAGCCAGTACAAGGTTTTCAAGAGTAGAGCACATTACCATGTGGGACTTCTAGTTTCACTTTATAAGATTTTAAGAATGTGCACTGATGGCAGAAAAACAAGACTATCTGAACGTGCCACTTTGGGGCGGCTCCTCCTGTGTACCCCTCCCACATGCCCTACCCTGGCCAGTACCCTCAGAATGACCTATGTTCCCAAGACCACCTCACACTGCAATCAGGCCCTTGACACACGTATGCCTCAGATTTGCATTTGCCTCCCTTACACTCCAGTTTGGCCTGTGACCCCCTTGCACAGATGTCTGGCTTCTGCCCCGTCACCCTCCAGTCTTGCTCGTACCACCCCCTTCAGTCCCAATGTGCTTGTACCTCCTTAGGCCCCAGTCTAGTTTGTGGCTCCTTACAGTCCAGTCTGGCATGTGCCCCCCTTCCCGTCTTTATGTCCCAGTCTGGCTTGTAGCCTCCGGACACTTAAGTCTGGTGAGTCACTGCTCATTAAAGCTTCCCTTTGTTTGCCAGTTTGCTAATAATAGCCGTTCCCTAAACATCACACTGACTGAAAATCTGCAGTCTCTGTGACCTCAGGGACCTGGGTTGAGAAGGCTTAGTTACCCTCACCTGTCCCCATGCAGTAGCGGAAGAGAGGGGTCTTGCGCTCTGAAAAATGGCCTCGCCTAATACCGGAGGGAGTACTATTCACAAATGATAGGGTAATACAACTCCTTTTCTAAAAAACCATAATCTGATTATTTCACCAGATTAGTGCAGACTCGGCAGAGGTAAAACATGTTTAAAATAGCTGTGCTTGTTAGAAACTCTTAGTTTCCCATTGCATTGTGGTGGCTGTCGTTCTTGGCATCGCACACATCTGTGATCCACTAATTTGTTTCTAGTGCAATGACATGAGGATGTGCAATACTGCAGAGCCAGCAGTCAACCATACAATTGTGATGTGCTTGAGAATGCACTGCTCAACTGCACAACGCTGCTCTCATGTGAGAGCAGCGTTGTGATTGGGTGGGGACGGGAGAAGAGGAGCACCGAGGTGGCATCCGGCAACAGCAGGTAAACAATTTTGTTTTTTTAATATTATTTCCTCCAAAACCCCCCACCCCACCCTCACTGCCCCACCAAGTGTTTTGACAGTAGCCTTAACTGGTACCACTCGTGGCAAAATAAATCTTTCTTTAAAGTTAAAAGCCAGCAGCAGTTGAGGAAGAGCTGCAGCCGTGGGCCCCCACTATAAAACGTTATTTAGCAGAAAGAGTCATTTCAATGCTTTGTAGACAAATACAGCACTGAACACTGGTACACAGCTGATGGCAGAAAAACAAGACTACCTGAACGTGAATTTTGTCTGGAGTGGCACGTTCAGGTAGTCTTGTTTTTCTGCCATCAGCTGTGTACCAGTGTTCAGTGCTGTATTTGTTTACAAAGAATTGAAATGGCTCTTTATGCTAAATAACGTTTTATAGTGTGGGGCCCATGGCTGCAGTTCTTTCTCCACTGCTGCTGGCTTTTAACTTAGTTTAAAGCAAGATTTATTTTTCCAAAAAAGTTAAAAGCCAGAGGAAGAACTGCAGCCGTGGCCCCCGCTATAAAATGTTATTTAGCATAAAGAGTCATTTCAATGCTTTGTAGACAAATACAGCGCTAAACACTGGTATAACAGTGGTACAAAAAACACTAGTATAAGCAAGCATCATTTTTCAAGGTCATTACTTACTGAGACTACGAGACAGCATTTTTAGTTTTAAAGAATCTGCAAGGGATATCTGCTGCAGGATTACTGGTTGGTTCCATCATCAGATGATTTATTAATGTTGTAGCTGCAGTATGTTCGACGGGTCTCGGACGAAAACACTGCTCATTGGTCTGACTCTTGCACACACTTGCCGATTCGCCAAGGAGGGGGCCAGGCTAATATTATATTTTGCAATTGTTCATTGGTAGTGCACTAGGCTAGTGTGCTACCAATGAACATTTGCAAAATGAGATGTAACTTGTGACGTGATCTGCGCTAGGCCGAGGCAGGGACCACCCAGGCAGTTTCACTTTCGGCTGCCAACATATCATTTGAAATATTTTATGCGCACACAGTAACGTGCGATATTAGCTCTTCACAGGGGAGACTGGGGCCCTATTCTCAACTTAGTGAGCAGCACAGTTCTTATATTACACCAATATTGTTTGTAGAGTAGACTACAGAGTGTATACCCGGCCCTGAGAAATAAGTGCCTGTGCTTAGCAGCGGAAAGCACCGGCACAAATTAAGCACTGAAACAGCCCTTTCCCAAACTTGTTCTCAAATTAATGTCATGGGGGTTCAAACAGTTCTGATCTCACAGGAAGCAAGACTTGATTAGTGTAGTATGTCCATTCAGTTGCAGCATACCTCCGACAAGGTACTCTTGCTCTTTTCAACCTTCTTGGTTTTCGCTGATCTTCTTCTGTGCCACTTATACCGCTTGAGTCTGTTTCTTCTGGGATTGTTGGTGGTATGCTATCCACTGACACACTTGACCTTAATTTCCTTTGATCATAATGCTGTGCCATTCAGCAGTTTGGGTGACTCTTCTCGTTCCAGCACTTGTTCCTTCACCCAAATCATCTGCTTGTATCGTTGCTGCCTCAGACTGAGATCTTGTCTCGTCTTCTTCTTCAGAGCCCTCAATACCACTTTGAGAAATCACAGGAACCTGGATTAGTGATACTGTTTGTCATTATTCACCCCTCTCTCCTCCTTGCTGTTGTGCCTCTTGTTGTATTGCTCCTCGCAATTGTCCAACTTGTGACGGTTCTGCCACTAGTGCTCTTCGTTCTGACTCATAGAACACTATTTCTTCATATGGAGTTCTTACCCTTTGGGTACATGACGAATCCACCCAGTATGGTATTCCGACACACTCAACAGCAGTATTCGTTATGATGATCACCTGGTAGGGGTCTTTCCATCTAGGTCCCAGGCAAGACTTCTGAATTAGCTTTTTTTACCAGAACCCAGTCACCAGAGCTGAGGCTGTGGCACAGTTCTCAATACGGATTTAAGGTGACAGCTTATATTTGGTGAGAGACACAATGCACCACGTTAGCCAATCCTTTGCAGTACTCGAGTATCATATGTTCTGTGATATTCAAAACGTGCATTCGCAGGTACAGCAGATATTCTCATCACATGCCCCGTCAAGATCTCATGTGGGGATAACCCAGTCTTTCTGTCAGAAATGTTTCTTAGACTCATCAACATCAAAGGTAATGCATGTGGCCATTTCATTGATGTAGAAGCACAGACTTTTGCCATTCAGAACTTAATAGTTCCGCTGAGCAGTTCAATGATTCATTGATTCCAGAAGCTTCAGTTTGATAACTGCAGTGTAATCTCTACTCAGTCTGTAATGCCACACAAATCATTCTCAGGACCTCATTACTAAAATGTGCCCCATGATCTGACTCTAGAGAAAATGGCAATATGTTCCTTGGGACAGTAACAGTTTAGCTACAGTGAGACTGTCATTTCTCATTGTTGGATAGGCTTCCCCCATCGAGAGAAAATGCCTACTAAAACCAGGTTGTATCTCAATCTGTTACAAACAGGCATCTTGATGAAGTCCATTTGCATCCAGTGTAAGGTCCAACTGATCTTCCTATGTGACTTAGTGTTACTGGTTTTCTTTTCCCTACATGCATATGTTGACATGTCACACACTGATGGCACAATTCTTCTGCAAGCATCTTAAATCCGGGCGTAAACCATTTCTGTCTGAATATTCCCACTATTGCATCCTTTCCTAATTGTGTTGAACCATAGAAGTATCATGTCAATGGAAACAACAAATTATGGGGCAATACCGGTTCCCATCTGCTGACATCAAAATGTCATTTGCATGTTTCTCGCACCCTGCTCTTATCCAACCTTGTTGTTCTGCTTCTGGGTCATCTTCCTGTTATCTTTTAAGCTCTTCCCATGTATCAGCAACTGACAACAACATTGAGAAAACAGTGTCATCTTCAGAGTCATTGTAGTAAGCTCTGTTAAATGTGCAAGCCACAAGTGCACAATACCATGCAGCTTTGTCAGTAAATCTATTTCCAACAGTGACATATCCATTATCACTCCTGTGAGCTGCACATTTAACAACTGCAATTTCTACTGGTTTCTGCAGTGCCTTGAGCAACTTTCTTACATATTCCCCATTGATAATTGGGGTTCCAGATGAGGTCATGAAACCTCTTTGCGCCCATAAATGTCCAAAATCATAGACAACACCAAAGCTATACTGACCATATGTAAATATAGTCACTCTCAATTGGACTGTTAACTGCAAGCTCTTGTAAGGGCAATTAATTCTGCGACTTGTGCTGATGTCATGCTTCGAAGTCAGAAAGCTTCTACAACTTCTTGAATCGTACAGACAGTGTAAGCTGTTCCCAGAGTACCTTCATTGTTTCTTAAACATGAGCCATCAGTAAACAGTACATAATCAAGATCAATCAAAGGTTCAATTTTTATGTCTAGCTTTGGCTTGGTGAATAAGTAAGTGACATCTAAACAATCATGCTCAACTTCCTCTCCATTGCAACCTTCATTTATCAGGCAGGAGTGTGAATGGATTCAGAATCTGGCACCACTTTAGTGTTATATTATCCACTGCTAAAGTCTGCTGCTCGTACTTAGTAAGCCTACTGTTAGTCATGTATTGGATTTTTGTTCTGGTGAGCAACAGCTCCACAGAGTGAGGGACCACAACAGTTAAAGGGTATCCCATCACTCTGTTCTCACTCCTCTCAATACTAACTCCAACAGCTGCCACTGATTTAAGCTAGCCAGGCAAACCTGCAGTTACAGGGTAAATTGTAGCTAAAAAATAAGCCACAGGTCTTCTTGCATCTCCATGCATCTGAGTAAGCACTGAGAGCATAGCCCTTCCTCTCACTGCAAAATACTGTAATCATCTTACTGTAATAAGTTTTTAAACAATTGTTGTCACTTGAAGGCAGATCAGGCATATCTTTGGGTGTCAGCCTCAGTAAAGACTTAAGGGCCGATTCACAGAACTAATCTGAGACAAAATCCTAAACTTACTACTTTTGGTATTCACAGAAGACACTTCCGATTTTTGGTATTCACAGAATGCACTTACGACTCCTAACTTTACGTCCGCACTCAGGCCGGAATTTCCGCACCGAGACCGTACTCTCTGCACCCGGACCGTACTCTCCGGTTAGGGCGTACTCTCCGGTTCGAGCTGTAACCTCCGGCTGTGGCCGGAGAAAGTGTAATGAATGGGCCGGATTGCAATTTTTACAAAAAGGGACATTAGGAATGTGTGATAAATGGTAGAGGAGGTCATGAAAAACAGTTTGCAGAATACGGTCAGACACTACACCATAACCCAGAAAAGATTTCTCCTTTGCATCATGGTACATGCAGTGCACCATTTACGCTCCCCTCAGTGTTGCCTGTAGTGTCAACACTACAGTTAACACTAAGGGCGCGCCCCTTGGTGTTGACTGTGCAGTCAACACTGAGGGGAGCGGAAATTGTGCACTGCATGTACCATGATGCAAAGGAGAAAACTTTTCTGGGTTATGCTGTAGTGTATGGCCGTACCCTTTTCCCTGCCCAAACAGTTTTTCATGACCTCCTCTGCCATTTATCACACATCCCTAATGTTCCTTTTTGTAAAAATTGAAATCGGGCCCATTGATTGCACTTTATCCAGCCCCAGCTGGAGATTACGGCTCGAGCCAGAGAGTACGGCCCTAGCTGGAGAGTACGGTCCAGGTGCGGAAATTCCGGCCCGAGTGCAGACACAAAATTAGGAGTCGAAAGTGCATTCTGTGAATACCAAAAATCGTGAGTGCCTTCTGTGAATACTAAAAGTAGTAACTTTAGGATTTTGTCTCAGATTAGTTCTGTGAATCTGCGATTTAGCCACTAGGGAAATGTTTAATATACACTTTCTACACAAACCAACCATTCACAAAAACATTCTGACTTCCCTTTGTGTTTGGGGCAGATTCTTCTGTAAGATGATCTCGACTCTCTCAGGTGACACTTTACTCACTCCTTTCTCAGTGATATGTCTGAAGTAATGAACCTTTCTCAGCCAGGTGAATTAAAATTGCAATCTTATCCTGTTTACAAGCTTCTCGTGTATCTGATGCCACAAGCAGGGCATCAATGTATTGCATGAGAACTGAACTATAGGACATCTGCAGAGATTCAAGATTCTTTTTTCAAGATCTGGTTACAAATGGACTGGCTCTTTGTATACCCCTATGAAACTCTGCACCATGCCAAAACGATCTCTCTGAACGCTAACAAGAACAAAAACTGTCTGTCCTCGTGCAATGGAACTGAGAAGAAAGCCTGACACAACTCCACGACAGTGAACCATTCTGCAGTGCACAGCATTTGGAAAAGTATCATGGCTGGATTTGGTACCACGGGACAACATTGAACAATAATGTTGTTAATCTTTCGGAGGTCCTCCACAATCTGATATATATCACTGGGCTTCTATAAACCCATGATCAGAGAGTTGCAAGGTCTCCCAACAATTTCTCTTAAAATCCCTTTTCTCAGCATGTCCTCAATTATTCGTGTTATTCTGCAATAGTTTCTGGGCTTAAATTGTATGGTGGTGATCTAGGATACACAGCATTAGGTTTCATTGTGACTCTAACAGGTTCTACACCTTTAATCAGCCCGATATCCCTTCCTGTAAAATCTAACACTTCTTGATATACTGTCTCTTTTAATTCTGGAGGTAATTCTTCTATTGTTCGCACTGAATATAATCCTACAGCTGTTTCTTGTTGGGCTATTTTAAACTCTATGTCCTCATCATGCATTTGAAACTCAACACCATCCGGTGTGCAGTAGATTATGCAATTTAACTTGCACAATATATTTCTCCCTAACAGATTTACAGGACTAGAGTCACAGACAACAAACTGATGATTTTCTTCAAATGAACCAATTTTTACAGTTATCTTTTCTGAGATGGGGTTGGTGATTTGTTTATTTGAAACTCCTACAGCTTGGATTTTCCTTCCAGAGAGGAGTAGGTCTGGATCTTCTGCTGTTCTAACAGTGAATCGGGCAGTTCTGGTGTTAATAAAAAATGACACTCGGCGGCCATTAACTTCTCCTTCTCCAAATGCTCCACTCTGGTCTACCTCCAAGACTGTGCAAGCACGCACTCTTCCTCCCCTCTTAGGCACCGTCATTGGGAATTGTAGGAGCCAAAACTGTCATCTTCAACCATTGGGAATTGTATAAAATAGGTTCTGATTCCAAAATGGGTTTAGTTTGCTTTGGGCATTGGATTAATATTAAGGGGCCGATTAAAATGTCATTTGGAAAAGCTCCGAATGGGATTCGAATTCTTGGAATCCGATTTGGAACCTATGTTTCCAACCAAATCGGATACATTTCCAAGCGACCGATTACAATGTAGGGAAACCAAAAGGGCTGAAGAAATTCCATTCCGAATGAGATTCAGACAGCCCGAGCCGTTCAGAGCTGAATCACACAGCTCTATGGACACGGTTTTCGACCGAGCGATTACGAAGGCCGATTCTGACAGCCATTCCGAATTGGTTCGCCCGACACAAAATGGCTGTCAGGATCGGACTTTGGGGGCCCGGAGCAGGCCTTTCTTCACCCTTAGGACTCCAGTTGGGACCCGTGGGGGTACTCATGGGACACCTCTTTACAACCATGCATAGTGTGCAGGCACCACAGGGTGCCTACCACAGGGTACAAGGTGTTCCCCAACCACCCCTTTTTTCAGTGGGAGTCTTTGTTCTCATTCAGAACACATGCTCTCATTGAAGTCAATGCGAGTCTGACCGAACGATGTTGGGAAGCATCATAATCTGTCAGTCGGAATCGAACAACCCAATTCGGTCGGAAACGATTCCGAAACCGATTTGGTCGGAAGAGTTTCTGACTGACATCATAATCGGCCCCTCAATCTAGAGTTTCCCATGTTTTGTGGGACCATCTGGGCTTCAGGAACCTGCTTCATCGGAACCTGTTTTTGCATTAGCACTTGCATCTGCTGAACTGGTACGTTCTGCATCTGATTTCCTCTTTGCATTTGGACATTTCCGTTTACTTTATTTGGATTGAGTCTACACTGCCTCTTCCAATACTCAATTTTATTACAAAGGTTGTGGAAACTAGCAGAAATCGCTGTTAGCATGACCTGAAGCCATTTTGTTTGTGGCAGCCATTTTAGTTAGCCATGTGCTGGCCATGTGCTTCCCCGTCTTCACTGTTGCCTGCTTCTCTATTACGCCTGAGTCATCATCTATAGTTAACTCCTTCAGCACTGAGCCAGAGCACTGCGCATGCTCAGAAAGGCCTGTAGCTGCTAGAATGCTCCTATCTTAGGGTACAACTGTCAGGCTATTCCAACTGATATAAGGGTATTTGTTACTCCTCGTACTTTATTGACTAAGCATTTTCTGTTAGTCCTTATATGTGAATAACTATTCTTGTGTATACTTGTACCGCCTCTTTTTGAGCCTTCACACTCACTCAGCTACAAACTGGGCATAAAAGACCCATGGTTTCTGTACTCCATGTACTACCTCATACATTGCCTGAGGGCTCTGTGTCGATGTGGTAATAAAATACTTTTTTGATATTACTGATTCCGTGCTAATCTCTATCTGTTAGTCCAAGGACTTGAGTATGCAGAAGGGCGAACCCCTGTACTGGTGGGCTTCCAGAGAGTCTCACCTCCCACAAGGTGACAATGAGTTATTTTCTTCAGTGTTCCAACATCTACACCAGAATTTGGATCAACTGGAACACTCCTACCTCTATCCTGATAAACACCAAATCCTTGAACATTTTGAGTCTGCATTTCACACCCTGCATTCCACCTTAATTTCCTGCAAACAACTGATTCTGAAACCCATTCTGAGTAAACTTCACCTGAGCCAACATGAATGTCTTTTAAAGTTTTTTCTGCTTCATTTCGTTCTGCCAGCATCAATCAATATCAGTACATTGAAAACAATTCATTATAATCCCTATATCAATTGTGTAGTTAATGATACCTCACGGTCTACACCACAAATCTCTAGCAGACAAGGAAAAGTGTATCCTACACTTAGTCCAATATCTATGTCAATAACAAGATTTCAGGATCTTAGGCAACTTCAAGCCCAATAACCTCTTCAACTTCTTCACAATAAGTACATAAACATCAATAATTCATCCAACAACAACACACAACAATATCAACAACAACAATTAGAAATGCAACGCTGCTTGCATGCAGAAATTATGTATACTGAAAATATAAAATCAATAAAGAGATTTGCAACAAAAAAAAAACCAATTAGAAATGCAACGCATAAATCTATTAATGCTCATACTCAAATACAGCAACTACCTTGGAAACTGCACCTTGTCAGTCTTCAGATTCTGGGCTTTGGGCTATGGGATTCGGGCAACAGTCTAACTCGGGCTAATTATTTAAAGTTCTTCTTCTCATAACGTAAATCCTCCTTTGCTACCAAATGTGCTAGAGCAGGACTCGGTTCACCAATTTTAAAATATAACGATTTACCATCAAAATGACTCTTTAATACTCTGCTTCTGGTCGATTACATCTTCACTGTTGTTTTAGAGAAGAAGAAAGTAATGCATCATATAAATTATCATCACAAATCATTAGTTAATTTTAGTCAATAAAGAGAGTTGTTATATGTTTAAAAGTTTTATTAATCAAATCTTTTAATAAATCATCTTTATTTCAAATCACAAATTAATTCAGATTAACCTCAATAGTTAATTTATGACAGAAATATAAAATAAATATTGGCCAATCAAATCATATAATAAATGCTTTAAAAGCACGCCCCATAAAGGAAAGAATCCCCATTCTAAAAATCAAGTGAAAATGGAGTAGGTCAGAACGTATAAAGAGTTCTAGTCTGAGAGAGCGAGAGAAAAGCATTAAGCTTCTGCATTTATATCAGCTCAAATAGATCAAAAATATGGAAGGTAAAGAACTTCCCAGAAAGAGAGGTTCAAGAAACTCAGTAAAGTTTCAAATAATGTGACATAAAGTCTGGATCTGGAAAGTAGGAAAAAAGAAGTGTGGAAAAGTGGTAACCTACTCTATGAACAAGTGCTAATATAGACTACACATTTCGCAAAGCTTTTGCAATATGTTGCTCTTCTAGTATTACGTCAGCCACTCAGCCACTCAGCAATTGATACCCTCCTGGGAACATGATCACTCCTCATCTTCTCACACAAATACACAAATACAATAGCCGTCAGCCAGTAATGTTACATTTGCAACTATTATATACAACTGTAGGCTCACTCACATGAGGTTTGCCTCATTCCGGCATAGTTTCCTACACACACGTACATATTTAACCTTCTAATATCTAGTTTCTCAACAATAATTCATGTAGAGATTGAAACATCTGTATTAATGAAAAAGAAAACATTTTGCAGAAATATCATTGAAGGGGTAAAAAAGTACGTTAGACAGTCAAGTTCATATATTAGAAAACTTCTGTGGAAATACTAGAAACTACATAAGTACCTTATTTATTATTAGAAAGACATGATTATAGAGAGGTCAAGAATAAAACTTATATGAGTATTTAGCATTTCTTATTCAAGTTATTTTTCAAGCAGATTTCAGGATGTGCTGCTTTAATAAATTTGAGGCCTAGTATGAGTAAATAGGACACCTTACAGTTTTATGCATTTTAAGTACCTTATTTTCATCAAAGCTTGCATGTTAATTATGTACGTATAATTACAGTGTTATTCCTTGAAAATTTTAAAGTCTGCTTTTACATCATTGTACCAATGCCAGATCAACTCTGATACAGTTGCATCTACCTGTACTGTGTACACTACCATAAATACACACAGAGACACCCAATAGACATGACATTCTCAAAAATTCACATACAGACTGGAGCAGCGTGGTTTGCAATCTCATCCTGATTCATCTTCCCTGTGACTTCATAGAATAGCTTACCCTGATGTCAGACCTTGCTGCTTGTGAGGCCAGCCTCCACCACAATGAGCCTATCAAAGGAAGCCATATACAAATGGCTCCACAGTGCTACTTATTAACCCTCCAAAACCTCAAAACCTGCCAAATTTGTATTACTATCTAAAAGTCCCTTTTTATTTGCAATCTATTTTATAAACTAGGATTTTAGAATTAACTTGAAAGATGTAAAGTACACAAATTTTTAAGATGTACTAAATTAATGTATGCATGATCGGTTTAATGAGATATTATCTGACTTTGCTTTGTCTTAACTGTTTTTTATATGCTTTTGCTATATTGTTATGGTTTTAAATAACTAGAAACAATAAAAACGTACCTTACCTTGCCTACTGGAGCAGCGAAGATTTGGCTCCACCCTTTTACGTTTTGATCATGATATATACAGGTACACATGGTCCCATATGTTTGCGTGTTTTAATGTCATTAATGTAAAGTGGTGCACTTGACCGATATACTGAAGGTGTACTTGCTGTTTAATCCGGACATGTATATGAGTGTGCATTCTGATGTTTTCTTATATTGATACCAAATTGCAGTTCTCATATATATCTGCATTTAAGTGATTTGAATGATTTTGTTAACTATTAAATATTCATGTATCCTTTAAATAGTATCCTGCATTTATTTTATAACTGTGTTTGACTCTATAACCATGCATTCAAATATCTGTTGAAGTATTTTAGCTTGACCGAAGGCCTTAAGCATGTGGACTTAATGTTTAACCTTCAAATGTGAAAGTTGTTTGCTTTGCGTGTTCTCTCCTCTGCAGGTGCAGTCTCAAGGCATTCATTGGTTAGTGAAAGGCACATTATGTATGAGAGATAGAGTGGCTCGGAGAGGAACTATGGTGAAGATAAGAGGCGCTAACCAACAAAGGAAGTGTCATCATTTGGGTGATATCCGGAAATGGGAAATGTCCAAGGACGTGCTGATGTGCACATCAGGAGATGGGAGTAGCAAGTGAGGGTGCCAAGTTTCACTGTGATAAGGGGGAAACTACTGGGACACATGAATGTGAAACAAAATCTATGGGAGGGAATCCAGGTATTTGTGCCTATGGAAGTACTGCCTCCTCCCATTGGAGGGGAAATGGGTACTGCAAGTTTCCCCTTTCGGAACGTACCTAGCAGAGATTATGCCCATGCACTTTGGAGTAGAAGTGGTCTTACGTCATTCACCAATGATTTTCCCATTTTGAGAGAGAAACCTGTAAAATGGTACAAGCAAGTTGAGAGGTTTGTGAAGATGTTGAAGATTTTGTTTGCTGTTCTGAATATATTGTTGTGCATTGTGGTTCCAAGAGACTCATGGACAGCATTTAAGATAGCCACAGAATGGCCCAAGAGAGAGCGTGCAAGAGATTAATTATTATTATTATTATAGTGATTTGTAAAGCGCGCGATTACCAAGTAGGTGTCCTGGCGCTGTCCACGACTCCCTGATCCTAAAGGCCGAGTTATTTGCCGAACAACCAGGTCTTCAATGCTTTCCTGAAATGCAATAGGTTATCGATGCGTCTCAAGTGGAGCGGCAGTCCGTTCCAAAGCTTGGCTGCCCCGTGCCAAAAGCTACGTCCTCCCCAGCGGGCTTTTTTTATGACAGGGACCGTGATCAAACTGGCTTCTGACGAGCGAAGACGCCGGGCAGGAACATACCTTATGAATCGTTTTGTAAGGTAGTCAGAGCCATCTCCCTTCAAGGCCTTGAACACCAAGCAAAGAGACTTAAACTGGACTCTACTTTTAATTGGAAGCCAGTGTAGGTCTCGGATGGCCTTTGATATGGGAGAAAATTTCGGGATGCCGGTTAGCAGTCTGGCAGCCGCATTCTGCAATAGCTGTAAACTGTGCAGCAGGTTTTCCTGAATATTCAGGTACAGACTATTGCAGTAATCCAACCTGGAAGTTACAAGTGCCATTACCACCGTTTGTCGGCATTCATAAGGTAGCAGGAACAAAATCTTTTTCAGCATTCTCAGGATAAAGCCCGTTTTAGAGGCTACCGCCTTAACCTGTAATGCCATGGTAAGTTTGTCGTCCACCACCATCCCGAGATTTTTTAATTTGTTGACCGGGCTAGGGAGGGCCCCCAGTTCCTGCAGCCACCATAATGGGGTCCAGAAACTAGGGTTGTTCCCAAACAGCATGACCTCGGTCTTGTTTGAGTTCAGCCTAAGGCAGTTGCTAGCCATCCAGTGGGCCACGTCCGACATACAGGCCTGGAAATTGTGGTCCATCTCCAATTCACAGCCAGGAAGTAGACACACAACTATTTGCGAGTCATCCGCGTACGAGGTGACACTGAAACCGTGGCATCTGATAATGGGAGCAAGGGAGGACACGTAAATATTAAACAAGGTGGGACTCAGTGAGGACCCTTGTGGGACCCCGCAGGGTAAAGAAAAAGGTAGGGAAGAAAAATTTCCTAAGGCAACTGTTTGGCTCCGCTCGGAAAGAAAGGAATTTAGCAGTTCCCATGCTTTTTGCTGAATTCCACCTTTCCTCAATCGGTCCATCAACAAACTGTGATGGACCGTATCAAACGCGGCCGATAGATCCAAAAGGATCAAGGCCGCTCTGCCTCCCTGATCCACAGCTGACCAGATCTGTTCTGTGGCCGTGATCAGAGCGGATTCGGTGCTGTGTCCCTCCCTAACTCTGTGCTGGGAAGCATCCAGCAAAGAAGTTTTCTTCACAAACGCAGTGAGTTGTTGGTTCATTGCCTTCTCCACTAGTTTAGCTGGAAGAGGGAGACGGGAGATGGGCCGGAAGTTGTTCGGATCAGACGGATGCAGACTGGGTTTTTTCAGCAGAGGGAGAATAGAGGCCTCCTTCCAAACTTTTGGAAATGTTCCTCCTTCAAACATGCCATTAAAAGTAGGAGTAAGGTGGATGGCTATAGGCACCGGAGCCAGTTTAATGATTTTCAATGGGCAAGGGTCCAGAGGGGATCCAGAATTGGCTTTGGCAAGTAGGTCCAAAGTGTCTTGTAAAGTGAGAGGCCTAAACGCCTCCAGGATGATCGACGTCGTGGCCCCCTCTTTGGCCACCTGCTCGGACTCCCGCTCAATCCTAATTGAGTCGCTGAGACTGGTAAAAATGTTATTAACTTTGGTTGAAAAAAATGAAGCAATTTTTTCACAAAGCTCTGTACTAGACGGGACGGAGGCAGATTTGACTGAGGTTAACTTAGTAATGGTGCAAAAAAGCTCTTTCGTTGAGTTTTTAGCTGCTGATATCTGAGCGGCGTAATGCTTTTGTTTGGCCTCACGTAACATGCGTTTATATGTGGCCAAGCTTGCCAGATATAGCACTTTTTCCTCCTCAGTATAACCCTTCCTCCAGTTTCGTTCCAATCTCTTACATGTACATTTTTGCAATTTAAGATCCCTTGAGTACCAGGGGGCTGAGGGCACCATTCTTTTAAAAACAGCTTGTTTGGGAGGAGCGAGGTCTATACAGGCCTGCGTAAGCCATTTTGTATAGGACAATGCAGCCTCCTCCATGTTGCTGGCAATGGGTATGGAAGAGGTGGTAAGTACTTTAGATAAAGTCTCAGCTTCCACCCTGTTCCAGGCTCTGATTTCTTTCCGCTCTGTTTGGTACTGCCCATTGGCTGTGTGGAGTGTGGGTCTGAGATTAAAGCGGACTCCCGCATGGTCTGACCAGGCCAGAGGTAACAGAGCTGAAAAAGATAGTTCAGAGGTGTTAGAAAAAACCCTATCAAGGGTGTGACCAGCCAAATGAGACGGGCCAGTTACATGTTGTGACAGCTCTGCTGTTTCCATAAGATTTAGGAGGCGAGCCGTGTCTGGCTCGTCTGCCTGCTCGAGGTAAAAATTAAAATCCCCTAGTATGGTATGCGAATTCCCCAACAGGGCATCCTCTAACAGAGTTCCTAATGTGGGAAAAAAAGAGTGTTTAGCATCAGGGGGTCTGTAAATGAGGATACCTTTAAAGGAAAAATGATTTGTTAACCTAAGATTAAATGCGAGTGCTTCGCAAGCCGGCAGAGAAAGCGCCTTAAAAGTTCCCTGAAATGCGCTATGATATAGGATAGCCAGGCCGCCGCCCCTCTTATTAGGTCGGTTGAGAACCTCGCAGTGAAAACCAGGGGGGGTGGCTTTGACTAAGTCTGGACCGGATGACTCGTCAGTCCAGGTTTCTGTGATGAAAGCGATTTTGATGTCTAGATCCATCAGTAGATGAGCACATTCAACGCTGTGCTTCACCAGTGATCTGGCATTTATAAGAATACAGGAAACGGACTCCCACACAGCACACTGTCATGGCTTTGTTGGGTCCTGAGCATATTGATGGAAATGGCGCTAAGCAATTAGGGCAAGAGCCAGGGGACTGAGAGTAGCCAGTCTCAGCCGGCCGGCGAGTACATTTGCCATTAGTTCCCCTCGAGTTTAGCTCCAGCAAAGTGGCTCTAGAGTTATGAAGTCGTTTATGCATACCCGAGTGCAACTGGGCAGAGTGTTGTGCGCTGAGCGCGACCTGGGCGCGGACGGCGCAGACGGGCGCAGACGGGCGCAGGCGGGCGCAGACGGGCACGCCTTCGGCGCGCCAGCGGCGCGCACGCTGCGCGCGTCCGCTGTACGGTCGCGCCAGTGCCCCTAATGTAGACGTCTCAGAAAGACTAGACCGCCCAACTGAACTTGCCCTCCAAGATGGCCGCCGCTAACCCGTAAGCCCGTTCCACAGGTGAAACCTGTTCGGGTCTATGCTGCGTCAGGGGCGTAAGAGGAGCAAGGTAAGAGCAGCTACAATGCGCTGTTTGTTTTAATTAAAATCGTTTTAAAACCAGATGTGCAAAATAAGCGTACCAACAGATGTGCAAAGTAGCAAGAAACTGTTCTAAAATAGGTAAAACCAGTCACCTCGAGCAGCGCTGTGCGGTGAATGCTGCCTGTCAAGATTGTATCGCGCTTTTCCTACTCCCGGCTCAAGCCTCAGGAGTGTGTTGACAGAGCGCGGTCGTGCCAGTGCCCCTAATGTAGACGTCTCAGAAAGACTAGACCGCCCAACTGAACTTGCCCTCCAAGATGGCCGCCGCTAACCCGTAAGCCCGTTCCACAGGTGAAACCTGTTCGGGTCTATGCTGCGTCAGGGGCGTAAGAGGAGCAAGGTAAGAGCAGCTACAATGCACTGTTTGTTTTAATTAAAATCGTTTAAAACCAGATGTGCAAAATAAGCGTACCAACAGATGTGCAAAGTAGCAAGAAACTGTTCTAAAATAGGTAAAACCAGTCACCTTGAGCCGTGCTGTGCGGTGAATGCTGCCTGTAAAGATTGTATCGCGCTTTTCCTACTCCCGGCTCAAGCCTCAGGAGTGTGTGGACTGTCACCCATATGAGAAAGTATAAGCAGATGATGACATGGTTGAAGTCTAAAGTGTTGCCCCAAGATATTGACTGGGTCAAGATTGACCAAAACATCCCAGGAACCAAAGGACATGATTCGTGCATATTATGAGAAATTGTTGCAGGCATTTAAACAGTACAGTGGAATGGAGACGTTAGAGCCCAAAGATATGGGACATTTTGGCGTCGATTCCGATCCTGGAGAAACCGGGTACGAACCGTCGGACGGAGCATTTTCTTCGTCCAACTCGTACCCGGTGAAAAAACATTACAAAAATGCAAGTACGATTCGTATGGAAACTGCATTTCCGTACAAAACACCGACCGACGAAAATATACATACAAACGTGATCCGGGAAAGCGCCGACGTGACGTCGGGACGCATGCAGGCTGCGGTTCACGAACCAGGAAGTACGATCCGCACCGACGTCACCCCGCACGGATAAAATTCTCCGCCTGCCAAAAACTGCCGGGAAATCAGGACGACGCGCACAAGGAGCACCTGTACACGACGGACAGCCATGGACCCGAACCTACGTGTCATCCCAGCCCTCTTAGCAGTCCACCTGCTCTACAGGAACCGACGCAGACGCCGCAGAAGGTCAGAACAACACCCAGGGGCAAAGAGGGGGGCAGGGGCAGGACACAAAACCCCCACCCAAGTCACAAATCATACATGCCCTGGACATACCTGACCTTCAGGGCCTGGTCACTTCGAGGGGGTGGGGGCGTGTCCAGCAACGGAAGTGGATGTAGACGCGAACCGGCAACACAACAAGTCCGGTACGTACCGTACCCACGCCTTAAGAGCGTGGGTACGAGTCGTACCACGCCCACCCCTACGTCACCCCAATAATGGCGGTATGGCCCGTACCCACGTTCTAAAGGCCTGGGTACGGGCCGTACCCCCACCCGTGTATGTACGGCACGTACCAACACCCCACCCGTGGATGTACGGACCGTACCCACACCCGCGTACATATGGAGCGTACCCTCACCCCAACAGTGTATGTATGGAGCGTACCCCCACCCCAACAGTGTATGTATGGAGCGTACCCCCACCCCAACAGTGTATGTATGGAGCGTACCCCCACCCCAACAGTGTATGTATGGAGAGTACCCCCACCCCAACGGTGTATGTACGGACCGTACCCACACCCGTGTACGTATGGAGCGTACCCCCACCCATGTATGCATGGAGCGTACCCAGACCCGTGTATGTTCGGAGCGTACCCCCACCCGTGCATGTACGAACCGTACCCACACCCGCATATGTATGGAGCGTACCCCCACCCCAACAGTGTATGTATGGAGCGTACCCCCACCCCAACAGTGTATGTACGGACCGTACCCACACCCGTGTATGCATGGAGCGTACCCAGACCCGCGTATGTTTGGAGCGTACCCCCACCCGTGTATGTACGGACCGTACCCACACCCGCGTACGTAAGGAGCGTACCCCCACCCCAACAGTGTATGTATGGAGCGTACCCCCACCCCAACAGTGTATGTATGGACCGTACCCACACCCGCGTACGTATGGAGCGTACCCCCACCCCAACAGTGTATGTACGGACCGTACCCCCACCCATGTATGTATGGAGCGTACATGGCCAGACACAGGAGGGGTGGGTGCAGAGTCCTCCCAGCAGTGCCCAGACACAGGAGGGGTGTGTGCAGAGTCCTCCCAGCAGTGCCCAGACGCAGGAGGGGTGTGTGCAGAGTCCTCCCAGCAGTGCCCAGACACAGGAGGGGTGGGTGCCTATCACTCCCAGCAGTGCCCAGACACAGGAGGGGTGGGTGCAGAGGCCCCCAGCAGTGCCCATGGAAAGAAAAAGGGTGGAGTACCCACAGATCCAATGGCCACAATTGTCAGGTGCACAAAGACCCTGCAGTACATGTAACACATGTGTGCGAGTCTGGGAGTACACACATGCATACTGCCTAAAAGGGAACATGTCCACATGAAGTCATGTCAACAGACTACATACACAAGTACAGTGATCACCAAGGATGCCACGAATGATGCAGGTGGAGACATCGCTCTGCATGCATGGCCAAAGTTGAAGGGGTCCGTCACACACCCAGCTAATGTAGACACAGCTCAGCACAACATATTGGAAACACCCTGCAGGGAAGATGTCAGGGTACACAGAGGAAGGAACACACCTTGGGACAATTTCACCATGCAGTAACTGCTTACATGAACAAAGAAACTTAGCTAACACCTTGTGATGGCACACAGATACCAGGGTCCCCCCTATGACCAGCACACTACTACATTTCCCACACACCCAACACATGATCACCACCCAAAATCATGTAGCAGCCCCACCAACAGCAATATCAGAAAAGCAGTAGTGTTCTAAGGAAAAAAAATGGCTTTATTCAGCATGATCAAAAAATGTTTGTTTGGATAAAGTTCAATATTTACAAAGCCCATAGGGCAGTCCATAAGTCACAGCTGGATGGGGGACACAGTGGGACGCGTGTCCCCTAGCTTGCTTGCACAGTTCAGACCACCCTGTCTTCCACAGGGGGGGGGCATCATGTGGGGGGGAAGGACCAGGCACCGCAGGGACAGGAGGGGCAAGGGCAGGCGTTGTGGGTGCAGGGACGGAGGACTCCACCACAGGGGGTGGGGCAGCGCCAAAGGAGGTGGTGAGGATGGCGCTGCACACGACAGCAAGGTCCCCCAGCGTCTCCCCTGCACCCGAAGGAACCACAGGCCCCAAGGAGGGGGGGGCGGAGGAATGGGTCGCAGCGCCACTGGGGGAGGGTGTGGACAGGGGGGGGCCCTCAACTACCCTGACCGGGGACTCCTTTGCCCGCTTGTGGGGTGGTGTCACTGTTGGGCTCAGGGACAGAGCGGCCATGAAGGAATCTTTGCTGGATTCGTGGCCAGGAGAGCTGAGGGGAGTGGATTTGGAGGGAGTGGATTTTGCGGAATGCGGACTCCCACTCTGGCTGCGTGACTTACGTGTGCCCCCCGACCCAGTGGGTGTGCCTACCTCACCCTGTGTGTGCGTGCCAGGAGGTGTGCGCTTGCCCTGCCCTGCTGGTGTGGTGCCTGTGTCTGGTGGGGTGCGTGCATGCTGACGTCTGGGTGTACGTGGGACAGGCATGGGAGTGGGAAGTGTGGATGGGGCAGGGGTAGGGGGTGGGACGTAGCGCTGCAGGAGACCCACTGCTGCAGTCAGTGTCGAGTCTATGGACCTCAGCAAGTTGCGTTGGTCAGACTGCGCGGCTGAAATGCCCTCCAAGTATGCCTCCATCTGGTTCAGCACTCGGCTGTGGCCATGGAGGACATTAAGCGTCGCAGTCTGACCAAACCGCAACTGCCGCAGGATGTCCACAGACTCGGCATTGGTGGCAGCAGTGGAGACAGGGGCAGGGGGTGCGGTGCCTGGCAAGAAGGAGACAAGTGGTGACCGAGCACGGCGGGAAGGGACACGAGCAAGTGGGAGGCCGGTGATCAGAATGGAGGGGGCGGGTAGTGATGGAGTGCTGGTGTCAGCTGTGGGACCAGCCTCCGCCCCCTCGGAGTGCTCAGCCTCCGACCCGTCTGCGTCATAGTCGGTGGTGGTGTGACTGGACAGGTCCTCCGCTGCACTCCCGTCGGCCTCCGTGCCACTCGATGTGCCAGACAACTCTGCACTGCTGGCACTAGTGCTCGCTCCCTCCACACGGTCCGTGCCAGTGTCTCCCTCGGTCTCCCCCGACGATGCTGTGGGCAAGGTGAAGAGACAGGAAATAATCAGACACCTGTATACATATGTCACATGAGTCAAATCCACATAGGTCACAGTGCATAGCCTGAAAAGCAACATGAGTAACATCTACAATACAAGGTACATATGTAGGCCCTGCAACACACAGTTGGTTGACCCACCATGCCACTGACCAACTATGGAGAGCATGACACAAAAGCAAATAACATGATATGGATTAGGACAGAGGAGCCAGGCACTGGGGACAATCCAGCACAGCATCTGCAGCACACAGCGTTGGCGTAAAAAGGGATGAGCAGGAACCATGTCTATTAACTGTAGGCACATGCTGCAAAGGTAATACTTAAAAACATGCCCGACATTAATGGGTCACTGCACCTTGAGTGTATGTCCAGACAAACATCACACACTGGCCAGACCTAGCAAGGAGACTCCAGGTTTAGACATGTAGGCCTTGCCCGCACCAACCACCCCCTACATGAGACAATTTTTTGAGACACAGGAAGCACTTACATCTCTTAGTCTGGAATAAAAACACATGGCCTGCAAGAAATCCTGATTGGACACAAAATACCCCTGGTGCGCCGGAACAAATACATCATCTACAAATGGCCATCATCAGATCATTTTACCAAGACACACAGGCACTGGCCCCCGTGAGTATGAACAAGGGACATTTGGTCAGCCTGTACAGTGGACACATGTAGCAGAGTTTACGTAAATACAAATGGTGCCAGGGTACAATGGCACAGAGCACAACCTATGCTCTACACACGGAGATTGTCAACATTTTTGGATTACACACATGATACCTAGGAAAAGATGCCCCAGGGGACAGTAGTGGCCACACTACTCCATGGTCCTGAATGGTAATGACTGCAACACAAGCCACCATCCCTGCACTCTGCATATCTCACACTCATGCACATCATGTCACAGGTGTTATGCTGCCCTGGGGTCCTCTCCTCGGGATGACGATGATGCTAGTTATGGGTCCACCTCCCATCCGTCCCCAGTCCGGTGTACGTATAACACCCTCGGACTTGGGAGACAGGTGGGCGAGGGAAGGAAGGGTAGGGACCGCGGGGATGGAGACCTGAAAAGAGAGAAGATGACAGATTACTCCAAGGCGGTTCTTCAGGACTCAGCTCCCACCCTGTGCCTGTGATTACTGCTCACCTGGGCTTCTGTCCTCCCTGCGAGGTATGTCCGCGCAACACCAGAACTGCTTAAGTCCCGTGTGTGGGCTAGGACAGGTGGCTACCGCGTTACTTCACGGGTAGCTGGGACGTAAAGCCCAGTGTCTCGAAGGGGTGGATTGTTATCTGGGGAAGGCGCTACCACTCAACGCCTCTCGGAGTTTGCAATGGCGGAGGAGCGCTCGGAGGGCTCTAAACTTCTTCCGTTCCTATACGGAGAAGTCCAGGGTCAAGCGATGACTGTTCCTGGCGCTACAACGTCACGCCCTCAATCCTTGGGCAGAGGAGCGCTAGGGGCCGGATCGGGTTTCTCCCGTGCCGGATACGACGGAACCTGAAGGGAAGGCGGTGCGGAAACCCGGCGCTTCAACGTCACGCCCGGAATCCTGGGGCGGAGGAGCGCGGAGGGGTTTCGCACCAGCAAGAAGAAGGTGATCTCTGGAAGTCTTGCTCGCTGCCCGGAAACTGAGCAGAGAGCCTAGCGGAGAATGTTGTTGGCGTTGCTGGCGGCGCCAGCGGAGGAGGAGTGCCACGAGGCGTAGCACACCCCGGTAGAACGAGGAAAGTTACCTGGATCTCCTAGCAAGCAGGAAACTGAGGCACCCTGGAAACGAAGACAAGCGGGAAGCCAAGATAGCGTCCGAGTCCGACGCTCAGCCTTGATGAAAGGAATCATTGGCCCCGCCTCCTGGGAGGAGCCGCGTTAAGTGTGCTTCCGGAGATCACGTGCTGCCGGCCGGCGCCTGGGATTCTGGTTGTTGGTGTTCCAGCGCCGCTATCGTGCGGGGCGGCGTTTCGAATCATGACAGCACACCCCCCTTCACACCGGCTCCACCACGACCGCCGGGGCCCCCCGGCCGGTGGGGCGAGCGGCGGTGGAAGGCCGCCACCAGGCGATCCGCATGCACAGCCGAAGCTGGTTCCCAGGAGTCCTCCTCCGGGCCATACCCCTTCCAGGCCAAGAGATACCACAGCTTGCCCCGTACCATCTTGGAGTCCAGGACACGCCGCACCACGTACTCCCAGTCCTGGTGGACCCACACCGGCGCTGGCGCCTTTCGAACTGGGCACAGCGAAGGTTTGAGCAAGGACACGTGAAACACCGGGTGGATGCGTAGATGGGGAGGCAACCGGAGCTGCACCGCCACCGGGTTCACGTGCCGCACCACCGGGTATGGACCGATGAACTTCGGGTTGAAGACGCTGGGTTTCCGGAATCGGATGTTCCTGGTGGACAACCACACACGGTCCCCTTTATGGTAGACCGGAGAGGGTCGGCGATGCTTGTTGGCTTGGGCCTTATACTTCCCTTTTGTAACCAGAAGGTGAGACCGGGCTTGTCGGAGGGCAGAGCGGATGGCACCTAGTCGACTTTGGAGCTCAGGAAGGGGCGTGCACTCACGCGGGAGTAAGAATGGAATGAAGCGAGGGTGGAACCCTGAGGCTAAGAAGAAGGGGGTGTGATGTGTAGCGGAGTGCTGTGCGTTGTTGTAGGCCACTTCCGCCACCCAGAGCAAATCCACCCATGAGTTCGCCGCCCGGTCCACATAACAGCGCAAGTATTGTTTTAGCGTCTGGTTGAGTCGCTCGGTTTGGCCATCCGTCTGCGGGTGGAAGCTTGTGGAGAGAGAAGAGCGGATGCCGAGCTGCTCACACCACACCTTCCAGAACCTGGCCGTGAACTGTGAGCCCCGGTCAGACACTATTCCTAACGGGAGTCCATGGAGCCGCACCACGTGTTTCAACAGGAGGGATGCCAACACCCCGGCCGATGGGACTTGTCTACAGGCGATGAAGTGGCCCATTTTGGTGAGGTAATCCACTACCACGATGATGGCGGTGCATCCCTGGTCTTTTGGCAGCCCCACCACGAAGTCTATCGAGATTCTTTCCCAGGGGTTCAGCGGCGTGGGGAGAGGCATCAGGAGCCCCTGCTTCCTCAGATGGTCAGTTTTTATTTGCGCACAGATCGTGCACTGCTGGACCCACTGTAGTACGTCAGGTCTGACTGAGGGCCACCAGAATTGTCTTAGCACTCTTTCCAGAGTCTTGGTTCCTCCCATGTGCCCCGCACAGGGCTGTTCGTGGCACCAGGAGAAAACGGTCTTGCGAAGCCGGGGCGTGGGTACTAGGAGTCTGGATCCGCATAGTGGAAGCCCTTGATGGAGGCGCCATTCCTTATGGCTCTTCAACCATGCGGTCCAGGCGAAGGTGCGGAGTCCTTATTTCACCTTCTGTAGGAAGGAGTCGGTCTCTACACGACCTATGACCAGGTCAGGTGAGACAAGGGATTGTTCGGGGGTGCTCCTGGGAAGGTCCTGGGTATTCAGTCGGGATAGGGCATCGGCCTTTCGATTGAGCGCTCCAGGTCGATAGGTGACCAAGAAGTGGTACTCTGCAAAGAAGAGCATCCACCTCTGTTGCCTGGGGGAGAGATGCCGGGCTGATCGTAGGAATTGAAGGTTCCGATGGTCCGTATACACCGTCACCTGATGTCGGGCCCCTATCAACCAGTGTCGCCATTCCAGAAACGCCTCTCGAATGGCAAGGAGCTCTTTCTCCGAGATGGTGTAGTTGAGCTCGGCTGGACTCAGTTTCTTGGACATGTATGCGACCGGGTGGAGCACTCCCGTGTCCGGTTGTCGTTGGGATAGGATTGCTCCGACTGCTTCGTCTGAAGCGTCCGCTTCAACCAGGAAGGGTAGGTCAGGGTTCGCATGTCGCAAGATGGGAGCGTGGGTGAAGGCACTCTTCAGCTGGTCGAACGCTCCCTGGGCTTCTACGGACCATGTAAAGGGAACCCCTTTACGCGTTAGCTTGGTGAGTGGTGTTACCAAGTGCGAGAATTGATGAATGAATCTCCTGTAGAAGTTTGCGAAACCCAGGAAGCTTTGAATGTCTTTCACGGATGTGGGCTGGGGCCACTCGGCTACCGCCTGTACCTTGCGCTCCGTCATGACCTGCCCCTCTGGTGTGAGGAGGACCCCAAGGAATTCCACCGTGGTGACATGGAACTCACACTTGGTGAGTTTGCAAAACAGCCGGTTTCTTTCCAGGGCCGCCAACACCTTCTGGACGTGACCGACGTGTTCTTCCTGATTGGATGAAAAAATCAGGATGTCGTCGATGTATACTACTACATATCGGTCCAGGAACTCCCTCAATACTTCGTTGAGGAAGTATTGGAACGCGGCCGGGGCGTTACACAGCCCAAAAGGCCTCACGAGGTATTCGTACAGGCCGAACCGCGTTTTAAAGGCGGTCTTCCATTCGTTGCCCGCACGAATCCTAACCAGGTGGTAAGCCCCCCGGAGGTCCAACCTGGTGTAGATCTTCGCCCCCTGTACTTGCTCCAATAGCACAGGAATGAGAGGCAAGGGGTATTGGTTCCTGACGGTCTAGGCGTTGAGCGAGCGGTAATCGATACAGCATCGCGTTCGCCGTTCGCCTTGGGAATAAAAAACAGGGGTGAAGCTGCGGGTGAGCTCGAGGGGCGAATGAACCCCAGTCTTAGATATTCTTCCAGGTAGCCTCGTCGGTGTTCAGTTTCCGGGCCCGTTAGGGCGTACACTCGGCTGCAGGGTAGTTCGGCTCCTGGGACCAGGTCGATGCGGCAGTCGAACTCCCGGTGGGGAGGCAGCTCCTCGGCCTTTGCTTTATCAAAGACCGCCGCATACCGAGCATAGCAATCGGGGAGAGATACCTCCTTCTCCTCCGCAGTGGCCACGATCTGGGAGGTCCTGGGGGTTTCCTCCTCCGGGGACCCCCGTAAGCGGCACTGGGCCTGACAAAAAGAGGAGTCGAAAGTGATTGAATTGGAGGACCAGTGGATGGAAGGCTCGTGTCGTCTCAGCCAAGGTAACCCAAGAATGAGCTTGCATCTAGGGGCATGGATGATGTTTAGGGCTATCCATTCGCCATGGTTCTTTCCTATGGTGATCCATAACAACGGGGTTATTTGTCGAATGGGACCGGAGTCCAGCTCCTTGCCGTCCACCGCATATACCCGAATCGATCATGGCCCGTACCGCCATAGGGTTCTTGTCTAGGGTTACCTGTACGGTGAGAAATAGGTGGTCGGGTTCTCGGGTACCGTCAGCTTCCAGGGAAGGGATGAAGTGACAGCTTGAAGACTTCCTTCCCAGATCCTTCAAGCTCGTAGGTTTCCCGACGCCGTTTCTCCCACACCGACCGTGGCTAGGCTGGTTTTAGGCCTATTGTTCTTGGGATGTACCGGGCATTCGCGCAAGAAATGGCCCTTCTTGCCGCAGTAGAGGCAGAGGCCTTGTTTCCGGCGGTGATCTCGCTCGGTCAGGGTCAGGGACGCTCTCACCGTTCCGATCTCCATGGGGTCACCTCGGGACGCCGAAGTTTCCGACTTCCGGGGTGTCTTCCGCTGCGAGGGGTGTTTGTCCCTTCGGGTATTCTCCCCTTTCCTCTCCCGGAGTCGGTATTCCAGACGTGAAGCCAGCTCTATCATGGCAGCGCAATGGACTGGTTGCGGGTCGATCTGGGCGATGACGTCCTTGAGATCCTCCGTCAACCCGCGGTAGAAAATCGCGGTCTGCTTGGACTCCGGCCAGTCGGTTTCCGCCACCAACCGACAAAAGCTGTTAACGTACCCTAAATAGTCCGAGCTGGATTGTCGCAGGTCAAGGAGATCCCGATCAGCTGAGAAGGTGTCTGCCCGGCGGTCGAAGGTCTTTTCAAACTCCTGCCGGAACGAGTCCTAGTCGTAGAGGAGGGCGTCATCTCTTCACACTAGAGGTACTGCCCACTGTGCTGCCTCTCCGGTTAGATATGAGATCAAGAACGCTACTCGGGCCTGATTGGTGACGAATAGTTTCGGTTTACAGTGAAAGTGCAGTTGTATTTGGGTTAGGAAGACCTGCAGCTTCTGTAGATCCCCTTGAAACCTTTCAGGGGGGGCCAGGGGTATTTGTGTGGGCATCTCTACCACTACCGGAGGGACAGGGACCGATTGGATTGGACCTGCGTCAAAGGGGTTACGCTGAAAGCGATCCAAGCGTGAATGTAAGGCTACGGAATCAGCTCTGGAAGCTGCTAATTCCAGCTGCACTTGGGCCAACGCGGCTAACACGTCATCCAAGGTGGCCGCCATGACCAACACCACCGAAATCAGGAGGAGGATATTTCGTGGGCCAATGATTCTGTTATGCTGCCCTGGGGTCCTCTCCTCGGGATGACGATGATGCTAGTTATGGGTCCACCTCCCATCCGTCCCCAGTCCGGTGTACGTATAACACCCTCGGACTTGGGAGACAGGTGGGCGAGGGAAGGAAGGGTAGGGACCGCGGGGATGGAGACCTGAAAAGAGAGAAGATGACAGATTACTCCAAGGCGGTTCTTCAGGACTCAGCTCCCACCCTGTGCCTGTGATTACTGCTCACCTGGGCTTCTGTCCTCCCTGCGAGGTATGTCCGCGCAACACCAGAACTGCTTAAGTCCCGTGTGTGGGCTAGGACAGGTGGCTTCCGCGTTACTTCACGGGTAGCTGGGACGTAAAGCCCAGTGTCTCGAAGGGGTGGATTGTTATCTGGGGAAGGCGCTACCACTCAACGCCTCTCGGAGTTTGCAATGGCGGAGGAGCGCTCGGAGGGCTCTAAACTTCTTCCGTTCCTATACGGAGAAGTCCAGGGTCAAGCGATGACTGTTCCTGGCGCTACTACGTCACGCCCTCAATCCTTGGGTGGAGGAGCGCTAGGGGCCGGATCGGGTTTCTCCCGTGCCGGATACGACGGAACCTGAAGGGAAGGCGGTGCGGAAACCCGGCGCTTCAACGTCACGCCCGGAATCCTGGGGCGAAGGAGCGCGGAGGGGTTTCGCACCAGCAAGAAGAAGGTGATCTCTGGAAGTCTTGCTCGCTGCCCGGAAACTGAGCAGAGAGCCTAGCGGAGAATGTTGTTGGCGTTGCTGGCGGCGCCAGCGGAGGAGGAGTGCCACGAGGCGTAGCACACCCCGGTAGAACGAGGAAAGTTAACTGGATCTCCTAGCAAGCAGGAAACGGAGGCACCCTGGAAACGAAGACAAGCGGGAAGCCAAGATAGCGTCCGAGTCCGACGCTCAGCCTCGATGAAAGGAATCATTGGCCCCGCCTCCTGGGAGGAGCCGCGTTAAGTGTGCTTCCGGAGATCACGTGCTGCCGGCCGGCGCCTGGGATTCTGGTTGTTGGTGTTCCAGCACCGCTATCGTGCGGGGCGGCGTTTCGAATCATGACAACAGGCCACAAAATAGGACATGCATGCTGTAAAGCAATACACTTTTGAGACACACTCCTATGTCTGGACTCAGCATCAGTGACAACTGACATGGACCCCACAAGTACTGAACTGGACAGGGCACAGGCAAGGTCCCAAAACCTGTTACACACCACCCCCACACATGAAGCTGCAAGCATTGGGCACATCGATAAACTGGCAGCCTAGATAACCTTGTGCAAGTGTGACTACACACAGACCAGGGTACACATGGCAAGGAGGGGAAGGGAGGAAGGACAGCACCGCTACACTTTGGGGACCAGGAACTGCACTGCACATGTAAACCCTGGCAGTGTATCCATGCAACTGTGCACTTACAAATGCTGGTGACACACAACAAACACACATGTACCTACCCCCTTCCTGCTGCTGCTTTTCCCGTAAGCGCCTGTCCATGTCAGGGAAGACGACCGCCAGCACACGCTTGTGGATGTGGGTCAGACGGCGGCGCCCATGTTTCTTTTGGCTCACAGGTGAGTCCCCCAGCAGGACCCGTGCGATCCTCCGCGTCCAGCACCGGATAGCCTGCCAGCGTTTCCTCACCTGGGCTAGCCGCCGCTTCCGACCATCCGTCTGCCTCACGGCACTGACGGCGTCCTTCCAGATCTGCTCCTTGGCACAGGCGCTTACCTGTGAGGATGAAAAAGTGAGACAACATCAATACACCTGCGACATGTCACAGAGACACACATTAGGACAATTTGGCTGGTTTTAACAGGGCATAGAATGCATCAAACTCATTACACCTGTGTCATAGGGACATTTTCCTCTGTGGAAGGCAAAATGCACTAGGTGGCATTGTAGAGTACACAGGTGGCATGAGGGGTCCGACACAATCAATCATCCAGGCTCACACTGTGCATCACAAGCGACACCAGGATTATGTGCAGCACCTCAAAGCAGTCACATGCCACAGGCCACTGAGGCGCCCTCAGCAGAGTACACAGACACACACAGCTACAGGACAATCACCTGCCATTGCCGACTGCAGCTACACACCTCACTCTGCACATGTGCCACTAGACTGGGGGGTGTCACAGGTGTGGGGCTGGCCCATCACCGCAGACACACAGCACTGCTCCCTGCTCACATCAGATGGGCAGGGTATATCCATCCCTCATGCAGCTGGGGTGCTACACTCCACATATGCACTCACCCACATGACAGGTGACTTACACACACACACCAATGTCCAGGGGACAAACACATCATTTGTACACTCTCAGCACAGGTACACTAAACAAACACACATCTGTGGGTACTGCCACCTGTCACACTGGGGGGACCCCAGATTCACATAAGGACTGTAGTAACAACATTCCCAGGAGGATTAGACAGGCAGAATGTGTAATGCCACATGCAGTGATTGTCACAGTACACACAATGCAAGTGAGGAGAGCAGACATGCACCACAGCATGCTCTGGCTGGGAGACATTAGGCATTCCCCCACCCGGGACCCACCCTACAGTACATTGCATGTGTGTTACACCTGGACACAATGGCAGAAGTCACAGTCACAAAAAAGGGGCACAGTCTTTGCTAGTGGACTCAGCACTCACCTGAACCCCTGGTCGACCATACAGCATGGGGTACTGTGGGAGGATCACATCCAGCAGGGCTTGGTTCTCCTCGTGGGTGAAAGGCTGGGCCCTCTCCACAGACCTGGACATGGTGCCAGAGGAATCACGAGCAGCAGCAGTGGTGTGGAATCAAAGGTTGTGCAGGCAAGTGCTCTCTCATGGGACCTGGCTGCCTTATATCTGCCTTGCTGCCCTGTTTCATTCACAGGAGTACAGAGTGATTGGTCACTCACATTTGCATCCTATGTTTCCTCCAATCCCTTTAAACCTACCAAAGTCAGTGTGTTTGCTTTTTTTTTTTATTGAGCATGATGTCAACTCAACAACCACTTTGCAACAAAGTAGATTCTTTCAAACCGACTTTAGCTGGGCACCTGATGAAAAAAATTCAAACTTTAAACTCGGTCTCCATGACAACCAGCATGCATGTAGGGCTTTATACTTGTCCCTCATCTGTCCCCTATGTAATTTGGACATTCACACACAGGTACGGTGAGTTCCAGGGCCCTAGGGCACCCCAAATGCATAGAAACGGCCCGTACACGTGTGTGTATGGGGCGTATCACTGTGGGTACGCATACGCGAGCAAACCCATAGTGAAACGGCCCGTACACGCGTGTGTACGGGGCGTATCACTATGGGTACGCATACGCGAGCACACCCATAGTGAAACGGCCTGTACACGCGTGTGTACGGGGCGTATCACTGTGGGTACGCATACGCGAGCAAACCCATAGTGAAACGGCCCGTACACGCGCGTGTACGGGGCGTATTACTATGGGTATGCATACGCGAGCGCACCCATAGTGAAACGGCCCATACACGCGTGTGTACGGGGTGTATCACTGTGGGTACGCATACGCGAGCAAATCCATAGTGAAACGGCCCGTACACGCGCGTGTACGGGGCGTATCACTATGGGTACGCATACGAAAGCACACCCATAGTGAAACGGCCCGTACACCCATGTGTACGGGGCGTATCACTATGGGTATGCATACGCGAGCAAACCCATAGTGAAACGGCCCGTACATGCACGTGTACGAGCCGTTTCACTATGGGTTTGCTCGCGTATGCGTACCCATAGTGATACGCCCCGTACACATGCGTGTACGCTCCGTATCACTATGGGTAGGCCTACGGCAGCACTCCCATAGTGATGGGGAACGTACACACGCCCTCAGAGCGCATGCACGGTGCATTTCACACCTGACAGTGGTGGCAGGCAGCACACAGAAAGGAATAGAGCTGACATACTTGTCCAAGGCTGGACATCAAGGCATTGTCTGTGCAGTACTACATGTGTGGGGCACAGGTGTGTCAGGCTGTAATGTGGCACATTACTCCTGAGTTGTGAAGGCAATAGATGTATGATGAGATGTGTACAGATGTCATGTGTGATGGTGGACTATGTGCCAGACATCCCCTTCACTCCTTTGACATGTGTGCATGTAGTACAGAACACTTATGAAAAGTGTCACTGCCATGGCACAGTCAACAACACACGCAACTGTCCCCTGATGCCAGCTACAGGGGTTTTCACACCTGACATGTGACTACCCACGTTGCACGATGTGACTATGTCATGTATGTGTCGTGTGTTCCCATTAGCTTGCTGTAGGTGTTTGGTCAAATGCATCTGCAGTTGCTGCAACCAACATGTGTCTGTGTGTAGATGGCCATGGCACAGTGTTACGCATACCAGGCCACATGTGGAATCCGACGTAAGGTGTGTATGTATGCATCGACACGGAGTTTCAAAGCAAGGACATATCTGCATACTCTCAATGTATGTGTGATCATTCTAGACATGTAATCCTTCATGGCAAGGTGTGTGGTCTGTCCTTTTTCTATTACATGTGACCTGTGCCTCTAGTGTTCCGCAACCTGTCTGTACAATTAACATCCTTCCTCTGCACATATTTGGTTGTCTGTAACTCCTGTAATGTGTCTGCCTGCTCACTTACACTGGCCCACAGCTAGTTTCATGGCATGGCATAATGAGGTTGAGAATCAACGTTTGGAGCTGTCTCTTGGTAGGAGTGTCACATGGCTGGCATACGTGTCCAGGGCATATTGCACAGACCTGACACTGTATGTAGCATATGTGTATTGCCTGTTGACCATGTGCTCAGTACATTTACATTGGTGGTGTACTGTACTCACTCTTCGTTGTCCCTTCTAATTCACTGCAGGGCTCCGCCTCTCCCTCGAGCAATTCCGGACTTGGCTGACATGCGGGAAAATGACGGTATACGCCGCTACCGCTTCCCCCAACGTTTGATTGTGGACTTGACGACACGGCTGGCAGCACACCTCCAACCGCTACACAGGTATCCTGGTGCACTGACACCCAAGATGAAGGTGATGGCAGCCCTACATTTCTTGGCCACGGGTACCTTTCAACATACCATTGCCCATGTGGGTGGGATGTCCCAAACCATGTTAAGCCGTGTTCTGCATGATTTTTTAGAGGCCATGTTGGAGCACCTTGATGAGTTCATTAAATTCCCAACTCCTGAGCAGTTGACAGCTGTCAAGCGTGAGTTCTATGCCCTGGGAGGGATGCCCCATGTCATTGGGTCCATAGATGGAACACATGTGGCTTTGGTACCACCACAGGCACAGGAGATAGCCTTCCGTAACCGCAAGCATTACCACTCCATTAATGCCCTTGCGGTGTGTCTTGCCAACATGGTGATTTCACATGTCTGTGCTCGTTTCCCAGGATCAGCACACGATGCGTACATCATGAGGCGTAGCAGGGTGCCTGAAATGATGCTACAGCTGCGCAACGAAGGGGCATGTATTGTTGGTGGGTATACTCTGCCAGTCCTGTATTTAATGTCATCTTCCTGTCTTACTGCTTCTCCTGACCCACTCTTGTCCATGATGTTTCCATGTAGGGGACGCTGACTATCCCAACATGCCATGGCTGATCACGCCTCTCCGCAACCCCCGCACGGCTGCCAATCACCGCTACAACAACGCCCATGGGCGGACCAGGCGAGTGATAGAGAGGACGTTTGGCCTCCTGAAGAGCCGATTCCGTTGCCTCCACAAGACCAGTGGCGCACTCCCATATGCACCGGTGAAGGTCTGCAAGATATTCCTCGTGTGCTGCATGCTGCACAACATGGCAGTGGAGAAAGCTGTGCCACTCATCCTGGATCCAGATGAGCAGGACCATCCACCCGTGGAGGATGAAGGGCTTGGGCATGAGGCAAGTGATGTGGAGGAGGAGGAGGCGGTAGAGGACATGCGGAGTCGGCTCATACGCGACTTCTTTGCTTAGTGGTGAGTTCCAGTGTCTGAGTGTGCACGCATTTGGCTGTGTGTGGCATGTGTTGCAATGTGTGTGTCCATCTGCATGTCTTCCAAGTGAGTCAGAGGTGTGTTTGGATGTGTCACTCGAGTGATGGTGCAATAGAAGAATGTTTTTCCTGAGTCATCATTGTCACCTCGCATGTTGACAACCTAATACGTGTCGAGTACATGCACATGCATGCGGATGTGCTTCTTTTGGCTGACTTCTGGTGTGTCTCCCATCCACAGGTACTTGCGCATGCTGTCTGCTGGTGACATTGTTGTGCTCCTGCTATTCCTCATGAACACAGCAACATGTGCTGAATCAGCGTTACATGCACGGACACGTTCGAAAATCTCCTTCGGGTAAGGGATGCAGCACGGCTTTTTGGGAGTGGTATTTGTTTTGAATGTGTGTGCACTGCTCCTGTTCATGTTTGGATACTTCACATACATGTAGATTCACCATGGGGCACATGACCTGGAGCAGAATTCACCTGAATTGATGGTCAGACTTGGTGACAGTCATCTGTAATGGGATTGTGATGGAGCCATCAATGTGTGTAACACTGGCCTCCGAAACATACGGGTTGCACCGGGTTGACATGGTGTGTGAATTCCCCATTAGGGGCTCAATGGTGTATAGCAGGCTCTCCGTGAGCAGCAGGGGGTGTTTAGCTGTAATCCGTCACTTGTGTGCCAGTGCCATGGATTTCCAGCATCTGTGGTGGTAAGGGGGGTGCCAGTGTTGGTCCCACGTGTTCATCCACATGACCTGTGTATGTGTTGACAGAGTTGCATTAGCATTCCGACACACATGAGTAATAAAGGTGTCCCTCTGCCTCCAAGGTGCCTCATCTCTGTCAACGGTGGTCTGTTGCCACTGTGCATGCGGCATGTCTGGCATTGTTCTCAGAGATGGTGCATATGAGTCTATGTGTAGAGTAGCAAGATGCAAGCTGTTTGTCAGGGATTAGATTCTGTATTGTGCATGATGTCCATGGCTGTGTAGGTTTTGTGGCATGTCATTCTCCACGACGGCCACTGTGCCGCATGTGAATCCATTGTGTGTGTGTGTGCCATGTTGTACCAGACATTCCTTCCTTGACATAAACCTTTTGCATGGTTCCTTCCTGAGATCCTTGTCTTTGTGTGCTACTTGTGGCATTGTTTCCTTGATATGGCGCATGCTGCTGCAGGCCCTGCTGCAAGGGCACCCAGTGTCCACGCAAACGAGCTGGTGTTCATCATGGATTGCTTGCTGACATGTGCTATGCTGATCAGCAGCATCTGTGCCTCATGCGGCAGCACACTCAGCATTATGCACAAGATCCCCAGTTCCATTCACCTCAAGGCAAGAGGGAGACCATCCCCCAGGTCAACTATGACATCCGTGTCTACTCCTACCCTGCACTCTACGGACATGTGCGTTAGAAATCCCATGATACTTGTCCACATCCAGGGTGCATCTGCACAGCTCTGCTACTACATCCGGCGACCAGGCCACATTAACGTCCAACAGAGATGGGGGAGTGGATCACTGCCAGGTGCAGGATGACCTTCTCAATCCACACACACACTCAGGATGCAGCCCACACCCACACCACAACCTTGTGGCACTGTGATCCAACACCCAATTGTGCCATCTCCATGCATCCAACCTTGGCTGGCCCACCATTCTCCATATCCACCTGACTCAAGCATGCAGGACATGGTCCTGCCACGTGTCTACACATACCTGGGACTCCCACCCCAGGACACTCCACATGATCCCTGACCTCTGCGCATGACTGTTGCTCTTCTAAATAGGTCTGTGGGCACAGTTGTGTGGGCACCCCCTCAGCTGGTTGGGCCCATCACGGGTGAGTATGGTGCTCCATGTCTGTCTTGGATGGTACGTTGTGACCCATGTGTGTCCTGTGCCAGACTCAGACCCCAAGGTAATGGATGTTTGGAGTTAATTCAGTAATCAGGCATGGTTTGACTTAACAACACAGACATGTAGTGGAATAATGCTAAATGACGGCATCATCTTGTGATTGTGAGGAATTTTATTAGTGCTGGGGTACGTGTTGGGGCGGTGACAAGAGGTGCTTGGCGGGAGTGTAGAATCCAAAGTTCACAGGGGGAGTTGGTGTCCTTGCCTTTGACAGTCACCAGAGTCTGTGCCACAGTCTTTGTCAACATTGGTTAGACAGTGACCAGCAAGGCCATGTGGCAGAGAATGTCCTTTGCTGCTGTGCTGCTGTTGGGCCAGAGGCTCAGGTGCCAGGCCAGGTGAGCTCGGAGATGGTGATGTTCCCCTGACTAGCACGGTCTTTTTCGTGGATGACCCACCTTCCTGCGAGTACCCTCAGACGCCTGCCTTGACGGTGCAAGGGACGCTCCATCAGATGTATCCTCCTCCTCCTCCCTCCCTGGGTCTGGTGCTGCTCTACACCTGGTGGCACAGGGAGGGTTTGCCAGGCTTTGGGCGATCTGAGGGAGGGATTGGCTCACGTCCCTGTGCACCGCCAAGAGCTCTGCAAGTCTTGCCTCCATCCTGGCATGATGCTCAACCTGCAGGGCCTTCATCTCATTGAGGGTCTCCACTACCTGGGCGATGCCTCTGGAGTCACGCCGGTATGCGTCCAGGATGGTTCTGACGTGTGCTATAGCCGGGTCCTGAGCCAACTGTTCAGGTTTGCGCCTCCGCCGTCCTCCACTCCCACCACCCCTGCCCACTTGTCTGGCCTGCCGTTGTGGGCACATCGGGTCTCCGGGACCCCTGAGGGATGGCATTTGCGGTGTTGCCTGCCTCCTCCTTGGTGCCCGGAGAACCTTGTCCCTCCTGGACAGAATGGCTGCGTTGTTGTGTGCGGGCAGGGCTCCTGGGTGTCTCCTGGGATGTGGCAGGAATGGGGGTGGTGGTTGGCACAGTTGTACCTGACGCAGGTGCTGTAGGTGGTTGGACACCAGAGGGGCCAGGTTGGTCTGGGTCATCCACGGAGTGGTGAGAGTCGTCGCTGCTGGTGGGGTCCTCTTCACGCAGAGCCTGGTCCTGTGAGTCTTCCCCCCCAGTGTTGGGGGGAGATCGATGACGTTGACCTGTGTGTGAGAGAGACAGTGTTAATTGTGTTACATGCGACATCCATGTTTCATTCATATTTGATTTGGCACAGTTCCTCTGGGTGGTTGGATTTGGCTAGCATTCCTCACACAGTGCACTTGTGCATGGGTATGTCCCTTAGCCACAGCTTTCGACACTTTACCTATGTGTGACACAGTCTTAGTTGATGCATCTTTTGTGAACGCAGTCAGCAGTGTGGTGAGCGGGCGTAGCAAGCCATGCAGAGCCGCCTTACGTGTTGCACTGTACATGGCCAAATGGTGTTTATTCCATGCTATTTGAGAATGCAGGTAGGTAACTTAACAATTTGTGACAGGGTTCTGACGAACACAGTGGGTAGGTATACTGGGTGTAAGGTTCTGTTTGTGCCTGCAGCACGGAGGTACTCGTGCACAGATTGACACATGGCCTAGTGTTTATCAAAGGTTGAAGGGGGGGTTAAGGCACTGCCAAACCTTGTCTACATGCACACAGTCCACCTGCTGACGAGAGGACATGGCCACACCACCCAAGGGTGATTTGATCTCCATCTATCTCCCTTTCTCCCTCCCTCTGTCAGCCTCCTCCCTCTGTCCGTCTCCCTTTCTCCCTCCCTCTGTCTGCCTCCTCCCTCTGTCCGTCTCCCTCTGTCTCCCTTTCTCCCTCCCTCTGTCAGCCTCCTCCCTCTGTCCGTCTCCCTTTCTCCCTCCCTCTGTCAGCCTCCTCCCTCTGTCCGTCTCCCTTTGTCTCCCTTTCTCCCTCCCTCTGTCAGCCTCCTCCCACTGTCCGTCTCCCTCTATCTCCCTTTCTCCCTCCCTCTGTCAGCCTCCTCCCACTGTCCGTCTCCCTCTATCTCCCTTTCTCCCTCCCTCTGTCAGCCTCCTCCCACTGTCCGTCTCCCTCTGTCTCCCTTTCTCCCTCCCTCTGTCAGCCTCCTCCCACTGTCCGTCTCCCTCTATCTCCCTTTCTCCCTCCCTCTGTCAGCCTCCTCCCACTGTCCGTCTCCCTCTATCTCCCTTTCTCCCACCCTCTGTCAGCCTCCTCCCACTGTCCGTCTCCCTCTGTCTCCCTTTCTCCCTCCCTCTGTCAGCCTCCTCCCACTGTCCGTCTCCCTCTATCTCCCTTTCTCCCTCCCTCTGTCAGCCTCCTCCCACTGTCCGTCTCCTTCTATCTCCCTTTCTCCCTCCCTCTGTCAGCCTCCTCCCACTGTCCGTCTCCCTCTGTCTCCCTTTCTCCCTCCCTCTGTCAGCCTCCTCCCACTGTCCGTCTCACTCTATCTCCCTTTCTCCCTCCCTCTGTCAGCCTCCTCCCACTGTCCGTCTCCTTCTATCTCCCTTTCTCCCTCCCTCTGTCAGCCTCCTCCCACTGTCTGTCTCCCTCTGTCTCCCTTTCTCCCTCCCTCTGTCAGCCTCCTCCCACTGTCCGTCTCCCTCTATCTCCCTTTCTCCCTCCCTCTGTCAGCCTCCTCCCACTGTCCGTCTCCCTCTATCTCCCTTTCTCCCTCCCTCTGTCAGCCTCCTCCCACTGTCCGTCTCCCTCTGTCTCCCTTTCTCCCTCCCTCTGTCAGCCTCCTCCCTCTGTCCGTCTCCCTTTCTCCCTCCCTCTGTCAGCCTCCTCCCTCTGTCCGTCTCCCTCTATCTCCCTTTCTCCCTCCCTCTGTCAACCTCCTCCCAATGTCCATCTCCCTCTGTCTCCCTTTCTCCCTCCCTCTATCAGCCTCCTCCCTCTGTCCGTCTCCCTTTCTCCCTCCCTCTGTCAGCCTCCTCCCTCTGTCCATCTCCCTTTCTCCCTCCCTCTATCAGCCTCCTCCCTCTGTCAGCCTCCTCCCTCTGTCTGTCTCGCTTTCCCCCTCTGTCAGCCTCCTCCCTCTGTCCGTCTCCCTTTCTCCCTCCCTCTGTCAGCCTCCTCCCTCCCTCTGTCTGTCTCCCTGTGTCCACCTCTGTCTCTGTCCCTCTCTCTGCCCCTCTCCCTCCCTCTGTGTGTCACCCTCTGTCACCTCAGCCCAGCTTCCTGGGCACACACAGTTTGCAGGTCTTGCAAAGGCCATTGGCTTGGTCATGTGGGTTTGTTTCTTCTCTGCGGGCACCCATTGGGCGTAGTGTCTGAGTCTGCGCTGCTGCTGTGGCGGTGTGTGCTGACACTCTTTCAGTGTGCTGCGTCTTCATTGGCTGCTGTTATGTGCAAATTGTGCCTTCATACCCATGTCGTCCTGCAACGCGGCCACCATTAGCTGGCAAAACAGTACTGTGTGGGGACACACTGTTGGTATGGCTGTGCCCTAAGCCATATGGGCTGAGGGCATTGTTGTGTGCTTCAGAGTTGCTCTATGTTGGTTTTGAGGCCCACCCTCCCGGCATCAGGGACATCCTGTCTTGTGTTGGTGTTTTGTGTGGCCTGTGACTTGGCATGGCCTTGCTTGGGGCATGGGGCATGGAGGCGCTAGTGGCATGTGTGTGTTTTTGGAGTATGGTTGTGTCCGGTGCTGGCTTTGGGGGGGTTGCGTGCATGATTGGTATTTGGGTTGTATATGGTGTTCCCCCCATGTGAGGTGAGTTGTTTGTGTACTCACCAGGCTCTCGGACTCCTTCTAGTCCGTCTACTATCAACGGCGGCAGCATGGCCATCACCTTCTCCTCCCAGGGATGGTAGTGTACCGGTCTGCGGGGCGGCCCTCCTCCAGTGATGTTGGCCTGGTTGTGGTCGTCCGTCATTTTGCGGCGGACCGTCCTCCGCAGATCGTACCACCTGGCTTGGCACTCATGCCTGGTCCTTCTGGTGGCCCCAACAGCATTCACGGAATTGACTATCCTCTCCCACATGGCAGTTTTTTCTGATATGCTGGTCCGTCTGACCAATGTTCCAAAGAGCTGTGGCTCGACTCTGATGATTTCGTTGACAAGGGACTCCAGCTCGTCCTTTGTGAACTTTGGATTCTTGTTGGTGGGCATGGTGTGGGGTGTGGGTGTGGATGGTTGTGGGTGTGGGGGTGTGGATGGGTGTGGATGGTTGTGGGTGTGCAGGTGTGTGTGTGTGAATGTGATGAGGGTGTGTTTGTGATGGTGGTTGTGTGAAGGAGTGCAAGTGTAAGGTGTATTGATGGTTGAAGTATGGTGTAGTGCGTTGTCTCTGGGGTCTGGCAGCAGTGGATCTGTTGCAAAGGATCATGGTTTGTGTGTGTTGGGCCTTTTTATTGGTCCATTTGTGGGTGTGGCTGTGTTTGAACTTTGGGTGGGTGTGTTATAAGGAGTGGTAGTGGTTTGGGCCTCTGTTTCTCTGTTTGGCAGTTGCAGGTCAGTGTATAGGATGTATTTGGCCTTGTTGGATATGTTTTGTGGTGTTGTGTGCCTCGGATTGACTGACTAACTAAAGGACAGGTTTAAACTGTGATTGCCAAGAAGCTATGTATCTATCATGTGACATGTCTTTTTTTTTTATTCCCCTCATCAAACGTTCTTATGATGTTGATTTAATTGCTTTTTAAAAATTTTATATTGTGTATATATGCTCTTTTATGGTGTTTTTAACATCCGAATAGAGAACTTTTGATTGATTGATTGACTGTCCTTGTGTTTTTTTGGTTAGTTCTGGTTCAGTAGGAGTGTTTTTTGCCTCTGTACGGTGCGTACATCGGCCATGTTGTTGTACAGTGCAGTCCTTTGCTATGGCTTAGTACGACTCGTACATGCCCGATGTTGGGTGAGGGTGCTGGTGTGTGGCCTGGGGTAGGGTGCGTACGAACACGGGCAGGGTGTTGGTCCGCACCGTCCATAGGTGGTGGTGTTTCGCACGGTACATACAAGGGGGGCTGGGTGTAGGGTCCGTACATACACGGGTGGGGTGGGGGTATGGTCCGTACATACACTGGTGGGGTGGGGGTACGGTCCGTACATACACTGGTGGGGTGGGGGTACGGTCCGTACATACACTGGTGGGGTGGGGGTACGCTCCATTCATACACGGGTGGGGGTACGGTCCGTACATACACGGGTGGGGAGTTGGTACGCTGCATGCATACACAGGTGGGGGTACGGTCCGTACATACACGGGTGGGGTGGGGGTACGGTCCGTACATACACGGGTGGGGAGTTGGTACGCTGCATGCATACATGGGTGGCGGTACGGTCCGTACAAACACGGGTGGGGTGGGGTGGGGGTACGGTCCGTACATACACGGGTGGGGAGTTGGTACGCTGCATGCATACACGGGTGGGGGTACGGTCCGTACATACACTGGTAGGGTGGGGGTACGGTCCGTACATACACTGGTGGGTAGTTGGTACGCTGCATGCATACACAGGTGGGGGTACGGTCCGTACATACACGGGTGGGGGTACAGTCCGTACATACACTGGTGGGGTGGGGGTATGGTCCGTACATACACTGGTGGGGTGTTGGTACGCTCCATTCATACACGGGTGGGGGTACGGTCCGTACATACACTGGTGGGGTGGGGGTACGGTCCGTACATACACTGGTGGGGTGTTGGTACGCTCCATTCATACACGGGTGGGGGTACGGTCCGTACATACACTGGTGGGGTGTGGGTACGGTCCATACATACATGGGTGGGGTGTTGGTACGCTCCATGCATACATGGGTAGGGGTACGCTCCATGCAGACACTGGTGGGGGTTCGGCGCATACATCCGCAGCCGGGGGGCATTTTGCGCGTACATGCGGGGTCTGTGGTGGGGTGTTCGGCGCGTCTGCGGGCACGTGTCTCCATGGTTGCTATGGGAGTTCGGTCCGTACGGTGTTTTTTCCATACAGTTGTGAAATCGAAAGGACGGGAGTGATCGTACTTGCGCGGTCGGACTTCATTTTTCCGACTCGTACGGTAAATTGTCCGGGGATGTGTCGGACACAATTTCCGACCCGAGGACGTGTGGGGAACTTTTCCGGATGTGATTCGTATGGAGTTTTTCCCATGCGAATCGTACTTGGCAGTTTGTACGCTTCTTGTACGATTCGGACGGAAAAAAGTCCAGATTCAATTTGGACGGGGGAAATTTTTCCAGGATCCGAATCGGCACCTTTGTGTCTAGGTTTGTGACAGGATTGAGGCCTGAAATTAGCATGATGATTCAGAAGAATTTGCTTTGTTGGCAGAATAAGATGGATGAGATTTTAAGATATGCTAAGTACTGTAATGATGAAATAGACATGAGACAGAAGAAATTGAAAGAGAAGCTGATGGTGGCTCAAATGAAGGCTGCTCAGAGGGGTGGTCAAAGTCAGCCTTTATGTAGGGAATGTTCCCCCCATGCAGGGAGTGTATCATCAAGGTGCTTCTGCAATGCAAGGTGGAGGTGGATTTCAGCCACAAGGTAGAGGTGTTGGCGTTCCAATTGACCCGAGCACTGGGATAGATGTAGCTACTTTAAAGAAGCCTCATCCCTGCCATTCTTGTAAAACATTGCAGTATTGGAAGTGAGAATGTCGTCTTAATCCTGCAAATCAAAGTCAATATCCCATGGTTTACACAGTCTCAGAATAATAACCCTTTGCAGTTGCAAAATGTGCCGAGACTAAGGTTTCAAAATTTCAATGTGCCGCAAGCCCCAGTGATGCAAGCTCCCCAACCCCTGATGTCACAGCAAACTGCTAATGGTCCTAGATTCACTTCAAATCAGGTTCCAAATACGAACCAGAGTTCTTTTCAGAAGAACAGTTCTTTTCACCAGTGTTCCATGTTTGATTCAGTTGATAATTATGGCTCCGATCAGTCCACCTGACGGTACCTGGGAGTGGGGGAAGATTGTTTGCTTCGTGCAGTCTTGCAGATAGACCAGAAAGGTCCATTCATAGATAGTAAAGTAAATGGCCACCCCATATTATTTTAGGTTGATACTGGTGCTACCCGTTCTACTGTGAGAACAGTGGAAGTTTCAAACCTACCCCTCTTGGGATAAAGAATCTAAGTTGTAGACGTTGCAAATCAACAAATGACCAATCCTGTAACTGAGGCTGTGCCTGTCAAAATAGGGAATTTTGAGCATAATCACCAATTTTTGGTATGTGATTTGAGTCCTGTCAGTTTGTTGGGACACTATTTGTTGTACAAGCTGAATTGCAATATTTACTGCACACCAAGAGGTGTGGAGTTTCAAACTCATGATGAAGACATTGCCTTTAAATTGGTTAATCAAATTCCAGCAATTGAACTGTTCCCTATGATGACAAGTGAAGAGTTACAGCAGTACAAAAAATGATGGATGGAATGCTAAATATCAAACATTGACCCCAGTCACAGGTCTGGGTTAAATCCATTGTGGTTTTGCTCACCATGCCCCCCCAGTTTGGACCCGGCCATATGCAGCTCAGTCTTGGACCAGCTCCCCATGGGAACAGTCCAGGCCGAACTGCCAGGCCAGGTCCTCCCTGGACCAGAAAACAAGCATCCTGGGACCAGTTTCGAGATATCACCATTCATCAGTCAGGCTAGCTTGCATGCAGTGGCATATCGGGCACAAGACCCACTTCTGGGTATACCCTTCCTACCAAAGTGAAGAGTTACCCCTGGATCTCAGAGATACAGTGAAGTCAGAAGTGTGTGATTTTTCAGAGACGGCTATTTGATTCATCAAAGGAGCTGAGCCTGTCCATATACAGATAAAGTGAAATACTGAATACCTAAGAACCCCACTTCATAATCTGACACCTTGAAACGGTTGCTGGAAAAACTCCAGTAATCGAGGCAATGATCTAACAAGGTATTCTGAAGGAGATTATGAAGAGTCCATCTAGCTCACCCATTATGGGCTTATAGAAGCCTAGAAGAAAGTACGGCATAGTGCACGCCCTCTGAAAGTTAAACAATATTGTGGTTCCTTGTTATTCCATGGTACCGAATCCTGATGTGATTTTGTTTCAGGTTCCCTGTGAGGCTGAATGGTTGTCTGTCATTGATTTGTGTCAAGCCTTTTTCTCCATACCCTTGCATGATGACAGTCAGGTCTTGTTTGCGTTTCGGTTCGGCTGTCGTGTTTTGGCATCATGCCAAGACCCACAATGGTATACGGAGAGCCCATCTTTTTTCCATCAGATCCTTAAAAAGAATCTGGAGCCCTTTGTTAAGCTCTGTAAATCAGTCCTGGTGCAGTATATTGATGACCTGCTATGTGTGTCAAACACTCAGGAAACTTGCAATATGGATACTATCGCCCTGTTGAACCACTTGGCTCAGACTGTGAATAAGGTGTCCCCCAATAAACTGTTTGAAAGAAGTGCTGTATCTCACATATCACATTGAAAAAGGAGTCAGGAAGGTGTCACAGGAAAGAATCTTGGCAATTCTGCAAATGCAGTCGGCAACAACCAAGAATGAAGTCAGGATGTTCTCTGGAATGGTGGGCTACTGTTGCCAGAGGATACCCAACTTTTCCCTAGTGGCCAAGTCTTTACGGAGGCTGACACACAAGAATGTGTCGGATCAGGTACCCTTCAATAATGGTTGCTTGGTTGCCTTTCTAAAGTTGAGAGAATGCCTCTCCATGCCCCAGCACTGGAAATGCCTGACTACAACAAAGCTTTTCTGCTTTTCTGCAGTGAGATGAATTGCTGCTCTCTCTCAGTGCTAACACAGATTCATGGAGGTGCATGGAGGTAGATTTGTTGCTTACATTTCTGCCACCCTTGATCCAGTAGCTACAGCATTACCCAGATGTCTCCGCTGTAGGTGTTAGCATTGAAAGGTGTGAGGGAATTGTTATGGGTCATCCTTTGACTGTGCATGTTCCCCACTCTGTTGAAATATTGTTAACCAGAGCTAGGACTCAGCACTCGACCAATAGCCACCTTACCCGGTATGAGCAAGTCATATTTGCAGCTGAAAATGTTATGTTGAAACACTGTGCTCTTCTAAATCCTGCTGCCTTGTTGCCCCTCCAAGAGAGTGACAGTGATAATTGTGAAGTGGAGCATGGCTGTCTCAATGTTACTGAACTGTGCATCAAGCCAAGACCAGACATACAAGATGAACCACTCACTGAATCTGATTTTACTTTGTTTGTGGATGGTTCATGCTTTTGAGACCATGGAGGGAATTTGAGAGTTGCCTATGCAGTCTGTACAGTCTAAGGAGTAGTTGGAGCTTTATGGTTTCAGAGAGTATTTTATGCACAAGTGGCTGAATTAATTGCTCTTACAAGAGCATGCTGTGTCACTGAACAGCAAAGAGAGACCATTCTCACTGTCAGTTCGTATGGCTTTGGTGTTGTTCAAGACTTTGGACAGTTATGGTCCCGGAGGGGGGTATGACCTCTTCAGGGTCCCCATTCAAAACAGAAAACAAATAAGAACGCTTCTTGAGGCCTTGAAACTGCCTGCTCAAGTTGTGGTCATCAAGTGTGCTGCTCATTGTATAGGAGATGACTATGTGTCTGTTGCCAACAGATATGCTGATGAGGTCACAAAGTAAGGTACTGATAATGCTTGCACCTTTAATGGTGAATACACCAACTAAGGGACGGATGGGAACAATTACAACATCCTGTTAACGACAGCTGATACATGGGAAGAAGTAAAAAGGCTTCAGAAAGAAGTGTCAGAGGCAGAACAGCAGAGCTGGGTTAGGAAAGATGAGGTTGAGATTTGGGTTTCAGGAGATGATAGACCTGTGTTGCCAAATAATCTTTTGCCCCCAGTGGCTAGGCATTATTGTGGCCCAACTCTTGTAGGGAGGGATGCCATGGTCAGGTTGTTTTGGCAGACTTGGTTTAATCTCAGATTCAGATTTATGAATGAAGCATTGTGTCAAAGATGTGTTGTGTATCAACAGAACAATATAGGGAAAAGGACTGCAGTGACTTTGAGCCACATAGGAAGATCAGTTGGACCCTTCAACAGGGTGCAGTTGGATTTCAATGATATGTCCTAGTGACTGTGTATATTATTTTCATGCTGGGTTGAGGCATACCTGACTAGGAGGAATGGCAGTCTCACTATAGCCAAGTTGCTTTTGAGGGAGTTCATTCCTGGGTTTGGCAGCCCGACTTCTCTGGATTCACGATTCTACCGGTACATAAAAGAATCCTTCAACATCTGAGAGCTATAAAAAAAACATGATCAGGGTTACCCGTTAGCGAGACATTTGAGGCAAGCCGCAATGGTGAGGTGAAGGGATTAACCTACTGTGTATTGGATGTGACGCCAGCAAATATGCAATGAAGCGATAGAGAAAAGATATATTATAGAATTAAATATGAAGACACCATGGGGTCTTAACATGGAAGAAGATCTATAAACTCACCTGTGAGGGCAATGAATCTATTTCAGGAGTCAGAGTGAGGTTAGGAGCCTCCACCCAGTTTTATGCAAAAGTATTTTTTTTAATTAGTTTTTTAAGAGATGTTAGGTAATAGTGATTAGTATCAACACTGAAATGAATTATAAATAGATTGATAACAATGCACTGTAGATGAGGGATAATAGGGAATTACAGCAGAGTCTTTGCTTGGGGAATTGATTTGCATGAGGCTCTCTCAAACCCAACTAGTATTGCCTACTTGGGCTTGATGATGGGGTGGGGAAACAGAAAATGGGATCGAGAGAAAGTGGAGTGTGATTTTTGAACCTAAAATATCTATAGAATTTAGTTGGATGAACTGGGTTCTAGATAACTGTATTATCTAGTTGTAACTTATGTCACCTGTTACATATAGGCAGTACCTATACTGAAAACGTTTTAATGACTTGTGCATATTGATGAGTTTTACACTTAGGATATTGTATATTTATATATTGTTTTGTTACAATATATATATATATATTTTGCTTGAGCTTATAAATTCTATATGTTAGAAGGTAACTAGATGCATTTATTGAAGTATTCATTTTATGATTATGGATAAGTATGTTCTGTGATTTTAACTCCATTTTATAATATTAATGCGAAAGGGATCACATGCAAAAATGAGAGAGTACTCCAAGATGTGGTAGGCTGTTGCCAATAGTAGTATAGTCTGTTCAGGATATCTTTGGTATTACGTCAAACAGCATGTGTATGTAAATGAGCAAGAATGTCTGCATCTCACCATCAGTGAGCAAGGCTGAGTGTCAGCCAAAATGTGTTTGATGTGGTGGGAATAATAAATTATACAAAATCTCACCCGTTGTTTTGTTGCCGTCCTTGTTATATATATCACAGCTGCTTTGCTCCTTCTGTCTCCCCTCGCCCTTGGCAGAGGATCGCTGCAGCCAGTAGAGTGCGCCGGGCATTTTCTCCATAAAGCAATTCAATAAAGCAATCACTCAGAGTTGTATTCCTCCTCAGCAGATGGTTTATTCACTAACGCATTTCGCTTACACAGCGCACTCGCAAGACGTACAACGTAGTGTTTTTTTTTTTTAAAAGGACGCGAGAGGAGCAGGAAGGAGAGCGGCAAGGCAGGGGAGGCGGCAGAAACACAGGTAAGTGCCTTCTTTTTCTTATTTTTAAAGTATTTGGAAGGGGGCGGGAGCGGCTAACTCCGCTCAGCCACGGGGCGGAGTTTTGCCTATCTCCGCGTTCTCCACGGAGTGCGGAGTAATCAAATCTCCGCAAACTCCGCTGTTAGAGCGGAGTTACCCACTCAGGGTTATCTAAAATACTATAAAATGTGTGCATATAGGTGTTTAACACCTCTTAAAAAAGGTGTGATTGTCGCTGTTAACGAAGGCATCACGATTCTTGGCGTCATCACGAAAACGGTAACTAGGGTTCAAACATAGTATTTAAAAAAGTTAATACAAATATATGTATACAAACATGTTCTTTAAGGTAGAAACAAGTATATTGTAATAGTTAGAAAGCTATTTTTAAGTTATACTTTTTTTATGTGGTGGTGGTCGTTGAATATTTGCATTTGTTTTGCGATTTAGTAACGTGATCGCAGTCATCGAGATGTCACCGCGAATTAAAAAAATTCTCCCAAAAATCAGTTAACATGAAAACGAACAACATTTTGGGCTCTTGGATAGCTCTGACAAGAGCCTTTGTGATGAGAATGTGTATAAGACAGGTACATATAAGACTGTATGCAAATTTCCAGGTTTCCTAGAAACACCCTGTTCCCTTCGTCTGTAAAGTGAACTCCATCACCTCTATATAGTCCATATGTGGATCATACAATGTAATATGTATAAGTATTTGTTAAACACTTTACCAAAAACACGTTTATCGCAGTTACCAACGTCATCGCGACTTCCGGCATTGCCGCGATCACGCAGAACACCAAGTAAAAGGCTTTTAATTGATAAAAATCTTCCAAAAGTGTATTGTAATAGTTAGAATGCATTTTTTAAGTTATAATTTTTTTATGTGGTGGTGGTCATTAAGTATTTGCATTTGTTTTGCGATTTAGCAAAGTGATCCCGATCATCGCGTTGTCACCGCAAATTTCAAAAATTCCCCAAAAATCAGTTAACATGAAAACAAACAACATTTTGGGCTCTTGGATGGATCTTGCATTAGCCTTTGTGTTGAGAATGTGTATAAGACAGGTGCATATCAATCAATCAATCAATCAATCAATCAATCAATCAAAGGCTTTAAAATTGCGCTACTCACCTGTGAGGGTGTCAAGGCTCTGGAAGGGGGGTGCAGCTCCGGGTCAGCCCAAAAGTCAGGTATTGAGGCTCTTCCTGAAGATGTGCAGGGTAGGGGAGTGTCGGATGTTGACTGGGAGCTCGTTCCAGGCCTTGGCTGTGACGTAGGAGAAGGCTCTTCTACCTGCTCTGTTTCTCAGGATACGTGGGGTCTCTGCTAGGGCGAGGTTGGCTGAGCGGAGGTTCCTTTTGGGTAAGAAGAAAGAAATTCCTTTGTTGAAGTATTTAGGTCCGATGTTGTGGAGGGATTTGTAGGCATGGGTGAGTAGCTTGAAGGTTACTCCCTTCTCGATGGGGAGCCAGTGAAGGTCTCGTAGGTGTTGGGTCATGTGCTCATGTCATGGGGTGCCAAGGAAGAGTCTGGCTGCGGTGCTCAGGATGGTCTAGAGTTTGTGTAGCAGTGATTTGTTGATTTCAGGTTAGAGGGCGCTTCCAAAGTCCAGTCTGCTAGTTAAGAGTGCATGGGTGAAAGTCTTTCTGGCTTCGGGGGGATACACTTGAAGGTCTTGCAAGGGATGCGAAGGGAGTTGAAACAGGTGGAGGCGACAGCGTTGATCTGGCGAATCATGGGAGGATTCTAGAATCATGCCAAGGTTCCAGGCGTGGTCTTTCCGGGTGGGTGGGTTTCAGAGGGCGGTGGGCCACCAGGTGTTTTCCCAAGTGGTGGGGGAGGGTCCAAGGATGAAGGCCTCTCTCTTCTCCGCGCTGAGCTTTAGGCAGCTGTTGCTCATCCAGGATGTGAGGTCTTTCATTCCTTCTTGGAAGCTGAGTCTGGTGTCTTCGGAGTTCTTCATGAGGGAGAGGATGAGATGGGTGTTCTCGGAGTAGGATACTACGCTGAGCCCATGCTTTCTGATGATGGCGGCAAGGGGGGCCATGTAGATGTTGAAGAGCGTGTGGCTGAGCGATGATCCTTGGGGTACTCCGCAGTTGATCTCTGTGGGTTCGGAGAGGAAGGGTGGAAGTCTGGTCCTTTGGGTTCTTCCGGTGAGAAGGGAGCAGATCCAGTCGAGGGCGGTTCCCTGTACGCCAACGTCAGGGAGTCTGGCTGCAAGAGTGCGCTGGAAGACAGTGTCGAAGGCTGCAGAGAGGTATAGCAGGATGAGGGCCACGGTGTGGCCCTGTTAGAGCAGCACGCGGCGAACAGTATACAAAGTTCCAGGTTTCCTAGACACACCCTGTTCCCTTCATCTGTAAAGTAAACCCCATCACCTCTCTGTATTCCCTATGTGGATCATACAATGTAATATCTATAAATATGTGTTAATATGTATAAATATGTGTTATACACTTTACTAAAAACACGCATTAATTGCCGAACGTCATCACAGCTTCCGGCATCACCGTGATCACTCAAAACACCAAGTAAAAGGCTTTTAATTGAAAAAAATCTTCCAAATTTAGGTTTAAATTGTATAGTAATAAACAACTTGTCCCAAATATTAATTAAAGTATGTGCCCCCGAGTTTTAACAAAACATGCACACTCCGCGGCTACTGACAACGATGCGGTCTACAGAGTCACTGCGAATATATAAAACACCACTTTGAAGAGGTTTTTTCACAAAACCATCACAAAAACTCAAATATAATCTCTACATTACTAAACAACTAGTGTCTGATATTAAGTAAAATCTGTCTATATATATGTTCAAGACTTCCTCAAAAACATTCGCCTTTCGCAACGTCACCATGGGTATCACAACGTTGTTGCAAATATAATTTAAAGGAAAAAAAATACTCTTATTAATCTATTGTAGAAAACACAAGCTTATAAAAATACACCTTATAGAGCTATTTTTGATAGAAAATACTATTTAAAAACCTTAAAGAGTTAGTTGGGAAACAGAATTTGAAAAACCATAGAAAATCACTGGATAAACCAAAGGTTACTGTGATGTTATAGTTAGGAAATAGACTTTAAAAAACATAGAAATTCACTGGAAAAAACAAGGGTTACAGGAGCGTTATGTTTAGAAATTAGCATTTAAGAAACCTTCCTTAGAAATTCACTGAAAAAAACCAAAGGTTACAGAGATGTTACATTTAGGCTCTAGTTTTACTCGTACAAAACCCGAAAAATTCAGCAGTTATAGTTAGCTGACCTAACTACAACTCGCTCCCCCTCAATACACTGCTTATGATCTAACATGTTACATCACAATGACATGATCAGTGACTTCACTGATGACATCATCCAGTGACTATGAGTGTTTTTAAAGTGGCTGTGGGAGTTCCTATATGGGTGAATGAGTGAGTGTGTAAGTGGTGTATACAAGAGTGAGTAGGTATGTGAGAGATTGTATACACAAGTTAGTATCTGTATGGGTGAGTGAGTTGGTATGTAAGTGGCTGTAATGGTGAATGATAGAGTGTATGAGTGGTTGAATGAGCGAATTTGCAGGTACATAAATGTCTGTATGGGTGAGTGACAGGGTACATAAGTGACTGTATAGGTGCATGAATGGGTATGTAAGTGGGTGTATAGGTGTGTGAGTAGTTGTTTGGGTGAGTGAATGGGTGTGTGAGTGGCTGTATTGGTGTATAAGTGAGTGTGGGAGAGGTTATATGGGAGAGTATGTACTTGTCTCAGTGACTGTATAGATGAGTGAGTAGATGTGCTAGTATATCTATGAGTAAGTGAGCGGATGTGTGAGTAACTGTATGGGTGAGTGAGTGGATGTGTGAGTGACTGTATGGGTGAGTGAGTAGGTATGTGAATATTTGTATAGGTGACTGAATATGAGAACAGCTGTATGGGGGTGTGTGTGTGAGGGTCTGTATATGTGTAGCACTGGATGTGTCAGTGACTGTTTTGGGCCTGACTATAACTACCTACTGGTGACTGCCAGTAGATTTTATATATTTATAAGTCGCCATATATTTGTGTATATATACTCACTGAAAAAACAAAGCTTAAAGGTACTTATTCCATGGAGTCAAATTTGCAAAAACCCTAGGGAGGTGTAAGTCTCCGGAGCTGTGGAGGGGCCCATGCGGCCCCCTGCATTCTTTTAAGAAAAGCCCTGTGGAGGGTAAAGTCCCCTGGGCTGGGGGGGGTCCGAGTGGACCCCTCACTAAACTTTAAGAACCCCCGGGGAGGTGGCGGTCCCTGGGGCATAATGAGCCTCAGGAGGGGGCTCATGCACCCCCTCCGTTATTTACACAATGCCCCCGGGACCTAGCCCACCCGGTGGCCAATTAATGATTAACCACTGGAGCCCGCATTTCATTCATTTTTTTGGGCGGGATTCATGGATCCAGTGCAATTCCTGTTGACATTTTTTTTTAAATGCCTTTAACCCCCGGAGGGGTCTCAGTGGGACCCAGCCTACATATCTATGGGGCTCGGGGTATTCCTACCCTGCCCCATTTTCTTAATTTTTTTTATTTTTTTGTGGGACTTGGCTTCAAGCTGATTCCAAAGATGACTGCCAGCACTTCCTGGTTGAAGTGTTATGTACTACCGAAAGGGTACGACGGGGAGTCGGTCCCTTCTTTTTAATACACTAACCAGGGCAGGGGGATGTTATTTATTGGGGAGTTTTTGTATGAGTTTACAGGGGGCATTGTGATTTGTTTTTACATTGATTTGTTATTATATTGAATCTGAATCTGACATACTATATTGCTGTTTAATTTGCATGCAAAGGGAGAATTTCCCTGAGTGTAAACGGATGTGTGCTCTCTAGGGGGCAGTTCTAATAGAGTTTATGGCAGGGGTTAACTCTTACCTGGCCAGGGGTCTGATCGCAGAACTCCAGTCGGGAAGAAGGTGGAGGAGGTGATGGTGGGGATACCGAGCGGCGCCATTTTGGAGCAGGCGTGGTATAGTGTTGCACAGTTCGGGAGGGAGGACGGTGCCTATATAATCATGGACACAGCACAGATGCGCCTAAATTGGGTACTGCCGAAAGGGTACGACCGGGAGTCGGTGCCTTTTTTTAATATGCTAAGCAATTCTTTATACCCAGGGCAGGGGCGTGTTATTTATTGGGGAGTTTTTGTATGAGATCACGGGGGCACTGTGATTTGTTTTTACATTGATTTGTTTTTACTTTGAGACTGAATCTGAATCTGACATACTATATTGGTGTTGATTTACGTGCAAAGGGAGAATTTCTCTGAATGTAAACAGATGTGTCCTCTCTAGGGGGCAATTCTAATAGAGTTTATGGCAGGAGTTCACTCTTACCTGGTCGGGGGTCTGATCGCTGCACTCAGGCCGGGAAGAAGGTGGAGAAAGAGGCGTGGGGGCTACAGAGCGGCGCCATTTTGGAGCAGGCGTGGTCTAGTGTTGCACAGTTCGAGGAGGAGGATGGTGCCTATATAATCAAGGCCGCAGCGCTGATGCGCCGGTGGTGCATCAAAGGCATGCCCGACCTGTGCCTGTCTGCGTCCCATCCTCAGCCAGCACCAGCCACTATGCCGGTTACACTATGGAGGAACGGCGTAAGTGGACTTATACGGCTATTGAGCTTATGCAAATGAAGGGGGTCTGCAGGGCTGTAGGCCTGTGCCGGTAGCCATGGGGGAGTGAGGCACATGTGAAAACCGTGGGTTCATCCTCTCCCCCTTGAACTTGCCAGTCTCTCAATGCGGAACCTTTAGTTGGAAGGGAAGGGAGATTAAGGCAACGTTAATATATGTCAGTTTCCTGCATAAACATGACTTGGAGGTGTATGATTTGTTAAGGGAGGAAACTTTGGACATATTCTTTATGGCAGAAACCTGGATGAAGGAGGATGCCTGTCCTGACTTGTACTTGGCCATACCTGAAACCTATGTATGTATGCACTCTGACAGGGTGGGCGGTAGAGGTGGGGGCTGGCGATAGCTTTTAAAAGAATATATGAATACAAGCCTGAGTTGAATCTATGGGCTTTAGCTTTTCCATTGACAATGGACAACTTTACCTATCTTGTATTTTAGTCTATCACCCTACAGGATATGCAGGAGACATTATCACTTGCCTGGATCAAGTATTAGCCACTAAATGCCTTTCATACTCTAATTTCACATTGCTTGGAGACTATGATATCCTCTTAGAGTTGGTAGAGGAGCCATTATCGAAATCCATAATGGAGTCCCTAGCCTCTTTCAATATAGTGAAAACTACTACAGGGCCTACACATATTGCTGGTCATACGATCAACAGTATATTCTCTAATACTACTCTTAAAAGGGAATCCCCTTGGCCAGTGCCTTGGTCAGACCAATTCCTGTTGCCTATCGCTTGGAAGCTGGATGGATTAGATAAGCCCATCCCAACTCTGCCGCAGTTTGAAAGTAGATGCTGGAGCAGGGCCGACCTGGATGAGTGCAAGAGTATTCTTATGGACTCTAAACCCGAGATTCAAGATCCCATTAGTGAAGGTGACAGGGCAATTAGCACCTGGCTTAAAGGGGAGGCTGATATTGTAGCTCCTACTTCATCCTCTAGAAAGAAAACAAAGGTGTTTTCAGCTCGCTGGGCAACTAAGGAGCTATTCCTGGAAAGAGCTGCGTGCAAGAAACTAGAAAGAGTGTGGCGGCGGACATACGCCAACCCTGATAAAGCCATTTACAAAAGGTCCCTAAAAGGCTACAACACGAATATCAGGAGAACTTGTGGCACTTTTTATTCATATTGTATTAAAGAGGCCAAGAATGATGGGAGGAAGATCTTCACATTTTATCTAATTTTACTGATTCTAAAGCTACGTCTCCCTTGCTGGAACCCAGCCAGTCCCTTTGTTCACTCCTGAATGATGTTTTTTGAGGAAAAAATTCTAAATATCCAGGCGAACTTGACAGAGGATAATAATACTCTGACTAGTCCAGCAGCTGAAGAACCAGTGGAGACTCTACAACATTTCCCACTGGTTACTTTTTGAGCGCCATCAGTGGAGGAGGTAACAGCAGCATTTTCAAACTGCAAGTCAGGGTCCCAAATGGATCCAATACCCCCCCATATTTTGAAGTAATTTTGGATATTATTGCTCCAGTATATTAGACACTATTTGCTAAATTCCTTGACTCAGGCGTAGTGCTTAATAACTGGAAAAAGGCCAGGGTGATTCAGTTACTAAAAAATGCTAATGCCGACCCTGACGGTTCAGCAAATATTAGGCCAGTCTCGCTGCTGCCAGCAGCTTCTAAGGTGTTGGAGAAGGAGGTAAACTTGCAACTTACCTCCTTCTTAGCTGAAAATAACCTGCTCCACCCCTCACAATCAGGGTTCAGAGCCTGCCACAGCACCGAGACCACGTTGTTGGATGTCTCTGAGTCCATCAAGTTCAATCTGGACTCTGGCTGCAATGTGGCCCTGGTGCTGTTGGACTTGTCAGCAGCTTTTTACACGGTAGACCATCATATTCTGCTGCACAGGTTAAAACATCTGGAAGTGGTGGGCTCGATGCTGAGTTGGTGGGGCTCTTTTCTTAATGGTCGAGAGCAGGCGATTTGGATGAAACCATATGCCTCGGGAGGTAAAGAGTTGAAATGGGGAGAGCCACAAGGCTCCTCCCTTAGTCCTACTCGCCTTAATATTGATATGCCTCCCTTGGCAAATCTGGTGGAATCCCATAACATCAAGGTAATTTCTTATGCGGATGATATGCAACTCCTGCTCACATACAAGTGGGAGCCTGAGAGGGCGATGACTGCCTGTGCTAACTGCATGGTAGCACTGCTACACTGGTTGAGGGCTAATAGACTGCAGTACAACCCAGATAAGACGCAGGTCTTATTATTCGGACAAGATCCTCTTCCTGGGTAGGTGGGGTCTGGCCTGAAAGTGTTCCCCTGCTACCTCCACCAATGGCAGTCGCAAAGAATTTGGGTGTACTATTTGACACCCAGCTTGCATTTAGTGCACAGATGTCCGCAGTGGTGAAATTCTGCTTTTGGATCTTTCGCATGCTGAGGAACTTTCTCTATCTGCTTCCTCATGAGGCCCAAATCACAGTGGTTAGATCACTGATCTTATCCAGGATGGACTATGCTAATGTCCTGTATCTTGGTATCCCGGAATATCTGATCCAGCGACTACAAGTCATGCAGAACATGGCTGTCTATTTACTATACAAAATTCCAAAGTATTCATCGGTCTCAGCATACCGAGTTAAACTGCACTGGTTGCAAGTGTGTCAGTGAGTTTAGTATAGAGCTCTGCCCCTAACACATTAAGGCTTCCATAACAGGGAATCTAGGTACTTAAGGAACCACATCAAGGCTAACTACCCAGGGAGACTGCTGCAATCGAGTTCAGCTGGTTTTATCGTCTCACCGCTCTTTCGGAAACTGCGAAGGGGAGGCGCTTCTTTCACAGTTATAGCAGCAAATCTGTGGAACCTTGATCACATCTCTCGAAACAGTACCTGAACGTGTGCCTCCACAGGAGCAGAAGGGCTGAATTGCCGCAAGGTTGATATTTTCTCAACTCCCCAACCTCACTGCACACCAGAGAATACACTGACTGCAGCAAGGAGGGGGAAAGGGGAATTGAAAGATAGAGAGACTGCCACAGCGGTGCCACCTGGAGGTCTTCGTCAATCTGATCTCCTAGCACCTGGAATTACAAGCAAACATTACTCTATACTTTATTCTGGCAAAATACTAATTCAATTATACTTCTGTAATGTACAACAAATTTTTCCCTGTACCTGTATTTCACTGCGGACTAGCTTCTCTCTAAAAAGTAACTGCCATCACAAGCCTCAAACTCACTTCTTCTTTCTTTTCTCTTTTAGATGAATGCAGATGGAGGACTGCGCCAGTAGAGTTGATAAGGAAAAATAACAACACTTACTTAATTAACAAGGGATTGCTGTGATATTTACTGGAAGCCGTGCACCAGTCTTACTGGCCGCCCTTCAAGGTCTGGGCTTGCGTTGCTCGGCAAACGTGGGTGGATTTGATACATGATATGATATGACGAACTGTGCAAGAAACTTACCTGAACAATTTTGCGCTAAGGGACTATTGTTAATTAAGTAAGTGTTGCGCAGTACAGCATTCGGACATTGAAACGCTGGCGCCTACTTTTAAATTGTGTACTTTTCCCTGAGCGCACTCTGTGGTATAATACGGCCCGCGCTGATAAAGATGAAAGGCATCACGTGGGCTGTTCATACAGAGAGTTATCGCCCGTGATCTAGGCTTGTAAGAGCAGAAACGTTGGGCTGTGGTAACTTCTTGCCTCGTGCTGTTCACCAATAAAGCAGTTTCAATAGTAACCCAGCCAGTGTCGGTGAGCCTTCTTGGAGGAGAAAGGAGGGATTGCTGTGATATTTACTGGAAGCCGTGCACCAGTCTTACTGGCCGCCCTTCAAGGTCTGGGCTTGCGTTGCTCGGCAAACGTGGGTGGATTTGAATTGTTGCAGCCCGACCTGCTCGCCCCCTGCGACGTGGTTGCAGAGAGAAGTGAGTTGGGAGCAGGAGGATGAATATCCGTACTTGCAGGCTGGAAGTGCTAGACGAAGGAAGTGAGTGAACAATGATATGACGAACTGTGCAAGAAACTTACCTGAACAATTTTGCGCTAAGGGATTATTGTTAATTAAGTAAGTGTTGCGCTGTACAGCATTCGGACATTGAAACGCTGGCGCCCACTTTTAAATTGTGTACTTTTCCCTGCGTGCACTCTGTGGTATAATACGGCCCGCGCTGATAAAGATGAAAGGCATCACGTGGGCTGTTCATACAGAGAGTTATCGCCCGTGATCAAGGCTTGTAAGAGCAGAAACGTTGGGCTGTGGTAACTTCTTGCCTCGTGCTGTTCACCAATAAAGCAGTTTCAATAGTAACCCAGCCAGTGTCGGTGAGCCTTCTTGGAGGAGAAAGGAGGGATTGCTGTGATATTTACTGGAAGCCGTGCACCAGTCTTACTGGCCGCCCTTCAAGGTCTGGGCTTGCGTTGCTCGGCAAACGTGGGTGGATATATATATATATATATAATTGTAAATATATATATTTTTTTTTCTTTCCAAAGTTGCCCTGATTAAAATAAAGGATGTTGTCCTTACCTGTCTGTGGTGTGCGGCATCATTTGCTGGGCAACTTTGGAAATATATATATATATATATATTCACTGAAAAAACCATAGGTTTCAGGCCTGATATAGTTAGGAATTAGCATTTAAAAAACCTTAGAAATTCACTGAAAAAACAATAGGTTTTCGGGGTGTTATAGTTAGCTGGACATTTCACTCGAACAAAACCATTGAAATTCCTCCGATATAGTTACTTGTACTAACTACATCTCGCGCGCCCGCAATCCACTGCTGATGATGTCACATATTACATCATTCATGACATGGTCAGTGACATCACTGATGACATCTCAAATGACATCACTGATGACATCACTGATGATATCATCCAAAGAATGTGGTTTGGTTCGTTATTTAAATATGTATTATATATATATATATAGCAATTTGCATTGAAGAATGAGTGGATATATAAATATAAATATCTGGATGGAGGATTTAGTAGCAGTGTGATTGACTGTTTACTTGACTAATTTATAGTGACTCACTAAATATATTGGATAGTGGCTAAACTGTGTGAATATCTGTATCACTTTGTCAGTTGTTGAGTAAACTGATGCACCAGTTGGTTACTAGCTACATGAAAGTCTATATTATTTATTGATTAGTTAACTGAGTATTTGTATGGGAGAGTGAATGTGTGTGTGGTTCGGCGGGGGGTGTGTGACTGCCCAAAGACGTGTGAATAGTTGGTTCAGTAGGTATCTGAAGTTAAAACTACATGTTATAATAGTTGTTTGGGTGAGTGAATATCTTTATGGGTGTGGCGATGAGCAAATATATGTCTCAATGGTACATGTCCAACAAACTAGAAAAATAAAAGCCAGTGTATGTGTCAGTTGTTGTATATAAATAAGTATACATAAGACTCTGTGATTGTATGAGTGACTGTATGGATAACTGTATACTTGTAATAGTGTTTTTATAACACACTAAGTATGAGTTATTATCTATATGAATAGATGAAGTGGTGTTTTTATAAGTGTATAGCTAAGTAAAAGTAAGTATGATCCATTGTTTGCATAAGTGAGTTGGATGACTTATTAAGTGATTAGGATGTGTGCTGGTGTGTAATGTCGATATAGGTGTATAAGTATATTTCATAGTGTTCTATTGATCATTGACAGCATGTATGAGTGAATCTATAGGTAAGTTATTAGATGTGTGTACAGATCTAGGAATCACTGAGTGGGTGTTTAGAAACTTGTATTGGTGTGTCAATGGTTTTAAATCTGGCACTCTGTATTTTACAGTGAGTCATGAAAGGTTATACTAGTGTATGATGAGGTGTATCTGATTGTCACGTGGATGATGTCATCAGTGATGTCATTTGAGATGTCATCAGTGATGTCACTGACCATGTCATGAATGATGTAATATGTGACATCCTCAGCAGTGGATTGCGGGCGCGCGAGATGTAGTTAGTACAACTAACTATATCGGAGGAATTTCAATGGTTTTGTTCGAGTGAAATATCCAGCTAACTATAACACCCCTAAAACCTATTGTTTTTTCTGTGAATTTCTAAGGTTTTTTAAATGCTAATTCCTAACTATATCAGGCCTGAAACCTATGGTTTTTTCAGTGAATTTCAAAGGTTTTTAAATGCTAATTCCTAACTATATCAGGCCTGAAACCTATAGTTTTTCAGTGAATTTTAAAGGTTTTTTAAATGCTAATTCCTAAGTATATCAGGCCTGAAACCTATGGTTTTTTCAGTGAATTTCAAAGGTTTTGTAAATGTTAATTTGTAATATATTAATTGTTATACTGATTTTTTTGATACTGATTTACTACATTGTTTAAACTATTTTTAGATTTTGTTTTTTAATTACATTATAATTACATTATACATTACGATACAAAATATACTTTCTCAGAATGAATTACTTTAGTTTAAATACTTTGCAAATAGGCAATAGATTTTTATGTACAGTAGTTACAGTTGTTGTAATGGGCAACACAATTTCATACACAATGCAACTTTGAGCTCAATGTGAATTTCTAGTCAAATGCAATTAGTTACTTTAGGGATTACTTTTCTAACCACAGGACTGGATGCTAGATTCAGTCCTTGGACATCTCCTATAAACAGTTGAGTAAAAGCGTTTTGGTTACAGTAGTGATTTTTAAGGAGTATTATTGTATTTTAAAATTTGACACTTAGAATTTTTTTCACATAGAATAAACAATGTTATCCTATGGCAGAAAATTCACTTAGCAGGTAAGTAGTTTTATCGTTACTTTTTCTTACTCAGTGGTCGAACCTGGATCCAGCACTGGTGAATCTCCTGTAAACAGTTGAAAGAATGTGTTTAAGTCATACAGACGATTTTTTAGGAATATTTTTAGTTTGTGAAAATAGACAGAAACTTTTCTGCTGAAAACCACACAATGGATACCTATGGAAGGATATACAAGTTACTGGTAAGTACGTTTAGAATTACTTTCCAGGGTCAGTGCTGGGCTAAACGATGCACCACTGGGTTCTCTCCTGATAACAGGTGAGTAAATCGGAATTCGTAGTTCGGCTGATTTCAGAGGAATATTTGAACGTTTCAAAAATGGACACTTAGAAACTTTCCTGCTGAAAACCACGCAATGGATTCCTATGGAAGGAAATACAAGTTACTGGTAAGTACGCTTAGAATTACTTTCCAGGGACAGTGCTGGGCTAAAAGATGCAGCACTGGGTTCTCTCCTGATAACAGGTGAGTAAATCGGAATTCGTAGTTCGGCTGATTTTAGAGCAATATTTGTATGTTTGAAATTGGACACTTAGAATCTTTTCTGTTGAAAACCACACAACGGATTCCTAAGGAAGGAAATACAAGTTACTGGTAAGTACCCTTAGAATTACTTTCCATGGTCAGTGCTGGGCTAAAAGATGCAGCACTGGGTTCTCTCCTGATAACAGGTGAGTAAATCGGAATTCATAGTTCGGCTGATTTCAGAGGAATATTTGAACGTTTCAAAAATGGACACTTAGAAACTTTTCTGCTGAAAACCACGCAATGGATTCCTATGGAAGGAAATACAAGTTACTGGTAAGTACGCTTAGGATTACTTTCCAGGGACAGTGCTGGGCTAAAAGATGCAGCACTGGGTTCTCTCCTGATAACAGGTGAGTAAATCGGAATTCGTAGTTCGGCTGATTTTAGAGGAATATTTGTACAATGGTGAAGGAAGGGGGCGGGGCCTGAGGTGACGTGTGCAAACACGCCCTGTGGCACGTTTTAAGTTGGGCAATTAATTCCTCTTCAATCCTGCGGTCCCCTGGAGGCCAACTATCCCACCAGGTACCTCCAGTATGTGCCAGGGAGCTGCGTTGCAGAGAGGTGTAATGAGGCCATGCCCCTTTTTACAACACTGCAACGCAGCTCCGTGGCGCTTACTGGAGGTACCTGGTGGGCTAGTTGGCCCCTACGAGACCTCTGGATTGAAGAGGAATTAATTCCCCAACTTAAAACGCGCCACATGGCGTGTTTGCACACATATCACCTCAGGCCCCGCCCCCTACCTTCACCATGGTGCAAACGCACCCTGTGACGTGTTTTAAGTTGGGGGATTAAGTCCCCTTGAATCCTGAGGTCCCCTGGCGGCCAACTATCCCACCGGGGACCTCCAGTATGTGCCAGGGAGCTGCGTTGCAGAGAGGTGTTCAGAGGCCACACCCCTTTTTACAACACTCTGCAACGCAACTCCGTGGCGCCAAGTGGAGGTACCTGGTGGGCTAGTTGGCCCCTAGGGGACCTCTGGATTGAAGAGGAATGAATTCCCCAACTTAAAACACGCCACAGGGTGTGTTTGCACACATATCACCTCAGGCCCCGCCGCTACCTTCACCACTGTGCAAACGCGCACTATGGCACGTTTTAAGTTGGGGGATTAAGTTCCCTTGAATCCTGAGGTCCCCTGGCGGCCAGCTAGCCCACCAGGTACCTCCAGTAAGCGCCACGGAGCTGCGTTGCAGAGAGGTGTAAAAAGGGGCGTGGCCTCATTTCACCTCTCTGCAACGCAGCCCCCTTGTGCATACTGGAGGTTGCTGGTGGGCTAGTTGGCCCCCAGGGACCCCCAGTATTCAAGGGGAATTAGTTCCCCCTTTGCAAACGTGCCAGGGGGAGCGTTTGCAGAGTGGTGCAAGGAGGGGGCATGGCCTCCGACCCGATCCCGTCTTTTTTTAATTTAATTTTTTTAGAAGGGATTGGCCCTGGGGACCCCATCCCCCAGGGCCTGTCCCCAATTTTTTTTTTTTAAATCGGGAAGGGGGCCGCGTGGCCCCCCTCCCGTGGCCAATTCCATGCCCCGGGGCATGGCCAATTTTTAAAAATATTTTTCTATTTTGGAGGGGGGCTGCGTAGCCCCCCTCCTCAGGCCACTTCAAGGCCCCAGGGACCCCATCCCCCGGGGCCGGCCATTTTTGTTTTAATGTTAATTGGGGAGGGGGGCCACGTGGCCCCCCTCCCGTGCCACTGGTAGCCCCCGGCTGGCCCTCACTGTTGAGGACCATGGGGGGGTCCCCAATCCCCCTACGGTCCCGCCGGCTCCCCGCCTACTGCTGGAGCCGGCATTGCATTTCCACATGGGGAGCAGCTAACATGCTGCTCCTCATATGGAAAAGCAATCTGCTTTGCTTCATTGAAGCGAGAGCAGGTTTCCCTGGGGCAAATTAGTATATTCAGCGCGGGAGCCCGTGCTGAATTGTTTTTTTTTTCGGACGAAATTCGCGCTGGATGCACGAATCTCGCCGATTTTTGTTTTTTTAAATGCTTTTTTTGGCACTGGGTGTCCTTGTGGGACCCCCTGAGCAGGCCTAGGGGGTCAGGGTGTTTCTACCTTGCCCCCTTTTTGAGTTTTTCGCGTTTGTTTTGCCTCGGTTCTACCGTGGCACAAGATGGCTGCCAACACTTCCTGATTTGGAGATGGCTGCCAATTAGAATACAGCTCGTGCACGGCAGGGTGCACGCTGGGTGCGCATAGGGTGCGCGGATCCTCCGCGGCCATAGATATATATGTACTTTTAAATGTCATTTTCTCAGGAACTACTGAACGTATTTACACCATTTACCTCTTTGCCAAATTTGGTGTAATTCCGTTCAGCAGTTCGGGCTGTAGCTGCGGCTAAAGGTCCTATGGGAAATTGCATGGGGAAAATGCGTTTTGGGACCCGCCTTTTTTCTCGGCCCCCGCTTGACGAATCACATGAAACTTTCAGGATACGAGCGGACCAGAGCTGGCCAAAAGTTTGGAAAATTGTGCGAAGATTCATCAATTGGCGTCAAAGTTATTCCAAATAGAATGTTGCGGATTTCCTATGGAAAATAGGTCCTAACTATATCTACCTACTGGCAACCGCCAGTAGGTAATATATATATATATTCACTGAAAAAAACATAGGTTTCATGCACGTTATAGTTAGGAATTGGCATTTAAAAAAACCTTAGAAATTCACTGAAAAAACCATAGGTTTCAGGGGTGTTATAGTTAGCTGGACATTTCCCTCGGACAAAACCCAGAAATTCCCCCGTTATAGTTAGTTCAGCTAACTATCACTCGCGCCCCAGCAATGCACTGCTGATGATGTCACATATTACATCACTCATGACATGGTCAGTGACATCACTGATGACATCTCAAATGACATCACTGATGACAACTTCCAGAGACTGTGTGTTTCTGTAAAGTTTAAATATGTTTTATATATATAGGGAAAGGCCTATGGAAGAATGAGTGGGTGTATAAGTGTGTGAATGGATGATTTAGTAGATGCATGACTGACTCTATAAGTGAGTGATTAAATCTATTTAACTGCGGACTAGTGACTAAACTGTGTGAATGTCTGTATCTGTCTCTCTGTTGGTCTGTAAGCAGCTGCATGGGTTTGTGAACAGCTACATGAGTGTCTATATGGGTTATTGATTGGTTGTCTAAGTATCTGTATGGGTGCCTGAGTGTTTGAGTGGGTGGAGTGTGTGTGACTCTGTGCATAGATGTGTGAGTGGGTGATTCAGTGGGTGCATGGTTTTAAGAGTGCATCTGTGATGGACTGTATGGGTGGGTGAGTGTATGTATGGTTGTGTTAGTGAGTGAATAAAAATTTCATTAGTACATGTGTAATTTACTACATATGTGAACGGCAGTATATATGTATGTTGGAGTACAGAAAATAACTATAACTGAGAGTGTGTGATAGTGTGAGTGGCTGTATGGATGAGTGTATGCTTGTATCATTGATTGTATAAGGCCATAAAAATTTGCTAGTATTTGTATGAGTAATTGAGCTTGTGCGTGTATAATTGTATAGGTGAGTGAATGGCAGTGTGATTAATTACTTGCATGACTGAGTATATGTGTGAGTAACTCTATGGATGAGTAGTGGTGTGGTAGTGTCTATATAGGTGTATGAGTGCATATGATAGTACTGTACTGAATGACCATAACTATGAGTGACTGTACAGATGAGTGAGTGGATAAGTGTTTAGACCTAAGAGTCAGTGATGGGGTATGTACTTATTGGTGGTGGATTGTGTATGGTTTTGAGAGTGGCAGTATGTAATTTAGAGTGGGTGTATCAAAGGTTATATTAGGGTGTGACAAGAAGCATCAAATGATCACATGAATGACATGTCATCAGTGATGTCATTTGAGATGTCATCAGTGATGTCATCAGTGATGTAACTGACCATGTCATGAGTGATGTAATATGTGACGTCATCAGCAGTGCATTGCAGGGGAGCGAGTTATAGTTAGCTGAACTAACTATAATGGGGGAATTTCTAGGGTTTTGTACGAGGGAAATGTCCAGCTAACTATAACACCCCTGAAACCTATGATTTTTTCAGTGAATTCTAAGGTTTTTTAAATGCCAATTCCTAACTATAACGTGCATGAAACCTATGTTTTTTTCTGTGAATTTCAAAGGTTTTTTAAATGCTAATTCCTATCTATAACTTATCTCTAAAGCTATGATATTTAATGATTTTCATTGGATTTCTAAATTTTTCTATTTTAGTGTGTCAAATCCTTTAATTATGTTTTTTGTATATATTTTTTTCACCATTTTTTTAACTTATTTTCTCAATTATTATTTTAAAAATTAAAAAATATTATTTGTTTTTAATGTTTTTTTAAAGTTTAAATATGTTTTATATATATAGGGAAAGGCCTATGGAAGAATGAGTGGGTGTATGAGTGTGTGAATGGATGATTTAGTAGATGCATGAATGACTCTATAAGTGAGTGATTAAATCTATGTAACTGCGGACTAGTGACTAAACTGTGTGAATGTCTGTATCTGTCTGTCTGTTGGTCTGTAAGCAGCTGCATGGGTTTGTGAACAGCTACATGAGTGTCTATATGGGTTATTGATTTGTTGTCTAAGTATCTCTATGGGTGCCTGAATGTTTGAGTGGGTGGAGTGTGTGTGACTCTGTGCATAGATGTGTGAGTGGGTGATTCAGTGGGTGCATGGTTTTAAGAGTGCATCTGTGATGGACTGTATGGGTGGGTGAGTGTATGTATGGTTGTGTTAGTGAGTGAATAAAAATTTCATTAGTACATGTGTAATTTACTACATATGTGAACGGCAGTATATATGTATGTTGGAGTACAGAAAATAACTATAACTGAGGGTGTGTGATAGTGTGAGTGGCTGTATGGATGAGTGTATGCTTGTATCATTGATTGTATAAGGCCATAAAAATTTGCTAGTATTTGTATGAGTAATTGAGCTTGTGCGTGTATAATTGTATAGGTGAGTAAATGGCAGTGTGATTAATTACTTGCATGACTGAGTATATGTGTGAGTAACTCTATGGATGAGTAGTGGTGTGGTAGTGTCTATATAGGTGTATGAGTGCATATGATAGTACTGTACTGAATGACCATAAGTATGAGTGACTGTACAGATGAGTGAGTGGATAAGTGTTTAGACCTAAGAGTCAGTGATGGGGTATGTACTTATTGGTGGTGGATTGTGTATGGTTTTGAGAGTGGCAGTATGTAATTTAGAGTGGGTGTATCAAAGGTTATATTAGGGTGTGACAAGAAGCATCAAATGATCACATGAATGACATGTCATCAGTGATGTCATTTGAGATGTCATCAGTGATGTCACTGACCATGTCATGAGTGATGTAATATGTGACATCATCAGCAGTGCATTGCGGGGGAGCGAGTTATAGTTAGCTGAACTAACTATAATGGGGGAATTTCTAGGGTTTTGTACGAGGGAAATGTCCAGCTAACTATAACACCCCTGAAACCTATGATTTTTTCAGTGAATTCTAAGGTTTTTTAAATGCCAATTCCTAACTATAACACCCCTGAAACCTATGATTTTTTCTGTGAATTTCAAAGGTTTTTTAAATGCTAATTCCTATCTATAACTTATCTCTAAAGCTATGATATTTAATGATTTTCATTGGATTTCTAAATTTTTCTATTTTAGTGTGTCAAATCCTTTAATTATGTTTTTTTGTATATATTTTTCACCATTTTTTTAACTTATTTTCTCAATTAATTATTTTAAAAATTAAAAAATATTATTTGTTTTTAATGTTTTTTTAAAGTTTAAATATGTTTTATATATATAGGGAAAGGCCTATGGAAGAATGAGTGGGTATATGAGTGTGTGAATGGATGATTTAGTAGATGCATGAATGACTCTATAAGTGAGTGATTAAATCTATGTAACTGCGGACTAGTGACTAAACTGTGTGAATGTCTGTATCTGTCTGTCTGTTGGTCTGTAAGCAGCTGCATGGGTTTGTGAACAGCTACATGAGTGTCTATATGGGTTATTGATTTGTTGTCTAAGTATCTCTATGGGTGCCTGAATGTTTGAGTGGGTGGAATGTGTGTGACTCTGTGCATAGATGTGTGAGTGGGTGATTCAGTGGGTGCATGGTTTTAAGAGTGCATCTGTGATGGACTGTATGGGTGGGTGAGTGTATGTATGGTTGTTAGTGAGTGAATAAAAATTTCATTAGTACATGTGTAATTTACTACATATGTGAACGGCAGTATATATGTATGTTGGAGTACAGAAAATAACTATATCTGAGAGTGTGTGATAGTGTGAGTGGCTGTATGGATGAGTGTATGCTTGTATCATTGATTGTATAAGACCAGGGAAATGTCCAGCTAACTATAACACCCCTGAAACCTATGGTTTTTTCAGTGAATTCTAAGGTTTTTTAAATGCCAATTCCTAACTATAACGTGATTGAAACCTATGTTTTTTTTCTGTAAATTTCAAAGGTTTTTTAAATGCTAATTCCTATCTATAACTTATCTCTTATTTAAAATATTTCGCGGGATTCGCGCACCCACCGCTATGATGTTTAATGATTTTCATTGGATTTCTAAATTTTTCTATTTCAGTGTGTCAAATCCTTTAATTACGTTTTTTCGTATATATATTTTTCACCATTTTTTAAACTTATTTTCTCAATTAATTATTTTAAAAATTAAAAAATATTATTTGTTTTTAATGTTTTTTTTTTAATTGTAAATTTGTAAAAAATATTTTTTAAAACTTTTTAAAATATTTTGTAAACTATATTTCCAATACTTTATTATTATTTTGTAAACATTTTTGGGGGATTCGCGAACCCTATGCGCACCTTTCTCGGTCCCTGCGCGTAAGCATCCGCGTACGGTATGCGTTGGGTACGTATTTTTGTGCGTGATTGCTTTGCGACTGGTACGTGACTTCAAGCCTATACGCGACACGTACGAAGCACGTTACGCGACGCTTGCGCACTTCCGCGATACGTCATGTGCGTGTATGACGCGGTGGGTGCGCGAATCCCGCGAAATATTTTAAATGTCAAAAAACATATATATATGTATTTCATGTGAATATTAATTGAAGACATAATCTAAACTACTCATAAAATTAATATATTTTTACTTCTAATCCTATATTCCTTTTAAATGCAATTTTGCAGATTCGCGCTCGGTGCGTGCTGCCTATGCGCACAGTGCGCGGATCCCATGTGACCTGAAAAAAAGAGATTTGATTGGTTCATTACACTTCCTATTCTAACTATTGAAAGACCCCACCCATTTCAATCATTCTTCTTTGACCTTCTTTGGAGGAGCATCTCTCTGCAGAGAAGAACTTTTTTTGGGAGATTTCCACAGCTGCCATTCATTTCATTCTAAAGAAAATGGCTTCTGGACAGCAAGCACCATCTGATTCAGAACATTCTTCAGATGATGGGTTTCTTCCTGCACCTCCACGCCCTGAACGATACACTTCAGTGGTGCGGAAATTTTTTACCTTTCCTGATGGAGAAACAAAAACAAATGCAACTAAGGTGACGTGCACAATTTGCCAGAGAGTCCTATCAAGAGGAGATCCAACTAAAAAATACTCTTGCAGGACCGCAAGTTTGATGAAGCACCTCAGGACAATCCACTCCGTCAACCTGGCAAGGGAAGAATGCAGAAGAATGCGTCACAACCCTCCGCCATCTACAGCACCGCCATCTGTTGTTCACCCGGACATACGTCCCGAATTTGGACAACTTAAAATTAGTTGCATTAAATGCAACAAATTGCTCTGTTATGGTGAGCAGTCCATTGAGCTTATCTGCAGGGCGCAGAGAAACCATCAGTGTTAAAAAAAATGTTTTCCTAAAGTTCACTATTTTGTTCATCACGTTCCCTTTTTTTGTTTAAAAATAAATAAATCACAAAATCGTTGAAAAAAGCACAATAAAAATATAATAGGAAAAAGAAGAAAAAAAAGTTCTTGTCAGAGCTAACTTGTCTGTTTAAAAAAGAGCTATATTTGTATGTTAGTGTGTGAAAGTTTAGATGAATGTATGTATCGTGCGTTATTGACTGAACAAATGCATTAGTAGCGATGAATGTATAAGTGCAGAACTATAAGGAAGTGCTGCAGCATCACCCAGTAACCTCTTTCACTGCAGTGTGCTGTAGTACTTCCGAAGCACAGAGATGCAACATATGTACATAAATATGTTGCAAGTCTATGATTCTCTCTGCACGGCTGCTTAAACTGCAGCCATGTGGTGACACAGGCACCCTTGCACCATAGTGCAAGGATATCTGTGTCATGTGGAGTTTGATTTTGTGCAGGAAGACACACCTTCCTGCACAAAAACAATCAGTAAACGTATTTTTCTCCTTCAATGTATGCTGAGCATTGTAGCATGCATTGAAAGATAAAACATGAGGAAAAATTAAAACAATTATCCTTCTTGTGCTTTTCTACACCAATTGGAGAATGGTGTAGCATTCACACATTTTTAGAGATTTATGATTTCTGATAAATATGGAGATGTGTCTTGTTCTATGAGTATTCTGTGCAATCATGCACAGCAACACTTATAGAACGCCCTTTCAACGCAAAGTGGTGTGTATGATAAGGTTGTATTTACATGGAGAAGAAAAGATACACAGAGTGCCTTTTCCTCTCTTTGTAAATATGAAAGAGTGTCTTGCACTATAACTATGTTACAAAAAGTGACATATTTCTGTTTGGAAAATTGCTTGCGAATGATAGGAGGTAAGCACAGAGTTTTGTCTGCAAAGATGCTCAAAGAAGAATGATTGAAATGATTGTGGTCCTTCAATAGGTACAATTGGAAATATTATGAACCACTCAAATCTGTTTTTTTGCAGGTCACATGATATCCTATGACAGGGAGATTCCAAAACTACATAGGTATAAACAGGGTGTTATGAAAAACATATTCAAACTTTGTAGCTTCTTGCAGATCTGCTCATTCTGCATATTAATACTTAGTTAAACTTACCTTCACAGTAATAGAAATAAAAAATGGTACACATTTTTTTCAGATGTTTTTTGTAATGTAAATTGGGGTAAATTGCTTATTTTAGAATTCGGATCTGTGAAAGAAAAGAAAAAATAGTTATAACATGTAATAATACATTTTTAACAACACAGCATAATTTAAACAAAGTAATTTGTTTGCCTTTTTTGCTGTTCTCAGAATATATTGAATTTCACTAGAAATAGTGATTTCAATCGTACTCATCACATAACAGCGGACAAAAAAAAACAATCAAAAAGATTGTTTAAAAAAAAACAACATGCTATTCTCAGTAAAATACCAGAAATTACTAATCACACAGATATGAAATGCTTATGGCTAACCACATTTTATAACTTTAACTTATAAAAACTGTAAATGTTGTCGCTTTAAAATATTCACCGAGTCAATGAGCACGAAAAAGTCCATAATTCAAACATATACCTTTCCTTGAGGCCAAATGGTATTTTTGCACTCCTTTTTATGTAAATTGTCCAATGGTAATCCTATAAAATTGTAATAATAAATTCCTCAGAGAGTGAATTATCTTCCTAAAACTTTGACTTTAAAAATATTAGGTAGGAATTTGGTAATTCCCTAGGCAAACGTTGTTTGAAAAACAACTGGGCATCATAACAATGTGTCCAGCCTTTGTCATATTTTAGATAGGCAGTGTAATGTCCAGATGTTGTGGAAGGACCATCATGGAAAATTATTGCAATTGCTACAAAAGTCCTTCCTGATATCGATAGTTGTGTTGCTACAAATTGCTTTATTAAAGTATCCAATTTTCTTCCATCAGCTGTACAACGTTGCATCATTAAAATTATGTATTGTCCATATTTTTTTTTAAATAATGTGGATAACATTTCTGATTTACATTGGCTACACTCCGTGTTTTGATTTGCACCTTTAACTAATTTATTGAAAGACACTGATTTACAGTCTGGTAATGTTAAATACAGAAATCTTTCAGTGTCTACATTAGTGCTACATGTATACATGCAATTTTCACAATGATGTTCCCATTTGTAAGAAAGGCCAAAAATATTTTCTATTTCTACACCTTCATTTTCAAAAATGGTAAGCATATACATTAAAAATTCCTGAGCATCTTGTTGGATATTTTGTGTAAATTGTGTAGAACCAGAACACACATCCAAAAGATTACGAACATCTGAAACAGTTTGTATTTTACTTGTATCTGTTGTCAATTTTTCATAAACAGAATGCAACAGAGAACAAAATCTTTTTTCACGATTCTGCATAATTTGTTCTTGCAAACCTTCAAGGTAAAAAACAACATTGACCACTACATTAGCATAGCAGTTGACACCTGAACTATTTTCAAACTGATAACCAACAATCTCTTCAATAGTGTCCTTTTTCTTTTTACTTGCTATCTCAACATTATCTTGTTCTTTTCCCTTCTCTACACCTTCAGTACAGATATTCTCAAACCTTCTTTTTTGACCAACCATACGCTTTTCAAATACAGGATATTGACCTAAATTGGGTGCATACACCCTTCTTAACCTATTATACTCTTTTACACAGTTTGCATCTGCAGTAACCTTTGTCTCATCAAAATCAATCAAAAACAAACCAGATAATGTTCTGACTCGCAACAAAGCAACATATGCCATACCCTCTTTAAATACGGTAGATCCAATGTTCACCAATGCACTGTCTACACTTAATCCTTGAGATTTATGAATAGTCACTGCTTATGCCAGAGAAAATGGAAATTGTTTCCTACGGACATAAAAATCTTTAACAAGCAAAAAACGAACTGAACAACGACCAATTCCTTTAACTTCTTCAATCTGATCAAATTTAATTTTTAAAAATTCAATTCCTTCTTTTTTCTGATAATTAACAAAATCCACCACTTTACCCATTGCTCCATTAACTAAACCTTTTTCTACATCCATATTACGCCTTAAAATTATCCGACAGTTTACACATGCATATAGTGTCTTTTCTAAACCAGCTGTTTTAGATATTGTTTTTTCTAAAGAATACAGTTTTGTTTTCAACTTTCCCGTAAAAATAATAGTGATTCCTTCATGCTTTATTTTATCGATGGCTTCCATTTTTATAATTTTTTCATTTTCCAGTTTCAATAGTTCTTCGTTGAATATAGAACACTCGCGCAGTGTTGGCATTAAGCAGATCACTGATTTATTTTCTGAAATTTTCATATACACTTTCTCAGGAACTACATTTTCATTTGGAAACAAATTGGAAAGTAATCGACTCTCCAAATCTTGTTTGCCATGTTCTGTCAGAATTCCAATTCTTATATCTTGAAGAATACTTCCATATTCAGCATCATTTGCCTGTCGCATATTTGTTGTCAGTTCTTTGTATTCAAAATATGTCCAAATGTTCACGTTACCAACACTACCAAGAGACTTTCTGGTATCTTCATGTGCAAGTGTTTTAAATACCGGTTGTCCTTTTACCGGAGTCAGTTGCAGTAGATCTCCAAAAACTATGACGTGTTTTCCTCCAAATAAAACATCATACTCTGTTTTAAGAATTTGCTGCATTCTTAAATGCACAAAGGCAAGCATCAAGTTTGAGACCATGCTTACCTCATCAATAATGAGAAGTTTCATTTTCTTCAGGACTCTTGAAACTTCACAACAAGCTTCTCCAGATAGCTTGTGGTATTCCAATTTGTTGTCATTCTCTACTGGTAGCATTAGTAAATGATATAAAGTAATTTCTTTAATGTTATGTGCTGCCAACCCAGTTGGAGCAGTGACAACACAAGACAAATGCGACTCAGTTGTTGTCTGCAGATAACTTGTAATTACTTTAATTAAGAAACTTTTTCCTGTTCCAGCTTGACCACTCACATACATTCGGATAAGTTGAAATGATGTACATGAGCACCCTTTCTTTTCATGAAGTAATCCATGGTCAAACTGCTCTTTCACTTGTTGATATATTTGTTTCTGTTCAACATTTAGTTGTTCTTCCAAGTTTCCTAACTGTATTACATCTTCTTGAGCTTGATACATTGCTGTTTCTACCTCATTCATGGCAATTGCTGCTTCCTTTTCAACAATTGGTTGTCCTAGTGGATCTTGACTCAGTGCAGCAGAACTTTGACTGTCTTGAGAACTGTCTCTAGCAATCTCAGCTGCAATTGTAGCTTCTTGATCAATTTCATCATTCAACATAATCACATAATTTGCAAAAGCACTGCATTGTATGGTATCTTTACAAGCATTAAATGAATCTTCATAGCTCTGAAAATCTCCAAGTAATTCCAGTTCTGAACGCCACGGTTTGAACATTTGCAAAAGGGCTAAATAGTAAAATTCCCTTTTGTCAGCAGTGTCGCAACTCAGTTTCCTGTGATTAATTACATTTCCTTTCCTTTATTTCACCAGACATCCATCGGAACCAATCACTGCATATTTTCCATCATTGATGTTCTCTGTAGTATTCCGTTTAAAAGTGTAGTTTTGCAGCACTTCATAGAGACACATGTTCTCAAGATGATGACTTATGTTTGGGTAATATGTGTCCAACATATTCGTTTTCAAAATATCTGTACTTTCTGGTTCTTTTTCTGCTAAATATTCAATTTCTTGAACAGATTTCAGTACCCGATTTCGCATTGCTGCAAGACCTAGACTCACCCAAATGATTCTTCTACTTTTGGAATATAGACTTGCAGATGATAACCGATCTGAGCATTCATATGCTCCAATTTCACGATGCGATAACATCTTCAAACTGAAACTGTATAATTTCTTACTTAGAGTCTTCTCGTGAGAAATCTCTTCCCACATTTCTTTCAATTCCGTCTTTTCTGATTTAATAATATAGGACGTTACATATCGAGCAACAGCAATGGAATTGTCCGCAACATACTGAATATCCATGTTAGCGTTCCACATGGATAAAATAACTGGATTGTAGTCATTTATGTATTTTGATTCTTCGCTTCTTCTTAAGTTGTAGGTATTTTTTGGAGATTTTCTTGTGATGGTATGTCGCATAGCTGACATAAAACTGTTCACTCTTCCTTTGGATAATACAAGACGTGGAAATCCAAAACGACATTTGGTATAGAACTTATCCTTTGACTTGTACTTTCGTCGACAGTATTTTCCACACCTATGGCTTTGGAATCGTAAGACTTGTTGTTTTAAGTTTTTATCTTCTCTGCTATTGGGTACGGCACATGTAGCATAATCTTCAATGGAAGACAAAACAGTTTCATCTGAATCTGTTCCAAATTTGGGAGCGTCCTTGATCCATAACAACATATGTATATGAGGAGCACCTCTTGCTTGATACTCCTTTCTCCAAAAGAAATCCACAACTTCTCCAAGAGGAGGATTCTTTTTATTGCAGATGAAAGACATCATAGCTTCAAATCTATAATTGAAATATATGCGTACATTAACAGGATCCAAAGAGCACAATTCTCCAGGTGTCTTGTATTCAATATTTTTTATATTGGAATTTGCCTCTCGAAGAAATTCAAGTAAATCATCCCAAGCACATTCAGCACATCTTAGTGTAACAAACCATGTAGGAGTTCCCAAGTTCCGTAGCATACATTTCAGTTCTCCATGATGACGGTACCAATATTCATTAGTCCCACGCTGATATTGCCATCAGATTAATCAACTGGGATTCTAAATGATCATCTCTCTGATGCACTTTATCCATAAAATCCTTTGCAGTTACATTTTGCAGATGCATTCCAGTTTTTAAAATGTGATATACTGCATATGAAAGTCCATACAAGTCACTTTCAAACAGAAGATGAAACATATAAGGGATACATTGTCAAAATCTTGGATCTTCTACATATAATCTTGTTGTCCGATATTCAGATGCAGGAATCTGCACAGGACGTTCATCATATCGTCCACCTTTTCCTTTTGGAAACAACTGCGGGAAACAACAAGCTTCCAAGCTCTCTTCCCATACACACATGGGACTTCCTCTTGCTTTTTTCATTTGGAACAACTCAATTGTATTCCCCATCACCTCTTTGGGATGAAGTGGATGTACACTGTAATGTTCATAGATTTCTTCACATCTGGACATGTCCACTTTTTCAATTTGTCCACTTAATGTTTCAGTATCTTCTGCTAAATCTATTTCTTCTTCTCCTACAAACACATTTCTATAGTACTCATTATTTGTTATCAGATACAATGATGTCTTTTGCACTTTTCTAACATCCACTAACTCTTGCCAGATTTTCTTATTCTTAGTAGGAACACCATTAACTAGAATGACTAGTGGTTCATTTTCTGCATGGTCTACACCAATAGTTTCAATGTTTTTCTTTAAATCTAACGGTAAATACACAACTCTTCCTTTCAATCCTCTTTGTAACTCTGATGGAGGTAATTTACCTGTTTTAGGCTTCATACGAACAATAGCCTGAAACGGGTGCACACATTGAATGAGAATAGACTCATACGTATTTAAATCTATCAGCTCTGGAGGAATAGCAACCAACAGATTATTATGAACAGCTCTAGCAGGCATTTTATTCTCATCTAATTTGTTATAACAATATTTGCATATACGCTGCTCAGATCCCAAATCAAAACAATCCTCTACCAACAAATAAAGTTGCAAATTCCTTCCACTTATCATTATCTTCTATTTCACTTTTTAAATACAGATTGACACCCCTAGGCTGATTTTTATAGTGACTTCGCCGACAACAAATACAAGAAACATTTGGGTGCCGATTACGATCCTGTAAAAAATTTCCCCGTACGACTCGTATCCGGTCTTTTTACCGTACGAATCGTACAAGTGCCGTACAAACTGCCAACTACGATTCTCATGGGAAAAAGTCCATACGAATCGCATTGGCAATAATTCCCCACATGTCCTCGGGTCGGAAAATGTGCCCGACACGTCCCCGGACGAATTACCGTACAAATGTGAAAAGTGAAGTCCGACCGCGGAAGTACGATCCATCCCGTGCAACCGGATGGAAAAAGCACCGTCCGCACCGAACTCCCATAGCAACCATGGAGACATGTGCCCGCATACGCGCCCAACACTCCCCCCAGCCCTCCTATGTACGAGTCGAACCCCCACCCGTGTATGTACACCCCCGTACGTACGGCCCGTACCCCCACCCGCGTATGTATGGAGCGTACTCCCACCCCAACCGTGTATGTATGGCCCGTACCCCCACCCGCGTATGCATGGAGCATACCCCCACCCCAACAGTGTACGTACGGACCGTAACACCACCCCCGTATGTATGGAGCGTACCCCCCACCCCAACAGTGTATGTACGGACCGTACCCCCACCCGCGTATGCATGGAGCGTACCCCCACCCCAACCGTGTATGTATGGCCCGTACCCTCACCCGCGTATGTATTGAGCGTACCCCCACCCCAACCATGTATGTACGGCCCGTACCCTCACCCGCATATGTATGGAGCGTACCCCCACCCCAACCGTGTATGTACAGCCCGTACCCTCACCTGCGTATGTATGGAGCGTACCCCCACCCCAACAGTGTATGTACGGACCGTACCCTCATCCGCGTATGTATTGAGGGTACCCCCACCCCAACCGTGTATGTACGGCCCGTACCCTCACCCACGTATGTATTGAGCGTACCCCCACCCCAACCGTGCATGTACGACCCGTACCCTCACCCGCGTATGTATGGAGCGTACCCCCACCCCAACCATGTATGTACGGCCCGTACCCCCACCCGCGTATGCATGGAGCGTACCCCCACCCCAACAGTCTAAGTACGGAGCGCACCCCAGGCCCCAACACCAGCACCTTCACCCAACATCGCGCATGTACGAGTCGTACCAAGCCAGAGACAAGGACAGCACTGTACAACAAAATGGCCGATGTACACAACGTACACACGCTAAAAACACACGTACACAACCAGGACAAAGCAAAACAACACAAGAATACTCTATTCGAATCGCACAAAGCCACAAAACATGTCCAACAAGCACAAATACAACACATTCACTGACCTGCAACTGCCAAACTCCCAAACAGAGGCCAAAAACCCAACCACTCCTTATAACACACCCACCCAAAGTTCAAACACAGCCACACCCACCAATGGACCAATAAAAAGGGCCCACAGACACAAACCATGAGCCTTTGCAACAGACTCACTGCTGCCAGACCCCACAGACAACCCACAGCACCATACTTGAACCTTTACTACACCTTACACTTGCACACCTTCACACAACCACCTTCACAAACACCCCCTCATCACATTCACACACACACCTGCACAACCACACCCACACACCCACAACCATCCACACCCACACCCCCCACGACCATCCACACCCACACCCCTCACCATGCCCACTAACAAGAATCCAAAGTTCACTAGCCAAGAGTTGGAAGGCCTTGTCGACGAAATCCTCAGAGTCGAGCCACACCTCTTTGGAACATTGGTCAGACAGACCAGCATTTCTGAAAAAACAGCCATATGGCAGAGGATTGTCGATGCTGTGAATGCTGTTGCGTCCACCAGAAGGACCAGGCATGAATGCCAAGCCAGGTGGTACGATCTGCGGAGGAGGGTCCGAGCCAAAATGACCGACGACCACAACCAGGCCAACATCACTGGAGGAGGGCCGCCCCGCAGACGCGTACAATACCATCCCTGGGAGGAGAGGGTGATGGCCATACTGCCGGTGGTGGCAGTGGACGGAGTAGAAGGACTCCGAGAGCCTGGTGAGTACACAAACAACTCACCTCACATTGGGGGAACGTCATCCACAACCAAACTCACAATCATGCACGCAACCACCCCAAGCTATCGCATGACTCAACCACACTCCATAAACACGCACATGCCACTAGCGCCACCATGCCCCATGCACCCAGCTGGACAATTCCAAGTCACAGGCCACAGAAAACACCAACACAAGACACGGTAACCCGGATGGCGGGAGTGTGGGCCTCAAAAATCACATAGTGCAACTCAGAAGCAGACAACAATGCCCTCTGCCCATATGGCCTAGGTCACAGCCAGACAAACAGTGTGTCCCCACACAGGAAAGACTTGCCAGCAAATGGCGGACGCCTCGCATTAAGACATGGGGGTGAAGGCACTTTTTGCACATTACAGCAGCTAATGAACAGCCAACACTGTGAAAGAGTGGCAGCACACACCACCACAGCAGCAGCGCAGACACAGACACTACACCCAATGGGTGCCTGGAGATCAGAAACAAACTCACATGAACAAGCCAAGGGCCATTCAAAGATCTGCAAAAAGTGTGTGCCTAGGAAGCTGGCCTGAGGTGACAGAGGGTGACACACAGAGGGAGGGAGAGGGGGAGAGAGAGGGAGGGAGACACAGGGAGACGGACAGAGGGAGGAGGCTGACACAGGGAGGGAGGGAGAGGGGGACAGAGAGGGAGTGAGAAAGGGAGACACAGGGAGACCAATTCAGCCTTGGGTGGTGTGGGAATGTCTGCTCGTCAGCAGGTGGACTGCGTGCATGTAGACAAGGGTGGCCAGTGCCTGAATCCCCCTCTCTTCTCCATGGCAAAACACTGGGCCATGTCTCAACCTGTGCACGAGCACAACGCCAGCAACCTGCATTATATAAGTGTGTGGAACAACTCCATGTGCCCACGTACAGTGCAACACGGAAGGCGCCAATGCATGGCTCGCCACACCTGCTCACCCCACTGCTGACTGCAGTCACAATTGACGCAGCAAGTAAGACTGTGTCACACATAGGTAAAGTCTCAAAAGCTGTGGCCAAGGGACATACCCATGCACAAGTGCACTGTGAGTGGAATGCAAGACATATCCAAATACCCAGAGGAAATGTGCCAACTTTGAAACGAATGAAACATGGATGTAGCATGGAACAAAAATAACATTGTGTCTCTCACACACAGGTCAACGTCGTGGATCACCCCCCAACACTGGGGGGGAAGACTCACAGGACCCGGCTCTCGGGATGATGATCCCACCGGCAGCGACGACTCTCACCACTCTGTGGACGACCGCGACCAACCTGGTCCCTCTGGTGTCCAACCACCTGCAGCACCTGCGTCAGGTACAACTGGGCCAACCACCACCCCCACTCCTGCCACATCCCAGGAGACACCCAGGATCCCTGCCCCACCAACACAACGCAGCCAGGCTGACCAGGAGGGACACGGCGCACCGGGCACCCAGGAGGAGGCAGGCGACAACGCAAATGCCACCCCTCAGGGGTCCCGGAGACCCGATGTGCCCACAAGGGCAGGCCAGGTGCAAGTGGGCAGGGGTGGTGGGAGTGGAGGACAGCGGAGGCGCGAGCCTGACCAGTTGGCTGCGGAACCGGTATATTCCCATGTGAGAAACATCCTGGACACATACCGGCAGGACACCACCGGCATGAGCCAGGTTGTGTCCACCCTCAACGAGATGAAGGGGACCCTCAAGGAGATCAAGACCCAGCAGGCCCAGCAACATGCGGAGCAACATGCCTGTCTACTGCGACACCAAGGGCGGATGGAGGACAGACAGGCTGAGCTTGTGACGGTGTTCACGGGAATTCACCGTACACTCCGTCGGATAGCCGACAACATGGGCAACCCTCCCTGTGCCACCAGGCCAAGAACATCACCACCCACAGGGAGGGATCAGGAGGAGGAGGAGACATCCGACGGAGCATCCCAAACATCATCACGGCCTGCTTCTGAGGGTTCCCGCAGGAGGGCGGGTCGTCCACGGAAAAGACCGTGAGGGTCGGCGCAACAGCACCATCTCCCAGGACACCTGGCCTGGCACCTGGCCCACTGGACCAACAGCAGCACATCAGCAAAAGACATTCTCTGCCACATGGACTTGCTGGTCACTGTCTGACCAATGTTGACATAGACTGTGGCATGGACTCTGAGGATTTCCAATGGCAAGGACACCAACTCCCCCAGTGAACTTTGGATTCCACACACCCGGAAAGCCCCTCTTGTCATACCCCCCCCCAACACGTACCCCAACACAAATAAAAAGTTACACGATCAAGAGATGATGCCTACATTTTGCATTATTACCGTACATGTGTCTTGTAAAGTCTAACCATGCCTGAGTTCTCATATGACTTCAACCATCCATACCCTGAGGCCTGAGTCTGGCACAGGACACACATGGGTCACAATGTATTAGGCAAGACAGACATGGAGCACCATACACACCCGTGATGGGCCCAACCAGCTGAGGGGGTGGCCGCACAACCATGCCGACAGACATATTGAATACAGCAACAGTCATGCGCAGAGGTCAGGGATCATGTGGAGTGTCCTGGGGGGCACCCAGGTATGTGTAGACAGGTGGCAGAACCATGTCCTGCAAGCTTGAGTCAGGTGGATGCAGAGAATGGTGGCCTGGCCAACGTTGGATGCATGGGGATGGCACATGTCACAATACCCACACAGTCATGGACATCATGCACAATACAGAGTCTAATCCCACACAAACAGCTTGCATCTTGCTACTCTACACATAGACACATAGCCACTATCACGGAAAACCATGCCAGACATGCCGTATGCACCGTGGCAACACACCAGCATTGACTGAGAAGAGGCACCTTGGAGGCATAGGGACACCTTTATTAGTCATGTATTCCGGAATGCAGAGGCAACTCGGAGTACACATACACAGGTCATGTGGAGTACCATGTGGGTCCAACACTGGAACCCCCCTTCTGCAGCACAAATGCGTGATAGCCATGGAACTGGCACACAAGTGTCGGGTAACAGCTAAACACCCCCTGCTGCTCACGGAGAGGCTGCCATACACCATTGATCCTCTGATGTGGAAGTCCCACACCATGTCAAGCCAATGCAAACCGTATGTGTCCGAGGGCAGTGTTACACACATTGATGCCATCATCACAATCCACTAACCCATCACAGATGACTGTCAACAAGTCTGACCATCTATTCAGGTGTATCCAGCTACATGTAATGTGTCCCATGGTGATGCGACATGTCTGCAGAGGAACCAAATATCGACAGGGGCAGTGTGCACACATCGTAAACAACTGCCACACCCAATACACCCCTGATGCATCCCTTACCCTAAGGAAACTTCCAAACTTGTCTGTGCGTGTAACGCTGAGTCAGCACACGATGACGTGTCCATGAGGAATAGCAGTGCCACACCAATGCAACCAGCAGACGGCATGCGCAAGTACCTGGGGATGAGAGACACACAAGAAGTCAGCCACAAAAAGCACATCCACTTGCATGTGCATGTACTCGACACATGTAAGGAGGACAACATGCTAGGTCACAATTATGACTGTGGAAATACACTCATCACTGGCACCATCACTCGAGTGACACATCCACACACACCTCTGACTCACGTGGCATACATGCAGATGGACACACACATCGCAACACATGCCACACGGGGACCAATGTGTGCACACTCAGACACTGGTACTCACCACTAAGCAAAGAAGTCGCGTATGAGCCGACTCCGAATGTCTTCTTGCAGAACCACATCCTCCACATCACTAGCCCCATTGCCAAGCCCTTCGTCCTCCACGGGTGGATGGTCCTGATCATCTTGATCCAGGATGAGTGGCACAGCTTTCTCAACTGCCATGTTGTGCAGCATGCAGCAGACCATGAAGATTTTGCAGACCTTCGCCGGGGCATATGGGAGGGCGCCGCCGGTCTTGTGTAGGCACCTGAATCGGCTGTTCAGGAGGCCAAATGTCCTCTCTATCACTCGCCTTGTCCGGCCATGGGCGGTGTTGTAGCGGAGCTGTGCCGGCGTGCTGGGGTTGCGGAGAGGTGTGATCAGCCATGGCATGTTGGGATAGCCAGCGTCCCCTACATGGAAACCACATGGACATAAGTAGGACAGGAGAAGCAGTCGGGCTGGAAATCTACGCAAAATACAGGACAGACAGAGTGTACCCACCAACACATGCTCGTTCGTTGCGCAGCTGCGTCATCATTTCAGGCACCATGCTACGCCTCATGATGTAGGCATCGTGTGCTGATCCTGGAAAACGGGCACAGACATGTGAAATCACCATGTTGGACAGACACACCACAAGGGCATTGATGGAGTGGTAGTGTTTGCGATTCCTGTACGCTACCTCCTGTGCCTGTGGTGGTACCAAAGCCACATGTGTCCCATCTATGGACCCAATGACATGGGGCATCCCTCCCAGGGCATAGAATCCACGCTTGACACCTGTCAACTGTTCAGGAGTTGGGAAATGGATGAACTCATCCAGGTGAAGCAACATGGCCTCTAAAAAATCATGCAGCACACGGCTGAACATGCTCTGGGACATGCCACCAACATGAGCTATGGTATATTGAAAGGTACCCGTGGCAAGAAAATGTAGGGCTGCCATTACCTTCAGCTTGGGTGTCAGTGCCGTAGGATACCTGTGCAGCGGTTGCAGGTGTGGTGCCAGCCTTGCCGTCAACTCCTCAATCAACGGTTGGGGAAGCGGTAGCAGCGTATACAGTCATTCTCCCGCATGTCAGCCAAGTCCGGAATTGCTTGGGGAAGAGGCGGCGCTCTGCAGTAATTTGGAAGTGACAAGGAAGAGTGAGTGCACTACAACAACAATTTATATGTACTGAGCAATACACATATGCTACATACGGAGTCAGGTATGTGCTACATGCCCTGGAAAACGTATGGCTGACAGGTGACACTCCTACCAAGACCCAGCTACACACGGAGATTGTGAACCTCCACATCCCATGGCATGGGACTAGCTGTGTCCCAGTGTAAGTGAACAGCCAGACGCAATACAGGAGTGACATACATCAACATATCAGCAGAAGTAGGATGTTGATTGCAGAGACAGGTAGCGGAACACTAGAGCCACAGGTCACATGACATTACACTAGGACAGCCCACACACCTTGCCCTGAAGGTGTACATGTCATGACTGACCACACATACATTGAGAGGATGCAGACAGGTCCTTGTTACGCTACTCCGTGTCCCATGCATACATACACACCTTACATCCGATACCACATGTGGCCTGGTGTGCGTAACAGTGTGCCATGGCCATCTACACACAGACACATGTTAGTTGCAGCAACTGCAGATGCATTTGAGGGAACACCAACATCAAGCTAATGGGAACACACCACACATACATGACATAGTCACATCCTGCAACGTGGGTAGTCACATGTCAGGTGTGGTAACCCCTGTAGCGGGCATCAGGGGAGACTTGCGTGTGTTGTTGACTGTGCCATGCCAGTGACGCTCATCTCAAGTGTTCTGTATGACATGCACACATGTCAAAGGAGTGAAGGGCATGTCTGGCACATAGTGCACCATCACACATAACATCTGTACACATCTCATCATACATCTATTGCCTTCACAACTCAGGAGTAATGTGCCACATCACAGACTTTCACATCTGTGCCCCACACATGTAGTACTGTACAGACAATGCCTTGATGTCCATCCATGGACAAGTATGTCAGCTCTATTCCCTTCTGTGTGCTGCCTGTCACCACTGTTATGTGTGAAAGGCACCGTACATTCGCTCAGAGGGCGTGTGTACGTTCCCTATCACTATGGGATTGCTGCCGTAGGCCTACCCATAGTGATAGTGAGCGTACACGCGTATGTATGGTCCGTATCACTATGGGTACGCATACGCGAGCACACCCATAGTGATAGTGAGCGTACACGCGTATGTACGGTCCGTATCACTATGGGTACGCATACGCGAGCACACCCATAGTGATAGTGAGCGTACACGCATATGTACGGTCCGTATCACTATGGGTACGCATACGCGAGCACACCCATAGTGATAGTGAGCGTACACGAGTATGTACGGTCCGTATCACTATGGGTACGCATACGCGATCACACCCATAGTGATAGTGAGCGTACACGCGTATGTACGGTCTGTATCACTATGGGTTTGCTCGCGTATGCGTACCCATAGTGATACGGACCGTACATACGCGTGTACGCTCACTATCACTATGGGTGTGCTTGCGTATGCGTACCCATAGTGATACGGACCGTACACACGCCTGTACGGGCCGTTGCTATGCATTTGGGGTGCCCTAGGGCCCCGGAACGCACTGTACCTGTGTGTGAATCTCCAATTTACAAAGGGGACACATGAGGGACAAGTATAAAGGCCTACATGCATGCTGGTTGTCATGGAGACCAAGTTTAAAGTATGATTTTTTTTCTGCAGGTGCACAGCAAAAGTCGGTTTGAATGTATCTACTTTGTTGCAAAGTGGTTGTGGAGTTGACATCATGCTCAAGAAAAAAAACAATAAAAACCCACTGACTGTGCTAGGTTTAAAGGGATTGGAGGAAACATAGGATGCAAATGTGAGTGACCAATCACTCTGTACTCCTGTGCATGAAACAGGCCAGCAAGGCAGATATAAGGCAGCCAGGTCCCATGAGAGAGCACTTGCCTGCACATCTTTGGATTCTACGACCCAGCTGCTGCTCGTGATTCCCTGGAACCATGTCAAGGTCTGTGGAGAGAGCCCAGCCTTTCACCCTGGAGGAGAACCTGGCATTGCTGGATGTGATCCTCCCACAGTACACACTGCTGTATGGGCGACCAGGGTATCAGGTGAGTGCAGAGTCCACTAGCACAGACTGTGTCCCTTTTTTGTGACTGTGACTTCTGGCATTGTGTCCAGGTGTGACACACATGCAATGTACTGTAGGGGGGTTCCCAGGGGGGGGAATGCCTGATGTCGCCCAGCCAGAGCATGCTGTGGTGCATGTCTGCCGTCCTCACTTGCATTGTGTTTACTGTGACAATCACTGCATGGTGCATGCCACATTCTGCCTGTCTTATCCTCCTGGGAATGTTGCCTCTACAGTCCTCATGTGATTATGTGGTCAGCCCAGTGTGACAGGTGACTGTACCCACAGATGTGTGTTAGTTCTGTGTACCTGTGCTGAGAGTGTCCACATGATGTGTTCGTACCCTGGACATCGGTGTGTGTGTAAGTCCCCTGTCATGTGGGTGGGTGCATATGTGGAGTGTAGCCCCAAGCTGCATGAGGGATGGATATACCCTGCCCATCTGATGTGAGCAGGGAGCAGTGCTGTGTGTCTGACGTGCAGAGCCAGCCCCACACCTGTGAGACCCCCCCGTCTAGTGTCACATGTGCAGAGTAAGGTTTGTAGCTGGATTTGGCAATGGCAGGTGAATGTCCTGTGCCTGTGTGTGTCTGTGTACTCTGCTGAGGTAGCGTCAGTGGCCTGTGGCATGTGACTGCTTTGAGGTGCTGCACATAATCCTGGTGTAGCTTGTGATGCACAGTGTGAGCCTGGATCATTGATTGTGTCGTTGCCCTCATTCCACCTATGTACTTTCAATGGCACGTACTGCTTTTGCCCTTCCCCAGAGGATAATGTCCCTATGACAAAGGTGCAATGCGTTGGATGCATACTATGCCTTGTTGTAACCAGCAAATTTGTTCTAATATGTGTCTCTGTGACATGTGCCAGGTGTATTGATGTAGTGTCACTTGTTCATCCTCACAGGTAGGCGCCTCTGCCAAGAAGCAGATCTGGATGAACGCCGTCAGTGCCGTGAGGAGGACGGAGGGTCGCAAGCGGCGCCTGGCCCAGGTGAGAAAACGCTGGCAGGATATCTGGTGCTGGACACGGAGGATCGCACGGGTCCTGCTGGGGGACTCACCTGAGACCCATAAGAACCGTGGGCGCCGCCGTCTGACCCACATCCACAAGCGTGTGCTGGCAGTGGTCTTTCCAGACTTGGACAGGTGCTTACAGGAGAAGCAGCAGCAGGAAGGGGGTAGGTACATGTGTGTTTGTTGTGTGTCACCAGCATTTGTAAGTGCGCAGTTGCATGGATACACTGCCAGGGTTTAAAGGTGCTGTGCAGATCCTGTTACCCACAGTATAGCGGTGCTCTCCTGCCTCCCTTCCCCTCCTTGCAATGTGTTCCCTGGTCTGTGTGTGGTCACTCCTTCACAAGGTTATCTAGGCTGGCAGTTTATCCACGTGAACAATGCCTGTAGGATCATGTGTGGGGGTGGTGTGTAACAGGTTTTGGGACCTTGCCTGTGCCCTGTCCAGTTCAGTACTTGTGGGTTCCATGTCAGTTGGCACTGATGCTGAGTCCAGACATGGGAGTTAGTCTCTCAAGTGTCATGCCTTACAGCACGCATGTCCTATGTTGTGGCCTGTTACATGATGTGCATGAGTGTGCAATACGCATAGTGCAGGGATGGTGGCGTGTGTTGCTGTCATTCCCATTCAGGACCATGGAGTTGTGTGGCCACTACTGTCCCCTGGGGCATATTTTCCTAGGTGTCATGTGTGTCATCACAAAATGTGGACACTCTCAGTGTCTACAGCATAGGTTGTGCTCTGTGCCATTGTCCCCTGGCACCATGTATATTGAAGTAAAATGTAGTACAAGTGTCCACTGTACAGCCTGACCTGCTTTTCCTTGTTCATACTCACGGTGGCCAGTGCCTGTGTGTCTTGTTACAATCATCTGATGATGCCAATTTGTACATGATTATTTGGACAGGCGCACCTTGGGTATTTTGTGTCCAGTCTTGCATTTTTCCAGCCCATGTGTATTTCACCCAGACTAAGAGATGTAAGTGCTTCCTGTGTCTCAACAAATTGTCTCATGTAGGGAGTGGTTGGTGCGGGCAAAGCCTACATGTCAAACCTGAAATCTTCTTGCTAGGTCTGGCCAGTGTGTGATGTTTGTCTGGACATACACTCAAGGTGCAGTGAGCCAGTCATGGTGGGCATGTTTTCAGGATTACCTAGGCAGCATGTGCCTAAAGTTCATGGATATGGTCCCTGCTCATCCCTATTTTCGGCAACGCTGTGTGGTGCAGATGCAGTGCTGGATTGTCCCCAGAGCCTGGCTCCTCTGTCAAAATCCATTTCATGTCATTTGCTATTGTGTCATGCTCTCCATAGTTTTTCAGTGGCATGGTGGGTCAACCAACTGTGTGTTGCAGGGCCTCCATATGTACCTTGTTTTGTAGATATTACTCATCTTTCTTTTCAGGCTATGCACTGTAACCTATGTAGATTGGACTCATGTGACATATGTATACAGGTGTATGATTAATTCCTGTCTCTTCACCTTGCCCAGAGCATCGTCGTGGGACACGGATGGAGACATCAGCACAGACCGAGCGGAGGGACCGAGCACCAGTGCCAGCGGTGACATCTTGGCTGGCACATCGAGTGAAACTGAGGCGGAGGAGAGTGAGGCGGAGGACCTGTCCACTGCCACCACAGAATATGAAGCTGACGGGTCCGAGGCTGAGCTCTCCGAGGGGGCGGAGGCTGCACCACCAGCTGACAGCGGTACAACATCTCTCCGCGCCCCCTCCATTGCCATCAGCCGCCTCCCACTTGCTCGTGTCCCTTCCCAGCGTGCCCGGTCACCACATGTCTCCTTCCTGCCAGGCACCGCACCCCCTGCCCCTGTCTCCACTGCTGCCGCCAATGCCGAGTCTGTGGACATCCAGCGGCAGTTGCAGGTTGGTCAGGCTGCGATGCTTAATGGCCTCCATGGCCACAGCCAAGTGCTAAACAACATGGAGGCATACTTGGAGGGCATTTTCTCATCGCAGGCTGACCAACGCAACTTGCTGAGGTCCAATGACTCGACACTGACTGCAGCAGTGGGTCTCCTGTAGCGCTTCGTCCAACCCCCTACCCCTGACCCATCCACACTTCCCACTCCCATGCCTGTCCCACGTACACCCAGACGTCAACATGCACCCACCACAACAGACACAGGCACCACACCAGCAGGGAAGGTCAAACGCACACCTCCTGGCACGCACACACAGGGTGAAGTAGGCACACCCACTGGGTCGGGGGGCAAACCTAAGACACGCAGCCAGAGTGGGAGTCCGCATTCCACAAAAACCACTCCCTCCAAATCCCCTCCCCTCAGCTCTCCTGGCCAAAAGTCGGAAACAGGGTCAGTCCTGCCCAGTCTGTCCATCAGCCCCAGTGTGGCACCACCCCGCAAGCGGTGGAGGCAGGACACCGGCAGGGGAGTTGAGTCCCCCCCCTGTCCACACCCTCCCCCAGTGGCGCTGCGACCCATCCCTCCGACCCCCCCCTCCTTGGGGCCTGTGGTTCCTTCGGGTGCAGGGGAGTCGCTGGAGGACCTTGCTAAGGTGTGCAGCTCCATCCTGACCTCCGCCTTTGGTGCTGCCCCACCCCCTGTGGTGGAGTCCTCCGTCCCTGCACCCACGACGCCTACCCTTCGCCCTCATGGCCCTGCGGTGCCTGGTCCTTCCCCCCACATGATGCCCCCCCCCCTCTGGAAGACAAAGGAGTCTGACTGTGCAGGCAAGCTAGGGGACACGTGTCCCACTGTGTCCCCCACCTGGATTTGAACTTTGGATTGCCCTATGGGCATTGTACATTTTGAACTTTCAAGGGACAAACAGATTTTTGGATGCTGAATAAAGCAATTTCTTTTTCCTTAGTACACTACTGTCTATCTGGTATTGCTGTTGGTGGACCTGCTCCATTATTTTGGGTGGTGATAATGTGTTGGGTGTGTGGGAATTGTCGTCTTGTGCCTTGTCATAGGGTGGACCCTGGTATCTGTGTGCCATCACAAGCTGTTGGCTACATAACTTTGTTCATGTAAGCAGTTACTGCATCGTGACATTGTCCCAAGGTGTGTTCCTTCCTCTGTGTAACCTGACATCTTCCTTGCAGGGTCATTCCAATATGTGGTGCTGAGCTGTGTCTACATTGGCTGGGTGTGTGACGGACTCGTTAGACTTTGGCCATGCATGCTGAGCGATGTCTCCACCTGCATCATTCGTGGCATCCTTGGTGGTCACTGTACTTGTGTATGTAGACTGTTGACATGACTTCATGTGGACATGTTTTCTTTTCGGCGCTATGCATGTGTATACTCCCAGCCTCGCACACATGTGGTACATGTACTGCAGGATCTTTGTGCACCTGACTGACATTTGTGGGCATTGGATCTGTGGGTACTCCACCCTTTTCTTTGCATTGGCACTGCTGTGAGTGTTAGGCACCCAGCCCTCCTGTGTCTGGGCACTGCTGTGAGTGTTAGGCACCCACCCCTCCTATGTCTGGGCACTGCTGGGAGGACTCTGCACACACCCCTCTTATGTCTGGGCACTGCTGGGAGTGTTAGGCACCCACCCCTCCTGTGTCTGGGCACTGCTGTGGGTGTTAGGCACCCACCCCTCCTGTGTCTGGGCACTGCTGGGAGGACTCTGCACACACCCCTCTTATGTCTGGGCACTGCTGGGAGTGTTAGGCACCCACCCCTCCCGTGTCTGGGCACTGCTGGGAGGACTCTGCACACACCCCTCGTATGTCTGGGCACTGCTGGGAGTGTTAGGCACCCACCCCTCCTGTGTCTGGGCACTGCTCTGAGTGTTAGGCACCCACCCCTCCTGTGTCTGGGCACTGCTGGGAGGACTCTGCACACACCCCTCTTATGTCTGGGCACTGCTGGGAGTGTTAGGCACCCACCCCTTCTGTGTCTGGGCACTGCTGTGAGTGTTAGGCACCCACCCCTCCTGTGTCTGGGCACTGCTGGGAGGACTCTGCACACACCCCTCTTATGTCTGGGCACTGCTGGGAGTGTTAGGCACCCACCCCTCCTGTGTCTGGGCACTGCTGGGAGGACTCTGCACACACCCCTCTTATGTCTGGGCACTGCTGGGAGTGTTAGGCACCCACCCCTCCTGTGTCTGGGCACTGTTGGGAGGACTCTGCACACACCCCTCTTATGTCTGGGCACTGCTGGGAGTGTTAGGCACCCACCCCTCCTGTGTCTGGGCACTGCTGGGAGGACTCTGCACACACCCCTCTTATGTCTGGGCACTGCTGGGAGTGTTAGGCACCCACCCCTCCTGTGTCTGGGCACTGCTGTGAGTGTTAGGCACCCACCCCTCCTGTGTCTGGGCACTGCTGGGAGTGTTAGGCACCCACCCCTCCTGTGTCTGGGCACTGCTGGAAGGACTCTGCACACACCCCTCTTATGTCTGGGCACTGCTGGGAGTGTTAGGCACCCACCCCTCCTGTGTCTGGGCACTGCTGGGAGTTCTCTGCACACACCCCTCTTATGTCCGGGCACTGCTGTGAGGACTCTGCACCCAACCCTCCTATATCAGGGTATGTACGCTTAGAACATACACGGGTGTGGGTTCGCTCCATGCATACGGGGGTGGTGTTACGGTCCGTACGTACACTGTTGGGGTGGGGGGTACGCTCCATGCATACGGGGGTGGTGTTACGGTCCGTACGTACACTGTTGGGGTGGGGGTACGCTCCATGCATACGCGGGTGGGGGTACGGTCCGTACGTACACTGTTGGGGTGGGGGGTATGCTCCATACATACGGGGGTGGTGTTACGGTCCGTACGTACACTGTTGGGGTGGGGGTACGCTCCATGCATACGGGGGTGGGGGTACGGTCCGTACGTACACTGTTGGGGTGGGGGTACGCTCCATACATACGCGGGTGGGGGTACGGTCCGTATGTACACTGTTGGGGTGGGGGTACGCTCCATACATACGCGGGTGGGGGTATGGTCCGTACGTACACTGTTGGGGTGGGGGGTACGCTCCATGCATACGGGGGTGGTGTTACGGTCCGTACGTACACTGTTGGGGTGGGGGTACGCTCCATGCATACGCGGGTGGGGGTACGGTCTGTACGTACACTGTTGGGGTGGGGGTATGCTCCATGCATACGGGGGTGGTGTTACAGTCCGTACGTACACTGTTGGGGTGGGGGTATGCTCCATGCATACGCGGGTGGGGGTACGGTCCGTACGTACACTGTTGGGATGGGGGGTACGCTCCATGCATACGCGGGTGGGGGTACGGTCCATACATATCCGTACCCACGCTGTGGAATGCTTGTGCGGGCCGTACCCAGGCCTTTGCCACGTGGGTACGAGCCGTCCCGCCATTGTTGGGGTGACGTAGGTGTGGGCGTGGTACGACTCGTACCCACGCTCTTAAGGCGTGGGTATGGGACGTACCTGTATTGTTGTGTTACCGGTTTGCGTCGTCAACCACTTCCGTTGTGGCGGACGCTGGCTTTGCTGGACACGCCCCCACCCCCTCGTAGTGACCAGGGCCTGGGGGTCAGGTATGTCCAGGGCATGTGTGCTGTGTGACTTGGGTGGGGGTTTTGTGGCCTGCCCCTGCTCCTGCCCCCCCCTTTCCCCCCTCCCTTTGTTGTTCTGACCTTCTGCGGCATCTGCGTCGGAACCTGTAGAGGAGGTCGACTGCTATGAGGGCCGGGATGACACGTAGGTTCGGGTCCATGTCTGTCCGTCGCGTGCAGGTACTCCTTGTTCGCGTCGTCCTGATTTCCCAGCAGTTTTTGGCTGCCGGAAAATATTCTCCGTGCGGGATGATGTTGGTGCGAATCGTACTTCCTGGTTCGTGAAAGGCAGGCTGCGTGCGTCCCGACGTCACGTCGGCGCTTTCCCGGATCACATTTGGATGTATATTTTCGTCGGTCGGTGTTTTGTAAGAATCGTACGGAAATAGTATTTCCGTGCGAATCGTAATTCCATGTTTGTATATTGTTCCGACCGGGTACGCGTCGGACGGAGAATATGCACCGTCCGACGGTTCGTACCCGGTTTTTACAGGATCGTAATCGGCACCTTGGTCTTTCACCTGAAATTACCTTAAACTTTGTGATTTCATCCTCAAAACATTTTGTAAGCACGGGTTCTACATTGTCTTCAACATTTTGTTCTACTAATGTGTCAGTTTCTGCACTCTCTTGCTGAGGACCAAAGTAACAAAACTCAATATCATCACAAACCTTCTTCACATCTGATACTGACCCACGCAAAAGAGCACTGTTCAACTCATTTAACTTTAGTGCTGGACTTTTTGCATAATACAATCTTCTCACTAACTTCCGCATTTGAGTATGATGTACTGCCAACATTCTGAAATTGCGAAAAACACTTTGACAAACTTTCCTAGAAAGACAAGCCAGAGAATGACCTTGCATACCAGTATTTTTTCTCACTCTGCAAGGGTCTAGTCCTTGCAATACCTTAATCTTTTGTTTAACACTTTTTTTACTATATGCTCGTAAAAAGCTACATAATTTATCAATAGATTCTTGTCGTACACTACAAATTCTACTGCAATCCCAAGTGTACACAGGGTGTTTAGGACGTCTCCCTAGAACTTCATCAGCTATCACTTCTGCATTTCTTTCAACCATGTTCTCTTTGTCAATTGGACAACCATCTCTAACCTCATAACCTCGACCACTGGTGTCAACTGCATACAATAATTTATTGCTCTGTAAATAACTCTCTTTATTAAAGAAAGGCTCTGAACTGGAACTGTGTTTCCATTCTCCCAAAAAAACATCACAAATATTTGTTCTATTAATTCCTCTTTTCCTCCTACTTTTGGCCTTCATTAAATGGATTGGTTTATCTAGTGATCGAATTCTGTTTAATACTAAAATGAATAGTTTCCTTTTTACTTCAAAAGCCTTTTCAACAATGGTTTCAATATGCTTCTTCTTTTTATAAAATAGAGCTCTCTTTTTATATTTCTTCACATCTTTCTGCAAATTATGTACTTCTCTCTTGTAAAATATATTTTTGCGTATTTCCTTATCCTGATTTTGCCTTCTTTTACCATACTGTCCATTTGCTTTTTTGCTTTTCCTATTATTTTGAATTTTTTTCTAGTTGAAGCATTCTCAGGGGTTTCAGCATTCTGTACATTCTGTTTAGTCCTACAAACATTTTTAATAAATTTCTTTGTGATCTTACCAGAAGATTTTTTCTTTTTAGCCACATTATGTTTTTCATTCAATACTTGTGGTTGATGTTTCTTCAAGTAATTCTCCTGTCTCTGTTCTTTTCTTTTTCTTTTTTTTACTAGCATGATTTCTCTATTTTAATGGTGAAAAACAGTATCTGTAAAGAATAATCACAAATAAATGTATATTAATAACTTTCAAATTTATACTATTCTATTACTGTACAAACACATTTTATATAAATACTGACTAAGAAACTATAGCCCTGAAGCACAAGTGTGACGATGGTTAAAACACTACATGCATAGTGCATACTACTTTGAAGCAGTTAATGCCCTAAAGCCTGCCTCACTAAAAGACTACATGCTAAACTGACTGAATGATTACAGTACTATAAGGAGAGACACTGGGTGAGTGACAGGGTGTTTGCTAGAAGTGTATGGATGGTGTGAAAGACAAGTGTGTAGGTGATTAGAGACCTACATGCATAGTGGATACGTGTTTGAATCCATCCATATGTTAAGGCCTGTCTCAGTTCAGTAGTACTTGGATACTGACTGAATGTTTTGAGTATTGCAACGAGAGTGCCAGGATGAATTTATAAGTATTTGTATTTTGGTGCAGTAAATACATTAGTACAGGGTGCTGAATAAGTCACTGGAGAAGTATAAGGGGAGTGACAGGGTATTTGCGGGAACTGTATGAATACTGTCTGGGATATTGAAGGTGTGAAAGACAAGTGTCTAGGTGGCTAGAGACCTACATGCATAGTGGATAGAAGTTTGAAACAGTCCATAGAGTAACACTTGGATCACTGCAAAACTACCTGAGTACTGACTGAATCATTGGAGTACTACAAACAGAGTGACTGGGTGAATCTTTTTAAGTTTTTGGGTTTTGGTGCCGTGAATAGATTAGTACTTAGTGCCAAAGGAGTCAGTGGAGGTGTGCAATTGAAGTGACAGAGTGTTTATTGGAGTTTATAGATACTGACTAGTTAATTGAAGAAGTGAAAGACAAGTGTTTAAGTTTTTGTGTTGTGGTGCAGTGAATAGATTACTACATAGTGCCAGATGAGTCAGTAGAGGTGTGCAAGTGGACTGAAAGAGTGTTTACTGGACTTTATAGATACTGACTAGTTAATTGAAGAAGTGAAAGACAAGTGTGTAGGTGACTAGAGGCCTGCATGCATACTGGACAGACGTTTGAATCAATCCATGTGCTAGGGCCTGCCTCACTCCATTAGTACTTAGGTACTGACTGAATGATTAGACTATTGCAAGAAGAGTGCCTGGGTGAATTTATAAGTGTTTCAGTTTTGGCGCAGTGAATGTATTACTACATGGTGCTGAATAAGTCACTGGAAGAGTGCAAGAGGAGTGACAGGGTGTTTGCTGGAAGTACATGCATACTGACTGGGGAATTCAAGCTGTTAAAGACAAGTGTATAGTAGGTTAGAAGCCTGCATGCATACTGGATAGACCTTTGAAGCAGTCCATGTGGTAATGCACAGTTCACTGCATGAGTACCTGCGTACTGACTAAATCATTAAACTACTGCTAGGAGACTGCCAGGATGAAACTTTTAAGTTTTTCGGTTTTGGCGCAGTGAATAGATTAGTACATGATACTGGATCAGTCACTGGAGGAGTGCAAGATGAGTGACAGGGTGTTTATTGAAGTATATAGATACTGACTAGTTAATTAAAGAAGTCAAAGACAAGTGTGTAGGTGACTAGAGGCCTGCATGCAAAGTGGATAGACGTTTAAACAGTCCATGAGCTAAGACCTCAGATACTGCATGATTACCTGGGTACTGACTGAATCATCACACTACTGCAAGGAGAGTGCCTGGGTTAATCTTTTTAAGTTTTTGTGTTTTGGTGCAGTGAATAGATTACTACATAGTGCCAGATGAGTCAGTAGAGGTGTGGAAGTGGACTGAAAGAGTGTTTACTGGAGTTTATAGGAACTGAACTAGTTAATTGAAAAAGTGAAAAGACAAGACAAGTGTGTAGAGACTCCCGCCCTCTCATAGCAAACAACAGTGTCCTGGGGGTGGGCACCCCAGGACACTGTAGGAGCCGGCCCTGGGGGCTGGCGGTCCCCAGGGCCCTCGAGGGCTCCAGGAGGGGGGCCATGCAGCCCCCCTCCCTCAAACAATAAAGCCCTGGGGGGGTGGTGGTCCCCGGGGCTTGGGGGGGCCGTTCAGCCCCCCCCTCGCTATTTTCTAGCCCTGGGGGTAGCGGTCCCCGGGGCTGGGGGGCCCCCCAGGGCCCCCCATTAATTTTTACAGATTTTGGCCCTGGGATTTGGCCCCCCCGGGGCTAGTTATTAAGGAAGCGCAGAAGCCCGCGCTTCAGGGTTTTTTTTTTCCGGCCTGATCCACGCACCCTGCGCACATTTCGCAGTTTAAAAAAAAAAGGGGGTCCCGGGGGGTCCTTCTGGGACCCCCTAAGCAACACTAGAGGGTCAGAGTATTCCTACCCTGCCCCCTTTACATCTTTCACACACTTATTTCCCTTACTTAATCAGCCTCGCTTCTACCGAGGCACAAAATGGCTGCCAACAGTTCCTGGTTTCGAATGTAGACACTTGACAGCCAATTAACATTCAGCACGTGATCGGAAGGGTTCACGCTCGGTTCGCAGAGGGTGCGCTCAGGGTGCGCATAGGGTGTGCGGATCCTCCGAGGCCATAGATATATCTATAATTTTAACTCTAATTTTCTCAGAAACTACTGAACGGATTTACACCATTTATGCAAAAGGTATGAGTCTGAACTGAGGACTACCTCTTTGCCAAATTTGGTGTAATTCCGTTCAGCAGTTCGGGCTGTAGCTGCGTCAACAGGTCCTATGGGAAATTGCATGGGGAAAACGCGTTTTGGGACCCCCCTTTTTTCTCGGCCCCCGCTTGACGAATCACCACGAAACTTTCAGGATAGGAGCGGACCGGAGCTGGCCAAAAGTTTGGAAAATGACGCGACGATTCGTCAACCGGCGCCAGACTTATTGGGAATAGAATGTTGCGGATTTCCTATGGAAAATAGGTCCTAACTGTAGCTACCTACTGGCGACCGCCAGTAGGTAATATATATATATATATATATATATATATATATATATTACCTACTGGGGGTCGCCAGTAGGTAGTTATAGTTAGGACCCCTTTTCCATAGGAAAACCTCAACATTCTATTTTGAATAACTTTAGCGCCGGTCGATGAATCCTCGCGAATTTCTCAAAATAGGTGGGGCACTACGCTCCGCTCCTACCCTGAAAGTCTCGGGGGGATTCGTCAAGCGGGGGCTGAGATAAAAGGGGGGTCCCAAAACGCGTTTTTCCCATGCATTTTTCCATAGGACCTTTAGAACGAGCTACAGCCCGAACGGCTGAACAGAATTACTAGAAATTTGGCAGAGAGGTAGTCCCTAGGTCAAGGAAGTGCCTTTTGTAGGTTTGGTGTAAATCTGTTCAGTAGATTCTGAGAAAATAGCCTTTAAATCAATATATATATCTGAGCCCGCTTACGGTACGCTTACCGTACGCTTACCGTAAGCGTACGGTGGCGTGCGCGAGCGCGATTCTGATTGGCTCTTAGATCTTAGTAAACATTCGAATCGGCCGAAACCAGGAAGCGGCGGCCGCCATTTTGTCTCTCGCACTGAGTGTTGTTTATCAAACAAGATGGCCAAAAACATGTTACGGGGCTGTTTTGACAACTCCCTCCCACATAGTCATGTTGAGGGAGTCCCCAAACATCCCCCAAGAGCAAAAACGGTTTTATTTTTTTTTCGGCAATTTCGCCGAGTACGCTTACCGTACGCTTACCGTAAGCGTACGGTAAAAAAAAAAAAAAAAAAAAAACACTATCCACACTTACCCCACCCCCTGTGCTTTTGGTGGCCGTAGGCCACCAAATGTACAGGGCTTATTAATAGGTAAAAAAAACTAAATTTTGGCAACATGAAATTATAAAATCGAAATAAAAAAAACACTATCCACATTGACCCCACCCCCTGTGCTTTTGGTGGCCGAAGGCCACCAAATGTACAGGGTTTATTAAAGTTGATAAAAACCGTGCACGGAACGAACTGCGTTAAGTGGGCGCGCACGCCTCGAATGGCGTAAAGTAACTTAGCATTTAAAAAACCGTACAAATTCACTGAAAAAACCATAGGTTTCACACACGTTATAGTTAGGAATTAGCATTTAAAAAACCTTGCAAATTCACTGAAAAAACCATAGGTTTCACACATGTTATAGTTAGCGGAAATTTTACTGATAAAAAACCAGTGAAATTGCCCCGTTATAGTTAGTGCTGGCAACTATAACTCACGCGACCGCAATCTTCTGCTGATGACATATGTGTCTTTATGAAAAAAAAATATTTGTAATATATGTATAGCTAAAAATGTATGGAAGAAGACATGGGCAAATAAGTGTCTAAATACAGTATTAGCATCAGCAGAGGATTGCGGTCGCGTGAGTTATAGTTGCCAGCACTAACTATAACGGGGCAATTTCACTGGTTTTTTATCAGTAAAATTTCCGCTAACTATAACATGTGTGAAACCTATGGTTTTTTCAGTGAATATATATATATATATATTACCTACTGGCGGTCGCCAGTAGGTAGTTATAGTTAGGACCCCTTTTCCATAGGAAATCCGCAACATTCTATTTTGAATAACTTTGGCGCCGGTCGATGAATCCTCGCGAATTTCTCAAAATAGGTGGGGCGCTACGCTCCGCTCCTACCCTGAAAGTCTCGGGGGGATTCGTCAAGCGGGTGCTGAGATAAAAGGGGGGTCCCAAAACGCGTTTTTCCCATGCATTTTTCCATAGGACCTTTAGACAGAGCTACAGCCCGAACGGCTGAACAGAATTACTAGAAATTTGGCAGAGAGGTAGTCCCTATGTCAAGGAAGTGCCTTTTGTAGGTTTGGTGTAAATCTGTTCAGTAGATTCTGAGAAAATAGCCTTTAAATCAATATATATATCTGAGCCCGCTTACGGTACGCTTACCGTACGCTTACCGTACGCGTACGGTGGCGTGCGCGAGCGCGATTCTGATTGGCTCTTAGATCTTAGTAAACATTCGAATCGGCCGAAACCAGGAAGCGGCGTCCGCCATTTTGTCTCTCGCACTGAGTGTTATTTATCAAACATGATGCCAAAAAACATGTTACGGGGCTGTTTTGACAACTCCCTCCCACATAGTCATGTTGAGGGAGTCCCCAAACATCCCCCAAGAGCAAAAACGGTTTTATTTTTTTTTCGGCAATTTCGCAGAGTACGCTTACCGTACGCTTACCGTAAGCGTACGGTAAAAAATAGAAATAAAAAAAACACTATCCACACTTACCCCACCCCCTGTGCTTTTGGTGGCCGTAGGCCACCAAATGTACAGGGCGTATTACATCATTAAAAAAACTATATTTTGGCAACATGAAATTATAAAATCGAAATAAAAAAAACACTATCCACATTGACCCCACCCCCTGTGCTTTTGGTGGCCGAAGGCCACCAAATGTACAGGGCTTATTAAAGTTGATAAAAACCGTGCACGGAACGCACTGCGTTAAGTGGGCGCGCACGCCTCGAATGGCGTAAAGTAACTTAGCATTTAAAAAACCGTACAAATTCACTGAAAAAACCATAGGTTTCACACACGTTATAGTTAGGAATTAGCATTTAAAAAACCTTGCAAATTCACTGAAAAAACCATAGGTTTCACACATGTTATAGTTAGCGGAAATTTTACTGATAAAAAACCAATGAAATTGCCCCGTTATAGTTAGTGCTGGCAACTATAACTCACGCGACCGCAATCTTCTGCTGATGACATATGTGTCTTTATAAAAAAAAATATTTGTAATATATGTATAGCTAAAAATGTATGGAAGAAGACATGGGCAAATAAGTTTCTAAATACAGTATTAGCATCAGCAGAGGATTGCGGTCGCGTGAGTTATAGTTGCCAGCACTAACTATAACGGGGCAATTTCATTGGTTTTTTATCAGTAAAATTTCCGCTAACTATAACATGTGTGAAACCTATGGTTTTTTCAGTGAATATATATATACATATATATATATATATATTCAATGAAAAAACCATAGGTTTCACACACGTTATAGTTGCGAATTAGCATTTAAAAAACCTTGCAAATTCACTTAAAAAACCATAGGTTTCACACATGTTATAGTTAGCTGGACATTTCACTCGTAAAAAACCAATTAAATTCCCCCGTTATAGTTACTGCAGGCAACTATAACTCACGCGACCGCAATCCTCTGCTGATGACCATGCGCGCACGGTGCGCTTCGCGCACCAAGCACCCACGGTTCGCAGTGAGTGCTGTACGCGCAGGGTGCGCGCACCTCGCGATTTAAAAAAAAAAAAAGTTGTTTTTTTCTCCCTTGGGGGTCATTCTGTGACCCCCTCACCAAGGCTAGGGGGTCAGGAACTGTCCACTCTGCCCCCTTTTCACGTTCTCCACCTTTTTTTTTCACCCCCTCAGACTGCGAGTGACAAAATGGCAGCCGACACTTCCTGGTTTCGACCGATTCGAATGTTTACCGACATCTAACAACCAATCAGAATTGCGCTCGCGCACGGCAGGGTGCGCACACAGTGCGCGCACGCTGCGCGCGTATAGATATTGATATGCTTTTAAATGCTATTTTCTCAGGAAATACTGAACAGATTTACACCAGACCTGCAAAAGGCACTTCCTTGACCTTATGGCTACCTCTCTGCCAAATTTCAAGTAATTCTGTTCAGCCGTTCGGGCTGTAGCTGTGTCTAAAGGTCCTATGGAAAAATGCATGGGGAAAACGCGTTTTGGGACCCCCCTTTTTTCTCGGCCCCCGCTTGACGAATCACCCCGAGACTTTCAGGGTAGGAGCTGAGCGGAGCGCCCCATTAGTTTTGAAAATTTCGCGAGGATTCGTCAACCAGCGCCAAAGTTATTCAAAATAGAATTTTGAGATTTCCTATGGAAACTAGGTTGTAACTTTAACTATCTACTGGCGACCGCCAGTAGATAATATAAATATATATATATATATATATATATATATATATATATATATATATATATATATATATATATATCCATTCACAAGTTGCCTGGAATGAGACAGCCTCACCGAAGAGTAAGTATTGAGCACTTTCTTGAAATGAAGGAAGCAGCGTGACCAACAGCAGAGTTCTTTCTTGAATAAGAGACCAGCCCGACGCGTTTCGTGCTTTCCGCACTTCCTCATGGGCTAAGGGCTTCTTTCACGAGTGCAGACTCTCGCCAGATTTACTCCAGCACCCATGTTATAAACATCCTTGACTCCGCCCATGTGGGCGTGGCCACCCCCGTGGCTCGCTGGTACTTGTGGTGCATTCGTTTCAATCCTCCTGTGAGTCGGCGTTTGTTGCACTCCTTATGTCAGAATAAAACACCTCAGTGGGTTAAGGAAGAAACGCTGCAATGTTGTCACCCATTCGTGTTGACCTCCATAATGCCTCTTCGACCGTCAGCTGCCACGTAGCTTGGCGTTGCAGCCGGACTGCAGGGATGCAGCTGGGCTCGTCTCGCGGTTCAGGCGGTACCGCTAATATCCATTCACAAGTTGCCTGGAATGAGACAGCCTCACCGAAGAGTAAGTATTGAGCACTTTATTGAAATGAAGGAAGCAGCGTGACCAACAGCAGAGTTCTTTCTTGAATAAGAGACCAGCCCGACGCGTTTCGTGCTTTCCGCACTTCCTCATGAGCTAAGGGCTTCTTTCACGAGTGCAGACTCTCGCCAGATTTACTCCAGCACCCATGTTATAAACATCCTTGACTCCGCCCATGTGGGCGTGGCCACCCCCGTGGCTCGCTGGTACTTGTGGTGCATTCGTTTCAATCCTCCTGTGAGTCGGCGTTTGTTGCACTCCTTATGTCAGAATAAAACACCTCAGTGGGTTAAGGAAGAAACGCTGCAATGTTGTCACCCATTCGTGTTGACCTCCATAATGCCTCTTCGACCGTCAGCTGCCACGTAGCTTGGCGTTGCAGCCGGACTGCAGGGATGCAGCTGGGCTCGTCTCGCGGTTCAGGCGGTACCGCTAATATCCATTCACAAGTTGCCTGGAATGAGACAGCCTCACCGAAGAGTAAGTATTGAGCACTTTATTGAAATGAAGGAAGCAGCGTGACCAACAGCAGAGTTCTTTCTTGAATAAGAGACCAGCCCGACGCGTTTCGTGCTTTCCGCACTTCCTCATAGGCTAAGGGCTTCTTTCACGAGTGCAGACTCTCGCCAGATTTACTCCAGCACCCATGTTATAAACATCCTTGACTCCGCCCATGTGGGCGTGGCCACCCCCGTGGCTCGCTGGTACTTGTGGTGCATTCGTTTCAATCCTCCTGTGAGTCGGCGTTTGTTGCACTCCTTATGTCAGAATAAAACACCTCAGTGGGTTAAGGAAGAAACGCTGCAATGTTGTCACCCATTCGTGTTGACCTCCATAATGCCTCTTCGACCGTCAGCTGCCACGTAGCTTGGCGTTGCAGCCGGACTGCAGGGATGCAGCTGGGCTCGTCTCGCGGTTCAGGCGGTACCGCTAATATCCATTCACAAGTTGCCTGGAATGAGACAGCCTCACCGAAGAGTAAGTATTGAGCACTTTATTGAAATGAAGGAAGCAGCGTGACCAACAGCAGAGTTCTTTCTTGAATAAGAGACCACCATGTCGTGTTGACCTCCATAATGCCTCTTCGACCGTCAGCTGCCACGTAGCTTGGCGTTGCAGCCGGACTGCAGGGATGCAGCTGGGCTCGTCTCGCGGTTCAGGCGGTACCGCTAATATCCATTCACAAGTTGCCTGGAATGAGACAGCCTCACCGAAGAGTAAGTATTGCACTCGTGAAAGAAGCCCTTAGCCCATGAGGAAGTGCGGAAAGCACGAAACGCGTCGGGCTGGTCTCATATTCAAGAAAGAACTCTGCTGTTGGTCACGCTGCCTCCTTCATTTCAATAAAGTGCTCAATACTTACCCTTCGGTGAGGCTGTCTCATTCCAGGCAACTTGTGAATGGATATATATATATATATATATATATATATATATATATATATATATATATATATATATATATATATATATATATATATATACGCACATCCCATCTCTGTCTCTATCCCAATTTTAACCTCACAACACTACCTCGTCATCGTTCCCTACCTCACTGCTCATTTTCTACATTACCCCTCTCCTTATGTCAATTGTTTTCTCTCTATACCTTTTCTCTCAGTACCCTTCACCCATGTCTCTACCTTTCTCTCTGCCTTACCACTCTCTTTGTCAGACCTATCTGTCTATGCTTCTTCTAATTTTTCTCCTCTGTACTTCACCTCGATCTCTACCTTGCATCTTCCTATAATCATAACTTCCTCAACTCGCTGGCTGTCTGCTTCTACCTTCCTATACCTCTTCCTTGCTGTAAATCACCTGTCTGTGTACCTTACCTCTTTCTCTATGACACTCCTTGGCATACGGCATTCCTCTTCTAGTCTTCAAGATTCCCTTCCCCTATCTCTCTCATTCCCTACCTGAAACTAAACCCTATTTAGCTGTCCAGTTCTTTTTCTCCACCTACATTTTCCTATCCTACTGTATCTTTGTTCCTCACTACTTCGGCTTTTGCTGTTTACTTATGTCTCTCCCTGTCTCACCTATCTCCGTACCTTATCTCAGTCTCAGTCTCTGTCGGTCTACTTTGGGCCTGATTACAAGTTTGGTGGTACAGTGCCGTGTCTGCCCCACCATCGCACCACCAAACCCGTGGTCAGGTCACCCACCAGATTACGAGTGTTTCTTGTGTCTGGTGGGCTTTATTTTTACGTTCCCACAGTGGTGCCTCAAATGGGTATTGCAATGGGAACGCCAAAAACAGTTCCTGCGCAGCATGGACTGTAAATTTCATGGCGCACAGGAACTGGGGTGCATGCACACAGGAGGGCACGTCATGTCACCCTGCATTCACCCAATGACCCTGAGTGTACAAGAGAGCCCTGTTTCCTCTTTGCCATGTTTTCCAAGGAGTAGGAACTGCTATGAAAACCTTGGTGGAGAATAAACTCGTAATGTGTATATTGCAGCCACTAGACTACGCAACACCACCAGGGAATGGCGGTTCCCTGGTGGCTGCGGTGGGCGAATGGTATTTGACCGCAATAATTGTAATAAGGTGGTCGAAAGACCTCCACCACTGCGCCCCCATGAGTTTGGCAGTCTGTGGACCGCCAGACTCATAAACGAGCCTTATGACTACTCACCCTCTCTCACTAAATCAGTCTGTTTCTCCTTCCTCCCACCCTCTACCATTTCCCTAACCCAGCAGAGCTGAGATCCTTGTCTAGAAAGAAAAGTGTGCACAGAGAAAGAGAAGAGGAGGCACAGGGCAGGGCATGAATACTAATAAGAAAATTATCAGACTTAAGACACTGGAATAGTCTTTGGAGCAATGCTATGACTTTCACTCTTGTAGCAAGAATGGCGGTTGTGGACAGCAAGATGGCGGCTGTTTTATCGCGGCCTTTGTAACCCTCCCTCCTCGCTCACCATGCAGCCATGATGAGGTTTCCCCCTCTCAGCGAAAAGGATGAAAGACTTGAGGAATATTACCAGACCACTGATAGGGTTGCGGACTGCCTTTTTGGGCTCGCTTGCATTCTGCATAGCTCAGGCTTACTGCGCCTGGAATCGACTTGGCCAGCGACTCGTTTCTCTCGCGTTCGGTACTGTTGCTGGGAGCAGAGCACCTCCAGAGAGCGGATTGCCGATGTCTCTGGCAAACGCTGCCAAAGCTATGAAGGGCCGCACAAAAACAGGAACATTAATGAAGAAGCCCGCTGCAAAGGTCAATCCGGATCTGGGCTCTGTATCCAAGGGAGCAGCTGCAACAGACCCAGGTGGCGTTTGGACAAGCTTGTTTCAAAAGCCCCCGCGTACAACCTCCCAGGAAGGTGAGAAAACCCCTGATGGAAAAGCAGTTATGGTGCCAGGTCAATCCTCCAAGGACTGGCCAGCTTAGGTGAAGGTAGCAATGGCTGTGGCACCCCTGCTCCACAGCATCTGGAAATTTCCCCCTCCGAGGTTCAACCCTATCCGGCATGCACAGGACCAGAGGTGAGCAAAAGTCATGCTACTGAAATGACAATTATAGATGCTCACTATTGTCCTGAAGATGAACTCAGCTAACTGAGTTCGAAACGTCGTCGACCGCTTACAACATGAACCCCTCATATTAAGTTTAAAAGAAAGTGGTTCAACTCTTGTTGTCAATGCGATGTCTTCTTTTAAAGTCCACTTTCACTTTCTAATGTCACGCTTACTGTCACTGAATATGTGAGGTCTTGAATTTACTTCATTGTATAATAAATATCTGTCATACCTTGACCTTCTTGTCCCTGTTCTATATTAATTATTGCTCTCTTTCTTCAAAAATTAAGTTTCAAAAAACCTTTACTTAAACGCTTACCCTTTTCAAGGTTTTTCTAGTCTGGACCTTTTTAGGCCATCTAGAACCATTGTGTCTCTTTTCACTTCACGAAGTTTGATGGTGGCTCTGCCAGCTGATTCAACCTTTTTAGAGTAAGGGAGCTCAGGTTTTTCCAATGAACCCAGCCAAGCTAGAAGTAGTTTGAAGGTAGATTCCTAATTTTTTTTTTACATCAGAGGTTAAAGCTAAAGAGTTTTTACAAACCCTTGAAAAATCTTGTCTATGAGTGGGGGAATAAGCAATGGTTTTTTTCCTTTTTTGTTTTGGAGGGTAGCAAAGGGAGCTACCTGCAGGTTTGCGGCCGGGGCAGGCATGCAGGAAGGGTATTACTTTATCACAGGACCTGATTGGTCCAATTGTCTGTGAGGGTTGGTGGGGGTAGGGTTGGGGGCAACTGGGTGAGGGGCAGGAAGGGTATGGGGGTAGTAGGGCGGGGGCAACTAAATGGTTATTTTTTCGTATTTGTCATGGCATTCTTAACTCTGTAAGGAGAAATAAAATGCTAATTGTAGAGCATAGCAATTCAATCTATAGCATTGAAAGATTCAGGTTAGAGGATTTTAGACAAAAGGATGGGAGGTCAAATTCATATTTGTTTAGTAAATGTCTGTGGCCTTAATGATTCTTTTAAAACAGGGGCATGATGGCCAAGAGCCTTCAATTTATGCAGACTGATTTGGTGTACCTCCAAGAAGCTCACCTATCATGGATGGTGGCTGAGGGATCTGGGATATACCATGTTAGCATGTACCCGCCAAGGGACAACAATAAGAGGGGTGGAAATTCTAACAAGAAAAGGCATAGGCACTTGCAAGCAAGTTAAAGAAGATAGGTCTGTGCAGTGGGCCATTATAGAATTTGAGTCAGTCATCGCCAATGTATCTCTTATGATTTGTTCTATTTATAGGTCTAACATAGATGACCCTGAGGTATTGGATCACTTAAACATAGAGCTTGCATTATGGCCACATCCCCTAACCTTTTGTGGTGATCTTAATATTCATTTAGATAGTCAATTTAATTTATATGGGGACCAATTATATCAGGGGAGGAAAGTGAAGGTCTTTAAGACTCTGCAAGGTCTGGTGAGAGATTGTGGCCTGGTATATATTTGGTATAAGCATAAACTATTTGATCCAGGCTTTACTTTTTATTCAGCCCCCCATAATAAATTAGTTAGGCTAGATTCTTTTTTGTCTCAAATGCCCTAGCTGAACAAGTAAAGATTGAGAATTTCCCGAGGGCTGTCTCAGACCATAACCCCTTGGTAATAGAATTTCTGTTGATGGGTGCCATCAGAGCTTGAAGGCGTTAGACCTTCGAAAGAAAGCTTCTGTTTCACCAGGCATATCGTTACTATTTGTCTAAGTGGATAGCAAAATTCTTCAATACCAATAGGGACACAGCACCAGGTATTATAGTCTGGGATGCCTTTAAGGCGGGTAATTGAGGGGAAACCTTAAGCTTCTCTCTCCATCATCAAAAGGTTTTGCAGGCTGAAATCCGTGAGTGGTATGAGCAGCAAAGAGTGGTAGTATGAATTTGAACCCATGGATAAAATGATTAAGGGTCAAGCTATCCAGGGATGTCAGCAGAAAATTCCCATCATCAAGTCTAAAATCCATCAACAGCTTGAAACTGAGGTTGCCATCAAATGTATGCAATATAGGGCTGAATCATGAGCTGGTGGAAAGCACCGGGCGATTACTAGCAAAATATCTTCGGCAGCAAGAAGTAACCAACCAAATCTCTAAGAAAAGAGATCATTCAGGCCTAATTTATAAATCACCATCAGAAGTGCTGAATGTTTTTAAGAATTACTATGAACAGCTGTATACTGAGGAAGCAGCCCTGTTGGGGGCTGAGGCTTCGGGACACTTTCTTAAAGATCTGGAGACGATAATGACTATATATGAACAAAATGCTAACTTAGCGGCCCCAAATGCCAGCGAACAGATCGAGGAGGCTCCAAACTCCTTGGCGTTGGGCAAGGCCAATGGGCCTGATGGCATCCCTTTGGAATTTTATAGAACATTTTTTCAGTCTGTACACAGGAAGTGTTGCAAATATTTTTGCAGTCTCAAAGAGGCTATGTCCCTCCCTCGTGGCATAGGACTACCATAGTTGTGTTTAAAACAAAGGGGAAACCAGAACTGAGCACAGGCTCGTATAGAGCCATATCCCTTATCAATTGCGGTAGTGAAATCTACTCTAAAATACTCACAAATTGGTTGGGTAAGATTATTATTTGTTTGGTCTCAATGCGGCAGCATGGTTTAATCCCGGGTCAAGACGCAGCAGAACACATCCGCCGAGTTATAGCCCTCTTTGAATGGGCACAGGCCACAGATTCACCACTGTGAGTATTCCTTCTAGACACTGAGAAAGCGTTAGATCGGGTCTCTTGGCGGTTTCTGTGGGCTGTCCTTCAGTGGAAGGGGATCTGCGAAACGTTTGTCCACGCAAACAGGGCATTATACCTTCTACCGATGGCCGCCATCCGCATTACAGGGCAGGATTCAGTTCTTTTTAATATTAGGAGGGGAACTAGGCAAGATTGCCTGTGCTCTCCTCTGCTATTCGCTCTATATATCGACACCTTTTTAAAAAAATTAGAGCTAAACACCAATATTAAAGCAGTGAAGCTAAATGGCGCTGAGTATAGAGCACTGGCATACACAGATGACATAGCGGTGCTCACTACGGATGTAGCTACTGAACTCCTGGAGATAAAGTCCTTAGCCAAGCGATTTGAAGCCTTTTCAGGATACAAATTAAATGTAGATAAAGCGCAGATCCTATGCTCAGAAAATATGCCAGGCACAGATCCGTTAGTAGCCTCTGAGGCAATTTACCTAGGGGTCAAAATTACAACTGCCATAGATAAGATTGTTGAATCGAATATAGCCCCGATTTTAGACAATGTTAGCTGAAAATTGGAAAGACTGGATCATCTACATCTTTCGTTGTTCGGTAAGAGTAACATGCTTAAGATGTCAAACTTACCAAAGGTGTTATATGCTTTTAGGACTATCTCTCTAGACTTTTCCTCATCACAGCTGGTGAGTTTGGAAAAGGCATGCCACTGGTTTTTATGGGGGTATCGTAAGCCGAGGAGGGCATCCAAATGGAGGATTCTTCCAAGGCAGCGGAGGCTGGGCAATCCCCAGCTTCCTTCTTTGTCACTGGGCACGCCTGCTGCAACATTTGGGTATTTTGATAATGAGGGATGAAGCAGAGGTCCCTGTGGCAGCGAGACCAACTATCTGTAAATTAGGCTTGGTGAATGATGTTAAGGGATATCTGGTTACGGTTATAGAACGTAGCTATTATAAAAAGACTACATTCAAAATTTTAAATGCTGCCTATAAAGTTTGGAGGCAGGTAAGGGGTAGATTAAATATCGTAAAATTGAATGTTTATCCACCATTTTCGGCTGTGGGTATCCTTCCGTCAATTTTCCAGGATCAAGTCACATTCAGATGGGGGAGGAGAGGGATCAAATCTCCGGGTGATTTGTATAGTGAGGGACAGTTGCTATCCTTCCTGAGTCTGCAAGAGCTGTACGGGCTAGATAAAGAAGACTTTTTTAAATATCTGCAATTACGTTGTTTTTTTGGGGGGGAAGCATGAATAGGGCCGTTTTGCATCAAAAATAGCAGTGGTGGAGGCAGTGAAGACAAAGGCTCGGATTGGGAAAATCTACGAGATACTGATCCAAGCATTCCCTAATGATATAGAGGTACAGAATTTAAGGTGGTAAACTAAGCTGGGAATAAAAGGAATATATAGTGACGACTTGCTGGAATTGGCAAACCAGGTGTTGATAACAGGAAGCCTAAGGAGTCAACATTTTATGTCTATTTTTGATCTTTACTATACACCAGCAAAGGTAGATAAATGGTGTGGTAAGAGAGTGGAAAAGTAACAGATGTGGACTGCAGTCAGCTGATACTCTCCACATGTTCTACTCTTGCCCTAAGCTGATTACTTTCTTGCTGGATCTTGAGGAGTTTTTAGGTAGGGCTTTAGGTGTATCGGTCTCCATCACTCCCGGCTTTAATGAGATGGCAAGGGCATAGGCGGGCTTTTTGTGTTTAGCAATGGCTATGGCTCGCTTGTGTGTTACCTCTCAGTGGTTAGGTGTTGACCCTCCTATCTTTCGGTATTGGAGGGTTAAGATGTTAGCCATGTATAGTATAGAAACTTCTATATACAAGATGAAAGGACAAAGAAGAAAGGAGCTAGGATAAAGAATCTGGGCACCAGTCACTGGCTGGGTGAATGAGGCAAGTGGTAGTGATGGAAAAAACTGAGAATGCACCGTCTGCTTTTCGGCTTGTCCTCCTTAGAGCGTTAGAGTAAGGAGAAGAGGTATGTTCACTATTTTATTCTTTATTCCCCATTCTGTCTCCCCATGATGGTCTGATTTGAACGGTTACGGATATCTGTGGATTACTTGTCTGTTTATTCATTGCTTAGATTATCTAATGCTCCTACACTTTCCTCAGAGATCGAGATTCTGGGGTGGGGGGGTTAAAGCTATTTAAGCTATTTAATAATATTTATGGGCTTATTTAATATTTGTATAATGAAATATGCTCTTAAAAGAATAGTGTCTGTTGAAGACATTGTGTAAGTGTTGTCAAAACATGTCTTAATTGTTTTTTGTCTGCAAGCAAAAATAGTTAAAAAATAAATTAATTCATTTAAAAAAAAGAATGCCAGTTGATAAGGGGATTTATTGCTGAATAAGAGCGTTTGGAAATTAAACCTACAAAGTCAAGCGATATGTGAATATATCTTGCATTGTTATTAGACACTAATCCACTAAACATCCACCTAGTCACCCTTATTGTATACTTTCCACTGTAGGAGGTAGATGTTGGCACATGTTTCTTCACCTTGCGCCTTCTGAAGAAAGCCTTGCCATTTCTTCCAGACCCTTTTCGTAGGACTCTGGTCCAGGCCTTGGTATTGAACAGGCTGGATTATTGTAATGCATTACTGGTTGCTGCCAATGAATCTGCTTTTAACCGTCTGCAAGTGGTGCAAAACACCGCTGCACGACTGGTTATGAAAGCTCCTAGCAGATCTGCTTCTATTCCGCTACTCCGGCAACTGCACTGGCTGCCAGTGAGGAAGCGTGTGAAGTTCAAACTTTGCTGCTTGACCCACAAAGCACTGTGGGGTCCCGGTCCTCCCTACCTGACTGAAAGGCTCCATAGGTATATTCCAAACCGTGATTTGAGGTCTGGATCCAAAGCGCTGCTTCTTGTTCCGAGGATTAAGAGAATACGTTTGGGAGGAAGATCTTTTTCCTACCAAGCTCCTTCGGTATGGAATCAATTGCCTCTCCCACTCAGACAATGTCCCGACTATCTCGGCTTCAGAAAGGCTCTTAAGACCACTCTCTTCTCAGAATGACCATACTTTACCACTTTTGCACTCGGTGTCCAGCGCTGAGAGACCCCTGCGGGGGTGATTCACGCACTTTATAAACTATAAACTAAACTAAACTAAACTTGGCTGGTGGGCATTAGGCTGACTGGCCTCTCGCTTTCTGAATATTTAACAAGTGTTTGAATATTGTTTGGCATCACATGGTCTTGAATTAACTTAAAATTGGTAACACTCTTCAAATTGTTCAAAAACAGAAGGTGACAAGATATGCCTTGCCACAGGCCCCCAAAAACCTCAAAATTACATTGCTGTAAATAAGTAGACCTACAGCCTTCTGAAACTAATATGAAGTCATTTCTTTATAGAGGAGATTGTAAAAGAAATGCTCCTGAAACTGATAACTAATACACCGAGATTTTTTAAATAGCGTGCTGTTTTTTAAAATTAATCAATCCGCATTCTGATCAATATCTGACTCGGTGAAAACGCTTTTTAGAGTGGTGTTGCATGAAGAAGATAGTTGGACAATACTGTTACCCAAACACTTTAACACAATAAATAAAAATTACCATCCACCACAGCAGCTACAGGCGGAGGGAAATATGTTTCTTCGGTTGAAATGTCTCCATTAACACTAGGTTAAAGGTTGTCACTGAAAACATATCCAGCAATCTCAGGAGACCTAGAATCAGTTCCTGTTCTTCTTTCACTTCTGCTTAATGTGTTTATCACAGGAGTAGACAAAGGAAATGATACAGAACAGGCAACACTTAGAGGGGAAGTATGCATGGTTTCAACTTTGGTCTGTAGCAAAGTTTGCCTTTTGTTAGTGCAGTTGTCTTTCCTCCAGTGCACTTATGCTCTTTGTGCCAAAGAACATGGAGGACGAATGAGAAGGACAAAGTGCAGAATGTGTGTTCGTGTGACTATTTAGACTCAAGCGGTGTTCCTAAAACAGGTGCACATGATATTAGCACCTGTTTAGACACAGGGGGCTAGTATGTGCTGCAGGCAAATTGCACTCACTCACAGTTTGCCCATGTTTGTGGAAAGTGGTAACAGATGCTGTTTGGATATATCAGTCCCCATTCATTCTCCCACACCGTAAATCAGACGCCTAAACGTTGTGAGCACCCGTTGGAAATGTTGTTTGCATTGGGGTGTTTTTGCGCGGAAACTTACAATTTATGCCTAAATAGGAACTGCAACTTGAGACCATGTGGTAAGATAAAGTTATTTATTGAGTATCCTTTCTGCAAAAAAGTCATGATTTCATGAGGATCATAATTTCGCATATGTGGTAGAATGATTAACTTTAAAATCAGCTGTGTAAGATGTAATAAATGGCTAGTCTGCTTTTTGCCTAGTGCACTTTCTCCTTAAGGAGGTGATCCATCCACCAGTTTCATACAGCCTAGTGGGTCTAAACTCCCAAAAATTCTAAGTAGGTTTGGAGGGTAGAAATGGAGTCAAAGACTGCAGGGAGCTCTAGGATCTGAAAAGCTGCTTCATGTTTATACTTTGCAGTGCAGTAAAGTTGAAGGAAAATCTCAGTGCCTCTTTATGAGTAGCTTTAATCTCTCATGGGTCTGGTAAGGGTACGTTGACGCGCCTCAGTCTCTAATCCAGTAGTAGATGGCCCATGGATTTTTTTTTTACCTTTGTCGGCACCAACTTGAATTAGGCTGCAGCTGCGGTCCGTGGAGGGAGTTCCATGGGGCGGGAAGGCGGGGTGGGGAGGGGCAGGGTGGGGGGTACTAAACACCGGAATATGGATAATTGGAGGTAAGTAAACAATTAAATAAATAAAACAAATTTCGTAGCGCGCGCTGCATCACAAAATGCGATGCAGCGCGCACTACGAAACTCGTTTTATTTATTTAATTGTTTACTTACCTCCAATTATCCATATTCCAGTGTTTAATACCCCCCACCCTGCCCCTTCCCCGCCCCGCCTTTCCGCCCCACGTAACTCCCTCCACGGACCGCGGCTGTTAGGCTGTCAGTCTTGATCTGAGATTGAATGAGCCATATGTACAAGTCCTCACTTTTTTTTGACGCTCCGGTGGCGGTATGCCCTGCACCATATTTACAAAGTGGTGTTAAGGTGCTTTTTTGAGGCTTAACGCCGCTATGTTAATATGCTACCTTTTCACACAGGTATCTGAGTGAAAGGGGCGTGCAATGGGTGTTGCTGTGGGCATTCCACAGCAACACCCATTGCTTTTTGATGCTACCCCAGATTTACAAGGAGGTGGAAATCTGAGGCAAAAGCAGGCATTAGAATGGCGCGACGAAGAGGAATACTTTTATTTCTTCTCAATTTTGCTTTTTCTATGTGTGCTGCAGAATGCAGCACACATAGAAAGAGAAAAATGCAATTAATGATTGTTTATGTGCAGGATGGTGTCCCTTCCTGCACATAAATATTCATAAAATAATGATGATTTGCTGCTTCTATGTGTGCTGTAGAATGCAGCACACATAGCAGTAACAAATCGACATTTTGGATCGTTTATGTGCAGGAAGGGACACCTTCCTCCACATAAACAATTGTTACCTGCAATGCAGGCACCCTTCCACTATGGTGCAAGTGGGCCTGCGTTGGCACTAGGCAGCTAATTTTAGCACCAGCACTATGGAAGCCTAGGGGTGCGCCGTATTGTCATAAATATGGCACATCCCTGCGTTTTAAAAATGTCGGAGCGCGGCGCTGCCAAATTTGGTGCAGCTCCGCTCTCCGACATTTCTTTGTAAATATCCTCCCTAGTGCCTGAAACTAGTAGATTGCCATCATTAGAGTGGCTGCTATATCTACCAAACACCATCTACCCTCCTCTATGAAAGCAGGAGCACCTGACACTGTCAAGGCATTCTGTGAGCAGCTTGAAACATACAACAAACTCCAGGAGGTGTGACAGATCCTGAATGAACCAATCACCACCACCACCACCACCACCAAAGAGTCCTGAAAAAACATTCTCATTATACTCAACTGAAAATCAGATTGATAAACATGCCTCTGAAGAGTTCTTAGGGCTGGCGTTAGCCAGAACATTCTGATTTCACTAATATTTTATGTGTTATATCCTTACGGCCAGCCCAATCCATCCATTGGTCGGTTATTGTGCATTCACATTTGTCTTCCACCCATTGTAGTATGCAGCATGGGTCAACGAATCAACCCACTTTAACAACCGAATAACTTCACAGTGATTGATGGCGTTTTTCTCTTTCACAATGAGCACACCCGCTTCAGTTCTAGGGCCTACTATGCAATGTGTGCTTTTTAACAACCAAAGAAATAGTTTTGCTTTTAGGCAATTTTTTTTCAGTCTGACAAGGCCCGGGCAGCTTTCCCAACAAAACGTTTTGCAGACCCCATGACAAAACAAATCAACCACTAACAAAGCCAAAGACAAGCAGTTAGTGCCATACCAATTGGCTTTGTCAGTGCTTGTCGTCTATTGAGGAAGCTGGTCCGTTTAACTCTTTAATTGAATTATGGTGCTTCCAGGCTATTAAAAGATTTCTGGGCAATCTGAGGATCAGAACGTTCAGTATAGATATTAAAATGGCATGAAGAGGATACGAAAATTACAATATATTAATAAATTATAGATGCATTTGGACACAGCCAAAGCAAATGATGAACTAGCAGGAATGAACATTAATACATGGTGTCATCGTTCACATAATCTAGTTTGGGGAAAAGAAGTTATTTGTTCAATTGAAAATAACTGAAGCCATTATTACGTTAAACAGTACATCATCACCAGAGCTTGCAGATGGGCACACCAGTGCTCTATGATGGGCCTTTGGTGATGAGACAAAACATTGGACTTTTTGAGAGGCGCACGGAGTAATGTGGACACTTACACTTTTGCGGAGGTTCTAGGCAGAGGAGGGTGAAGTCCCTAAGATTTGTTTTTGACAACCACAGCAAAGTCCAAATGAAAACCTTGTAACTTTGCGAGGGTTGCACCTTTTTTTAGGTCTCGCCTGACCCAGCGCATGCGCTGGGTCAGGCGAGACTTATTGAGAGGGCTCCAAAAAGTGCTACCAGGCCAGCCTAGAGCTACAGTGCATCTGCGCGGGCGCGCGCGCCGCGCTTGGGCGCGATTACTTTCTGTTTGATCGCGATCACTTTCGCGGCCGCATGGCCGCTTGGCATAGCCAATAAGTCTCGCTTTTGGGACCTTATAAGTATTTAGTTATTCAACTGTTGCATGGCTAAACACTTATAAGGTCCCAAAGGCGAGACCTATTGGCTATGCCAATGCTTGTTATTATATAATATCTGAATAGAAATCCCTGCAAAAAGTAAACTGTCAGAGAAAAAAATCTGCAAATAGTTGTCTTTCTGCAGAAAAATAAATTGCAAAAAAAATATTCTGCATATATTTTCTAGCTTGGCTGGGCTAAATACTAGTTACAATTATTTTATTTGCAGCGAAGAATGTCTCACAACACAGAAAAAACCTTGCGGACTACATGGCTCTTCAGACGTGATTCCAGTGGCCTCAAAGTGCGAATCCTAAAATCTGTCAATCAGAGCAACAAGCCAGCTACCCTTGCCATTTTCCCCCGGATATGGTACACTGTGGTAATACAGTACCCACATTCATTAGTCTGGTGCACATTTGAGGGTGAGATACCGCATTCAGCACCCAAAGTAGATGACACCGTTTTTCAGGAACTCTGCCCCCTGCCTGCAGTCATGATGTTACCAAAAAAAACACAGTAAGATGCTAGTGGCTGTTGAAGACTCTGTTGCAGCGCATGGGGTTGGCACCATGCAGAACCTTGGTGCAAACTGAAGTACAAGCTGTGCTCGAGCAGATGGACTTTTAGGCTGAGGTTTAACATCAACAATACATCAATAACAATGAAGCACATTTGACCCCACAAGGATGACAGAAAGCATCAGATCTGCAATCCATTATGGTTTATTAGCAGACTAACAAAGTTGCTAGCTGAAATCATTCAAATTAGTTATAAATTAAAAATCATGAGGTAAAGTAAAAGGCAGTATAATTCAAAGTGATCCGAAATATAGAAAATACAAGGACAGGCGGTTAAAGTCGTTATTAGCAAATCAAGTACGTTTCAGTGTCCCACTAAGCAAAATTACCCAATATTAAGCTTAGAAGTCAAGTAAATTGGGAAAATTAAGCAGAAGGTATCAGTAAATACAGCTGCTAAAAGGCAGAATCAAATGAAGATTCAGTTAGGTGAATGAGAATGGATTTGCACAAGAGTCTAGCTCTGTGAGAAGGAGCAAAGGCAAATAACAAGTCTCAAGAGCGTGGAAAGGGGCATCTGGTCTCAGCCAAGTGGGAAAGCATATCTGAATCCAACCAGCTCAGCAATGCATAATTAAAACCTACAATTCTATATAGTAAAGGGCAACTCTCTATGGTTCTCATTAAGATAACCAATCAGAAACTAACATTGCATGATAAAACATTTGTAATCTTCTTCCCAGGTATCGCAAAATGTAATATTCAGCTTCCTGACCTTCAAAAGTTATCTTGTAATAGCATGGTAGATCCCCGTCAGCTTGTCCCAGGCACAGTTGTGGAAATTCACTATTCACTCCCTACAGAACAAATACTGATAACATTTCTCAGAAAAAACAAAACATTTGCAACACTTTTAATAAATCCTAAGTACTGTAACTTGGTTCCTGTAAGAAGAGAAGGGGAAGACAGAATCACAGTAGCCAACATTTTCAATGTTAGCGTGAGCTGTTAAACTGAGGCCTACATTAACAACAGCTAACTTAATGTGAACACACTTAACAATGGTGAACTATAAGATGAGAATCATACTTTGAGTACCTGTATATGTAAAGCAAATTAATATATGTTAAGAAATCAAGAAAGATACTTACAGAGCGTCACCAATTGGAGAAGGCCTGGTAGGGGTCACCACTGGAGCCACCCGCCAAGATGACTCCTTGCTGGAGAGAGGTGTCAGTATCCTGATCACTCCAGAGCTCTGGCAGGAGAATGACAGGTTTTCTGGCATGCTGTAGTGAAGTGAGTAACTGAGGCTGCAGTCATCAGTGTGGGGTGAACAAGGGCTACAAGAAGCCATTAATGTGTCTTTTTTTTAATGGGGGCTGGGTTTAGAGTTGCACATTCCTCCCTACTGCCCTACCTTTTAGGCACTTGGCTGATTATGGTGTGTATGTGTAGGTGGTAGAGCTGGAACCTATACTTCTAAATTATCTGCACAGATGGTTCTTTATAAGCAGCATGAAATGTAAAGAGAAAACTACTTTCAAAATACCTAGAATTTAAATGTCCATGCTTCCAGGTAAACATCTAGGTTGACACCAAATTCAAGTTAGTTTGTTTACTTCAAATTCTGAAACAGATTAATATACACCAGAATAATGCAGAATCTCCGAAACCGATTAAGGCGGAATAGCAAAAAGAAAACAACTAACTCTATCATCGCAACATAGGTTATCAAAGGACAAAAATGCACTTTGGTTTGCATCGAGTTCCAAACAAAGTCCTACAAATTCCTAACTATCCCAACACTACCTTAAAGTGGGAATCCTAATCTAGAGTAAGTTTAAGAAAGGTGAGGAAGAAAGGCGTCAGCCGGTAGAGCCTTCCTAAGAAATGTGTCCAACCAGGGTCAGGCAGCATAAAGCCACAAAGCTCAAGATGAGGTCTTTACCTCAAGGAGCCCTAAAGTAGAGTGTCAGCTGTGCCTAACTACACCATAACATAAGCAATCGCTGAATTAAGGCACCTCTCATCGTGCCAATAGTAGATTTCCATTTCCAGCACCCTCCTGCTTCCTTTCCCCACCTCCATGTTCACATGCAGAGATATTTCATACATCCTTGGTGCCATCTCCTTCTCCCACAAAAACTCGTCTACCAACCCATTATCGCATTTATACTTCTCATGCTTCTCTATCTTTTACGAACAATAATTCTTTCTCTCAAATAATGAAGCCTGGTCCACCTGCAGTGGGAACACAAGATACATACAACATTCCACAATACAAGCAGAGCCTCGAATTTAAACGTTAGATGGAAAATACATTAGGAAGGCATTTCAGGACTACAGTTAAGCTAAATTACCAACGCGCAGGTTATATTATGTCCGCACCTTCTATAAAGAACTAAGAAATACTTTCAGCGCATTTAAACAGTAATGAGTGGCGAGTCTTAAAATACTAAGGGTTAAGAGTGAGATATAAAAAAAACAGTAAACACACGTACTTTGTTATCTTTAACATAATGCAAATGCTCCCCCTTGTCAGTTACATTATTTATTTATTTATTATTTATTTATTTCATTTATAGAGCGTGCTGTCACCTGGCAGGCATCCTGGCGCTAGCAACTCATAGTAGAATATAGCGAGGAACAGAGATATGTGACCCAATGCTAGATCTTAGGAATAAGCCTGCCGCTCGCGTAGTTTGCAAAGTTTGCGCTACTTCGCACTACGCAAATTGCACGTAGCACAGTGCAAACCTGCGTAGTGTAGCATTGTGTAGTGCAGCGGTCATTTTTTGCTTGCTCGCGGTCCTCAACAACAAGTTGGCGACCGCGAGCAAGCAAAATGACATCCCGGCGAGACTTTTTCCACATTCATGATCAGCAACATCAAGTTGGCGATCGCGAGCATGGAAAATAAACCTCCCGGCGAGATTCTCAATGCGGGGAGGTCAGGTTTCTCATTGCGAGTGGATGCATATGTTCGCGACCGCTCGCGATGAGAAACTACCAGTCCGCGTTGAAAAAGCTGCCGCTCGAGTAAAAATCTACTCGAGCGGCAGAAAACTACAGCTCGCACTGTGCAAGATGCTGTTTTCAATGATTGCACAGTGCCGGATGCTTGTCGGCACTGTGCAATCATTGAAAACGGCATCTTGCACAGTGCGAGCAGGGTACTACGCAGTTCGCGAAGTGCTACGCGTAGCTCGCGTAGTGCGAAGTGCACTTTGCGTAGCTACGCGTAGCGCTACTTCGCGAACTACGCCCAGTGTTACTTAGGAAACAGCCATGTTTTTAATCGCCTTCTAAAAAGAAGAAGGTCACTAACTTGTCTGAGCTCCAATCGGAGAGAATTCCAGAGTTTAGCAGCTGCAACCCCAAAGGATCTGCCGCCTGATCTGATCTTCCTAAATCTAGGTACCTTCACCAGACTCGCCAGTGAGGAACAAAGAGTTCTCACGGGGACATACCACTCAAACTTTCTTTGCAACAAAACAGGCCCCAGCCCATGCAGGGCTTTAAACACCAAGCAAAGAGACTTGAACTGAACTCTCTGTCTCAATGGGAGCCAGTGTAGCTCCGCCAAGGCCGAGGAGGAAGAGGACCTTCCGGACTATCCTAGCGCTAATTTGGCTGCCGTTGATTGAATCCTCTGCAGTCTATGAAGAAGAAAGTTCGGAGACTCAAGTAGCAAGGCGTTACAATAGTCTAGTCGACTGAGAATCGTACTACGTGCTACTAACGTACGCGCAGGAGGGGGTAGCAAAGGGAAAATCTTCCGCAATGATCTAATAATGGCTAAGCAGCAGCTCACTGTTTTCGTCACCTGAGCCTCCATAGTCAGTTTGTTGTCAAACATAACGCCCAGATTACGAACCGTCTTTACTGGTCGAACAGCGGTCGAGGTGTCGATAGGCCAGAAGTTGCTGGGCATCACGGGGGAATCCTATCCGAGGAGCAATAGAGCACCTCCGTCTTACCCGCATTAAATTGCAGTGAGTTTTCCTGCAGCCGAAGTGCCGTGTCATGCAGGCAGCTATGAAACACTTCCAGTGAAGTCGACTGATCTCCCTCAAGGGAAAGGATCAGCTGTGTATTATCAGCATAATTTACGATGTTAATATTATGATGTTTGATGACCGCAATCAGGGGTTTCATATAAATATTAAATAAAATGGGGCTAATGGCCGAGCCTTGTTTAACGCCATGCAAGATCTTAGTATAGGCGGATTGATAAGGGGAGAGAGACACTGCTTGCTGTCTGCCCAGTAAAAAAGACTGGAACCACCTCAGAGCACAGCCCGTCCCCCCCACCTCTCTCAGTCTTCTCAGCAAGATCCCATGGTTAAACGTGTCAAAGGCGGCAGACAGGTCAAGCAGAATCAACAAAGCTGCCTGACCCCTGTCTGCCCGCCTCCGAAGCTCGTCCATAATGGTCACCAGGGCCGTCTCAGTACCATGGGCTGCCCGAAAACCAAACTGAACCTCCTCCAGCAAATTATGTTGTTCCAAATGCTTGGACAGAGTGCTACTCACCACTCGTTCCACAATTTTTGCCGGAAAAGGCAGGAGAGAGATGGGCCTATAATTATTGGGGCACTCCGGATCAAGAGAAGGTTTTTTTTAATAGGGGTGTCACCAGTGCTTGTTTCCACTGAGATGGAACCACTCCGTGAGAAAGAGACTGATTACAAATCAGACGGAGGATGGGAAACAGCTCTGTCTTAAACTCGTTCCAAATTTTATGTGGCATCGGATCTAAGGGAGATCCAGAGGGAATACCACAGGCCAGTCTATTAAAGTCCTCCACTTCCAAAGGCTCAAACTCAGAGAGGTGATTAGCAGCCCCACATTCCAGAATGGCATCCGAAGCCCCGGAGCCAGTTACCACTATAACATCAGAGCCCAGAGTCATAGCATTTACAACCTTAGATTGATGATACACCCCTACCAAATCCTCAATATTGATTTTAATTTTATCATGAAAGAACCTAGCCAGGTTCTCACACAGTTCTTGAGAGGGGGGTATCGCGTTCTTAGAACAATCTGGGCTGGTCAAACTGTTCAGGATGTTAAAGATACTTCTGGAGCTGTTAGGGGTGTTAAGGTTCAGCGTGGAAAAATATTCCACCCTGGCCCTAATAATCGCCTTCTTATAGCCCACAATCTTTATTTTCCATATCTGCTTATCCTCATCCTGATAACCTCGTCTCCACCTCCTCTCAGCATGCTTACATTCAAGCTTCGTGTTTTTTAAACTATCTTTAAACCACGGGGCCGAAGGTCTGCCCCTACTGTGGTGGGTTTTTAAAGGGACTATTAAATCCAAAACCAAGATAATTTTCGCACAGAGAGATGCATAGTTCTCCTCAACTGGCAGATCCACGGAAAAACAGTCTTCTACCTGAAACAATGGAGCAGGGACCCTCCTACGCAGGAGAGCCTTCCAATCTCTACTCCCAAAATCACACGTACGGTTGGCTACCTGAATGGTTTGAGTAGTAAAGTTCACATAGAATTTAATCAGGAAATGGTCTGTCCAGTCCATGGGCAAAATTTCCCCTATAAACAAAAGATTACGCTCTGAGAAAATTAGGTCAAGTAAGTGCCCTCCCTTGTGAGTGGCCTTGGACACCTGCTGGAAAAGGCCAAGGCCTTCGCAAGACAGACAAATATTAACATAACCTGCAGTAAGGGGGCCATTAAACCAAAGATTAAAGTCACTCAAAATCACCAAATTGCGGTGAGTGGCGGCCATATTAGTAAACGTCTCCAGCAGCAGTTGCTGCTGCTACACACTAAAGACCCTAGGTGGTCTGTAGCAGATAATCCCCGTTAACGCCTGACAGTAATTATTCTTGATGACAAAACCAAGTAGTTCGCCCCCTACAACCTCATCAATATCTATGGTAGCCAGAATCAGGGTATCTTTATAAATTACCCCAACCCCACCGCCTCTCCCCTTCAATCTTGGTTTATGGCAGATTTTATAGCCAGGTGGACAGGCCCAGCTGGGATCAACCTCACAGTCTGGGTAGGTCCAAGTCTCTGTCATGAACAGAGCTTCAAGTTCATGAACTTCAAGCGGCAACTGAATTTCCACATTATGCTTCGGCAGCGATCAAACGTTCAAGAGCCCACAGGATAGGAAACCCTTAACCAGGAAGTCGGACAGAGGAGAGGCAGATTCAACAAAACAAGGGGCGCCCCTACCTTTACCCATTACAGCAATCCGGTGGAGCTCATCACTAGAATAGCGTAACGGGCGGCACCCTCTATTAGGTACCATGCAATCAAGGAGCGGAGCAGCATGACTGGCGCTGAGCGCTTCCTTAGCGCGGACGAGCGCTGACGAGCGCAGACGGGCTTGCCTTTGGCGCGCCTTCGGTGTGCTGCTGCACGCACGTGCCAGCCTCGATTTTTATCCAGTCCCAGGCAAAAAAGACTATAGCGCTGACTCCAAGATAGCGGGTCCGTTCGCACGGACGGACCCCGCAAGTCAAGGAGAGAGTCATAAGAGGGGGAATGAGCAAAGTCACCCCCTAAACAGCCCTCAAATAAGTAAGTGTGAGTTAAAAACAGAACTTAAACAAGGTTAAAAACATGGTAGAACCGTCCAGGCAGTTCCCAACAGGATACAGATGAAGCCTCTGAGTAACCAATCGAACGCTGCACGCTTGCGTCAGCCTCGATTTTTATCTAGACCCAGGCAAAAAAGACTATAGCGCTGACTTCAAGATCATACATAAAATCTAGATTCCAGTTAATCGTGAGGATACGCAAACATCTAGTATTCCTCTTTCTTCTTCACACATATTAGTCACACAGAATATATGTAAGCGCAAACTAACCATCATTATAATGCACCCCTTATATTATTTGACATGGGCCCAATCTACTGTCTTCCAGAGGTAAAATGACAGTATAGCCACACTTTTACCTTATGCCCCCACATTACTGGATGAAATAAGAGTCCCACTTGTGCTGGGTGTTTCTGGAAATTACTCTCCTCCAATATGGGCTATGAACTCTAATGTTCACTGAAGGGCTCCAATAACATTCATAACAAAGCCTGATTACCAAGCTGTTGCCCTTCCATTCTAGGGAGATGATGCATCGACTTTTACTTTACATGGGAGTCGATCTGATTCTACCCAGGGCAGGACTGGCCGTAGCAGGCACCGGGCATTTTCCTAATGGGCTGCCAGGGTGGGGGCTGGTTTTGGGCCCCTGGGGGCCGTTTTTGTTACCGTGGGCCATCAATATCAGCCCTCTATAAAATAATCGACTGAAACCGGCCCTTTCAGACAGCACCCCCCCCTTCCCCCCGCAGAGGGGATGTGGGGGGGGGCCACCAAGCAGTTTGCCAGGGCCGATTTCGTTTCCCAGTCCGGCCCTGATTCTACCACAGGTATTAAGTTATCCTCTCCTCTTCATTGTACCCCCTTCCTACCCTCCAATCCCCCTTTTATCATCCTTATTCTGTCCCTTCCTCATTCGATTTAATTCCTTTTTATACAGCATCAACAGGGTCATATGTAATCCAGTCCTGCTAATGACCTGAAATGCAAACAGGTTGAAACGTTGTTGACCACTCAGAACATTTTTTGGTGTTCCTTGTTCTTAACATGTCTTTCATTAACTGTATCCTCGTTTTCAATGTTTTGTAACCATTTTCTAAACAAATTTTGTTGCGCCATTTTTGCTGTTCCTTGTACTTTGTCACATGTTTACTTGCGCCGTTCACTCCTTGCATGAGCGCTTTTGTGCACACTGATGCTTGGATTACATTTACATATAAGGTAATAGTGCTGATATAACATTTATAATTTGTATCTGTAGTTCCAAATATGGACCACTTCATTTTCTAAAATAACAGTTGTTGTCTCCTTGTTTCTGTTATTTCTTCACCCTATTTAATCACCTAGAAATTATACTTGTTGAGTCATTGTTGCTTGTTACTTTAGAGTCACCCAGGTCTCAGCTGGGTTTATGGGTTACCTCTGTGGTATTTTCTGGGATCACAGAACATCAGCATGTAGGGACTAAGGGGCTCAGCAGTGTGTGCACACCAACCAAATCAGTAGCACACACATCTGAGTGCCACACCATGTATTCCCACAACACAAATCATCACAGCACACAGGGAACATCACACCAAGGAAGGGTAGCAGTACCTCAGCAAACACACATACAGATTAACCATTGCCCACAGATGCACAACTCAGGGACACCCAGGTGCAAACAACATGACCAGCGGACTGTGCTGTACAAACATTTGCACTGCACATGAGCAACCATGACTGCAAACCAGTACAAAAAAATAACACATAACTAATTGGGAAACTGTCCTGAGTGTCACATTGGTCTTGTGCACTGATCAGCACCACAAAGCATAGTGTAAGAAATGAAGTGGTGGGAAGGCTCACACACTGGCAAGCCAAGGGGTGGGAGACATGAGATTGAAGTGGTGTGTCCATCAGTAGTGGACAGGTGAGGAGTGTACTGTACACAGACACATAGATGAGTCACTCACAATGTGTAGGCATCAGAAGCACACATAGGGGATGGTATGCCTCCAAATACCACACACCGTATTGGAGCCAAAGATGGGTCAAGTGACAGCAATGCATGAGAAAACTCACAAATAATGTCAGTGTGGCTGAGCAGGTCTGCACAGTGAGCACAAACAGTAACAAGACACATGGCTGATCAACAAAACACAACACAGATTTGGCTGTCACACACTCTGCATACTCACAACTGGCAGCAACAACAAGTAGGTGTCCCCCAGGATTGCAAGGACACTCAACAGTGGTGGTGCGTCCATTGGGGGGTTGGGGCATTGCCCCACTAATGCCACGCACGTGACATTCTTCCTCGTCATTCTTCTCCGAATCTCCTCGTTAACCGTCCTGGTCGCCAGCCACGCCCGAGTCAGTCAGGACGCCGAAGGGGGTGGTGGGGCAGCACTCCAGCACAGCACTGCAGGGTTGGGTTTGTTGTTTGAGTGACAATGTGACGACAGCAGGCCCAGTGCGCATGTCCTGGTTTTGGCTGGTCATTTTTCTGACTAGCCCGAACATGCGCACTAGTACCCGCTGCCTGCAGTGCCGTGGGCGGGGACAGTCCCTGCTCAAGCCAATCCTGGCGCTGCTGGAGCAGCACCTGGATTGGCTGAGGGGTTGCCACCAGTCTGCTTTATCGGCGGCCTGGTGAGTGCGCATTTTTCAGGGTCTGAAGGAGGGGCCCGTCCTAAGTGAGTGCTGCGAAAGATTTGGAGGGGTGTTCACTGAGCCCTTTGAGAGGTGCTCAGTCTGTGCTTGGAGGGACCATCAGTGTTCTCTCTGAGGGGTGCTCAGTGAATACGCAGGTGGTGTTCTGTACGATGAAGTCCTTGGAGAGGTGTGCTCGGGGTAGAGGGGGTTGAGTAGCGTGTTGTGTGTCCCATGGCTGTGTTCTGAATTAATGGTGGTGCCTAGAAGCAGCAGCCACTCACGCAGAAGACGTTGAAGGTGCAGACCCCGGCCCAGGAGCAGACAGCAGAGGCGGCGCGGACCCGGTAAGTTTTTTTAACTTTATTTTTAAACCCTCCCCACCCCGGCGCGACCTCCCCCCCCCCCGACTCTCAACTAACATTAAGCCTGTCTATGACACTGATGCCACAGAATATAGAAGTTACGCCACTTTGATTGTGTGTGAGGAAAGTTTTACTGTGCTCACGTTTAGCAGCGGATAAAATCTGACTGCACGAGAATTCAGATTTTCTGGCTGTGACATACACATGACTGATTCTGTCCCAGCCCTGTCAGCCTTTCAGGGCTATGGCCCGGGCCTGCGTGCTGAGGTAGTTAAATATTCATATTAGGGGTTAGGGACCCAGAGTGTGAGATGTTGTCCTAATGGAGGGTGGCAGCGGTGGCAGAGACTGGTCTGGGTGTTTGCAGACTATTTTTTTCTGTGTAGGGTGCAGGGGAGTTGGCGTTGATATATTTTGAAGGTGAAGTGTTCATTGCTTTCATCTTTTGTGGGGTTCTGAGGCAGAAAAGAGGGTGACAGCCTACGTTTTATAGACATTTTTTGAGAGAGGCGTGGTACAAATGGCGCATCAATGTAAAGTGTTTAGCCGACTGGAGTGTGTGTGGGGGCGGGGTTTGCATACAATGAAGGCCACTGCTGGTGACTGGGGTTGGGCGCAGACATTCATCCTGCAGCAATGAGCATATGCTATAGTGATGGTAGCAGGAAAAGAAAACTCGTGCAAGATTTCAATATTTGATTTTCGACAATAATAAAGTGTGTAAAAAGTCTTCGGCTTTAGCTGGAATTTCAAACAAGAGTTTGAAAACAGTGCACTGCAGCACACTATCTTATTACGTGATAAATAAAATGTATTTAAACCCAACCTGCGGCAAAACGTGACCCTGATTGTCAAACGCTGTTGAGAGCCAGTGTCATATTTAACATTTCCACTGTGTTTAGATCAATATATGAGTCTAATATTTTGGTTAGAGTTCTTGGAGCTAAGGAGTTGGCATTTCCGAGTAACAAGCGCTTACCCAAAAAGTCTTCAATTATTCTGCGATGAAATAGTTGCATAGGGGAAGAGAAGTGAGGGCGTTTTGGGAAATGTGATGGGTTATGTAAACGTTCTTATGGCATTCATCTTTTCTAATGAACATTAAATATGGTGTTTTCTATTTGTCCCACTCGCATTAACTTGATTTCGGAGTAACCCTCCTTGCCCTTTTTATTCTCAAAGTAGGACAACATCACATACTGGTGAACTTCGGACAGGACAAAATATGTCTAGGTTTAATATATTTGAGCGACGTCTGCTTTCAGCTGACAGAGACGCCATTAATTAGTTTTTACAGAGGAGTGGGCACTCTTTATTGAAAATGTGCACACCAACAGCCTCTGCTTTTCCAATTCCCGAATAAACCATGTCTAAGTGGGCCGTCTCATGTTTACATTTTTACGGCGTATATTCTTTTTGCAAGCAGTCGGTACTAAAAAAATCGGTGGTGTCAGGCAAGGCTTGATGCCCTGCTCGATGTCCGCATGGAAATTTCTAGCCTGATTAGATCAGCGGTGGACCAGCCTATTGGCAAATATCCCAACATATATGTATGTACCGCTCGAAGGCCAGTAAAGTGTGTGACGGGGCAGAGTCAATCCATACCAAGTTAACCACAGTATGTGCAAAAGGAGGATGGGCCTTCTGAGAAATATATCCGATTTCCTAACTTGTCTTTATGCTTCGAAAAGGCCAGTGGAACAGGAACATGGCCAGTCACAAATGTCAGGCTGAAAGTACACATATCTAGGGCAGAGATACAGCGGCATGTGGATAAATCAAAATAAGTCAAAGCAGCATATCTTTACAAGAGAAGTGGGGCTGTGGCAGAGGCTACCCTATTACGGACTCTACACCGGTCCTACCAGACTGCCTTATAGAAGCACAGACAGATTAGAAAAGTGATGACTTTCACCAAATATACACCAGTATGTCTTAAGGTACGAGTTGGGAGATTTATATTGCGCTCCCATGCCGTTTAAGTGTATGCCGGAGTTTACTTGCATTAATATTAGTGAGCTGCTGTTGTGTTGCAATATTGAAAACACGTCATCACTATCCATGAATATTATAGATGTAAACACCTTTAGAAATTTTGGAGGAATTGCTGTGCACTGCAGTAACCTGGTCAAAGAGGGCATGAAACAGCTGAAACTGGACCATATATTCAAAGCTGTTCCTCACAGGGGCCGGGGCCCCCTAAATATGTTTGGCCCAGGGCCCCCAAAATTTTTAGAGATGTCCCAGTTTGCCCACTCTTTTAAAAAATAATTCTCGGGGGAGAACCCCCCAAAACCCCCTTAGGTTGGTCAGGCTCGCTCGCTACGCTCGCTTGCCGCACACCCACACACGTTTTACGCCCCATCACTTTCAAATGTCACCAGCCGCCACTGACACACAACACACTGCACAGTGCTCAACCGACAACTCCTACATGTGCCCACAATCAGAAGCACATGGCTGACAATTCAAACAAGCAGGCACTCATTTCCTGGATCATACATGTGTGCAGTTGCCATTGCTGGGCACACACTCATCAACACTACTGACAAAGTCACCCCTTCACACTTCATGACCACTCAAGTGCACACATACAAATGTACCCATGTGACAAGAAGGACAGGCCATCACAAGATGCCCACACATCAACCCTGCTGTTCACATATCAAGAAAGATCACACAGATATGATGGACCCTGGCAAGCCCGCAAGTAATCCTGTGGATAGAATTCACCTCTGTTCTGGTATTGCAGCATAAAATGACAAGTGTACAATTTAACAAACCTGACCATAGAATGATTAGGATAAGAGTGGATCATCACAAACACCCATCATTGCACCCTTAAGCCTCAGAGTCAAGAAGAACCAAAGTGCCTGTCACCTCTGGCAAACTCTGAAAACGTAAAACTCGCAATTGGCAATGTTAAAGTGGCATACAGCGCATGTGTCACATGAAACCATACCCAAACATAAAACTGTTTATTTAGCAAGAACATTGACAAAGCAGACAACAGGAGTAACTGACTTTATTACATAATACACAGATAGGCCTCAAATGTAGACAAGAGCAAGGCCAGTCCATAGTTCAAAGGAGGTACATGTGTGCATGAGAACCTGCACAGGGAATGGGCATCCAAAGTTATAAACAGCAAGGCCAGTGACCAGTCCATAGTTCAAAGGAGGTACATGTGTGCATGAGAACCTGCACAGGGAATGGGCATCCAAAGTTACAAACAGCAAGGCCAGTGGCCAGTCCATAGTCACAAAGGAGGTACATGTGTGCATGAGAACCTGCGCAGGGAATGGGCATCCAAAGTTATAAACAGCAAGGCCAGTCCATAGTTCAAAGGAGGTACGTGTGCATGAGAACCTGCACAGGGAATGGGCATCCAAAGTTACAAACAGCAAGGCCAGTGGCCAGTCCATAGTTCAAAGGAGGGACTTGTGTGCAAACCTGCACAGGGAATGGGCATCCAAAGTTACAAACAGCAAGGTCAGTGGCCAGTCCATAGTGCAAAGGAGGGACATGTGTGCGTGAGAACCTGCACAGGGAATGGGCATCCAAAGTTACAAACAGCAAGTCCAGTGGCCAGTCCATAGTCACAAAGGAGGTACATGTGTGCATGAGAACCTGCGCAGGGAATGGGCATCCAAAGTTATAAACAGCAAGGCCAGTCCATAGTTCAAAGGAGGTACGTGTGCATGAGAACCTGCACAGGGAATGGGCATCCAAAGTTACAAACAGCAAGGCCAGTGGCCAGTCCATAGTTCAAAGGAGGGACTTGTGTGCAAACCTGCACAGGGAATGGGCATCCAAAGTTACAAACAGCAAGGCCAGTGGCCAGTCCATAGTGCAAAGGAGGGACATGTGTGCGTGAGAACCTGCACAGGGAATGGGCATCCAAAGTTACAAACAGAAGACCAGTGGCCAGTCCATAGTTCAAAGGAGGTACATGTGTGCATGAGAACCTGCACAGGGAATGGGCATCCAAAGTTACAAACAGCAAGGCCAGTGGCCAGTCCATAGTCACAAAGGAGGTACATGTGTGCATGAGAACCTGCGCAGGGAATGGGCATCCAAAGTTATAAACAGCAAGGCCAGTCCATAGTTCAAAGGAGGTACGTGTGCATGAGAACCTGCACAGGGAATGGGCATCCAAAGTTACAAACAGCAAGGCCAGTGGCCAGTCCATAGTGCAAAGGAGGGACATGTGTGCATGAGAACCTGCACAGGGAATGGGCATCCAAAGTTACAAACAGCAAGCCCAGTGGCCAGTCCATAGTGCAAAGGAGGGACATGTGTGCATCAGAACCTGCACAGGGAATGGGTGACACCGTGCACTGTCATGGGAATCAACACAGCTAGGGGGATAACAATGGGCAGTCCAGGCACCGCTGTGGGAGGGATAGGTTTGGGAGGGGTACTTTGCCTCAGACTTGGCTGTCGGTCGAACTGGGAGGTGGGTGATTGTCGGGCACATTTGGAGGACTGGACCTGGGAGAGAGAGGACCAGCTGAGGTAGAGGCATCCGTGGCTTTGGGAGCCGGAGGGCTGCTTGGACCGGGTGGTGTGGTGGACACTCTTCCCTTCTTACTGCTGTGGGCAACTGCAGCACTAGTGGAAGTAGCTGGGAGGGTGGGCACTGGACGATGTGTGGTGGAAGAGGAGGCAGATTTCCCACTCCCTGTGCCCGCCAACATCGAGGAGTCACCGCTGGCATCAGATGATATTGAGGTTGGTGTTTCTGGGCGTGATTCTTCAAGGGCACTCCTTTCCCCCTCCGAGGCGCTGGTCACATCAGTGTTAGTGAGAACATGTGTAGCAGTCGTGCAAGATGCCTCACCACTGGTGTCCGCCCCCTGTCCTTCTGTGCTCTCAGTAGATGCTGCAAGAGACAGATACGTAGGTACAGTTTAGTGCCATACTCACAAACATCATATACAAACAAAGCACAAAACAAGATGATGATACCTCCATGTTGCACACCACCCTGTGCAGTCTGCATGTGCAACCATAATGCTAAAATCACAAGATGCATGGTAACATGCATACTTGCATACTTGGTATTAATGACCCATGTGATGTTCACACAACCAAATACCTTGCCCGTGCCTCCATGTAACCTGACATACAGATTCCTATAAGCATACCTACGTTCCTGTAGGTGACAAAGATGTACATCTCAACATGTTGCCTCAGTCACATATACTCTTTAAGGGGACAACACACAGACTCCAAAATGTACTTTTGCAATGGCCATAAGCTTCTGCTATCCAGCATGTCGTACTTTGAAGCACAACTAAAGTTGCACAGTGGTGTCAGATGTGTAGTTCAGACACTTTCGAGGTCAGGCATTGCACACATCGACGACAGCACACTAAGATGAGGCACACTGCCGATCACTGCCCAGTGATGTCCATGACTTCCCTAATGCAGCAGATGCCATAAGGCCACATCTCAGCATGCAATGTCAAGGGCCATTACACTAAACACATGAGAAAGTACATGTAGTAAAGTATGCATGACAGCTGCACTCAACACAGAGGCCACTTACAAGCCATTGCATCACACTAGAAACATCACAGAGCTCCGCACTGGCTCAGTGTTGGGATACATGCAGTCACTCACAGCCAATGTCACCCCTCGCAGAATACTCACCCCCAACTTGTTGCTGATGGGCCCTCAAACGTCTAGTATAAACAACGAAAGAGTGAATTAGGACTAAGAAAAGGCTAATGTGAAACAACAGCGTGGGAAAAACCAAAAGGATTCTATAGAAGAACCCTCACTCACCAACCTAGTTGGTGACATGCTTCATCATTGGGTTCCCACCAAGGAGGCCGAGTGCCTCCCTGGTGTGCTGCGACGCCTGAGTTACAGCGGAGCTGGTTTTTGATGGATAGGTGGTGATGGACGTGAACTTAAAAGGTAGATGGTTTTAACCGATAACAATTTTTATTCAAGGTAAACCAAAGACCGTTAAAAATCAAACGTCTATCCAGCTCTGGCTGTGTCACTGACAAGATGCGGGCCATTAGTAGTGTCATGCTCCTGCGCGTTAACCTGCCAGTCCGAGGGAGCAGCCCCAGCGCCATCTCTGCCACGTTTTTGCTCAGCCAGCAGATGTCATCCCACCTCTTGTGACAGTGTGTGTGCCATCGGTTGAAGACGCCCAGAGCCCCCACCTTGCGTGCAATGGCCCTCCATAAAGCCTTACGCTGGTGGACTTTAAGTTGTGGGCATGGGAGACAAGAGGAGGACATATCAGTAACACTGGGTTATGTACCACTGTGTCTCAGTACAGGAGCATGCGTAAATTTAGCACAGCTATTCAGATATGCTCAGCAGAGGCCATACAGCATGACACCTTGTACATTAGCATAAGACAATCGTAACTACATGTATGCAGGTGTGAGAATGGACAAAGTACCTGGCCATCTCATGCACATGCAGAATGCCAGCACAGAAAGCAATGTGAAGAAGGCCCTCATCTGCAATGCAGTTTGTGAGTGAGCAAGACATACATTACATTGAAAATGATGTTTCGGGGGAGACTCACTGGGCCCAACAATGCACACCCCTCAATGTCCTTGGCCTGTGAATGGCTCACTGTGTCATGGAGGTCACATTTAGGGACATGATCTTACATTCCCACACCCTTCTCAGGAGGTCTGTCTTGTGCAATCCACAGGCCTACGATAGCTCATTGAGGAATAGGGTGGTAGACAACACACATGTCTCAGTCTGTCTATTCAGTGATGGGTCCCTGTCAAATTGGGCAGTAACTGTGCAGGCCAGGGGGGCTCACACTGATGTTAAACGTAGGCCATCAGGACAGTCACATTCATGTAGAAAATGAGAGGGCAAACAGCGCCTACACATGCGAGTCAGTACACGTAAGTAAAAGAATGGAAGGGGGATGTTCCTGAAGTACAACAATCTGCTGTGTCATATGGGAATTTCCACTGAGAGTGTCACCCTTAGTCATTTCACCCTGGTGCATACTGTTTATAGATCCATGGTTGCAATAAAATGTCAAACACATTTCCATCAGTACCCTCTGGACGAAAAGTCTATGTAATGTTCCAAATGAGCATGAGAAAACCTCATGGACTCAAACATCCATTAACACAGGCAATGTCTGTTCTTACTTCCACTTTCCAAACTATCAGTGTCACTGTATGGCTGCAAAAACACTGCATGTCCCTCCCATCCTGAAAATGCAGCACGTGAAATGTGTAAAATAGGCAAGAAACCCCATTTTCCTGAAGTCAGCATGCTAGACAGGGAGTCACACAAATCCACACTCTCAGGCACATACTGCAGCAGATCAACTTCATGTGTGCACTCCCTGCACTCCCCTACTTTCACTCTGAAACACTTACCATGACATCAGGAGCACCATATAGCCTCACATACTGTGTGAGCACCTCATCCACCAGGACCTCCAGCTCCTCTATGGTGAAGGGACGGGCCCTGATGTTCTCAGTCCTCGCCATCATTGGGTCCAGGAGACAGGAACAGCAGCAGTTGGTGGTGAAGAGTGTCAGTCAGCAGTGTCTGGAAGCACTGGAAATGTGTGGCTCTCTCCCACACATATATAGCCCCCTGGGGTAGTTTCAGTGGTACTAAGCTGCTGCAATTGGTGTTCAAGGTCAGCGTTTTTCAAATGCCTACCACGATTTTCAAAAGTGCATTTGTCTACCGTGATTGTGGTTCCCATTGGCTGCAAGGGCATGGGCATTGGAGGTGACACACCGCAGGGGCCAGGCGGTCGCTACCGCGATCGTGCATCTTTCAATTGCATCCAATGACCGGCCCCGCAGTAGCGGAGCACGCCTACGGCGATTTTCAAAAGTGCATTTGTCTACCGCGATTGTGGATTCCCATTGGTTGAATGGGCATGGGCATTGGCGGTGACACACCGCGGGGCCCAGGCGATCGCTACCTCGATTTGCCAGCATGAAATTGGTGCCTATGGCTGTGATTGTGGTGGCGGAGCATGCCAACTACCATTTTGCAATGTGTACATCACTACCGCGATTGTGGTTCCCATTGGTTGAATGGGCATGGGCATTGGCAGTGACACACCGCAGGGCCCCGGTGGTCGCTACTGCGATCGTGCATCTTTCAATTCCATCCAATGACGATAGAGTAGTCACCACATTGATGTGGTGACACAGTCCAACAGACGCCTGCCATTAACATGGCAGTGTGGGTAAGGACAGTCAACAAAGTCAATGGCAAGGTAAAGAGAGGTGCCATCATGGCTGGCTCTTTGACTGGCGTTTAACTGGTGCTTTGCCACCTGATCCTCTCTGGGTTTTCCTTGGATGGCCCCTTGAGCATTTGGCAGGGGGGCCTCTACTGCAGGCTCAGCGGGGTCTGAGGACTCACCTCTCTCTGTGGCAGCAGGAGAGGTTGTGGGACTGTCATCCTGCGGGCCACTGGAGGGAGGTTGAGCTGTTCTTCAGGCCGCAGGCCTGTTTCTCAGGACACCCACAAGCTGGCCCAAGAGGTCCACGATTTGGCTGGTGGTGTCATCTGCAGCAGTCAGTTCTTGGTCACCTGTGGAACAGAGGAGAAATGGTCATTGAAGTGCACCCCACAAGCTTGGTGTTAGATGTTTGAATGTTACATGTTATACACCACACAGTTTACATTGACATCACTTTGTATGGCTGCATGGTACTGAGCATCATGACATGATGTGGAGGTACATACATTACTTGTCCATGGTGTGCCATGTCAATAGATACCATGCACCACGCACAGATTGAGTGATTACAAGGACATGTCATCATCTAACGACTAGCAGCACAACAACTTTATGTGAAGCATCTTTGTTGTTTACTCTGCATGGAAGACATTACATCTGAGCATGAACTAGCCATTGTAATCTCATACATACCTTTGTCATATCATGTGCTTTGCTTTCTTTTTACTACTGACCATGCTTGTTTTGTTTTCATATGGGCCTTGATGCTCTGGCCCCATGGCACTTACAGATAGCATTCAGTGCTGTGCATTATTGTGCCCTGAATTTCTTGAACATGTGATTTGGTGAGTCACACTTTGGTTTCTGTGACAGTTACATACGCTTAGCTGTCTGCACACTGGAAGTGGCTATTGGATCTATACCAAGTTTGGTGGGTTGTGAGGGCTGGTGTGGTCACATGGCTCCATGCTTTTTGAGAGAAATTGCGGGGTGCATGCACTGTCTACTTACCTCTTCTTTGGCACAGTTGCAGGGAATTTCTGGCACATCTATCTGGGTGTGTGGTTGAATGCTCCATCTTGCTCAGCTTTGGGACAAAGGTGCCTGGTGGGAGTTATAGTGCTGGCTTTCCACCCACAAACTCCCCTCCCTGTGAAGATGGCTACCTACCTGCAAGTTTGGTTGGTGAAATACAATGGCTGCCACATGTTTCTGGATGGGGTGAAGTACTCCATCTTGCTCTGCTGTGGGACAAGGGTGCCTGGTGGGAGTTGTAGTGCAGGCTTCCCAGACACAGCCACCCCCTCCCTGTTAAGATGGCTACCTACCTGTAAGTTAGAAGGGAGCAATGCAATGTCTGCCACATTCTTCTGGCTGGGGGGGTGCTCCATCCTGGTGAGCTGTGGGACAAGGATGCCTGGTGAGAGTTACCGTGCTGGCTTCCTACCCACACCCCCCCCTGTGAAGATGGCTACCTACCTGTAAGTTTGGTTAGTAAAATACAATGGCTGTCACATGCTTCTGGCTGGGGGGGGTGCTCCATCCTGGTGGGCTGTGGGACAAGGATGCCTGGTGGGAGTTGTAGTGCTGGATTCATAACCACAAAACCCCCTCCATGTGAAGATGGCTACCTACCTGTAAGTTTTGTTAGTGAAATACGATGGCTGCCACGTGCTTCTGGGTGGGGTGGAGTGCTCCATCTTGCTGAGCTGTGGGACAAGGGTGCATGGTGGGAGTTGTAGTGTAGGCTTCCTAACCACAAACCCCCTTCCCTGTTAAGATGGTTCCCTCCCTGTGAAGTTGAGCAGATGGATGGATTAGGTTACACATGGCTCTTGGGTGGGGGGAGTGTTCCATCCTGCTCAGGGGTGAGACAAGAGAGCATAAGATGGCTACCTACCTGTGAGTTTGAAGGGAGCAATGCAATGTCTGCCACATGCCTCTGGCTGGGGGGATGCTCCATCCTGCTCAGCTTTGGGACAAGTGTGCCTGGTGGGAGTTGTAGTGCAGGCTTCCCAAATACAAACACCTCCTCCCTGTTAAGATGGCTACCTACCTGTTAGGTGAAGGTAGGCAATGCAATGGCTGACACATGGTTGTGGGTGTGGGGAGTGCTCCATCCTGCTCAGGGGTGGGACAAGAGAGCATAAGATGGCTACCTACCTGTAAGTTTGGAGGGAGCAATGCAATGGCTGCCACATGCTTCTGGGTGGGGTGGAGTGCTCCATCTTGCTGAGCGGTGGAACAAGGTGCATGGTGGGAGTTTTAGTGCTAGCTTCCTAACCACAAACCCCCCTCCCTGTAAAGATGATCCCCTCCCTATGAGGTTGAGCAGAGGGAGGGAATAGGTTACACTTGGCTTTTGGGTGGGTGGAGTGTTCCATCCTGCTCAGGGGTGAGACAAGAGTGCATGAGAAGGCTACCTACCTGTCAGTTTGGTTAGTGAAATACAATGGATGGCACTTGCTTCTGGGTGGGGTGGGGGGAGTGCTCCATCCTGGTGTGCTTTGGGACAAGGGGGCCTGGTGGGAGTGGTAGTGCAGGCTTCCTAACCACAACCCCACCTCCCTGTTAAGATGATTCCCTCCCTGTGAAGTTAAGCAGAGGGAGGGAATAAGTTACACATGGCTCTTGGGTGGGAGGAGTTTTCTATCCTGCTCAGGGGTGAGACAAGAGAGCATAAGATGGCTACCTACCTGTAAGTTTGAAGGGAGCAATGCAATGGCTGCCACATGCTTCTGAGTGGGGTGGAGTGTTCCATCTTGCTGAGCTGTGGGACAAGGGTGCATGGTGGGAGTTGTAGTGCTGGCTTCCTAACCACAAACTCCCCTCCCTGTAAAGATGGTTCCCTCCCTATGAAGTTGAGCAGAGGGAGGGAATAGGTTACACATGGCTCTTGGGTGGGGGGAGTGTTCCATCAAGGGGGCCTGGTGGGAGTTGTTGTAGTGCTGGCTGCCTGTACACATGCCCCCATGGTAATGTTGCTAGCTACCTTTGGGATGAATCAGAGGGAGTGAATGTTGGATCTGTGAGACATGTGTTGGAGAGAGTGTGGTGCACATGAATGGAATTGGGCCTAGGAGGTGTAGCTTTGTAGTTATGCAAAAAAATATATAGCAGTGTGATGGAAGACATTTGTTTGTACTTACCAGCCACCACTCCCCCAGGTATTCTTGTGAGATTCTCTGGATGCAGTATGGCAAGCACCTTCTCCTCCCATGCAGTGAATGTTCTTGGTGGAATGGGAGGGCCACCTCAGTCATCTGAGCCAGTTTGAGATTCTTGTTGTTCCTCTCTTTCAACTTGATCTTGAGGTCATGCCACCACTTCACAATCTCCTTCTTGGTGCATGGGACAGATCTTACTGCATTGAGTTTGCTGACTATCCTTCCCCACATTTGTGCTCTGGTGGCTAATGGTGTCTGTTGGACCAGGTTACCAAACAATTGTGGTTCTATTCTGATTATACGTCATCTACCATGGCTGACAACTCTTTGTCAGTGAATTTAGGCATTTTCTTCTGTGCCATGGTGTGTGTTGTGCAAATGTGTTAAAGGTGCAGGTGTGAGAGTGGTGGTGGTGATGTAAGTGGTGTGTGTGTGTGTTGTTGTGCTGGTGAGATGTGTGGTGGTTTGCCTCTCCTTTGTGCTGTAGGGTTGGTTCCTTCAGGGGTGGTGTATTGCAAAGGATTCTGGTCAGGGAAGGCGCTGGTTTTATACTCAGCTATGTAGGTGTGTCAAAATGGAGTATTGCTGTCAGGTGTGTTGTGTGGGTTGTCCTGGGATTTTTATTTTTCTAGTTGCCATAGGGATGTGTCATTGGGGTGTGTTCGGTGTTTTTGGGGGCTGAGCTAGTTTGATGTGTACACTTGGTGGCCTTGTTATGTGTTTCTTTTGTCGACTGCCATAATTGTTCCGGAGCGGCCGGTGCAGTAGGAATGCAACCGCCCTTCTGCCGGCTCTCCCATTCATCACTGGTTGCGATCGAGGCGGTCGGAAACAGCGGATCGTTCCGCTGTCACCTCAATGGTATCCTAATTTGTTGTGCGGTCAATCTGCTGGACGTGCGGCAGTTTGGGATTTTTCCTCCGCGAATCCGACGGCGGCAGACAGGTTTTCACCTGCTTCGTCTGCTACCGGCGGTATTTCGTGGCACCGTTCCTCCGCGGTTGATCCTAATCTGGCCGCCGGTTTTGCTGCTGTACATGCGGACGGTTCATGTCCACTACCACAGCGGTCGGACAGGTTTTCCGCCCGCCATCCTAATCGACCCCTATGTTACCATACAACATCAGTACCTATGGCCCCAAATCCTGACTATCCTATAGTGCCTTACCTGTCCCCCTAACCTTCCCAAAGTAACAGGTAAACTGGCATCCCAGAACACAACACTATAGTTCCCTCAGGGAACCGTGGTAACGGATCATCACCTTTTGCTCTCTCTCCCATGCGGTGCACAGACAGAAAATTGAGTTGTAAGTGTCGATATACAGAAATATCGAGTTAAAAGTATAGTGAGACAGAAATATCGACAGCAAGAATAGCGTGGTCAAGAATATCGACTTTAAGGTAAGAAATATAGTTTTTGAAAATATCGGAATTAGTAATATCGTTTGCAAGAATATAGTTGTTTAAAATATCGATTTTTAAATTAGTGTTATGTATTTTAGTATGTATTTTAAAAGTATGTGATCTATTTTTTGTATAAGTATTGCTTTTTTTTAAAGATATGTGTTACATTTTTATTAGTTATTAATCTTATGCTAATTGAATTTTTAATTTATTAGTTCTGTAGCGGGTTGTGGGTTTATAGGGGAAATGGGTGGGAAGTAATTTAATTATGTAATAAATTAATTTTTATTTTTTATGTATTAGTATTTATTTAATTTAGATTTTATAGTGTTAATTGTGGGAATTAATTTATTATTAATTAATTTTTAATTGGCTGTTCATTTTTATTAATTAATTAATTGTTAATTATGTTAATTGTGTCATATTCTTTAGGTACGGGTTGTGGGTTTATAGGGGAATACGGTGGGAAGTAATTTAATTAAATCAAAGTATTAATAGTTTGTATCTATTAATATTTATTTAAGATACATTTTATACTGTTAATTGTGGTAATTAATGTATTATTATTATGTATTAATTGGTTGTTAATTATTATTGATTAATTGGTAATTATGTTAATTGTGTCATTTTGTTAGGAGCGGGTTGTGGGTTTATAGGGTAATGGGTGGGAAGTAATTTAATTTTAATAATGGTTTTAATATTTTTTATATAATAATATTTATTTAATTTATATTTTATAGTGTTAATTGTGGGAATTAATTTATTCATAATTATTTATCAAATGCTTATTATAAATTAATTCATTCATTAGTAATCAATTATGTTAATTGTGTCATTTTTTTTAGGAACAGGAGGTGGAGTTTATAGGGGAATAGGATGGGAAGTAATTTATTTATAAGTATTTGTTAATTAATGCTAATTAATTAAAAATTAAATATTGCGATTGTGTAAATAATTTGAGATCTGAGTTGTGGGGTTTATGGTGGTAAAGGGTGGGAAGTAAATTATTTTAAATTAATTAATAAGTTGTTGTTAATTTATATCAATTTCATAATGTAAAATTAGTACTGGAAATTGTGATATTTCTTTTAGGTGTGTGTGGTGGTGTTTATTGGGGTAGAGGGTGGAAAGTATTTTAGGTTTATTTAATTATTAATTAGTTGCTCATTAATATTCATTCATTAATTGATAACCATTTATAGTAATTGTTTATTTTTATTTTGTGTGTGGATTTTGGTTTTGTGAGTAAATTAATTTGTATTTGTTTTAATTTATTTTTTAATTAATATTTGTTTATTTGATAATTATGTTAATTATGGAGGTACACTTTTTTAAAAATGTAGATGTGTGTTGTGAATTCTGTGGTGTTATAGGATAGGAAATAAAAAATATTAAATGTATGTAACAATTAGGTGCCGATTCCGATAGGGTAAAATTATTTCTCGTACGACTCGTATCCGTATTTTTTTACGTACGAGTCGTACAAGTCCAGTACAAACGGCGAAGTACGATTCGTACTGTAAAAATACATACGAATTGCATCGGGAAAAGTCTACGAGACGTCCCCGGACAGATTTATGTACGAGTCGTAAAACTGAAGTCCGAGCGCACAAGTCCGATCCGTACCGGCGTCCCGAATACACAAGTGTATGGAAAACGTCCGGTACGGAGCGAACTTTGTACGACCCGTACCCCGGGTACACTTGGGCCCGGGGTATGAGTTGTATGGCCCCCCCACACCACCCGCGCATGTCCGTGCCGTACCCATCACCCCAGCACCCACGTATGTACGCGCTGTACCCCAGCACCCGCGTATGTACGCGCCGTACCCCCCCAGCCCCGGCACAGGCGCATGTACGCGCCGTACCCCAACACATGCGTATGTAAGCGCCGTACCCCCACCCCAGCAACCGCATATGTATGCCCCGTACCCCCCACCCCAGCACCCGCATATGTACGTGCCGTACCCCAGCACCCGCGTATGTATGTGCCGTACCCCCCCACCCCAGCACCCGCTCATGTATGTGCCGTACCCCCCCACCCCAGCACCCGTGCATGTACGCGCCATACCCCAGCACACGCATATGTAAGCGCCATACCCCCACCCCAGCACCCACATATGTATGCCCCGTACCCCCCACCCCAGCACCCGCGTATGTACGTGCCATACCCCAGCACCGTACCCCCCCACCCCAGCACCCACGCATGTACGCGCTGTACCCCCCACCCCAGCACCTGCGTATGTACGCCCCGTACCCCCCACCCCAGCCCCGTACTTGGACGCACCGTACCCCAACACCGTACCCCAGCATCGCGTATGTACGAATCGTACAACACCATTGCATATGTGATCACTGTACAACAACATAGCTATGGACACACCTTACATATGCAAAAACGACTCGTACTGAACCAGGACACTGTAAAACAGCCCAAGGAGGGTCAATTTGACTCACACAACACCACAAAACACATCTACAGGACAAAAAACAACTAAAAGACTGACCTGGCACATCCAAACAGGCAAACAGAGGCCCAAACTCACAACCCCCTCTTATAACACACCCACCAAAAGTTCAAACCCAGCCACACCCACAAATGGACCAATAAAAAGGGCCCACAATCACAAACCATGAGCCTTTGCAACAGACCCACTGCTGACAGACATCACACACAAACAACTGCACCCATACACCTTAACTTACACACCTTCACACAACCTCCTTCACACAGACCCCCTCTACACATACACACACACCTACACATTCACACCCACACACCCACAACCATCCACACCCAAAACCCCACACCATGCCCACAGACAAGAATCCAAAGTTCACAAGGGAGGAGCTGGACATCCTTGTCAACGAAGTCATCAGAGTCGAGCCACAGCTCTTTGGAACATTGGTCAGACAGACCAGCATATCCCAAAAAACTAGCCTGTGGCAGAGGATCGTTGATCGGGTGAATGCTGTTGCGCCCATCAGAAGGACCAGGAATGAATGTCAAGCCAGGTGGTACGATCTGCGGAGGGCAGTCAAGCGTAAAATGAACGAGGACTACGCCCAGAGTAACATCACAGGAGGTGGGCTGCCCTGCAGACCGGTACATTACCATCCCTGGGAGGAGAAGGTGATGGCCCTGCTTCCGCCGGTGGGAGTACACGAAGTCGAAGGAGTTTGAGAGCCTGGTGAGTACACAAACAACTTACGTAACATGGGGGGAATGGCATCCACACCCCAACTACAACAAATGCACTCACCTACCCCCAATCCCTCACCTGACACAACCACATTCTAAACAACGCTCATGCCACTAACATGAGTATGCCCCATTCACAAAGCAAGGCCATGCCATGTCCATATCCATGCACCATGCGCAATGCACAGGGACTGGCAAAGTACTGACAAGGTAGCTGACACTTGGCCCTGCTGTAGGCAGCACAAGGCCCTCCTGTGACAACTGCAAACTCTAACACAAACACAACAAGCTCAGAAATCTAGGACAGGAACTCACACTCACTGACATGGCAGCATGCGCCATGGTGAGACAGATACATCACCTGGGAGACCCACTGCCAAATCACACCACACCCACCAGCAGGCACCGTCAATCAATCAACAATCGATCAGGGTACTTGTAAGGCACGCTACTTACCTGTGAGGGTCTCAAGGCGCTGATGGGGTGGGGGGGTTTCACCACTGCTCGAAGAGCCAGGTCTTGGGTCAGTCGTAGGTGGGTTGGGAGGGTCTTCCAGGTCTTGGCTGCGAGGTAGGAGAAGGATCTATTGCAGGCGGGCGTACGTTGGATGCGGAGGACAGCTGCAAGGGCGAGGATGCCGGAGCGGAGCTGGCGGGTGGGGGTGTAGAAGCTGAGTCTGGTGTGCAGGTAGGCTTGTCCGGCGGTGTGGAGTGCCTTGTGTGCGTGGGTGAGGAGCTTACAGGTGATCCTCTTGTCGATGTGGAGCCAGTGCAGGTCTCTCAGGAGGGGGGTGATGTGGCTGTGGTGGGGGCGTTGACGATCAGTTGTGCTGAGGCGTTTCCAAAGCGTTGTAGCCGCCGTTGGTGTGTGGATGGGAGTCCTGCATAGAGTGCAGTGGCGTAGTCCAGTCAGCTGCTGACGAGGGCCTGTGTCACTGTTCTACTTGTTTAGGTCAGGATTCACCAGTAGATCTGGCGGAGCATCCGTAGGGTGTCGTAGCAGGAGGAGGAGACGCCGTTGACCTGCTTGGACATGGAGAGGGAGGATGCGAGGATCAATCCTAGGTTGCGTGCGTGTTTGGTGGGTGTCGGTGATGTCCCCAGAGCGATCGGCCACCAGGAGTCGTCCCAGGCTGAGGGTGTGGGTCCGAGGATGAGGAACTCCGTCTTGTCCGAGTTCTGTTTCAGATGGCCGCTCCGCATCCAGTCAGCGATGACCCTCAGACCCTCGTGGATGTTTGTCTTGGCGGAGTGAGTGTCCTTGGTGAGGGAGAGGATGAGCTGGGTGTCATCGGCGTAGGAGATGTTTTTGAGGTTGTGGTGGTGGGCCACTTGTGTGAGGGGGGCCATGTGGATGTTGAACAGCGTCGGGCTGAGGGATGATCACTCACCCCTTACACAAGCACACACCCCCGGGGCAGCCAATGGAGTCACACACTCTCACAATGGACATGTGACACAACAAGATCAAGCCACAGGCAAAAAAGCATCCAAGGCCAAATGCGACATGTCAAAGACCCTGGATAACATTTCAACCAGTCCCCTGCAACATACCCATCCACAAGTGAACATTGATGTGAATGCTAGGCACATACAACTACCTGGAGGAACTGTGGCAACTAGAACATGTATGAAACATGGATGTCACATGAAACAGCATTAACATTGTCTCTCTCTCACACACAGAGCAACGTCATGGATCTCCCCCCAACACTGGGGGGGAACAATCACAGGCCCAGGCTCGGCAGGAAGATGATCCCACTGGCAGCGACGACTCTCAGCACGCTGTGGATGACCCCAACCAACCTGGACCCTCTGGTGCCCAAGCACCTGCAGCACCTGCGTCTGGTACATCTGTGCCAACCACCACCCCCATTCCTGCCACATCCCAGGAGACACCCAGGAGCCCTGCCTGCACAAAACAACTGAGCCAGTCTGACCTGGAGGGACAAGGTTCTCCGGCCACCCAGGAGGAGGCAGACAACCCTGCAAATGCCATCCCTCAGGGGTCCCGTAGACCCGATGTGCCGACAACGGCAGGCCAGGCTCGTGTGGGCAGGGGTGGTGGGAGTGGAGGCAGGCGGAGGCGCGAACCTGACCAGCCCGCTGAGGGAACCGGTATGTCAAACATACACCACATCTTGGACACATACCAGCGTGACACCAGGGGCATCAGCCAGGTAGTGGCGACCCTCAACGAGATTAAGAACCAGCAGGCCGAGCAACACGCCAGTGAACAACAACACCAGGGACGGATGGAGGCAAGACTGGCTGAGCTCCTGGCGGTGCAAACGGACATAAGTCCCACTCCCATGGCCTTGCTGGTGTATGGAGCCGGTGGGGAGTAGGAGGGACATGACCTGGTTGGCGTGACAGGGCCTGGAAGGCGGGGCAGCGCTGTGTAGGCAGTTGGAGTTGCACACTCATCATGCAAAGGTGTCGTGTGTGCGCCTAGGGTATGCCTGAGAGCAGGCGGTAGCTTTTCGGATGGACAATGCTTGGAGGGTGGCTGCAACATCAGACTGTAGTGTGATGTGGGTCATGTAAGGACATGAGGGTCGTGCAATGTGCACGTTGCATGCGCTGACGGTCCAGCCTTTGGCACCCTGTGGCCGCAACATTGGCACAGACAAGCTGATGACAGCCAAATGAATGGGTGGAGGGAGGAAGGGAGGAGCATCTTTGAGGTGCGTGTGTTGCCGAATCCGGAAACTTTGTGGGCCCTTGCAGCAGGGGCCGCAGCAGCAGGCGGCATGTCCTGGAAACTATGCCACAAGTTGCACACAAAGACAAGGATGTCAGAAAGGACAACTGCAACAGGCGTATGTAAAGGAAGGAGTGTCCGGTTTCCCATGGCACACCCAGAGACAATGGATGCACAATCACCAAAGATGACTGACACAGGATCAGGAAACTGAAGGCCGAGCTGCGCACAGGATACACACCCTCAGCAGGTGTTGACGGCCCGTTGTGGTCACCAACATGCCCAAATACATACACAACCATGGACATCATGCACAATAGAGATTCTAATCCCTGAAGAACTACATGCATGTTGCTAAACTACACATAGACTCATATGCACAATCTTTGACAACTATGCCAGAGATGCCGCATGCAAAGTGGCAAGAGACCTGCATTGATAGAGATGAGGCACCTTGGAGGGTGAGGAACACCTTTATTACTCAGGTTCACACCTAGGGAAATGCATCAATATGAACAGATTCACAGGTTATTTGGCTGAACATGTGGGAACTACACAGGACACCCCCTTCACAACACAGATGCTGTAAATCCATTGAACTGGCACACAAGTGAAGGGGTGAGCCATACACCCCCTGCTGCACACGGAGGGGCTGAAATTCCCCATTGATCCTCTCATGGGGATGTCCCACACTATGTCCACCCGTAGCATCCCGTATGTTTCAGAGGGAAGTTGTACACACATTGATGCCTTCATCAGAATCCACAGTCCCATTACAGATGACTGTTACGAAGGGTGACTATCAATTCATGGGAGTCATGCAACATGTCATGTGCCCCATGGTGAGTCGACATGTATGTATAGTAACACAACATGCACAGGAGCAGTGCCCACACATTCCAAACACCTACCAACACCAAAATGCCTTGCAGCAATCCTTAACCAAAAAGACTTTTCACCATGTCCGTGCATGGGACGCTGATTCAGCACACGTTGCAATACTTATGAAGAATAGCGGGAGGCCAAGGATGACACGAGCAGACAGCATGCAAAACTACCTGGGGATGACAGACACACAAGAAGTCAGGGAAAAGATTGTCATCCGCATGCATGGTCATTTACTCTACAGGAATAAGTGTGTCACCATGCTATATTAAAATTGAGTGTCTAAGCTAAAATGTGTGGAAGGACATCATCACTCGAGTGACACATCTGAACACACCTCTAAGTCACTTAGCATACAGTCAGCTGGACACACACATTGCAACACATGCCACACAAGGTTCCAAGCATGCACACTCAGACCCATGGGCTCACCATTATGAGAAGAAGTTGCGTATGAGCTGACTCCGGATGTCGTCCTCCTCCTCATCCTCACTTACCTCGTGACCAAGCCCTTCATCCTCCACGGGTGGATGTTCCTGCTCATCCGGATCCAGGATGAGTGGCACAGCCTTCTCCCCTGCCATGTTGTGCAGCATGCAGCACACGAGGAAGATTTTGCAGACCTTCACCGGTGCATATGGGAGGGACCCGCCTGTCTTGTGAAGGCACCGGAATCGGCTCTTCAGGAGGCCAAACGTCCTCTCGATCACTCGCCTGGTCTGCCCATGTGCGTTGTTGTAACGGTGATCTGCAGCTGTTCTGGGGTTGCTGAGAGGCGTCATCAGCCATGGCATGTTGGGATAGCCAGAGTCCCCTACATGGAAACATCATGTAAATAAGTGGGTCAGGAGATGCCGGAAGATACAAAGATAGCGCTAAACAAAGGACAAACAGAGTATACCCACCAACAAGACATGCTCGTTCGTTGTGCAGCCGCAGCATCATTTGTGGCACCCTGCTACGCCTCATGATGTAGGCAGCGTGTGCTGACCCTGGATAACGTGCACAGACATGGGAAATCAGCATGTTAGCAAGACACACCACAAGGGCATTTATAGAGTGGTAATGTTTGCGGTTGCGATAGGCGACCTCCTGTGCCTGTGGTGGTACCAAAGCCACATGTGTTCCATCAATAGACCCAATTACATGGGGCATCCCTCCAGGGCATAGAACTCACCCTTGACACCTGTCAACTGCTCACGAGTCAGAAAATGGATGAATTCATCCAGGTGCTCCAACATGGCTTCTAAAACATCATGCATGACACGTCTGAACAAGGTCTGTGACATGCCACCCACATCAGCTATGGTGAATTGAAACGTACCGGTGGCAAAAAAATGTAGGGCTGCCATCACCTTCATCTTGGGGGTCAGCGCAGTCGGATACCTGTGTCGCGGTTGGAGGTGTGGTTCCAGCTTTGCGGTCAAGTTCTCAATCAACTGTTGCGAGAAGCGGTAACGTCTTATGCAGTCACGTTCCCTCATGCCATCCAAGACTGGCATTGGTCAGGGGAGAGGCGGTGTCCTGCAGAAAATTGGAAGGAATAACGAAGAGAGAGTACATAACAACATCAATGTCAATGAACTGAGCACATGCTCAACTGCTACTACACATCTGCTAAATACAGAGTCTGGTCTGTGCAATACATCCAGGACACGTATGCCAGCCAGGTGATACTCCTACGAAAAGCCAGCTACACCCGTTGATTGTCAAGTTCTACATGTCATGCCCCGAAACTAGCTGTGGGCCAGTGTAAGTGAACAGCCAGAGACATCCCAGGAGTGACATACATCCACATATCTGCATTTGAAGGATGTAATCTCATACAGACAGCTGGCGGCAAGCTAGACGCACAGGTCACATGTCATTGAAATTTACAGATCACACACATACACTTGAAAAACGAAAACACAGACATGGATACGGCGCAGATATGTCCTCATGTCAAAAAATCATCTTCGAAGCATCCAGACACACGTAACGTGTGAATCCACATGTGGCATGGTGTGCGTATATGTGTGCCATGCCCATCTACACACAGACACATGTTGGATGCAGCAACAGCAGATGCAGTTGACGGAACACCAACAGCAAGCTCATGGGAACACATGACACACACAGGACATAGTCACATCGGGGCACACTGGTACTTAGATGTCAGGTGTTAGTGTCCCTGTCCCTGGCATCAGGGGACAGTTGCGGGTGTTGGTGACTGTGCCATACCAGTGATGCAGTGCTTGACACGTTTGTACTACATGCACACATGTGCAAAGTGGGAAGGGGAAGTTTGCCACATACTGCCCCATCACACATGACATGTGTACACAGGTCATCACACATCTATTGTGCTAAAACATCAGGAGACATGTGCCATATCACTGCCTGACACACCTAGGCCCTGCACATGAAGGACTGCAATGACAATGACTTGATGTACAGCTGTGCACGAGTCTGACACCTCCATTCCGTTCGTGTGCGCCTCCTATAACCAGTGTAAGCTGTGAAACGCCCCGCACACACGCTCTGAGGACGTGTGAACGGTCCGTATCATTTTATTGGTGTTGCCGCCAGAGTACGGGTGTGTGTACGGACCGTACACACGTAGGTGTACTACCAGTGTGTACACGTACGTGTACTATGGTCGTACATGTACGTGTACGACCAGTGTGTACACCTACGTGTACACACTGGTCGTACACATACGTGTACGACCGTAGTACACGTACGTGTACGACGTGTACACACTGGTCGTACACGTACGTGTACAGCCGTAGTACACGTACGTGTACACACTGGTCGTACACGTACGTGTACGACCAGTGTGTACACCTATACACGTACGTGTAGACACTGGCACAGTGTGTACACCTATACACGTACGTGTACACACTGGCACACTGGTCGTACACGTACGTGTACTACGGGGACCAGGGGAGCAGTTCGTACACGTACGTGTACGACCGTAGTACACGTACGTGTACACACTGGTCGTACACGTACGTGTCAAACGCACTGTGCAACTGGTGCCGTAGGGTTACGTGTGAAACGCACCGTACCTGTGTGTGGATTGCTAAATTACATAGGGACACATGAGGGACAAGTATTAGGGCCTAAATGCATGCTGGTTGTCATGGATACCGCGTTTCCAGTTCAAATCTTTCCATCAGGTGGCCTGTAAAAGTCAGTTGGCAACTAAATACAATGTTGCAAAGTGGTTGTTGACTTCACATGATGCTCAAATTTTGAACCATGCAAAGGCACTCACTGGTGTATGTTTAAAGGGATTGGAGGAAACGTGGGATGCAAATGAGTCTGACCAATCACTCTGTACTCCTGTAAATGAAACAGCCCAGCAAGGCAGATATAAGTCAGCCAGAACCCATGAGAGGGCACTTGCCTGCACAAGCTTTCAGTCGACACCACTGCTGCTGCCTGTGCTTCCTCTGGCACCATGTCAAGGCCTGTGGAGAGGGCCCAGCCTTTCACACAAGAGGAGAATGAGGCATTTCTAGATGTCATCCTCCCACAGTACCCAGCCTGTATGGGAGACCAGGGGAGCAGGTGAGTGCTGACTCCACCACCTTTGACTGTGCACCTTTTTTGTGACTGTCACTTCTGGCATTTTGTCCAGGTGTGACAGACATGCAATGTTGTTTAGAGTGGGTCGCAGGGGTGGGAATGGCTTATGTCTCTCATGCAGAGCATGATGTAGTTCATGTGTGCACTCCTCACTTGCATTGTGCTTACTGTGACATTCACTGCATAGTGCATGGCACATTCAGCCTGCCCAATCCTTTGGGCCATTTTTGTTCTATAGTCCTGAGGTGATTCAGTGTCCCCCCAGTGTGACAGGTGACTGTACCCACAGATGTGTGTGAGTTGAGTGGAGCTGTGGTGAGAGTGGTGAGAGTGTCCAAATGATGTGTATGCCCCCTGGACATTGATGTGTGTGAATGTTCCTTGTCATGTGGGTGAGTGTCTATGTGGAGTGTTGTACCACAGCTGCATGGAGGAGGCAACAGCTCCACCCATCTGATGTGAGAAGTAAGCCGTGCGTAGTGTCTGACTTGCTGAGCTAGCACCACACCTGTGACACCCCACAGGCAAGTGGCACATGTGCAGAGTGAGGTTTGTATCCGCTGTTGCCAATGGCAGGTGATTGATCTGTGTCTGTGTACTCTGCTGAGGTTGCGTCAGTGGCCTGGGGCATGTAACTGCTTGGAGGTGCGGTCCATCAGCCTGGTGTTGCATGTGATGCACAGTGTGTGCCATGATCAGGGAGTGTGTTGCACCCCTCATGCCACCTGTGTACTTTCAATGCCTTGTAGTGCATTGGGGCTTCCACAGAGGCTAATGTCCCTATGACAAAGGTGCTATTTGTTGCCAGCATACTATGCCCTGTTCAACATATCAAAGATGTTCAAATGTGTGTCTCTGTGACATGGAGCAGGTGTAGTGATGTTGTCTCACTTTTCATACTCACAGGTAACTGCCTACGAGAAGGGGAAGATCTGGAAGCGGGCCGTCAGGGCCGTGAGATCGGTGGAGGGTCGCAGTCGGCGCCTAGCCCAAGTGAGGAAACGCTGGCAGGACATCCGGTGCTGGACCCGGAGGATCGCCCGGTGCCAGCTGAAGGACTCACCTCCACGCAAGCATGGCGGGCTCCGACACCTGACCCACCAGATGAAGCGTGTCCTGGCGGTGGTCTTCCCTGACTTGGATAGGCGGTTACAGGAGGTACATGTGTGTTTGTTGTGTGTCACCAGTTTTTGGAAGTGCTCAGTCGCCTGGATACACTGCGAGGGTTAATATGTGCAGTGCATATCCTGTTCCCAAAAGTCAACCGGTGCTGTTCTTCCTCCCTTCCCCTCCTTGACATGTGTTCCCTGGTCTGTGTGTAATCACTATTGCACATGGTCATCTAGGCTGCCAGTTAATCCAAGTGCTCATTGCTTTCGGCATCATGTGGGGGGGGGTCTGAGACATTTGTTGTTACCTTGCCTGTGCCCTGTCCTGTTCAGTCATTTGGGGGTCCATATTAGTTGGCACTGATGCTGAGTCTCAACATAGGAGTATGAGTTTTCAAATGAACAGACTTGCAGCATGCATGACCGATGTTGTGGCCTCAGACATGATGTGCATGAGTGGGAGATATGCATAGTGCCGGGACGGTAGCTCATGTTAGAGTCAGATCATTCAAGGACCATGGAGCAGTGTGCCCACTACAGTCCCCTAAGACACCCTTGCCTCGGAATCATGTGTGCCATCCAACACTGTGCCCATTCACTGTGTGTTCAGCATAGGTTGGCCTCTATGGCATTGTTCCCTGGCCTCATTTGTATTTATCTAAAGTGTGCTACATGTGCCCATTGTACAGGCTGACCCCATTTGGCTTGTGCATCCTCACACTGGGCAGTGCCTGTGTGTCTATGTACAACTATCTGTTGATGGTTGTTTGTCACAAATATGTGTTTGCAGCCTCACGAGGTGATGTGGAGTACATTTAGGAATTCTTGATGCACATTTTAGTAAACCCAGATTAACAAGTGTAACTTCTTGATCTGTCTCAATCACATTGTCTCAGGTATGGGGGGTTTGTGCGGGCAAGGCCTACATGTCCAAACCTTATGTCTCCTTGCCAGGTCTGACCTGTGTGTGATAATTGTCTGGACAGACACTCAACATGCAGTGACCCAGTCATGTTGTGCAGGGTTTAATGTTTGTGCTTTGCAGCATGTGTCAAAATTTAAAATACATGGTTCACGCTCATCCATTTTTGCCACCAGTGTGTGGTTGAGATGCTACGTAGTTTGGTCTGTGTGTGCTGACATCTGTGTGGACATTCTTGGTTCCCATAAGGGTGTCTCCTCAGTGCAGGTGCTCCTTATCCCGACACAATTGCAGGCCCATTAGCTAATGCATTGTCCTGTGTTTGGAAATGTGTGCCACTCCACATGACAGGCAGTGGGTCAGATGTGTTGCCAACTGTGTCATCATGGTACGGATGGCCATGTGACAGGTGGCATGATTCAAGTAGTTAGTCAAGAAGTATTGTACCTTGGCACTCACTACACTTGTCAACATGTCTCAATTTTTCATATGCTTGACTTTGATGTTTTGTTGTGAAGGACAATAATGTGCCTGCATGACAGATGTCTCCCAAGGAAGTGCAAAAGAAAGTACCTTTACACTTTCCGGGGACACGCTGGCACATTTTAAAGAAAGGCACAGTTCGATTACCACTTGTTTTCTGATTATACATATCCATGTTCCCACAGTGTGTTTGCATTTGGGTAAGTCCTTGGTTGTTGCTGATACCAACTTACGAGTGTCAAGTCATCCAGACCACCGTGGTGCCATGTATATGTACTTACTGATACCCCATTTCTTCTTTACAGTGGCGTATTTGAATTCGGCTGGCAGCTCATACAATGACTAATAAATGTAGTTTTGTGTGCACCTCCTTGTGTGACTTCTGTTATACAGGCACATGTGTGTTCTGTTAAAAAAGTGGCACATTCACACATTCTAAACATGTACATTGTGTAAAGTGTTGTGAGTCCCAAGGGATCGCAATGTTTTTCGTTTGGGTTTCAAAAGTACTCACAGGTCTCTGAGTGTGGGGACACCTTCAGCATTGAGGTCTGTTATTTGGCCTTGGGTGCACCAATACTGTTTCGTTCACAGTGGACAAGAGGTGGCATGCCTTCATAGTCTTGCTGTGCTCAACTGTTCCCAGACACTAGCTTCTCAGTATAATTCGATATCAAGTTTATTTGCTGTTGTGTCATAATCTCCATTGTTTCCAAGTGGCATGGTGGGTCAACCAACTGGGGAGTGCAGGGTTACATATGTGGCGAGTATTCTAGATGTTACCCATGATGCATTTCCTGATATGCACTGTGACATTTTTTATTTGGACTCCTGTGTCAGATGTATACAGGTGACTGATTATTTTCTGTATCTTCACCTTGCCCACAGCATCATCGGAGGACACCGAGGGAGACACCTGCACGGACCTGGAGGAGGGATCCAGCACCGCTGCCACCACTGCTGGCGGGTCTGCGGGAGCAAGTGGCACGGAGGGCGAGGGGAGTCAGGCGGAGGACCTGTCTAGTGGCAACACTGACTACGACGCTGACGGGTCCAAGGCTGAACTCCTCAAGGGGGCAGAGGCTGCTACAACACCTGGCAGCAGCACTACATCTGTCACCGCCCCCTCCATTCCCATCACCGCCCTCCCAGTTGCTCCGGTCCCTTCTGTCCGTGCAAGCCACCACCGTGTCTCCTTCGTGCCAGGCACCGCACCCCCTGCTCCTGTCCTCCCTGCTGCCCTCACTGCAGAGTCTGTGGACATTCTGCGGCAGTTGCAGGTTGGCCAGACATCAATGCTGAATGTCCTCCATGACCACACCAGACTGATGACACAGATGGTGTCGTACATGGAGGGCATGTCATCAGCGATGTCTGACCAACGGATGTTGCTGAGGTCCATGGACTCTTCACTGATGGCAGCAGTGAGTCTCCTGCAGCGCTCCGTCCCCCCCTACCCCTGCACCATCCACACTTCCCACTCCCATGCCTGTCCCAAGCACACCCAGGCATTTCCAAGCACGCACCCCACCAGACACAGGCAGCACACCAACCCGTAAGGGCAAGCGCACACCTCCTGGCACGCACACTCAGGGGGATGAAGGCACACCCACTGGGTCTGGGACACACAGGCATACACGCAGCCACAGTCCGAGTCCGCATGCCGCACTACCCAGTCCCTGCAATGGCACTCCCCTCGGCTTCCCTACCACACAATCTGACAAGGAGGCCTACTTGGCTGTGCTGGGCCTCAGTCCCTCTGGCTCACCAGCCCGCAAATGGGAACGGCACTCCACGGGTAGGGGAGTTGAGTCCCACCCCTGTCCACCCCCTCCCCCAGTAGGACTGCACCCCATCCCTCTGACCCACCCCCCCCCTCCTTTGAGCCTGTGGTTTCTTCGGGTGCAGGGGATACACTGGACGACCTGGCAGCAGTGTGCAGCGCCGAGCTCACCTCCACCTTTGGCGCTGCCCCACCCCCTGTGGTGGAGGCGTCCGTCCCTGCACCCACCACACCTACCCTTACACTTCCTGTCCCTGCGGTGCCTGGTCCTTCCCCACATGATGCCCCCCCCCCCTAGTCGACGAACCTGAGGGTTCTAATGTGCAGGCAAGCTAGGGGAGACGCGTGGCCATGTGTCCCCCCCAAGGACTTCTGATCTGGACTGGCCATGTGCCTTTGTAAATAGTGTCCTTTTATAATTTTGATTTTAATGCTGAATAAAGCATTTTCTTTTCACTTTGAACACTATTGCATTTCAGGTATTGATGTGGGTGCTGATGCTCCAGGAGTTGGGGTTGTGGTAATGTGTTATGTTTCAGGGAAATGTTGTAGTCTGATGCTCATGGGGTGGACCATGGTATCTGCGTGCCATCACAAGGTCTCTGCAAAGAATCTTTGGTCGTGTGTGCTATTTGTGTTTGGAGACATTGTCCCAAGGAGTGTTCCTCCCTCTGTGGCACCTGACATCTTCCCTGCAGGGAGGTGCACAATTGTTGTGCTGACCTCTGTCTACATTTCCTTTGTTGGTGACAGATCCCTTCAACTATGGCCATGCCTGCTCAGCAATGTCTCCGGCTGTTTCGTCTGTGCCATCCTTGCTAGTCACTGTACTTGTGTATTGAGTATGTTGTAATGCCTTAATGGCGAAATTCTCAATTTTCCGCACTATGCATGTGTGTTATCCCAGCCTAGCACACAATTGGTACTTGTTCTGCAGGGTATTTGGGCACCTGACTGACAATTGTGGGCATTGTATCTGTGGGAACTCCACCCTATTCCTTCCATGAGAGGCAACATCTTGGTGGCAGTCCCAGCACCTGTACATTCCTATCAGTCCTGGGATGTGCGTGACAGTGTGTGTTCCCTTTGGCTCTCTTAGTTTAGTGGGGTTTCACATGACTATACAGTCTTGTGGCATGATCTCTGTGTGTGTATTTTGCTGCATCCGCCAGGGGTGGGTATGCATGTGTCATTTGTCCTCACACCCACATGTGGTGTGTCATGCAGTGGGGGAAAGACATCCATCCTCATGGGAGTGGGACACTGCTGTCAGTGATGTGTTGTTATGGCACTATCAACATAGTTGAACATTAGGGATGCGTAGATACACCCATGGAGTTGTGGTCAACTGATCATGATGTACACACACCCATGTCTCTGTCCACTGCTGGTATTCCTCTGCACCCACCCCTCACATGTCTCTGTCCACTGCTGGGAGTGATAGGCACCCACCCCTCACATGTCTATGTCCACTGCTGGGAGTGATAGGCACCCACCCCTCACATGTCTCTGTCCACTGCTGGGAGTGATAGGGACCCACCCCTCACATGTCTCTGTCCACTGCTGGGAGTGATAGGCACCCACCTCCATGTCTCTGTCCACTGCTGGGAGCGATAGGCACCCACCCCCATGTCTCTGTCCACTGCTGGGAGTAATAGGCACCCACCCCCATGTCTCTGTCCACTGCTGGGAGTGATAGGCACCCACCCCCATGTCTCTGTCCACTGCTGGGAGTGATAGGCACCCACCCCTCACATGTCTCTGTCCACTGCTGGTATTCCTCTGCACCCACCCCTCACATGTCTCTGTCCACTGCTGGGAGTGATAGGCACCCACCCCCATGTCTCTGTCCACTGCTGGGAGTGATAGGCACCCACCCCCATGTCTCTGTCCACTGCTGGGAGTGATAGGCACCCACCCCGCACATGTCCCTGTCCACTGCTGGTATTCCTCTGCACCCACCCCTCACATGTCTCTGTCCACTGCTGGGAGTGATAGGCACCCACCCCTCACATGTCTCTGTCCACTGCTGGGAGTGATAGGCACCCACTCCTATGCCTCTGTCCACTGCTGGGAGTGATAGACACCCACCCCCATGTCTCTGTCCACTGCTGGGAGTGATAGGCACCCACCCCGCACATGTCTCTGTCCACTGCTGGTATTCCTCTGCACCCACCCCTCACATTTCTCTGTCCACTGCTGGGAGTGATAGGCACCCACCCCTCACATGTCTCTGTCCACTGCTGGTATTCCTCTGCACCCACCCCTCACATGTCTCTGTCCACTGCTGGGAGTGATAGGCACCCACACCTCACTTGTGGAGAAGTGTAGCTCAATGATTAGAGCGGCAGACCCTGATGCAGAGGTCTAGCCCGGGACCAGGGTTCAATTCCCCGCCTCGGCGGGTCTTGGGCTAAAAAATTCCACGGACCTGATAATTCTCGCCTCTGTGCCATTCCAATCATGGAGTCCCACTCTTCAACTCTGGGCAATAGCTTGCTTAATCTCCACAACGGCCCCCACAATGCTAAGGATGCCTGGCCTCCACCTTGGGGGTGCCCAGGAGTGGACACCTCACAGGGAAAGCCAGGATGGGTTCCACAGCGGTATTCGTACAAGCGCCTTGAGACCCTTTCGGTTGAGTAGTGTGCTATACAAGTATCAAGTATCAATTTATGTCTTTGTCCACTGCTGGGACTCCTAGGCAGACACCCACCCACCCACCCGCACCCTTGGTGCTGTACACTGCTGTCCTGGCCATGAACACACACCAATATACTGGTTATATGCTGCACCAGGCCCTAAGCCAACATTTGTGGCGTGTGTATGCCTTGTATCACAAATGTACTGGTGCCCTAGGGGTAAGAGTGATGCGGTCCGTACCCCCGCATTCATAGATTGGGTACGGTCCGTACCACGCGTACCCCTACATCACCACTACAATGGTGGTACGCGCTGTACCCACGCCCTCAGAGCGTGTGTACGGGCCGTACCACGCGTACCCCTACATCACCACTACAATGGTGGTACGGGCCGTACCCACGCCCTCAAAGCGTGGGTACGGCCCGTACCAGCATTGTAGTGGTGATGTAGGTGTACGCGCCGTACCCACGCCCTTTGAGCGTGTGTACGGCCCGTACCACGCGTACCCCTACATCACCACTGCAATGGTGGTACGGGCCGAACCCACGCCCTCAGAGCGTGTGTACGGCCCGTACCACGCGTACCCCTACATCACCACTACAATGGTGGTACGGGCCGTACCCATGCCCTCAGAGCGTGGGTACGGGCCGTACCACACGTACCCCTACATCACCACTACAACGGTGGTACGGGCCGTACCCACGCCCTCAGAGCATGTGTACGGCCCGTACCACGCGTACCCCTACATCACCACTACAATGGTGGTACGGGCTGTACCTACGCCCTCAGAGCGTGTGTACGGCCCGTACCACACGTACCCCTACATCACCACTACAATGGTGGTACGGGCCGTACCACGCCCTCAAAGCGTGGGTACGGCCTGTACCAGCATTGTAGTGGTGATGTAGATGTACGTGCCGTACCCAAGCCCTTTGAGCGTCTGTACGGCCCGTACCACGCGTACCCCTACATCACCACTACAATGGTGGTACGGGCCGTACCCACGCCCTCAGAGCGTGTGTACGGCCCGTACCACGCGTACCCCTACATCACCACTGCAATGGTGGTACGGGCCATACCCAAGCCCTCAGAGCGTGTGTACGGCCCGTACCATGCGTACCCCTACATCACCACAACAATGGTGGTACGGGCCGTACCCATGCCCTCAGAGCGTGTGTATGGCCTGTACCACGCGTACCCCTACATCACCCCTACAATGGTGGTATGGGCCGTACCCACGCCCTCAGAGCGTGTGTACGGCCCGTACCACGCGTACCCCTACATTACCACTACAATGGTGGTACGGGCCGTACCCACGCCCTCAAGCGTGGGTACGGGCCGTACCACCATTGTAGTGGTGATGTAGGGGTACGCGTGGTACGGGCCGTACACACGCTCTGAGGGCGTGGGTACGGCCCGTACCACCATTGTAGTGGTGATGGGTACGCGGGGATTGGTGGACACGCCCCCTGAAGTGACCAGACCCTGGAGGTAATGTATGGACAGTATATGGTATTTTTAAAATTAGGTAGAGGTTATGTTTCCTGCCCCTCGCCCCCCCTTTGCCCCTGGGTGTTGTGCTGACCTTCTGCGGTGTGCGCGGCGGTTTCGGTGCACCAGGTCGTAGGCTAGGAGGGCCGGGATGACACGTAGGATGGGGTCCATGGCTGTCCGTCGCGTACCGCTGCTCCTTCTTCGCCTCGTCCTCATTTTCCCGGGAGTTTTTGGCTGCCGTAAAAATTGATCCGTGCGGAGTGACGTAGGCACGAATCGTACTTGCTGGTCCGTAGAACGCTGCCTGACTCCGTCCGGACATCACGTACGCGATGTCCCGGATCGGAATTGTGGGTATTTTTTCGCCGCATGTAGATTTTTACGATTCGTACGGAAATGGTATTTCTGTACGAATCGTACTTGCTGGTTTGTAGGGAGGATTTCCCGGGTACGAGTCGTACGGAGAATACGCTCCGTATGACCATTCGTACCCGGGTTTTACCCAATCTGAATCGGCACCTTAATGTTTTTTGATTACAATTAATTTCTATTGAATATAGCTATTTGTTTGTAAATTAGTTAGAAAAATAATCTTTGTAGGTAATTTTTTGATTTTTTAAACATTATATTATGTTTCTATCTTTTGTAATTTTTTATATTTTTATATATGTTTTCTTTTTTGTTTTGGTAACATATTTTGTATTGTAGTTGATATCCTGTTTGTTTTTAATTTTGAATTGACTTCAGTGGGAATATACATTTTTACCCCTCTGCTATCCAGCGCTTTCCCTATTGTTGCACAAACTGGAGTGGGAATAGTATTTTCAACCCTCCGCTATCCAACACTTTTCCTACTGTTGCACTCACTGGAGTGTGAATAGTATTTTTTACCCGTCCGCTATCCAACACTTTCACTACTGTTGCACTCACTGGAGTGGGAATAGTAATTTTTACCCCTCTGCTATCCAACACTTTCCCTACTGTTGCACTAACTGGAGTGGGAATAGTAATGTTTACCCCTCTTCAATCCAACATTTTCCCTACTGTTGCACTCACTATAGTGGGAATAGTATTTTTTTCCTCTCCGCTATCCAACACTTTCCTACTGTTGCACTCACTGGAGTGGAAATATTAATTTTTACCTCTCCGCTATCCAACACTTTCCCTACTGTTGCAGTAATTGTAGTGGGAATAGTAATTTTTATCCCTCCACTATCCAACACTTACACTACTGTTGCACTCATTGGAGTGGGAATAGTGATTTTTACCCCTCCGCTATCCAACACTTTCCTTACTGTTGCACCCACTGGAGTGGGAATAGTCATTTTTACCCCTCCGCTATCCTACACTTTCTCTACTGTTGCACTCACTGGAGTGGTAATAGTAATTTTTTCCCCTCCGATATCCAACACTTTCCCTACTGTTGCACTCACTGGAGTGGGAATAGAAATTTTTACCCCTACGCTATCCAACACTTTCCCTACTCTTGCACTCAATGGAGTGCAAAATGTAAGTTTAAAAACTATTAAATATTTAAATGTTTTAATTTATAATATGTTTTTTATTAGTTTTTATGTTATAGGTGTATGTATATATATATATATTTATTTGCAAATATTTATATATTTATAACATTATAAAATAAATTAAAATTATTAGTTCATTAATTGATTTAAAGTAAATATATATATATTACATTTTATATGTGTTTACATTTTTTAATTAAATGTATTTATCATATTTGTTCAAATGTACATTACATCTAAATATGTGTGAGTACATTTTATTATTTAATTTATTTAACATTATTTTTTATATATATAAAAAAAAACAATATTTTGTACATTGATATTTTTTACAACGATATTATTTTTTCGATATTTGTATACTTACAATTATAAAGATAGGCTGTCGATATTTGTGTATGGGGTTATTTTGGTAATCGATATTCTGTCAGGGATCCCACCCATGCATGTCCATAGTAAACAAAAGAAAGACACAAGGAAAGTTTACAATATTTATTGAAACCATTGTGCTCTATCGTGTAGCAACTGTGCTGCAATTAGAAAACACATGCAACAGAGCAAAGTAATTAGCATCACTAATAAACTGTAAACAATGAAAATCCCTATCATGGCAAATGATATATTTGCCTAAGCCTATCCTCACTACTGGAGCAGAGTGATAAATCAGAGATTTCTGAAATTAGAACGGGGCCCCATACCTGGCATTTGCCGCTAGCTGGTCTGCATCTCATATTGTGCAGAGCAAGAATAGTTCCAGGACTTTTTTTCTGCTAGAAATCATTTTTTTTGTTTTGTTTTATATAGCGCAAACCAGACCCGAAGATATCAGGTATCAGAGCGCTTTACATGAGCACCAGTTTTGTTACAGATGGACACATTAATTTTTGTTAGGCATGAGGAGGTTAAGTGATTTGTCCAGAATCACAGGATGTTGAGTGTCGTTGCCGAGACTCACACCCAGTTCTCCAGCTCCAAGGTCGACCGTTCTGGCCGTAAGGCTACATCCTCTCCCAAGAAATGCCATGCTAGAAAACAGGAACTGGGTCTCTCAATTATGTCTTTGTTAGAATGTGTTAGTAACCGACCACACAGAAAAACAGGGAACAATGTTGTTTGACCTTGTACAAAATGTCCAGCCTGAGCCCCAGGAAGAAGTTCTAAATAACAAAAACCATGTGCAACGTTTTACTGAAATAATAGTGTGGCACAAAAACACTACTTCATAATGTTTGCAAAGCAAAAGCGGCCTACAACATACAGTTAGGCTAACTTAGAGGAGAACTATAGTGGGATCTATAGGGAACTCACAACACACCCCCTTTGATCGGGACTGTAACATAATGACTAACTAAAGAATAACACCTTAAAGGCACAAGCTACGCAAGTTGAAGGCTTTACTAATAAACATGTAATGAAAAAAGAACAGGTGTGGCCGGCACAGGTAAGAGCGGTGGGGCGGGGTGGGGTGAGTCGGCGAATCGGTGATGCGGTGATCGCAATGTAAGTAGTTTTAATTATTTTTTTATTCAATTTTACCTATTCAGTCATCTGTAGACTTACCCCGCCCTCCCACCACTCTCACCTGTGCCGGCCGCACCTGAAAAAGAATTATAATCATAATTTAAAAAAAATAACGTGTCAATTTTGAAAAGGTAGCCAAATTAAGGTGTTTCAGAGGTATCCATGAAATATTTTGCCAGTTCAAAAGCCAATGAATCCAAAAAGCATGCCATTTCAGCGGACAATGATTGTTCGACAGCCCAGTTTACAAAATGCAAAAACAGACATTATCCTTGGTATCAGCTGATGCTGAGAAAGCAGCCAGGTAGCCCACATCCGTGTTATTAGATCCTGCATATAGTGACCAATGTGCTGAAGCACTCGTATCCACTGAAAGGAGTTACTCACAGCTCGTATTCTGAAGAAGCTATAGGCCCAAGGTACAAGTTTGAAAATGGGTCGCTAATAGACTCATCAACAGGTCAATGTCCATGGGAGCCGGCGTCTGCAGAGCCAGTCAACTGTCTAGTACCCATTCGAAGGGGCACCAGAGGCAGTGAAACACGGATTGTAAGCAGCTTAACCAGGCATTTCGGAATGACAATTACCAATCCAGGTCCAGTTCCTGGAGCAAGAGGATTCAAAAGAATGGAAGCATGCGCTCACGGCACAACTGGAGCAGTGGTAGTTCCAGTGGGCTTGCAAATGGAACATCCATTGCAGAAGAGCAAAACTAGGACCAAAATGCCACAAATGTGGAATAACACCAGCGGGATGCCCCCGAACCCACTGGAAAAAAGGGAATGAATAAAAGTCGGTACTAATCCAAAGATTTTCTGTAAGGGACCGACTAAGTCAGAACTTTAACAAAGTGAGCAAGGTCAGCAGTATTCGATACCTTAAAAATAATATGAACTAATTCACCAAAATGTAATGGAAGGTTGTTGGTGTTCAACAAGGTTTGTATTTCACGGGATGTCCTTGCAACTTGTATTTCAAAAGATTCTTGAGCCGATGTTAGTTCTACATGTTTTTGAAACAATAGTGCTTTGAGTCTGCTGAGCTTGTTGAAAACTGCCTTCAAAGTTGAAATGAAAGGAAGCAACAAGCTTTCCATACCCCCTTGAGTGGGACATGAAAAGGACGCTGTTACAGCAGGTCACTATCTTGGACACTGATAAATTGTATGGGATTCCAGCTTTCATTCCACAACAGTCTTCATTGTTTAACATTAAATAACTTACATTTGAAAGGACTGTAATTAGTGGGAGTATTGCAGGGGCTGGTATTCCATTTAGATAACAGGCCAAATTTGCTACAGATGCATTACATGCTTGGTGAATGGTAACATGTTTGCAAACAAGTGAATGTCTGACACAAGAGCTGCATTCCTTTCCAGTAAGGAAGACTTCTTTGTTGGCACATTCGCAACAATATGAAAATGGGAGGGTCCATAATTCATGAATGAAGCTGCCGCCTAGAGGTTCATATATACCGACAGGGAAAATTTTCATGCAGGCTGTGATCTGGAATTTTGAAAGCAGCAAACATATTATTCTGTGTATTAACCAGACAGCTGAATGTGCTTCGGAAATAGTGAATGGGAGATGTTCTAACTTCTCTAAATGTAACATTGTGTATGTGGCATCTCCCTTAGCCATGAGTTGTTGTTTACATGTCAAATTGAAAGGCAGGAATAGTTCGCTGGAATCAAGATAACACCAAGGAACTCAACCATTTTTAAGGGTTTATAGTGTCCATCTAAACTGCATGATAGATCTGAGATAACTTTGCCTGTGGTACAATTTAGACAAGTCACTTTGCATGATATCGATTACAGATGACACAATGTCATAAAATTATTAATACTGTTATCAACAACAGCAAGCACTTATCCAAATTATCTTGATCAATTTGTATTAAACGTGTAGCAGATTCCATTTGTGGCAATTTCCAAATTTCGTTTTATGTTGCATAAGTAAATCTTTTTGAACGTGGGGACGTAGGACCTAATAGGAAGTATGATAAGTCCATGTCTTCGGATAGGAGAGAAAAATGTTGTTTTACTGCAGACAGTGTGGAATATTCCAACCATTGTTGACACAATTTCCCCACTGAATAGGAGGTAACAATACCGGAATGCTGTGAGTGGGAATAATGGGGGTGAGGTCTTCTTGCCTTAAACCCCAGTGTAGAATTCAAGAAATGAGCATCACAACCATTTGCGTCGACTGGCCGCAATAACCACCCATGAGGACCTGAAAGTGTGGAATTAAAATGTATCACTCTGCAACATGCTATTGAGCTGCTCTTCAATGTAATTTGTCAAGTGTTGCCAATTTTTCAAACCGGGCAATAGAAGGAATATTGGGTGCATTTTATCCTAGACATGTGGTCTGCTGAACTGTGTCATTCAAAAAAATCATTTTTGTTGGAATTAAACAGGCTCAAAACACAATTCCATCCCCTGAACTTGCCACTGTTTAGTACCCCAAATAGACTTCATTTCAACTGTATCCTTCCAATAATCATAGTCTTTCACAGCTAATTGGCTGACAAAGAAGTCTGTGTATATTGGCTTAGTTTGTGCAAGCATATATTTCTTTGCTAGTGTAGGGACCAGTTTAAAAAAATATGATTTTGGGTTTGATGTATCATATCCAGAAAAATATGTGAATTTACCCCTATGTTTTTGGAGTTCCCTTGTGGGGGAGGGGGGTATGTTCCCAGTGTGTGCAATTAAAAAGTGTGCGTTGAACTCTAGCTTAATGTACATAATGTAATGATGGTTACAGAACATTTCATCAAAATGAACATAATTTAAATACAGATCCTCTTATTTGAAAGCAGTGTAGTATTCCAGCTCCGAGAGCATGGAGTTTACAGTTTCAACATGCCAATCATCAGAATTTAAACCAGGCACAAATACATTCCTCATAGAAACCCAAATACATATGGTATCTGCAGAATCTCTGTAGGTCTGAATGTATTCTAGGGTACTTTATCCCAAACAATTCCATCAGTTACAGGAACAGCTGAAGTGTTCATAGGGGAGAAGTCTTTTTTCAGCTTATGTGAAGTTGAGTGAGGCGTTAACAACTCATTGAACAGTTCTGTAGCAGAGTGTTCTGGAAGACAATGACCATTAATCAGTAAGAAAATCACTGTTACAAATTCAATCCATAGGAATAGAAAAACCAAGGAATGTGTTATTCAAATATATATCCAGCTGGAACCAGATAAGTGCATTTCAGCCATGAAAAGAAAACGCAGATCAATGCAGAAGGAGTATCTAAAATGGAGGAAACTGAAGAAAAATCATCTTGACTCTCATAATACCCAGAAGCAGTGCGTCTAAAAACTGGTGCCTAAGGTACTGCAATAGGACCGGAAAAATCCAGAAGAGGTAGATTTAAATAGGGTAAATCTTTATAAATGACATCAGCTGCAGAAGACGCAGTATTAAGAACAGTACTCCCTTCAGTTTTGTTGCTGGTCGTTGTAGCAAATGCAGGAATTAACTGTAGTGCATTGTCCGTCGCCCCCTTTAGCTGGGGAGAAACAGCTTCGGTGGTGCTCGGCGGTGCTCAGAACTCTAGAGGAATTCCCTCTATGGTAGCAATAGAAGTTAGGGAACCACCAAGGACTCCTCGTTGCCTGCTGTTCAGAATCCGCAATGTGATGTAACTTGATGTGATCAATAGAGACAAAACAATTGTCTTTAGAACCAGGAAGCGGTGGCAAGAATACCGTTTTTGTACCTTGAATACCAAAGGCTGGCACCGGTGCTCGGTATGATGAGCCAAACTACTTCTTCACTGACACTTTTTCTCACACGAGAAACCCCAACTTTTGGAATCCAGTTGGAAGGTGCTGGTTTCTACTTGATTCCTGCAGAGACTTCAACTGCTCGTGGGATTGGGTGTCACAGAAGTTTTGTAGATCCTATAAGATAGCACAAACAATCATTTACATCAAAGGGCGTGGATTGTGCCACAATGTCTGCTGTCAAGGTCGGAAAGGTACATTTTCATGCCAAAAAGGACCTTGTGTGGGGTTCAGCCACCCCGAGAGCTTTTAGGGAGATTGTTAAGAGCTCATTGCACCCCATATAGGTTGTGGATCTAACTATGCCCTGTGCCTAATAGTCTAGCTGTTAAGGACCACTTTAAGTCATGGTTCATCCTCTCCAGAACAGAGTTTCCATCTGGTCAATATGGAGAAGAAGAATGCACCTGTACACCCAGGGAAGCCATAGTGTCCCGATATGCTGTAGAAGCACAAGCCGGTCCCTGGTCCCAGTGGAATGTATTATATTCATGTGTCCCGTAAAATACTTACATGTTTTTATTAAAAGTCCGAACATCAACGGAATGCTGTGGCTAATCTCAGAGGAACCTGGAGCAAGAATCAACTGCAACTAACATAAATGTGAATGCAGTATCCAAAATTAGTGGAGCACAATGGTCCAGATAAATGCAGCCTAAAGGCTTGTTGTAAAATAAGAGATGTGTCTGCGGTGGACAAGCCTTGGTGTAAGTTTTAATTTGTTGACAAATATATCAACATAGGAGATATTTTTTGGCCTGTTGATATAAGCGGTGCAACCAATAACATTGCTGTAGCAGCGAAATTGTGGCAGCTGCACCGGCATGTGCAGAAGCAACACCTTCATGTGCAGCTATCACTAAAGCTAGTCTGCGGTCCTGTTTGGGAATTAAACAATCACCAACTCCTGGAATAGTTACAAAAGGAATGTTTTGTTCACTTAAGTGGTTAGTATATTTAGAGGGAAAATCCTTAGGTAAAGGAATGTCATCTTTGTTAGCATTAACAGCAGCCCAGATATCAGAATCTATTCTCGTTTTTGAATGAGTAATTGCAGCAAAAGTAGCAGTCGCAACTTCAGATTTGGCTGCTTGATCAGCCAGAGATTTCCCTACATCGTGTGCTCCCACATGCTGGTGACTCAAAGTATGAAGAACATGAGCCTGTGGCAACCTATCTTTGAGGTCCGCCACTTTAACAAAAAGAGTTTTATGCTTGATTGTGTTGCCTTTAGAATCTTTGTACATTTTCATTAAAGGAGTGTATACAGAAATACAAATCACACACATTAAGTGTGGGGAATTCAGGATCAGGTTGTTCAAGTGCAAAAAGCAGAACTTTCATTTCAGCCAAATACTCAGTGCAGCTCCTAAGGACTGGGTGCGATTTTTTTGTGGTTGGAATTTCCCGTTCATCACACCAACAACGGTGGGACTGGCTGGCAATTAATGCTGTTTAGAGCCTATGCAGGCTGGGCTGAACCATTAGTGTAAACAATATATTTATACTGTTCAAAAGGTAAGATAGAGGTGGGCATTGGGTAAACATGCTCATACTTTATAAATTCTTATGTCTGTAAAGACAGATCAAAGACCAGCAGCCGTTAAGGATGTTGGCCAATATATCCATCTAGGGTGGAAGGCTTTAGCGTTAGGAACACTAGCTTTTGTGTCTGCCTTTAAGGCTGGCACAGGAGTAAAAACAATTACGTGTGTCCCTTGTGCAAGTGGCGCTCTTTAAAATTAGCCATCTGCACAGCAGTCAGTAATTTTTCAGTGGAAGCAAAACACATTTCTGTACAGGAATATAAATGTGATTTATATGCTACTGGGATTGTCTCACCTTCGTTAAAAGTGATATAGGTAAATCAATTGCACCCGGTAAGACACGGATGACCAGTTTGCAGTATTTACACGCGTACGTAAGTGACGTGTTGCAAGTAAGTCAGTTTATAAAGATCTGAGTGTATCAGTATGTTCTGATGTCCAATGTGAAGTGGAAAAATCAGGGTGTATTAATTCATAAAGTGGTTTAATGTGTAATCAGGAATTTATGTTCTGACAAAATTAAGGATCCCTAATAAGGATTGTAGTTTCTTCGAAGTATTTGGAGGTTGAAGCTGAGCGCCCTTCTCCAAAAAATGTGGGGCAAGACTGTTACCCTCATGTATAAGATCATATCCCAAGAAAAGGACACTTAGAAATGCCGTATGAGATTTCTTATTGTTTAACTTACAGCCACATGAAGTGAATCCTAAAATTATGCGTTCCACTCTGGCTAAGTGTGTGTTTAACTCATCTTTTGTGAGGTAGATATCATCTACATAAGACAATGCTCCTGGGTCAATCTCATGTATAATTGACACTATGCGGGAAGCAAACAGTCCTGGACTGTTCTTATATCCTATTGCTATACGGGTAAAGCAACACTGAAAGCCAAGGGCCGGGAGGGCTGTCCAATCTCTGCTTTCAGGCGCTAGATTTGGACTGAAAAAACCATTGGAAATATCCATGGTTGTTTTGTATTTTTTAAGGACAGTATGGGTATAACCTGATAAGCAGAGTTCTAATCCCAGCAAACAAGATTGCGGTATAAATCCGGGGTTTGTGCAAGAGCCCATTCTGCTGTATATGCTTGTTTGACTACATCAGGGACAAGAGCAGAAAAGGATGACATTATTACATCCTCACCGCATGGGGAGCCGCATCGCGGTGTTTTGGAATCTGCCTGCTGACATTGGGAGAGGACTACGCTTACCAGAAAGCCTTGAATCCACCTGGAGGTGCCGACGCTGCTGCTGTGCGCCCAGGCCCTTTAAAAGCAACTCGCGGCACCCGCTTCGAGGGACGCACGCGGGCGTGTGCCGGGTGAAGACCGGGCCAAGGACGGGCCCATCTACGCCCATCGAAGACGGGAGGAGGCCGGGCTGGGCCTTCCACCTTGGCTCTGTTGTTCCATCGGCCTGGCTGAATTGGACTGGTGAATACCTGAAGCAGAAATTATGTAACTTGAAGAAAATACTAATTAATACATTAGCCGCCCATATCTGAAAGACAATCTGAAAGATTTGCGTGCCAACTCCCGAGTATTTGATTTACTTCACCTTTAGAAGTCCTAATTTGCAATCGGATTACAATCCCACTATTGTGCTATATAGTAGAATATCACAATCGGACAAATCTTGGTGAACTTTGAACGTATCTCAGCATTATCCATTGGTATGGGGAAAAGAAAGGCAGAACCCGGCAAAGGACTACGCAGGGAGCCGGACCCCAAAAAGGACCCGAATACCCACTCCTCATTGTTGAGTTACCTGACGGGCGCGGTGGGGGCAATAGAGAAACAAATAAGCACTGTAGAAGAGACGTTGAATGCAGAAGCCAGGGGAGAACATCAAACAGCAAGCACTCAGGGTGCAACGGGGATAGAAAATACTTCTACTGATAATATACCTCCCATAAACGGCTGCATACAATTTACCACAGACCAGGTGTGGGTTAGCGAGGACGAGGACGGAGGATATCAACCTCCTCCAAAGCGCGTGAGAAATCCTGAGGGAGGAAATGGGTAAAAACAAGGGGAATCCTCAGGGAATAATACACTGAGCTCTAGACAACAGAGGAAGGTGCTAAAGCGGAAAAAATTAACAAACTCACCCTGATTAGGACAGCTAGGAAAAAAACTATCACAGAAGGAGCCATATCATAATAAGATTGATTCTAAAGAAATCTCTACATTGATAAAAGAATTAGAGACCATGTTAAAAGAAACACTGGGTAAGATGAACGAGAGGAAACCCCAGGCGAAGAACATGGTATGTACCCAACAGGAGACTAGAGAGGATGAGGTTACCACAAGACCCAGATTGCCCAATAAAACAAACACGAGACCCCTGGAAACACCAAATACATTAGCAAGTAATAACACTTTAGACATTAGAGAAAGAAGTGATTTAAGAAATGAAAGGCAGAATAATCTAATAGGAATAAAGGCCCCAGAAATTCCACCTGGTCTAGATTATTCACGGCAATATCGCAAGAGACAAGGGGAAGATCGGGAAAATATGCAGAGTAGGCAAATGAGTGAAACTATTACGCATCACACTCACGCTAGCTCAAACCTCCCATGTCCAATACAGACTAAAACTGGACAAAATGTCCACCACTTAGATCTCCCACCAGAAGCAACCCCGTACATTGTAATTTTAACAAATGTACCGCAGCTCTCAGGACAAGAAACTGAATCTTGGGTGACTTTGAGAAACAAATCCCTACACTGGATGAGTACCAGGACAGGCCTGGACAGAGCATTGTTCTCTGAATTTAAAATTGTCAGAAGAACACCCTGGGTAGGGAAAACCCAAAAAGCACTAACAGGGGATTGTGTGGTTCTCACTTTTGCCTCCACATATTTAGTAAAAACAATATTGGAGCATCTAGGGAGCACTTTTACAAGCCTCCAAAGTATAAACGTCGTCCCATTAGGGTACTTTTATAAACCACCAAATGTTTGGGAAAATATGAATTGGGTTCACCCGATAAAAAGCAACCTTGGTTACAATATCCAAACAGCAAATAGGTTTGAAAGCTTGTACAATCTAGAAGAGCAAGATTGACTTTCAAAGATACCCCTATTACAAATAGAAGATAAAGGAATGTCGCTCTGTAAGACAGGCAAAACAAATATAAATAGTAGCTTTACACATCACATTGAGCAAACTTGCTCACAGGATCCTCTGCTAATAACGGCAGAGGGCCATCTAGCGTTAGATCCTATGAATATCCCGATCAACTCTGCGCCAGAGGTAAACATTGTAGAAGAAACACATTGTGACAAAAGAAAATTTGTAAAAGTGATTTTTTGGAATGTAGCAGGATTGCAAACCAAGATAGATAATCCAGAGTGGTATGAGTTTATAAAAGGGTTTCAAATCATATGTCTTCAAGAGACATGGCTAAAGGAGCCCGTACACATGAATGGATATCGTACCTATCACACGGCCGCTGTTGCAGGAAACTATGGGAGGGCAAAGGGGGGGCTAGCTATCTATGTGTCTAACATACTAAATATCGGGGAAATTGCATTGAAACACGAGGATGTATATTACCAACTGATGGAGATGTATATGGGGAGAAAGCATAGAGTGGTATTGGTAAACTTTTATAATAACGCACCGATGGACCAGATATCTGGAATTTTAGAAAACCTGTTAAATGTTCTCAAAAGAATGTCAAGAGAAGAAAGTGGGAACATGTATATTATTTGGGGGGGACTTTAATATTGCACTGTGTCCTAAAAATGGTGCTAACATTTGTGGTATTATGAATGAAGAAGGGGAAAGTGAAACTCATTTTACACACACACAATACGGAAACACCCTAAACAAAATGGCTTGAGATCTTGATTTAGGATTTGCTATTGAATTAAGTTTTAATCCGGAGCCCTTCAAGAGTACATTTAACGGAAGAGGGTACTCTACAACAACAGCCTATATCCTACGTTCTGCAAATTTAGCATCAAAGACAAGCCAGTTTGTAACACATGACATCATTTTGAGTGATCACTTCCCGTTGTGTATCTCATTGAAACTGTTGACTCCCCAAACTAAGCACGATCATAAAGTCGTTTACCCCCCCAAACAGATGGAAATGAATAGGAAAAACGGTTATGCCCTAAAATGGCAGATGGTCGATCCACTAGAAGTAACGCAAAAAATAGTGGTAAAAAGCATCTCAGCAATAGAGGCCATCCTAAATGAAAATACAACGCATGAAATAATTTTGGCATCTTTCCAAGAGATTACAAGATCAATAAATGAAACCCTTTGGGCAACAAACAGTAATTCTACAAGAAAGCCTAAAGGTTGGTTCGATTCAAGATGCACAAAAGCATACTCCACATTGAAAAGAGAGACCCACAGTATCCCCAGGAACCCGATCGCATTAAGGGAGGCAAGGAAGGTACACATTAATGCGTACGTAAGAGGATGTTAAAAGAAGAACTTTAGCAGACCCTGCACGAAGCTGCTGAGTCCAAGGATGGTGCAGCTTTTTGGAGGGCTGTAAGGGAGCCCTTCCTAGACCCGGGGGACACCCCGAATATTGAAATAGCGATAACGGAAGAACAGTGGGTGGCCCATTTCTCAAAAATCTTTAGTAACCATAATCCTGTAAATTCCACAGAAACCCTAAACAAGGGAGGCAAGGAAAATAACTCATTATGTCCAAAACTCACAAATAACCTTCAAGTTACCATAGATGAGGTAAACAGGGCAATTATGGCAAGCAAGGGGGAAAAAGGTGCCTGGACTGATGGGATTCCTGTGGATCTATATAAGACAAATTTAGACCTTTGGGGTTCAATATTGTCCCAAATAATAATGGCCAGCTGCTCCTCTAAGTATATTGAGACTTGGACGGAATCTATTTTAGTCCCCATTTTTAAAGAGGGAAATAGACAAGACCCAATATGTTACCAACCGATATCCCTACTGGATTCCTCGGCAAAAATTGCAGGACGTTTTATATTAGAGAGATTACAAGACTGGGGTGAGGAAAATAAAATACTGCCAGATCTCTGTAAAGGACTAGGAACCGTTGAACAAAGTCTCAATTTGAGCATCCTAATTGGAAAATATACCCATCTAAAAAAAGGAAGACTATTCTTAGCGTTTGTTGACCTAACTGCAGCCTTCGATTGTGTGATACATGAGAGGCTGTGGGGGGTTCTCAAGGAATTGGGAGTGAATGATACTATTATATATTTCCTGAAACACCTTTATCAGAACGCTAAGGGAAGAGTGCGTCATGGTATTAACGAAGAATGTACAGTACCTTTCCCAATAAAAAAGGGGGTCAGGCAAGGATGTGTCCTGGCCCCCTTTCTTTTTAATCTCTATACAAATGGCTTAGAAAAAGCATTGATCCAAACAGGACAAGATAAAAGGGTGAGCCATTCCAACATTAATGTACGCAGACGATGCCGTCCTGATGTGTCGCACTCAACTGGGATTACAAAGACTACTGGATGGCTTTGTAGCATTTATGCGAGATCTAGGCTTAAGGGTAAACACCTCAAAAACGTTTATCATGAGGTGCGGTACAGGTAGCACGCACGCCCTGACCTCCACCGACTACATCCTCCTCGGAGACCTGAACTTTCACCTTGAGAACAACAACGACAACAACTCCACAACCCTGATCGATAACCTCGCCAACCTCGGACTGAAGCAACTCGTCACAACGCCCACCCACTCCGCCGGCCACACGCTGGACCCCGTCCTCTCCTCAAGTCCGCACGTCTCCGCCAGCCACATCACCGAACTCCTCTGGACCGTCCATCGCTGCATCCACTTCGCCTTCCAGAAACCCACCACACACCACCGCACCCAACAGATCCCCCGCCGCTGCTGGAGCAAAATCACCGAAGACCAACTACATGCAAACCTCGCTCTCAGCCCACCCACCGAACCATCCAACACCGACGATGCTGCCCACAGCCTCAGACGCTGGATCGAGGACTGCGCTAACACCCTCGCCGAGCTGAAGAAACCCCCCCACAGAGACACCAGCAAGAGGGCCAGCTGGTTCACCCCAGAACTCCTTGCCTCCAAGCAAGCCTGCCGGAAACTAGAGAAGAAATGCCACAGTGAACAAACTCCGGACAGCCACGCAGCACACAAGGGCGCCATCCACAACCAGCACCACCTCATCAGGGCAGCCAAGAGGACCACCTTCAAAGACCGCCTCGACAACAATGCACACAATAGCAAGGAGCTCTTCAACATCGTGAAGGAACTCTCCAACACCAATGACATCCCGCCGTCGCAAGCCCTGTGCGACTTCCTCGCCACCTTCTTCCACCGCAAGATAGCAGACATCCACGACAGCTTCAACACCCAGACAGCCCCAACAGACAGCAACACAACAGACCCTCCGCACACCATCGACCACGACCCCCTGCTAGCATGGGCCAGCGTGAGCGGCGATTACACCATCAAGACCATGAGCACAATCCACTCCGGGTCTCCGTCAGACCCATTCCTGCACCACGTCTTCAACAAAGCAAGCAGCTCCATCGCACCCCACCCACGCAACGTCATCAAACTCACCCTCGAGACTGCGACTTTCCCAGAGAGCTGGAAACACGCCGAGATAAACGCCCTACTCAAAAAACCTAAGGCAGACACAAGAGACCTCAAGAACTTCCGACCCATCTCTCTGCTCCCCTTCCCGGCCAAGGTCATCGAGAAAATTGTCAACAGACAGCTAACCCGATACCTTGAAGAAAACAGAATCCTGGACCTTTCCCAGTCATGGCGGTGGCGATCCGCCCCGCATTTCCCTCCGCCCGCCACCCATTTCCCGCCTGCCATATTAGTATGGCGGGGGGACCCCGGCAGACAGAAAGACCGCCTGCCGGTTTTCCGCCGGTCGACCGGGCGGAAAAGGGGCTAGATATGGTGGCGGTGTCTGCTAGACACCGCCATCCATATTAGCAGGGGTGCGGGAAGCAGCCTTTCCGTGGCAGCGATGCCGCCACGGAAAGGCATGTGGATTTTGCTGTCGGGGCTCGTTACGGGCCCTCAGGGTATTGGGGGGTGGGGGGTGCACATAGGGGGTACCTATGGTAGCCCCCTACATTGTCATGGACAAGGTGGCAGGCACCGTGCGGTGCCTGTCACCTTGTGCATGACAATGCACACAGTGCATTCCCAGCATTGTGGCGGGCGGTGCTGGGAATAGAGGATGCCACCGCCACGGTGCCGGTGGCATCCTAATAGCAGGTGCGGGACCGCCGCACCACTGGCGACCGGTCCCAGCACCGCTAGGGTGGCCCACCATCCTAATCGGCCCCCAAGTTTATAAAAAACTAATTCAGATTTCCTCAAAAATAAAAAAAGGGACATCCAACTTCCCTTAGACCTGTCCAGGAAAATCAAATCAGCAAAAAATAGAGAAACCACCTTCCTGCACAAAACACTACTACTCCAAATATGTACATGCATAATATTAATATAAACAAAACTAGTCAGCAATACATACACTACATGTAACTTACAGTAAAAGACACTTCAATTCCTACAACACATAAGAAAAGTATACAACATCAAACAGAATCCAAAACCCCAATTGAACACACAATAAACTCACCAATAACACCACACATATCATATACACAACTCTCCTTCCTCCCCTCACCTTTGAAATACCTAAAAAATAAGTCAAAATAAACTTAACTTTACCGTAAAATTTAGTAAGCAGTTGAAAAAAGGCCTCCTAATAAAAGTAAAAAAAACATACTATCTCCCCATAGGAATCAATGGGAAAAGTAGCCGAAATATTACAAAAATGTTTCTTAAATTGTTTAAAAATGTAAAAAAAGTTAACACAGGTACAACAATGTTCCCAAAAATAATACATACATTGTAAAGTATATATTAAATATTATACCATTAAAAAATAATTTTATATATATTACAAATATTTATGCTAAATAACAGTATGAAAATGTATGTAAAACATTTTTGTGAAATTTTTTTGAAAATGTAAAATGTTTCATAAAATATGAAAATCTATATTCCTGAAAATGTATTTAGAAAAATGTATCCTGTATCTGTTAAACAAATATTAAGAGCAATGTGAAACAATTGTGGTGTGAATCATATGGTATCCTACGATCAGTGGTCAAAGCATCACTTAAACGCAATCACTTATTTTCCACTTATAGAGTATATTGGTCACCTGCTAAGTTGTCTAGGATCACCAACAAAATATATGCTTGCCCAAGATGTAAACTGACAGCGGCAGACGACCTCCATTTATTTATGCTTTGTCCAAGAATCGCATCATACTGGATCTCTGTTTGTGATCTTATATGGGAAACAACCGGGACACGAATTTCAGTAAGTCCTCGCCTTATTTTCTTTAAATTAAACTCCGAAGTAGAAGTTCAGCTCTCAGTGAGTAACATAAAGTTTGCGTTCTATGTTATCCTTCTGGTGAGACGCGAGATCTGTAGACTATGGAAATCAGAAAGTCCTCCTTGTTTTTCTGAGTGTCTTAGAAATGTTATATATACTAGTGAGTCGGATTTGGCATGTGACATTACAAGTTAAAAGAAAATTTTGGCTCCGTTGGTAAATTGGAGAAATAAGACAACGTGAGTCCTATGGTTAAGCCAATTATGCTGTCGCATACAGTTTCTCCTTTTGGTGGTCTCACAGTAACAAGGAGATGGAAGTGGATACAGCTATATACTTGTGGGTTAATACGTCTGACTGTCTCATGGGTTATCGGACAAGCCCCTCGGGTAAGACCCAGATGGATCAGAGTACACCCCGACAAGAGTGTTGGCAGAATGAGGACAACAAGAAAAATGTATTATCTATTAAATAATATTACAAGATATATAAAATTGTTTAATATATATTAAAAATAATTCTGTTAAATAACATTATGCAAATACATGTCAAATTTGTTTGTGAAACATATTTAAAAATGTACAATGTTTAAAAAAATATGAAAATGTATATTTCGGAAACTATTTTCAAAAACAATTGTTCTGTTTTTCTTTAACGTATTAAAAAGTGTGTTATTAATTCAATGAAATTCTGGCAAATTTTCTTTCTAATACATATATATCAAATATATGAAAAAGTCACAATAAGTGTTTTGTATTCAAAATAAAAACATTAAAACATTTTGGCATTCATTAGAATGGCGGTTGGAGGCTTTCCGACAGACGTCCTTGGTTTGAATCCTGACCGTCGTATTATTGTTTCGGCGGTTGGAATTCAAACCGCCCGGTCATTCCGGCTGGCTGTCGCCAGTCGGAAACCCACCATAATCCTGTGCAGACATCTTTCCAGCTGTTAGGATTATGATGTTGTTTTCCGACAGGCTTTCTATGTTGGGCTTTCCAACATGGGAAGCCTGTATGAAAGCAACTTTGGGGGCCCCTACCAGGGCTCCCTTCTCCCTGCGGCCTCCGGTTGGGGGAGTGCCCCCTGTAAATCCCTGCACTGAGTGGCAGGCACTGAGATTTGCCTGTCACACGGTGCAGGGATTTACACTAACTCCCATTTCTCTATGGGTGCTTGTGCTGGGGGCAGTGTCCACCCGTCGCACAAGCTCCCATAGAGAAATGGGAGTTTGAGACTCCACCATGTGCGGTTGCATAGAAATACGTTTTTTGGAACCCTCGACCTATGGTCGATTGGTTCCCACACCAAGACAGTGTCAGTCGGAGGCAACGACGAATGACATCATGATAGGGGCCTAACTATGTATTGTGTTCTTCTAATAATTATTAATGTTAAAATAATAATGAATTGTAAACGCGACACTTTTTTATCATACATTGCAAAATGTACTTTAACAGATTATTTAATTCGACAAACACAACACATACTACTCCCACTCCACTAGGAAAGTAAATACATATCCATTGCACTAAATACTTAGGGCCTGATTACGGGTTTGGCGGTCTTGGGACTGCTGGGACTGCTCTGGCGGCGGCGTCAAATCAACCGCCGCACCGCTAGTGGTCCAACTGCAGTATTACGAGGCATGGGTTTGTACAGACGAAAGATTAATACTGTCCCTCCGCCACCACCAGGAATTCCCGACGACACCAGCGGTGGGAGAGGCCAATGCATCTGTCCGAGGGCGGACCGCCAGTGTTACTGCCGGCCCAATTACGAAGTGCCTTACAGCCTGCGTGAATGTGGCAGCCTAACCACCACATCTGAGCTGTCAGAAAGGGAGGGTATAGGGCCGAAACTCACTGGTATTCACCTCCACACGTCCTGTGCCACCATGAAGCCGATCATCCACATCCTGCCGCTGCTGTACCTGCTGGATGACGTCCAAAACTGACACAGTGGTGGACGTGACTGACGATGAGTTTTACTCTTACCTGTTTCCATAGACTCAGCATATTGATACCCCACAATGGACCTGGAAAGGGGGTTTGGGTCCCTGGGCCAAACATATTTTGTGGGCCCTGTTCAATGTATAACCCAAATACTGCTCTATGATGCCTTCTTAGGCCAGGTCGCTGACACTGCATAAGCACTCTGCACAAATAGGCATATGTTTACATCTCATAATCAGTGATAGTGATGTGTGCATCAAATCCAGAACACAACAGCACCTCCTCATCAATATCACACCTATCAATCTCTGTGACACCCTCACATTGCACACTTTCATTTATTTATTAACTGTTCGATTAATTAAAATGATTACAGTAAAATATATACAATCATGCACCCCCCACCATCTGCCCTCACAAATAAAAATTGAAAAGTACAAACAGAACCACGGACTAGCCTTTTTTCCACAATTCCATTACATGCTCTCTTTTGTCATGCCTCATAATTAAGCCGACGATGGTGATTGCACCAGTCCCATTATTGCACTCAATGTTACCAAACGGCCAACCTACAGTAAGTGTTGCACCGAGCCCACCATTGTATTATACTTCCAGAGTCCCCATTGTCATTGTCTCTATTGGGGCAGTGTGTTTCTTCTCAATTGTAATGCCCCAGGGGTGAATCCTCACAGAACACTGTAACAGCCCCACTTTTGCACTGAGCTTGTTTGCATCCCCCTAGGGCACCTGCCTTGCCTCAAACGTGACCATAAGGCAGTGGGCATTGCACTTGCAAGTGTGGGAGGCAACAAGTGGATTTGCTGATGTTTTGTTAATATGGGCATATTCTCCAATTCAGTCTGTCGTATATCTCAGGTAAGAGCATGTCAAGTTCTAAAACCAATACATAAATAAAAAACATTGGTATCCCAAACCAATAAAAACAGGTTGTCAATTGAGGCCCTTGCTTTATGCTCCTTCTAGTGGGAAAGAGAGCAGGCTGTGTTACAAGAAGGAAGGGATAAAGTGCAAAGTGCTGTCCTATTGGCTTCCTTTTTTAGAATGTATTACACACAAATACTGGAATAGACACCTTCCAGCTTACCAGTGAATTTCAAGTTTAAAGGATGAAATAGAATAACGTGCAATGTGCTGGTCAGTCAGGGGCTGATATTGATCTGTGGCAGCTCATTGAGTACGACCATGACGGAATTTGAATACTTCTCTAGTCTTGCCAGGATAAATGCTGTGTTTTCCAAATGCAGCCAGGATTGTTTGCGATATGTGCATAACCTGGATGAGACCGCCTCCTTTCTGCGGGCCCAGGTGGGATTAGAGATTGGTAGAGCGATGAGCCTCATGTATAGGATTTTCCTTTGGGCCTGGAATGTCAAAGCATGACAAAAGTAAGGTTGTCCTTGCCCCAAGATATATAATGCCACCTGGCTGATCACTGCTTTTTCCAGCCAGACAGATCTTCAAGGTGCTGATTGCCGAACCGAGCCCAATATGCCAGGGGGAACCATCCTCCCCAAATATCGTCCTCAGATGGTGTTTCAGTGAGTCTTCTGGTGCTCGCAGGACTCTGATGAAAAGCATTATTAGGTCCCCTTGGAAAACCAGGTCTGGTCTCCGAGGCCTACCTCTAGCCTCAGATTCATTCTTCTGGCTTGTCCTGGGGCAAACAGGTCTGCCTCATATACCTTAATCTGAGCTTCTGTTAGGATCATGTCCAGGGCACCTGGAAAGTCCAAATGCCCATAGTTGATGGTCGGTATTAGTTTTGCTTTAAAAAATGTCAGCATGGGTTGTGCAGTTGAACTTTGTAAACAATTACTTAGGCGTTTCAGACTTTATGCTTAGGTGCCTTAAATGAGCGTCCGGTTTGGCCACCTCAGAGGTCAGAACCGAAGGTAGTTGTAAGCTGGTGCTGTACCTATTGTCAGGTCTTCCATTTGCCAGCGGGTTTTTACCAAACGCTTCTACCTTGGTTTTGCTCTGGTTAACCAACAGGTTGATCTCCTGATTGTAGAGATGGAGAGCGTTGAGTGATCTCTGTAGGACAGCTCTGGTATGGTCCATAATTGCCCTATCATCTGCACATTGCTGGATGGGAACTTGCACCCTACCCAGCCTTGGAGTAGATAGACTTGCGCCTTGCAGGGATGCCCCCAGATCTGCGATATAAAGGTTAAAGAGAAGGGGTCCAGTATGCAGTCCGGTTTGAGCCCATTTTTTGTGCTAACTCTAGCAGTTACTGTGGTAGGGCTTGTTTTAACCCGAACCCAAGTCACCTGGTAGAATGATATAATTGCCTTGAGGAGCAAAGGCGGAATCCCCCATGTGGACAGTTTCCCCTATAATCTTCTGCGATCCACCCTATCAAAGGTGGTGCTGTCATCGATGAAGCTACAGAAAAAAGGAGGTTGCATCCTCCTAACAGCTTGTGTGGATAAATATGCCAGTGCTATAATATTGTCCATGGTTGAACAGTCGGGCCTGAATCCTGACTGAAAAAAGTTGAATGATTCCTTTATCCATTGCCCATGTCTCCAACTCCTTCAGGAGAACATGGGCATAAGCTTTGACTTCAAAATCAAGCAGGGCAACAAGCCAATGAGTCTGTTCCATAGCTGTTCGACATACTGCTTTCAGGCTTGTTTAGCATAACCATTCACATTTGTCATTCCTGGGTTGCCGAGTTGATTTATGTATGTCCACAGACAGGAGTGGTTCTTTTCTTTCATTAGAGTGAAGACTTTTAGCCACTCCGATTTGATATACTCCCTTTTGAGCTTTCTTTTTGTAGGCTGTTGTAAGAGCTCTGTGATGGAATGGCCATCAGCTGACTTTCCCCCTCTTTTCCTGGCATCCAAGGCCCTGTGAAGAGTACAGGTAATTTGATTCTTAGGACAACGGGGAATGTGTGATACTGTTGCGGGCTACTACTCAAGTTTGCGTTGGCCTTTCCCGAGGGTCTGTTGAAGGTCTGTGGCCAGAGCTTCCCAATCTCCTATTACTGAGGTTGGCTTGATTGACTAGAAACCAAGGGTTCTCTTCTCCATCCAGGCTGAAATTTGTCTCCTACTTTAGCAGACCATTTGGTTCTTTAAAGAACCATGTGGCTCTCTGCTCCTGTTGTGACCCTGATCTCTGTAGATGTTAATGCTGAAGGGAGAGCTAGTTGTAGGTTAGCGCGCAGCGGCCTATGGTCGCTTGCGCCTCTGTCATCAATTTCAAATTCTTCAAGCATAGGAGCAATCCTATCACTAACTAAGATATAGTCTATTTTGAATATACTGATGAAAGTGGGTTTCAGACGCCAGGAAGGTATGCAAGCTTTTTTTAATGTGTGGGTCAAGCTGAGCTTATGATTATAGAGTAAGGCATGAATGGGAGCAGCCCCGTCCATTCCCCTGATAGGCTTAGGAGTCTTGTCCAGGTCCCTCGTATTGAAGCCCCAACTATAACTGGTGGGTGAGAGTCGTGTTTAATTAGCAAGACATCTATCATTCTTATTAAGGAGTCCAAAGTATCTTTTTTCTGATGCTGTACCAGACTAATATTTTTACAACAAACAAATGATGGACAGAATGCTGACAATGCAGACATTCTCCCCCAGTCAAGAGATCTGGGTTAAATCCATCGTTCTTTTGCCCACTACGCCACCCCAGTTTAGACATGACCATATGCAAATCAGTCTTGACCCTGTGCCTCATGGGAACAGTCCAGCCCGAACTGCCAAGCCATGTCTTCCCTGGACCGGAATCAAGCATCCTAGGACCGGTTTCTGGCTATCAGCCGTCATCAGCCAGGATAGCTTGACTCCAGTGGCGTAGTGGGCACGTGTCCCACGTCTGGGAATACCCATCCCACTTAGGGCGAAAAGCGTTACAACAAACGAATGATGGACAGAATGCTGACAATGCAGACATTCTCCCCCAGTCAAGAGATCTGGGTTAAATCCATCGTTCTTTTGCCCACTACGCCACCCCAGTTTAGACATGACCATATGCAAATCAGTCTTGACCCTGTGCCTCATGGGAACAGTCCAGCCCGAACTGCCAAGCCATGTCTTCCCTGGACCGGAATCAAGCATCCTAGGACCGGTTTCTGGCTATCAGCTGTCATCAGCCAGGATAGCTTGACTCCAGTGGCGTAGTGGGCACGGGTCCCACGTCTGGGAATACCCATCCCACTTAGGGCGAAAAGCGTTACAACAAACAAATGATGGACAGAATGCTGACAATGCAGACATTCTCCCCCAGTCAAGAGATCTGGGTTAAATCCATCGTTCTTTTGCCCACTACACCACCCCAGTTTAGACATGACCATATGCAAATCAGTCTTGACCCTGTGCCTCATGGGAACAGTCCAGCCCGAACTGCCAAGCTATGTCTTCCCTGGACCGGAATCAAGCATCCTAGGACCGGTTTCTGGCTATCAGCCGTCATCAGCCAGGATAGCTTGACTCCAGTGGCATAGTGGGCACGGGTCCCACGTCTGGGAATACCCATCCCACTTAGGGCGAAAAGCGTTACAACAAACAAATGATGGACAGAATGCTGACAATGCAGACATTCTCCCCCAGTTAAGAGATCTGGGTTAAATCCATCGTTCTTTTGCCCACTACGCCACCCCAGTTTAGACATGACCATATGCAAATCAGTCTTGACCCTGTGCCTCATGGGAACAGTCCAGCCCGAACTGCCAAGCCATGTCTTCCCTGGACCGGAATCAAGCATACCAGACTAATATAGCAGTTAATTAACAGCAGACGAAGGACTTGGGAGTTACGCTTCTGCCTTTTATAAGTAAATCTAAATTGCACGTGATTTGATAGTTATTTCAGTGGCAGCAATTTTTCAGATGTATTATAAAAAGAAGGAAAGACCTCCAGAAGGTCGTCCAGATATGTTCCTTTTTATGGCTGCAATGTGAAATTCATAATAGCCTGCAAGCAATGCAGTTTTCATTGCCCAGTCTCCTGTAAACACACAATGTCACTGTTGGATAGGTAGTCATAAACAAACTTATCCATGAGGACTTTTGTGATTCCTGCTAGGTTTCAAGAGATTATTGACAGTTGTTGTTGGCCGGGGGTATGTCCCCTTTCCTGTGAAGATTCGCACTCGGTAAGGCGCTGAGTGCCGTGTCTTTCGACCCCCGGGATGAATACAGAACCACCTATCCCGAACACGGACTACGATTCCCAGCTCCCCCGGCTGTCCCCGCTCCACGTGATCGGTCACACGGCCGATATGCATATAAGCCTGACACACCCTCAAGAGGGCGCCGAATATTCCCGGATGTATCCCGTTTGTGGAAGTACGTGTCGGCGTACTCTTCGGCAAGAACCTACGTCCCCAGACTACCTGAGTCTCTCAGCCCCGGCTTTCCCTAAAGCCGCACCCGACCAGAGCCTAGTGAAGAAGCAACCGCTGTTCCGGCTTTGCTGACGCGCTCCTCCACTCCCGGCTCCTCCGCGAGTAGACAGTAGCAGCGCAACGCTTTCATCTCCGCCCACGGATTTCCGGGCTTTTCCTCCTGCGGTCGCGCCCCTCCGCTCCCGGCTCCACCGCGAGTGGAGAGTGCAGCGCGACGCGTGCAACTCCGCCCTCGGATTTCCGGGCAGCTCCTCCTGTGGTCGCGCTCCTCCGCTCCCGGCTCCACCGCGAGTAGTGAGTAGCAGCGTGTCGTGACTACCATCGCCCAAGGATTTCCGGGCTACACTTCTCGGGGTTACGCTCCTCTGCTCCTGGCTCCACCTTGGAGCATCGAGTCGCAGCGTACCCGCTCCGCCCAAGGATTTCCGGGCCTCCGCTCTCCCGGGGTATCGCGCTCCTCGGCTCAAGGTGCGATGGAGCCTTGAGTAGCAGCGCCAACGTGATACCCGACCGGGACCACCTCGTTCTAGAGGCGACAACACCCAGTGGGAACACCACAGTTCCGTGAGGCAACGGTACTGGGGGACTTCCCACGGACCTCTCAGAATATACGCTGAGTATACTACTCCCAAGCATTTCCCCGATGGGGTTGCCCCCCTAGGCGGTACATTCCGGACTCCCCGAGAGGAGATACCTAGCCAGGCGCAACGCCCCTTCATTTTTCACCACCGATCTTCCGTCGCTGCCGATAGAAAGATAGATCCCCTCCGAGATTCCCCACAACAAGGCGGGAGGAGACGTCAGGTAAGCGAACCACCCACATATGGGAACCAGGGGGATTGGTAGAGCAGGCCATCGCTCATAGTGTGTTTGTCTCATTTCAGATCTCCCTCCCAGCCGTCCCTATCCTCCCTTCCCTCGCTCACCTGCCTCCTCCGTCCGAGTGTGTTACACATCCTCCGGACTAGGGGCAGATGGGAGGTGGACCCCATAGAGCATCAGCGTCATCCTGAGGAGAGGAATTCAGCGGGAACACGACATTTCCCCAGCACTAATCGTCTGACTGAGCTTGTTGTTAGGACTGTTGTCTCTGTATTCTTTGAAGATCTGTGGTGGCAGCCATAGGTGGCCAAACAAGCGCTTCGCTTGGTTTCTACAGCAAATTATCCTGATGCCAGTGGGAGCGCAAGATCATATTTGACTGATTCTGCCACCCGTGATGTTGTTATTTGTACCCCGCAGAACTGAGGGGACACCCTTCGCCACATTAGTGGGGTAGAGGACATGCAGATATTTCTCCGGCTGAGGGGATTGGATATCTATGCCCTAGTCGGCCAGCTGTGGCAGATCCTCAAGTACTGCGAGTTGAAAACGCTATTGCCTAAATTCCACCAGAGTTGAGTCACCATGGATGTCCCCAGGGAAGTTCAGGAATCTTATTCGCTCTAAGTCATCTGAATGAATTTCAGACAGAAATGTTACATGTTAAAATAGATGAAGGTTGTTGCTCCTATTCAAGATGTCATGAGGGGTGAACAAAACCTCATAGTTGCAGTGGATTTTGTTGGAGGCTGATAATACTGCGGTTCCTCAGCCACTTCCTTGGTTGATGGTTGGGGAGCCAGGGCCAAATGAGTCCCCAGGAGATTTTTTCATTTGACAGCTGGCTGGCCATCCTGAAATAGGGGACTGCCTCTCTGGCATCGTGGACTTTGGCTGTGAAAGTATAGGGGTCCCTACCAGGCTCAATGACTCCACGGCACTTAAGGCATTAGCTGAAATGGCCTGAGCACTATCATCCATCTTCGTGAGATTTCTCACTGGTGCGTCGTTGAGCTCGGGGACAGATTTTGCCACAACAAGATCCTGGATTTCCTGAATGTTACTCATTTGAAGAGAGCCATATGCCCTGGAATCGGACTCCCTTTTGTTGCCCCTTATTTAACCCCCTGTTTGAAGGTAAAAATTGAATATAGTGGTTTTTCTTTGTTTTTCCTGGGGTGTATCTGTTCAGGGTAGATAGCAGTACTGTCCTTGTTTTGGCTTTGGCTTTTTTAAGCTGCTTCCTCAGATTTTTCTTGGCTTTCCTGGACAGAGGGGCATCTGGCGACACAGGGCTGGCTGTGCCTTGATTGTTATTGCAATTCCTTTTCAGCTCAACCGCATCGCGAGGGCTGGCCCATGATTGAACAGGTGGGGATTCAAGCCATGACTCTGGGCTCGGAACACCCTGGATAGACTTGTGGCTGTTGCTTAGATTTATTATTGGGTTTGGGGAAATCCTCTCTGTACCTGCTGGGTCCTGCATGAAATTGTCCAGGGCTGTAGGTCTGGTAGTTGCTGATATGCCCTCCCTCCCTTTATCTGCCGCTACAATTTTCTGAGGAACTCTGAGAGAGTGGGCCACCTATCAACATTCGCTGCACATGAACAGAAACAGTATTTTGAGGCCAGATTGCTGAGGATTTTATCTTCCATTATCTCCATCATGGAGCTTAGGTTCACCAGGAGCTGCACTATCAATTGTAGAAGATCTATTTGAACCTCCATTTTTGTGGATTGCCATATTAAGGTTCTTGCTATGGAGTTTTCTGCAACAATTATGGCTGTCGTATGAAGTTCTTCCTTGTCATTTGAAACATGTGTTTCAAGGGGAGATTTCTTTGTCCAATCCTGAGTTCTGAGGAACTTAGGGGTTCATTCTTAAGTCCATTCTATTTTAACTCAAACTTTTGTAGGAAGGAGGCTGTGAGATCACCCATTTTGATGGGGTCGGCCATCAGGCCAGTTGGGGGTGGGCCCTGGAGTGACTGAGAGGATTTCCCGCTGTGAAGTGTTTTTGTGCAGAAGTTACTTGTATACCACACTCTTTTTTAGAGGCCTCCCAGGCGTGCCAAGAATTGTGGGTGTTTGTTGGAATTGACGTCGCAGGCTCCCTCGCTTGAATTATTAAAGAAATATTAATGTATTTGGGATCTGAATGTACCTCAATACTGGCAAGGTCAGATGCACTCCTCTTCTCCTGGGCATGAATGCGATCAGTTCTTCGGCTGAGCTCACTAATATGGGGATGTTAGTCATGCTCAGGCTTGGACCAACCATAGAGTTGATTGCTTTTAATCCTTCGGCTTCCCCAGCCCTACAGGAAGCCAGAGTAGATCTTGATCTTGCAGATGTTTGAAAGAACTGCGTAATGAGACCTGTTTGGGGAGGTTTAGTAGGATGTTACTCAGGTGACTGCAGCTGAACAGTGCTCCGGGTCACCCTTTCAGTTGTTGGGGGTGAGGTGGCATTCTTCTCAAAGTCTGTGTTTGAGCGTAGGGCAGGTTTCCTTTTGGATGCCATAGTACTATACAAAAGACTCCTAATGTGAGCTGCAGGTGGGGCTTGATGCAGTCAGAGGTTGGATTTGGAGATTGTTCAAAAAATGGGTTGAGAGGCAAAGAGGGTAGTTGGACTTGTTCCTGCATGCCTCCGGCTTGTCCTTTAAGCTGAATGTTCCAGGTGGCTAAGTGGCTAGGACTGTTACACTACATCCAACAATGGTACTGTAAGTGAGGTGCACCAGGGGCATGTTTTAGCCTAGCTGAGCAGGTCCGGGGCTCACTCGCCGCTCATCGTGGGTGCCAACTGTGGCCGCCATGCTTGCTGTACAGTGACTGGGCTTGCTTACTTGCTTGCTGCTTGGTGTACTGTGCTGAGGCAACTCGGACTCTTGTGTGGTAGATTCTAGTCTGCCAGGTTCCTCAGCTGCTCTTCAGCTACTGCAGGTAGAAGAGCTTAGGTTAAAAAGGGCTCCGCCTACCCCCACTGCCCCCTCCCGAGCTTCCGAGCTTCAGGAGCTTCCTGCAAAGAAGGGGGTCGGCAGCGCTACTGCTGCAGGGCTGAGCGAGGCACTCCGAGACACCCACAAGCCACACCCAGACCTACCCGCGCCACTTCCGTGAAAGCCACGGTGCACACAGCTTGCTAAAGACACCATGCTCACGCCACGTGCCGCTCCCACCTTCAGCTGCCGGAAAGCTTGCGAGGCTTGGGCTATACCCTGAAGAGCCCAGTCAGGACTGGGAGACAGAACTGAGAGGCGAGCGGCATTGAGCCCCACAATACCCTCTTGCCAGATGACCCATGTCTGGCGAGGTGATGGTGCCCTCCCTCTCTGCTGCAGCTCTCTTTGCTCTCACTCTGGTGCTCCGGGTCACGGTGGTGGCTGACCACGATTTAGCACTCTGCTGCACTATGCTGCTGAACAATGTACAGTTTGGGACATTTTCACAGGGAAAATGGAGAGGATGTTCCAGAGGGAGTTGGGTTCGGGAGGGAGAGGGAGTGGAAGTGAGAAGTGTGTGTACTATATCTACTGTGTGTCCTGTAGGGGTCTGTTGTGTGGGTTACTGTGAGCGTTCACATTTTTTTGGTGTGTGTGTTGTCGATGTGCTGGGTGTTGTGGAGGGGTCTGTGTGTGTTGGTGTGGTGTTTACGTGAATGCTGGGTGTTGTGGAGGGGTCTGTGGGTGTTGGTGGGGTGTCTGCGGGAATTCTTGTGGTTGTTGAGGGGTATGTGGGTGTTGGTGTGGTGTGCTGTCTGGGGGAATATGGAGTGCTGTGGAAGGGTCGGTGGGTGTTGGTGTGGTATCTGGGGAAATGTTTGTGGTTGTGGAGAGTTCTGTAGGTGTTGGTGTGGTTTCTGGGGGAATGCTTGTGGTTGTGGAAGGGTCTGTGGTTGTTGATGTGGTGTCTGGCGGAATAAGGGGTGTTGTGGAGGGGTCTGTGGGTGTTGGCGTGGTATCTGGGGGAATGTTTGTGGTTATGGAGGCTTCTGTAGGTGTGGGTGTGGTGTCTGGAGGAATGTTTTTGGTTGTGGAGGGGTCAATGGGTGTTGGTGTGGTATCTGGGGGTATGTTGGGGGCAGGGATGGTGAGGGGGGAGAGTGTCTGGTGAGTGGTTTAATGTCTGTGTTTTTTATGTGGTTTTTGTTTGAGTGCAGTGCTTGGGTCTGATAAAGTGTGTGCGTGCTGATGTGTGCATGTGCTTGTGGCAGGTATGGAAATAGAGAATTTGGATGGAGAAGGGGTGGGGGAGTGGAAGGTTGGGATGGGTGGAAGGCTGCAGTAAGGGAGGAGGCCAGAGCCTGAAAAGACCTCTGTAAGCTACACAGAACAATGGATACCTTCCAGGTAGGCCACCACCATATGTGTCGGCTGGCTGCTTTACACCTGAATGGCATTCAGGAGTGCCATCTGACCCAAAGAGATGTTCCTCACGGGGTCAATAGCCTCCTCACTCAAAGCAGGGGTGGTAACAGGGGCAGGGACTGAGGGGCCTGCAGCGAAGGTGAAGGCTTCTCCTTAGGGGAGTGGGCCCAGCCAACAGGGAGGGTGGCGATGGAATAGGAGTTGGCGTACAAGGATGAAGGTGGAACTAATCCTGTGGGGTCCTCCACCAGTTGGAAGGGCCCACTGGAGGAAGACTCAGATGATTATGAACTTGAGCTTGTGTCGTTGGTGGCACTCCCAACACCCTCCTGGTCACTGGGTCCTTCCGTGTCTGTGCTGTCACGTCCGGAACCATTGTGACCAGCTGCGTCCCTAACAACATTGGCCCATCTCTTTTGCCTGCCCTGGATGAATCTGAAATGACATGTAAAATAGGTTTATTGCAATTGCGTTTCCACACCTGACCATCACATATCAACAGAAAACATTTATTAAGTGCACATATCACACCAGCTTCATGGTTCACTATATAGGCTTTAAAATTAGCATGAGCACATGCATGCTACATAACCTACAAACAGTTGGTTCCACTTATGTCATAACCCCAGACACCTCCAAAATCCATTGTTGGACTTGTCTACACTCCATCATCATGACATAAAGAGGTAGGAGAACTATAGTCCTAATGGGATGGCACATCACAGCACCATTTGATAGAACAAACACAAATTGCCTTGTAAGGCTGAGTGTAGACACTCACATAATATCTCTACATTTCTACATCTCACTCCATGATGCATGTCAGCAGTCAGTGAATTAATCTTCAAACACCATTGCAGATGAAGTAACAACAGGGAAATGTACACTGGGCAACATGCAGCCAATAATGTTGATGGCACCAGTGATGTTTGCACACTCATGTCACTGTTGAATCCCAACTTACCAATAGGAAGTGTTGTCCAGTCACTGCATAGAGTTCACTGTATGCCAGGTCACATGTAATAGGGTCACTATCACATTAGAGACAGTAGTAAGGGAACATCGCTCCTTATATAAGGAAGACAAGTGGTCTGTTTGGTACAATTGTTACCCACAACATCAAACAACATTAGCCGATTTTTTACTTGCATCAGCCATGTGCCTGCTCAAGATAGGAAATTAGCAGTGGACTGGAATCAGATGCGTTCCTGGTCATAAAGACAATAGACACAGCACACCAGCATGCACCTACTAGCAGCCCTACACAAACAGTAACTCTTCTTGTGCGGTGCACATTGGCCACCCCAATTATGATGCGGAAATGGCTGCCTGTAACGCAAAACGTTGTCAATGTAACATGTATTATCTGGGCAGGACTCAGCCCCTTGTCACTGCTGTTGGACCCATAACTGCCCAACATGTTCCGGGTAGGCCACCGCCAGTATGCGGGCCATTAGAGGGGTCAGGATCTGGCACACCCCATCTACGTAGGGAGGACAGCCTCAGCTGGACCGCCACATTCTTCCTGGTCCAGCACTTCGGGTCCTCCATCCTCTTACGATGCAGTAGCATATCAACTGAGCTAATGGGGCCACATAGTGTGGGGCTCAAGGAAAAGCCCTGTGGAATTTGTTAATCACAGGTTTTACCTCCGAAAAGAAGGACATAGTTTTCACTACTTTTGTTCTATTTTGTAGATAGGATACGAGCAATCCAAAGCCAATTGTATAACACAAATCCCGCAAAGCCTGATGATTACTACTTCATTGAAGATAGTGACAAAGGGCAATATGTACGACCGTTTTAAGCGGTCGTAAATGGAGATTCGGGCCGTTTGCGACTGCTAAAAAGGGTTGCAGCATGTATCAACCCTGTTGTGCGGGTTGATAACCTATTACCGACTCGCAAAATAGGATCTCCGAGTCTCTATTAGGAAGGGGCGTGCCAAGGGCGACCCTTCCTAATAGCCAGTCGCAGGGGGATGTACAATTGTTTTGCAGCCAGATAATGGTCACCAAACAATCTCAGTTTACTGCCTACTTTAACTAGATGGTAAGCCACTCGCAAATAGGAAGGGGTCTTTGTTATTAGCAGCAAAAAAAAAAAAATTAAAGCAGTAAGTGGTCCCACGGAATACTGTTGACTCAAAAAGTGAAACTGAAACGTTTCAGATGCATATTTTTTTGATGTTGCTTTATTTAAAAAGCGAGCACAGACAAGGGGGTCTGCTGTCCCTAGCAGGCCGCAATCACTGTGTTATTGCCATTTCCCAATGGGTCACAAATTGAGATCTGTCTGATGAATATTGATGAGGCAGGTCATTTGTAACCCGATTGGGAATCTCAAAATGTGCCTGAGACACATTAGGCATCAAAATTCACAAACTGCGAATTGCAAAAGGAAATGGTCGTGCATATGACCCAAAAAGCAGCAGATAGAACTAAAAGAATTGGAGCTGCACAGCATCCCAGCCCACTGTCCGCAAAACTCATCTATGATGGGCACAGGGGCTGACTCTGTGCTGTAAGTGGCACTAAAGCCAATTGTGTGTGGTATAGAATAGAGTTATGTTCAAAGAATGAGATGAGGAAAAAAAGTTGGACATTTGGTGTCCCGCAGGAGCTCATTGCAGGGTGCACGACAAACACCTAAAATAAGGTACAGTCCTGCACCCTGAATAACTTATTTCACTGGGTCTCATAGTGTTGGACCATGGGTGTGAGGACAAAGGAAGGTGGACTCTCTCGCGTCTCGTAGCACTGGATCATGGCTGCAAGGACCATTAGAGAAGGGACAGTGGTGTAGCAACAGTATCATGGGCCTTGGTTCAAACAAGGTAAATGGGTCATACCTTTCCCCTGGCCCACTAGTTAGACAGTAAAATGCAGTCATATTTTGAGTACATTGGGCCCTTAATGCCCCTGGACTCTGGTGCCACCCCACTGATACACTATAGATAGCTACACTACCGAAGTGCTCATTACCAGGCTCCAGGTGTATTAGAGGGTGTTAGGGGTATTTGGTGCCTAATGCACCAAACATCTGGATGTATTTTACTCTGCAGTCAGAGGACGGTCTGCCAAGTAAAAGCTCCCATGACCATATCCACTAGTTCCACAGTAAAACACAGGCATGATTTGGGTCCATCCGAGCTCCTAATACCCCTGGAGCCTGGAACTACAGCACCTATTGGACTATTAATGGCTATGCCATTGACGTAGGCAAATGTACATAGACAAGATACAGCAGAAGCAGTAGCACCAAGGCCCGGGGGTTTTAGGTGCCCACTGGGCACAAATTATTATTGTATTTTACAGTGCAGCCTGCCGACAAGGGAGAGAAGCACTTGTATGTGGCACCCCGTCCACTGGCTGAAGAGTAAAATACATCCAGACTTTTGGTGCAGTAGGTACCTAATACCCCCCAAGACTGGTGCCACTGCACTTGATGACTATACCCCTGACTTTGGACCATGCTCGTAGCCATGGGACAACAATGTGAGGCCCATATGAGGCCCCCCACTCTCGCATAAGCCTCACAACTATGATCTGGTGCTGCAGGGGAGTTGAACCTTCTTCCCTGGTCCTCGCAGTCATGGACTATAGCTGCTGCAAGGGCCTTTCCCCTAGACTTCATAGCGATGCAAAGGTCATTTGCCTGTTCCTTGAAACTACAGTCTAGTGCTGCAAGGCCTAGGCGAGGGTTCCCCCTTCCCTTGCAGCTATCACCCAGTGCTGTATGGCCTAGAGGAGGAAGGCCACAGTCAATTGCTGTGATGCCCATGGGAGGGTAGTTCAATTCCCAGGACTTTACAGCCATGGTGTAGTGCTTCGAGACCCAGGGTTTGGGCCCCAGGAAGTTCGAGTGCTGCGAGGCCAGGTGATAGGGACCCTGGGTCTCATAGCCATGGTCAAGTGCTGAGAGGCCCTGAGGAGGCAGCCCATTTACCCTCAGCCTTGCAGTTATAGTCTAGCACTGCCAGCACCAGGGGAGAGGCCTGTCCCTCTCAGCCATAGGTTAGTGCTAGGAGCCCCAGGGGACAATAGCCCCTCGCCATTGGCCTCACAGCTATGGCCTACCACTTCAGGCCAAGTGGAGGGGCCATGGTTTAGTGCTGTGAGACCCGGGGAGTGCGACACCCTCCTTTCAGCCTTGCAGTTATGATCTAGCGCATTGAGGCACAAGGAAGAGGCTATTTGTCTCTCTCCCTCTGCTTGGCCTTACAGCGCTGGCTCAAAGCTGTGAGGCACAGGTGAGAGGTCTCTCCCAGAGGGGTCTCTCCCCTTGGCCTCGTAGCTGTGGCTCTGCTAAGTGACAGAGAAAAGATTACCTTATGGCGCACTGGCATGGACCCTATGGTTGTATGCAAAGTGTGGGGTTCTGGGTGGCTACCCACACTACCCATGCCTAGCGCTGCCACTGTTCCTCCATTCACTTGGTTCCTCTTGTCTCAGGTCATCTCAAATCTTGCCAATCTCTATATTCTGAATAGTACTTTATTAATGTAAGCATATGCTCTTTTCATTCCGTCTGCATAGTTTTGCACCATTGTGTGTGAACGCCTAGCTTTCTTCATATTGGTCAAGATGCACAACCTTCAAAGTAACCAGATTATTTTGCAGTGGGTGGTGTGGCATGCATATTGAGTATACAATATCCTCAGTCTCTCTCTGAGAAAAACAAAAAGTGGTGGGAGGAATAGTTGAACTAATCTCAGTTAGGGGTAATGGTTTGGGGGACACTCCATTCCATTGCTTTTTAGCCCACAATACCAGTCCAGACAGGAACCCACCATGTATAATTCAGCCTTGGTCTTATTCCAACAGGAACAGTACAGCCCAAACTGCCAGGATAGGTCTCCTCTGAACCAGAACATGAGCCAATCCAGACTGGTTTCAGCCTTCTTGGACCTCTTCAGTTAAGTGCAAAGTGAACACAAGGTCCACATCTGGACATACTGATTGCACCTGAAGTACTTTTAGCTTCTGGTAATTACTTGGGTCTGTGTTCCTGGCCATTGATTGTAGTCCCCATGCCACCTCAGACAGGAACCCTAAATGGGAAAACAAGCCTTGGTCCTACTCTAATAGGAACAGTACATCTCAAACTGTGATACCCACTGAGCTAGATGACAAGCAACCCCAGAATGGTTTCAGTCAATTTAGGCATCATCCGTGAGGTGCAGCTTGAATCCCATGACACCGTGAGCACGTGATCCACTTCAGAGCATACCCATAGCACTTATGCTGACTGAGTTTGAAAAAATGTATGAGTGAAATGCTTGAATTAATCTCAGCCACTGTCAATTACTCGGATCTATCAGAAAGGAATGTTAATATGTATATCTGGCTAAAGTATATCGTGCAGTCAACTGAAGGCCAGGCATCCTGACTGCTAAGTACATATATCTTAGCTGGAACAAAAAGGAAACCCATCTTTTTGGTACACACAAGTTCTTTAGTGGATTCCAACTAGAAATGGACATTTCTTGAGTGAGGATAGTTTTTACTGTAACACTGCACCACTTAGGACAGAGTTGCAGCTGCCGCTCTTGTCATACTGTTAGAGCAAAGGGTAAACCCAAAGATCACTGGGACCTGGGTATAAGGCAGTATAAAGAAAAGGTCCCAGGGCATGAAAGCTTGTAAAGCATTAACAGACTCAACATCAAAAATACTTAAACAATCACGTGATGGCAAAGGGTTATTTAATCACACTTAGCAAAATACACATTTTTTAGAAAGAAATCGACACTGATCAAAAGTGCAAGGTGCCAAGGAGGGGGAGGGTGGTGAATAGAGTGAGGTAATAAGGAATGTGACATATAAAGTTTAGACACTATCACAAGTCAATTGTTGGGCATACAACTCTATGCCGTACAGTCAAAATGAAATTCATTGGTTAGATATACATTCATTTACAGGACCATGTACATTGGAAAAACATAGTGTACATTGCACTATTGAAGGTACTGGTAAGATTGTATGTCGACGTTTCGACCCCTTAACCCAGGTAGGTTGGTTGGATCCTTACTGACGGGGTCTTCTTCAGGACAGAAGTGACGGTGTAACGGGGTGCAATTATCGGAGTTCCCACTTACCTGCGGTCATGCTGGCCATTCTTTTGGTGTTCTTGCCGCTCCTGGGTCCCTGACGCTGCGGGTCCCCCCTGACGCCGCTTCTTCACACCGCGGTCGTGACAGGGGGCCTACAGCTCCCAGGCTGCATAGCGGCCAACTTCCTGCCGGATTCGCGCCCGGAGGCGCTCAAAAGGCTGAAGCTCCCTCGGAGGAGCGGGTGCAATTATCGGAGTTCCCACTTACCTGCGGTCCTGCTGGCCATTCTTTTGGTGTTCTTGCCGCTCCTGGGTCCCTGATGCTGTGGGTCCCCCCTGACGCCGCTTCTTCACACCGCGGTCGTGACAGGGGGACTACAGCTCCCAGGCTGCATAGCGGCCAACTTCCTGCCGGATTCGCGCCCGGAGGAGCTCAAAAGGCTGAAGCTCCCTCGGAGGAGCGGGTGCAATTATCGGAGTTCCCACTTACCTGCGGTCCTGCTGGCCATTCTTTTGGTGTTCTTGCCGCTCCTGGGTCCCTGACGCTGCGGGTCCCCCCTGACACCGCTTCTTCACACCGCGGTCGTGACAGGGGGACTACAGCTCCCAGGCTGCATAGCGGCCAACTTCCTGCCGGATTCGCGCCCGGAGGCGCTCAAAAGGCTGAAGCTCCCTCTGAGGAGCGGGTGCAATTATCGGAGTTCCCACTTACCTGCGGTCCTGCTGGCCATTCTTTTGGTGTTCTTGCCGCTCCTGGGTCCCTGACGCTGCGGGTCCCCCCTGACGCCGCTTCTTCACACCGCGGTCGTGACAGGGGGACTACAGCTCCCAGGCTGCATAGCGGCCAACTTCCTGCCGGATTCGCGCCCGGAGGCGCTCAAAAGGCTGAAGCTCCCTCGGAGGAGCGGGTGCAATTATCGGAGTTCCCACTTACCTGCGGTCCTGCTGGCCATTCTTTTGGTGTTCTTGCCGCTCCTGGGTCCCTGACGCTGCGGGTCCCCCCTGACGCCGCTTCTTCACACCGCGGTCGTGACAGGGGGACTACAGCTCCCAGGCTGCATAGCGGCCAACTTCCTGCCGGATTCGCGCCCGGAGGCGCTCAAAAGGCTGAAGCTTCCTCCGCGTCGCGGGACGCGCGCGGGCAGCGCCGGGCTAAGCCCGGGCAAAGGGCGGGCCCGTTTAAGCCCGTTAAAGACCGGGTAAGACTGGACTGGGCTCCCCCTCTTACATTCAGTTTACGGACTGCCGTATAAATGTATGATCTACATTGTACTAATGATGCTTATTTGACATTATTGCTATCCATCATTTGGAGGTCCATATAGCAATTGTTATGGTATGATGACTAGAGGCAGCAAGAGTAAAATTGTACAAGGGGCAGTGCACACAATTGGCCCAATTGACCAATTTATCACCAGGGCTAATGAGGCAATAAACCAAGGTATGTCTCTTTTGGAGCGTAGGGTGTCTCAGGACTTGGCCTTAGCCAGGCGATCCTCTATAGGCCCCTTGGCATTAGCTAAGACACCTACAATCCAAAGTGAGATTAGGCCCTTAATTGAAGTACCAGTGGGAACTCATAGCGTGCCAAATATGGTCGATTTGTCGGTATCTCTGGCTCTTTCGGATACACAATTAAGTGAGGTCCTCGAGAAGACGCCCGAACTTGTCGTGAGCCCGAGGCAGGAGGCCATTAATATCGATTACTCAAGGGGTAAGAGGGAGGGTGCTGTCTCAAAACGGAAGAAGCCTAAGGCAGCGACTAAATGTAAATCTACTAAAAAACCTCCCATTATTCATATACCATGCAAAAATGCACTCCCCCAGAGCGATTCTATCAATATAATAGCAGATAGGACATCCCGCTCTCTGAACCCAATACATTTTAGTGAGTCTGGTAGATCGGGCGAGGGATGTAAAGTTTGCGAGGCAAACAATCAACTATTACATACACTGGGAGAACTTATTAAAATCCACTTGCAACCCTTAGAAATATCTCTTTCTAACATTGAAAGACAGATAGCCTCCTTGAATGCATCTATTAACATCCAGACGGGCCCTGGGATGGCCAAATCAGGGCAGCCCAAGGCAAATAACACAAATTTAATGGTAGGATCGAAAGTGACAAAAGAAACTTCTAATGGGACAAACATAAATATAAAGCCACCTCCAACTGCTTTGAAGAAGGGTATAGAACTATCTGAATCCCCGGCCCCTTCTAATAATATGGAAGCTTTACCATCTAAACCACCAGGCACACCGCTTTTCAATGATAAGAATAGGGCTGAGAGCAGGCACCTTATCCACTTACCACCAGAAGCAGGCCCATATGTTGTAATTATGACCGGTGTTCCTGCGCTAAATCCAAACACAGAGGAACCGACAGGGTCTCTAAAAAACAAGGTTCTACATTGGTTGTCCATCAATAGACCTCTTCCATCCCACTGTGGTAGCAAGATCCTAATGGTGCGTAGGGTGCCCTGGTTTGGAAATGAGATGAAATTGATTCGGGGGGATTGCGTCATAGTAAATTTTGACGACCCCCGTACAGCTGACTACATCTGTCGCAGGGGGTTGTGGGAAAAGAATGATGGAATAGATACGAAAAGGCTCTCTTTCTTCTACCCTCTTAAAAATCGATGCATTGATAACCCGGTTAGAAGTTGGCCACAAGCAAATAATCGAGATAGAAGAAGAGAGTGGGATGTTTGGTATGATCATGTAGATAGAGACATGGCTCCTTCTGCAAGCTGGAGAGGTGTACCAGTTGCTAACAGGTTCAGTTGTTTAGAAGCAGTGGATTGACCACCATTGCGCTCAGGACATGGTCCTGAGGACATTGAACATAATAGTTTCAAAGTTTTACAAACTCTGGTTATCCCTATGATTAATAAAAATACTGATATTAGCGATACATCTTCCGTTTTGCAGACAATTAACCAAGAAACTCTGCAGGCCATAGCCCCATGCCCTCCCCTTACTTTCGAATTAGGGCATAACACTGCCCAGTCTACCCTCCCTATAGACCATATGTCTCCTGTTGTACCTCTGCCCGCTACTGAATACTTAGGTCTTCACAATAGTGTTGCTTGTGACTCCGTGGGCATTCTGAAGATCCTAAGTTGGAATCTAGCAGGTATTCAAAGGAAATTGTGCCTACCAGAGTGGAATGCCTTAGTGGAGATGCATAAGATTTGTTTGTTCAAAGAGACTTGGAGTTTGGATCCTTTACATCGAGTTGGATATGTTATATACTCTGTCCCTGCAGTACCCCCCAGAAATGGGAAGGGTCGTCCTTCTGGAGGCCTTCTCATTTGGGTTCACATTGATTTAAATAGCAGCATAAAAATTAAGCAGATCAATAGTCCTGACATTCTAGGCATTTCTTTAAGAGGCCCTTGTAGGGGACTAGCTCTCGATTTGTACAATATATACGTCAGAGGTACTAAACAGGGGTCTATGTCTCCGATAGTGTCTATTCTAGAAACAGAGCTTAGAGAAAATTTAGTTGGTGCCCAAGTTCTGGTTGCGGGTGACTTTAATTGCACCTACGAGCCTCTTATGACTGATGATATTTTAGATCCGGGCAAGGAGGATGCTAGATGGGGTATCCCAGCCCTAACCATCCCCCCGATTAAAAAATGGTCTCAATGTGCGATCCAGCTTAATGCTCTTGCGTTGGAGTTTAGCCTAAGAGCCGCTAATGGTCGTACAAACTCAGACCCCATGGGTGCTGTTACATTTGACAGAGTCAATCACACCTCGAGGATTGACTATATATTACTCGATCTTACACTTAGGGGTCTGGTACAGGACATGGTAGTATTACCTACTGTTGAAAGTGACCATAACTCACTTTCCCTGTCTCTTAAAGATCCCTGGATGAATAAATTAACCAAAGCCTCTTCTAAACAAACTTGTAATATTTCCGTCTCCTCATGCGGTAGACGCTTGAAATGGAATATAGTTGCAGCCGATCAAATGAAACTTAACACTATCAATGCTGTCCTAACAGCCTCACAAATGAAGCTGGATAACTTTGATTTGGCTTTGTCGACTCCTGGAGAGGTCACATCTACTTTTGAAGGAACACTTATAGCAATTGGGAATGTATTTTTGAAAAAGGAGTGTCCGGGTAAGAATATGGCAACCCGGAAACCAAGGGGTAAAAATGAATGGTACACATCGGCATGCAGGCATGCAAAAACCCTCCTGATTGGGGCCATTAAAAGCAAATCCCAAGTAGCTATACAGGGAGCTAGGTTCAACTATAAGCAAACATTGACACGTGCAAGAAAGGAATGGGAAGAAGTCTATTGGTGCTCCTTAAAAGAGGCAAGTCATGGGAAAGATTCAAGGCGCTTCTGGGATACAATTAGAGCCAAAAAAAGACCAGATAGCGACCTTATAACATGCAATATTACCAGTCAAGTGTGGGTTAACCATTTTGCCAAATTGTATACTCGCCCTTCTGGTAATATCCCTATTGCAATCTCCAAGGACGAACAGGGCCGGGAGGTGGCTTCAGCAAATCTTGACCTCCCAATAAGAAGTGTAGAGCATGTTACCGATACAATTGGTTCTATTATACTACAAAAGGATTGGGAGGTAGCCTTGGCAAATCCCGATTTCTCCTTAAAAGAAATAGAGTATGCCATCAGTACCATCATGCCCCAAAAGGCGGCCGGGCCAGATGGTATCCTTGGGGACCTGTTACGCTCAGATGTTTCGAATTGGGGGAAACTGATCTACTGCTTGCTTACTGCAATCTGTAGGGGTGCACTGATCCCCTCATCCTGGAAAGGGGCGGAGGTTGTCCCCATTTTAAAAAAAAGGGGCTAGGGACGACCCAGCAAATTATAGACCCATAAGCCTGCTGGATATAACTCAAAAGGTGGTCGGCAAGGTGCTGTTGGTCAGAATATCACAATGGATCAGTGAAAACAACATCCTTTCTTACTACCAGGCTGGCTTCAGAGCAGGCACTGGCACAATTGAGCAAGCCTTTAGATTGTTGCTAGTATATTGGAAGGTGGTGATTATAGGCAAAGGCAGTCTCTATCTCGCGTTTATCGATCTAAAGACTGCCTTTGACCTTGTACCCAGGGAAACACTTTGGAGAGTCCTTGCTGACATGGGGTTACCTCATTACATCTTGCTGTTAATTGTAAGGCTCCATGAAAACACCTTTGCTCAGATTAGATGGGGAACGGTAGGTGAGAAGACCAGTAGAATTCGGTAGAGAGAGGGGTTCGCCAGGGATGTGTTCTAGCTCCCACCCTTTTTTCCCTGTATATTAACGGTGTGGTTGAGCATCTGCTGAAAGATCCTTCAGATGAACCATCCCTGGCGGGGGAGCGTATCCCCACCCTCCTCTTTGCGGATGACACGCTCTTATTGTCCAAATCCCCGATGGGCCTCCAAAAATTACTCAGCAACTTCCAGCACTTTTGTGAGGAACGGGGCCAGGTATTCAACACTGACAAAACGAAGTATCTCGTGCTGAACCCCCCCAAAAAATCTGTGCGTTCCCCAAAGTTGAACGCTGTACCCTTGGGGAGGGTGGACGTTTTTGATTACTTAGGCATTAGTTTGTCCCACAATATGCAGTGGGCACCCCAATTATGTAAAATGTTGTTAGCCCACAAGAGGGTAACAGGGGCTCTTTTGAAGGAGCAGCGCACCTGTACATTTAGACCTATAGCCCCTGTTATTGAAATGTATGCTGCTAAGGGAGTCAGTTCCGCTCTTTACGGGGCAGAGCTGTGGGGCTCATACAACATTAGTGAATTAACAAGATCTGAGAGGAAGTTTTATAGAGCGATTATGTCACTTCCCCAAGGTACTCCAATGATCCCACTAATGCTGGACTTAGGCTGTCGTCCCATTAGCGAGCTAGCAAAGCTTCGCCCCTTACTTTTATGGGCTAGGCTGTGGCGAGTCCCGGGGCTAGCAAAATACGCAAAGGGCCTCTCTGAAGTAATGTCACTTCCCGGGTGGCATAGGATTAAATGGCTGAGAGACATGAAAGCCCTCCTATGCAATCTGGGTCTAAGTGAAGCCTGGGAAAATAGGTCTTCCCCTCCAAAAGCATCACTTAAGAATTTATACTGGAACTGGATTGCGACCCAACGGAATACTAACTGCGACTTGGGCAGCCTCACGGAGGACTTTTTGAAATTCAAGGACTCGCCAGCCCGGGAATTATATCTAGACATCATTGAGAGACCCTTTGATAGGACCCTTTATTTTAAATTTAGAACCGGGACTCTTCCACTTCGTGTTTTTACATCTCGGTGGAAACCTCCAGCACAGACCACAGAATTCTGCTCCTTTTGCACATACAGGTGCCGATTAGGATCCTGGAAAAAATTTCCCCAACCGAATTGAATCTGGACTTTTTTCCGTACAAATGGTAAAAGCGCCGTACAAACTGCCAAGTACGATTCGTATGGGAAAAAGTCCATACAAATCGCATTGGGAAAATTCCCCCACACGTCCTCGGGTCGGGAAAAGTCTCCGACACGTCCCCGGACATTTTTACGTACAAATGGGAAAACTGAAGTCCAAATGCGCAAGTACGATCCGTCCCATCCGTCCGATTGTACAACTGTATGGAAAAAAGACCGTCCGGAGCGAACTCCCATAGCAACCATGGAGATGTCCAAACAAGTGACCGGTACGCGCCGTACCCCCCCCCCCCCGCCCCCCGTATGTTCGCGCCGTACCCCCAGCCCCCCCGCGGATGGGCGCGCCGTACCCCCAGCCCCCCCGCGGATGGGCGCGCCGTACCCCCCAGCCCCCCGTATGTACGGAGCGTACCCCCGTACCCCCCAGCCCCCCGTATGTACGGAGCATACCCCCACCCCCGTATGTACAGTGCGGACCCCCAGCGCGTAGCGCTGGGGGTCCGCACCGTACATACGGGGGTGGGGATACACTCTGTACATACGGGGGCTGGGGGGTACGCTCCGTACATACGGGGGGCTGGGGGTATGCTCCGTACATACGGGGGGCTGGGGGGTACGGGGGTACGCTCCGTACATACGGGGGTGGGGGTACGCTCTGTACATACGGGGGGCTGGGGGGTACGGGGGTACGCTCCGTACATACGGGGGGGCTGGGGGGTACGCTCCGTACATACGGGGGCTGGGGGGTTCGGGGGTACGCTCCGTACATACGGGGGGCTGGGGGGTACGCTCCGTACATACGGGGGGCTGGGGGGTTCGGGGGTACGCTCCGTACATACGGGGGGCTGGGGGTACGCTCCGTACATACGGGGGGCTGGGGGGTACGCTCCGTACATGCGGGGGGCTGGGGGGTACGCTCCGTACATGCGGGGGGTGGGGGGGAGGGTACGGCGCGTACCGGGCCCCCTAATCAGCTCGCATCGCTGCGTACTTAGCTTTTCCGGCTCTTTTTAGGTGCCGTAAAAATGTTCCCATCCGGACTGCAGTCGGTGCGAATCGTAATTGCTGGTACGTAAAAACATGCCTAACTCCGTCCGGACGTCACGTCCGCGGTGTCCCGGATCACATTTGTATGTATTTTTCTGTCGGTTGGTCTTTTTTCCGATTCGTACGGAAATGGTGTTTCCGTACGAATCGTAATTGCATGTTTGTAAAGTTTTACAACCCGGTACGAGTCGGACGGAGAAAAAGCTCCGACCCACGGTTTGTACCGGGTTTTTCCAGGATCGTAATCGGCCCCTCAGAGTAGAGTCTGTGGCACATTTTTTGTTTGAATGCCAGGAGTATGTTCACCCTAGAAGTAGATGGCTGAAGCAATTGTGTCGTTCGTTAGGAACCAGACACCACACTGAGGCACTACGCATTTTAATGTCAGATCCTCGCCCTTTGTATGTCTGTGTACTATCAAAATTTTTATCATGGGCTTGGTGCATCAGAAGCAAAAGGCTAAAAGAAAATGTTTAATCTGTTTTAAAAAATATTTATGATGTATTCTTTTTTTTACTGAAAAAGTATGTTTTTCAGGGAAATTGCAATTGAATTTCTTTGTAATTGTGAAGCTTTTATGATACATTTTTATCGAAATAAAGCCTTTTTGACTTGACTTGAGTGGCACCTACAAAGATATTAGATTAATATTATAAATGGGTATTACATCGAGTCCCAAGAAAGGATTTAAATGGGAAGAAGCAGGGAAAGAAATCACTATAGTTACCGTATTGGAAGATTAAAGCATGGTAGAAACTGGCTTAGCGTCAAATGCGCAGGGGCTGGAAGGCTCCGAATAAGGTGGGGGTGAAGGACACCTAAAATAATAAGGTGTCATTGTAAGAGTGATCCATAAATCAATTGACTAGATTCTTATAATTAAAACTAGAAAAGTACAACTTACTTAATCCAGATCATATCATTCTGGAAGCGTTAATTACTCCAGCATCACTCGCCGTGGGTAAACCATCGGTGAAAAAGGCGTTTTGGTCAACATCCCGATGTTTATGTGACTGTAAGATTGTGGCAGATTCATAATGTACACCTGTTTTTCAGCTGTGCCACTATGTTCACCAATGGCCTTATTTACAAATGTATCATTATTTATAGCCATCATGGATCGAGGCCCGGATTGTTCCCCCTTTTTATCCACAATTCAAACCTACAATGTACATCATAAATCGAACTTCAATTAAAATACTGGCCTTATTCTTATTTCCTGAATAATGTCACCTTTATCATTCAGCACGAAACCTTTTTATTATGTGTTTTAAACTATTTCCAAGGAAAACACCCAGTTGGTGTCTTTCTTCCAATGCACTACTATCGTTAGCATCTAGCGGCTGCGCCGCGCCGCGCCGCGCGGGACGTCATGTGGCGCAGGGCGTCTCAACATTAGTGAAGGGTCCATGCAGCCGCAGAGCCTTCTCATTCATTTCTGAGGACAGCAGGCTGTTGCGATTAACGGTAAACTCCTTTCTTGGTCCCTACTCCTTGGAGCATTTTTTCCGGTAATTTGTATTCCGTATTATATACGGGTACGATCCGACATTCGGGCTTTGTTTAAAGCATATACGGGTATATTCGGGCTCGTTTTCTAATCAGACCACCTTCCCTGCCTGGGGCCGCTGATTGATGGTGTCCACGCGACTCTATATATTATTCCTTACAACGTAAGGTTTAAACCCCCCCTTACCGACGGGTCCTCTTTGTTTTATGTGACCCTGTTTGTCCCTTTTTGAACTTTCCTTTTGATTTATGGGTACGACCTGTCCCGTTTATAAGAGGTTCCCGTCTTGTTTTGTTCATATGATGTTCTTATGTAGGCTCACATTTAACCGATGGGTCCTTTCTACATTATGTTGAGAATTCCAGTTTGAGCTCAATCTGATGACTGTAGATTACGGTCCCTTTTCCTGTGCGCTGTATGTCCTCAGTGTGGGTCTTTTTAAATTCTTTTTACATTCACTCTTTTCCGTTTTATATCCATAGAGGCCAATTTCCCCGTGATTGATTTCACCTTTTTCACCGATGGTTTATCCACGGCGAGTGATGCTGGAGTAATTAACGCTTCCAGAATGATATGATCTGGATTAAGTAAGTTGTACTTTTCTAGTTTTAATTATAAGAATCTAGTCAATTGATTTATGGATCACTCTTACAATGACACCTTATTATTTTAGGTGTCCTTCACCCCCACCTTATTCGGAGCCTTCCAGCCCCTGCGCATTTGACGCTAAGCCAGTTTCTACTATGCTTTAATCTTCCAATACGGTAACTATAATGATTTCTTTCCCTGCTTAGTCCCATTTAAATCCTTTCTTGGGACTCGATGTAATACCCATTCATAATATTAATCTAATATCTTTGTAGGTGCCACTCCTCCCCGTTACACCGTCACTTCTGTCCTGAAGAAGACCCCGTCAGTAAGGATCCAACCAACCTACCTGGGTTAAGGGGTCGAAACGTCGACATACAATCTTACCAGTACCTTCAATAGTGCAATGTACACTATGTTTTTCCAATGTACATGGTCCTGTAAATGAATGTATATCTAACCAATGAATTTCATTTTGACTGTACGGCATAAAGTTGTATGCCCAACAATTAACTTGTGATAGTGTCTAAACTTTATATGTCACATTCCTTATTACCTCACTCTATTCACCACCCTCCCCCTCCTTGGCACCTTGCACTTTTGATCAGTGTCGATTTCTTTCTAAAAAATGTGTATTTTGCTAAGTGTGATTAAATAACACTTTGCCATCACGTGATTGTTTAAGTATTTTTGATGTTGAGTCTGTTAATGCTTTACAAGCTTTCATGCCCTGGGACCTTTTCTTTATACTGCTCTTGTCATACTGATCCTGCCGTATGCATCTCATTACTATTTGATCTAAGATGTTCTAATGAGCTACAAATTTACAAATGAATGAACGTATTTTATTTAAAGCCTACCTGAGGTAATCTTATTAATTGACCTACTGTTTTTTCTCTTTTACACTATTTTCCTTTCTACCCTTTCTAACTCTACCCATGTCTCCATGGTCTCACTCACTCACCATTACATTTCTTCCTGTCTTTGGATCTCACTATAGTTTTGCCCTTTCCCTATAAGGTTGGGGCCCCTTTGTACTCAAGTTCTCTCCTTCAAAGTGTTCGCTTTTTCTTAATGCCTCTTTAGCTCTGCATCGCCCCCGCACCCACCCCCGCCTGCTCGGATTATCGACAATCCCCTTGTTCTTTACAATATCACCCCAATTATGGTCAGTCTTGCCCGCTCTTTGCGTGAACTAACGCCGGTTGTTATAGTGTGCATACAGCGTGCGAGTCGCACCCCCTCCTTGAGCGACAACTACATCCTTATTCTCCTCACCACCCCTTAGGCATCATAGAAAAAAACAGGAGGCAGTTAGTTGGTCATCACTGCGTAGTCCTTTATTATATCTTAAAGCAGAGTAATCTTTTATTGTTCATTGTCAGAGACAGTTGACCATTTTTTCAAAGCATAGGTAAACCAAACAACACACTTGTTAGCCAAAAGAGGTAGGTTATTTCCATTCCAAGGAATACATTTTCAAACAATATTATTTACATTCCAGTCATGGGCTTAGCCATCCGTATATCAAGACACGCACTTCGGTCATGAATCCCCCTGTGCTTGCTGTACCAGCTGGCCCCAACTTGCACTGTTTTATCAGTAGTAACTTTCAGTCCTAGTCCTCCAATCCAGAGAGAGGCACTACCACCAGGGCACTGTTTACGCCTTGGCCCCACCGGGGTTCCTGAACACCGGATACCCCCTCCAAAGTTTCTTAACATACACACAGGCATCTTAGGTAGGGCAGGAGAGTCCAGGACCACCAGCAGGTCAGTCCCCCCTCCCGACAGCCCGGAGCCCCTATTGAATGCTCGCCCTGTTCCAGGGTCAGTTAGTTTATGCCAAAAAAGGAGTCCACACCAATTTTCTTGCTCGGGACCCAGCGCAAAGAGCTTCCTGGCGCGCTCGCCCTCCCCACCTATCGCTTGCTCTCCTGACCCTATAGCCATGGCTCCTAGGACCGTCTGGATGAACAATTCGAGCCCATTGTTAGCCAAATGCACACCATTTGGTAGATATAGCTCTGAATTGGATGTCTGTATCAGACTGTGCCTGAATCGTCCGCAGGGGTGATCCAGTCAATAACTTAGTGACTGCCTGCTTCAATTTCTTCACCGATCTGTTCATCGCTTGTGTGGTCACACCATCTGTCCAACACTGACAGGGTTTACCTCTGACCAAAATATAACCGTGCCCGGCAAAAGGTTCCTAACCCGTGAAACCATAGAGAGTAATGCTTCTTTAACCCCCCTCCGGCCATCAAGGATTATATCATTACCTCCCGAATTAATAACCAGCACGTCTGGGATGGGCATGTCACCTACGTCCAAGGCCTTCCTCAAGTGGTTAAACAGTTTGCTTAACCATTGCCCTATAACCCCTAACCAGTGGTGTTCAACTCCAATTGCCTTCTGCGACCTCTCTAACTCTGTACCACGAACAAATAGTCCTGCTATGCGCACAAAAGAATGGCCACATCGGCATACCTACGCCCGTGGCTGCCCGACCACTGTATGAAATTAAAAACAGAAAAAGAAACCAAATCAGGAGAGGGGAATTCACAACACTAAGCTCCCGGTCACCCCCCTTTTTAGGCTAAATTGGGTCTCACTTAGCACTAAAACAAGATGACTTCCATCTCCCTACCCTTTTTATTACTTCAAAAGACAAGCCCATTGAGGCTGCTGTTGTGGCAGCCCCAATGCAAAAAGAAAGGGACGTGACGGGCGAGGTCTCCTCCCCCAACAACAACAAGGCACGCTTACATAAGCGTGTGAACTGAAATCTAGTCAGTGGGGAACCGTCTGCATGTAATAATAGCCTGGGACCCCTTCCTCCTGGACACATCTGAAGGAATGCTTGTATCAAAGTCACCAGACAATACGTGATCCCTGGAGCAACCCACAGGTGTACCCATGCTACCCTCCCCAACGGGTCCGTCTGTGACCTCTTACCCTGATCTGTAGCATGTCCTTGGGAATCACAGCATCATCTAGGTTACTCCCCTCCTCTCTATCTGTCTTCGAAGCGGGTATAAGTTCTGAAATTCTGAATGCCCCAAAGAAGGCCAAAGAATACTCTTAGCTTAAAATGTGTGTCTCCTAAATGGATGCGCAATCCTGAGGTAATACCTCCAAGCTACGTGATAATCTACCGGCATCAATGGGTCTCCACCCGTCCTGTAAACCCGGGGACAAGGATTCCCAGCTTTTTAAGGCCTGTCGGACCCTGGGATCCTTGGTGGGATCCGCAACCCCTTCTAACCCTGCAAAGAAAGCAATTGGCGCCAGCTGTCTCCTAGAAACAGACAATGATTTCCCGCTCTACTTCTGTTTAACCAAAAATAACAGCACTCCCTGTGGTGTGAATTTCTAAATGCCCCCGATCCCTGAAGGAAGCCGTATATACTTGTAATGCACTCTCATACATACTCTTAGTCTTGGGGGCCAGGGAGGCAGCTATCAGATTGGGTGCAATAGGGGACCAAGCTTCCACAACTCCTCCGGAAACCGACATCTGACCGTCTGCTTGCAGCCATAGTGCTCTGAATTCTTTTAACTTAGAACGAGAAAGGGCATCAGCAACTATATTGTCTAAGTACGCTGTTCCAACCGAGCTGTTCTTGTGGCCAATCACCCAAACCCCACAGATGGTAAGTGCATTTGAGAGTAAGTACATCAACTCAATTAATGACGCACTCTCAAAACAGGGATCCCCATGTGCCACCAACGTATGCCGAAATCGGCGCCCTAGGTAACTGTAATTGCACTTACCTATCACCTATCACCCCACCCGAGGCGTCAGCACTGCCCTCTTCTTGTGTATGCTAAGCAGCTGGGAGTGAATTCTATCTTGGTATTTAAGGCAGAAGGATACATGAAAAATGCGCATGGAAACAGTCCAAACTAACTGCACCGACTAGTCGTTCTGTTATATCATATAGATAGTAATACTAACCTCGAACTGTCACTAATCTCATGGCAAATGACATATTATAGAGCCATGAGTAGCCGAAGCAATTGGTGTAGATCACCAGCATCATTTTCTCCAAACGTAATATCAATAACCGCACACTATTACATTCAATTGCCTAACAGGACAATAGCTGCTTCTGATGAAGTGAAACCATCATTTCAACCTTTCTAAAAGCGAATCACACCACATGGTCAACACGTAGACGAGAACACCATAAACATATTAACAAAGAAATGTTTTGCCTCAGGGCTGCTACTGAAAAGTTGGGAAAACGTTCAAACCACCATCCCAACCTGGCAAGAGATCACTACTAGGTCACAGCAGCCCAGACATACTTCTCTGATACATAACATGTGTATTTGCATAGTGCACTTTCACCCCCAAAGGGGGATCTTGGCACTGAAAAACAGATGCTCATGTTTACCCAACTCAGTGATACTCATTTTTTGACCTCAGAAAGGATGAAAGGCTAAGTGTACCCGCTGGGAATGGAACCTGTGACCAAGAGATCAAACTCAGGTCCCTGCAATGGATGCATTAGTCCACTAAGCCACCAGACCCCGCTTAACCATCATCCTCAACATAACTTTATTCGACGGTTGAGTCATCAAAGTACATCATATAAAAATACATCAATTATTCAAAATACGGCGAATTTCCCAAAAATATCAAATAGTTAAAATTTAACATTAAATTCCATGACACAACTCTCAAAGATAATATAAAACTACAATATCTTTAAAATATTCCCAATTTACTATAGTCTATATCATATTCAACATTTCTAACACATTTAAATCAATAGTAAATATCAATATCCTCAAATTAAGAAGACATTTAGAGGCGGCTTTTAGAGAAATTGCGCAACTGCTATCGCAATTGTGGGGTTAGAATCTGTACTTAAAATTCTCAGGGCGTCAACATACCTCCGAGTACCCATAAGCCGACAAATGGGTTTTATCCACATTCGACGAGGTGCAAGATATTGAGGACAGCCAAACAAAATGTGACTGACAGATTCTTGTTGGTCCGGACACCAGGAGCATCTGTCACTTGAAGACCCCTCCCATTTCACCATAAACTGCCTAGTTGGGAGGGTACCAGCCCTAAATTGAAAATACAGTTTACGATCATATGGCCTTTCAATAACATCCCAATATTCTTCAAGCATAGGCCTGGTCTTAAAATCAAGAAAACGACCCGTGAGATTTGTTGGTAACTTTTCCAACATTATTGAATGGTGGACCATTTCCCAATATCTGGCTTGTAAAAGTTTTTTACATGGGAAGGTTGCATTTTGAGGATTATCCCACAGATCTACCATTCCCATCTTCCCTAATAGGGATCTAATCTCACTCCATTTTATTTTATGAAAAGGATCATTATTAATAATATCCATAAGGCCTCGAGCGTATTGCGTTAACTCCTCTGTACTCCATATTCTACACCAATATAACAATGGGCGCAAAATTACTAAATCTTTAATCCCTTTTCTACCTAGATCCCATTGTAGAGGGATTGAAGGGGTACTTTGAGGTACACCGGTCAATTAGCGAAAAAACTCATTTTCCACCTTGGTCAAGCGGGATACGTTTTCAAAGCCCCATAGTTCAGCTCCATATAGGGCTGAACTTAACACCTTCATCCCATAGATCTCAAGACCTGGGCGGATAGGTTTAGTCTGTGATGTTTTGAATTTTTGGAAGAGACAACCTGCTTGTTGCTGATGCTTGAGGACAGCCAGATTAATATGATTATTCCAACGCATGTCTCTCTGCAAAGTCACCCCTAGGTAAGTGAAAGTGTCCACCTGTTCTAGTGGACATTTGTCCATGACTATATTGCCTCTGAAAGATCTGTGTTCATTAAACGCCATGAACTTGGTTTTGACAGTGTTTATTTCCAACCCATGCAGGCGACAAAAATCTACAAAGCGCAACAAGGCTTTTTGAAGGCCGCAGGGAGTTTAAAAGATGACCAAGGTGTCGTCCGCAAACAAGAGGACAGGCACGCGAATACCATCCAGCACCGGGGCGTCGGTGGGGGTCAGAGAAAGGTAATCCACCACCCCATTGACAAAGAGCGAGAACAGGGTAGGCACCATAACGCACACCACACCTGCCACACTCCCTGCTCAACGGGGAAGGCTTCAGTAGCCTCCCCCTGTATTCCCCACCGAACCCGTGCAAAAGTGTCCTCATGCATGCAGACGATCAGTGTTAATAGTTCCGAGGCCATCCCCAAATCCTTCAAAACCTACCATAATTTGTCACGTGGGACTAGATCAAAAGCTGCCCTCAAATCCACGAACACTGCATACAGGGACCCTTTCCCTAGTACCACAGTGCGCCAATACAAAGTTACAACGCGAAAAACGTGATCAATTGTACTTGTTTTCCTACGAAATCCCGCCTGTAATGAACTCAAGATATTATTATCATCCATCCAATCCTGCATTTTAAATAGCACTAGCCTTCCCATAATTTTTTGAATGGAATCAATCAGACTGATAGGCCTGTAATTACCTGGAACAGCCTTGTCCCCCTTTTTATAAACCGGCACTATTTCTGCCCCCTTCCAAGAGGAGGGAACAGCCCCGCCCAGGGCTATAGCATTTGCCAGTTGAGCTATATACACCCGCCATGTTTGCTTATCATTTAAAAAAACATCTGCGGGAATGCAGTCCATACCTGGGGCCCTACCATCTGATACAGTCTCCAAAGCCCTGTCCACATCTTTCAAACTAAAGATAACGTCTTTATAAAATGTATATTGATTAGCGTGACCGCACTCACAACTTCCACTACGTGCATATTGTGATTTAAAAAAACTCTACCCACAAGTGTTGCGCAACATTATTCTGTGGGCGTTCTGGACACACCCCCCTATCCCATTTGAATATATCCCAAAACAATTTTGGATTCTTAGCCTTACATGCGTCTTTCAGCTCCTGCCACTTACATCTATCCCATGACTTCTTCGCCTTATTCTGAACCTTCTTATATAGCCCCCTCGCCTCTCTAACCAAAATGGGATCCCGCTTCTTTATAGCCACACCCAGATTCAATCTGGATTGTTTACAAGCCGCATTATACCAGCTTTCTACATTCCTTCTGTTTTTCCTATTTCCAAGGCCCGATTTACAAAAATAAAACTTCAGGTGATCAAAGAGTTTTTCATGCTCTTGGACAATGCAGGACTGGGGGTAAGCAGTCTTCACAAGGGATCCCAAATCTACCAATACTTTATTTACATCTTCCCTAATTAGCGTCAAGGTCTCGGGGTACTTAGCGGCCTGGCTACACTTAAGATGTCTCTCGTCATTTGCTAGGGCTACTTCGGGGACTATACTATCATGGTTAACTACTCCCACTCTACCTGTTTCCAATTTAAAGGAAGAGGTAAGTGGGTTATGATCACTCTCTAGGCGTGTAATGACAGCCATGTCCATAAGTCAATGCCATAAATTTAAATGGACAAGCAAGTAATCTATTTGGCTAGACCTATAGCCGTTGTCATACGTAAAACTTCCCTGCCTATCAGAGTGCGTGCGCCCGTTGGCGGCCCTTAGATAATTTCCCAAACATAATCCCTTAAATTGTATAGCCGCTTCAGTCCACTTTTTTATGGGTACCAACTCAAGTTGGGGAATACCCCATCTGGAGTCTTCCTCCTCCGTTATCTTTTGGTCCTCGTAGCCTAACGGTTCGAATGCAACATTAAAATCCCCCGCAATAAGCGGGAATGAGTTAATTGGTAGGATCTCAATTAGGTTATCCAAGGCTGAAACTACCATCGATTTTTTACCTCCTGGGAGCTCTCTTGCATAAACATTAAAAATATCTAAACTACCACCAGACGACAAACTAAGTCTCACCGCCAATATATCTTTATTTAGAACCGGGAGTTGCCGCATATTACAACTTAATCCCTGTTTGACCCAAATCACTAATCCTCCCATTGGCCGTCCCCTTTCCTTTCTGTCAGCAGGGACAAAGAAATTCACATACCCCTCACGAAAGGCAGGTTCCACCAACCAGGTCTCTTGGAAGAGGCAGATGTCATATGTGTCAACAAAAGTGTACCAATCAACCAGATTCAATTTGGAACCGAGACCCGCCACATTCCAAGATACCAGTGACAAAGATGAAGATCTATTGGATCTGCTATAAACATTTTCAACCCCCCCTGTACCTACATCCAATTCAATTAGAGATGGTGGAGTCACCATTACATTACCTTCCTGTTCTAATTGAGCTATAATCTCTAAGCTTGATTGGTTCACACCTAAATTTCGGGGTATACCTTCATATATATTCTCATCATTCACCTGCATGACCCGTAAACATCTTTCTAGTGGTGGGGATCGACGTCAATCACAATCTTCCAACCCTGACAATACCTCGAATCTATTGCGATCTGAAAGACCCCTTACATTATTCCTATTCCAAACCCCTCTATTCAATAACAATTTCCTGGGTGCTGGAACTATTACTGGATAAAAAAAGGTCAAGGGTAATGACTGAATCACAGTGTTTGTAACCTCGTAAGCCCATTTGCAAATGTGATCAACAGCCCTCCGATCTCTAAAATTGATAATTATACAATCACCATCTATTGACTTCTCCGCACCCCCACCCAATCCACTCTTCTCACAAACAATATTTCCGCCGATACGTCAGGGGAGAGAGGGCGATTTGTGTTAAGCCAAAAGATACATTTGTTCTTAAGTTCCATGTACGTCTCCCCCTTATCCTGACACAATTGGGAAACACCCACAAGAACCACCACATACGGAGTAGAATCCGGTGGAAGATCAATGCATGGTAAATTTTGTGAGGGGTGCGTTGCAAGGGTAGTAGCATCCCTCACCAGTTGAGACTGGGTCACAAATTTTGGAACATCTGTTACCACTATCGTATTGCTAGAAGGGGGTGGATTAATAGGTTCTACTGGAGATTTATCGATGGGTAAAGATATATGGCTAGGGCCCATAGATTTGTGATCGTTATTTTTTTCCCTTCCCCCCGAGAGGAAACTGGGGCCATTACGATTCCTGTTTTCTCCACTTGAGCCTTTTTAGTGTTTTTTGCTCCATTTACCCACACACCACCCCGCAATTGGCCCGATGCAACAGCAAGTTCTAGACAAACTAATCTAATTTCAATGGTATCAAGTCTGTCATAGATTGGGAGGCAAATCTTTTTAAATATGTCCTCCAACTTGCTCCAAAAGTTAGATCCCAATTCATCTGTCGAAACATCCACTGTGGGGCTTGAGGGGTCCACGTCTATTTCAACGATTGGATGGCAAGTGATGGGGCTAGTTGAAGGTATTGGAGCTGAATGACCATTAGTTTTCATAACTTGGCTTTCCTTCCCTTTATTTGTGTTTGTACTCCACTCCGCTTCTTTTGTGTGTTTTATTTACTGCTTGGTGACACACCCCAGCTTTATTACCATGGGCAGATCTAGTCTTAACACATGATAGCGGTGACCCAGAGTCTCTGGTATCCAATTTAGAGTTTGCAGTGGCAGTAGTGCGGATTTTACGTGGCTGCAAAACAGTCCGACATCCATCCGTCTGTAAAGGGGAATTCTCCTCTCTTTCATCGGAGTCTATCATTGCATCAGTAACCGATACCGAAGAGGGCTAGGGTTAATCTACCCAGGGAAGATCTTTTACTAAGCGCAATATCCAACGATAATCTTTTCTCTGTTAGTTCGATTTCATGCGCCAAAACGGACGAAGCTCTGCCAAGGAACTGGTCCAAAGTTCCTACTGTTAGACCACCTGACATCGTTTTTTTTTAGAGGTTAGGCATGGATTTACAATAGGTACACTAACCTTACTTGCCGATATTAAGGGGGGTGGCCCGTCCCGTCGTCTCCGTTCTCGAACGGGCTCAAACGGGCCCGCCCTTGGTCCGGGCTTTGCCCGCGCGCGTCCCGCGTTGCGTGATGGGCTCTGTGGATTTGTAGCGTCCTCAGGGAGCGGCTTCAAAGTGCTGCTGTGCTGGCAGGAGTCAGGGTCCAGGGAAAAGTGCAAAGTGCTGAAGCGTTACAGAGCGGTCTCCCGCGCAGCGGGACCGGCACTGTGGATTTGTAGCGTCCTCAGGGAGCGGCTTCAAAGTGCTGCTGTGCTGGCAGGAGTCAGGGTCCAGGGAAAAGTGCAAAGTGCAGAAGCGTTGCAGAGCGGTCTCCCGCGCAGCGGGACCAGCTCTGTGGATTTGTAGCGTCCTCAGGGAGCGGCTTCAAAGTGCTACTGTGCTGGCAGGAGTCAGGGTCCAGGGAAAAGTGCAAAGTGCAGAAGCGTTGCAGAGCGGTCTCCCGTGCAGCGGGACCGGCTCTGTGGATTTGTAGCGTCCTCAGGGAGCGGCTTCAAAGTGCTGCTGTGCTGGCAGGAGTCAGGGTCCAGGGAAAAGTGCAATGTGCAGAAGCGTTGCAGAGCGGTCTCCCGCGCAGCGTGACGGGCTCTGTGGATTTGTAGCGTCCTCAGGGAGCGGCTTCAAAGTGCTGCTGTGCTGGCAGGAGTGAGGGTCCAGAGAAAAGTGCAAAGTGCAGAAGCGTTGCAGAGTGGTCTCCCCGGCTTAACATGGAAGAGACCACTAGGGTGATTTTATTTGAACAAACTACATTATGTAGGACTTGCGCATTACTGATACACAATCTTGTACCAATATTTCACGAACCACACTCTTCCCTATAGCCTGACTTTTGATGCGAGATCAGTCAGGTATTTATGGTAAATATTTAGGAGATAAAAGCAAATTAAAATGAATGCATATAACCCATATGTTATGCACTCACATTCTAATGAAAAGCAGACTACCCAGAGGTATTGATTGAGCACTACACTCTTCTTAGCTGTGCGTCCATTTAAAATCAGGACGCTTACTAGAATGATATAGTATTTCAATGAGCAGCACAGTGCTTTCTTCTACCTCATTTTTATCTCTGACCATTCTTGGGGTTTGTAAACCATAGAACCTGCGAGCCCCCTACAGTCCCTATTCTATCTTCAACGCCAAGATACTGTGCTTGCAGAGTCCTTAGCGTTTTGCACTTAGAGAACCAGCCTACCCGTTTATCAAGTGGCACCTGTGCCAAGGAGCCCGTGCCCTAGTACAGGTCTAAAGTGAGTTGCTGCAGGCTAAGCTTCTCCTGCAGGAAGTGGCCCAGGTATCCCTGTAACAAGTACCTTCATGCTCGCTGCTTGATGGATCCCGAGATTGGCCAAGGCATGGCTGGGACTTAGCGATTTCCAAATTCAGAAATAAAGTTATTGCCTGAAGGATGGCATTCTAGCTCCTGTATCGCTCCACGGAGCCTGCTTGCCCGGCAAATTACCAATCATCAAGACTCTGCTATCATTAAGGCTTGGCACCCCCCTGTGAGCTGTTTAAGGAGGTTAGCATCTTTGGTCCCACAGAACAACCTTCCCAAGTTAAGCGGGCCGTTCCCGGACGTGAGACTCAATTACTGTTTCTGGACACGCGATCTCAAACAACCTTTGGCTCTACTTTGCTCCAGCTCTAACTCAAACTTCCATAGGCACGCCAAGTGGATGTTATTATCAGAAAGCTGCTTAAAAAAGATTTACATCCTAAGTGTGTGTGTATCTCACATAGTGACGTCCTACTGTTTAGAAATACGACCCACCCCGACAACGATGGCCTATCCATTTCCGAAGAAATATTCCTGCACCAGAAGAGACTTAGTCTACTGCTACACCAGAAGAGACGTATGAGTCCTGCATGTGGGCCAAGCCTACTGGTCGCGTGGTGAGTCAGTGTGTTTTCTTATCCGCTCGCGCAGCTCCGTGTGTAGGAAGTATGATGAGCGTACAGATTGAACGGGCACATCTGAACTCAGGCATACAAAAGGGGCAGTATGAGCTGAAACTTATTCTGGCACATTACACACCAAGGTTGCCTCTTTTCATAGACAACTATAGGACGTTAAACCTCTGATGTTTTTTTAGGGGTTGCTACTCTGGAACAGCCAAGCTTTGGCAGGATAAAATTAATTTTGCCAGAGATCTTTAACATACAGTTAATACCTCCGCGCAAGACTAGAAAATGGGGAATAACATTTACCGATACCCTCCCTGCTTCGCAGACCCGACGTCACACACGCAGTCACTGGTGGGGCCCATAACACCAACACTTATACGTCTCTCTCACAAGTCTGCACACACAAGAGAGATGAGTAATTCAAGCGCTGGACATGTGGGGGAAATACCTTATATAACCTATAGGGAGATAAAAGTTATTTTACAAAATATACATTAATATCCTTCGCCTATAGATCCCTAGTCTCAAACATCAAGGCACTCCACCCACCTGGTCAATGGACCATTTTAGTTGGATTGGTTGATGGTGATTTAGAACCAGCTAAAACACAATTTAAGACTCAGAATCCTTATTTCCCTTAATTAACCACAAACTCATATTTCTTGTTAATCAATATCTGTTTATCGAAATTTTCATAATGATTTAAATTTGCTTTTGTCTCGTCAAAGTTTAGAGTTTTAGATCAATTCAAATAAATCGCAGAACATCATATTTACCTAATCTGGCTATTTGAAGTCCTCTAATTCATTGGCTCTGCATAACCAAAATTTGTCGTAAATTGTCTGGAAAGCAGGCCAAAGCTCAAAGTCCTCTGATCAGCACGCTACAGTTCCAATTTATCAAAGGACCAGAAATCGTGCAAGCATATATCATAGCCTGTGGATTTTTAGAAAAAGTTTGCAGTCATCAAGCGGTCGGGCAGCATCTGGATCTTCGGAAAAGGCGTCACAACGAACGTGGAAAATGATAAATGATAAGAAAGAGATCATCATCCGCGCCCTCCCTATTCTACTACCCTTTTTATAATAAAACAAGTCATAGATGATACAATTTTAAACTTTGGAACAGTCGTGATTGGCTGGTTGAGATCGTACGACTAATATTCCAAGATTTTCAGTACAGTTCGAGGGGTGAGGTCATTGGTTAGCGAAGTATCGGCTTGTTCCGGCTTACTGTAAGGCTGATTGTTCCCGTGTCTTGGCGAGTGTCCTGTTTCGTCTCCTTGACAGGGGACACTTTGTACAAAGGTCGCTACGAGGTTTAGGAGATTTCTTGCACATGCGCGGCTCACTCCGCGCCTCATGAGACAGTGGCCACTTCTGTGTGTTGTGACAGCGGCCATATTGGATTTAGGCCCAAACGCCAACTTAAGCGAAACAAACACAAAAGAATAATTAATTCATGAAAATGGTGATCCTAATGTTAACCCCTTGCTAATCCCTCTATGTGCTTGTATTTATCTAGCATATAGCGACATTTAAAGCAATTATATTCACCTTTTTCGATCCTGCTCAAGGGTGCAACATCACAAAGCAACATATATCATGCAGTATTCTATTACCACATATACTATTGTTAATATGCGTACAGATTTTAGTTATAAGAGTTATTTAGCCATGCATTTAGCAAATCTCATGTATATTTTAGCATTAATAATGTTGATTAGTATACATGCAACACTTGTTTAATAATATTATAATTAATAGATTATATAATTAGTATTTTCATGCAAAAATAGAGGAGGTATACAAATTTTGCACTACTTGCTCCATCACCGGGCACATCTGAACTCAGGCATACAAAAGGGGCAGTATGAGCTGAAACTTATTCTGGCACATTACATGCCAAGGTTGCCTCTTTTCATAGACAACTATAGGACGTTAAACCCCTAATGTTTTGTTAGGGGTTGCTACTCTGGAACAGCCAAGCTTTGGCAGGATAAAATTAATTTTGCCAGAGATCTTTAACATACAATTAATACCTCCGTGTTTGAGCTGGGCTCCGTTCGCTGTGCCGTAACATCCCATCCCGAACCATGGCACATAACAAACCTACTGATAGTATACATGACCTCAGCGCCTTACACCATATCTCCTGGTCCCATGACGGTCTTCAGTAAGCTCTTGCCTCACACTGTCAGCTGGCCAACCTCCTCTGGATATACGCCGTTCAGCTTCCTGAAACCGTGCTGCCACCATCTCCGCGAGGTGGTCCCGATATGCAATAAAGACAAAGGTAAAATTAAGTCAGGTCGTGAAACAATGTGCATCTTGCGCTGCAACACTGTCAGCTGCGAAACAACTACAGAGCCATTACTGCTATAAATAAGCACCTCCCTCCGTGGCTACCCAATGGTTGTCCCACCCTCTGTTCCCCTCCATCTACTGCGTTCACCTTTATGCTGCATCCTCCCATGTGCACAGACTCTGGGCCTTGTGTGAATGTAGTATGATGGATCCCGGAAAGCATGCAAAGCGCAGACGTGCTGCCAAGACCCAGGGCACTGGGGATACTTAATACCCTCATGCCCCAGATTGGTCCTGCAAAATACATGCAACGACACGAACACCAGTTACAATACGGGCGATCCAAACCATTGTGTTGAAAAACTGTGATTAGCCAAAATCACTGATTATTGAGCGTGCCTGCCGAGACTCGAACCTCCCACGACGACACCTTACCCGAGCTTCTGGGCGAATGTTTTTTACAACCCTATGTAAAAGCCAAAAACCCTAGCTATCACACTGTATCACAAACCAGTTCTAGAGCACCTGAACATATTTTAAAGTATTTCTCAAACACCCGACTACGCTATGAGGCCATCTCCCTTCCTCCGTGTGCAGCGAACCAGCCTACTAACCTGCATCCTTTTCCACCAATAGTGCTTCGAGCACCACCTATGGGGAAACCTCTCGAGCACTGTCACACCTCCTGGACGAACTGGGACGCCAATTATACATACTGGTCTGCCACCTCCTGACCTGCTGGAAAGGACAAAGAGGGTTTCCCTGTCTCTCCCGCTGCTTTTATCCTTGCCGGGGAGAGGAAGGCGACCCTGCGCCCTTTGATGACGTTGCACGGGGGCCGCCTGCAACACCTTTCGCTTCCTTCCGCCCCCGACCGGCCTCACCTACAGGAAGTACAGAAAAACTACCGGCTCCCGCCCGAGACGCCCCTAGGTGCGGGTGGCGCCGATCATTCTGTCCCCTCAGATCAGTAACTTTCTACCTCTATCTGTCTTCACCTCTTCTTGACCGCATTGTTTACAGCACTACCCTGAGTCCGTGAAACATAATTGTGATCTTATGATCTGCTGATTCACTGGGTCTACATGAAGAGGCTGACATGAGCCGACTTGTTCTATTATGCAGTGTGTCAACACGTCACTGGTTGTGTTGCACTCAATACCAAGAATAAGTACCTAAATTAATTAATGGCTGGTTTGGAATCTCCGCAGAGGAAGGAACCTCACAAGTGTGTCCAACTGATTCTTTGGTTGCTCCTCACTGCTTAAGGAGTGCTCTGATTTGACCCTAGCCCGTGAGTACCAGAGGCATAAGGCCCTCTGTAAACAGGTGCAACAACATCACAAGAAGAATCTGTTGGTGGTGTTTCTTTTCACACCAAGAAGCCACTTGCAAAGGCAACACTGTCTTCATGAAGGCATGCAACCTTAATGGGGATGCCTGAGGGTGCACACTGTGATGCTGGGCAAGTAACCCAACAGAAAACCAAGATGGGTCCATCTAGAGGGACGCAATGAGCGCACAAGTCCATTTTACTAGGCAAGTCACATGCCTTGTGATAGAGAGGTATAAGCTTCTGTAATTTTAACCCTCTAGTGGAGACGACTGTCCAAAAACATTTTATCATTTTATAATAACATGACAAAATCATATGAGAGGCCAAATAGTCCCACAGAGGAAAACAAAACAAAAGTATTTCACTAAAACTCTATTATCGTCTCAATGTCACCACATGGTCATTATGAAGAAGGAGCAGAGGCCCAAGGCCAAAAGGTAACTCAATCTTCTTTCCGCTCTCTAAGCATAGGCTCCAAATAGAGCACTGAGACCTTGCTTAAGGATCCTCATTCGGCGAGGGCTGCTTGTACTTTACTGGAAGGTACCCTGGGTGGCTTTCCCTTTGCTGTTCTCCATCGTCGCTTCTGGCTTGCTATGTTCTTCACCAGAAGTGTGTCTTTGACTGTGGGTGAGAACGGGATCTGATTTTGATATGGCGCATGTGTTTGGAAGCACCTCGCAGATGGCTCCTTTGGACTGCGATAGGTCCTGGAGCTCAAATGTTAGTAGGGATATAGGAGTGCATAGAACAACAGAGACGCTGACCCTTTCAATGGTAGTCTGCCCAGTCATGATTTGGTGATGGCCTCTCGCCAGCTTTGTAAGAAGCCTTCACTGTGATATGGTCTTCATGAGTCATCAACCATGATTCCTGGTCTTGTATGGCTCTTGTTTTGGGACATCATGAGTCAGAGTACGGGTGGAGCTGTGGTCTAGAGGTAACTCCCACTGATTGGCGAGTCCTGTACTCTTTTCTGATGTAGAAGTGAACCTCAGATTTGCCAATGTATACTGACACGTCCCTGTCCTTTCTTTTTCTTGATGGGATGGACCCTCCCATCTTAACATGCAGCCCAAAAGGGCATTGATGCAGTAGTTTGCCTTGTCTTTCTGTCACCCTTGGACAGATGTTGCCTCTCTTTTCTACTCCATGGTTTCTGAATTGTCTCTGGAGGTTGGCTGTGCAGCTCTCGTCCACCCTCATCAGGGACCTCTCAGAGAGGCGGACAATGCGTTGAGCAGCACTGGAGCTGGGGGCAATAGTGGAGCCTCTGTAGTGCTGGGGCAGGAGCTGCACTAGCTTTCTGCGGCAGAGTGGGTGGGGCATGAGTTGGGCTCTCTCACTGTGGCTCCTGCTTTACAGACCACCTGGTTAGAGTGAGTGAAGGCAGGCAGGTGAGGGGCTCACTCGCTTTACCCCTTCTCTAAAATGTCTTCTTACTTTGGACTTCTGGGCGACAGAAAACAGGCAGGATGATGAACGCGCTTGCTTACAGGAGTATGGGCCTTCAGAGTGGCCTAATTGTGGAGCAATCTCTTCCTCTTCTTAGGGCTGGCTGCGTACTGCAGGGGCTAAAGGAGCGCGAGCACATTCAGGCAGGAGCAGGGCCTTCCCTCACATGTATAGAAGGGTGAGCCACAGTCTGTTCTTGCATCACCTGAGCACTATTTCACTTTATGATAGAGCCAGGAGCTGCAAAGACTCTGCACCCCGTGGCATAGCTAAGGAGAGACAGAGACCATTACACCAGGGTTACCTTCGAATATATGTGACTAGGACCCTTCATTTGGGCCCCTCCAAATCCTTTTGCTGATTCAGTGGGAAGTGGAGTAGCACATGGGCTTCATTTGGGGTCACCAGGTGTAGCAGATAGTACCCCTTCACTCCTGTCTTCAGGCTAGAAAGCCCTGGCATGTTGGCAATGATTATTCCCCTCTGCGGTCACAATGCTTTAAAACTTGTGAAAATGAGAAAGTGATAGTAAGTTAACTATACTTGTCAGCTCTACTGAGTTAGAAAGTAGGAGACGGCTTCCTCATCACAACCTCAGCCTACACATCTATTTCAGTCACCCCTCTGCTTTTGAGGAAGTCACAGATTTAACCTCTTCTAAGGTCCATGCAAGGCCAGTGAGCTACACAGCCCACAATGGTTTCCAATGCATGGCGCAGCTGACATGTTGATGAGGCTTTACTTTCAATGCATTGTATTCGAACTAGAAATTGGATTTGTTTTCTTGTTGTAACCATTCGGTATTTTTGGCATGTGTCAATCGATATAAAATTTAATTTGACTACGAAAATATTGAGAAGAACATTTCTCAGGTACTTCAATATCATCCATTCATTCATTCACGTTTAACGTGAAAAAGAGAAATTGCGCACACACGCTGAATGCTATTGGACTCTTGATTTAGTTTTACTAACAAAAAATATGCTGAGCACTTTCAGTCATTGTGACAAAAAAACAAAGAGCCTTGAAATGAGGACTAAAGCTTCTGGAGAGGAAGAAATGAATGCCACCAAAGGAAACGTGGCGGAGTTGAGCCATTTGCATTTGTGCAAAATCGGGTAATTGTAACCATAGTACTCCTGCTACTAGCGCCCTGGCTCTCTATAAGGTCCCCGCTGGTACATTAACATGCAAGACTGAAAAAGCTCTTCTCTGATTCCATATCACCTTTCTGTGATGCCGTCAGGTTCAAGAATCCTGCAATAATCGATATTGGCATTTTATGGTTTAAATCTTTTTATTATTCACATGTCTCAAGAGCATAGAAGTACGTGTTGTATGCGGTTTACTCACCGCTTCTTTTATGCCGTAGATCTCATCAGTAAGCGTAACTGCACTCTGAGCGTGATTTTAATATACAAAACAAAATGAAACACTTAAGAACACTCCCAAACTCCCCTCCCTCCCTCCCCCTGTACTCCTGCAACAGACCTCGTGTATGTTGGCTATATAGAGGTGAGTCTGCTCTACAGTGCATTCAATCTGCAGTGAATTCTACTCCACTTCGGTTAATCAGAGGATGCGTGATTTCCCTAAATTCAGTGGACAAGAGGGTAAGGAATGGTCTCCAAATCTCTCTGTAAGTGGACTTAGTGGTTGTGAGGGTGGCAGTCAATTACTTCATCCCTAGAATAAACAATAATCTGTGATGCCAACCTATGTATGTGGGGGTGGTGTGGATCCCCCAATGGGTGAGAATATTTTGGAGCCCCGCGCCAAGTGCTAGTCCCATTTGCCTCCTTTTGCGGGATTTGACTGGGTAAGTTAATGGGTTAGGCAGTCCCAAAACCACATATGCTGAGAACCGTGTGTTGAATTGTGTATCTACCTCATTCAATATCCGGGCCCAATAGGATGTCAAGCTTGGACAGTCCCAGAGCAAGTGTAGAAGGGTGCCATCTGCTCCGCTCCAGCAAGTTGGGCTGTGCTCTGTATTACCTCTGTTGACAGGTACCGGAGTTAAGTACCAATGAGTACCTATCTTGGTGGCCGTCTCGATACTGGAATATCGGACTGTGTGTCTAGCCCTGTAATAGATTTTCCCCATTCCAGTCCGATAGTTCTCTTCCCATCTCTGTTGCCCAACGCCTTTGACTGGGCGTCGGCTGTGAGGGGTCTGGCTGACGCTGCAATATGTAGAGTTCGGAGATAAGTCACCTGTCTGTGGTTTTTAGGTCAAGCCTAATGCAGCGCGCATGCGCTACTCTATTCGAGGCTTCTTGTGAGCACTCCAAACTTCCACGAAACGTCTCCGTGTGGGTGTGACTCCGCCTACACATTTGATTGGCCTTTCCGTGTGGCTTCCAATAATGAAAGCACGCAAATGGCCAAAGACGGGTGCATGTCCCACCTCATCTTCAAATGTGCACTCCCACGGAGTTTGGGTCTCGGGAGCGAGCAGTGGCATGCAGGGTACAGCTGCATTCCCCATCGGGTCGTGGATCAGGTTACTAAATAAACAGCGCGGTCGCTTTCACTTTCGCGGCCGCGCTTGTTTTAGTTAGTTTTGAAGTTCGCAGCGTCGGATGGGGTTCATTGGTCCAGATAGTCTGGTTTTTTAAATTTGTTTTTATTGGCATTTGTAACAAAAAGAAAAACAATCACATTCAGCAAGACAATCATTTAGCAGTATTCGGTTTACAGACTGTGGGTGTCATGTTCATCAATTTCGTATAAAGCCTATAACGGATCGAAACAATAGTGGTACATTACAATATTATGACAGTGGGTGTCGTATCTTTTCCTATATCCAGGCTACGTTGTAGTGAGAGTCAGTAGGATCTCGGTTTAGTAATGGCAAGAGATATTTGATATCTTAAGGGCACATTTAAAGGTCGTCTACGTTCACCAAGTTCAGCCAGTTGACACACGGCTTCCAGATGTCTCGGGGAGGGATCGCGCTGGCAGCTGTTCCCCATAGGTTTCCAGTTGTGTTATACAGTGTGTGACACTAGTGATCCAATTTTTTGTTGTTGGCGGCTGAGCCGCCCTCCAGTGAATGGCCACCTGGAGTTTAGCCTTGATTAACAGTATTGCAGTCAATTTCTTGCGTTTAGCTGGCACATTAGTGTTGACGCCCAGCAACGCCGCCAGCGGTGTGCAGGGCAACCTATGTCCAGTAATGACCTGAATGTGCTGCAATGCGTGTGTCCAAAAGTTAGCCACCGGTCGGCACTGCCATGCCATGTGCAGGAAGGTGGCACGCGCATCTCCACACCTCCAACAGTGGTCATCCAGACGTAGGCCCATTCGGTGCAATTGCCCCGGTGTCCGATACAGGCGCTACATATATTTGAAGTGGATTAATCGCAGCCGGTAGTTGGAGGACAGTAGGCGCAGCTGACCGCAGACCAACTGCCGTTGGTCGTCCGAGATGTCTATCCCCAAATCCACCTCCCACACCGCACTAGTCTCAGGGGTGATTAGGGGGGATTCCTGCTGTGTAGTGTTATATATGCGAGTGATCAGCTTGCGGCCATGTTCAATCACAAGTACGTTCTCTGATGCAGGCATTGTCAAGGGGGGTTTCGGGAACGTGTTGAACCGGCTTCTGCAGGAGGAGCGCAACTGATAATATAGGAGCATGTCCGCTGCTGTGGGGGGTATCTGTCCGCACATCTGTGGCAAAGTCAGGAAGGTGTCTGCGGGGAATAGGTCCTTGCCTTTGCCTATCTTAAGCTGTGTCGCTCTCTCACGTGCCCTACGGTTCCCCAGTGGGGGTATCTGTGGATGATTCGCCAATTGTATCGAGGGGGCGTATAACGTGTCTAGCTTTGTGCGCTTGTGCAGCCACTCCCAAGCCCATATTAGTGCCTCAACTGTATAAACTTTGCCTCGTGGTCTCTTATACGATCGAAAAATAACGGTAGCCAGTGGCAGTGGTGCTACTCAGTCTATTTCTAAAGCCACATGCAGCTGGAAGGGTGTAGGGTGTACCCAGTATTGTAAGAATTGCGCCTGTGCGCTGTAAGCGTATAATGTAAAATCTGGCGCTGCCAGGCCCCCCTCGGATTGGGGTAAGGTAAGCACCTCCCATGTTATCCTGGGCTGTTTCCCCGACAACACCAGTTCAATCATGAGGGAGTGCAGTTTTCTGAAAAAGTGTGTTGTTAAAGGAATGGGGATGTTGACAAAGAGATACAACAGCTTGGGTAGGATGACGCAATGCGGCCCACCAATGAGAGGGGTAGTGTCTTCCATCTGTGTATCCTCTCTGTGATCCAGCCTATCACTCTGCCGTAGTTTTCGGACCATAATTCGTTGAGGTCATTGCTCAGGCAGTTCCCCACATATCTTGTTGGACCTGTCGCCCAGGTGATTGGGTATTCAGTTTCGAAGGGCAGAGTGCCGGACGTCAAGGGGAAGATGATGGATTTGCTCCAATTTATTCGCACCCCGTAGAGTTCCCCGTATCTTATCAGTTCTCGTGTCATGGGTGCCAGATTGTCTTTAGGGTCGGTCATGTAGAGTGTAATGTCGTCTGCGTATAGTGAAACTGACAGACCCCGTGATGTAAACCCAATGCTGCGGTGTGTGTGATGTCTGATACATGCTGTCAGTGGCTCGGTTGCTATGGCAAAAAGTAAAGGCGATAGGAGGCACCCCTGCCTTGTCCCCCTGGTGACATCAAAGGGTTCAGAAACCAGACTGTTCACCCGCACGCGCGCTGTGGGCATCATGTATAGTAGTTTTATCTGTTGGATAAATACGGGGCTGAGACCTATTCGGTGTAGCAATGGAAACAGGAAGCTCCACTCCAAGGAGTCGAATGCCTTGGTGGCATCGAGCAAAGCCGCGATTGCCAGGACGTGTGGTGCCAGATAATGCATTAAGGCGAATATCGTCCAGAGACTGTGGGATGTAGAGCGTCCCGGTATAAAACCAGACTGGTCCGGTAGTATTATTTGGGTGAGCAGAGTTTGCAGTCAGGTAGCTAAAAGTTTTGCGAAACTTTTTGCGTCTACATTTATTAATGAAATTGGGTGATAGGAATCGCATTGAGTAAGATCTTTGTCTGGTTTTAGGACCGTTATGAAAATGGCTTCCCGCAGTGAGGTGAGTGGATGACCTACCTCCATGGCTTCTTGATACACCGCCAGGAGGCGAGGCGCCAGAATGTCCGCGTACTCCTTATAAAATTTGGCTGTCGGGCCATCAGGGCCAGGGGCCTTGTCCGCCGGAATGCCGCCTATGGTCTGTTTAATATCTTCTACCGTAAAGGGCAACTCCATTTATTCACTATGGGCTCTTTCAAACCAAACTAATGCAATGGAATCAAAATATTTGCTCAGTAAATCCCCCGTCAGTCCGGAAGTGGACTTATATAATTGTGCATAGAAACTGCGCAACATGGAGAGAATGTCTGGTGGGGAATGGGTGTGAGAGCTCCGATGAATCCGGAACCCGGAACTCAGGCGAGGGGGACGGCGAATCCCCTCCGGAAGCTCGGAGCGGTCTAGTGGCCCGAGCACTACAGACACACCTCCTTGCGTCACCAGCACCACGGACATGGGATTGGTGCAACGACCACAAGAAGGCGGAGAGAGGGGCAGTCCAGGATAGGAAAGAGGTGGGGAATGAAGGAAGCGCTGTCTGCCGACCGGAAGAGACTGCAAGCGAGACGGAGAACGACGAGAGTGAAGAAGCGAACGAGCCCGGAAGAGAAGGAGAGGAGCCCAGCGGAGAGGAGCCCAGCGGAGAGGAGCCCAGCGGAGAGGAGCCCAGCGGAGAGGAGCCCAGCGGGGAGGAGCCCAGCGGAGGGGAGCCCAGCGGTGAGGAGCCCAGCGGTGACCCAGGAGAGAAGAAGGCGGCAGATCCGAAGACCGGAGGGTCCGGGAGTGCAGAGACGACCGAGGACGCTCAAGGTCCCAGCGCCGTGGCCCAGTTCCTGGGTCGTGGCTCAAGGCAAGTGACCGCACGGGGTTCGCTGTGGTGGTGGGCTGGGCAGAGCTGCATGGGACTGTGAAACGGGGCACAAGAGGGTTGGAGGTGAAGTCTGTGTCGCCACTAACCTTCGTTGACCTAACAGCACCCCGTCACACCTCGACCAGTTCCCTTTAGTCACGTCAAAACACACTTAAAAACCCCACAATCCCTGGTGACGGTGGCACACAAACCGACTAGCGTATGAGCAAACCAGTAACCCCGTGTATTTGTCATTTTGCATGTCGCTGAGGCCCGGAGTCCACCACGAGCAGCGAGAAAGAGAACAGCCGACGGACTTCGCAAGGGAAGAAGACTCTGGCCCACACGGGACAATTACCTCCTGGTGTTCCACCCCTTTTCCCCATTTACGAACCCCATGTGGACTTTGACCCAGCACCTGAGAAAGGCAAACCAATTAAAAAGAAGCAACACCTTTAAAAACAGCACTTGTTTCTGTCGTGTCTTTGACAAGCCCCCTTTCTCCAAGTTAGTCACCAGGGCCCGGCCGAACGGACCACCGGGCTGGTACAATGGGCTATTTCCCTGTCAGTGGTGGACAGTTCTGTGATGAAGGGAGAGCCTCTGGGTTCGCGCAGGAGATTGGCCAGTGTTTTGCTCGGTCTGTCCCCTTCCCCGTATTTACGCGCTGTAGCTTGTTTATGTAGGAATTTGACTTCCCGCTCCGCTTCTTCCTGATAGGGCGTGAGCGTGTTGTGCATCTTGGCCAAGACAGAGGGTGTTGGTGTAATGCAATATTGTGCTTCTAGATCATGCAGTTCTTTTTCGAGTCTGCTCAGACTGTTCCGAATATCACGGATTACCCCAGATTGTCCCCGTATTACCGCTTTAAACGCCTCCCACAAAGCGCCCTCGGTCTCCACCGACCCAGTGTTCTGTTCAAAGTAATCTTGGATATGTGTCCGAATGCTTTCGCGAAAGGCTGAGTCTAATAAAGCATTGGGGGGGAGGCACCAGGAGAACGGCTGTCGATAGGGTTGGGGGATCAGTAGAGCCAGTGCCACCAGAGCGCGATCTGATAGAGTTCTCGCATGATGGGCAACTTCCTGCACCCAGACTTGTAGGTCCCTGGTCACGAGCCAAAAATCTATTCTGGACCAGGCTTGACGGTGGTGCTTGATGCAGGCTCCCTCCCGAAGCGAGGGGTGGAACGCTCGCCAGGGGTCAGACAGAGCGTAGTCCTGTATGATACTGTGTAGTGTCGCTGTTGCGTGGGGATGATGGGCGCGCGCCATTCCCTCCCTGTTTAGGTGAGATGAGAGTGTAATGTTGAAATCCCCGCCCCCAGAGTATTGCAGAGTCTCCCATAGATTGGATCTTGTGGCAGAGGTGTCGGGAAAATGTAGGATTGTCTACGTTGGGGCCATAAACATTTACTATAATCAGTGGACTGTGATATATGTTCCTTTCAGGAGAAGAAACCGCTCCTCTGGGTCTTTTATCGATTGGTGTGTGTGCCAGGAGACCCCTTTCCGAATGAGAGTCGCTACCCCACGGGAGTAGCTTGAGTAGTGTGCGCTATGTATCTCACTCCAGCGAGCAGCAGACAGTCTCGTGTTGGTCGTCCTCAGGAGGTGAGTCTCCTAGTTCTATCAATGGCATGAAAGAGAGAAATGCCCGGAACAGTGTAGTAAACCAACTCTGCAAAACAGATCATTGGTAATTACACACAAGTCATGATTTGCATTCTGTTAATAACTTTAGAAATGTATATTCAAAGCCAATAATAATGTGATGCAACATTGTTGAAATATTATGCACTGACAAGGGTATAAAAAATGTGTTCATGTGTTTTATAAAAGAAAGCTTCTTGAAACCAATCAAAAATTAAATGTGTACTTTTTTTTTAATTTGCCTAATGCATTGAATATATTGTAGTCCATGGGCTCATTTCGTAGTGCGCTTCATTTCTAGTTTATTTTAGGGGTGTTTGGCATGGGGAGAGCATGCTGAAACTTGGAAAGTGGTGAACAGCGTTCATGTGGCTAGCTACAGATGTTGTGCTACATGTTTAGCTGCTGTGATAATACACAGCTACTTTCAAAACATTAACATGTCAAATAAATACTCGATTTAATCCTACCCCTACCAACCCTTCAAAAAACAATCAGGATTTATATTTTGGATATCGGCATGTGTCTGCAACTTTATTGCACGTCACATTAACAAAGCTTAGTGAAGGACGTGGATGCATAACGTCTTTTATACTGCCTCCCCATTGTATTAAAATGTACATTGGTAATTTTTTTTGTGCTACATAGCTAAACACTTATAAGGTCCCAAAGGCGAGGCCTATTGGCTATGTCAATGCTTGTTGTAACCAACCACTTCTCATACTTTGTTAGTCGTCTGCTAACTGAAGGAAGATTAGTGGGACGGAGCAACCAATGTTGCACTTGCAAGTACCTCAATCTTTCGGTCTCTGGCAAGTTGTATTGTTGTCGTAGTTGTGCAAAGGGAATAATTCCCTCCACCTCAAACATGTGACCAGCCGCACGACATGGCTTCTGGTGCCAGGCTTCTAATGCTTTCCCTTCTAGGCCTGGTGTTAAATCTCTATTCTCGAACAAAGGTTTTATGGGGAGGGGGAGGTGGTGAGCTCCCTTTGAGAGACTACGCTGTCCCACACCTTTATTACTGTCTTCGTGATAGGGACTTCTGCAGGCTTCATGGTCTAGTGGGTTTCTTTAAGAATTATACTTCCATAACATAACACATGTATTTGTAAAGCACACGTATCACCCATGGGTTTCAAGGCGCTGAATAACAGATGTTTATTGGTACCCAACTCAATGGTACTCATTTTATCAACCTCAAATGGTTGAAAGGCTGCATGGACCCGCTGGGATTTGAACCTCTGACCATGAGGTCAAACACAGGCCCCTGCAGTGGATGCATTAGTCCACTAAGCCACCAGACCCAGCTGATCTTTTCCAGAGGTGGAGCTTTGCTATCTACCTGTCCTAGAATAACCAGTGTTTTTCCGACTCCTCTCTATTCCATTCAACTAAGTATCTCATCTGTGCAGCCTGGAAATAGCATTGCAAATTTGGGATCTCCAGCCCTCCTCACCTAGACGTAGGTAGCTTAGCTCCCGCCTCATATGTGTTCGAGTTCCTGCCCACACAAATCGATGTAGCTACTTCTGTAGCGAGACAAGCAACCCTCTATGAGGGGAGACCGGTAGTGTCTGAAATAGATATAGAGCCTTTGGTAGGATTGACATTTTAACTGCAGCAATACACCCCAATAGTGATAAAGGGTGGTGTTTCCTGCTATTTAAGTCCTCTCTAATTTGGTGAGATAGATTAGCATAATTTAGCGTTATGGTTCGTGCAATCGTAGGGGCCAGCCTAATCCCTAAATATGAGAGTGAATCTTGGGCCTGTTTCACTGGCAATCTTTTCCCTGGCTCTGATAAGCAGTCTTGTGTGTTTGACAGAACAAGGGCCTGTGATTTGACGACATTTATTTGAAACCCCGAAGCCAGGCCGAAAGTGGATAATTCTTCAAGAAAGGCTGGGAGAGATACCTCAGGATTATCTAGTGAGGCCAAGATGTCGTCTGCTTAAAGGCTAATCGAATGTGTCTCCGCACCATATGGGATACCCCTGATTCCAGGATTGTCCTTGATTTGCTGAGCCAATCACTCCACGCATAGAGCAAATAAAAGAGGTGACAGTGGACATCCCTACCGAGTACCTCGGTGTATGGGAAAGGGGTGTGACGAAATGTCATTCACTCTAACTGTGGCCCTAGGAGTGCTGTAGCAGCTCGCCACCAAATCAGTCTCCCATACCAAAATGGGATAGGGTCTGTTCCAAATATCGCCAATGCACGCGATCAAATGCCTTTTCATCATCTATTGTTAGGAGGAGAACTTCCATGTCTTTATGGTGTACCTTAAGTGCAATATTCATTTGTATTGTCGCTACTTTGCCTGTTCTGAATAAATCCTGCTTGGTCAGAGTCTATAATACAGGGCATCAAAGGTCCTAGTCACTCAGCAAGGATGCTCGTAAATAGCTTGATGTCCACATTTAGTAATGATATGGGGCGCTAGGATCCACACATTTGCCTGTCTTTCCCTGGCTTGGGTATGACCGCGATAGACACCACTAACATATTGGAGGTAATCGACCACAGACCCGCGAAGGAGTTAAATAATCTTGTTAGTATGGGAGCCAATATCTGACAAAATGTTTTGTTGAAGCTTGCCGGGTAGCCATCAGGGCCTGGGGATTTGAGAGGTTTAAGATGAGGAATCGCCGCAATAACCTCTTTAATCCTTATGGGGGCATCGAGGGAAGCAGCATGGTCTATAGGAAGTGGGCAGTGTGCACCCCCTCTAAGTAAGAGGCTGTGTTCTGGACATCCAAATCCTCTCCAACATATAGCTCTGCATAAAAATCCCAAAATTATTTCGCAATGCAATCCTCATCTGTCAGCACCTCTCCCCCTCGGGCTTTAAAAGATTGAACTTTCATTTGCTGTCTTCGGGCCCTTAGTTTGCTGGTTAGTAGTCACCCCAATTTGTCTCCTCCCATGTGGTAGGAGTGTTTCAGTCGGAGAGCAGCATTTTCTGCTCTATCTAGATTGAGACCCACTAGTTGGGTCCGTGCCGCCTGCAGTTTGCGCCAGACTCTAGGTGCCGCTGTGCGGCTCAGTATGCGCTCAAGCTCCCTTACCTGGACCGTTAAATGTTCCCTCTTTTCTTTGCGTGCTTTATTGTCCACTGCAGAGTTTGCAATGAATTCCCCTCTTGTCACTGTCTTCAATGCCTCCCATAACATGGTGATTGAGGAGTCGGGGTGTCATTTATGTCACGGTAGTCGTGTATGGTCTTTGTGAGCTGTTGTATCACGAGAGGCCGGAGAAGCATATTCTCTCGTAATCGCCAGCTCCCAAAGTGTTAGTTCTAGGGAGGAAAGTGTAGGGTGAGGGTCACTGCGTGATGGTCTGAGAGTGCGCAGCCGGTTTTATCTCAACATCTCCCATGATATTACATATCTCTCTAGTCCCTAGCAGGTAATCTAGGCATGCTTAGGTTTTATGGGCATGAGAGAAGAAAGTGTATTGAGTCGATTGAGGGTGTGCCTCCCTCCAGAGATCCACCAGCCCAATCTCTTGTAGCCACTTACTCCCTCCCGACGACAAGTCTCCGGTTTGAACAAAACGGTTGCTAGATCTATCTTTATCTGCGTCGAGGACTATATTCAAATCTCCCCCCATTAACATCATTCGAGTTTGTGTGGCCATCACAACTGAGACTGTTGCCTGCAAGAATCGTTCCTGCCCTGCATTGAGCGCGTAGATAATTTCAATCACTACAAGGTGACCACATATGTAGAAGGTATGAGCTAACAGTCTACTCCCTACTTCTGCTACTTTACGGCCCACCTCCCCATAAACCGCTTAGCTACCAGAATTGCTACTCCCGCTTTATCAGAGGTGGAGGAAAAGAACTGGTGTGGGAAGACTCGAGACCGGAGGGGATGCCAGTCTTTGCTCAAGAGGTGTGTCTCTTGGAGGAGGCAAATGTCTGCCTCCAAGTTTTTGAGATGTGAAAGTATAGCCTGTCTCTTTATAAGGTTATTGAGGCCCTTCACATTAAGTGTAAGGATTTTATTTGTATGTGCTGTCATGCCAGGTGTGTTCATGCATAGCTATATAGGCTCTCCATTGTCCGCCTCCCTCTCGCTCCCCTGCCCCCTCAACGCTCGATCTTGTACCTCGCTGTGTTCTCTCTACTCCATCAGCTCGTTACTGTGAGTACCAATCCCCAGTAAATCTAGCCCCAAACTGAAATTAAAACTCAATAAAACCCATTTGAGTCCAGGATCCATAGATCGAGTCCACGAGTCCTTGGAGATTAATTGGGTGCTTATTGTGGTCTATAAGTCACCTCCCTGCTCCCAGAGAGTCCACCCACTGCCCACCTGGCCCAGCTATTCACTCACGCCACCACCTTGGGATCTCACATGTCGCCCTTAGTTTGTCGTTCGTTGCACAGTGACTCCAGGAATGCATGTCGCTCCTTCACTATTGTAGCTGGATCTAGTTTCACCTTGTTCTCCGTAGGGCGCCTCCTTAGCGTGTGTTGCCACCTCCCGCGGGGAGAACTAGGGTTGCTTCTCTCCGGGTCTTCGCTCTGAGGATGCTCAATTCCGAGAATGCGGCAGGTCTCTTGAAGCAATCGGAGCTGATGTAGTTTACCTTCCCATCTAATGTTCAGTCTAAAAGAGTGGCCCCAGGAGTAAGCAATCCCTAAATTACTTAAATGTGTTGTTGCTGGTTGGAATTCTCTCCTTTTCTGCAAAGTGATCATGGCTAGGTCTTGGTAGAGGGAGGGAGTGTGACCCTGAAATGTTGGACGTTGTCTTTCTTGAGCTTTGTACGGAATTTGCTCATTCAATTGAAAGTCCATGAGATATGCTAGAATGTATGGGGGTGGGGCAGCCGGGCGTCTCTGGAGGCCCACTCCATGTGTGCGGTCTATTTTTATCTCAGTTTCTGGTGGGGCCTCCATTATGTATCTGAAAATATTCTGTAGATAGAGGTTGATATCTGAACCTTCCGCCTGAGGTGGAACTCCCTTAACACGAATATTATTCCTTCGGCAACGATTTTCGAGGTCCTTGGCATGAGCTTGGCGGTCTATCTGTGGGGCACATAGGCAAATCACCTCCTGTTGCAGCTTCTCCATGTCCTCGTCGCAAGTATGTTCTTGGTCCTCAATGCTTGCTACTCATTCCCCTATTGCGTCAACGTCATGTCGAATCTCCTTATTATCTTTAGAGAACTCCCCTTTGAGAGTCTGTAGAGCTTCACTCAATGAAGTTAATAGTGTCTCTAAGAAGGATCGTGTATATACATTCCAAGGCGTGATAATTCTGGAGGACAATAGTCATCTAGGGTGCAACTTGGCTCATCGAGATATGCCAAATTTTGCCTGTCGCTGGGGCAGACAACCACTTCCAGCTCCTCTATAACCTCTCTGTGGCTCATTAATCAACTCCGTCTCCATCGGCTACAAGGTTTAGGAGGTGTTCCCTTCCATGTGAAAAGCTGTTCCCTGCTCCGCGGGGCCAAGGGGTCTCTCTGGGGGTCCGGGGGCTCCAGCTGCACAAGGACCGCTTTGTGGTCAGGCGAGGCTTCTTTAACATGATCTCCCCAGGCTGATAGGTGTTGGCACCGGGGGTCGGGTGATGTGGGAGACCATGATCGGCTGCCCCTCGCCCCGCAGCCCTGGAGACGTTCTACCCTGCCGTCAGAGTCAGTCGCGGGTCTTCCGGGTTATATCTCATAGGTTTCTGAGAAATCTTCCACTGCTGCTAAAGGTGGCTGGTCCGTGGCCCACTCCAGTTGGGGTTCTTTCACAGCGTCCCAACCAAGGCCGCTTATCGGCATAGAGTCATTCCACCTCGTCTCCCTACTTCCTCTCATTTCGCATTGGCCACCTTCTGCTGGGGCAGAACCTCTGTGGCCTGGTCTCGTTCAGGCCCGTAGATGGCCACGCCAGGAGTCAGGCAAGGCATGTGGCCTCAATCAGCCTTCTTCCACTCCGCGGCCCCAGGCTCACCCCGCTCTGCCGTAGATGGCGACTGCAATTATTTCAGGCCGACTCCTTCTATCGATTGGCCCCTCATCTATTGCCGCTGGGGGTTTCTATCCATGGCTCCCTCCCGTCCGGCTTCATTCCCCGGCGTCGCTATCAGGGCAAACGGCCGGTGCTGCTTAGCGTGGCGCCCTAATGCTGCGAGGTTTCCTACACTCTGGGCCACTCCGGTCTCTCCTTTCAATGCCGGACTCTACCTTCCCTCCCTCTTCACCACTGGGGCTGGCAGCCCGCTCTGCCGTCTCTCACCTTATGGGCCACATCTCCGCCCTCCTCTCTGCTCCCCTCAGCCTTCACAGTGCAGGACTCAGCTTCTCGGTGGTCGCTCTCTCCGGCCACAGACCATGTAGTCTCAGGTACAGGCTGTGTGTTCGTGCCGTCTCGGATGTCTGCGGCTAGGCGGCAGCTCCACAAGATGCTCTAGGCTGCAGCCACCATTACTCGCAGCCGGGCCCGTTCCTTTCGGCCAGCCGATATCTTCTAGGATGGCAGACTCACTCCCTCACAGGCGCCAGCAGTCTGTGTCCTTTCTCTGCACTGTATGTACCGCCTCAGGTATCTGCAGCTAAGCGGAAACTCTTCAAGACGCGCTAGGCCGCAACTGCCATTACTCGTGGCCGGGCCTGATCCTTTCTGCTGACCGATCCGCCAGCCGATGGTTTCCGGGGACGGCAGACTCACTCCTGCACAGGTGCCAGATGTCCGTGCTCTCTCTCGGCGCTATATCAACCACCTCCGGTGTCTGCAACTACGCTGCAACTCTATAGAGTGCTCCGGGTCGCAGCCACCATTACTTGTGGCCTGGCCCGTTCCTTCCTGCTAGCTGATTCTGCAGCCGATGGCTTCCTGGGACCACAGGCGTACTCCTACACAGGCGCCGGTAGACCGTGCTCTCCCTCAGCACTGTATTGGGTCTTCTGGGGGTTCTTAAGTTGGGCCTCAAATTCGACAGGCGATCGGGAGTTGGGAGGCAAAAGAAACACGTCTTACCTGCTCGCCATCTTGGCCACGCCCCGATATTGGTATTTTAGAGATAATTCCACACACTATTTGTCTCACCTAAATTGCTTCCTGAAGATAGCTGCTAACTAATCTTACAAGTTACACAGGTCTTTCTTTCCTGCTTTCAGCTCAAAATGCATCTCAGGCGCATCTTAAATCTTGATGATATCACTAATCATGCTTCTGATCTCCATCTGTCAAAATAATATATGTATCATTAACCCATTTTGCAAACTCGTGAAAAAAGGCAATTCTAAACACAGGTGGCAAGATAAATCAATCACATTTTAAACATTAAACATGGTACAATTACTGATTCATTCAACCCCACATCCCCGGTGGGATAATAGTCGTGTCTGTATCCTCAATAGAATATCTTTCCGATGCAACAGCTAGGTTATTTTACATTATATGTTAGGATTGGAGACGAGCCTTAAGCTTGTTCAAAGCTTATCCACCATTTTTTATGCTGTACCCGCAATAGGTTTTGAATATCATTTTTTAAATGAAGGATCTTTCGACCATTGGTTGCTCTCATTAATTTTTTATAGTCTTACTCTCAACATGAAAGTCTTGGAGGCTGTAGCCTCTCTAATTGAATGGACTCAAACTTGCTCACCTCATTACCTGCCTGAGAAGTGACCCATTTAATTTATCTAGCCAAATTCACAGTGGAAAAGGGTTCCACAAGAAGAAATCGACAGTTGTCTAGCTCCACCAGACATGAATACCCTCATCCTATCCTCATATTCTTCCAAAAAGGCTACAAAACATAAACAAAAACTAGCAGTAAACCAAGGATATTATTAGGACCTGGCTGATGTTTAGTCCTTATAGCAACTCCATCCGAAGTAAACAATCTCTATCCAAATCCAGAGCTTTGATATCAGATACCCTATAGCATGATAAAAGCCTTCCCGATTTGGATATCAGTTGCTTCATGGTAAGGTTTGAACTAGCTTTTCAGCATCACAGAAGTTACAGTACCCCATTCGCATACCAAAAGCAAGTACATTGTGACTCTGCCAGACAACCATATCTCTTTCAAAATCTTTGCTCCAACAAGTGTTCCCCAAATGGTGCATTGGCAATCAGAGTATGGCCTGCTGATGTGTCTGATTTATATGAATTTACCTTACTATTAAAGCTAATCCTTGTTAAGCCAGCCTAGCTAGGAAAAATATTACTTCCAAGAAGCCTACTCCCAAAGGATGCAGCTGTTGTTCCATACACCGACTAAACCATCTTTTCCATGCTGAAAAATAAGTTGTCCTGGTTCCAACAGACTAAGCTTATTGGGCGAAGGACGTTGATCTTGATAAGGCTATAGTCTACCATCTGCTTCAGATATTTTCCACGTTATTAGTCTCAATTGGCCTGATTCAGCTAGACCACAAAGGTCGCCCTAAAGATTCCTCAAAATCTGAGCAAACTAAGGAAGGAAAATAAGAGCTGCTACCAACAGTTCCAAAAGAAGTGGGAACCATGGCTGGGATTGCCATAAAGGGGTAATAATATCAGGTTTGCCTGTTGACTATTGAACTGGCTAGTGACCTGTGGAATCATCACAAAAGGTCGAAAATCATAGTTCAGATGAATTCCTGACTGTTGAAGAAATATATTGGTTGCAAGTGCCTAAGATACAGTTGTCAATTGAGAAACTGGCACAACCGGGACTTAAAGGGGTCTATTTGACAGGGACCCCACAGCAGAATTAACCTCTGATTAGAGCAGGTCCTATCTCAAGTGGATAGAAACCAAAAGAAATCTCAAGTCCAAGTCTGCTACGGAGTTGTTCTTGCCTGGAAGGTATTTTGCCACTGCGGATATGTTCTGGCACAGTCAATAATACATGAGTCTGCCAGATGCTCAGATTCTGAAAAGCAAAACTCCAACTGTTACTTGGAAACATAGGGCCTCATTTATATCCCAGCGGATGGCCCATTGTCCCACCAGTGTGATGGAGTAAATTATTATGTCGCCCTGACTTAGGTGCCAACCTCCATATTTATAAATTACTTCCAAGCTGCAACAGAGCTCCCTCTCTGCCAACAAATAAATAAGGCCCTAAATCTAATTTCTGGATATTTAAGAGAAAATCAAAGTCTTAAGCGTAATTATAGTCAGAGAAAGCCGGCTGGACAAAGTCCCAGAACTCTGCAACATCAAGAGCTTGTCATCCAATTAAATGGCCATCCCGATTCCTTATGTCCTCAGGTGTTGCACCACGGGTTACATTACCATTTAGCACCATGGCTGAAAGAGAGTGTCTGAAATTTGTACACCTGTTTTCTCCGACAAAAGTGAAGAAATCTCAGATGAGGTGAAAAAGTGGAATTGAGTATAAGCATTTTATCCCACTGTTAAAGTAGATCCAGTGGAACATGGAAATGAGACAGTAAAACTCATTTAAGTACATATCCAACTAGCAGTATTCAGCCTTTCAGTATCTTGCCTCCAGGCTCAGTGTGTCTTTTTGTCCTTCATTGCTTGCACATAGTCTTGCTAACGTTGGGATGGTTGAGGAAGTGGTCTCAGTGAATAGTGCTGATAATCATCACATGGCTTGGATGCAGCTAGTGTAGATGGCGACCTGTCAGCTTTCAGCGATGGGTGGATGGTGGGACTGCAGGAACCTCATGCTTGGGGAATGCTCGGACTGATGATCAGTTCCAGGATTCATTAGTAGCCACCGGCATTCCACTCAATGTGCCACTAATCAAGAGTATAAGATACAATCCGAAGCAGCATGCTCTGAAATCCGTTTGAAATGCAAAATGTTCTGAGCAATGCAGCTGGCACCTCTCACAGTAGTAACCATAGTTATTTTGACTCTGGTTCCTCGCCACAGCGTTGTTTCAAACATCGGCCTCGAATTTCCTTATCAAAGCTAAGATGGGACCGAATCAGAACAGTCATTGATATTCAAGGGCCTCCATGTAGTAATGCGTTAATATTATTGTAATATTGTACTGTCTCTCCTTTAATAGTACGAGGGGCATGGTAGAATGTGGTGGTAGTCAATATATACATATATATATATATATATATTCACTGAAAAAACCATAGGTTTCACACATGTTATAGTTAGCTGTACATTTCACTCGTAAAAAAACCAATGAAATTCCCGCGTTATAGTTAGTGCAGGCAACTATAACTCACGCGACCGCAATCCTCTGCTGATGCTAATACTGTATTTCGACACTTATTTGCCCATGTCTTCTTCCATTAAATTTTAGCTATACATATATTACAAATATTTTTTTTTCATAAAGACACATATGTCATCAGCAGAAGATTGCGGTCGTGTGAGTTATAGTTGCCTGCACTAACTATAACGCGGGAATTTCATTGTTTTTTTACGAGTGAAATGTACAGCTAACTATAACATGTGTGAAACCTATGGTTTTTTCAGTGAATTTGCAAGGTTTTTTAAATGCTAATTCCTAACTATAACGTGTGTGAAACCTATGGTTTTTTCAGTGAATTTGTACGGTTTTTTAAATGCTAAGTTACTTTACACCATTCGTGGCGTGCGCGCCCAGTTAACGCAGTTCATTCCGTGCACGCACGGTGCGCTTCGCGCACCGTGCGCGCACAGTGAGCACGCGGTGCGCTTCGCGCACCGCGCGCCCACTTTACGCAGTTAGTGCCGTGCACGTACGGTGGTCACGCGGTGCGCTGCGCGCACCGCGTGCCCACGTTAAGCGGGATGGGCCATGTACGCACGATGCGCTTCGCGCACCGTGCGCACATGGGGGACATATTATGCGCATCTTTGTGAAATGTATTCTTTGTTAAATTCATAAATGTAATATGCCATGCACAAATGGTGTCCTTCGGGCACCATTTGCACACAGGGTGGGGAGAATGTGGATAATTTTTTTTTTTATAAATTTTTACCGTACGCGTACGGTAAGCGTAATCGGCGATTTTCCGAAAAAAAAAAAATTTTTTTTTTGGGCTTGGGGGTGGTTTGGGGACCCCTGTATCAATGCTGGGTGGTTAGGATCTCATGAAACTGCCTCTTTACACATTTTTGGGGTTCGTTTTTGCTGCCCAACTCAGGGAGCGAGAGAGAAAATGGCGGCCGCCGCTTCCTGGTTTCGACCGATACGAATGTTTACTAAGAGCTAAGAGCCAATCAAAATCGCGCTCGCGCACGCCACCGTACGCGTACGGTAAGCGCACCGTAAGCGCACCGTACGCTGGCTCAGATATATATATTGATTTAAAGCCTATTTTATCAGATTCTACTGAACAGATTTACACCAAACCTACAAAAGGCACTTCCTTGACCTGAGGACTACCTCTCTGCCAAATTTCAAGTAATTCTGTCCAGCCGTTCGGGCTGTAGCTGTGTCTAAAGGTCCTATGGAAAAATGCATGGGAAAAACGCGTTTTGGGACCCCCCTTTTATCTCAGCCCCCGCTTCATGAATCCCCCCGAGACTTTCAGGGTAGGAGTGGAGCGTAGCGCCCCACATATTTTGAAAAATTCGCGAGGATTCGTCGACCGGCGCCAAAGTTATTCAAAATAGAATGTTGCAGATTTCCTATGGAAACGTGGTCCTAACTATAACTACCTAATGGCGACCGCCAGTAGGTAATATATATATATATATTCACTGAAAAAACCATAGGTTTCACACATGTTATAGTTAGCTGTACATTTCACTCGTAAAAAACCAATGAAATTCCCCCGTTATAGTTAGTGCAGGCAACTATAACTCACGCGACCGCAATCCTCTGCTGATGCTAATACTGTATTTAGACACTTATTTGCCCATGTCTTCTTCCATTAAATTTTAGCTATACATATATTACAAATATTTTTTTTTCATAAAGACACATATGTCATCAGCAGAAGATTGCGGTCGCGTGAGTTATAGTTGCCTGCACTAACTATAACGCGGGAATTTCATTGGTTTTTTACAAGTGAAATGTACAGCTAACTATAACATGTGTGAAACCTATGGTTTTTTCAGTGAATTTGCAAGGTTTTTTAAATGCTAATTCCTAACTATAACGTGTGTGAAACCTATGGTTTTTTCAGTGAATTTGTACGTTTTTTTAAATGCTAAGTTACTTTACACCATTCGTGGCGTGCGCGCCCAGTTAACGCAGTTCATTCCGAGCGCGCACGGTGCGCTTCGCGCACCGTGCGCGCCCACTTTACGCAGTTAGTGCCGTGCACGTACGGTGGTCACGCGGTGCGCTGCGCGCACTGCGTGCCCACGTTAAGCGGGATGGGCCATGTACGCACGATGCGCTTCGCGCACCGTGCGCACATGGGGGACATATTATGCGCATCTTTGTGAAATGTATTCTTTGTTAAATTCATAAATGTAATATGCCATGCACAAATGGTGTCCTTCGGGCACCATTTGCACACAGGGTGGGGAGAATGTGGATAATTTTTTTTTTTATAAATTTTTACCGTACGCGTACGGTAAGCGTAATCGGCGATTTTCTGAAAAAAAAAAAAAATTTTTTTTTTGGGCTTGGGGGTGGTTTGGGGACCCCTGTATCAATGCTGGGTGGTTAGGATCTCATGAAACTGCCTCTTTACACATTTTTGGGGTTCGTTTTTGCTGCCCAACTCAGGGAGCGAGAGAGAAAATGGCGGCCGCCGCTTCCTGGTTTCGACCGATTCGAATGTTTACTAAGAGCTAAGAGCCAATCAAAATCACGCTCGCGCACGCCACCGTACGCGTACGGTAAGCGCACCGTAAGCGCACCGTACGCTGGCTCAGATATATATATTGATTTAAAGGCTATTTTCTCAGATTCTACTGAACAGATTTACACCAAACCTACAAAAGGCACTTCCTTGACCTGAGGACTACCTCTCTGCCAAATTTCAAGTAATTCTGTCCAGCCGTTCGGGCTGTAGCTGTGTCTAAAGGTCCTATGGAAAAATGCATGGGAAAAACGCGTTTTGGGACCCCCCTTTTATCTCAGCCCCCGCTTCATGAATCCCCCCGAGACTTTCAGGGTAGGAGCGGAGCGTAGCGCCCCACATATTTTGAAAAATTCGCGAGGATTCGTCGACCGGCGCCAAAGTTATTCAAAATAGAATGTTGCAGATTTCCTATGGAAACGTGGTCCTAACTATAACTACCTACTGGCGACCGCCAGTAGGTAATATATATATATATATTCACTGAAAAAACCATAGGTTTCACACATGTTATAGTTAGCTGTACATTTCACTCGTAAAAAACCAATGAAATTCCCCCGTTATAGTTAGTGCAGGCAACTATAACTCACGCGACCGCAATCCTCTGCTGATGCTAATACTGTATTTAGACACTTATTTGCCCATGTCTTCTTCCATTAAATTTTAGCTATACATATATTACAAATATTTTTTTTTCATAAAGACACATATGTCATCAGCAGAAGATTGCGGTCGCGTGAGTTATAGTTGCCTGCACTAACTATAACGCGGGAATTTCATTGGTTTTTTACAAGTGAAATGTACAGCTAACTATAACATGTGTGAAACCTATGGTTTTTTCAGTGAATTTGCAAGGTTTTTTAAATGCTAATTCCTAACTATAACGTGTGTGAAACCTATGGTTTTTTCAGTGAATTTGTACGTTTTTTTAAATGCTAAGTTACTTTACACCATTCGTGGCGTGCGCGCCCAGTTAACGCAGTTCATTCCGTGCGCGCACGGTGCGCTTTGCGCACCGTGCGCGCCCACTTTACGCAGTTAGTGCCGTGCACGTACGGTGGTCACGCGGTGCGCTGCGCGCACCGCGTGCCCACGTTAAGCGGGATGGGCCATGTACGCACGATGCGCTTCGCGCACCGTGCGCACATGGGGGACATATTATGCGCATCTTTGTGAAATGTATTCTTTGTTAAATTCAGAAATGTAATATGCCATGCACAAATGGTGTCCTTCGGGCACCATTTGCACACAGGGTGGGGAGAATGTGGATAATTTTTTTTTTTATAAATTTTTACCGTACGCGTACGGTAAGCGTAATCGGCGATTTTCCGAAAAAAAAAAATTTTTTTTTTTGGACTTGGGGGTGGTTTGGGGACCCCTGTATCAATGCTGGGTGGTTAGGATCTCATGAAACTGCCTCTTTACACATTTTTGGGGTTCGTTTTTGCTGCCCAACTCAGGGAGCGAGAGAGAAAATGGCGGCCGCCGCTTCCTGGTTTCGACTGATTCGAATGTTTACTAAGAGCTAAGAGCCAATCAAAATCGCGCTCGCGCACGCCACCATACGCGTACGGTAAGCGCACCGTAAGCGCACCGTACGCTGGCTCAGATATATATATTGATTTAAAGGCTATTTTCTCAGATTCTACTGAACAGATTTACACCAAACCTACAAAAGGCACTTCCTTGACCTGAGGACTACCTCTCTGCCAAATTTCAAGTAATTCTGTTCAGCCGTTCGGGCTGTAGCTGTGTCTAAAGGTCCTATGGAAAAATGCATGGGAAAAACGCGTTTTGGGACCCCCCTTTTATCTCAGCCCCCGCTTCATGAATCCCCCCGAGACTTTCAGGGTAGGAGCGGAGCGTAGCGCCCCACCTATTTTGAAAAATTTGCGAGGATTCGTCGACCGGCGCCAAAGTTATTCAAAATAGAATGTTGCAGATTTCCTATGGAAACGTGGTCCTAACTATAACTACCTACTGGCGACCGCCAGTAGGTAATATATATATATATATTCACTGAAAAAACCATAGGTTTCACACATGTTATAGTTAGCTGTACATTTCACTCGTAAAAAACCAATGAAATTCCCCCGTTATAGTTAGTGCAGGCAACTATAACTCACGCGACCGCAATCCTCTGCTGATGCTAATACTGTATTTAGACACTTATTTGCCCATGTCTTCTTCCATTAAATTTTAGCTATACATATATTACAAATATTTTTTTTTCATAAAGACACATATGTCATCAGCAGAAGATTGCGGTCGCGTGAGTTATAGTTGCCTGCACTAACTATAACGGGGGAATTTCATTGGTTTTTTACGAGTGAAATGTACAGCTAACTATAACATGTGTGAAACCTATGGTTTTTTCAGTGAATTTGCAAGGTTTTTTAAATGCTAATTCCTAACTATAACGTGTGTGAAACCTATGGTTTTTTCAGTGAATTTGTACGGTTTTTTAAATGCTAAGTTACTTTACGCCATTCGTGGCGTGCGCGCCCAGTTAACGCAGTTCGTTCCGTGCGTGCACGGTGCGCTTTGCGCACCGCGCGCCCACTTTACGCAGTTAGTGACGTGCACGCACGGTGGTCACGCGGTGCGCTGCGCGCACCGCGTGCCCACGTTATGCGGGATGGGCCATGTACGCACGATGCGCTTCGCGCACCGTGCGCACATGGGGGACATGTTATGCGCATCTTTGTGAAATTTATTCTTTGTTTATTTTTTACCTGTAATAAGCCATGCACAAATGGTGCCCTTCTGGCACCATTTGCACACGGGGTGGGGAGGGTGTGGATAATTTTTTTTTTTTTAATTTTTTACCGTACGCGTACGGTAAGCGTAATCGGCGATTTTCCAAAGAAAATTTTTTTTTTTATTTGGCCTTGGGGGTTGTTTGGGGACCCCTATATCAATGCTGGGTGGTTAGGATCTCAAGAAACTGCCTCTTTAGACATTTTTTGGCATCGTTTTTGCTGCCCAACTCAGAGAGCGAGAGAGAAAATGGCGGCCGCCGCTTCCTGGTTTCGACCGATTCGAATGTTTACTAAGATCTAACAGCCAATCAAAATCGCGCTCGCGCACGCCACCGTACGCGTACGGTAAGCGCACCGTAAGCGCACCGTAAGCTGGCTCAGATATATATATTGATTTAAAGGCTATTTTCTCTGAATCTACTGAACAGATTTACACCAAACCTACAAAAGGCACTTCCTTGACCTGAGGACTACCTCTCTGCCAAATTTCAAGTAATTCTGTTCAGCCGTTCGGGCTGTAGCTGTGTCTAAAGGTCCTATGGAAAAATGCATGGGAAAAACGCGTTTTGGGACCCCCCTTTTATCTCAGCCCCCGCTTGACGAATCCCCCCGAGACTTTCAGGGTAGGAGCGGAGCGTAGCGCCCCACCTATTTTGAAAAATTCGCGAGGATTCGTCGACCGGCGCCAAAGTTATTCAAAATAGAATGTTGCGGATTTCCTATGGAAACGTGGTCCTAACTATAACTACCTACTGGCTACCGCCAGTAGGTTATATATATATATATATATATATATATATATATATATATATATATATATATATATATATACATATATATATATATATATATATATATTATCTACTGGCGGTCGCCAGTAGATAGTTATAGTTACAACCTAGTTTCCATAGGAAATCTCAAAATTCTATTTTGAATAACTTTGGCGCCGGTTGACGAATCCTCGCAAAATTTTCAAAACTAATGGGGCGCTCCGTTCAGCTCTTACCCTGAAAGTCTCGGGGTGATTCGTCAAGCGGAGGCCGAGAAAAAAGGGGGGTCCCAAAACGCGTTTACCCTATGCATTTTTCCATAGGACCTTTAGACACAGCTACAGCCAGAACGGCTGAACAGAATTACTTGAAATTTGGCAAAGAGGTAGTCCTCAGGTCAGGCATGTGCCTTTTGCATATATGGTGTAAATCCGTTCAGTAGTTCCTGAGAAAATCAAAAGTAAAATCATATACATATCTGGGCGGAGCCTAACCACACATCTCATTGTGAGATCTGATTGGCTGTCAGCACTTCATCCAAGAAGTGTTGGCAGCCATCTTGGGACCAATATACATGATAGCACCTCATTAAAAAGCATTGCAGTTAATAGAAGGTTTTAAGACTTTAGTTACATTATAAATCATTTGTTGATGGTACCATACTCATTTTAGGAATTGTAGTATGTTCTAAGGTGATTTTACCATGTGAAAAAGCCTTCTGCTGGGATATCATGAATCATGTTTGAGAGAAAACTATTTTCACATGCTTTTCCCACAGAGGTTTGGAAGGTGATCTATAAGCTAAACTGAGAGCATATTTTCTGTAAATTCACATTATCTTTCTCAGACATGTGAGAATGAAGTCTGACATTCTCAGTAAAACATGTACATCCAACAAGGGCAGACACTGTCAGTTGATTCCTTTGTGTTCTACTGCAGCTTCCCAGAGTGTTCCAAAGAACAACTAGAGCGCTAACAGTCTTACTCATGACAAAGGTATGGCACACCTGAAGCCATCTTGATTGGAATAAAGTGGTAACATTTAAAACATTTAATTTAAAAAGGAACAAAATGAGAGGGTTCATTTTGCCATAGAATGTATGATTAGTGCTGCAGAAAGAAAAATTAGGGCACATTTTGAGTGACTTCTCAAATCCTCTTCTATTTCATTAAAGAATTCTGACATGCAGACTGAAACATGCACTTTCAATACCAGCAGTAGACTTCCCTGGTGAGCAGTAGCTTTACTACAGTGATCTAATGAGCAACTAGAGTGCTAACATTCTGAATTTATGGCAAATGTGTGACACATCTGAATGCCTTCTTCATTGAATCAAAGTAAAAAACTGACAGTATGCCTACTGAGGAGACTGCAGTAAATGAGGAAATTAGGACACTTCATAACAAGTCTCCCAAGATGGCCACCAGAGACAAAAGAGCCCAAATGTAGCACAAATATCACCGAGATGTAGCCCAAGTATAGCCCAATGACAGAAATCCCAGAGTGTTTTAAAGAACAACTAGAGCGCTAACAGTCTTACTTATGACAAAGGTATGGCACACCTGCAGCCATCTTGATTGGAATAAAGTGGTAACATTTAAAACATTTAATTTGCAAAGGAACAAAATGAGGGGGTTCATTTTGACATAGAAATTATGACTAGTGCTGCAGAAAGAAAACTTAGGGCACATTTTGACTTCTCAAATCCTCTTCTATTTCATTAAAAAGTTCTGACATGCAGACTGAAACATGCACTTTGAATACCAGCAGCAGACTTCCCTGGTGAGCAGCAGCTTTACTACAGTGATCTAATGAGGAACTAGAGTGCTACCATTCAGAATTTATGGCAAATGTGTCACATCTGAATGCCTTCTTGATGGAACCAAAGTAAACAAGCATTGAAAATGCAATAGGTCTCGCCCTCGTTTAAGTTAAAGCAATTCTGTTTGTAATTAGGTGGCTTTTTAGCTTTGCTTTTATTAGTGTTTTTCAAAATTTCATGTAAATAACATGCATATCTGTATATGTATGCATGCATTTATATTTGTATTTATATAGATATGCAGATTATATATATGTTTATATATGTATGTATATACATATATATACACATATATATATATAAATGCATATATGTGCGTGTAGAGAGAGGTAGAGAGAGGTAGAGAGGTAGAGACGTAGATGTAGAGAGGTAGAGGTAGAGAGGTAGAGGTAGAGAGGTAGAGGTAGAGAGGTAGAGAGTAGTAGAGAGAGAAGTAGAGAAAGGTAGAGAGGTAGAGAGTAGAGGATGAGTAATAGAGAGTAGAGAGTAGAGAGAGAGTAGTAGAGAGAGTAGTAGAGAGTAGTAGAGAGAGTAGCAGAGAGTGAGTAGGAGAGAGTAGTAGTGAGTAGTAGAGAGTGAGTAGTAGAGAGTAGTAGCGAGTGTGAAGTAGAGAGTAGTAGAGAGTAGTAGAGAGTGAGTAGTAGAGGGAGTAGTAGAGAGTAGTAGAGAGTGAGTAGTAGAGGGAGTAGTAGAGAGTGAGTATTAGAGAGTGAGTAGTAGAGAGTAGTAGAGAGTGAGTAGTGGAGACTGAGTAGCAGAGAGAGAGAGTAGTAGAGAATGAGTAGTAGAGAATGAGTAGTAGAGTGAGTAGTAGAGAGTAGTAGAGAGTGAGTAGTAGAGAGTAGTAGAGAGTGAGTAGTAGAGAGTAGTAGAGAGTAGTAGAGAGTGAGTAGTAGAGAGTGAGTAGTAGAGAGAGAGTAGTAGAGAGAGTAGTAGAGAGTAGTACAGAGTGAGTAGTATAGAGTGATTAGTAGAGAGTAGTGGAGAAGTAGAGAGTGAGTAGTAGAGAGTAGTAGAGAGTGAGTAGTAGAGTGAGTAGTAGGGAGTAGTAGGGAGTAGTAGAGAGTGAGTAGTAGATTGAGTAGTAAAGTGAGTAGTAGAGAGCAAGTAGTAGAGAGTGTGTAGTAGAGAGAGAGTAGTAGAGAGTAGTAGAGGGTGAGTAGTAGAGAGTGAGCAGTAGAGAGAGTAGTAGAGAGTAGTAGAGAGTGAGTAGTAGAGAGTGAGTAGTAGAGAGTAGTAGAAAATGAGTAGCAGAGAGAGTAGTAGAGAGTAGTAGAGAGTAGTAGAGTGAGTAGTAGAGCGTGAGTAGTAGAGATACAGAGTAGTAGAGAGTGAGTGGTAGAGAGTAGTAGAGTGAGTAGTAGAGTGAGTAGTAGAGAGAGTAGTAGAGTGAGTAGTTGAGAGTGAGTAGTAGAGAGTAGTAGAGAGTAGTAGAGAGTAGTAGAGCGTAGTAGAGAGTGGTAGAGAGTAGTAGAGAGTGAGTAGTAGAGAGTGAGTAGTAGAGAGAGTAGTAGAGAGGGAGTAGTAGAGAGAGAGAGTAGTAGAGAGAGAGTAGTAGAGAGTAGTAGAGAGTAGTAGAGAGTGAGTAGTAGAGAGTGAGTGGTAGAGAGTAGTAGAGAGTAGTAGAGAGTGAGTAGTAGAGAGTGAGTAGTAGAGAGTAGTAGAGTAGTAGAGAGTAGTAGAAAGTGAGTAGTAGAGAGTGAGTAGTAGAAAGTAGTAGCGAGTGAGTAGTAGAGAGTGAGTAGTTTAATTTAAAAGGAACACAATGAGGAGGTTCATTTTGCCATAGAAATTATGATTAGTGAGGAAAAAAGAAAAATTAGGGCACATTCTGAGTGTCTTATCAAATCCTCTTCTATTTCATTAAAAAATTCTGACATGCAGACTGAAACATGCACTTTCAATACCAGCAGCAGACTTCCCTGGTGAGCAGTAGCTTTACTACAGTGATCTAATGAGCAACTAGAGTGCTACCATTCAGAATTTATGGAAAATGTGGGACACATCTGAATGCCTTCTTGATGGAATCAAAGTAAACAAGCATTGAAAATGCAATAGGTCTCGCCCTCGTTTAAGTTAAAGCAATTCTGTTTGTAATTAGGTGGCTTTTAGCTTTGCTTTTATTAGTGTTTTTAAAATGTCATGTAAATAACATGCATATCTGTATATGTATGCATGCATTTATATTTGTATTTATATAGATATGCAGATTATATATATGTTTATATATGTATGTATATACATATATATACACATACATATATATAAATGCATATATGTGCATATGTGTGCGTGTAGAGAGAGGTAGAGAGAGGTAGAGAGGTAGAGATGTAGAGGTAGAGACGTAGAGGTAGCGAGGTAGAGGTAGAGAGGTAGAGGTAGAGAGGTAGAGGTAGAGAGGTAGAGAGTAGTAGAGAGAGAGGTAGAGAAAGGTAGAGAGGTAGAGAGTAGAGGATGAGTAATAGAGAGTAGAGAGAGAGTAGTAGAGAGAGTAGTAGAGAGTAGTAGAGAGAGTAGCAGAAAGTGAGTAGGAGAGAGTAGTAGTGAGTAGTAGAGAGTGAGTAGTAGAGAGTAGTAGCGAGTGAGAAGTAGAAAGTAGAAGTGAGTAGTAGAGAGTGAGTAGTAGAGGGAGTAGTAGAGAGTAGTAGAGAGAGTAGCAGAGAGTGAGTAGGAGAGAGTAGTAGTGAGTAGTAGAGAGTGAGTAGTAGAGAGTAGTAGCGAGTGAGAAGTAGAAAGTAGAAGTGAGTATTAGAGAGTGAGTAGTAGAGAGTAGTAGAGAGTGAGTAGTGGAGACTGAGTAGCAGAGAGAGAGTAGTAGAGAATGAGTAGTAGAGAATGAGTAGTAGAGTGAGTAGTAGAGAGTAGTAGAGAGTGAGTAGTAGAGAGTAGTAGAGAGTGAGTAGTAGAGAGTAGTAGAGAGTAGTAGAGAGTGAGTAGTAGAGAGTGAGTAGTAGAGAGTGAGTAGTAGAGAGAGAGTAGTAGGGAGAGTGAGTAGTAGAGAGTAGTAGAGAGAGTAGTAGAGAGTAGTACAGAGTGAGTAGTAGAGAGTGATTAGTAGAGAGTAGTGGAGAAGTAGAGAGTGAGTAGTAGAGAGTGAGTAGTAGAGTGAGTAGTAGGGAGTAGTAGGGAGTAGTAGAGAGTGAGTAGTAGATTGAGTAGTAGAGTGAGTGGTAGAGAGCAAGTAGTAGAGAGTGTGTAGTAGAGAGAGAGTAGTAGAGAGTAGTAGAGGGTGAGTAGTAGAGAGTGAGTAGGAGAGAGAGTAGTAGAGAGTAGTAGAGTAGTAGAGAGTGAGTAGTAGAGAGTGAGTAGTGGAGAGTAGTAGAAAATGAGTAGCAGAGAGAGTAGTAGAGAGTAGTAGAGAGTAGTAGAGTGAGTAGTAGAGCGTGAGTAGTAGAGAGAGAGAGTAGTAGAGAGTGAGTGGTAGAGAGTAGTAGAGTGAGTAGTAGAGTGTGTAGTAGAGAGAGTAGTAGAGTGAGTAGTTGAGAGTGAGTAGTAGAGAGTAGTAGAGAGTAGTAGAGAGTGGTAGAGAGTAGTAGAGAGTGAGTAGTAGAGAGAGTAGGAGAGCGGGAGTAGTAGAGAGAGAGAGTAGTAGAGAGAGGGTAGTAGAGAGTAGTAGAGAGTAGTAGAGAGTGAGTAGTAGAGTAGTAGAGAGTGAGTGGTAGAGAGTAGTAGAGAGTAGTAGAGAGTGAGTAGTAGAGAGTGAGTAGTAGAGAGTAGTAGAGTAGTAGAGAGTAGTAGAAAGTGAGTAGTAGAGAGTGAGTAGTAGAAAGTAGTAGCGAGTGAGTAGTAGAGAGTGAGTAGTTTAATTTAAAAGGAACACAATGAGGAGGTTCATTTTGCCATAGAAATTATGATTAGTGAGGAAAAAAGGAAAATTAGGGCACATTCTGAGTGTCTTATCAAATCCTCTTCTATTTCATTAAAAAATTCTGACATGCAGACTGAAACATGCACTTTCAATACCAGCAGCAGACTTCCCTGGTGAGCAGTAGCTTTACTACAGTGATCTAATGAGCAACTAGAGTGCTACCATTCAGAGTTTATGGAAAATGTGGGACACATCTGAATGCCTTCTTGATGGAATCAAAGTAAACAAGCATTGAAAATGCAATAGGTCTCGCCCTCGTTTAAGTTAAAGCAATTCTGTTTGTAATTAGGTGGCTTTTAGCTTTGCTTTTATTAGTGTTTTTCAAAATGTCATGTAAATAACATGCATATCTGTATATGTATGCATGCATTTATATTTGTATTTATATAGATATGCAGATTATATATATGTTTATATATGTATGTATATACATATATATACACATACATATATATAAATGCATATATGTGCATATGTGTGCGTGTAGAGAGAGGTAGAGAGAGGTGGAGAGGTAGAGATGTAGAGGTAGAGACGTAGAGGTAGAGAGGTAGAGGTAGAGAGGTAGAGGTAGAGAGGTAGAGGTAGAGAGGTAGAGAGTAGTAGAGAGAGAGGTAGAGAAAGGTAGAGAGGTAGAGAGTAGAGGATGAGTAATAGAGAGTAGAGAGTAGAGAGAGAGTAGTAGAGAGAGTAGTAGAGAGTAGTAGAGAGAGTAGCAGAGAGTGAGTAGGAGAGAGTAGTAGTGAGTAGTAGAGAGTGAGTAGTAGAGAGTAGTAGCGAGTGAGAAGTAGAAAGTAGAAGTGAGTAGTAGAGAGTGAGTAGTAGAGGGAGTAGTAGAGAGTAGTAGAGAGAGTAGCAGAGAGTGAGTAGGAGAGAGTAGTAGTGAGTAGTAGAGAGTGAGTAGTAGAGAGTAGTAGCGAGTGAGAAGTAGAAAGTAGAAGTGAGTATTAGAGAGTGAGTAGTAGAGAGTAGTAGAGAGTGAGTAGTGGAGACTGAGTAGCAGAGAGAGAGTAGTAGAGAATGAGTAGTAGAGAATGAGTAGTAGAGTGAGTAGTAGAGAGTAGTAGAGAGTGAGTAGTAGAGAGTAGTAGAGAGTGAGTAGTAGAGAGTAGTAGAGAGTAGTAGAGAGTGAGTAGTAGAGAGTGAGTAGTAGAGAGTGAGTAGTAGAGAGTAGTAGAGAGAGTAGCAGAGAGTGAGTAGGAGAGAGTAGTAGTGAGTAGTAGAGAGTGAGTAGTAGAGAGTAGTAGCGAGTGAGAAGTAGAAAGTAGAAGTGAGTATTAGAGAGTGAGTAGTAGAGAGTAGTAGAGAGTGAGTAGAGGAGACTGAGTAGCAGAGAGAGAGTAGTAGAGAATGAGTAGTAGAGAATGAGTAGTAGAGTGAGTAGTAGAGAGTAGTAGAGAGAGTAGTAGAGAGTAGTACAGAGTGAGTAGTAGAGAGTGATTAGTAGAGAGTAGTGGAGAAGTAGAGAGTGAGTAGTAGAGAGTGAGTAGTAGAGTGAGTAGTAGGGAGTAGTAGGGAGTAGTAGAGAGTGAGTAGTAGATTGAGTAGTAGAGTGAGTGGTAGAGAGCAAGTAGTAGAGAGTGTGTAGTAGAGAGAGAGTAGTAGAGAGTAGTAGAGGGTGAGTAGTAGAGAGTGAGTAGGAGAGAGAGTAGTAGAGAGTAGTAGAGTAGTAGAGAGTGAGTAGTAGAGAGTGAGTAGTAGAGAGTAGTAGAAAATGAGTAGCAGAGAGAGTAGTAGAGAGTAGTAGAGAGTAGTAGAGTGAGTAGTAGAGCGTGAGTAGTAGAGAGAGAGAGTAGTAGAGAGTGAGTGGTAGAGAGTAGTAGAGTGAGTAGTAGAGTGTGTAGTAGAGAGAGTAGTAGAGTGAGTAGTTGAGAGTGAGTAGTAGAGAGTAGTAGAGAGTAGTAGAGAGTAGTAGAGAGTGGTTGAGAGTAGTAGAGAGTGAGTAGTAGAGAGAGTAGGAGAGAGGGAGTAGTAGAGAGAGAGAGTAGTAGAGAGAGGGTAGTAGAGAGTAGTAGAGAGTAGTAGAGAGTGAGTAGTAGAGTAGTAGAGAGTGAGTGGTAGAGAGTAGTAGAGAGTGAGTAGTAGAGAGTGAGTAGTAGAGAGTGAGTAGTAGAGAGTAGTAGAGTAGTAGAGAGTAGTAGAGTAGTAGAGAGTAGTAGAAAGTGAGTAGTAGAGAGTGAGTAGTAGAAAGTAGTAGCGAGTGAGTAGTAGAGAGTGAGTAGTTTAATTTAAAAGGAACACAATGAGGAGGTTCATTTTGCCATAGAAATTATGATTAGTGAGGAAAAAAGAAAAATTAGGGCACATTTTGAGAGACTTATCAAATCCTCTTCTATTGCATTAAAAAATTCTGACATGCAGACTGAAACATGCACTTTCAATACCAGCAGCAGACTTCCCTGGTGAGCAGTAGCTTTACTACAGTGATCTAATGAGCAACTAGAGTGCTACCATTCAGAATTTATGGAAAATGTGGGACACATCTGAATGCCTTCTTGATGGAATCAAAGTAAACAAGCATTGAAAATGCAATAGGTCTTGCCCTCGTTTAAGTTAAAGCAATTCTGTTTGTAATTAGGTGGCTTTTTAGCTTTGCTTGTATTAGAGTTTTTCAAACTTTCATGTACATACCATGCATATGTATGCATATATGTATATGTTTGCATGAATTTATATTTATATAGATATGCAGATTATATTTATATGTTTATATATTCACTGAAAAAACCAAAGGTTTCACACACGTTATAGTTACGAATTAGCATTTAAAAAACCTTGCAAATTCACTTAAAAAACCATAGGTTTCACACATGTTATAGTTAGCTGGACATTTCACTCGTAAAAAACCAATGAAATTCCCCCGTTATAGTTAGTGCAGGCAACTATAACTCACGCGACCGCAATCCTCTGCTGATGACGTCAGATATTACATCACTGTATTTAGACACTTATTTACCCATGTCTTCTTCCATTAATCTTTAGCTATACATATATTACAAATATTTATTTTTCATAAAGACACATATGTCATCAGTGATGTAATATCTGACATCATCAGCAGAGGATTGCGGTCGCGTGAGTTATAGTTGCCTGCACTAACTATAACGGGGGAATTTCATTGGTTTTTTACGAGTGAAATGTCCAGCTAACTATAACATGTGTGAAACCTATGTTTTTTTAAGTGAATATATATATATATATTCACTGAAAAAACCATGGGTTTCACACACGTTATAGTTAGGAATTAGCATTTAAAAAACCTTGCAAATTCACTGAAAAAACCATGGGTTTCACACACGTTATAGTTAGGAATTAGCATTTAAAAAACCTTAGAAATTCACTGAAAAAACCATAGGTTTCACACATGTTATAGTTAGCTGGACATTTTACTCGTAAAAAACCATTGAAATTGCCCCGTTATAGTTAGTTCAGCTAACTATAACTCGCGCGCCCGCAATGCACTGCTGATGACGTCACATATTACATCACTCATGACATGGTCAGTGACATCACTCATGACATCACTGATGACATCTCAAATGACATCACTGATGACCTCACTGATGACATCATCCTTGTGATATAGTGGCAGACCTCCTCTCACCCTAATATAACTTTTGATACACACATACAAAAATAGAGACTAAAATTTACAAACGAATTGACATACCAATACCAGTAACAACAACCTCTTCAGTAATTCTAAGATCCACATACACATCCATTCATTCACCAACTGTTCAATACAGTCACTCATACATGTACTCACTCATCATATGTACTCATACACCTATACATCCTGTCACACAATGCCACTCATCCATAGAGTTACTTACACACATAGTCACTCATGCTAATAAAGAATCAAACATCCATTTACTTGCATATACAGTTATACACACACCACCACACTTACTTCTACAGAAACTTACACATACTTAGTCTTTTAAACAATCACTTATAGAAACACATACTTATTCATACAGGAACTCTTTCAATCTCTCACTCTCACATATACTCACTTATATACACCAATAGTCACATATACTAGTTTAAAACATATGTAGTTACTCATAAAGACACTATTGAGACAGTCATTCACTCACTAACACACCCATACACACACTCATCCACCCATACAGTCCTGCACACATGCTGTGTTAAACACATACAAACAGTGAGTCAGTCATTCATGCACCTATGCACTACGTAATACCCTCCACCAAACCATGCAGACACTCATACTGATACTCAAAAAACCAACTAATATCCTATATAGACACCTATGTAGCTACTCACCAACCCATGCAGCCACTCATACACAAAGTGAGAGACTGATACAGATATTTACATATTTAAACATTACTCACTAAGCCATGTATTCACTATGATACACTTAATCAGTCAGTTACACAATCAATTTTTCAAAAATAAATCATCCATTTAGACAGTAATATACCCATTTATTCTTCCATCGACCTTGAGATATACATATATAAAACATATTTAATTTTCAGAAAAACACACATTCACTGGATGATGTCATCAGTGAGGTCATCAGTGATGTCATTTGAGATGTCATCAGTGATGTCATGAGTGATGTCACTGACCATGTCATGAGTGATGTAATATGTGACGTCATCAGCAGTGCATTGCGGGCGCGCGAGTTATAGTTAGCTGAACTAACTATAACGGGGCAATTTCAATGGTTTTTTACTAGTAAAATGTCCAGCTAACTATAACATGTGTGAAACCTATGGTTTTTTCAGTGAATTTCTAAGGTTTTTTAAATGCTAATTCCTAACTATAACGTGTGTGAAACCCATGGTTTTTTCAGTGAATATATATATATATATATATATTCAGTGAAAAAACCATAGGTTTCACACATGTTATAGTTAGCTGGACATTTTACTCGTAAAAAACCAATGAAATTGCCCCGTTATAGTTAGTTCAGCTAACTATAACTCGCGCGCCCGCAATGCACTGCTGATGACGTCACATATTACATCACTCATGACATGGTCAGTGACATCACTCATGACATCACTGATGACATCTCAAATGACATCACTGATGACATCACTGATGACATCATCCAGTGAATGTGGGTTTTTCTGAAAATTAATTATGTTTTATATATGTAAATCTCAAGGTCGATGGAAGAATAAATGGGTATATAAGTGTCTAAATTGATGATTTGTTTTTGAAAAATTGATTGTTTAACTGACTGATTAAGTGTATCATAGTGAATACATGTTTTAGTGAGTAATGTTTAAATATGTATATATCTGTATCAGTCTCTCACTTTGTGTATAAGTGGCTGCATGGGTTGGTGAGTAGATACATGGGTGTCTATATAGGTTATTAGTTGGTTTTTTGAGTATCAGTCTGAGTGTCTGCATGGTTCGGTGGGGGGTATTACGTAGTGCATAGGTGTATGAATGAGTGACTCACTGTTTGTATGTGTTGAACACAGCATGTGTGCAGGACTGTATGGGTGGATGAGTGTGTGCATGGATGTGTTAGTGAGTGAATGACTGTCTCAATAGTGTCTTTATGAGTAACTACAAATGTTTTAAACTAGTATATGTGACTATTTGTGTATATATGTGAGTATATGTGAGAGTGAGAGATTGAAAGAGTTCTTGTATGAATAAGTATGTGTTTCTATAAGTGATTGTTTAAAAGACTAAGTATGTGTAAGTTTCCGTAGAAGTAAGTGTGGTGGTGTGTGTATAACTGTATATGCAAGTAAATGTATGTTTGATTCTTTGTTAGCATGAGTGACTATGTGTGTGAGTAACTCTATGGATGAGTGGCATTGTGTAACAGGATGTATATGTGTATGAGTACATATGATGAGTGAGTACATGTATGAGTGACTGAATTGGACTGTTGGTGAATGAGTGGATGTGTATGTGGGTCTTAGAATTACTGAAAAGGTTGTTTTATCTGGTATTGGTATGTCCATTGTTTTGAACATTGTAGTTTCTATTTTTGAATGTGTGTGTCAAAGGTTATATTAGGGGAAGAGGAGGTCTGCCACTCTATCACAAGGATGATGTCATCAGTGATGTCATCAGTGATGTCATTTGAGATGTCATCAGTGATGTCATGAGTGATGTCACTGACCATGTCATGAGTGATGTAATATGTGACGTCATCAGCAGTGCATTGCGGGCGCGCGAGTTATAGTTAGCTGAACTAACTATAACGGGGCAATTTCATTGGTTTTTTACGAGTAAAATGTCCAGCTAACTATAACATGTGTGAAACCTATGGTTTTTTCACTGAATTTCTAAGGTTTTTTAAATGCTAATTCCTAACTATAACGTGTGTGAAACCTATGGTTTTTTCACTGAATTTCAAAGGTTTTTAAAATGCTAATTCCTAACTATAACGTGTGTGAAACCCATGGTTTTTTCAGTGAATTTGCAAGGTTTTTTAAATGCTAATTTTTTTTTTATTCTTCAATTTTTTCAAACATATTTTTAATTTAATTTACTTACCTTTTATAAAGACTATGCTTTAATTTTTAAAATCCTTAAATATTTTTTTTTAATATATTTTTTAAAATAAACATGTAAAATTTATTTCCAGTTCTTTTTTTTTTTTTTTTTTTTTTTTTGGTACGCGTACCGTAAGCTCACGGTAAGCGTACGGTTTACGCAACGTCCGTAATCTATCTACGCTGCTTGCGTATAGTTACGCACTTTGCGTAGCCGCGCGTACTGCGCGTGGGACGCGTGCGCGCTTACGCCACACGCGCACGTTACGCGGAAGTGCCGGGAAATGACTGTTATGCGCATGCGCGCAAGCGCGTGTCTTTTTTACGCGCATGCGCACTTTTGCGGTAAGCGTACCGTAAGCGTACCGTAAGCGTACGGTAGGTCATGTGATCTTGAAACACAACTTTTGATTGGTTGAAACTACTTTCAGTTCTAGAACTCTCCTACACCACACCCATTCCCCTCATTTCTGCTTGTGATCCCTTGGGAGAAGGAGCTGGTTTGTCTTTGGGATACAATGGCAGAACAGCAGAGCCCTTCTGAGAGTGAGGCTAGCACCAGCAGCACTGTCTTGAGGCAGAGAGCGAGGAAACAAAAGCCCTCTTATGTATGGGATTATTTTACTTTTCCTGAAGGCCAGCAAAAGGTGAATGCACCCTTAGTTACTTGCAGGCTGTGTAAGCGTGTACTTTCTAGAGGTAATCCTGACAGGAAGTATTCCTTTGGGAATCACACCATGAAGAGACACCTCCAGGATGTACACAGAAGGACACATGGTCATCTTTTTGGAGGTAACTCTTCAGAAAGACGAGCCAGTACATCCACAGCAGCTCAGCCTGGACCATCATCTGCAGGGCTGACTCCTTCTTCTGCAGGTCAGGTGAGCCCTTCATCTGTGGGGGGAGAATCTCCTTTTGCTGGCCCTCTGGAAATTAACCCTCGGTTTGCGAGAGTTGAAGTACGGTGCGCCACTTGTCACGATCTAATTACTTATAGGGAGACCAGTGTTTCCCTGGTGAACAGTAAAATAGATCAGCACACTTGTCGTACCGTCTAATATTCCCAATCTTTCTTTCCTCTGTCCCTGCATGAACACAACGGTTCTTTTAAGAGCCAACCTTATCTTTCATCTTTTTTTTACATATGTTTTTAAAAACTTTTTTTTATTTTTTTTTACCGTACGCGTACGGTGCGCGTACTTTTTTTTTATTTTTTTAAAAAAACACTAAAAATCATTTATCACATTACATTGTCCTTGAGAGACTACAATTATTATTATTGACTTACCATACTCACTGAAAAAATATTTATTCATTTCTTTTTATAAAAAATAGTTTTAAAAATGTTTGTAGTTTTCGAAAATTTTCTATATCTATCTGGAAAAAAAGAAAAAAGTATTAATATTTTTTAAACATTTTATAATACAGTACACATATTTACATTTTTTACCAAAAAATCTTTTTGCCTTATTTTTGCTGTTTTCAGAATATATTGCATTTCACTATAAATTGTGAAAGCAATTGCATTCATCATTTTACAGCGGGCAAAAAAAAATACCAATCACAAAGATTGTATTAAAAAAGCCCTGATTCTTTTTTTAATTAAACTTAACATTATAGAAATGCATAATATTGTAAAAAAATATCATCTAATACCAATACTTATTTGTTTTAAATACCGTCTGATATGTTTGTTTCAGAACTATAATCACAATATTATATCTCAAATAACTCCAAAATACATCTGATTTCATTTCCTTTAGGCCAAATACTATAAATTTCCAACGGAAATCCAATAAAATTCTAATGTTTAATTTGTCCAGATCTCACCGATTCTCTGTAACATTTTGGTTCACGAAAAATTTTTGAATAATTTATTTAGTCCACAATAGAATTGGTTACTTTTCCACATGGCCAAATAGTAATTTTTTAAATCATTTTTGAAAAAAATTCCAATGGCAGTCCAATAACATTCCAAAATTTAAAATGTGCAGAAGTTACCGATAATCTCTAAATTATTGGTTTTTCAAAATTGCATTAAAAATTAAAAAAGTCCACTTTACAATTGGTTATCTTTCCATTAGGCCAAATGATAATTTTAAAAATCTTTTTTTTACAAAATTGCAATGGTAATCCAGTAAAATGGTAAAATTATTTTGTCCAGATCTTGCCAAGTCTCTCTAAAATTTAGGTTTCAGGAAGATTAGATAGGAATTTGCTAAATCAAAAGGCAAACGTTGTTTGAAAATCAATTGGGAATCATTACACAGTGTCCAGCCTTTTTCACATTTTAGATAAACTGTGTAATGTCCAGAAGTAACAGTAGGTCCATCATGGAAAATTATTGCAACAGTTACAAAAGTTTTTCCTGAAATTGATAATTGCTGTCCTATAAACTTCTTTATTAAAGTATCCAATTTTGAACCATCAGCTCTACATCGTTGCATCATTAAAATTACATACTGTCCGTATTCCTTTAAAATTAATGTTGAAAACATGTCAGAATTACACTCACCACATTTCATGCTATGATTAGCATCTTTAACTAATTTTGCAAAAGTGACTGTTTTACTCTCTGGCAATGTCAAATAAATAAACCTTTCATTATCAACAATAGAGCCACATATATTATAACAATTATCACAACTATGTTCCCATTTATAAGAGAGACCAAAAAAAATGTCAATGGGAACTCCTTCTTCTTCCACTACCTGAAGAAAATACATCAAAAATTCATGTGCATCTTGCTGTTCATTTTGAGAAAACTGTGTTCGTCCTGAACATACATCTAAAAGTTTTCTAATGTCAGTAGCACTTTCTATTTGAGTTTTATCTTTACTCAGCTTTTGAAAAAGGAGACTCAGCTCTGAACAGAATCTTTTTCCCTGATTTACTATTATCTGCTCTTGCAAACTTTCCAGATAAAATGCAACATTCAGCACTACATTTGCGTAGCAGTTGACACCAGAGCTATTTTCAAAATGACATCCTACAACCTGTTCTTCATTTTCCTTTTTCTTTTTGCTTGCAATTACATCACTCCTCTTTTTTTTCCTCTTCTCTACATCTTCACTACAGATATTCTCATTTTTTCTTTTACGAGAAACTACACGTTTCTCCAACACAGGATACTGACCCAAATGAGGAGCATAGCTTCTTCTTAATCTATTATACTCCTTTACACAATTTGTATCAGCACTAACTTTTGATTCTTCAAAGTCTATCATGAATAAACCTGATAATGTTTTGACTCGTGACAAAGCAACATATGCCATACCTTCTTTGAACACAGTTGAACCAATGTTCACAAATGCACAATCTACAGTCAATCCTTGAGACTTGTGAATAGTTACAGCATATGCTAGAGAAAACGGAAACTGCTTCCTACGTACATATAAGTCTTTCACAAGCATAAAACGAACTGTACAACGACAAATATCTTTTAATTCATCTATCTGATCAAATTTTATTTTTAAACATTCAATTCCTTCTTTTTTCTGATAATTAATAAAACCCACAACTCTTCCCATCGCTCCATTAACTAAACCTTTCTCAACATCCAAATTTCTCCTTAAAAACACTCTACAGTTCATGCAAACATATAGATTTTTTTCTAATCCAGCTGTTTTGGAGATGTTCTTCTCTAGTGAGTCCAATTTATTTTTCAGTTTGCCTGTTACTGTGACAGTAATTCTTCCATCCTCAATTTTGTCCACTGCTTCCAATTTCCTGATCTCTTCCTTTTCCAATTTCAAAAGCTCCTCATTGAATATTGAGCATTCACGTAGAGTAGGCATTAAGCAGATGACACTTTTGTTTTCTGCAATGTTCTTGTATATCTTCTCTGCAACTATTTCTTCCTTTGGAAATAAATTATGTAGCAGCCGAGTCTGTAATGCTTTTTTGCCAGCTTCTGTGAGTAGTCCAATCCTGATATCTTTCAGAATACTTCCATATTCTTCATCGTTTGCTTGCCTCATATTAGTTGTAAGTTCCTTGTACTCAAAGAAGGACCAAATATTTGTATTACCGATACTTCCCAATGACTTCTTCGTGTCTTCATGTGTCACAGTATTAAACACTGGTTGTCCTTTAACTGGAGTAAGTTGCAAAAGATCTCCAAAAACTATGACGTGTTTTCCACCAAATAACACGTCATAGTCTGTCTTCAAAATTTGCTGCATTCTTAAATGCACAAAGGCAAGCATTAAGTTTGATACCATGCTCACCTCATCAATAATGAGAACTTGCATCTTCTTCAATACTCGTGAAACTTCCAAGGATGCTTCTCCAGTTAGCTTGTTGAATTGTATTTTGTTCTCATGCTCCACTGGTAACATTAGCAAACGATGTAAGGTGATTCCTTTTATGTTATATGCAGCTAACCCAGTTGGAGCAGTAACCACACAAGACAAAGTAGAATCCGTTTTTTGCTTTAGGTAGCTTCTGATGACTTTAATTAGGAAACTTTTTCCAGTGCCAGCTTCTCCGCTTACATACATCCTGATTGGATGAAATGATGTGCATGAGCACTCTTTTTTTACATGTAGAAATCCGTGATCAATTTTGTTTTTGATCTCTTCATAAATTTGTTGCTGCTATTGATTCAGTTGTCTTTCCAAATTTTCTAAGTCTATAAATTCTTCTTGAGCTTGATTCATAGCTGTTTCCACTTCATTCATGGCTATTGATGCTTCATTTTCAACGATTGGTTGTCCTAGGGGATCTTGACTGTGTGTTCCTGAACTTTGGCTGTCCTGAGAACTGTCTCTAGCTATTTCTGCTGCAATTGTAGTTTCCTGTTCAATTTCTTCATTTAACATTTGCAGATAAGTTGTGAATGTATTGCATTGTATGCTGTCTTTGCAAGCATTAAATGAATCCTCATAGCTTTGAAATTCTCCCAGTAGTTCATCCTCTGTACGCCATGGTTTGAACAACTGTAAAAGAGCCAAGTAGTAAAATTCTTTCTTGTCGGTAGTGTCGCAACTCAGCTTCCGGTGATTTATCAAACTTCCTTTGGTTTGCTTCACCAAACATCCTTCTTCACCAACAACTTTATATTTTCCATTATTAATGTCTTCTGCAGCTTTCCGTGAATAAATGTAGTTCTGCAACACTTCATAGAGACACATGTTCTCCAGATGATGACTTCTCTTGGGATAATATGTGTCCAACATGTTTGTTTTCAATATATCTGTACTTTCTGGGTCATTCTCGGCCAAATATTCAATTTCTCCAACAGATTTCAGTACCCGATTTCTCATTGCTGCAAGGCCTAAACTTGCCCAAATTATTCTTCTTGACTTCGAGTAGAGACTTGCAGAAGATAACCTATCTGAACATTCGTAGGATCCAATTTCTCGATGCGATAACATCTTCAAACTGAAACTGTACAGCTTCTTACTGACAGTCTTCTCGTGAGAAATCTCTTCCCACATTTCCTTCAATTCTGTTTTTTCTGATTTCGTAATGTAAGACGTTACATATCGTGCAACAGCAATGGAATTGTCAGCTACATACTGTATATCCATGTTAGCGTTCCACATGGATAAAATGACTGGGTTGTAGTCATTTATATTTTTTGATTCTTCTTTTCTTTTAAGGTTGTAGGTATTCTTAGGTGATTTTCTTGTGATAGTATGTCTCACAGCTGACATAAAACTGTTTACTCTTCCATTTGAAAGAACGGGTCTAGGAAATCCAAATCGACATTTAGTGTAGTATTTTTCTTTGCTCTTGTATTTCCGTCGACAGTATTTTCCACACCGATGACTTTGGAAACGTAAAACTTGCTCCTTTAACTTGTTCTCTTCTGTGCTTTTTGGTATACCACATGTTGCATATTCTTCAATGTAAGATAACACTGCTTCATCAGTATCTGTTCCAAACTTTGGGGCATCCTTGATCCACAACAGCATATGAATATGAGGAGCACCTCTTGCCTGGTACTCTTTTCTCCAAAAGAAATCCACTACTTCTCCAAGGGGTGGATTTTTTTTATTGCAGATGAAGGACATCATAGCCTCAAATCTATGATTGAAATATCTGCAAACATTAACCGGATCCAATGAGCACAGTTCTCCTGCTGTCTTGTATTCGATGTTTTTAATGTTTGAATTGGCCTCTCGTAGAAAATCCAGTAAATCATCCCAAGCGTACTCGGCACAGCTTAGGGTAAGGAACCATGTTGGTGTTCCTAAATTGCGTAACATGCATTTTAGTTCACCATGGCGTCGGTACCAATATTCATTTGTCCCACGCTGACAAGCCATCAGATTGATCAGTTGTGTTTCCAAATGATCATCTCGGTGCTGCACTTTCTCCATAAAATCCTTAGCAGACACATTTTGTAAATGTACTCCACTTTTTAAAATGTGATTTACTGCATAAGACAGTGCAGACAAGTCGCTTTCAAATAAAAGATGAAACAAATAAGGAATACTTTGTCGAAATCTGGGATCTTCAGCATATAGTCTTGTAGTCCGATACTCTGAAGCTGGAATCTGTTCTGGACGTTCATCGTATCGTCCTCCTTTTCCCGTAGGAAACAGCTGGGGAAAACATCGAGCTTCCAAGCTCTCCTCCCATACACTCACGGGAGTTCCTTTTGCTTTCTTCATCTGAAAGAGATCAATATTGTCTCCCATAACTTCTTTCGAATGAAGAGGATGTATGCTAAAATGTTCATAAATTTCTTCTTCCTTTGTCTTGTCCACTTTTTCAATTTGTCCAGTTGGTGTTTCTGTGTCTTCTTGAAAATCTTCGTCTTCTTCTTCTTCTTCTATATAAATTGATTCATACCATTTGTTATTTTTTTTCAAATACAAATTTGCTCTTTGTACTTTCCGCACATCTACCAGCTCCTGCCAAATCTTCTTATTCTTTGTAGGTACACCATTAACCAGAATAATTAATGGTTCAGTTTCCAAAGTATCCGCATCAATAGTTTCCATATTTTTTTTCAAATCCAAGGGCAAATACACCACTCTACCTTTTAAACCTCTCAGTAAATCTGAAGGAGGTAATTTACCAGTTTTGGGCTCCATACGTACTATGGTCTGGAACGGATGAACACATTGAATGAGTATAGACTCATATGTATTTAATTCAGAAAGTTCAGCAGGAATAGCATCCAATTCTAAATTATTATGTACAGCTCTGGTCGGCATTCTATTTTCCTCTAACTTGTTGTAACAGTATTTACAAATACGCTGATCTTCACCCAATTCAAAACAATTTTCAAGAAATATATATGTGGCAAAATCCATCCACTTATAATTATCTTCATTTTCACTCTTTCTGTAGAGATCAACATTCCTAGTTTGTTTTCTATAATGAGTTCTGCGGCAACAAATACAAGTAACATTTGGTCTTTCATTAGAGACTATTGCAAATTTTGTTATGTGATCATTAAATGTCTTACTTACAGAAGGTTCTACATTCTCTTCCACTTCTTCCTCATTTACTGTCTCCTTCTCTGCACTGTTTTGTTCAGGACCAAAGTAACAAAACTGAATTTCATCAACAACCTTCTCTACATCTGATACCGTTCCTCGGAACAGAGCCCTATTCAATTCATTTAACTTTATTGCTGGACTTTTGGCAAAATACAACCGTCTCACAAACTTTCTCATTTCAGTATGATGAACAGCCAGCATCCTAAAATGATGGAAAACACTATTGCACACTTTTCTAGATAGACAAGCCAGAGAATGACCCTGCAAACCAGTATTCTCTCTCACTCTGCATGGATCCAGACTTTGAAGCACCTTAATCTTCTGTTTTACACTTTTTTTACTATATTCTCTTAGAAACTCTCGAAATCTGTCAATAGATTCCTGACGCACAGTGCAAATACTACTACAATTCCAAGTGTACACTGGGGCTTTAGGACGTCTCCCCATTGCCTCATCTGCCATCACTTGTACCTCATCTCTTGGAACCATTATCTCCTTCTCCATTATGCAACCATTTTTTACTTCGTATGAACGACCTCTGGTGTCAACTGCATGCAGCAAACTATTACTTTGAAAATAGCTCTCTTCATTAAAAAAAGGTTCACTACTTGAACTATGCATCCACTTTCCTAAAAACACTTTACAAAAGTTTGTTCTGTTCACTACTCTTTTGCTTTTGCTTTGTGATTTCAGTACATTAACCATTTTATCTAATGTACGCATCCTATTCAAAATTAATATGAATAGTTTCCTTTTTAATTCTAATGCTTTTGCTGCAATGGCTTCAATTTCTTTTTTTCTCTTGTAATATTTTGCCTTTTGCTTATATTTCTTCACATCCTTTATCAAATTGGACATAACTCTTCTCTGAAACATTTTTCTACGTATCTCTTTAAACGCTGTTTTTCTGTTTATGTAAAACTTTTCAGTTGCAGAAGGTATATTTGCATTAACTAAATTCTCAATTTTTTGCTGTTCTCTTCGTATTGTTACATTCTTCCCTGGACAGACATTTTGTACATTTTTCTTTGTTTTGAATATTTTTTTAAGAAATTCTTTTTTCTGCTTACCAGAAGATTTTTTCTTTTTCCCAACATGAGCATCTTCTACTAACTTTGGTCCTCCAGTTGTCTTCAAATATAGTTTTTTTTTTTAGCGTTTTTTGAACTCGAGATTTTGTAGGCATCTTAAATTTTGTTCACTGTTCTTCAGCAATACCTGAAAAAAACTAAAAAAAAATCCTTTATTGTATTTAAATATATTACTACATTTCTTTTCACAATAGTCACAAAACAAAATTTCTTTGCCAATTTGAATGCACACAAACTGCTCTTTTTTTTGGGCAAGTGAAAATCTCTTTTACAAACTGTCACATTATGAAACCACTTTTCAGATTTTTTAAAAAGCCCATGTCCAATGTGCTACACTCCAGCAAGGGCAACCAGCCTTAGTGAAGCTCAATGTATTTGCATTACAGACTGAAACCTGAAAACCCCACTCGCTTCTAAATACTGTGCATGACTATACACGGCAAGCACATGGGTGTGTGCTAAGACTCTGCTTCTTCCCCCAAAAATTCACTCCCCCTTTCCATCTAATGCAACTGTGAAATCACCAGAGCAAGACGCAATAAATCTCTGCCTATAATTCCTCTATGCACACAGAGTCATGTTTTCACATTAGTCCCAAAACGAAATTTCTTTGCCATTTTTAAAGCACACTTACTGCTCTTTTTTTTTTTCGGGGCAAGTGAAAATCACTTTTACAGACTGACACATTATGAAACCTTTTTTTTTATTTATTTAATTGCACTTGTCCAAGCTGTTTTTTTCAGACCACCACCATGTGTATTCGCGGTGACTGCCTACACTCCAGCAAGGGCAACCAGCCTTAGTGATGCTGAATGTATTTGCATTACAGACTTAAACCTAAAAACCCCACTCGCTTGTAAATACTGTGCATGACTATACATGGCAAGCACATGGGTGTGTGCTAAGACTCTGCTTCTTCCCCCAAAAATTCGCTCCCCCTTTCCATCTAATGCAACTGTGAAATCACCAGAGCAAGACGCAATAAATCTCTGCCTATAATTCCTCTATACACACAGAGTCATTTTTTCACATTAGTCCCAAAACGAAATTTCTTTGCCATTTTGAAAGCACACTTACTGCTCTTTTTTTTTCGGGCCAAGTGAAAATCACTTTTTACAATTGGAAATCACTTTTACAGACTGACACATTATAAAACCACTTTTTTTGATTTATTTAAATGCACATGTCCAAGCTGTTTTTTCAGACCACCACCATGTGTATTCTCTGTGACTGCCTACACTCCAGCAAGGGCAACCAGCCTTAGTGATGCTGAATGTATTTGCATTACAGACTTAAACCTGAAAACCCCTCTCGCTTCTAAATACTGTGCATGACTATACATGGCAAGCACATGGGTGTGTGCTAAGACTCTGCTTCTTCCCCCAAAAATTCGCTCCCCCTTTCCATCTAATGCAACTGTGAAATCACCAGAGCAAGACGCAATAAATCTCTGCCTATAATTCCTCTATACACACAGAGTCATTTTTTCACATTAGTCCCAAAACGAAATTTCTTTGCCATTTTGAAAGCACACTTACTGCTCTTTTTTTTTCGGGCCAAGTGAAAATCACTTTTTACAATTGGAAATCACTTTTACAGACTGACACATTATAAAACCACTTTTTTTGTTTTATTTAAATGCACATGTCCAAGCTGTTTTTTCAGACCACCACCATGTGTATTCTCTGTGACTGCCTACACTCCAGCAAGGGCAACCAGCCTTAGTGATGCTGAATGTATTTGCATTACAGACTTAAACCTGAAAACCCCACTCGCTTCTAAATACTGTGCATGACTATACATGGCAAGCACATGGGTGTGTGCTAAGACTCTGCTTCTTCCCCCAAAAATTCGCTCCCCCTTTCCATCTAATGCAACTGTGAAATCACCAGAGCAAGACGCAATAAATCTCTGCCTATAATTCCTCTATGCACACAGAGTCATGTTTTCACATTAGTCCCAAAACGAAATATCTTTGCCATTTTTAAAGCACACTTACTGCTCTTTTTTTTTCGGGCCAAGTGAAAATCACTTTTTACAATTGGAAATCACTTTTACAGACTGACACATTATGAAACCACTTTTTTTGATTTATTTAAATGCACATGTCCAAGCTGTTTTTTCAGACCACCACCATGTGTATTCTCTGTGACTGCCTACACTCCAGCAAGGGCAACCAGCCTTAGTGATGCTGAATGTATTTGCATTACAGACTTAAACCTTAAAACCCCACTCGCTTCTAAATACTGTGCATGACTATACATGGCAAGCACATGGGTGTGTGCTAAGACTCTGCTTCTTCCCCCAAAAATTCGCTCCCCCTTTCCATCTAATGCAACTGTAAAATCACCAGAGCAAGACGCAATAAATCTCTGCCTATAATTCCTCTATGCACACAGAGTCATGTTTTCACATTAGTCCCAAAACGAAATTTCTTTGCCATTTTTAAAGCACACTTACTGCTCTTTTTTTTTTCGGGGCAAGTGAAAATCACTTTTACAGACTGACACATTATGAAACCTTTTTTTTTAATTTATTTAATTGCACATGTCCAAGCTGTTTTTTCAGACCACCACCATGTGTATTCTCTGTGACTGCCTACACTCCAGCAAGGGCAACCAGCCTTAGTGATGCTGAATGTATTTGCATTACAGACTTAAACCTGAAAACCCCACTCGCTTCTAAATACTGTGCATGACTATACATGGCAAGCACATGGGTGTGTGCTAAGACTCTGCTTCTTCCCCCAAAAATTCGCCCCCCTTTCCATCTAATGCAACTGTGAAATCACCAGAGCAAGACGCAATAAATCTCTGCCTATAATTCCTCTATGCACACAGAGTCATGTTTTCACATTAGTCCCAAAACGAAATTTCTTTGCCATTTTGAAAGCACACTTACTGCTCTTTTTTTTTCGGGCCAAGTGAAAATCACTTTTTACAATTGGAAATCACTTTTACAGACTGACACATTATGAAACCACTTTTTTTGATTTATTTAAATGCACATGTCCAAGCTGTTTTTTCAGACCACCACCATGTGTATTCTCTGTGACTGCCTACACTCCAGCAAGGGCAACCAGCCTTAGTGATGCTGAATGTATTTGCATTACAGACTTAAACCTGAAAACCCCACTCGCTTCTAAATACTGTGCGTGACTATACATGGCAAGCACATGAGTGTGTGCTAAGACTCTGCTTCTTCCCCCAAAAATTCGCTCCCCCTTTCCATCTAATGCAACTGTGAAATCACCAGAGCAAGACGCAATAAATCTCTGCCTATAATTCCTCTATGCACACAGAGTCATGTTTTCACATTAGTCCCAAAACGAAATTTCTTTGCCATTTTGAAAGCACACTTACTGCTCTTTTTTTTTCGGGCCAAGTGAAAATCACTTTTTACAATTGGAAATCACTTTTACAGACTGACACATTATAAAACCACTTTTTTTGATTTATTTAAATGCACATGTCCAAGCTGTTTTTTCAGACCACCACCATGTGTATTCTCTGTGACTGCCTACACTCCAGCAAGGGCAACCAGCCTTAGTGATGCTGAATGTATTTGCATTACAGACTTAAACCTGAAAACCCCACTCGCTTCTAAATACTGTGCATGACTATACATGGCAAGCACATGGGTGTGTGCTAAGACTCTGCTTCTTCCCCGCAAAATTCGCTCCCCCTTTCCATCTAATGCAACTGTGAAATCACCAGAGCAAGACGCAATAAATCTCTGCCTATAATTCTTCTATGCACACAGAGTCATGTTTTCACATTAGTCCCAAAACGAAATTTCTTTGCCAATTTGAAAGCACACTTACTGCTCTTTTTTTTTTCGGGGCAAGTGTAAATCACTTTTACAGACTGACACATTATGAAACCACCATGTGTAACTACAACAAAAACAATTCCCATTTCTATTATTCATTTCTTAAGTTACCACATACATCCCCTCTCAAACTGTAAACTCACCTTTAAAATTAGTTAGTTGTGAAAGAAATGTGACACTCAAACAGCAGATTATCAGAGCCAGGATCTCTGTTGTGTTCACCTCTCTCCTCTCAGCAGAACCAGATAATGGCAAACTTTCCCTCTATTTTTCCACACATATACATGTAAGTTTCAAATCTCAGTCCTTCCCCCTTTTTTTCAAATGTAATCACACATTTCTATTGGTTGAAAACCAACCCTTTTCCAAAAGTACCCTTCCCCCAACTTGACTTCTGCCTAGTACCCTTCCCCCAACTTGACTTCTGCCTGCTACCATAGCAACAGCTCATGGAACACTGCTGTGTAGAGTTAGGTCAGAAGTTCGACACACAATGTTTCAATTCCACAGAGCAAGAGTGCTTGACTTTTCAAACCTTACAGCAAATCCATAGTACTGTTCTTTGGTTACACATTTTTCTGTACCAATACAAAACATGCTTCTATTAATTTACACATACAGCCTAGTTTTTATTCTAGAATGGTATGAAACAGCCAATCAGTTCTTTTTGTTTTGAAAAAAATATGTATGCCTCCATTTCCAAACTGTCTTTCTTTTCATATTGCCATTCTACTGAAAGACACCTCCTGAGTGCATCCAGTTCTCCTTTGAAGATGTTCACAGTGTGGATTGTAGGGCACAGCTATGTCTTCTGGAGTGAAAAGTTTGCAGAGAAAACAGGTATGGTGAGAGACCTTGCTTTGCCAAATGTAGACATTAAATGGATTGGTCAGAGAGGGTTAAAGTGGCACCAATTGATGCCATTGGTGAAATCCTTCATTCAAATCCAACACCCTGACCTCATAATAGTGCACTGTGGTGGCAATGACCTAGGCACTTTGACTGGGGTAGGTCTGGAAATGCTTATGAAGGACACCTTTGCACAACTGTTTACACTTTTCCCTAAAACTGCCTTTGTGTTTTCCAACATATGCCAAAGGCAAAAATGGAACTGGTCCAATCATTTCTGTCCGCAGATTGACAAAGCAAGAAAGCACGTCAACAAATCTGTTTCTGCTTTCCTCCGTGACTATGGTATGGGTGCCATTTACCACAACAACTTGCGTTATGACATGCAAGACATTTATAGAGGAGATGGTGTGCACTTCAATGATGAAGGGAACAGAGTCTTCCTCTTGAACCTTAGACTCTGCATCGGTACTTACTTGTAGGTACCACTAAAAAAATGACTTCATAAACACAACAGCTCTTTTTAGAGCTCCCTAATTTCTAAACTCTTAAATCTGCTTTTCATTTATTTATTTTTATTTTTTTTACCGTACGCTTACCGTAAGCTTACGGTACGCGTACCCCGTGATTTTTTTTAAAATCAATAAATGTTTTTTTTGTACTTTTCTGTCCTTCTTTGACCCCCTTACAAATGTTAGGGGGTCTGTAACTCTCCTCATTGCCCCCTTTCCTTGTTTTCTCTGTTTTTTTTCTGAGTGAAACACACAAAATGGCGGCCGCCGCTTCCTGGTTTCGGCCGATTCGAATGTTTACTAAGATCTATGGGCCAATCAGAATCTCCTTCGCGCACGCCATGTTTCTTCCGTACGCTTACCGTAAGCTTACCGTACGCGTACCCCGTGATTTTTTTAAAAAATCAATAAATGTTTGTTTTGTACTTTACAGTCCTTCTTTGACCCCCTCACAAATGTAAGGGGGTCTGTAACTCTCCTCATTGCCCCCTTTTCTTGTTTTCACTCTTTTTTTTTCAGAGTGAAACACAGAAAATGGCGGCCGCCGCTTCCTGGTTTCGGCCGATTCGAATGTTTACTAAGATCTAAGAGCCAATCAGAATCGCGCTCGCGCACGCCACCGTACGCTTACCGTAAGCGTACGGTAAGCGTACCGTAAGCGGGCTCAGATATATATATTGATTTAAAGGCTATTTTCTCAGAATCTACTGAACAGATTTACACCAAACCTACAAAAGGCACTTCCTTGACCTAGGGACTACCTCTCTGCCAAATTTCTAGTAATTCTGTTCAGCCGTTCGGGCTGTAGGTCGTTCTAAAGGTCCTATGGAAAAATGCATGGGAAAAACGCGTTTTGGGACCCCCCTTTTATCTCAGCCCCCGCTTGACGGATCCCCCCGAGACTTTCAGGGTAGGAGCGGAGCGTAGCGCCCCACCTATTTTGAGAAATTCGCGAGGATTCGTCGACCGGCGCCAAAGTTATTCAAAATAGAATGTTGAGGTTTTCCTATGGAAACGTGGTCCTAACTATAACTACCTACTGGCGACCGCCAGTAGGTAATATATATATATATATATATATACACACTGAAAAAACCATAGGTTTCAGGCCTGATATAGTTAGGCATTAGTATTTAAAAAACCTTTGAAATTCACTGAAAAAACCATAGGTTTCAGGCCTGATATAGTTAGGGATTAGCATTTAAAAAAACTTTAGAAATTCACTGAAAAAACAATAGGTTTTAGGGGTGTTATAGTTAGCTGGACATTTCACTCGAACAAAACCATTGAAATTCCTCCGATATAGTTAGTTGTACTAAGTACATCTCGCGCGCCTGCAATCCACTGCTGATGATGTCACATATTACATCATTCATGACATCGTCAGTGACATCACTGATGACATCTCAAATGACATCACTGATGACATCACTGATGACATCATCCAGTGAATGTGGTTTGGTTCGTTATTTAAACATATATTATATATATATAGCAATTTGCATTGAAGAATGAGTGGATATATAAATATAAATATCTGGATGGAGGATTTAGTAGCAGTGTGATTGACTGTTTACTTGACTAATTTATAGTGTCTCTCTAAATATATTGGATAGTGACTTAACTGTGTGAATATCTGTATCACTTTGTCAATTGTTGTGTAAACTGCTGCACCAGTTGGTTACTAGCTACGTGAAAGTCTATATTATTTATTGATTAGTTAACTGAGTATTTGTATGGGAGAGTGAATGTGTGTGTGGTTCGGTGGGGGGTGTGTGACTGCCCAAAGATGTGTGAATAGTTGATTCAGTAGGTATCTGAAGTTAAAACTACATGTTATAACAGTTGTTTGGGTGAGTGAATATCTTTATGGGTGTGGCGATGAGCCAATATATGTCTCAATGGTACATGTCCAACAAACTAGAAAAATAAAAGCCAGTGTATGTGTCAGTTGTTGTAAATAAATAAGTATACATAAGACTCAGTGATTGTATGAGTGACTGTATGGATAACTGTATACTTGTAATAGTGTTTTTATAACACACTAAGTATGAGTTATTATCTATATGAATAGATGAAGTGGTGTTTTTATAAGTGTATAGCCAAGTAAAAGTAAGTATGATCCATTGTTTGCATAAGTGAGTAGGATGACTTCATAAGTGATTAGGATGTGTGCTGGTGTGTAATGTCGATATAGGTGTATAAGTATATTTGATAGTGTTCTATTGATCATTGACAGCATGTATGAGTGAATCTATAGGTAAGTGATTAGATGTGTGTATAGATCTAGGAATCACTGAGTGGGTGTTTAGAAACTTGTATTGGTGTGTCAATGGTTTTAAATCTGACACTCTGTATTTTACAGTGAGTGATGAAAGGTTATACTAGTGTATGATGATGTGTATCTGATTGTCACGTGGATGATGTCATCAGTGATGTCATCAGTGATGTCATTTGAGATGTCATCAGTGATGTCACTGACCATGTCATGAATGATGTAATATGTGACATCATCAGCAGTGGATTGCGGGCGCTAGATGTAGTTAGTACAACTAACTATATCGGAGGAATTTCAATGGTTTTGTTCGAGTGAAATGTCCAGCTAACTATAACACCCCTAAAACCTATTGTTTTTTCAGTGAATTTCTAAAGTTTTTTAAATGCTAATTCCTAACTATATCAGGCATGAAACCTATGGTTTTTTCATTGAATTTCAAAGGTTTTTTAAATGCTAATTCCTAACTATATCAGGCCTGAAACCTATGTTTTTTTGTTAGTGAATTTCAAAGGTTTTGTAAATGACAATTCTTAATGTATTAATTGTTATACTGATTTTTTTTATACTGATTTACTACATTTTTTAAACTATTTATTCTTAGATATTTTTTTTTAATTACATTATACATTACAATACAAAATATGCTTTCTCAGAATGAATTACTTTACTTTAAATACTTTGCGAATAGGCAATAGACTTTTAAGTACAGTAGTTACAGTTGTTGCAATGGGCAACACAATTTCAAACACAATGCAACATTGAGCTCAATGGGAATTTCTAGTCAAATGCAATTAGTTACTTTATGGATTACTTTTCTAACCACAGGACTGGATCCTAGATTCAGTCCTTGGACATCTCCTGTAAACAGTTGAGTAAAAAAGTTTTGGTTACTGTAGTGATTTTTAAGGAATATTACTGTATTTTAAAAGTTGACACTTAGAATTTTTTTCACATAGAATAACCAATGTTATCCTATGGCAGAAAATTCACTTAGCAGGTAAGTAGTGTTATCGTTACTTTTTCTTACTCAGTGGTCGATCCTGGATCCAGCACTGGTAAATCTCCTGTAAACAGTTGAAAGAATGTGTTTAAGTCATAATGACGATTTTTTAGGAATAGTTTTAGTTTGTGAAAATAGACAGAAACTTTTCTGCTGAAAACCTCACAATGGATTCCTATGGAAGGAAATACAAGTTACTGGTAAGTACCCTTAGAATTACTTTCCAGGGTCAGTGCTGGGCTAAAAGATGAAGCACTGGGTTCTCTCCTGATAAGAGGTGGGTAAATCGGAATTCGTAGTTAAACTGATTTTAGAGGAATATTTGTACGTTTCAAAAATAGACACTTAGAAACTTTTCTGGTAAAAACCACACAATGGATTCCTATGGAAGGAAATACAAGTTACTGGTAAGTACCCTTAGAATTACTTTCCAGGGTCAGTGCTGGGCTAAAAGATGAAGCACTGGGTTCTCTCCTGCTAAGAGGTCAGTAAATCGGAATTCGTAGTTCGACTGATTTTAGAGGAATATTTGTACGTTTCAAAAATGGACACTTCGAAACTTTTCTGGTGAAAACCACACAATGGATTCCTATGGAAGAAAATACAAGTTACTGGTAAATACCCTTAGAATTACTTTCCAGGGTCTGTGCTGGGCTAAAAGATGAAGCACTGGGTTCTCTCCTGATAACAGGTGAGTAAATCGGAATTCGTAGTTCATCTGATTTTAGAGGAATATTTGTACGTTTAAAAAATGGACACTTAGAAACTTTTCTGGTGAAAACCACACAATGGATTCCTATGGAAGGAAATACAAGTTACTGGTAAATACGCTTAGAATTACTTTTCAGGGTCAGTGCTGGGCTAAAAGATGCAGCCCTGGGTTCTCTCCTGATAAGAGGTGAGTAAATCAGAATTCGTAGTTCGGCTGATTTTAAAGGAATATTTGTACAATGGTGAAGGACGGGGGCAGGGCCTGAGGTGACGTGTGCAAACATGCCCTGTGGCACGTTTTAAGTTGAGGAATTAATTCCTCTTCAATCCTGCGGTCCCCTGGGGGCCAACTAGTCCACCAGGTACTTCCAGTATGCGCCAGGGAGCTGCGTTGCAGAGAGGTGTTCAGAGGCCACGCCCCTTTTTACACCTCTCTGCAACGCAGCTCCGTGCGCTTACTGGAGGTACCTGGTGAGCTAGTTGGCCCCTAGGGGACCTCTGGATTGAAGAGGAATTAATTCCCCAACTTAGAACGCGCCACAGGGCGTGTTTGCACACATATCACCTCAGGCCCCGCCCCCTACCTTCACCACTGTGCAAACATGCCCTGTGGCGCGTTTTAAGTTGGGGGATTAAGTCCCCTTGAATCCTGAGATCCCCTGGTGGCCAACTAGTCCACCAGGTACCTCCAGTAAGCGCCACAGAGCTGCGTTGCAGAGAGGTGTAAAAAGGGGCATGGCCTCATTACACCTCTCTGCAACGCAGCCCACTGGCGCTTACTGGAGGTTCCTGGTGGGCTAGTTGGCCCCCAGGGACCCCCAGTATTCAAGGGGAATTAGATCCCTCTCTGCAAACGCACCAGGGGGCGCGTTTGCAGAGTGGTGCAAGGAGGGGGCGTGGCCTAATTTATTGGCCCTGGGGACCCCATACCCCAGGGCCTGCCCCCAATTTTTTTTTAATAAAAAACAAAAATCTGGAAGGGGGCCGCGTGGCCCCCCTCCCGAGGCCATAATTTGCCCCGGGGACCCCATCTCCCGGGGCATGGCCCTTTTTTAAAAATAAATTGTATTTTGGAGGGGGGCTGCCTTGCCCCCCTCCTGTGGCCCCTTTTGGCCCCGGGGGCCCCATCCCCCGGGACCATATTTTTTGTTTGTTTTTGATTTGAAAAAAAAAAATTAGGAGGGGAGGCCGTGTGGCCCCCCCCTCCCGGGCTACTACTGGCCCTCTTCATTGGGGGCCGTGGGGGGGTCCCCAATCCCCCCACGGTCCCAGCTGGCTGCCCGCGTCCTGCGGGAGCTGGCATTGCTTTTCCACATGGGGAGCAGCTAACATGCTGCTCCCCATGTGGAAAAGCAATCTGCTTTGCTTCATTGAAGTGAGAGCAGGTTTTCCTGCTCTCGCTTCAATGAAGCAAAGCAGTTTGCAATGGCAGGGTGGGAGCCGCGAGGCTCCCGCCCTGCCTTTGCAAACAGCAGTGTCTCGGGTGTGGGCACCCCGGGACACTGCAGGAGCCGGCCCTGGGGGGGTGGCGGTCCCCAGGGCTTGTACAAGGCTCCAGGAGGGGGGCTGCGCGGCCCCCCTGCCACATTTTAAAGTTGCCCCGGGGGGTGGCAGTCCCCGGGGCTGGGGGGGCCTGAGAGCCCCCCACACCAAATTGTTTCAAGCCCCGGGGGTGGCAGTCCCTGGCGTTGGGGGGGTTGAGAGCCCCCCCACCCATTTTCAAGAAGCCCCAGGGGGTGGCGGTCCCCGGGGCTGCGGGTGGGCCATGAGCCCCCCGCGGATATTATGTTAGAGCCCCGGGGGTGGTGGTCTCCGGGGCAGTGTGGGGGGATTGGAACCCCCACACTTTTTCAATATGCCCCCGGGATTTGCCCACCCAGGGGCAAATTAGCATATTCAGCACGGGAGCCCACGATGAATTCTTTTTACATTTTTCGGCCGAAATTCGCGCTGGGTGCGCAAATCTCGCTGATTTGTTTTTAAAAAAAATGCTTTTTATGGCCCTGGGGGTCCTTGTGGGACCCCCTGAGCAGGCATAGGGGGTCAGGGTGTTTCTACCCTGCCCCCTTTTTGGATTTTTCGCGTTTGTTTTTAAGGTTTCTTGTGCCTCGGTTCTACCGAGGCACAAGATGGCTGCCAACACTTCCTGATTTGGAGTGTTGACAGCCAATTAGAATACAGCTCGTGCACGGCAGGGTGCGCGCTGGGTGCGCATAGGGTGCGTGGATCCTCCGAGGCCATAGATATATATGTACTTTTAAATGTCATTTTCTCAGGAACTACTGAACGGATTTACACCATTTAAGCAAAAGGCACGAGTCTGAACTAAGGACTACCTCTTTGCCAAATTTGGTGTAATTCCGTTCAGCAGTTCGGGCTGTAGCTGCGGCTAAAGGTCCTATGGGAAATTGCATGGGGAAAACGTGTTGTGGGACCCCCCTTTTTTCTCGGCCCCCGCTTGACAAATCACCGTGAAACTTTCAGGATAAGAGAGGACCGGAGCTGGCCAAACTTTTGGAAGATTTCGCAAAGAATCGTCAATCGGCGCCAAAGTTATTCCAAATAGAATGCTGCGGATTTCCTATGGAAAATAGGTCCTAACTATATCCACCTACTGGCGACTGCCAGTAGGTAATATATATATATATATATATATATATATATATATATATATATATATATATATATATATATATATATATATATATATATATATATATATTACATGGTCGACAGTAGGTAGTTATAGTTAGGACCCTGTTTCCATAGGAAAACCGCAACATTCTATTTGGAATAACTTTGGCGCCGGTCGACGAATCCTCGCGAAATTTTCAAAACTAATGGGGCGCTACGCTCCGCTCCTACCCTGAAAGTCTCGGGGGGATTCGTCAAGCGGGGGCTGAGAAAAAAGGGGGGTCCCAAAACGCATTTTTCCCATGCATTTTTCCATAGGACCTTTAGACACAGCTACAGCCCGAACGGCTGAACAGAGTTACTTGAAATTTGGCAGAGAGGTAGTCCTCAGGTCAAGGAAGTGCCTTTTGTAGGTCTGGTGTAAATCTGTTCAGTAGTTCCTGAGAAAATAGCATTTAAATCAATATATATATCTGTGGCAGCTTACGGTGCGCTTACGGTGCGCTTACCGTACGCGTACGGTGCCGTGCGCGAGCGCGAATCTGATTGGCTGTTAGATCTTAGTAAACATTCGAATCGGTGGAAACCAGGAAGTGGCGGCCGCCATTTTCTCTCTCGCACTCTGAGAGGGGGTTAAAAAACAAAGGCCAAAAACATGTAAAGGGGTTGTTTAGACAGCTCCTAAGCACCTAGCCATGTTGAGGGAGTCCCCAAAGATCCCCCAAGGGCAAAAACGGAATTTTAATTTTTTCGATAATTTCGCCGATTACGCTTACCGTACGCGTACGGTAAAAATTATATAAAAAAAAAAATATCCATACTTTCCCCACCCCATGTGCAAATGGTGCCCGAAGGGCACCATCAGCGCATGGCATATATGTTGACCCAAAAAATTAAAATATTACCTTTCACAACGAAGCGCATCATATGTCCTCCATGTGCGCATGGTGCGCGAAGCGCATAGTGCGTACATGGCCCATCTAGCGTAACGTGGGCACGCGGTGCGCGTAGCGCACCGCGTGCCCACCGTGAGTGCACGGCACTAACTGCGTAAAGTGGGCGCGCGGTGCGCGAAGCGCACCGTGTGCGCACGGAACGAACTGCGTTAAGTGGGCGCGCACGCCACGAATGGCGTAAAGTAACTTAGCATTTAAAAAAACGTACAATTTCACTGAAAAAACCATAGGTTTCACACACGTTATAGTTAGGAATTAGCATTTAAAAAACCTTGCAAATTCAGTGAAAAAACCATAGGTTTCACACATGTTATAGTTAGCTGGACATTTTACTGATAAAAAACCAATGAAATTCCCCCGTTATAGTTAGTGCAGGCAACTATAACTCACGCGACGGCAATCCTCTGCTGATGACATATGTGTCTTTATGAAAAAAAAATAATTGTAATATATGTATAGCTAAAATTTAATGGAAGAAGACATGGGCAAATAAGTGTCTAAATACAGTATTAGCATCAGCAGAGGATTACGGTCGCGTGAGTTATAGTTGCCTGCACTAACTATAACAAGGGAATTTCATTGGTTTTTTATCAGTAAAATGTCCAGCTAACTATAACATGTGTGAAACCTATGGTTTTTTCACTGAATTTGCAAGGTTTTTTAAATGCTAATTCCTAACTATAACGTGTGTGAAACCTATGGTTTTTTCAGTGAATATATATATATATATATACATATATATTCACTATAGACAGTTTAGTCACTAAGACAGTTAGACACATTTAATCACTCACTTATACAGTCAGTCACGCACATACTAAATCCTCCATCCAGACACTTATACACCCACTCATTCTTCAATACACCTTGGCATATATATAAAACATATTAAAATTTTAGAGAAACACACAGTCACTGGATGATGTCATCAGTGATTTCATCAGTGATGTCATTTGAGATGTCATCAGTGATGTCATCAGTGATGTCACTGACCATGTCATGAATGATGTAATATGTGACGTAATCAGCAGTGCATTGCGGAGGCGCGAGTTATAGTTAGCTGAACTAACTTTAATGGGGGAATTTCTGTGGTTTTGTACGAGTGAAATGTCCAACTAACTATAACGTCCCTGAAACCTATGTTTTTCTCAGTGAATTTCAATGGTTTTTTAAATGCTAATTTCTAACAATAACATGGCTGAAACCTATGGTTTTTTCAGTGAATTTCAATGGTTTTTTAAATGCTAATTTCTAACAATAACATGCCTGAAACCTATGGTTTTTTCAGTGAATTTCAATGGTTTTTTAAATGCTAATTTCTAACTATGCCTACAAAGTTAGGACATGTGATGAAAGAGGAAGAAAAGTGCAGCAAGAAGCAAGACAAATGCAGAAAGAGGCAACATAAGTCCAGAAAGATGAAGAAAAGTGCAGGAAGAAGCAAGAGATGTGCAGAAAGAACCAACAGAGGAGCAGAAAGTCCTCCTGTGCCCCCAACTTTTTAGTGACGGGTACTGGTGGTAACTGACTAACCAGGACTGGAGCCAGTGCTATGCTAAAAGACACTTAGAATACAGTGAAAACACCTACATTCACTAGGGAACACTATGTGTTGGGGTACCCCTGTAATGAGCATGCCCTCCTCTGTATTTGCCATGAGTTAGTGCCTGGGTCATTGCATGAGTACATGGGTAGTGACTGGATGATTAGAGTGCTGCAAGGACAGTGCATGGTGATTGTATAACTGCTTGGGTTTTGACGGAGTGATTGGATAAGTACATGATGCTGGATGGGTGATTGGAGGAGTGCATGGGTAGTGACAGAGGGATTTCTGGAGTGCATGGGTACAACCTGGGTAATTAGAGGAGTGAATCAGTATTGTCTAGGTGGTTAGAGGTCTGCATGGGTAGTGCACAGGGGATTGTAGCAGTGCATGTGTTAGTGTCTGGGTCACTCCATGAGTACATGGGTACTGACTGGAAGATTAAAGTACTGCAAGGAAAGTGCATGGTGAATTTATAAGTGCCTGGGTTTTGGCGGAGTGATTGGATATGTACATGGTGCTCGCAGGGTGATTGGAGAAGTGTATGGGTAGTGACAGGGCAATGGCTGGACTGCATGGGCACTGCTCAGAGTATTGTAGCAGTGCATGAGTTAGTGCATGGGTCATTGCATGATGGCATGGGTAGTGACTGGATGATTAGAGTGCTGCAAGGAGAGTGCATGGTGAATTTTTAAGTGCTTGGGTTTTGGTGGAGTGATTGCATAAGTAGACACATGTCACATCAGGCCCGCCCCCTCCCTTCACCACTGTGTAAACATGCCCCCTGGCGGGTTTTAAATTGGGGAATTAATTCCCCTTGAATCCTGAGGGTCCCTGGGGGCCCACTAGACCTCCAGTAAGTGCCACAGAGCTGCGTTGCAGAGAGGTGGTCCGAGGCCGTGCCCCTTTTTACACATCTCTGCAGCGCAGCTCTTAGGCGCTTGCTGGAGGCACCTGGTGGGCTAGTTGGCCCCCAGGGACCCTCAGGACTCAAGAGGAATTAATCCCCCAATTTACAACGCGCCAGGGAGAAGTTATGGATGGAAGGGGAGGCCATTCTAAAAGGCATCATAGCAGTGATGAAGAAGACAGAATTATCTGAACGTTGTCTGGATCCTTCAATCCACATTCCTGCAAGTGCCCTCAACACAACTGAGGGCACTCACGCCATTAGAGGATTCTTTGGCGAGCTCAGGAAGACCGATGATGAAGCACGACACCCAGAGGGGTGTATGAGGTCATCCTGTACATTTTAACGGTCCATTTTTGGATAAGATACTAGGGACTTCTTCTGATCCAGCAGGAATAGAGTACTGTCCTGAACCAGGAACACAGAGGCACTAGTACTACGTTCGCTTTTTGTGGTAACAGGTCCATATACCATCTCATACAAGCACTCTTGCAAATAGAGCACCCAGTTCACAATCCTTGGATGGGGTTTGTTTTTTTAACTTTATTTTCACTTTTCATTTTAACTTCCAACATTACAAGTGTATTCTCAGCAGACAGGAATGTTTCCATAAGCAAGCTGACATCCTTTGAGATTCAATCAACGGGTAATAGAATGAATGTGCACAAGAAATCATTATACAATATCAACAGGGTGGCGTATGCTGTACTTTAATCCTGTAATATCTGATACACACAGGTCCGTGAATCAGCGCCAAACATCCCACCTCAACCTACCATAAAGTGGAATGGGCTATGAAGTATTGTGAAGGAACCTATCCCACACCCGTAGAGACAATCCCAGGAAACTGTTGAGAAGTGGGGCAGAACTGGATTCCAATAAATAATTTTTGAGTGGTTCCCAAATATCCTTTGGGCGAGAGGCCAGGGGTTACGTCGTGGCATAGAGTTTGCTGTTAATATATATATATTTTTTTTTGCAGAGTATTATATAGCGCGAACTTGACCCGAATCGGGTATCAAAGGGCTTTACATAGCACCAGTTACGTTGCATGAGGACACACATTCATTTTTGTTAGGCACGGGGAGATTAAGTGATTTGCTCAGAATCACAGGATGCTCAGCGTCATTGGCGAGACTGGAACCCAGTTCCCCAGATTGGAGGTCGTCCGCTCTAGCCGTTAGGCCAACTCCTCTCCCCAATATTGCAATATGTGAGACTCTGGAGCCATTCTTTCACCCTAGAAGTGACCCGGCTACCCCATTTAAGAACGGTTTCCCTCTTGACAAGCATGAGAACAATGGCAATAAATGTACGTAGCCTCTTTGGGAGCCCTCCTACATATCCCAGCAGGGCTACTTCAGGCGTGGGGTCCAACTCAAGATGTGTCATTTGTGCTATAACCTCAAAAATGGATTTTCAAAAGCTACTAATGTTTACTCAGTTCCAAGTCAGGTGGGCAAAGTCGGCCTGTGGACCGCCACATTTAAGACAGGAGTGTGGCTGATCTGGGTCTATAGCGTGAATTCTGGCTGGCATCATGTAAACCCTCCACAAAGAGACCTCTTTGGTTTGTGAGTACCAATAGAACCAATGTGAATCCTGGATGGGGTGCCCAAGATCTCGCGCCCATGCCTCCTGTATCTTTGAATCCCTGCTGGGGACTAAGGCCATACATGCTTTATATAACTTTGTTAGCAGGGGGTCCCCACCAGAGATGGAGATTAGGAGGGGTGAAAGGGCTCGGGCTCCAGTGGATAGCACTTGATTTTAGCTCTAAGTGCCCTTTGGACCCTACTGAAGACAAATTGATCCATTAATGACGCATCACTAAATTTCCCACCCTCAGTACTAAAAAAACGTGTCCCCCTGAAAATGAATCCCCGATCTTAGTCATAGAGTATGCAGTGAGTGTGCGCTATACCAGTTTATCCTCTGTGATCGGGAGCCAATGGTTGTTAAGAAGTGGAATCTACAGTGAATACAGAGCACCCCCACCCGTCATTCACGCCAACTTTCACCAGGCCCAGCTAGAGGTGGAGACCGTCTGAATGTCTCGAAGATCTCACAAGAAACCCAGTGGTAAGACAGTGTGCAGCAGTGCCGGGAGCACCAGGGCTGCCTCTGGTCTGGAATATGGAATACGGGCAACCGGACGATACCAGGAATGAGCAAACCTACACTGATCTACCTAGTAATAAACCTGTTAGTTGGGAACTCCAAAGCCACCCCTCTCATAAGGAAATGTCAATGCGTCCCAGCTAACTCAGGGTCTCCCCCCCCAGACCAACCTGCTCAGGGAATCCTTGGATGGGGTTTGGCTTTTGATCCCTGAGATGAATGATTAGGGGCTTCTGATTAGTGCACATATGGCAGGTGTTACCATACAGAAACAAATTGAAGCGTTGGCAGCTCCACAGCACCACAATGGCCCATCCTTCCATTTGCAAGTATCTCTGTTCTGTCTCTGTGAAATGCCCGGCTTACATATGCCACAGACGCCTACATGCTGTGGTGCTTGCTTTGCTATAATACAGCCGCAAGCCAGATGTGGCTAGCGTCTACTGTAAATTTCTGTTTGCTTATCTGGGTTATAGTATTTCATAGTCGTGACTGGTGACAATGTTCCTTTTGAGTCTCAAATGCCTTCTGCTGACACAGAAATAGCGCCTGGGATTTAAGTAAGTCTCTCAGGAGTTTGAGGTTATTTATGAATCTCCCACATTATGCTTAGGAAGCTTCTTACCTCTGACACATTGGTTGGGTGGCATGCTACCTGGACACCATGAACCTTTTTCAGATGAGAGGAAGCTTCCTCTTCTGAGAATCGATACCGAAAGAATTAAATGCTGTATTGTGAGAACCCAAGTTTCTGTCTCTGATTCTGGTGAGTATCAGCAATTAATGGTGCTGTTCTATTGAGTTTGCACATGCTAGGATGTCATTGATGGCATTGAGTATTTCTTGAAGGCAAGACAACATTTCTCAATACAGTTCTGCAATATTTCAGTGGCACTAGAAATGCATAAGTTCAATCTTTGGTAACGAAGGAGCCCTACATGGTTAGAACAATTTGTGTAATATAATGTGATTTTTTTTGTGTAGGTGAAGCTAGTGGTATCCAAATATTTTGGTACTTCAAATTTATTTTAGAAAACCACTTGGCACAATCAATATTTGATTGTGTGTTTTACCACAACAGTTGGTGACACTCATGGAGTAAGTCCTTCTACCTTTTCAACTATGCCAGCAGCTTCTAATTTCTCAAACTATTGTTCCACTTGAGTTTGCACATGAAAGGGAATCCCTCTGTGCTGAAGAGCCACTGGCTGGATTGAGGGGTCGATGATTTACCTTTCTGGAACCAAATACCATTGATGATGTTTTTTAAATTCTTCAAGCAGTACTTACACGTGCTTGCTAGTCCACAGAGATGAGCATAGAAAGCATCAATGGACCCACTTGGCACTAACCTCAAGATAAAATGCTCATAATCTGTTCCTTTTATTTTTCCACGTTTTATAATGCTTAATAACCTAGATAATCGTGTTGCTTTCTCTCGCATTTGTTGCACGTTTGCTCGTTGGTCATGTTTCTCATGGCTTCATGTGTTCATAGTACGTTCTTATTTGTTGGCTAACTTCTTGTTGACCTCCGCCTTCACAGATCCTTCACCTTTATGACGTGGTTCCCCCATGTCTTCCGTTGACTGAACCCGGATGTCCCGTTTGTTCCATGTGGTTCCATCCCCCCCCTCGTGTTATTTCCCTGACTCTTCTATGTGTAGGTACGTTACTCCTATACATCTCCTTTTTACTCTCATCTTTTCTATTTTTTCTCTTCTCTCCCTATCTAGATATTTTCATTCATCTATTCATGGGTGTTGTCAACATTTTTCATTTGTGTTTCTCGTGTTTTCTTTTTCTCCGTGTTTTTTCGCTCTTCTTTCATCTATTTAATGGGTTCCTTCATTATAGTACAGTTGTTGCTGACTTTTGTTTTTGGTCTTTGATTTTAGACTTTTTTACCTTTCTCTATTCTATTTTTGAACTAATTCTCTTCTTCATTCTTATTTCTTCTCATGTTCTTTATTGTTGCCATAATGATTTGGACTCTTGTTTTTCATTCTTTGATCATTTTGTGTCTAATACTCTATGTCATTGAAATTAATTACATGGAATGTTAGGGGATTAAATTCTCCCATTAAAAGACAAAGAGTTTTGACTCACTTGGCCAGATTAGATGCCGATATTGCTTTTTTGCAAGAAACGCATCTTTCGGATGTTGAATCCTTAAAATTAAAAAAAGGTTGGGTGGGTGACGTTTTTTACTCTCCAGGTGATGGTAGACGCAATGGAGTAATGATACTTTGTCGTAAGTCCCTTTCGTTTACACTTGTGTCCCAAGAATCAGATAGTGATGGTAGATGGTTGAATGTTAAACTTTCACTGAAGGGTGTTCCAGTCTCTCTTCTTAACGTTTATGCCCCCACCTGTGGAGATTCCTCCTTTTGGCCCAAGTTTGCTCTGAAAATTTCTAATTGCATAGAATATAACTTCATTCTGGCCGGTGATTGTAATCAGATTTTTGATCCATTTATAGATAGTAATTCCACTGTCTCCTTTGTTCCTAATAAACCCCAAAAGTCATTTGTGCACACTGTTACTCAACATAAACTCCTTGATGCTTGGCGTCTTTGTAATCCGACTACTAGAGAGTACACTTTTTATTCCCCTTCTCATCATACCCAATCAAGAATTGATTACATATTTGTCTCTCATGCCATTTTGCAAACTCTCATTCACGCAGAGATTGGTCCCATTTTATTATCAGACCATGCCCCTGTCTCGATTGGCTTGGACATTTTACCTAAATTTACAGGTTCTAGAAGGTGGCGTTTCAATAATGCCCTCCTCTTAGATCCAAAATCTACTGCCTCCTTCATTGCATTTTTTGACCAATTTTTCGAGATAAATCCGACTCTTTCCATGCCTTTCTCAACTGTATGAGATGCTTTTAAAGCTTCTGCAAGAGATTTTATAATTGGGTTTGTGGTCAAGAAACGAAAAAGCTCCCGTAAATTTACTAAGGACCTCCTTCGGGATATTAAGAGATTGGAGCACTCTTATTATACTTCTCACTCAAAAGATTGTTTGACAGCTCTCATCAATGCCAAATTGCAATTTAATAAGAAGTCTACTGAAGATGCATCACTGTACTTGTTAAAATCTAGCGCAAACTTTTATGGGGGTAAAAACAAAGCGGGGAACATTTTGGCCAATTACTTAAAAGTTAGGCATAACAAATTAAACATTGAATCAATATATGATGCACAATCAAATTTAAAATTCAAAGATGTAGAAATTTTAGACAAATTCTCCTCCTTTTATACATAACTATACAGCTCCGAAACGCAACCCACTGATCATTCCTTGTCACAATTTTTCTCTAACATCCAAAAAACTCAACAAACCCTTCCAGACCTGTCCTCCTTGGAGTTAGACTTATCACAGCAAGAATTATCAGAGGCCCTTCAACACCTTAAAAAAGACAAAGCACCGGGACCGGATGGATTTACAGTCGAGTTTTATCTCCATTTCTCTAAACATCTAATGCCCAAACTTTACTCCCTAATACATTCTTTTAATTTATTAGGTAGTTCCTCGGGCTCCTTTTCTGAAGCACACATCTGCCTCATCCCTAAGGAAGGGAAGGACTCTAAATATTGTAAGAATTATAGGCCTATATCCCTGGTTAATATTGACTATAACGTTTTTTCTAAAGCTTTAGCTATATGGCTAGACTCCTACCTACCGGACCTGTTGGGAAAAGAACAATCCGGATTTGTTAAAGGTCGATTTATAACTAACAACACACTGCTTCTCTTTAATGTTTTGTCTACATACTCCCACTCAAAGCAATCCCTTGCGGCGATAGCATTGGATGCCGAAAAGGCATTCGATAGGGTTGAGTGGACCTACTTATTTTATGCCCTCAAGTGGTTTGGTTTCGGCCCTAAATTTACTTCCCTGATTTCCCTTCTTTACTCAAATCCCTGCGTAGCAATATGTGCCAATGGTTTAATCTCTCCATTCTTTGATATGGGTAGAGGAGTACGTCAAGGCTGCACCCTCTCCCCTTTCCTTTTCAGTTTGGCTTTGGAACCCTTTCTTTCTAAATTACGTCAAAATCCCAATTTATATGGTTTTCAGACATCACATTCCCATATTAAAATTGCAGCTTATGCGGATGATATTCTGCTTTTTATGTCACAACCAAATGAATCCCTGCCTTTTTAGCAGAAGTGCGAGCTTATTCTACGATTTCTTGCAGCAAATTGAATAATGATAAATGCAAGATTTTACCCCTAACTAAGTTTACTTTTAAGGCCGACTTTAGTGCTTCTAATTTTACATGGAAACCTAACCACATTAAATATCTAGGATTATATATTACCCATATAATTTCGGAAACGGTTGCCCTCTGCATGAATAAATGCTCTCAAAAAATTTCAGATCGGGGGAGGAGCCTAGCGCGCAACCAAGATGGCCGCGTAGGTGCGAGGCTCCCGAGGACCTCCGCAACCTCCTACGTTTATCCTGACTTCATCCTGTATCGGTTGAGGGAACTGTGTCAGTGAGCCTGAGCCGAGGTGGTACCCGTTTCCCGTCTTCGAATCGGACCTCGGGTGCCGGAGTGAGCACCGATTGAAGTTTGCGGCCTACTTCTCTCCTGACCCCGGATTCGCGTTTGGGGGCGACCCGGTGGCAAAGTGAACAACAACGGCGGGCTGGGCCTGGCGAGTCGCGTACCCCGCACTTTCACTTTCACTTTCGCGCCCACTTGCTGTCCTTGCAAGTGGGATCGCGGCGCTCTTGGTGTTGGGGTGGCCTCGCTGGGAGACCCTGCCTGCCTGCCTGCTGTGGCCCGCTCCGCCGTCCTGGGGTGGCCCCCCGGAGCTCGTGGCCTTGATTGCTCGCTTTTCACTGCGTGGCTGGTGAGGGTGTGAGACCCGCGGCGATGGCCGCTAAACAAGATGGAGATCGATTGAAGGCCAAGTCGACCCGGCGTGGCGCCGCACATCAGGCCAACATCATGGACCGCTACACCCTCCCGAAGGGATCTCCCGGTGGACCGCACAAGTCCTCTGAGTGCCCCCCGGATGCCCCGGATTTGCCCACGGATCTGACTCTGCAAGACGTCATGGGCGCCATTGCTGAGATGAAGGCCTCGGTGGGCCAGCGCTTTGACACGTTAGCACATAAAATCGACGCGGTACTCGTTGATGTCAACCTGGTGAGAGCTGATCTCTCGAAGACCAACGACCGGGTCGATTCTTTGGCCCACACCGCGTCGGGCCTCACGACTGAGGTGGCGGCCCTTCAGACGGAGGTACACCGGCTTCGTCAGGCGAGTGCGCTCATGGATCGGCGCCTGGAGGATTCCGAGAGCCTGGCCCGGAGGAATAATATCCGCATCATTGGAGTACCTGAGGGACGGGAGGAGTCGGCGCCGGATCTTTTTGTGGAGGACCTGATCACTGCCCATCTCCAGCCTCGGGGACTGAGTAAATTTTTTGCGGTGGAGAGGGCTCATAGAGTTCCCGGGTGAAGGCCGAAAGTCGGAGCCCCTCCGCGGCCTCTTATTGCCCGTATCTTTAATTTTCGGGACAGGGATGCGATTCTGCAAGCCTCCAGACTGCAAGGGCCGATTAAGTTGGAGAACATGGAGGTGAACTTTTATCCGGACTTCACCCAAGCGGTCCAGAAGCAGAGACTGAGCTTCTTGGGCGTCAAGTGGCGGCTTCGGGACATGAACTTAAAATACGCCATGCTCTTCCCGGCCAGGCTGCGGGTGGAGGTGGATGGTCGCACTCACTTTTTTGACCGTCCTGAAACGGCCGGGGACTGGCTGGACACTTTGTCTGGGGGTCGGGATCGGGATGGCGGGGGGGGGGCTGCGGGAGGAGAGGGCTCACTGGACCGGGACTGAGGTGCTAATACTGGGACTCACTCTGGACGAAGATGCTGCCGCTTTCGGCCAAGCTTAGGGTCTCTCGTTTTTTGTACTCGTTCTCCCTCCTTTGTAGGTGGTGCGGGGTCTCGAAGGGGTACTCTTTCCTCCTCTAGGGGGTTTACCTAGTTTCAACTATATAGGGGCGACAGGCACACTGCAAGTTGGGGGGGCTGTTTGGGCTCATGCAGGGGTGCAGGGAGGGGGGAGTTTTGTTGGGGCGGTTGGGCTGGGGAGGGGTGTTGTTCATCTGTACCACAAGGCAAAAGTATCGTCGTGCTATTTCCAAAGTGCTCTCGGGGGGACGAGTGATTGCTTTCGTTTATGATGGGGGGTAGGGGACTGAGTCTTTTGTCCTGGAACGTTAATGGACTGGGGGACAGGATAAAGCGAGGTGTGGTCCTGCAGTTCCTGAAACGAATTTCACCGGACATAGTTTTTCTGCAGGAGACGAACCTCATTGGCAACTCCTTTCGTGCTATGAACCGACGGGGCTACCGCCTTCTGGCCCATTCGGGCTTCACGTCGGGTTCACGGGGTGTGGGCATCATGGCCAAGACCTCGCTCCCGTTGGAAGTTGATGAGATGCTCCATGATGACAGGGGACGTTACACGGTTCTGGTGGGTAGAATGGAGGGCAGAGTGATTATTTTTGTTTCTGTCTATGTCCCGCCGGGGTTGCAGACGACCACCTTTGCGGATCTGGGGCGCCTCCTCCTTGGCCTTCCGGAGGGGATTTTGGTGGTTGGGGGGGATTTTAACGCTGTGGTTTCCGGAACTGAGGACCGTCACCCCCCTAGGGATCTCCCCCGTGCCCAAGCGTGTTTGTCTGGCCTATTGGATGCCTTGGGGCTGGTGGATTGATGGCGTTTGAAACATCCTACGCAGAAACAGTACACTTTTCATTCTGGGGCACATGGCAGTCTATCACGACTAGACTATGTCCTGGTACCGGCGGCGCATGCGGGGAGGATCGGGGAGGTGCGCCATTTGGCGCGGGGTATTTCAGACCACTCCCCGCTCTTATTGCACTTCGATATTCTCCCGAGGGGAGAGGGTAGGGTGGCCCCGATTAATCCCTGGTACCTGCGTGACCCCACCATTCGCGCAGAGTTGGTTAAGTCCCTTAAGCGATATTTTGATGATAATGTGGGGTCGGTGTCATCTGCGGTCTCGCTATGGGAGACATTTAAGACGGTGATTCGGGGGGATGCCCTGTCCCTTATTTCCCATTCCCGGAGGCGCGAGCGGGAGGAGGTGACCCGTGTTGAAACTGAAATAACTGAGTTGGAGGGCGACCTCGAATGTGGGGTGACGGATGACAAATTACATGTTCTCCGACTCAAGCAGGCGGCCTATAAGGCCCTCGTCACGGAGGCGGCCAGGGACCTCAGTAGAGAGCAACAGGGGAGACTGTATGATGTGGGTGATAAGGCTGGGAAATTGATTGCGTGGCTGGATAAAAAGGAGAGAGCGAGTCGAGTTGTCCCGTCGATTGAGAAACTGGATGGTGTGTGTGTCACGGAACCGGAAGAAATAGTCGATTGCTTTGCAGAATATTTCCGTGGGGTGTATTCCCCGGTGTACTCCCGCTCGGAAGAGGATTCCCATGCCCTGCTTAGGGATATCGCGCTGCCTTCCCTTTCGGAGGAGGACAGAGTGTCGTTGGACGCCGCCCCAACCTCTGAAGAAATTGCCCTCGCAATACGCTCGGTCGCTTCCGGCAAGGCCATGGGTCCTAATGGTCTTCCCATCGAATTGTACAAGCTGCGACCGGATACGCTGGCACCGCATCTCCGTGCGATGTTCCTCGTGGCCCGTTCGGCGGGTTCCCTCCCGCTAGACCAGCGTCTGTCTACTATCGTGGTCATTCACAAGGAGGGGAGGCCGCGGGACCGGGTCACGTCCTAGCGGCCTATTTCGCTGCTGAATGCGGAGCCCAAAATTCTCGCCAAGGTGTTGGCCAATCGGCTGGTTGGCGTGGTGTGCGATTTGATTCACCAGGATCAGTCCGGCTTTATCCCCATCGCAACACTGCGCTTAACCTGCGGCGCTTGCATGGGGTGCTCGCGCGTGTCCCGTTTATACGGGAACCGGCCATTTTGGCATCCCTGGACGCCACTATGGCGTTTGACACACTTGAGTGGCCATATATTTGGGCGACACTGGCGAAGTTTGGGTTTGGCCCGGGATTCATCGGCTGGGTGAAATTGTTGTACTCGGGACCGCTGGCGCAGGTGGTTGTGAACGGTAGAGTGTCGGCTCCGTTTGAGCTGGGCAGGGGCACGCGGCAGGGCTGCCCATTATCACCGCTCCTCTTCGCGCTTGCCCTGGAGCCCCTGGCGGAGTGGCTGCGGTGGGAACCTTCTATTCGTGGTCTCCGATGGACCCCCGAGTATGAGGACCGCGTATCTCTTTACGCTGATGATATTCTTCTGTACCTGGCTTCCCCACATAAATCACTGATAGTACTGGTTGATGTATTGCACTCATTTGGCCTCAACTCCGGCCTGGTCATCAACTGGGCTAAATCGTGTGTGTATGTCCTCTCTGGGGAGGATCCTATCCTTCCGCGGGGTTGTCCTATCCAGATCGCCCCGCGGGGATTTAGGTACCTGGGTGTCTTCATTACCCTGGACGCGGAGGCCCGATATAGCCAGAACTTGCTTCCCCCCCTCCAGCGCCTGAAGGAGGACGTCGAGCGTTGGAAGCGCTTGCCGCTCTCGCCGCTCGGCCGGGCGGCATTGTTTAAGATGATGTCGCTGCCGCGTTTCCTGTATGCTTTGCAGAATACAATGGACGTTGTCCCGGCGCGCTACTTTCGCGAGGTGGAGAGTTTGCAGCGCCGATTGCTCTGGGAGGGTAGGCCGCGTATCGCCCTGGCGAAGCTGACGCTCCCGTGGTACGACGGGGGGGTTGCCCTCCCAGATATCAAGCGATATTACTGGGCCTCCCAGCTGGCTGCGATCAATCACGGCCTTTACGGGCCCGCCCTAAACCCGGCCTTTGAGATGGATAAAATGTTACTGCCGGGCGGTGACTATAATCGGGCGCTTTATTCTAGCTCGCATGACGCGCGGCTGACGGGCCCCACGAGGGTCATGGTACGGGTGTGGCATACGGCTAACGTGGCGATGGGGTGGAAGGATCGCTTGACCCGGGCGACGCCACTATACGCATCTGAGCGGCTGGGCTCCCTGTGGACCTCGAAGGGCTTTGAGAAGTGGGACATGATAGGCATTAGCAGGGTGGGCGATCTCTGGACGAGGGGGGGATTCAAAACGTTCGATGTGCTGCAGACAGAATTCCAGCTGCAGGACAGGGAGTACTTTCGTTATATGCAGATCCGTCATGCATTGTGCTCCGTATTTCCGGACGTTGCCTCCATCCCGGAGTACTCCCCTCTGGAGGACAGAGTGCTAGATGGGCATGTCCCGGACGGCACGATTTCATTAATTTACAAAAAACTCATCAATGACCGTTCGGGACTGCTGACCGGCCTTCGTGAGGCGTGGGGGGCTGATGGATTGGAGCTGGATAACGAGGACTGGGTGTCTGCGGTGGCCTCCCCGAAAGAGGTGGCCATACCGGCCCGCCTTCGCTTCGTCCAGCTCAAGATACTCCATAGGGTCTATGTTACGGGGCCGAGGCTGATGCGTATGGGCTATGCTGTGGACGGGTTGTGTAAGCGTGGGTGTGGTTCTTTGGGGACCTTTCTCCATATTCTGTGGGAATGCCCGGAGGTGGTGCGATTCTGGCGTGGTGTGCATGAGGTTTTGCAGGTAGTTACGCATGTGCCGCTGTTGCCTGAGGCGAGGAGATGTCTTTTGAATGTATGGGAGCCAACCGACTACTCAGTGCCGCAGACGTGGTGGGCGACTCTGGGATATATGGTGGCCAAACGTGACATTGCGCAACTGTGGGGTTCCCAGAGGTCGCCTACTGTCTCGGCGTGGAAGGACAACATGGATTGGTGTATGTTTCGGGAAAAGGTGGTGTATGTTGCGAGAGGTAAGCCTGGGACATGGGTGAAAGTATGGGGCCCCTGGAACGCTTACCGTGGGGGAATCTGTACCCCGCCGCTACTGCCTGATCCGTCACCGGCCCCGTCTCCTTAGCCTGTTTGTCTTCCCGGTTCTGGGCAATGAGTTTACTTAGTCCCCGTCCTGACCTATTCCCCCCCTCGATATTCCTATGAACCAGTGGGGTCCCCCCCCTAGGGGAGCACATGCTGTTGTTTCCGACTGTGGGTTGCCTTGTGGACTTGCTTTTTTGTTGTTATTTATATAAAATGAAACCGTCGTGTGGGGTCCGGATGGTGTGGCTGCCAACGCCTCTTTTAACTCCTGTGAAGTCCCTTTTGCCGCAGCGTGCGTTCTATTGTCTGTATTACATGCTCCTTCTGTTTGCTAGCGGCCGGCCTGAAGGTTGTAGGCCCATCTTTGTATATTTTTTGGATTCTGTAATAAACGGTTTCAAAAAAAAAAAAAAAAAAAAATTCCGATCTATCCACTAAATGGCATCTCTTATACTTATCCTGGTGGGGTCGTTTGGATACTATAAAGATGATGTTGTCTCCCATAATCCTTTATACCATTTCTAATATTCCAGTCCCTATTCCGGCAAAATTTTTAAAGAGAATTAATTCGATCCTCTCCTCTTTCCTATGGAATAATAGGAAATTTCGAATGTCTCTATCCAAATTAATTCGTCCAAAGACAGTAGAGTTAATTTTCCCGATTTTCAGACATATCAGAAAGCTTTCCTCTTACGTCAGGCTTCTCTTTAGTTGTTGGATTCCACCGAGGATTGTCCTCTTTGGACTACAATTGAACGTCTCTTCCTGTCCCCCTTTTCCTTTTCCGAATACCTTTCCTTTTCACGCAAGCCGCAGACCTTATCTACTCCCATACTTAAACTGACCTCCAAACTTCTGGAATCTGTTTCTCCCTCTACTCATGATGCTATGGATTCCTTCCTTAACTCAACAATCTGGCATAACAAAAACCTGCTCATTCTCACAATCAGACTTTTTACCCTTTGCTTCACTTAGTCAATTATTTAATATGCCTGCCTCATTTATTCATAAATACAATTTAGTTAAAAAAGCGGTGATGGATATATATAACCAACTTTCTGCTGCACCCGCTGTTCCCACCAATCCAAACTCCACCTCACAACTTTACATATTGTTAAAAACCACACCCAAAGCTTCTACGATATACAGTTATCTACAAGGCAAAGACTCTATTAGACAGAAATCCAAAACGGAAGAGGCAAGGGAAAAGGATTTTACGGTATCCTGGCCAGTGTCTTTATGGAATAAAATATGGACCAAGATTCGTAAGTCATCCAGAGCAGCCAATATAACACAGACGTTATTTTTTGTGATAATAATAGGCTTTTCTTGACACCCAATGTCTTATGTAAACGGTTTACAACTACACCTGATGCTTGCTGGACATGTAACTCCCCAAATGCTGATTTGTTTCACATGATTTTATCTTGTCCAGTTGTGCATAGTTTCTGGAAACAAGTGTGGTCTCAAATTAACATGTTTTACGGAACTAAGTGTCCTTTCTCTTTTACCAATGTTTTCTTAGGCAGTCTATCTTCTTGTTGGGAGAATGTTTCGCTTAATATCAAAATTATTGATTTGTTTTTAGCGGTTGCATTTCAACAAATTACTGCAAATTGGAAAGATTTTACAAAAATTTCTTACACGGTATGGTGGTATACTGTTTGCCACAATCATAGATACGACACCGCTTTTGTTCATTCCTTACATATGGCAACTAAGCGCTTGGATTTGTGGGCACCTGTCACAATATACCTTGACACAAATGCCAAGCGGTGTTCCCAGATGCAACCATTTCGACAAGAAGTTTTAAAAGCCCCTTGAATCCCGTTAATGTTTCTAAATATTTTGATATTTTAATGATTCTTATGATCTATTTTACTGTTTTACCCTTCCCTTTTATTTATGAGTCCAATTCTTATTATTGTATTATTGCAACTTTCATTGTACTGACATGAGTTTCATATTGTGAATTGTGTATCGACACCTTTATTGATATTAATAAAACCTTTCTGAACTAAAAATGCTCATAATCTGGGTTTGCTTGGATACTAAATAGCAGATTCAGCGTGGTCACAGCAGCGGTGCAGTCATTGTCCTGGCTAATATCTGCAAGTGTGAGAAACATTTTGTGCACTTCCTCACCTACTAAACGCAGTAGAATGGTTTTCTTCATTGTGGAGTCAGTCTCTTTTCCGACAGATAAGTAGTTTTCAAACCAAGCAATCCATACCTTCCATCGGGTTGCCACTGCTGACGGAGCAGACAGCATGTCAAAAGGTTGTATGGAATTGTATGAGCTGTGCAGTACAGAAAAGACTACATAGTGGGCATGGCTGTGAAGGAGCTCCATAAAATGCTGATTGCGAATCACACTGGTGAGAGAGGAATGGATGAGTTGAGCAGTTGCTCCTATAGTAAGTTCGGTCCAAACTGTGGTTGCATGATGGGCAAGAGAAGGATGGCTTGTAATGCTACACTGAGCAATCGCTAGTGATTAGACTGATTGCAAACATTCCTCCCCTCATCTTTTATGTGTCTGTTGCTCCCCACACCTGCTTTTACATGACCAAGTCCTTTCTACACTTTCTGCATGAATTGGATGCGGTCCCAACATGTGTTTATGTTCATATTGCAGGATTGTCTTGATAAGGTTTATTGGCTCTAGATAAATTCACCTCCAAAGTTGTAGCGGTGTCTTAAGGAACAACATAGATTGCGCAGTGAGTGATTTGTGGGCCGTCAGAACAGGGACTCACAGCCGGCATGTCAAAGACCCATTGTCCAACCTTGGGTGACAAGCGGAGCCGCTTGGGGCATCAGAGTCACTGATCCTACCATGAATACATGGCTCCCCAGGTTGCGGAGATGCGGGAGGGTAGGAACGGTTGCAAGCAGCGCCCGAGTATTCAGGAGTCACCATTCTGCTTTGAACATAGCAAGCAGTGGACGACCAATTCCTCGTCGTCAGTGTTCTGTATAGTACTTGGTAGGTCCAGCTAAATCCAGCAGTCAAATCAGCAATCAGACATGAATGGTACTTAGGCACATACTGGCTGCCAGTCTTTTTATGTCTGGGTATCAGATTCGATCTGACACTAGTGTTTATTAGATACCGAGGCTTGACCCTCATTAGTCCATATTCACTTTGAATTTTTTAAGTCATTATTTTGCTTTCTTGTTGGTCTGTGACACATTGTCACAGATTAACTGGTTCACAGGGTTAGCGCTGGGATGGGCAGCGGGTAATGGTCAAAATGGTTTGCAGAAATGTCAGCAAGTTTTTTCAGTGAGCTTTCCTTTTGATCAAGTGCTTTGTAGAATTTCTCGTTGCGTTTCTGAAAATGGTCATCCAACATTTCAACGCTTAAATCTCTGTGGATGTCTGCTGTTCTTGTGAAGCAAGGTACATCTGCTGCTATCTGAAGGGCATTGTTCTGTGTTTTTGCACAGATTTTGATATTTATCCTTGCAACTGATAGGGCCATTTGATCTGTGCAAATTCTGGTGCAGATTGTGGTTCAATAGGTATCCTCTGATCAATCTTTAGTTTCGGCTGAGGCTGGCATTAAAATTCATAGATTTCATTAATGTGAAGTACATTTGGCTCCCGCTTGTCCTGCTGCTTGTGACGGGGATCCTGATTTTATTTAATCTTCTCCGCAATGGACGTCCCAGTTCAACTCGGAATGGAGACAGCACTGCTGGTGATGCGTTGCCGTTAGCGCATGAAACACTGCTTCGGCAAATCTCTGCTTCAGGAACTAAACGAGCATTGGTTTTTATCCTTCACACTTGTCTGACTTGACAGCATACAAGCTATCTTCCACTGTCTGCTTTGCAGCCACAAATGAATCCTAGATATATGTCTCGAATCAGAATTGGTTGCACCACCGGACATTGAAGTACTTAACCCCTTCCCCACTCATGACGGAACCACTCCGTCATGAGCCACGGTCGCCGTGTGCTCATGACGGAGTGGTTCCGTCATGCTGCGGCCGTTGGCGGCCGCGCCGCCCACGCGGCGCTAATTCCCCGCCTGTGCGGGCGATTAGCGCAGTGGGCGGAGTCATGACGGAACGACTCCGTCATGAGCACAGCTCAACCGCGGCTCATGTCGGAGTGGTTCTGTCATGAGCACCGCGCCACCGCGCTGCCCCCAAACCCCCCCCAGCGCTGCGGCGGAATTCCCGCCGCAGCGAAAGGGTTAAAGGCCCAGGTTCATTGCTGTCCCCATCATATTCCATTATTGATGAATTCATTCATAGAGCCAACCTGGGATGCTTCAGGTCCTAGTGATGTGAACAACGGCTCTGTTGAGAACTTATGGGAAACAACGCCTACCTCAGCGGCTGCTGTGGGAACTGGCTAGAATCACCTTTGCTCCATAAACATGCTACAAGGTGCACCTCTGGGAAGGTCTACAGTTGTGGGTAACAGCAATGTAGCATTTACCATTCGGAGCACATAAACAATTGGCCTTTTCCGCGAGGGAACAACTTTTTTTGTTCAACAAAATGAGCGAAACAGCTTTTGCTTTTTCTAGGCACCATGACTTTCTGAGTGCTTGGGATCTCAAAATATATAAATGACTTAAAGACCTTTAAAGGGAAGCCCATTTTTTAGATACTTTTAAGAATAGTTTTAAACGTTTTTTAAAATTGTCTGCTGGCATTTTAAATATCAACCTTTAGTATTAGGAGTAGGTTTTATATTCTCACGTTACGCCCATGTAGATAAATAGCTTATTTCTTACATTGTCCTCACAAAATAAAATGTTCAGCTGTGACCTTTTGCACATATTTGCGTACACGAGAATGTTGGATTAATTCCCCTGAAACTAAACTTGTTCACACATCTAGCTTCACACAACACTATCACAATGCCCTGAACTTCGCGTACAAGTTCTTGTTTCACACTATGTACAAATGTCATCAGTATCTTCATCCACCGGGCGACAGGGCTATCTACATATCCATAAAATCACTAATCTATGCGCACATTGCAAGGCTGCTTTTTATTATAAAAGATGAGTATCCTGATAGAGTAGCAGAGGAGGCACTTCTGCTGACACGACGCAGCGGTCTGACATCTCGTGAGGGTAACCAGTTCATGACCAAGATGGGGTCCTTCATTCTATACCATTAGGTAATGGGGTTGAATCGTTTCTTGGGGGGATTCTTGGCTCTACACCTACACACACACTAAGCACAATTAGAGTAGGGTTTGCATCATAGGAGTGCGCTTGATTACTGCCTTGATTGATATGCCTGCATATATATACTGTTTACGCACCATGGTAGAACTATATCTACTCTTTACACTTTTGGTGCTTGTAATCACTTTCATATACTTCTGTCTATTGATCATTGCAGCGCACGTATTTTATGCAAGAATAACGTTGGTTCAATAAAACGTATTGAAAACGTCCCACTGTGTATTCTGTGTATACTTCTCTGAGAGTAAGTAGGCATGAGTGACTGAGCGAAAGATTTTGTACTGTTTCCAAGATCCATGACGGGTCAGGGTTATCATGTCCAGTGGTTGCCAGAAACCATTCACTCCCTGGTAGGTTAGGGGGGTTTACGGTGACACTGTGAGCTAGGGGGTGTATGGAATCAGTCTTGGCACCAAGCCCCTAGTTTCTGTTGTACAAACAATTTGCAGATCCTACGGCTTAGTAGGAGCTACACAACAAGCATTGGTGATAGGATAGGTCCTTCCAATCAGGTACTGATCTGAGTGAACCAGTTGCTGTGTTACCATGGTGATACAAGCACCAGTATCTCTCAAGGCCTCCTTTCTAGTCCCTTTAATCAAGGGGAATGGCCTGTATTCTTTCATATAAGTGGGCCAGTCAGCACAGGATAAGTCTACCCCTCCTCACAGATTTTTTGGCCTCTTTCTTTTGGTCTCCCCCACCAGTGGTAGTTATGGTCACCCTTGTTTTGACCCAGTGGCCTTCCTGCTTCCCCAATCCTTGAGGAGAAAGTGGGCCTTGGTCTATCAGGAATTTGTGAAGTTTCTATTGGTGACAATAACTCAAAAGGTGCTCCTTCATTATCAAATTATACAACTCTTCAAAATCGTGTACATTATTACCATCTCACCAAACTCCTAGTGTTTTTACTGAGACATCTACAAAATCCACCCATGTTTGGCCTTAGGTTTTCTTAGCCTCACAGAATCCGATCCTTTACTCAGTACTGAATCCAAAACCCTCAATCAGGGTACCCTTCATGAGGTCATAGGATGTAGCGTCGTTCTCGCTGAGTGTCAGGAGTCTATCCCGGCACTTCCCTAAACATATATCCCACAGCCTACTCTGGACCTGTTTCCCAAGACAGGCTCTCTCAAATGCAATGAACCTCTTAGTAATATCATCACCCTCAAAGGATTTAGGGACAATCCTTTTGGGATGTTAGAGTCAAAAGATTCTACATCCCTAGTTAGTATTTTGCTGCCACAAGAGATGGTTCCTAGGCCCGTGTCAGCTGATGCCAGTGTGAGATGTATTAAACCATGTACTCAGAGGGCACCTCAGAGGTGCTCCGTGAAAACCTGCCGATCCTGGTGTGGTCACTGACTGGCTTTGGCAGCCTGCCACACACAGGCATGTTTCTGGAACCCTGGGAAAAGAGCCTCTGCTCTCTGGGACTAGAAAAAATGCACATCCTGGGCAGAGGCATCACACCACCTACCCCAAGATGAGCCCAGTGTTTGAAGGGGAAGCTTCAAAGGCCTGCCACCTTTGTAATGCAAACTCCAGCCTCAGCAGATGGCAGCCCCTGGTTTACACCCCCACTTTGGGCAGGCAAACAGGTGGGAAAACGTAGAAAGATTAGGCGGTGTGCCCACCTTTACCAACTCCACCCCTCAGGTGGAGGAGGCAAAGTTAAGCACACTTTTCAGTCTCCTCCATCTTAAGATGAGGGGATTCCTCCAATGAGGGCTAGGACTATGCCTCCCCACAAAAGGATACACAAGTAGATGATGGACAGAGCGCTGAAACTTTTCAGACACTCAACCCCAGTCACAGGTCTGGGTTGAATCCATCATCATTCTTTAGCTCACTTTGCCACCTCAGTTCAGACCCAGCTATATGCAAATCAGTCTTGACCCTGTGCCTCATGGGAACAGTCCAGCCAGAACTGCCAAGCCAGGTCTTCCCTGAACCGGAAACAAGCATCCTGGGAATGGTTTCTGGGTAACACCCTTCATCGGCCAGGCTAGCTTGAATCCAGTGACAAAGTGAGCAAGGGACCCACGTCTGGGCATACCCTGCCAACAAGAGGATGGCATAATATAAGGTGTAGTCACCCCAGGTTGGGTACCCATTTTCCCTACCTGTTACTCCCTTAAAACAACCCCAAAATCTAGTATTTGAGAGGCTCCTACAGACTAGTTACCTGTGACCTAAGAAGAAGGACGAAGAGGACTCAGTTCAGTGAAGCCTGCAGACGACTTCTAACTGGACCAAAGCCCTACGGGCCTGTCTCCAACTTCAAAGACTCTGCAAAACGACAACACCTGTCCTGCAGCCAGCAACTTCCAGAAACAAGAGGAAGACTGCCTGAACTTTGACAAAGGCCAGAACTCCCAAGGACAGTGGTTCTGTCCCCAAGAAACCATCACAAAGGACTCCGGTGCCCTCCGGATCAGCAAGTCTTGCCCACTATGCACCCGACGCCTCCGGCCCATGCCCAGGTGGACCACCGACCCAGGACAGGTTCCCCAGTAATCCTGACATCAAGTCTATTGTTGGCTGACCCCTTGTGGACTCCACGATGACTCCTGCAGCCTGAATCCAGAGGCTCCTGCTAACCGTGACTGGCTCCGGTAAGAAGAATCCAACGTCGAAAGACACCCTGCACCTAAAGCCCCTGGGCCTTGGTGAGCTGAATCAACGGTGCCCATATGGCCCCCTACATCTCTACTTACCTCTGCTGTCACTGGTCCGTCTCCTGCAACCTCAGGTGGAACGCCTGCAGCCTATCTGTCCAAAGCAAGTTCTCCATTGAAAAGCATTGGGTGCCCGACGCTGAATTTGCACAGTGCGCCAGGCCGCCCCTCTGCCGCAGGTGGTGGATGATTGATGCTGCTTTGTACCCCCCCCCCCCGCTTGCCCTTACCCCCAAAGCTTGGCCTCCGCAACTGGTTTACCTACCTGCAAGCAGTGTGCTTCGAGCACCTCCAGTCTCCATGGAAACACATTGGGCCAACCTCTGAATTTGACCTCTGCCCCTGTGCCGCTGGTGGTGCAGTTTTGTTACTCAATACACAAAATAATATCCACGGGTCTAACTGGCTATCAGAGTCACAAGAGACCAATTGTAGTGACCAAACCTATATACCTCTAGCAGACTACAGAAGGAAAGATCCTATAAAAGGACGGATTCACTCACCAATGGTGACATGCTTCATCATCTGGGTCTCCTCCTAGTGTCACTATAGTGGGCTACAACCATTTCAAAAGGAAAGGGGAGCTCACGGATGTTTTGATTGGAGAGACCTGCTATATCTAGACCTACAGACGTGAATGATTGATTCGTGTGGGAATGTTAAGTGCAGTGCGAAAAAACTAGTGAATGTAGTGAGTTAAAATTAACCACTGAGAGAAAAAACCTTTTATTAATATCACTGACTGTTCAAACCTAAAAACAGTGCAAAACGACGGGTTTCAACAAATACCTGTCTATGTGTGAAGGGTCAACATGTTTCAGCATTAACGGACCAATTTTATCCTATGCCTTCTTCAGGACCACAATATTGCTACTGCACACTGCGATATACCAAAATGAATAAATAAATGAATGAATGGTTGGAACAAATACAACCTTATCACCTGTAATCAGGGCTGTTTTACAATTCCTCTGTATATAACGGACTGTCGATCATTTCTGCATCGTGATCGGGTGTACTGCGCACGTGATTTGTCACGTGTGGGATTCAGATCGCCATACAATCTTTGAAAAATGGCGCCTCCTGTCGACCGGCACCTCCCCAGACGGCTCAGTAGACTGCCAGAGGTACGGACGGACAGGTAAGCGCAAATGTGAGCGAGCGCAGGGTTGGGGTCACCTGTAGCGTTGGTTTGAGCGCGTGATCATTAGCGCGTACTGTGAACGAGCGGGGAGACCTTTTCCTGTATGGACAGACTGCACAGCAATGTTTGGGTTGCGATTAGATGCAGGAGCTGCATGTGTCTGCTTATAGATATGGGCACTGAATTCGGTTCACAATTGGTGACAGATTATGTACATATAGTAGTAAATGGGGCACAGACTACAGTTCATTAACCAGGAGCTCGGCATGCGGGCAGGCACGCACGCCTAACATCTAGAGTTGGTGCATGCCAGAACTTGATATAAAAGTCGTATCTGTGCATAGGATATTGAGATGCTGTGGGCACTGAGATAGAGACGATCAAGCATAGCGACTAGTAGCTTTTAAAATATGAGCATGAGTGAGGGTGGCCAGCCAAGGATGGAGGGCTTACCTCATATATGTAAAATTGCTTATAATATCACTTTGATCCCTGTTAGAAATCATGGGATATAGGATGGATACCTGACTAGGAGCATGTCGTAGCATGGTTTTTTAATCAGACCTGTGTTTCTATGTCAGTTTGTGGGCACTGTGTTCCTCCTACACTTAGGAATAATAAGGGTATAGTAGAAAGTAGGGTATCATGAACATTCTTCTGTTCTTTCCCTATGTGTTTTACAGAGCGGTGCCTCCTATTTCCTTTGCTGCGGCCAGGTGAGGTGAGGTCTTATCCTCGTGTAATACGGGTAAGCATGCATTTTATGCATTGAGAAAATGGCAGAATTAGAGACAATGATCTAATCTGATAGTATATATAGCATTATAGGTTTGAGAAATCCTTGAGTCCATTTGTTGAAAGTGTACCTACCTTTATATTACATTTTGTGGTATTTTACCTTCCTTTGCAGAAACTATCGACAGTCCGTTATTTACAGAGGAATTGTAAAACAGCCCTGATTACAGGTGATAAGGTTGTATTTGTTCCAACCATTCATTCATATATTTATTCATTTTGATTTATCACATTGTGCAGTAGCAATATTGTGGTCCTGAAGAAGGCATAGGATAAAATTGGTCTGTTAATGCTGAAACATGTTGACCCTTCACACATAGACAGTTATTTATTGAAACCTGTCGTTTTGCACTGTTTTTAGGTTTGATCACTGAGTGATATTAATAAAACGTTTTTTTCTCTCAGTGGTTAATTTTAACTCACTACATTCACTAGTTTTTTCGCACTGCACTTAACATTCCCACACGAATCAATCATTCACATCTGTAGGTCTAGATATAGCAGGTCTCTCGTTATAACTGAAATAGCTCCAATCAAAACATCCGTGAGCCACCCTTTCCTTTTGAAAGGGTTGTAGCCCTTGTGCCACTAGAGTGACACTAGGAGGAGACCCAGATGATGAAGCATGTCACCGTTGGTGAGTGATGGGAATCCGTCCTTTTATAGGATCTTTTCTTCTGTAGTCTGCTAGAGGTATATAGGTTTGGTCACTACATTTGGTCTCTTGTGACTCTGATAGCCAGTTAGACCCGTGGATATTATTTTGTGTATTTAGGTATTGATTGGGGAGTATATACATGCCAGGTCTTAAAAATATTCCCTAAGGCCCCACATACATCGTAGTTTTTCGCAGTTTTGTTACTCACCTGACTCATGCCCCTTGCTGATCTTTGATCCCGAAGACTGGAACTGTAAGTCATGTACTTACCTGTATAACCGCATTATTGTTTTCCTCTATAGGATAACATTGAACTCTTTGAAAATTGCACTGTGTTGACTTTTGAAACTGAAAAATATTTGTATTTAAAAACATACTTACCTTATTGCAAAGATCTTGGTCAAACAAAGCTTTTTTTTAATAAAATTGGTGTGAATCTCCTTTGAGAGTCGTGTGTCAGTTATTTGTCATGTGTGTGCCATAAATGTATTACAATCCTCCGTGCTAGGCATAAGGCTGCTCGACCACACTACCACTAATAGAGCATCTTGGGTTTGCATTGAGCCCTGTACACTTCTGGGGGAATCTCTGGAACCTGTGCATGGTATAACCACCTAGTGGTCTACCATATACAGAGCCAGCTTCCTATGCAGTGCACCTTGCCTTAGGGCAGTAAGGCCTGCTAGAGGGGTGACTTACCTATACCTTACGCAGTGCTGGTTGGCAGTGTACCAAGTTGACTTTATCTTTTTGTCTGCACGAGGCCAGACATGCTGCAGTGGCAGTCTGCTTGACCTAGGTGAGGGGTACCTAGGAGACCCTCTTCAGTACGAATGCCCTAGGTACCCAGGTAACATTTACTGTGTTCTTACAGAGAGCCTGAAGGGCCAATTGTGGAATCGTTTTAAGGAACAGCCAGGCACAGGGGACCTGGTTGGCAGGTATCCTGTGCACTACAATCAAAACCACATCCAATACCAGGCAAAAAGTGGGGGGTAACCATGTCAAAAGAGGCACTTTCTCACACATGCCATATGTTATTCATGAACTATTTTACAGTTTTAATGTGTATGTTGGTTTGATATATTGTTGGTCATTCTCTTTCTTTCTGGTACTGGCTAGCTGACTTGTATATTTGACAGTTTAGTTCACAAATTACAATATTATTGTTTATTTTCCTATGTGCAGAAAAATGTTGTGCTCATGAGAGTGATTACTGATTGTCTAAACTAAACACAACACGTGAAAGCAAGTACACACAATTATGTTCAACTCTGAACTCCAGCAGCAAAAATAACATGACTGATCTTTTTCCATACGCTCTGCACTATTACGAGCTCAGTGGCACAGTACAGGGCCCAAGCAAATGATGGCTCAGTACAAGGAAGGAAGCCTGGCAGAAATGGTAAACCATAGCCCTGCTCCTGTCACTCAGTATTCCCATACTTGAGGAACACATATGGAAATGTGGTAGCACTCATGCCAGGTAGTTTGTCCTGTTATTAGGACGCAAATGAAAGCCGGAATTGTGGAATGCTCAACAGTCACAGTGGGCATAGCTATTTATTGACATTTCATTTAATAATGGGCCTCACTGCTACCATTTACCCTGTTATATAGCTGTGTTACCTTTCTATCTCACTCTATTTTAATAGCAAATTCATATATATATATATATATATATATATATATATATATATATATATATATATATATATTCAAAAAAAAAATATATATATATTTATATACATATTTTTTTGCCATGAGGTGCTGAGATGTTGCACAGCCTCTCTGGCAAATTCTGTTACATTTGAGCTGTAGTTGGCTGAGAGGACAGGTGGTTGGTGACCTTCCATTTCAGGGGTTTTGCAGTAGTTTCAACATCTTTTTAGAGCTTCAAATTGCCAACACAGTGTAGTTTCTGATATTTATCTCAGTTCAGTTCATACGTCTTTATTTCGATAGTTACATCATAAAAGACAGTCTATAAAAAGTGAAAATACATACACCATAATTCATAAAAGACTGTTTAAACAGTTAAAAACAACAATATGTAATCTTTAAGACCTTTCTTAAAAAATTATTAAACCTCAATTCAAGACGTGATTTGCAAATTTAAATTTGTAATCATATCATTTAAGATATCTCAACATACATTAGACCTGTCTGGCTCTAATGATCCATGCCCACCCTAAAAATTTCGCCACACCAATAACGATAAACTCTGAGGTATTAAATCTTAGTTCACATAATGCATCTGCACACCTCCTGGAGTTCAACCGTTTGCAGATAGGCGTTAACCATTTGCACCTTGGCACCGAGTAGGCAGGGCAGGCAAAGAAAAAATGGCCAACACTTTCCCTGTATTCCTTACACCATGGACAGTAGTCATTTGCCTGACCTTTCCAATTTTTAGTAAAGGATCTCAGGGGTAATGACCCCACCCTAAACTGATGGTATAGTTTTCTATCTAGACTCCTCGTAATTACATCCCAGTAGTCCTCCAGATGGGGATCCAATTTATATACTAGGAACTGACCTGTTAATGTAAGCAAGTCCGATTGCGAGACTAATTGCTGCTTAACAGTTGCCCAAAATAGCATTTTAAAATCTTTAGTAGAGGGAAAGGTATTTGTGCCCGGATCAGACCACAGTAAACTAAGTCCCATATTATCCAGAATTTTCCTTACTTCTCTAAACCAGGGAATTTTTGCATAACCCGAAATAGATCTTATATCTTCGATTTCTTTAGCAAAGAAATCCAGTTCTGGAGCAGTCCAAATGCGTCTCCATAGTGCTACCAACCGGTACCGTGCTTGTTCCTTTACTGTTTTACAACCCATATCCATCAATAAGGGTTTAATTGGTGTAGATTGGGGTAAACTAACCAACTTACGTAGGAATTTATTTTCTATCCTATCCAAAGGAGTTAAATCCTTATATCCCCAAAGATCAGCACCGTACAATATGGCAGAACTAATCCTTGCATTATATATTTTTAAAGCTGGATTTACCCTTTTAGTCAGAGATTTGCGTTGCTCCTGGATTAGGGTACCCGTAAATCGCGCAAATTTTAAGCAAAGAACATCCACCTGTGGCTGCCAACACAAATGAGAATCTAAAGTCACCTGTTCAAGCTCAACCCCGTTCATGCTAACATGGCTTTTTAAAGTTTTAGTTAGTACCATGAATTTAGTTTTGCTCACATTCACCTGTAGATCATTTAGTTTACAGAAATCCTCAAATCTATTAATCGCTGTCTGTAGACCCTTACGAGTCTTAGAGAGGATTAACGTATCATCGGCAAAAATGAGCAGGGGAAACTTAGTACCTCCTAAAGTTGGGGCGTCAGTAGGGGTTTCAGAAAAAAAAAAATAACACTTGATTAATAAATAACAAAAATAAGGTGGGAGCCAAAACACACCCCTGGCGGACTCCACGGGTTACAGGAAAACAATCCGTCACCTGGCCCTGTCTCCCCCACCTAACCCTAGCAAAATTGCCCGTGTGGAGTCTTATCACTAGTTCGAGAATGTCCTGCGGCATCCCGATATCCTCCAGCACGGCCCATAACTTTGCCCTGGGCACGAGATCAAAAGCGGACTTAAGGTCCACAAAAGCAGCATATATAGTTCCACCACCCAATAGCACCACTTTCCAGTATAACTGGATAAATCTAAATACCTGGTCAATGGTGCTAATACTAGACCTAAAACCTGCTTGCATTGGTGAGAGAATACTCTCCTTCTCCATCCAGATCTGGATTTTTGCAAGGATCATCCTTGCTACAACTTTCTGTAGGGCATCTATAAGGCTAATAGGGCGGTAGTTTTCTAGGACAGAACGATCTCCTTTTTTAAAAATTGGGAGAATTTCCGCCCCTTTCCATGAATCAGGAATCCTGGCCCCACTAGCAATAGCATTAGCAATCTTAGTAATATAAGGGACCCAGATCCACTGATCTAATTTGAAAAGATCTGCCGGGATGCAATCCATACCGGGTGCTTTCCCCGAATGTATCAAACCCAGTGCCAATTCTGTGTCCTCATTCAAAAACATTAAAGATTGGGATGATGGGGCACGCAATTGTACCGGATATTCTATCGCAAAATCGGGTACATTCGCTACTCCCTTGAACTGGGAAGAATAAAAATCCACCCAGGCATCAGTGGGGACATGATTTTCTGGGATTTGCGAGTCTGTGTTTCTGCCCCAATTCACCACCTCCCAGAATTTAATCTGGTTGGAAGATAGACAGGCCTCATAGAGGTCCTGCCAATGGGACTCATCCCACTCTCGCTTCGCCTCCCACAGAACCTTTTTATACCTCCCACAAGCCTTTTTAATGTCAAGGCTAATTCTAGATTTAATGACTTTAATCAAATCACTATGCGCCTCCCTACATGATTTATTATACCATTTCTGACGGAATCCCATAGCAGCACTTTTCCCAGGGTTTACAGGTTTAGAGAGTAGAGTTTTTAATTTTTTTTTTTTTTTAATAGCTGGTCATGTGTGTTGCTAATCTGATGTAATGTATCTATAGTAATGGGCAGATACTGAAGAGCACCCCAGGAAGAGGATACTTCCAGGGATAACTCATGCAACAAATCCGGGTCCTCCAAGGCCCTGGGCCAACGGACCCTACGTCTGTCATTAGTGAGAAATGTCTCTGCAGTGTGAAATCTCACTGGATCTGATCCACCTTGGCCAGCTAAGTATTTTAAACTTAATACTAAAGGATTGTGGTCGCTCTCTGGGCGAGCAACAACCTCCATATCATCCAACAGGGACCAATACTCCATTTTTAACAAGATATAGTCGATTCTACTAGTACTGGCCCCATTATCATAAGTAGGAAGTCCGTTTTTATCAGAAAGGGAGCGACCATTAGCCGCTCTTAGCCCCCATTCCAGACACAAACCAAGCCAGTGTAGAGCCGACTCAGTTGCCTTTTTGATGGGATTTAGGGCCAAGACTGGAACGTTCCAAACTGCATCTTCCTCCTCCCGTATATCCTGACTTTCACACGCCAAGGGTTCAAAATTACAATTCAGATCCCCTGCAAGTATAATGGGGTTGTCCCTCCCAATTACTTCTAGATATGAGTCTAACTCATCAATAATTGCAGTACACCTCCCCCCCGGCAGGCCACGAGCATAGATGTTTATAATAAAGAAGCTCTTGTGGTCTGCCCTACTTAGTTTTATTCCCAGGATATCAGGGTTCAAAACTGGAACATCCACTATCCTATAATTATTAGTTTGCCTGACCCATATAACTAGGCCCCCAGAGGGTCTTCCCTTTTTCCCCTGTATTGCTGGTTTAAAAAAGTTTAGGTAACCTGTCCGATATAATGGATCAGGTGCCCAACTTTCTTGAAAAATTATAATATCAAACCTGTCAATGAAGACTGTCCAGTCCTCCGAACCTAACTTCCCCTTTAATTCCGCAATATTCCATGAAACAATTTTCAGCCCAGTTTCATGAAATATTAATTTTTCTTGATTCGTTCCCCCCATTATTGGGCCCTGCTCACCCCTCTCTGATAGTAGACAACTGACAGGGGGATATCTAACTGTAACAATCCCACAGATCTTTTCATTTTTCTCTTTATTCCTACCAAGATCTACTGAAACCAAGTCACATAAACTACAGCAGGCGGCACCATCTGCTACTGGGTCATTATTATTATTAGAACCCTCAGCAACTCTAACGTTAGTATCTGGTAAGCTGACCCCACCATTGTTAGGATCTACTGAGACCAAATCACATAAACTACAGCACGCGGCACCATCTGCTACTGGGTCATTATTATTATTAAAACCCTTAGCAACTCTAACGTTAGTATCTGGTAGACTGACCCCACCATTATTGGGAGGAAGTCAATCAATACACTCTAAATCAGAGAGTGGTTCAAAACGATTATACAGATGGGGGAAGGAATAGGGGGTATAAGGTGCCAATCCATTTAGGAGCCTACCCTTGGATTTACCATGATAATTAAACATAGGTATAGTAGGAGGACCCCCATTTCGTTTTGGATAAAAATAATTAAGGTTTGCACATCACCCATCCTACCAAATCTAGGTTCCCTACGTATGAAATCCACCACCCATGAGTCCCTAAAATTGACAATGATACAATCCCCCTCTAGGTCCTTAGGGCAATGCCCCACCCATTTTACTCTTCTGACATTAAGAATTTCCGTAACTGAGGTCGGTGGGAGAGGTCTATTTTTATTCAGCCAAAAGACTACTTTATTTTTAAGTTCCCTAAATGTTTCGGAATTTTCACCTTTAACAACCGATACTCCCGTCAGAATTATTGTATATGGTGTGGCCTCAGGAGGAAGGTTAATGCAGAGGACATTCTGTTTTGGATCCCTCTTGACAGGCTCAGCTGGAGGGTTCTCTAGGCTCCTCAACATTGGAGCGCTTTGATTTGACTTTGGTTTTTCCTTTGCACTTCCCATGGATTCCTTATCAATATTAACGTCCTTGGTATTTCTACTTATCGATGGTTGTATGCTAGAATACTCAGCAGGGGCTTGGATTTCAGGTATAGTACATACGCCCGTCACAAAATTTTGGGGATTTTTAGTTATTGTTTGGGTCATATTTTGCTTATACGACAATTCTTAACATCTCATTGTTAGCGATAACTGTTTTCTCCAAAGATTCCATTTTAGCATTCAACAATCTAGTACGTTCAAGTAGGGGTATCATAAGTGACTTAACTATTACTTCTATACTATTTAATAATTCTTTCTCGTTACCTGGGACCAACGGACAAGGTGGACTAGTATCAGTTAACACAGGTATGGGAAAATGAGAGTTGGAATCAGCCGATGGATTCACTACTGTAGTATTAGATTTAGGGATCTTAGATAAACCTCCCTTTTGAACTCTATTCACTCTTTTCCTTTTGCGACGTTTAATAGTCTGGGAAACCCCCTTAAATATTTGGGATTGAGCAGAACAACCAGTATGTAGGGCAACATCCTCCCCACTAGAGTTAGTATCACTCGAGGACAAGCCATCACCTATTATATTTTCAATGGATCCGTCCTTGTTATGACATAAGCCTACCGGCACTGGACCAGGATCTTGTTGTAGGCTTGTATTTAGGGCTATAGTGCTCACTTTACTAGGAGAAATCGCGGTAGCAAATTGGCCCAAAGAAGAACGCTTGCCTGTTATAAGGTCTAAAGATAAACGTTTCTCTACAAAGGCGATTTCTTCTTCTAAGATACCCCTCGCTTTAATTAAAAAAGCATCAAGGGGACCTGTTACTACCCCTGTCGAAGTCTGGACTTGTACCAATCTCTCTTTCCCTGAGCGTAAGGACATAATGGCGAATACACAATAAAAGATATCAGTCTCAATTTAAATAGCAAAAATTGCAATTCCTTACTTAACAAGCCAAGAGGGTAGGCCCAGCCCAGCCTCGGCAGCCCTCGGACGGCCTCAGACGGCCCGCCCTTTGCCCGGGCTTAGCCCGGCGACCACCCGCGCGCGTCCCGCGTTGCGGGGAATTGTTTGAATCAAATAGTCCTCCCAGAGAGGGGCGTGTCCGCTGGGGAAGAGGCAACAGGTGTGGGCAGCAGAGCCTGCTGGGCCTCGCAGTCCCGCAGCGTGACCTTGCAGCAGTCCCAGAGTCCGATGAACGGCGCCCGCGAAGCGGGGGTCGTGAAAGTTTCCCAACACAAACGCTGAAGCCAAAAGCCAGGAAGCAGGTAAAAATGAGGAGGCCGGATTATGAAGCACCCGTAGAGCGAGTGGATTCTTGAGCTTTTAAGCCAGGGGGGGGCGTGGCCGCTGGGGAAGAGGCAACAGGTGTGGGCAGCAGAGCCTGTTGGGCCTCGCAGTCCCGCAGCGTGACCTTGCAGTAGTCCCAGAGTCCGATGAACGGCGCCCGCGAAGCGGGGGTCGTGAAAGTTTCCCAACACAAACGCTGAAGCCAAAAGCCAGGAAGCAGGTAAAAATGAGTCCGGATTATGAAGCACCGTAGAGCGAGTGGATTCTTGAGCTTTTAAGCCAGGGGGGGGGCGTGTCCGCTGGGGAAGAGGCAACAGGTGTGGGCAGCAGAGCCTGCTGGGCCTCGCAGTCCCGCAGCGTGACCTTACAGCAGTCCCAGAGTCCGATGAACGGCGCCCGCGAAGCGGGGGTAGTGAAAGTTTCCCAACACAAACGCTTAAGCCAAAAGCCAGGAAGCAGGTAAAAATGAGTCCGGATTATGAAGCACCCGTAGAGCGAGTGGATTCTTGAGCTTTTAAGCCAGGGGGGGCGTGTCCGCTGGGGAAGAGGCAACAGGTGTGGGCAGCAGAGCCTGCTGGGCCTCGCAGTCCCGCAGCGTGACCTTGCAGCAGTCCCAGAGTCCGATGAACGGCGCCCGCAAAGCGGGGGTCGTGAAAGTTTCCCAACACAAACGCTGAAGCCAAAAGCCAGGAAGCAGGTAAAAATGAGTATCACTCGAGGACAAGCCATCACCTATTATATTTTCAATGGATCCGTCCTTGTTATGACATAAGCCTACCGGCACTGGACCAGGATCTTGTTGTAGGTTTGTATTTAGGGCTATAGTGCTCACTTTACTAGGAGAAATCGCGGTAGCAAATTGGCCCAAAGAAGAACGCTTGCCTGTTATAAGGTCTAAAGATAAACGTTTCTCTACAAAGGCGATTTCTTCTTCTAAGATACCCGTCGCTTTAATTAAAAAAGCATCAAGGGGACCTGTTACTACCCCTGTCGAAGTCTGGACTTGTACCAATCTCTCTTTCCCTGAGCGTAAGGACATAATGGCGAATACACAATAAAAGATATCAGTCTCAATTTAAATAGCAAAAATTGCAATTCCTTACTTAACAAGCCAAGAGGGTAGGCCCAGCCCAGCCTCGGCAGCCCTCGGACGGCCTCAGACGGCCCGCCCTTTGCCCGGGCTTAGCCCGGCGACCACCCGCGCGCGTCCCGCGTTGCGGGGAATTGTTTGAATCAAATAGTCCTCCCAGAGAGGGGCGTGTCCGCTGGGGAAGAGGCAACAGGTGTGGGCAGCAGAGCCTGTTGGGCCTCGCAGTCCCGCAGCGTGACCTTGCAGCAGTCCCAGAGTCCGATGAACGGCGCCCGCGAAGCGGGGGTCGTGAAAGTTTCCCAACACAAACGCTGAAGCCAAAAGCCAGGAAGCAGGTAAAAATGAGTCCGGATTATGAAGCACGCCAGATATTTATCTGTTTCCAAGCACTTCATTGATTGGTTTTACTCACAAGAAAGTCTTTCGTTTTAAATGTCACACAGTTCATACATGCCAATACTCACGATACAGGTGGATGACTACCAATTTCAAGGCTAGTCTCCCGCGCAGACCTGCCAAGTGCCACGCAGAGCAGGTTAATCTAACGCATTTCTGTGCATTTTCCCATATTACTGCACTGAAAAGCAAAGTCACGCTTTACTGGCTCTGCTCTGTCCAGTGCCTCAAGCAACAAATGCTGAAGCAGTCATCACGCAAATTACTGCCAATGGGATCGGGTATTCAGTTTTCCAGTGCTGCAGAGGCTGTCAAAATATGGGGGTTGAGAAGAGGTAAGTGGTTGCTGTGGATAAAGTCAGACTCATGGGCCCAGCTTGTTTTATTTCAATCAAGTAGCTTCAGAGGCAGTGGAACACCCCCTCATCATCGTCTGGGCTGTGTTATGCCACCGCGGCCAGAGAGCCGAGCTGGGGACCAACAGTGAGACACATCCCTACAAAGTATCATTAGCCCAGCTCAGACAGGTACAGCTACAAAAGAGCCAGCCTCCCCAGCGGCAGAGGTGGCATGCATTTGATGAAAATTATCTGAATTAGAGCATTTTATTAAAAAGAAATGGCAGGGAGGGTGTCAAAGATAGCGCCTGTGTAGGAGCTGGATTGCAGAGCTCCGCCACACCTGTTGGGCAAGTCACCGCAGATATGGTACATGTAATGCAGCTGGTTTTCATATGGTCTGGGCCTGTTCGCAGCATGACACAACACACGCACACTCTGGGCTGTACTGTGGCCGAAGGTCACGTGCGACCTCGAGCCCCTTTATTTATTCCCTTGGACCGAGCCCGGTCACGAGGGGTGAGGTGCCGATACATTGTCCTGTAGAGGCCGGGTGGCCCTCTACATCCCTCCTTCTTTAGAATAACGGTAAACATGAAAAGAAAGAGGATAGGAACATTAGAACAAAGTGTTAACTCAGTACATTTTTGACAACACGGTCGTGGCCAAACTTGCCATCACCCAGTGGTTCAGCACGCATAGTCCCTTAGCTTCTGGCTGGGTGCGGGGTTGGGTCTCTGCTGGTACCGTTGGTTGCAAGATGACATTCTGCCAGGGTCCGTTGCGACGCTCCCCTGGGACCTCTCGGTGTCTCCACTCCCGGGTGAGCCCTGACGACCTTCCCATGGTGTGCTCGTCACATCCTGGCCAGGTAACGGCACCGGAGTCACCCTCGGACTAGCCGTAGGTTTCATGGACACGTCCATGGGGTCCTCTTCTTCCTCTGATGATGCCCTGTTGGGATGGGGGACACCGACGACTTCCTTAAACCAGGATACATTTCACACCACCGTGTGTCGGCCTCGTTGAGCAGTGACCATCGTGCCATCCACCCTGGTGACTGTCCACACCCACGGTTTGTAAGGTGTGTGAAACTTCCAGCCGGGGTGATGATCTTTGAGGACCACTCGGGATCCTACACGCACCGATAAAGTCTTTGCCCCTCTGATGGTGGTGGTCTTTTCTTTGGTGACTTTATGTTTCTGCTGGGCCCTGTCTATGTCCAGACTTGGCTGGTGCCCAGTTGGGGTCTTCAGGGATGAAATCCCTTAGAGAGCGCTTCAAAAGGAGGGTAGCTGAAGCACACCCCGTGGTCAAATGAGGTATCTGCCGGTAGGCGAGCAGGAACTGGTGGAGACATGTCTCCGCGTCCTGTTGCTGGTCCACTCCTATTCGCAGCGCAGGGTCCACATGAAGCGCTCGACCTCGCCGAAAACTGGAGGCCATTGATGTGTGATCCTGCGGTGACGGATGGCTCGCTGTTCCAAAAAGTCATGAAAGTCCTGACCCTGGAAGGGCAGTCCATTGTCGGATTTTACTTTTCTGGCAGTCCGAAGGTGGCGAAGATCTTTTCAAGAGCCAGTTGAACGTGCGTGAACACCGTGGAGGGTACCAACCCAACCACCGGAAATTTGGAGATGGAGTCCATGACGACCATGGTGTGCTGCCCGTCCGGGAAGCTCCCAAAGTAGACGCTGACTTTGACCCAAGGCATGTCGCAGGGTTCTTCGGTGATCACCGGCGCAGGCGCAGAGTCCACGTGGATGATGGTGCAGGGATGGCACACCTTTGCTCGGAGCTGGGTCTTGGCCGTACCTTGGTGACCCTGGTGGGCTAGGGTGACCATTTGTTGGTGTAGGCCTTTGGGGATTACAATTCTCTGTCCTCTGAGGACCAGCCCAGACCCGCCAATGCTGAGTTCGTGCCTTACCCTCCATATTTGTCGTCGGGCGTTCTGCTCTTCCACCGTGAGTGCGGCAAGGCCATCCAGAAATGTATGCCACCGCTCTTTCTCCAGGGCTTCCTTAACCCTTGTCAGGGTGTTGTCCGCTTCAGTGGCATGGCACAAGTCATTCTTGGTGACGGCCAGAGAGCAGGCATTGTCTTTGATCATGCGTACGAAAGTCTCGGTGTTTGCGCTGTCATCAGGGACCTGGTCCCCCTTGGTTAGCGTAGGGTGTCTTGACAGGAAATCGGCTGGGTTATCCGCACCCGGTCGATACAGCAGCTGAAATGAGTACGCCTGCATTTGTACTGCCCACCTTTCAATATATGGGCCACTGTACCCTTTCTGCTCACTCCTCTGGTGCTTCATGCTGCCTTCTGTGCTTTCAGTTTAGTTTTCGAACTTATATGTTATTTACATTATATTATTTTCCCTTGTGCGTGATGTTTTTCTTTATTATCTTAGTTATGTTTTTTTTCTCAGCCCTCTTTGTTGAACTGGGCCTCTTCAAATGACCGGGGCCATGTGGTGCTGCACGCACCTGCTGCCGCCTGTGGGGTTTTCCTTTCAGCCCTTCTGTTCCCCAGGAGAATTCCCTGACGACTCAGGCCACGTGGTGCAGTCACGGGCACCTGTTGTAGCTGGCCGGCCCTTCCTTTACTCAGCGCAGCTCTGCGCTTCACTGCCACGGACCCCTCGCGCTAGGGATCCACCTCGTGCTCAGCCCGGGGTGGCCCCGCCTTTATAACTGTAGCGCGCACACAGCGGGCTTCTCCGTCAGTGTTCAGCCGACCCAGGTGAGGCAGGCGTCTCTGTGCGCTGCTCCTGCTAGAGCTTAGGGATACGCGATGGGGACTCACAGCCTGCGGCTGCCGTGAGCCAGCTGGAATTGGACCACAGTGCTTCTGGTGAGTCGTGTGGCAGCAGACTCGAGTCGCGTGGAAGCAGACTCCTCTCAGGCAGGGCTGCAGGGCGGCAGGCACACGTCGTGTGGCAGACTTGGGGCTGTTTCCTCAGCTTCATCCCCAGTGTAATGGAGCTGGTTTGCATATGGTCTTGGCCTGCTCGCAGCGCATGACACAACATATGAACACTCTGGGTTGTGCTGTGGCCGAAGGTCACGTGCGACATTGAGCCCCTTTATTTATTCTCTCGGACCGTGCCTTGTCCTGTAGAGGCCGGGTGGCCCTCTACAGTACCGAAGAATAGGGCCCGAGAGAGTGGGGCGATGAAGATAATTACCCCCTTTGGCAGCGCGGGGCACTCTCTTTGCTGGTCCGGGGGGCCATCCCTGTGGTCCCATCACTTAAAATGGTGGCCGAGGTGGCGGATGAAGTTGTGGCCTACCGGCCCTCTCCTGGGACCTGTGGTGGCCTGAGAGTTGAGCGGCTTTGCTCCAGGGTGGAGTGATGCCCACTGACCCTGCAGCTGGGCATGCAGAGCCCCCAGGAAGACTGCCTATGGCTGGGGGCAGGAGATTGGTGGCGCCAGCGCCAGCTGGAAGAGGTGGGGATCAGCCGAGGGTGCTCTGCAGAGGCCACACTGGCCTGAGAGGTGAGGCCCGCTTGCACGGAGTCACTGTCCAACATGGCGGCTGGTGATCCTACTGTGATTGCTGGGAGGAGCAGCAGACACTGGCAGTGCTGGCGAGGCCTCCGCTCCCGACTGGTGATTGCGGGGAGGTCGTGGCATCCAAATAGGGGTAAGCCGGGCCTGCCGCATTGAGGCCGGCACCTTCCCTGCCCAGAATGAGATGTGAGGCAGTGATCTGCCATCGTGCCGGACCCTGGGCTGGATCTGAAGTCTTAGAGACCGATGTGAAGTGGGGCCACTGCTGATTGCTGGTGTGGAAGCTCGACCAAAAGTGAACCTTTCAGCTGGGCCTGAGGAGCTGTAAAAGTGACTGCCACCCCATGCGGTGGTGTGAAGCCTATAGCGCTGCGCTGCCAGGGGAGCTCCTGGGCCTTGGATTGCTTTTACTGCTCCCCTTTGGAGCCCCTGCTTCTCTGGCCTGGTGGGGAGAGGGGCTATGGCTTCACTGATGACCTCTCCTCGCAGACGGTGAGTGCTTTGGAGACTTGCTGGGGTTAAAAGGGGTACCTGGTGGTTGCCGTGCTTTGGGACTGGTGTGCTATACACCTTTTGTTGTGGAGCAACCCTTCTCAGTCAGTGCTGGGGGTGAAGGAGACACTGGGAGCCCCCACTTGCTTAACCTCTTTCTTATCGCTTGGGGACAGCAGCTTGGAGGGCATGGCAACCCCTCACAAAAAGAAAGACCAGTCCATCAAGGATCTGCTGTCTAGGAGTGTCCTTAGGCAGATGGAACCTGCCAAGGACCCTAGGTCCCCCTTGTGGTCCTCTCCTGAGCACCCCAGAAGAAACCACTCGGGGGGATGCCCCAATCACATAGAGATTCATAGAGGATCTGTTACACATAGTATGGGAAGGAATACCCGCTCTAAAGCAGGAGTTGGCCGCAAGGTCAAGGAGTTCCACCATGAGATGGGAGAACTGGGCCACTGTGTGGATACACTAGAATGGGGAAATGATGCTCGGGAAGAGGAGTTGGAGGCTTGCCACAGCCAGATCCTTGGACTCTGGAATACTGACCTCAACTACTACTTGGAAGGTTTGGAATATAGGTCCTGCAGATCTAACATCCGGATAAAGGGGGTTCCATTGCAAGCGGATGCTGGAAAACTTGAGGATTATGTGCTTCGGCTCTTTCGTAAAACTCCCTGCTTTGAGAAATCTTGGGGCCCATGCCTGAAATTGTTATCCACTAGGTTTTGGGAATTTTCCTGCCCAATATATCTCTGCATACTTCGCCTTACAGTGGACAATGCTGACACAGTGTAGCTATCATCTTGTGCTAGAGCTGACGTGGAAATGAGATGCCGGATGATGATTTGTGTGAACATCTAACTATCCATCTTTCCTATTTTCTCCTTTTCTTACCACTCTTCTTTTTTAAACTCTTTGTGGTTCTCCCCATTTCCCCCTTTCTATCTCTATGACCTTTTTTTTACGTCTTTGCTGGCTATCGTATATAGGCGATCAGTTATTTTAACTTGTTATTTATATATAAACCATAGCCACGTTCAAAATGCCAACAAAGACAGGCCACTGGGCCCTCAATAGCCCAGGGAAAACCATTAAGGCAGTGCAGTTTGTGTAGAGTAACTAACCCGTTAGATTCACTTAGCTGACAGATGGTTGTGGAAGAGTATGAAATTCTACTGGGTTTATCACCTTTCCCCCCAAAGAACCAGAGGTCCTGGCTCCTGACGACGCATCGGCAACAGCATTTTATAGGCTGGAAAACTAGACTACAAACCCAAGATGGCTGCCAAACGAAACATGAAGAGTAGAAACTAAAGGGGAGACATTCTCCGCATCAAACAGTCAAAGACTGTGGCAGAATGGAAAGGTAAGTAGGTGCAATTTAAAATTAGTAAATCAGGCTAATACTCTTACAATACAGTGAAAAATACAATGCCCACTAAGCCCCACATGCAACAATATATGTGGTGCTTGCCTGAGCTGAGCCGCTCGTCCGCACTGGCATCAGCTTTTTATAGGCAGGCAAACTAGATCGCTAACTCAAGATGACTGCCCAACAAAACAGGAAGAGTAGAAACTAAAAAGGATGCTGTCACAGTGCCCTTTTGGTACATACAAAAAGTAGTAATGCATCATACTGACAGGTATTATTTGTAACCATACTAAATGATCTCAAGTGCATCAGCGTTATCCTTGAATCATGATGTCTCTATATTTCCTACAAATGTATGCTTAATGATTCTATATATTTTATGTTATGTTAGCCTATATTAATATGGGCCTGACTGCATATGTGAAGGTTCTTGACTTGCTGAATCCACTGCTTGTGAGAGAATTCCTCCGTATAACCATTTATGTGAAACAGTGTTTTCTTTCCTGAGTTCTCATGTATTGTACAAGAAATACTTTTGCTACATTTTTCATTACAGTCCAGGACATCTGCCTGGGAAACTGTCCTTTTGAACTCGCCTATGTGCTCTTGCTAAAGGAGCATTGTTCCAATGGTTCACATATTGGATTGCTTAAGGACTGCTTAATTGTCCCGCTTATGTCTCTACATTTTGTCAGTGAGAAGGTCTAAAAAAGCAATGATACCAACTGGCAAATACGCTGCACCAGAGTGGACTTCCTTGTCATTAAATGTCTGAGAAAAAACATATGGCACATTTTTGTTTAACAATTCAAGCTCCTATGAACCACCTTGAGAGACTGTTGTGCTCAAATTGAACTTTGCAAATAAAATTTAAAGCCAATACAAAAGAGACGAGAGTACAAGAATTTATACAATCTATGGACTGAATCTATAAAACTGTGAGTAAATGCGAACAGTGATAAAGAGAAGCTAAAGCAACTTTAGCAAGTTCCTAATACTCATCTGTGCTGCAAAGCTGCTAACATCTAATCTAAAATGTTAACAAAGTCGTGAGGTCTGATTCTACAAAAGGCATGGATTCAAACCCGGCATCAATGTTAGCTGACAACATTTTACATGGAGATCAGTTTATTAGAGATTTCTCAATGAATGTTTTTACTAAATTGCTCTGTGAATATGTGGATGCATGAAATCGTTACGAGTGGTTACAATTACCCACTTTGGTTTCAGAAGGAGTCACATACCATCATTTACCTACTATTTATGGAATTTCTTGCAGTGTACTAACTAGCTTGTTTTATTGTAAAGGGCAAGTTCAATATTATTATTCTAATTATGACTTCATTTTTTCTGAAGTGCCTTTTAGAAAACATTTTAGAAAATATTTAAATCCTGTGCCTGATACACAAACTGCTGAAAGGATGAGGGAATTTTAAAACCCGCTCAAAGCTTTGACATTGCTTACGCACATCGACAAAATTTAACATGCCTCTTGCATAGAGTAGAAAAGGAATTTATAGATTCAGTCAAAGACAGGTGTAGAGACATTATGGGTAAAGTCACAGATCACAAGAAAACTCCACCATGGGTGCTTAGAGAACCTGAACTTAAACAGTTACAATTGCTTTAGACTGGCAACATAGGGGAAAGCTATGTATATTATGGTGTAAAACTGAATATAGTATTACCTTTGTTGGTTCCAGAGAATGTGATCCCCCTTTTCCAAATTGTAGGTGGTTGGGGATTCTATCTGGGAGGTGTTGATCCAGTGTTTCCAGAGATTTATCATATTTGCGGGAAACACGCCTATTACGGGCTGCGTGAAAAATTGTATGGATCTTGTTACATGGAGATAGTTTTTCCAAAAGTGTATCATGTGGATCAATCTGAAGAAACCAATGAAGTGAAACATACCAGACTAAAAAGGGGTGCTAGTGCTGCTGAAATAATATGAGATATATTTGGTGCAATAATTCCATCAGTTGGGGTGATTCTAAATTGTCACAATAGTTGGAAACTCTCTACTGTAGTTGACAAACTGTTAACTGATACTGCGGGAGAGTTCCTGGCCATAGATACTGAAATTATTGCTATGAGATCTATGGTGCTCCAAAATAGTCTTGCATTAGACGCCCTTCTCGCACATGAAGGCGGAGTCTGCCGAATGCTGAAGATGCAGCAATGTTACATGTATATCCCTGATAAAAGTAAATATTTCAATAGGGTACATTACAAACATTATACATCTGGAAAAAGATTTGAGCGGATTAAATGCTGATGGCGCTTCGAGATCAATGGGAAATGGACTTTCTGCAATTGGAAAATGGTTTACTAACCTGGGAAGGGGATTAGTGTGACACATCTTGAAACCTGTACTAACCACTGCTATATGCATACTAATGCTAATTATCTCAAGATTTACAGATGCATACAAACTAAGAAAGAGACAAGAGAGGTAAATAGAAAAAGAGATGAGATAGATAGATTAACTGCTTTTAATCGTTTTACTAAAAGTGTGTTGAATTTGTTATTTGCTAAATTTCACCTCCATAAACTTGCCTGATCGGTCACTCAAATTTGCTCAGTCGTTTCAGTCACTTCCTGGGCAACGCCTACCAGGGGCGTCCAATCGCAGGGGGCGGGAGGAGGGGGCCAAGGCAGCAACCTGACATTTAATGCAGGCCGCAGCACGGGAGCAGGCGCTCTAGGACTGCGCTGCTGCCCAATAGTATACTGTTTTTTAAACTGCTTTTATCGTTTTACTAAAAGTGTGTTGAATTTGATGTTTGCTAAATCTCACCTCCACAAACTAGCCTGATCGGTGACTTGACTTTGCTCAGCCGTTTCAGTCACTACCTGGGCATCGCCCACCAGGGGCGTCCTATTGCAGAGGGCGGGAGGAGGGGCTAAGGCTGCAACCGGATAGTTAATGCCGGCCGCAGCGCGGGAGGGCAGCGGACGCGCAGAGCGGGCACGCCGGTGGCACGCCGAAGGTGCACCAAAGGCTAGCCCGTCTGTGCCCATCTGGGGCCAGGGGCCAGTTATTATGCTCAATTTTTATCGTACACCTCGTCTGAACTAAAACTACTACTTACTGGAAACTACCCACTCAACCCCTCGATTCACCCTAGACTGATTAAGTATGGGATTATGGAAACAAGGGCCTCTTTCCCAGAACATCGCTATTCCCCCCACATAATAGGACACTCCCAGAAACAGGAGAAATATAGGCCCTCTAAACTCGCTCTCTGGCAAAACAAAAGCTGGACATATTTCTACTACTGGACTCAGAGCAACCAGATGTTCTCTTTCTATCGGAAACCTGGCTCTCACAGGAGTCCACCCCCAATATTTTGTCCGCACTTCCCAATAACTACTACATCCTCCAGGCAAATCACCCACTAGGAAAAATTGGTAGAGGAGTAGCCGCCATTATATGCCAGAAAATAAAATGTACCGCTCTAACCCCGTTAGATTTATCTTCGGATGGACAATCTTGTCCTCAAACTGGAGTCGGTCTCAGCCCCCCTATATTATGTACTGCTATACAGGCCCCCAATAACATGCCCCTCTTCTCCCAATCCTTAGCTGACCAGGTAGCACACCAAATAACCAAAAATGCAAAAATCTTGCTGATTGGTGACTTCATTTATTGGGCCAATGCCACTCTGCGTGGACCCCACTCCGCAGATTTAAACAACCTACTTACTGGGCTAAATTTCATTCAGCAGGTAACCTCCACAACACATATCAAGGGACACATACTCGATCATGTCTGGACAGCCAATCTTGCACTGTCCGCATTGATAGTCTCTCCTTGCACATGGTCTGACCACTATTTAATAAAGTTCGCCATTAACAACATTATCATGGTTAAACCCCCAGTTATTGAAGAAGTTATGGCAAGGAATTGCAATGGCATCAATAGAAATACTTTATGTAACACACTGGCTAACACAGTCCCAGTTGACCAATCATTCATCAACCTCAGTGAGGAAAATCTTACAGCATGGCTATTAGCAGCTAGCAATGAACATGCCCCCCTTAGGACAATAAGATCAGCGAGGGGCCATGAGGCTCAGAGATGGTTCTCTACTGATGTAAAAGCCAAAAAACTAGCCCTATGCCAATCTGAAAGGAAGTGGAGACGTAATTACTCTCCTGATAAAAGACAAATTTATTTCGATTAATTGAAGGAATACAAAAAATCAATTTTAACAACCAAGGCCACCTATTTTTCTTCTAAAATCCTGAGCTCCACCAACAGATCAAAAGAAGTATTCTCTAATGTCAATGAACTGTCCAACCCTGACAGGGTCACTATAAAACCTACACCCTCTCAAGCATTCTATAACTCTATGAATACTTTTTAATTGATAACATTATCAGGATTAAAGCCAGTATTCCTACCTGCCTCACCCTTGAGGCACTTCCATCAAGGCAGAGAAAGCCTTGTTCCCTCAATCAATTTCCGGCAATAAGCAACCAAGCATTCTTGGACCTCTTGACCTAAGTAAAATCTGGGTCACCCATGGACTGCTATCTGCCACATATTTTAAAATGAGTTTTTTCTCCACTACCTAGGCCTGCCCTCTCCCTCTTGAATGAGCAACTATCTCAGGGCTGTGTCCCCAGAGCCTTCAAAGAAGCACCTATTGTCCCTCTTTTTAAAAAAACAGGAGCTGATCCCCAGACTCTGACCAATTACCGTCCAATCTCTTTGCTCCCCTACTTGGCTAAGGTACTGGAGGCCCATGTGGCCAAATGCCTTTGTGCCTTTATCGAGCAGTCTGCATACCTTGACCCTCACCAAGCAGGGTTTCGCCCAGCCTACTAAACAGAGGCAGTGAAACTGACCGTGTTGGACACACTCCAGAAGGAAGCAGACATGGGCTCTCCTCAGGCCCTGGTGCTGTAGGATCTTTCTGCTGCATTCGAACACGGTCAACCACGGTATCTTGGTTAACTTTGTCAGGGCCGCAGGCATCCAGGGATCGGCTCTTAGCTGAATTAGATCATTCCTGGAGGACCGCTCCCAGTTCACGGTGCCTAAAATGAAAACTACATGTGGAGTACCGCAGGGTTCTACACTATCCCCTCATGTGTTTAATCTTTACCTTCTGCCACTGATCCAGTCCCTGAAATAAAGGAAGGTGCGTACATTCAACTATGCAGACAAACTTACTATTAATGTTCACCATTAATAACGCACCTGACTGGGCATCCGAATTCCAAGCTACTATGCCGCACATCAGCAATTGGATGGACAGCAACCATTTAAAACTTAACCCGTACAAGACAGAACTTATCCGGACAGGGGGTATCCATAATCCATGGAGTCCACACTTCTGGCCAGTTGAGCTGGGTTTTTCCCCCACTCCATCCCCTTCAGCTAAGCGTCTTGGGGTGACAATTAATTGTGACCTCACTATGAAAACTCAAATTGGATCAATTATCTCAACTTCCTTCTTTCAGTTAAGGAAGATAGGAAAGATCAGCAGGCTCCTCACTAGGGAAGAATTGATTCAAGTTGTTCTAGCCATAGTGATATCTCATATATACTATGCCAACTCTCTTTACTTTGGCATACCACGATAGCTAACTAAAAGACTGCAAGTGGTGCAGAACCAGTCTGCTAGACTTATTTTCCAGCAGCCTAGATGGCAACAAGTCAGCCCTCTCATGAGGACGTTGTATGAGCTTCCCATTCCACAACGATGCACCTTTAAGGTTGGCTGCCTTATCTTTAAGTCCTTGCATGGCACGGGTCCCAAATTTATCTCTAGCCTAATTCAAAGGCATATACCTACCCGCAACCTGCGCTCAGCTCACGTGAACCTTCTGGTCACACCTTCCTACAAATTGAAGTGACAGGCCGGCTGCAGGTTCGCAGTGCTGGCACCCAAATTCTGGAACTCCCTTCCAGCTGACATCAGATCCTGCACTGACCTCTTGAGATTCAGAAAACTTCTCAAGACATGGCTGTTCATCCAAGCATACGAATAAATCAATAGGGATCCGGCATCTCCCAGAACAGAGCCAAGAAACCAATCAGTGTACGCATGCTCTACAAGAATTTTTAATATAACATTTAAAATTACATAGAATTGGAGGATAGTCAATGCAGTTGTTACGACAAGATGAAAGCCGTAGAGCAATCTAGGCTAAAACTAATGAGAACAACAGAACTATAAATTGACATCAGATGGGATAAAGATAAGAGTGTGATGCTTGATTAGCCATCAAAGGGGGAAATTGTTGGAGAGGGAATCACATTTACACTTTTAATGACTCGAAAAACTGATTATGACACTTTCTGAGAGGAAAATGATAAACATGCACCAATTACACATTCAAGAAAACATGAAAAGTGAAAATAATTTTTAGGTTCTGTGTCATAAAAGCATGCAGAACAAAATGATTCCTAGCTGATATTGTTCATTAACTAATATAGATTGTGGTTTACAAATCGACAAAGTATTTTTTCATTAACGTGCTAGAAACGTCTGAATGGTGAACTCTCACGTTCTGAAGTTTACCTCTGATAATATGTCTAAAATTATTTATATGCGTGAATGACTATGGAAGTTTTTCAAATATTATGACTAAATATGATTACGATAGAGAATTTTAATGAAATCTATCTTTTGTGTGAAAACCTGTGCACCGATATTACAAAAGAAAAGTAGGTGTTATACATTCTTAGTTAATGATGTATCCGTGAAACTTTATGAGATTGTATTTCACATATATATTAATGTTACTTACCCAAAACGAAATTCTAAATATATGTTATCATATATTTACATGTTGGTACATACGAAAAGTAGTAATACATCATACTGACACGTAGTATTTGTAACCATACTAAGTGACCACAAGTTCTTCCGAGTTATACTAGAATCATGACGTATCTATATTTCCTATGAATGTATGCCTAATGATTCTATATATTTTATGCTATGTTAGCATATATTAATATGGGCCTTACTGCATATGTGAAGTTTCTTGACTAGCTGAAACCACTGCTTGTGAGAGAATTCCTTAGTATAACTAATATTGTGAAACAGTGTTTTCTTTCCTGAGTTCTCACGTACTGTTCAGTTTAAGGGTCCCCAGTTAGTTTCCTGCTTTACACATCCATTATAAAATACTAACTGTGAGAACGCTGGTGCCCAAGGGTCTTGTCTCTTTGGTAATATTCTTGGAGTCTTGTATTGCGCTTATTTAGTAAGAACTCCACCCAAAGATGTACATGAGCACCAGTTAGCATTATATTTGCTCCTTTCTTCCACCTATCGCTTCCCAAGAAGTGTCTGACCTGCATGAAACTCTAAATAGATATTTTTTTGGGCTGACAAGCTTGATAGCCTCCATCCCACTAGTAACTATACCCATGACCATCAGGTGCCTACACTTGCCCTCTATTATTCAGTGCCAGATTAAACCCTGTGGAGGCCCCTAGGCAGTCAAAATGTTGTGGGGGCCCCCTCGCAAATGATCCCCTAATACATTTTTAATTTTACCAACTAACAATTTTAATAAACCAATTTTATTACACTGAACTAAACATTAATAAATATTAATGCTATTAAACAAAAATTAATTGGAATCAATTTAAGAAAGCTTCATTGTAATTTTCTTTCAAGATCAAATAAATATTCTTTTTTTATCCGTTGTTGGGGGCCCATAGGTTGGTGCCTACTTTGCCTTTTTGGTAATCCGGTACTGCTATTATTCATGTACCAGTCGACTGTAAGAAGCAGGGTGCAAGAGAGTTATGCGACATTGTCGCTGATCATTCGCTGAAGCACGCCAACTTCCCTGTCCTGGGCGACTTCAAAGTCCACATGGATAATGGAAAAATGCCCTATGGAGTCTCAGTTGGCAGAAACCATTGAAGGTCTGAACCTGACGCAAAGGGTCACCGCCCCTACGCATATAGAGGGCCATATGCTGGACCTTATTTTTTCCAATGATCCAAACCTTGTAGTAGAGGCTCTGCTACCACTGACCTAGACAGAAACTGGAGGAAGGTCAGTCCTGATACTACGGGACCCGTGCTTCAAAATGCACCCCTCCAGCTGAAGGGTGACCCAAACAGTGATGTATCTAGCTTCAACAGCTGGGTCACCACTGCCTTAGATAGTGTGGCACCTCTTAGATCAGTGACATTCTCTAGGAAAATTGCTTCAGCCCCTTGGTTCTCCATGGAATTACGAGCCGAGAAAAGTCTTTGAAAGAAATTTGAACGGTCCTGGAGAAAATCCTACGACCCTGTGGCTAAAAGCTCCTACAGACTTAAGCGCAGCGCTGTGAGGGACTACTTCTCTAACCAAATTAAACTGTCAGACAACTCATGCAAAGAACTATTTAAAATTGTCCAAAGCTTTACTAAACCCATGGCTCTAGACAGCACAGTTACCCCCCTCCTATCCTCTGTGCTGACTTGTTGGACTTTTTTCAAGAGAAAATCACGTCCCCCTTGCGCAAAAGTCAGCCTCTGATCTGCATGGCACCTGGTCTGAATTCCGCCCACTGCCCCTTGATGTGTCTTTCAGGGAATTGTACAAATGTAAATCTGGATCCCCTGGAGACCCTTGCCCGGCTCAGTTTTTTAAACTACTTGCCCCCTGCCTCGATGTTCCCCTGAACCAGATCTGTAATTCCTTCCTGACAACTGGTAACTTCCCAGCTGCGTGGAAACAGGCCTACCTGCTGCCAATCCTTAAGAATCCGGATGATGACCCAGCAGAACACAAAAACTTTAGGCTAATTTCCCTTTTACCTGCACCAGCTAAAATTTTTTAGAAGGAAGTTCAGATACAACTTTCTGAATTCCTTGAATCAAACAATTGGTTCCATGATTCTCAATCTGGCTTTAGAACGGAATACAGCATGGAGACAGCAGTTCTGGAAGTTGCTGAAACCGTGCGAGAGGCTGTGGACCAGGGCAGCTCAGCAATGCTGGTGCTGCTGGGCCTATCCTCGGCATTCAACACTGTAGCCCACTCGATTCTCTTGGAGAGACTAAAACACCTAGGAGTGTGGGGAGCTACTCTGTCCAGGCTCCAATCGTTCTTGGAGAACCACTCACGAGTGTTTCTACGGCCTTATGATTCCTCCCAGAAGCCTCTTGTCTGCGGGGTACATCAGGGGTCGGCACTGAGCTCCTTACTGTTTAATGTATATCTCACTCCCCTTGCGACCTCGGCCTGGATGACTGAGAATTGCTTAAATCTTAACACCGAGAAAACAGAGGTCCTATTTTTCAACCAACTGACTCCTCCACCTTCTAAGCTTTGGTGGCCCTCAGAGCTGAACCCCCCACGAATTCCTGTGGTTTCAGCCAGAAATCTAGAGTTTAGATTTGACAATGACCTCCCCTGCAAGACCCAGATTTGCCAGGTCTCCTCCTCATGCTTTTGGAAGCTGCGAGCTTTTAGGAAATTCCTACACTTTATTCTGATAGATTGCAAGAAGACAGTGGCCCACGGATTGGTCAAATCCCAGCTGGACTATTCGAATAGTCTCTATCTAGGACTACCAGCCTATCTGGTCCACAGGCTGCAAATAATTCATAACACTGTGGACAGATTAATTAGGAATGTGCCGTTTCGCCATCGCATCTCCCCGCATATGCGGAGCCTCCACTGGCTACCAGTCAGTAAAAGGATTGAGTTCAAGGCGCTTATTCTGGCCTACAGAGCCACTAGGGAACGGGGCCCAGCCTATCTGAGACATACATTGCAAACCTACCAGCAAGACCGGGTCCTGAGATCAATTAACCTGAAATTGCTCAGGGTTCCTCGTTTTCTTAGGGCCAGGATAGGTGGTAGAACATTCTCGGTTAGAGCTGCGAAGCTCTGGAATGCTATGCCTCTCCACCTCTGCATGACGGAGCCCGAACCGGCCTTCAGGAGAGCTCTAAAAACCTGGCTTTTTAACTTTTCGTAGCTCTTCTCCTTGTTTTTCTCGCTGTGAATCTGCAACCCAGCGCCGGGACACCACCGTTGGAGGTACCCGCGCGCTTTATAAATTGTATTAATTATTTATTATTATTAAGATCATTCATCACAGTCCACTGCTTCCCATGTAAACACTTAGTTTGGATATAATTAGAATATAATGTGGTCTGAGGCAACAAACTCTTCTCACATTAATTAGATATGTAAATTTATTTTACGGACACTTGTTTGCCTAAACATATTGTGACGCTAAGGAAAGCCACCTGAGCACCAGAACAGCACAGCACAACCTGAGCACCACCAAAGCATCACTCAGCACCACCTCATCATCACTCAGCACCACCTCAGTATCACTCAGCACCACCTGAGCACCACTTCCTCACAAGAACACCACCAACTCAGTATCACTCAGCACCCCTCAGCACCAGTGCAGCACCCTCAGCACCAGCACAGCATCAGTGCAGCACCACCCCAGCATCAGCTCAGTACCACCTTAAAATCAACGCAGCACCACCTCAGCATCGGCACATCATCACTTCACCAAAGCACCATCTCAGCATCAGCACAGCAGCACCTCCTCATCAATGCACTACCATCAGTGAAGCACCAACTCAGCATCCATGCAGCACCATGTCAGCACCAGTGCAACCCCACCTCAGCAGTAATTCAGCACCAGTACAGCACTACCTCAGCACCAGCGCAACTCCAACTCAGCAGCAATTCAGCACCAATGCAGCACCACTTCAGCATCAGCACAGCACTACCTCAGCATCAGTGCAGTATCACCTCTGCACAGCACCAACTCAGCATCACTTAGCACCATCTCAGCATCAGCACAGCACCACCTCATCAGTGCACCACCACTAATGCAGCACCAGCTCAGCACCAGTGAGAACCACCTCATGACTAGCGCAGCACCACCTCAACATCAGCACAGCACAATCTCGGCATCAGCACAGCACCACTTTCGCATCAGTGCACCACCACCAGCGCAGCCCCACCTCAGCACAAGTGCAGCCTCACCTCAGCAGCAATTCAGCACCAACACAGCACCACTTTAGCATCAGTGCAGCATCACCTCAGCACAGCTCAAACTCAGCATCACACAGCACCACCAGAGCCTCAGTGCAGCACCACCAGCTCAGCATGACTCTGCACCACCGCATCACTTAGCACAGCCTCAGATTACTCAGCATCACCTCCGCGCCAGCACACCACCACCTCAGCACCACCTCAGTATCTCTCAGTACCACCTGGGTATCATTCAGCATCACCTGAGGATCGCCTCCCCAGCAGCACACCACGCCCTCAGCATCACTCAGCACCACCTTAGTCTGGCCTCTGAATCTGGCATCTGTTGATTCTCTCCTAGTGTGCCTCTGCTGCTCATGCTGTAATTCAGGTACTATTTCCCAACATCCACCCTCCTATTGCGTAAGCCCCCCCTAACAAAAAAAAATCTATAATAAACAAGCATTAGAGCAGGCAAGAAGAGATTGACAGCATTGCAACGACAAAGAAACTAGAAGATATTTTTTATTTAAATTCTTTTTTCAATAGGGTTTTTCAATTGTAATGTCTTCTAGATTATATATAAGGCAACAAAACCACGTAGAACACTTTTATATTATAACTTTACAAAACGCTACACAGCTGTCACAATGCTCCACAAACATACCTTAAACACATTGGCAAAGCAAATAGTTCTGGCCAATGGCGTTAACAATAGCCCCCTCACTCCTGTGGTGGTAGGGAGTGGCAGCGAGCTCCAGGAGGGCTCTCCGGCACTGTGCACAGGCGCCTGGCCTGACAGCTCTTGACTGGGTCCAGAATGTGGAGAGGTGATAGAGCGCGGGTCACCAGCTCTGGTCACTCATGCACCTAATACTCACCTGGGCCCAAACCACATTCATACAATAAGCTAGTATACCCCGCTGGCATCAGTTTTGAGTAATACCTGTAATTTTGTTATTCACCTTTACAAAGTCTTACCAATTCAATAAATTGTGTTTCATTTCCTTGATGAATCAGGTTGCTAGGTTAGTTTAAGGTAGAATGACATTTACCTCTTTACTCTGAATAACCACAGACTCAAGAAGTTTTGAAAACCTTTATCTTAGTTAATTTGTGAGTCAAAATTCAATTACAGTAACCACCTTCATCTCAAGAGGCAAAATACACCAAATAATTCATAGCAAACTAAAATGATCAATGATGATGGTACCTGAAAAGGAGGAAGGGGAAAAAGGGAAAATAGGCATAGAGGTACAGAATTATTGATTATATTTACCTATAGTCTAAGATGAACCCAGCTCCGTAATGGGGGCCAGATAGAATCTCCAAAACAGGTCACAGGTAGAAGAATGGGCAGATTCAGATCTGGAAGGGTAGCTTCTCCTAAAGTACAACGCCAGTGGTGCACCCCTCTCTGGCACTACTCTCCTCGAGTGTCCCTTTTCCGCAATCCCGCTAGATGAATAGATTATCGATCAGTATCTCGAACTCTCGGACAAAGTTTCTGGCAGCAGCAGGGTCTGAGACAGCGTCTCGGACAAGATCTGGAGCAACATTCGCGTTGGGTCAGTGACGAGTCAGAATGAAAGATCTGACAAGTCGGACGAGGTTTCTAGCTATCTTACCTCAATTATACTGTTCTTGAATCGTGTACCACCCCCTCAAGTATCAATTCTTATGTTTTCCCTTATTCCGATTGGTCAGGATTAGGAGGTGAGTTCATCACACCACTTAAAATGTAAGTTTTTCTCTATGAGCCACTGTTTATGTGCCCACCCCTTTATTTTCTTTTCCCATAGCTTTATTCGCACAATCATTTCACATTACTCACTCAATTAAAACATTTTATTCAACATTGTTGCTCTCGCTGGGGTCATCAATTGAGCTTCTCAGACTTCTTCATTCAAGGTGGCCTTGGCTGAGTGACACGGGTGCCATCATTGTTTCTGGCCAGTCTCTTTGCGCATGCGCGCAGTTTCATATGGTAGGGATTACAGTCACTCTCCGAGACCCAAATAAGAACTAATAATAAAGTCAGAAAAAGACACGTTAGAACTCAGAAACAAATAACTTCACTGCATACCACTTATATCTACTCTATCCCCATGTACTTATTTATATCTTTTGCATTAGCGTTTAATAAAACTTACGAGTTTTAGTTTAGCAGTAGCAGGTGCATTAGCATGTGAGTTCGAAGCGGCCATTTTTAGTGCCATTGCGCAGCTGCAAATGTTTCCCACCAAAAGCGACAGAGTCATACTACGTAGATGCAGTAGACCCATGCGCAATAAAAATCCCACGTTTTGTCGGCCATTTTAGAACATGTTACGGGTTAGTAATGCACATAGAAAAGCTTCCCCTAGATAAAATTGTTTGTGGTGTATTGCGGTTTTATTATTCACAAAACAAATTTGTTACATTATTACACATTTATTTGTGAGGATTGAATCCAAGCAAGTTTCTTTCAGGAATCCTTGCTCCATTAGGGGAGCTCAAGTTGCGTTACACCACTGGCTCACGTTTTATACGGTCCTAAATGCGAGACCTAGTGGCAATGCCAAAGCTTGTTTTGAAATTCTTCTGACCATAAGCGTTTTAGGATTCGCACTGTTTATGCGGACAGCACCATATACATAGTACCTATCACATACTATCACGCACTGTATCGCAGGTATGTGCTCTGACTGGCTTTTTGAAAGGGACAGAACTGACCATGGGTCTGAACATAACACTGATGTGTTGAATCATACAGAGTAACGCAGTTTCACTGTATTTTAGTCTTTGACAACAACCAACAACACCCGTTCAAAATGGCAGTCTCATTAACGGAAAATTACACTGTTAACAAAAAGAGACAAGCATATGCAATGCAAAAGATCTCGCATATGCGAGACTTTAAGCTATTGGCATTGTAAAAGACAATGCCTTTTGTTTATCTGCTTTGATAATTAACAAATAAATAAAATGCATTGTCATTTACTCTTGCCAATAGCTCAAACTCTTGCAAATGCAAGACCCATTTCATTTCAAGGAAGCGGCTGCCATTGTCCCGGGCTGCTTGGAAAGTGAAAGCATGCATGGCGCGTTGAATGTTGCAGGAAAGCATGTCGTGCCTGCAGTAGGAGAAACTTGTTAAAGAAAATAATGCTTACAGACTAAATAAGACATACTGTGTAACAACAGAAGTGAAAGGGCCAGTCCTCATGGGAGGTTACAAATGAAGACAAGGCGGTAGTGAGGAGCAATTAACAAGCATATAAAGAAACAGAATCCAGAATTCACGAAGGACAATGACACATGCCAATGACAAATATGGGCGGAGAGTGGGCGGGGCTTCAAGTCCATACTCAACTACAGCATGACTCGCAAAGCTGCGCTTGCGCTGCCCAGGCGCAACCTAAAAACTAACAAGCCTTTGCAATACAATAGGTCTCACATTTGCAAGAGTTTGAGCAATTGACATTGTAAATGACAATGCCTTTTATGTATGTGTAGTTTTTAAAACAGATAAATAAAAGGCATTGTCATTTACAATGCCAATAGCTTAAACTCTCGCAAATGCATGCCCTAAAAATTAAAAAAAACATTGTTAGGAGACAGCGTGTCCTGTCTGCCACAGCAGGCTGGACAAAGCTATTTGAGAAAATAGTGCTCGAGGCTGTAATTAAAGCCTTTCGAGCAATAACTCACATAACAGGGGGTGTCACCTTGGGAGGTTACAGATTGAGACAAGGGGGTACTAAGGACAGACTACTAAGCCTTTTAACCAATGAATAGTATGGTAGGCGCTTCAAGTCCCTACCGCAAAACAACATGTATCCCAGAGCAGAGCCTGCCAATAAGCAGCCACAGTTTATAGTGGACAATGACACAGGCCAATGAAAAATATGGGCGGAGCTTCAAGTCCCCACCTCTATACAGCATTCCTCGCTGAGCAGGCATGCGCTGCCAAGCTCCGTCCAAAAATGGCTCCGTTCCATGCAGCTCGGCTTTCGTCGTTTAGCATACGAAAGCAACCAGTGTTTGAGGTGGTTGAAGAGTTCTGGACGTGTGCGAAAATCGCAATTGTATTTCAGCAAAAAATGCAGACCATACTTTGCCATAATGATTGTATTGAAATATATAGGTGCATACATGTTACATATTTTTTTAACTAGACCATATATTTTTCAGACACTTTTATAATTGTACTTATTTTGAACTAATTGCCTGGTCATTAAAATGAGGCACCGCATTTTAAAATGGCCGCTTCGAAAACAGCGTTTTTTTTTATTAGATCCAGTCTCCACCTTCCCTTTGAATAAGGACTTTGTGAAGGCGGCGGCGGGTGGCGCGTGATTGTGTTGCTGAGTCAGTATCTTGAGGCGGGGCCAAGCTGTTTTTTTGATAAATTGCACAGTCTGGGAGCCGGTCAGCTGACTTCCTGCACTGCGGCCCAGTGATCCGGTAACGAAGGGAACAGAGGGTTTTGCGTATAGTTTGAGTCTGTCGTGTGGAGACGAGCAACCCATTTCGCAGGCAGCTATGAAGTTGCTGGTCGTATTCCCGTTGGTGTTAGCAGCAGGTAAGGGCCGTAGTTATTCGTATACACCCAACAATACAAATGCCACTAACTCTTAACGCATTGCACAATCCCACCCGTATTATGAGGCTCGGTGGTGGTGTTTGGGGGTGTTATGAGAGGGAGGAATCATTACTGTATGAGGGATAGATGGCATTGACATCTCATCCTGAATATTGAAAGGGAGAATCACTTTGTTTACGGGGCGTTGGGGCATCCTGTTAATATGGAGTCGGAAAGAGGATGACTAGATTTTGAAACGCAGGATCCACCTGAAAGTAACTGTTACTCTTATTAAAAATAGGAATCTAACCGTGCGTAGGTATGTCTCTTTATTAGTCTGGTATGCTTAAACATCTAAAATAATTGCTTACTTTTATTTCTACTCCTCACGTACAATGTGTGTGTGAACGCGCGCTACTAATTTTCAAACAAGTTTACCTATGACGGCCTTATTTCTTCGGTGGGATCATTAACCGAGGATCCACCTGTGCCGCTCCTGTACTGCTTTAAATAGGCTGATGCAGTTTGTGTTTTCAGAGATGACCTACGTTTCACACTAGAGCCGCACCCGTGGAAGTCGGAGAAAATACATCAATTTCAAAGGCTCCCTCCCTCTTTTAAAATAATAAGACCTGTGTTCGAAGTTGCTGAAATCACCGCAGCAAGCTTCTGAACACCAATACGGCCGCGTGCAATATGGGACGTCTGGTCACTTACTTATTTATTGCAGTTTTATATAGCGTGGACATTGACCAAAGGCGTCGGAGCGCTATGCAATAGCGCTGTAGCCTTAAAGGTGCACATGTTCAGGAGTAGCATAAAGAGCGAGGTGGCAAGGCTAGGAAGGTGCCCCATAAGGAAGTAGAATGGAAGGTCATAGGGCACCGAGAATCTTGCGGCCCTTCTCTGGAGTTCGAGCTCTTTGTTACAAATAAGAGTATACCATCAGTTTCAGTTTCAGTTTTTAACGTCTTTATTTCGAATATTCTTCATAAAAGACAAAGTATTTACAAACATACGATAAAAAGCAGTATTACATAGTCAATAGCATTATATACAATTTAAAAATTAATTAAAACCTAGTTAAAACCTCAATTAAATCAAATGAATTCATAAAGACAATGAAAGAAGATTGTTATTATACAAATTCAGTTAAAAAGATACAGCATCAATACTGGTCAAAGACACAATCTTGAAAGGTAACATACTAAACAGGTTGATCATGGCGGTGTATCATAAACTATCCTAGACCTTAATAACCAAGCCCATCCTAGGAATTTGGCCATTCCGATTGAAAGACATTCAGAGGTGTTAGTTCTCAAGATGAGTAGGGCTTCCCTGCTTGACCGGGTCTTTAATCTATTGCATATGGGTTTTAGCCACTTATGTCGAGGTTCATGATAGGCATTGCAAACAAACAAGAAATGACCTACTGTTTCTTTATGGTTAATGCAACATGGACAAAATGGGGTCACCGGCTTCTGCCAGCCACTGGTAAAGGCCCGTAATGGCAATGTACCTAAACGGAACTGAAAGTAAAGTTTCCTATCTATGGTTTTAACAATTATATCCCAAAAACACTCGGTGTAGGGGACTATTTTATGTTGCAGAAACAAACCAGTCAGGTTCGATTTCTCTGAGAGAGCAACGTGTTCATCCTTGACCATAGACCAAAAAAGAGATTTAAAATCTTTTTTAGAGGGAAAGATGTGAGAGCCCGGCTCAGACCACAACTGGGGAAGGCCCATTCCAGAAAGAGGGTTTCTGATTGACTTGAACCAAGGGATTTCGCCTGCCCCTTGTTGTGATCTAACATCCTGAAGCTCTTGGGCGTACATGGCAAGTTCCGGTGTAGACCAAATTCGTCGCCATAACGCCACCAACCTATACTGTGCTTGATGTTTAAATGAGTGGAGCCCCATGTCCATCAAAAGTGGTAGAGCTGGTGTTGATGGCGGAAGACTAACTAAATTTCGGAGGAATTTGTTTTGTATCCTGTCAAGGACAGCCAGGTCTACACAACCCCAAATATCCGCCCCATATAATATAGCAGAACTAATTTTTGCACTGTATATTTTGAGGGCGGGCAACACCCTTTTGGTCAAAGAGCTTCGCTGCTCCTTCACCAGACAGCCGGACAAGTGCATTAGTTTCAAGCTAAGCGCTGCTATTTGCTCTTTCCAGCGTAATCTATAGTCCATTGTAACACCGAGATAGGTCATAACTTCAACCTGTTCCACGCGTGACCCATTCATCATGACATTGCCCCTCTGTGGCTTTTTCTTCGTGAAGACCATAAACTTGGTTTTAGTAATGTTAATTTCTAGATCGTTCTCTTTGCAGAAATCCACAAATTTATCCATAGCTACCTGCAGACCCTTCTGGGTTTTGGCCAATATAAGCGTATCATCCGCAAATATTAAAAGGGGGAATTTACTCCCACCCAGAGATGGGGCATCAGTAGGAATTTCTGAGAGAAACTTAACCACTTGATTAATAAAAAGTATAAAAAGGGTAGGGGCCAGGACACAGCCCTGTCTCACCCCACGAGTCACAGGGAAGGTTTCTGTGACCTGGCCCTGGCGACCCCACCTAACTCTAGCAAAGTTTCCCTCATGCATCCTGATGGTAAGTTCTAGGAGCGCAGAAGGAACACCCATCTTTCTCAATGCAGCCCACATCTTTCCTCTGGGGACCAAATCAAACGCTGATTTGAGGTCCACAAATGCAGCGTATATCATGCCACCTCTCAGGAACACAGTTTTCCAATAGATCATGACAAATCTTAGTATCTGGTCCACAGTGCTGATGTAAGCCCTAAAACCAGCTTGTACTGGGGAGATAATGTCAACATCAGTCATCCAAGTGTCGATTTTTCCTAAGAGCATTCTGGCCACTACCTTTTGAAGGGCATCAATAAGACTAATTGGACGGTAGTTTCCTGCATTAGTTTTGTCCCCTTTTTTAAACACGGGCAGGATCTCTGCCCCTTTCCATGAATATGGAATCCGCATCCCTCTAGCTATCGCATTAGCTAGGGTGGTTATATACGGAACCCAATGCACCTGATCATACTTAAAAAGGTCCGCAGGGACGCAGTCCATACCGGGGGCCTTACCGTTCTGGACTTGTATAAGAGCAGCTACGGTATCTAATTCTGTAAAGACAATATGGTCAAATAAAGGCACCGCAGTCTGAACACTGGCATCTTCCCAGGGGTGGGAGATCCGTACCGTGTTACTAAACTGCGTAGCGTAATGTTTGACCCATTGTTCTGCAGACACGTGGTTTACAGGTACTTTCGAGTCCCCAGTCCCGCCCCATCTCACAGCCTCCCAAAATTTTTGTTGGTTAGATGAAATGCTTGCTTGGTATAAATCTAACCAGCGCTGTTCATCCCAGTTGGTTTTTGCCTCTTTGAGTACTTTCTTGTAGTTAACCCTAGCTAACCTAATATCATTGGCCGACTTAGATTTAATAGCAGCTAATAAGGTGCTATGGGCAAAACGACAAGATTTATCATACCATTTATTCTTGGTGGATTCTAGACCATTATTTCTACCTTTAGTGGGTTCATTAAAAAAAGCTTTTATCTTATTGAATAAAGACTCGTGGATCAACCCTATTTCTTCCAGGGAGGTGTCTTCATTGAGTAACGTTACCATCAGATTGGTGGCTACTGAGACTTCCACCGCAATCTTTTCTAACACGGTAGGGTTGTCTATAAGCCTAGTCCAGCGGACCCTTCTGCAATCATTTGATAGAACCGCCTCGGCTGTAACGGCGGTGGATGCAAAATCCATTCTGTAGCCCTCATTTAGTAATAATGTAATTGCCAGAGGGTTATGGTCACTTTCAGATCTTTGCACTACTTCCATATCCTTTAGGAGTTTCCAAAATTCTATCTTTATTAGGAAGTAGTCAATACGACTCGAGTGCCTGGAATTATCAAATGTGACCTTTCCCATCAAATCAGATTTGGTTCTACCATTAGCTGCACGCAGATCCCATTCAAGACAGAGGCCTAACCACTGCATTGCGGCCTCGGTAACCTTTTTAATAGGAGGGATGGATAATGGTGGAATATTCCAGATTTGGTCAGTTTCCCCATATCCTTCGTTGTCGAGATTGGGAAAGGGTTCAAAAGAACAGTTAAAATCACCTGCCACCATTATACAAATATCGCTGGAAATGTTGCCTAGTAAGCAGTCTAGATCACTGACTGCTCTCATAGGCTTCCCACCAGGTTGCCCTCTTGCATATATATTTATCAGTGAAAAAACCTCTTTATTTTTACCAGACAATTTCAAAGCAAGAATATCACTACTTAATGTAGGAATATCTTTAATTGTAAAAGCTAGAGATTGCCTGATCCAAATGACCAGACCACCTGTGGGACGGCCTTTTGGTCCTTTACAGGCTGGTTTGTAATAGTTAAGATAGCCAACCCGAAAGGTGGCAGCGGTAGACCAGCTTTCCTGAAACATAATAACATCAAAAGAATCCACAAAAAAGCCCCAGTCATCTTCAGACATTTTCCCTGTTAGTCCCGCTATGTTCCATGACAGGACTGAGAGAATATTACTTGCATCTTTCTGCAAGTTATTAGATGGAATCATAGTCTCCACTGGAACCAGAGGACTATATATGGGATTAGGAAGTGTTACCCCATCTACCTCCCCTTGTGAATTATCACTCTCCCCTGTTACAATCTCAGCCCTGGAAGAAGGAATACAGTTGAGAGCACTCAATACGACTTCACTCAGCCCTGGAGTCGACAGTGAATTGTCAAGTCAATCCACACCTTCCAAGCCGGATAGCGGAGCAAACCGGTTTGTGAGTTGCGGATAAAACAAAGGATGGGCTGGAGTATCAGGGTGGAATCTCCCTCTTGGCCTGACATTTCTAGAGTGTAGGGATGGCGTTTGAGGACCGCTTGTACATAGAGCGGGATAGAAATAATTCGGCAACAAAGTTTGCACATCCCCAGCTCTTCCAAATCTAGGTTCCCTACTGATAAAATTGGCCACCCATGGTTCTCTAAAATTTATCACCACACAGTCTCCCTCGATCTTTTTTACCATAACCTATCCAGTCCACCCTTCTTACATTAAGAATTTCAGAATACGTATTGGGTGGGAGCGGGCGATTTTTGTTAAGCCAAAATGTTACCTTATTATGGAGGTCCATGTGTGTTTCTCTTTTACCTTCGACTAAAGGGGCCACGCCAGTTAAGATGATGGTATAAGGCTGTGACTCCGGAGGGAGATTAACAGTGTTTCCTCGGGATTGGTTTAAAATATGGTCTGAGGGTTTGATCATGACTGCTAGGTGTTTTCTTGGCCTGGGGTTGTTTATCGGCCTTCTGTCTAGGTATGACCCCCGAGATAACTGTTTTCTTGGGGGCCGATACAGATATTGGCTGCGTGGCTTTTGACAGAATGGGTCCCGCTTTTAAACTTGACACCCCTACTTTTTTATTCACCAGATTGGATTTCAATGGTGATGGGGCAGTGGGGGGCACGCCTTTGGGGATTAAACTAGTTAGCGTTCTATTTACAGATGCTATATTCTCTTTAAGCAACCTATCCAAGGAATCCATTTTTACATTCAGTAGTCTTGTCCTTTCTAATAGTGGTAAGAGCAAGGATTTCATTAATAACTCTATCTTGGCCAGGAATATGCCTTCTGCAATATTAACGGTGGTATTATGATCTTCATATTGACCCGCCTTGTTAGTATTAGGAAACCGAATAGGAGGGTCAATAGTGCTTCCCACCCCCTCATTGTATTTGTCTAGGTCGGGAAGATCTAGCCGTTTACGTTTCCCAGGATTGTGTGAGGGTGAAAGATGTAACATAGGGGGGGAGATCACTTGCTCTTTACTAAAGTTTAAATTAGGTGAGTCCGAGAGACCTGATTTCTTTCTAGACTGGTCTAACAAGATGGTAGTCCCGCTGTTTAGTGTGTTATCATGAGCAGTAATAAATGAGCTATCTTGACCCTCCACCACCAACTTCACAGTTTGGGTCTCGGGGGCAGTTACAAGCACTGGATCAATATTATCAGCATTGCTAACAGTATCTACAAAGGAAAGCGAAATAGGGGAAACTGCCTCATTAATTTTCCCAAGAGAAGATCGTTTACCTGTGATAATATCTAATGATAAGCGTTTTTCAACAATAGCAATTTCTTTCTCCAATATTGCAGTAGAGCGTTTAAAAAACTGGTCAATAGTACCCGTAAAAGTACCATTAGAAGTAGAGACCTGGACTTGCCTCTTTTTTCCAGATCTTAGGGTCATCTTCGAATAGACAAGTAACCCAATTAGTTCCTCAAGGAGTGTCAATGGGTGGAGGATAAATGTTAGGAAGGTGGCCCGGCCTCTGACGGCCACAGACGGCCCGCCCTCTGCCCGGGCTCAGCCCGGCGCCGCCCGCGCGCGTCCCGCGACGCGGGGGGAGCCTGGATTCAAGTAGCGCCTCCAGGCGCGCTTTCCGCCGGATGTGGGCGGGTCTGTGGATGGCTGATGGGGGCTGTAGTCCTCCTCTACTGCGGCCTCAGAGCAACGGGAGGCGGCGAGGGTGACTACCAGCGCCAGTTCTAAAGGTGAGCAAAGGTCTGCCCCTGAGCCAGGAACCAGGTAGGGTCTGCTGCGTAGCGAGGCAAATGCGGGCTGCGATTCAGGTTCTGTTCCCCCGCTCCACCGGGGGAGCCTGGATTCAAGTAGCGCCTCCGGGCGCGCTTTCCGCCGGATGTGGGCGGGTCTGTGGATGGCTGATGGGGGCTGTAGTCCTCCTCTACTGCGGCCTCAGAGCAACGGGAGGCGGCGAGGGTGACTACCAGCGCCAGTTCTAAAGGTGAGCAAAGGTCTGCCCCTGAGCCAGGAACCAGGTAGGGTCTGCTGCGTAGCGAGGCAAATGCGGGCTGCGATTCAGGTTCTGTCTATACCATCTCGCACATACATTAATTACAGTCAGAATTGAGCTTCAGATTGAACGTTTATGTAGTGTTAGGAGTAAGCCAAATCATACCAAGATGGAGTGGTTTGTTTCTCTGGAAATGTATCATGTTTGTATATTTTCCTTAAGTGCATTACGTGTGTGTGTAAATATGCAACTCTAACCACTAGTATCTGTAGTAGACGTGTGTACTTGCTACCTTTCTTATGTGGATTTAGAGTTTTTCTGTTTGTATCCTCTTCTTTGAATGAATTTGCAACTTGTGTATATATGCAACTCTAACCACTAGTATCTGTAATAGACATATGTACTTACTAACATTCTTATGTGAATTTAGAGTTTTTCTGTTTGTATCTTTGATGTAACTCATGTACCCCGACGTCCTTATGTAATGTAACAGGTCCTTTTGTATAGCGCTCTGACATCTTCTGTATAAAATCGCTTTAAATAAAAATTCAGGAGCATCACGAGGATGGGGGTGGAGGTCCAGTTTTTTTTTTTTTTTTTAAATGTCTTTCGAATAGCAAGGATTTCAGTTCTGGTTTGATATCCGTTGCGGTTGGCATGGGTATATCTGCAAGTATGTGAGGATGACCATTCTGGATAAGGAGGTCTAAAAGAGGGATTACATTCCCTGCATGGCACAGAGTGCATTATCAGAGAGACTCCATCGTCGAGTTTAGAGAACTCGTAGTTGTGATGTAATGGGCAGAGGAAGGCAGTTCTGTAGGTGGAGAAGTAATCCTATGGGTGAAGAAAGGCATCAGTTCCCTACACCATCGGATCCGGTCTCCAGCTGTAGAACCGGGGAAGTTGAGCCTTCAGCCGAGAGGCAAAGAGGTCCAATAGGCAGTGGAATTCCAGTCCGCCACTAAATTGTCCTTGCCTGGTATGTATTCTGCCAGAGCAAAAACAAGGAGATGATGGACAGAGCGCTGACACTTTTCAGACAACCCCCCCCCCCCGTCACAGATCTGGTTTGAATCCATCATTGCTCTTTAGCTCACTTTGCCACCTCAGTTCAGACCGAGCTATATGCAAATCAGTCTTGACCCTGTACCCCATGGGAACAGTCCATACCACGAGTTATCAATTGAAAACCAGCATTGGCACAGCCAATAGGTCTCTCCTAGGCAACTTATAAGTGTTTAGTTATGCAGTACAATATGATTGGTACAACAGCATCAACTGTTGCATGGCTAAACACTTATAAGGACCCAAAGGCGAGACCTATTGGCTATGCCAATACTTGTTCCATCTGTGTCTGGCTAGTAACAGGGATGCACTGGTAAACAAGGAGGGCCTGTTGTAATTGTACCTAGATTTTTGTGGTATGATGCACCGGTTTCCTCCATCTTTCATTCCCATCTCTCTAGGTAGGTCAAAGTCTGATGGTGAAAAATAAGTCCTCCAATAAGCCCCCCAAACTGTTGTGCTTCACGGTGACAAGCTGTGTGGCACCGAGGACAGTCTGCTGCCATTTCAGACTACAGAAAGTTAATTTGTAGATGGATCACAGCCTATTTGCTCAGTTGGTGGGCTGCTGCAGAGATCTGTGCTTGCCCGCCCATTCATATCTTTCGCTCTTTCCACTGTCTAAACTAAAGCATGCTTAGTTTGGTGGGGAGAATCCCAACACTTGGCATGTACAGCGCAGCGAAGCTGCAACTCTGTGGAAACAAGTGCGGTACAAGAATGCATTTATTTTTTACAATAAATGATTTTCTTTGCCCTGTAAAAATTGTTCCTCTGTATACTGCGCTCTGATGCCCACTTCGGTGCCTTGTCAATTCAGGGAAGGATGGCGAGGCATCTACACCACTTGTGCATACCACACACGTGCAGCAGGAAACAACAATTGTGCCATTCAGTGGCAACAAGTGCATGGGATTCATTACCTGTGGAGGTGCAGAGTGTGATTTCAGCATCTATATTGTGCGGTTGAGTTAGATACATAAACCACCCCATATGCCACCAGAGGGCTTACTCCCCCTCTATTCAGAAGGTGCTCCGGCCTCTCTGCAGCTCATTTAACATGCAGAGCCCCCACCATCCCTAGCAGTTTCCTCTGAGATGCTCAGGTTATGGCTCGCGCCAGGGGTGCTCTACGGCAGGAAACCGACTTCCGGTTTTCGGAGCACGCACCGCTTTCAGGTCAGCGGTCTAGTGCTCACGAAAACCATAAGAAGCACTTCCGGGTGAGGCCGCATTTAACCGCGATGGCCACTCCCGTCAGTGCTTCCAGTACTGAGACGTGTTGCTGCTTGGCCGCCTGCTTCCACCCATTGACTCACCGCCTCCGGACTCTCGTGGAAGAGAATCACGAACTTCCTACAACTCCCCCCGCAGGTGTATGCCGCGTCACACGCAGGAAGCGTGGTCACGGGCTTTCTTGCCTCCCCTTCACCGCGCCGGTGCGCCTGAAACCCGACTCCTTCTGTGACACGCAGGAAGCGTGGTCACGGGCTTACTTTGCCCGCTCGCCGCGCAGGAGCGCATTTGTACCTACCTTCGTGACACGCATAGGGAAGCGTGGTCACGTATTTACCTACTTTGTCCCCTCACCGCGCAGGAGCGCATTTGTGCCTACCTTCATGACACGCACAGGAAAGCGTAGTCACGTATTTGCCTACTTTGTCTCACTGCGCAGGAGCGCATTTGTACCTACCTTCATGACACGCACAGGGAAGCGTGGTCACGTATTTGTCTCCTTTGCCCCCTCACCGCGCAGGAGCGTGTTTGTTGGCTCCATCACATGCTGCTGTCCGGCAAGCGTGTATGACGGCCCTTGACCCTCTGCACGTAAGACGTCTGGATCACCAAGACAACCCTCCTATCTGGAGTACCACAAAGGGACCTAAAACCATCAGATGTCAGGTGACTATTGACTCCCAACTACTAGCCCTGTGTTATGGTATGGTTGTTGCGCCTGTACGTGTGATCCACGAAAGGAAAGCAGGTGCACTAATCATTGTTGTTCCTCTGTTTAGCTGGCGATACCCCAGAGAGCCACACTTACACTCGTTTGCCCAGGGTACTTTTAACCTTAAATCACACCCTACCACAAAGAACAGTCCCTGCTTTACACAATGCAAGTATGGAAACAGTGATTTTCAATGCTTCCACTTAAAGCTTCTTTTTCATAAAGACGACTGGAAAAAGCGAGACCTATTGGCTATGCCAAGCGGCCGTGCGGCTGCGAAAGTGATCGCGATCGGGATCAAACATCAAAGCGGCAAAAGTGAAAGTAATCGCAGTAAAAGCAGCGCGCGCGCCCACGCACATGCACTGTAGCTCTAGGCTGGCCTGGTAGCACTTTTTGGAGCCCTCTCAATAAGTCTCGCCAGACCAGCGCATGCGCTGGGTCAGGCGAGACCTAAAAAGTACTAATTTGTCTAAACTTCTGTTCACAAATCAATATTCTGAGCATTGATAATGAAGTGCTGTAAAATGTGGCGCAAACGAGAGATCTCATGAAATGGGGTAGAGGAAAAAGGGCCATCGCCCTGTGGAGAGGGAAGAAATTGTACTGGAAGTATCCTCTATTCGACAACTTTTAGGTTTATAGTCTTATGTAAAGTATAAGGGCAGGTGCTGCCAACTTGGATGCGGTCCTAGCAGGGAACATTCTTGAAGGGGAATGTGTTGGTAGCCATTCAGGCTTTTTGGAGGCAATATGAGTGATTTATGGAAAAGGAAATTTTTCAGTAAAGGGCCCAGTGGGGTGGGCTGAAGGGAGTGAGATGAAGGGGGCTTGGTGGGTTGTATGGTTGCCAACCTGGATATCTTACAGGGGAGAAGGGGAAATCCATTTGAGGGATGTGGCTGGAGGGCCTGGTGAAGGTTTCCTTCTTGTGTACAGTGGTGCGTTGAGCATGGTGGAGGAAGACTCCACCGCTGCCTCACAGCTTATCCCTAGGCCAGGATAGGCTGCTCCTGCCTAAAGCGCCAGGAAACGCTCCCGGGTGATGGAGAACTGTACAAATACACATAGCATAACAAGGGATACAAGTATATTGTGATCATGATTTGTATGGTGTAATATCTTGTGTAAGAGAAGTTGGAAGACTTCAATGTAGTAAGAATGGCCAGCAGATGTGGTCCTGGGTATAGTGTGGCTACTGGAGTTGGTTGACTTTAACCAGTGCATTTGGGCAGCAGTGGAATGGCTTTATTTAAAAAAAAAAAAAAAAAAAAATTGTACTTCCCATGAAGTATTCAGTGTGATACTGTTCTCTGCATGCGAGGGAGGGTGGGGGGAGGTGCACCTCCTTCGGTAACCCTTTAGTGGTTATGGAACAGAAAAATCTGTTGCCATCTTAGAGGAGTAGTCTCTTGACTGAAAATGCTATGAATTATATTAAATAAAATTGCAAGATATTAAAACGAACTGAGCGAAAACAATACAAAAATTGGCATCTGAGCAGCAGGGATTTCAGCCCAAATGTGTGAACACCTGCAAGTTAACAAGTGTTGTACACCAGTTCATTCTGTTTAGCATTGTCTTGGCAATTTAACAAGGCTTGAAAGATCTCATGAAGTTTTAAAGGGTATTTAATTTATAATTTTTAAGAACAGCCTATTTCCTCTTGATTTCAGCTGCAGCAATACCCTTGCTGGGCAAGGAGCAGTGTGTCAATGGGCCAGAGATATGGTGTCAAAATGTCCATACGGCATCTCAGTGTGGGGCTGTAAAGCACTGTCAGCAGAATGTATGGAACAAACCTACTGTGGTAAGTAGGCTTCACATTTGTCATTGCATTGGGTATTATGAGTTGATGGCACTACTACATTCTACACGATGAAAGCAAAACCACAGTCTGTTTTATGCAAATCTCCCCCCCATATGTATATGCAGGTTTTGAGGGAAACTTGCATTGTCTTCAGTTCTACCAGTTCATGCATCTTCCAGTTGCTTTCATAAACTAGGCTACTAGCAATCACTAGTACCTTGTGAAAGACAAGACGAGGTTTGTGCTGTCCACTCTAATCCGCCATAGTGAGTGACCTGATTCTAGTCAAGTCAAATATGATTGTCCTCACACACATCGTCCTGGACTTAAATATGGGAATTTAGTGTATTCTGGATATTCTACCCATGGTTTGCTTCCATCCACCGGATTACCTAATAATGTACCCTGTCCTCCATAGGTGGACAGCCTAGGAATAGAAGTTATTGTTGACCGTGTTAGGTAGCAGTCTGCAGTAGAGATGTTTCATTGTAAATCATGGGGAACATTTGTATAGAATGACCTCCCCAGAGTGCTATGAGGATGTGCAATTAAACAATGTAGAGAGGCTTCTCGTATAGCTCAGCAGACTGTGAGGCCACACTAATGGCAGACTGTAGACTCTACCGTGAAAGTTATGTAGGAATACCTCCTTATTTAATCTATAAATCGTAAGTTCCAGGCTGAAGAATTTGGTGCGTTTGAGAACATGCTTATGATTTCTCAGGAGCCCCTCCTAAGCTCAGTTATTTCTTAGAAGATCAAGGGCAGTTGTACTATAATCTAAAGCTTGATTAATGTTCTCCTGTCCAGCATGGGACACTTCTGGAATAGAGCCAACTAAGATGTGAAAGAGCCCCTCTTTTAAGCAGTACATAGTGCAGGAGAAGTGTTGGCATTCAAAAAGGTCTCCCTGAGGCACCAACTCTGGGCGAAGGTGATCATGTCAAATAACATTGCGTATAATCAAGTTTTATGATAATTGCAGTTTATTACTCTGCAGCTGAAACCCAACTTACGCACATGGTGCAATTTTTATGCTGATGAGATGTGTGAATCCTGTTGAATTACGTATAAAACATTCTTCTTCTTTTTTTTTCTTTTTTCCCCTCCCAGAAAAATATGCCCTGTGACTTGTGCAAAGAAGCTGTATCGGTGGTTGATTCTTTTCTGAAGGATAACAACACTGAGGTGGGTAATTGATTGTTCATTATGTTACCTTCTAATGTTTATCTGCTGTTCAGGTGGTCCTCACTAAAGGAGTCCTTTTTAGGTCTCGCCTAGGCAGCGCGCATGCGCTGCCCTAGGGGACCTTTAGCTATCGGTCTTCACTTTTCAAGTACTGTGCTTGTGGCGGCATCCACCATGCGGCAGTGACGCGTCGCAAGCACGAGTGCAGTGCTTGAAAAGTGAAGACTGATTGTTGGGTCTCGCCTACGCGGCAGACAGTGTGTTTATACCGATGCTTGCAATAACAAGTGACCACATGATGGCATCAGAACATTATGCATTGTATGATGCATGCGCTGCCTGCCCCAGCTGTCTCGTGCTCCCTTGCAGCAGGCATCTGCAGACCCTGAGACCCCCCCCTTCTCTCATTCACCAGCGCTCCCCCCCCCCTCCACACACACACCTCACTGGCCCCTCACTCTGTGCCCTGCCAGGGACTTGCCGCGGTCGCTGCTGCTTAAATGGTTAATTTGGAACTTGGTCTCTGATAGTCCGACTGCAAAGGGTGGCGAGCAAAAACGTGGTAGTACCTCGCTCCAACATCGTTGGGCCCCAGAGCTTTACTTTCTACTGTGGAAGTGCGATAAAAGGAGTGAGCCGGTTAGGAGCCAGCTTCTACGTTTATCCGCCAAATGTTACTGCTGAGTTAGTGTGTAAAATAAAAATGGCGCTTTTTAATTTGTAATTTGTACTTTTGAAACACCTTATGCAAGGAAAAATTCCCTTTTTCATGTGCGTGTTCTAAATTTCCTAAACATTTCACCTCCTATTAGCATGAGCTGCTGCGTGGAATTTTAATTGAAGCCTGGTGTCTGCCGCAAGAGTTTCTTTCAGATCCTAAAAACGTTGGCAGTGGGTGTCCTCTTCCATTTGAAATCACAGTGGATTTTCGTGTAAAGTGGGCTCAGCCCTTACCAGACACATTGCTTGAAAGCAGCTCGCCTTGATCATTTGTTTCCTAGTGTTTCTGCAGTGATGTGGCCGGGAAGTCATAAGGCATCTGAGCCGGTTTTATTGCCCTGTTGGGCGATCGACGTAACTAAACTGACAGTAGGCTGATGCTTGTCTCAGAAATCATGCACCATGACATCCGCATCTCCAGGCTACTACAGCCCTCTTTCCTCGCTGCTGCTTTTTCACAACCTCCTCTCCGCCCCCCCCCCCCCTCCCCCGGCTTGCTGCTTATCAGCACACTCAAGACTCACACCTCGCGCTCATTCCATGCACACCCACCCTCCATTACCAGCATTGTTCCCTGCTGACAGCCCACAAGTGCCCGTCACTGCTGTTTTCTGGAATTTGCACAGACTGTTACCCAGCTTGTGTGTGTGTGCTGTTTAATCCTTAGTTTATTATAAATAAATGCATGCAGTTTTTCTAGGGAGCCTTTTAAGCCAGATTTACAGAATACCAAGGCTGCCTTAATAGTGATTCCACTAGGAGCCTCTTTTTTTTTTTTTTTTTTTTTTTTTTTTTTTTTTTTTTCCTCCACTCTATTTCAAATATCAGTTTTGAAGGTACTTTTTCACCCCTACTTCCTCCATTATGCCATTGCCTTTTTTCTGTTTCTCCAACATTGGCTTTCTCTAGCCCTAGGTCAAACTCTGAAGATAAATGTTTTCTTGGTTATATATAAGGTAACAAAAATGCTTAGAACACATTTTAATATTTCAAGATGCTGCACAGCAGCCACAATGCTCTACAACCGAGCTTAAAGAAATTAACAAAGCCACTAGCTGTGGCTAAACACTTATAAGGTCCCAAATGCGAGACCTATTGGCTATGCCAATGCTTGTCACCTTGCAGTAGTTGATTTTTGGACTGCAAAGGGAAATTCACTGGTTTCAGATATACCTCACACTTGTGTTGCAGCTTAAGCGCAGTAACATTTTTTTATTATGTGCATATTACTTTTTTACTACTCTAACCGTACTGGGCCCTTTACAATTGGACTAACTGCACCGCTTCCACATTTAACACCGAGGCAATGATCCTCTGATTAATCTTTCTCTGCCGATAGGAGAGGTGGAAATTAGGGGGGCCAAACACCCCATTCGCTATCAAATGAGGACCATTAATTGACAGTAAACACACAAATTTGAGATCGGGGTTGGATACTCCACTCTTAAAACCATACTGTAGTAATAAAGAATAGCAACAGCAAGACCCAACCTTCTGAAAAAGTTAAATCAAAATTCCTTTTTCGTAATCTTTCAATTGCATATAACGTGTGTATTGTATATATTTTTCATTAGACACGAATCCTCGTAAAATGATATAAAACCAGTCTCATTAAGATAAGAAGTTCTGTATAAAACGTTATTCGCTTTGAAAGCCAACAGAGTTCTCCTCACCCTTAAGGCTGACCACAAAAATGACACTGCAATTGCACAAAAACGGATCCCCAAGCATTTAGATGAAATTAAGTGCTACCAGACATTGTCTAAAATTGTGTTTCCCTACGAGGTAAATTTCTTGGTTCTTCAACAAGTGTACAGAAAAAAAACAAATGTAAATCCGATTGTAGGGATGAACCATCACATGGGCATAAAGGTAGATCTTGTAATGAGTGTTGCCTGGGTGCACCAGCATCATGGGAATATACTTTAATTGAAATCTCACTAATCTAAAACAGAGTTGGAAACCTGTGCCTATTGGGAATGACTGTCCTAATGGTTGGTGAGCGATGGTTGGTAAAGGTTCACTGATGGTTTCAGATCATTGGCATCCCTTCTGTCCCACATAGCTTTCAGGCGTAAGGCATCCTTCACTTTGGCCTTTGGATTCAGCCTGCAAATAGTTGGATTTTCAAAGAGTTCTTAAAGACCCAGTGCCCCGAAGGTGTCTTACATAATGTAACCATTTAACTTGATCAGCATGATCCAATTTTAGGCAATCGCTCCAAGATGTTTTGATTTAATTTTACTGTCCCTTTTGTCCAAATGGAATGCCACAGTGTAAGTGATGCTAAGTGGATTATGTCACAAATAAATGGGGCCCCCAGTTCATTGTGGCAGTTATAATTTGAGCATGACCGCTGGAGGGAGAGTAAACTCTTATAAAAACCTTCCTCAATGTATTGTAGGATGTCTACGTCGGTCATTCCCCCAGATCCCTGCCCCAAAGGAGGCCACTGATGGTGCTTTGGCCTTATGGACCTTCATGATTGCTGGGATTGGTTTAGACCCCAGTTTTTTAGTAGAGTTGCAGATAGCCATTATACTCTTTTCAAAAGATAAGCCTCTATTTGCCATCATGCTGTTCCTTGTTAGCTTTTAGTCTATGCAGATCCCAAGATAGGGGAAGGTATAGACCACCTCCAGCCTATGTGTTTGTATATAAAATGATGGTTGTTTCTTTAGCAGCACTCCTGCCATTAGTAGTTGTGTCCTTGCCTCATTGACTAAGGTCCATTTGTTTAATGAAACTGGTATACGCATCAATTTGGGTCTGCGATGCCTTTCTAGTTCTTGCAATTAATACAGCATCATCTGCATATAGGGCGGTGGGGGCGATTTTATTTGTGTTTGGGGATGTCTGTTGTAGACCTCAACAGTGCAGCCTCCGCTCCATTTATGTAGAGCGAGATGAGGAAAGCGGTGAACGCATCCCTCTCTAACACCCCTCTGGATTTAAAACAGCCTCATGCATTCCCCTTCCCAACCGGACACTAGCCGATGCTTAAGTGTACATCTGACGGATGGAGACTATTATGGGTTCCCCATTGCTTCCATGACGATCCATAGTTTGGGATGTGACCCAGTTAAAGGCTGAGAGGTCCATAAAGGCCAGATAAAAAATGTCCCTTCCGTATATTGACTGTTCTGGCTTAGGTTTAAACACTGATCAATGGTCCATCTACCTCTTTAAAAACCGTACTGCACTGGGATTAATAGCTTATGGTCCCCTGCCCAGTACTTTAGCCTGTTCAGCAGTAGTCATCCCATTAGTTTTGCTGCCCTTTCTAGAAGTGGAATTGACCTAGAATTATAGTGCTTGCTCTTATCCCCCTTTTTATTTATGTGAATTGGTATGCTGTCCCAGGATTCTGGGGGCCGCCTTTGGATATGATGAAAGTATTTGCCAGAAGGGGAGCCCATATTGTAGGAAGCTGGCTCTGTGTACACTATACCAAAATGAGGTATAGTGTGCACAGTCCAGTGGAACCCCAAAGGTAGGCAGAGGTGAAAGTAGATATACACTCCATTTGTGGTAGTGTGGGCGAGCAGTAAGGCTTTAGAGGATAGTGTTAAGCATTTGTTGCACTCACGAAGACCAGACCAGTTTGTTTTGTATAAAAATATTAAGTTATTTTATTTCTAGAGCTAAGCCTGGCACAGGTAAGTGAAATAAATGCTTTGCAAAATCTTATGCAGCGTTTTACAATTGAATGCAAGTTCAAATGCAGTTATTGAAATACAGGTAAGTCTATATGTTCAGGGGTGTGGAATTTAATAATCTATCTACAATGTCAATGGGACAGGCTGCTTCATAAACCTACTTGTCCTGTAACAAAATCCACTTGTCCCTTTTGTGCCATGTAATGCGGTGACAAATTACGGCAGCAATGTCATTATTTAAGAGTTCTGATATAGCCTCTCTAATTATGCCAGGGCTCGTACCATAGTAGGGTTTGAATACTAGCAATTCCCTTATGTTGCTACGTTTCTGTATGTCTACATACTGGGGCTGCAGGTAGTGGTAAGCAATAGTTCAAGGGATGAAATGCCCTTTTGAGTCTGTGCAAACCTACTAATTTGCATGTTTTAAGGGTTTTCACCAACTTTTTTTTTTAAACTGTTCCCATACTGAAAAAAAGATTAGAAACTTACTCAAACTTTTTTTCCAGGGTTGGGGAAAAATGTGGTTGGAGGAAAAGTGAACTTCAAACATTCAGATTTTCGCATGAGCAAATCTACACATGCACATTTGGGCATGTCAAAATGCAGTTAACAAATATTTTCTAGGAGTACTATTTCTTGGCCTACTTCTGCAAATTCTTGTGAATTTACAGAAACTGTATATATGCACTTAATACAAGGATATATACCATGGACGCACTTTTGAGACTTTCTTTAATAATTGGGCCTCTAATTAGCCCTGGATTTTACCATGACCGTTTGTTTTAATAAAAAATCTTTCTCTCGGTCTATCAGCTAGCTTCACTGACCGTATTCTGCTCCTTTACAAGGAGCATATTGTCACACAAAGTAGTTATGTTCAGTGCCTGGAACTGCTGTGGCAATGTGTGCTGTTTGAGACCAAAAACTATTTTTGCTTTTGCCAATGCTTGTTAGAATTGTGAGGGCCCAGCAGCTCCCACGCCGATAAGGTTTTACAAAAACCATGCCTAAACAAGTCGAGCTTTAACACAACCAAAAGGCTGACCTCCAATTTCAGACCTACTGGCTTTCCCAATGCTTGTTTATGTGTTTCCCATAATCCTATTTAAACTTGTTGCACTGATTCTCCATTATGAATATTTTTGGGAAATGCAAGCATGCGTCAACATGTTACTAAATGATGCTGCAAAGATATGGTACCTAAAATCTTACAGTTTATCAAAATGTTTTTTTCCTACTTGCATTTTTTTGCCAATATTTTATTTTGAAATCAAAGAATCATCACTCTTGCTTTCAAGCATCTGCAAATATTTGCATATAATCAGAGCATTATACATAGCCTCGTATTACTAAACTTTGAAAACGTGTGTACACATTATACTGGAACTACCGTCCGTAGTGCAGGACGAGCTTACAACGTTTACTTTTAGTGCCGCCCTAATAATAACGGCTGTGCATTAATGAGCCATAAATACAAGTTTTAACAGCATTAACACATTAACACACATTAGCTTAACTGTAGACAAAGTCCTTCCCTGATTCATAATGTGGTATTGTAAACTGGCAGCCAAAGGGTTTGTGCTATAGGGGGTTGGGCCTACTTGTCCCAAGGACAAAAAACACATGAGAACTTGTTGCTCTTGACCCCAACACTGTCTCTGGCTATAGGAATTCCACATCCCTGCAATGTCAAGTTACTTTTCAGGTTACTTTTTCTACTCTATGTGATATGCCTAGATATCACACTGGGACATTTCCTAGAGAAAAGGTAAGTACATCGGTTTTTGTACAGTTGTAGTTTTTTCAAGCTGTCATACAAATCAACTCCACGTTTTGAAAAATTTTCAAGGAAAAACAGTTAACCGATAACTTGATTCCTTTCCATAGGAATACATTATCAGCTAAGTACTTGGTCTTTGCGTTTTGAGTTTCTGGGGGTAGAACAAGGGTTCCCCCCCCACCAGGGCAGATGCATTCTCAAAACACCCTCAGCTGCACTAAGGCAGCCAAGTGCGGAGTGCTGAGGCCAGTGTTATCCAATAGGGGGAAATAGGGGGCCTCCGGTTGGTGACTGCTCACGAGCAGGCCACTGGGTTGTGGGAGCAGAGCTCCTGGTGTTAGACTCCGGACAAAGGGGGATCCGAGTTGGCACCCAAAGTACATCCGCAGCAGTGGCTGGGTGCTGTTTTAGCGTTGGGTGCCCTGTTTTCAATGGGGATTGCCGGTTTTGGTTTTTAGCCTCCGGCTGAGGCCAGGAAGACCTCCGGGAGGAACTAATAGCTGGGCAGGTAAGTTGGAGGTCTAGGGGACGGATGTGCACCCACCTGGTTCTCTTCTGCAGGCGGCTGGATGCAGTGGTGTCTTTTGAGGTCTGATTTCACTTCTCCAGGCCGCTCGCGGTTTGGTGGAAAGGGGGGGGGGGTGGGGGTCTCCCTGCAGAGGAGGGGAGTCAGCCTACGGTGGATTCTGGCGTGCTGGGGTAACTCGCTGGGACTGGTGGGCCACCTGGATTCAGGGTGTAGGTGTCGGTGCAGTGGTTGTTTCAGGCGTCTGGTTTCTTTGTCCTCAGCCAGGGTTCTGGAGGTTGCTGGGTACAGGACAAGGCGACTTTGGCGCATGATCTCTGGAAACGGCAAACGGGCCAGTAGGGCTGGGGCCAAGTAAGTTCTTCTCTGCAATCTCCTCTGCTGGGCGTCCTTTGTTCTTAGGTTGTGGAAATCTGGCTTCGTTCAGGGCTGCCCCATAAATACTGCATTTATGGGCTGTTTTAGGAGTCTCGGTCAGTAGCCGGTGAGCTACTGACCTTAGGGTGACTACACCCGTGGGGTGCTTCCTTCCCCCCCCCCCCCCACCCCACCCCACACACACGGGAGTGGGCATAACCCCTAATCCTGATTGGACAGTGCCTGCCATCTCCAAGATGGTGGGCACTGAACAGTGGGCTTCACCTCGCCTCCTCCACCTGAGGGGTGAGTGTTAACAGAAGTTGGCACACCACCTGGACTGGCAAATTTTTCCTGCCCGTCTTCCCGCCAAAAAGGCGAGACGGGAAGAGGGCCTGCTCCTGATAGCAGGAGATGGTGGGGGTTGCATTACAAAGATGGCAATGCCTTATAAGCTCCTCTACCACAAATGTCTCTTCCTGGCCTGGGGGAGGTGTGAACACCTCTGCCCACGAAAGACATTGTTTCTGGGCTCAGGGAGCGAAGGCTCACACCCCAGCGGTCCAGAAACATGATTCGTGGTGGCAGTCTGGTGTGTACCAGTCAGGGAACCCACCAGAGGCTGGTCGTTTTTCAGGGGGTCTGTGTGCATTTCTCATTAAATTCCAAACTGGCATCAGTGTGGGTTTAATGTGCTGAGAAGTTGGATGGCGAACTTCCCAGTTTTCAGTAAAGCCATTATGGTGCTGTGGAGTTAGCGATGACAAACTCCCAGCGCCATATACTATTCTTGGCATTACTGCACTTACAATTTCTAAATTGGCTTAGACACTGTAGGGGTCCAGTGCTCATGCACCTGTACCCTCACCACTGGTATAGTGCACCGAGCTAGAGGGGTGGCCGACCTATGCCAGGGCAGTGGGTTGTAGGCATGGCACCCAGGGATGTGTACCATGTAGGCTTCACTTTGTTCTGCACCAAAACATGCAGCCTGCAACGGGGGGGTGGTCTGTGTGGGTGTATCTGGCACAATAAGGGCTGTACCATTTACAAGGGACTGACATGTGGCCAAAGAGTGCCAATTGGGTTTTGTCTTAATGCAGTTTTGGGGAAAGAATATAGGCCCTAGGTACCTGGTTGGCAGGATCCCAGGGCACACTCAAAGTACATTAAAGTGGGGTCAACCATGCAAAAACAGGGCACTTTCAGTAATGCAGTTGGGTAGTTTGTAAGTGATAAGTTGAAGGATGGAACTAGTACATCATAGATTAATACTCTTTTCACTAGGGTTAGATTACATTTGCATATACTGCCCATATCTGGATTAGATGGATACTATGTTCTTTGCAAAACTGGACATGCATGTGCTGGATGACTAGGTGCCACCTAGAGAGCACTCTGTTCACAAGACACTATGTTGTGTCACATTTATATACAGACACATTATACATGAATAATTTGTATATGTTCATGTACTTGTGTGCGTATAGGTAACTCTATATAGATATGTGGGGGGTACATATGTAGCTGTACATTTGTGTTCTTTATGCAGGTGTGCACAAGCACATACTCGTAATAACATGTATTCAAATGGGTATAAATTGTGATACACACACATGCACATACTGACACAAAAGAATGCATTTTATTGATGAGTGTTTAAACAGTTCGATGTGCATAAATATGGGCGTGGACAAGTATATTCATTAATACACGACTCACAAATATCTAAAATATGGACATGTTCATAGAAATCCGTGCATTATTCCCCTGTATTCAAATAATTATATAGCTCAACCCTGTGTTCAGCTTAGCAAATCAATATTTCATACATCTTATATTTTACTGTGTTATATCTATATATCTATATATATCTAGTTTTCACATTGTCCAAAACAAGGCTCACTCACATTGGATTAAAATGACTTTGCAACCAACCAGATTCTGCGTGTATCTTCAATTTTAATCTTTGCCCAACGCGTTTCAGATACTCCAATCCTTGTTCACGGGCTGAGGATACAAGAACAATAAAGTCAATCTCAGGGACTCTCTTTAAATACCCACATGATTTTTCAATTCCGCTCAGGTGAGCGCCTGATAGTTCGTAATGCAGTATGGGATAAGTAGTCCATGTATCGCCAAACAATCCATAATTCAGAAACCCTGATAAATTGAGAAGGCCCTCAGAATGCAAGGTAGGTTAAATTCGCAATCCAATTTCCTGCCGGGCTCCGTATTCAAAGGGCCCCAGGTACGCCACTACAATCACGGCGGAGGTGCGCCTCGACGGCTGGACGGCCGCCAAAATACACAGTTTTCACATTGTCCAAACCAAGGCTCACTCACATTGGATTAAAATGACTTTGCAACCAACCAGATTCTGCGTGTATCTTCAATTTTAATCTTTGCCCAACGCGTTTCAGATACTCCAATCCTTGTTCACGGGCTGAGGATACAAGAACAATATATATATATATTTACATTCGCTACCAATTTCCCGCCCATGGCTGGTTACATTTGAAGCTGGTATTCTCTGCAGTTTTCTCATTGTGAAGTAATGTTTGTCAGGTTTCGCCCCACTCTCACCCCCTTCTTATGCCTCTTTCGCTCTCTGCTGCAGGCGGGATGCTGAGCGCCAGAGCCCGATGTCTGTGCACCTGGGCGCATGTGCTGGGGGTGGGGGCATTGTGCCCACCAGCCGGGCCCAGGCTCTGCCCTGGGCATCGGTGCCCACCAGCGGGGCCCAGGCACTGCCCCGGGTGCCACCAGAGGCCCACTGTGAGAAAGTGGCTCTGTATATACTGTTCCCTAATAGGTACAGGGTTTACAGAGTCCACAGTCCCCCAGGGGCTGATAGAGGTTAAAGTTGGGTATGACCTTACTCTCTAAAGTGGCAGCTTGGTCGAGCAGTAAGGCAGTACCAGAGGACAGTGTAAAGCATTTGTTGTGCACACTCAGTCAGCAAAAGGTTTCACACACTCAATAACTGAACTGTAGGCCAATGGTTTATATAAAAAAAATATATGCTTGTTTTATTTTAGAACCAACAAGTGGAATTAAAATATACTTTCTTAAGATGAGAAGTTGAATATAAATACTTTTGCAATAAGCAATTGATTTTTGTAAACAGTCACAGTTGGTTGCAATAAACAATCCTATTTCCTAAACACAACAATGCATTGAGCTCAATGGTAAATTCAGGTTATTTGTAACAGATTACTTTTTAGATTACTTTTGAAATTCCAGGTCTGGATCCTAGATTCAGCCCTGGGACAGTATTCAGAATCAAGTGGTGAAAGTCGACTTAATCACCGTAATGATTTTTAAATAATATTTAGCTATTTCAAAAGTTGACACTTAGAAAATATTTCAAAGAAAACATTCAATGGATCTCTATGGCAAGAAATTCAAATTGCAGGTAGAGTACTTCATCGTTACTTTTATAATACAGGACTGGGTTCCTAGACTCAATACTGGGGTCTTTATCAAAAACAGGTAAGTAATTGCGTTTGCAGAAATTGTACGATTTTAAGAATATTTCAAGATTGCAGAAATCGACACTTAGAAGAAATTTCACAGAAAAGCAGTCAATGGTTTCCTATGGGAGAAAATTGGGTTACTGGTAAGTATAGCTGCGAGTATTCTTCTGAGCCAGGGCTGGGCACCGAGATCCAGCCCTGTGAGCCCACCTGAGAACAGGTGAGTTTTTGCGTTTTTGTCGCTCGGCTGATTTTTAGTGAATATTTGAAGATTTGAAAAGTACACAGACGAAATTTCAAGAAAAAGCCAGTCAATGTTCCCCTATGTAGAAAATAGAGTTAGCGGTTTTCAGGTAAGTTCTCGACTGGCAAAGGTGAGGTTCTGGGCATAGACTCGGGGGTCCCCCAAGGTCAGATAGGCGCAGTTAGTTCACCCTCAGCGGCTCTAGGGCAGCTGGGTGCAGAGAGAGTTAGGCCCAATGTTAGCCTATGAGGAATAGGGAGGCCTGGTTTGGTGGCTGCTGACCAGCAGGCCACGCGGCTGTGGGAGCTGGGCTCCTGGTCACTCACTCAGGGCAAGTGGGGAAGTAGGCTAGTGTAGAGATTGCACTGCCAGGGCCACTCGGGCGGCTGGGTGCTCAATGGAAATCGATGGGAATGCTGAGGTTAGGAAAAAGGCTGCAAGCTCTGGGACGAGGATGCTTCAGGTGCCACCACCACTTCGAGAGGTAAGTTGGGTAGTTGTAGGTTAGGTGGGTACCCCGGGATTGGGCACAGGGGGCCGCAGGGCGCCGCGTGCAGGGATGCCTTTTGGTGTCGGGAAATCTTACCCTCTGTTGATCGCGGTTGGGGGGGGGGGGGGAGGGACACCTGGTTCTGAGGCTGCAGGCTTCTTCCGGAGTGTCGAGGGGGGTCCTTGGGTGCCGGACTCGGAGTCACAGTCGCCGTGGGGTCGTCCTCGGGGTCTTTGTTCACTCCGGCACTGGCCAGGCTTGGCTGGTGCAGAGTGTGCTGGGTTCGCGGCTCCGGGCTGCTGCCAGGGGTTAGAGAGGTTTCGGAGTAGAGCCTCTACTCATGGGAGTCCCAGGGGCTTAGAGCCAAAAGGTAGCCAGGTCCTCCGGGGTTAGTGAGGTTGCTGGCCACGAGAGATGCCGCGCTGGTGCAGGTTTGAGAGTCGACAGGCCGGTAGGGCTGGGGCCAAAGCAGTTGGTGTCTTCTCTTCTTTTTAGCAGCTGCAGGGCAGGTCTTTGTTCTTGTAGTTTTTGGATCTGGAACCTGGGGAAGGAAGGTTCAGGGTGCCCCTAAATACTAGATTTAGGGGCGTTACAGGTAGGTGAGGCCAGGGTCCAATGGGTCCTTGTCCTGGGGTGGGTACACCCCCTATCCTGCCTCGCTCCTGTGGGAGGGGGGCCGTAGCCTAATCCTGATATGGTAGGGCTCCCATCTTCAAGATGGCGAGAGCCCGGAGATGTGCTTCACCTCGCCTCCCCCACCTGAGGGGTTGCAGGCCCGGGAGAGCAGGGGCTCTCCCACCCAGGGGTTGAACGTGTCTGCTGTGTGGCAGCTTGGGCAGCCTCAGAGCAGACGTGGATTGTAGGTTAGTTGTAAGGGGGCATCTCTAAGATGCCCTCTGGGGTGCTTGGTACATTAAATCCCACACTGGCATCAGTGTGGGTTTAATGTGCTGAGAAGTTTGATACCAAACTTCCCAGTCTTCAGTGTTGCCACTATGGTGCTGTGGAGCTCGTGTTTGACGAGCTCTCAGCACCATGTACTCTTAAATGGCAGCACTGCACTTACAGTGCCCAGGAATGGACCGGGGTACTGTAGGGGCACAGGGCTCCTGCTCCTGTGCCCACACCATGGGCATAAGGCACCTAGCCAGAGGGGTGGCTGATGTATGCCATGGCAGTGTAGGTGATGGGCATGGCACACAGATGTGTCATGTCGACTTCATTTTGTCCTGCACCCAGACACCCAGCCTGCAAAGGCAGTGTGTGTGTAAGGGTACAGGGCCTTTAAGGGTGGCACAATGAGTGCTGCAGCCCTTAGAGGCCTTCCCTGGTCACAAGGCCCTGGGTACCTAGGGTACCATTTACTAGGGGCTGACATGTGGCCAGGGTTTGCCAATTTGGAGTTTGTCTGGTTTAAGGAAGGAACATAGGCCCTGGGCCCCTGATTGGCAGGAGTCCAGGGTACACTCAGTAAAAGTACATTCAGCAATTTAGCAAAAAGTGGGGGCATACCATGCAAGAAAGATGGCACTTTCTCACACCCACTCACTGCCCAAGGGTGAACACTGGCCCGGCGAGGGAGCGCTTGGTGCCCACCCACACTGCAGCCTGGCGCACAACGCTACATGGAAGTAAACACACCCTCGGCGCAGCGCCTGCCAGGCTCAATACTTTCTATATGATGGGGGCATATTGTGGCAATGTTTACGCCTTTTTCTGCCAACATCGCATTTTGGATATGTAGGGAGGAAAAGAGGCGCGCAATCTTTAAGCATGCATGCGTAATCGGTAGAATATTTTTCACTATCTTGTATACTGTACTGTCTGTGTCTCTCTTTGTCTGTCTCTCTCTCTTTGTCTGTCTCTCTCTCTATGTCTGTCTCTCTCTCTGTCTGTCTCTCTCCCTTTCCGTGTTTCCCTGTCTCTTTCGTGTTTCTTTCTCTTCCTTCCCCCCCCCCCCCCCCCTTCTTCACGTCCACCCTCTGTCCTACTGCCACCCCTTTGATTCCCCTCTCTTGTCAGGGTGGCACCATGCCCACTGTTTTAATTATTTCACAGCATGTGTCAGGGGGGGGGGGGGGTGCAGCCAGCGCCTCCCCTCGAAGGCACTTTTGGAGCCAGCCTATACCGGGCCTTTCACTCACACGGAAGGGTGGGGGTCAGCGCACACAGCTTCGAAGCACTAAATCTTTCATTCGAGATGTGAATATTTAAGACTGAGCCGTTGCAAAAACACGAATGAAGTCACCGATGGATGTGGGATGTGTGCAGACCGGATGTGATGTGTGCAGGGAGGGATCTGTTTTTCATATGTAAACACACGCACCAATATATATGCTATCTCAGCGTTGTATTTTAAATTCTAGCTCATTTTTTTTGTTCCCATTTAATTGGTGTTAAACTATATGTTCATCAGTATCCAGTATAATTTTCCATGACCCTCTGTCTTCATTTTCTCATGTGACATGTAAATACACACACATGCATTCACATCTATCGTACATACACGTGCACACACCCCATATATCTATACACAAACTATACACCATACGTGTATGTATATATGTGTGTGTGTATGTATATGTGTGTGTATATATATATATATATATATATATATATATATATATATATATATATATATATTCATATTCTCCCTACAAACAGCGTCTACTGTAGTGAATATATGTGGCCCCACACAGTTTCATGTTTACCTGTTCAATCTGATACCAGCCCTGGTGTATAATTCCATTCGTGTGAGGGGCCTGACCCGTTTCTAGTACCTTTATACACTACAGAGCCTGTTTGGCGCCAGCCCACGTGCCCCCCAACACACTTGGCTTTGAACACACGGACCGCACCCCAAGCCACGTCTGCAGACACTCTGCCTCCTTCATTGTAACCGTGTGTAGTGAAGACACCTGGGGGCGGAGACTGTCACTTTCACGTGCCCTGAGAACACCACTATCGCAGGTGTCTGCGACTCACCCCTCCCTGTGTATGGAGGCCACGGATAGCACCTCCCCTGGAAGGGGTGCACGCCCTCGGTCTCCTCTTGTACCAAAGTGATGTGTGCACTTTTAGTGATCTCACGTGTGCACGCGAGTCCCTGCACCCCAGGTGTGATGCATGCAGGTACCTATGTGGGGGTCCTGTCTAGACCTCCCTCTCACGGCTCCTTGCACTGACTCTATACTGCGCGTCATGAGGGACCGTCACAAGCTTTTAGACCCCAGAGACATGAAACCTTTATTTTCTATGGGGCAAAAGAACAGCTGAGTATGAACAATTTAAAGCTCAAATCCAATGCACTGTAAACTGAAGAATAGACTATCCAAACCTGGTAGGCATCCACTTTTTTACACATTTTCGTACGCTCCTCATGGCTCAGTAACTGGCTTGTTCAGAGTGCTTTGAATAGTCTTCCATACGCAAGCACAAAACCAAAACAATTAGCACATAAGGCATCTTGAATGCAAGCGCTTTGTCTATCCAGACACCAGCATGTAATGCATAAGCATGCTCTCTCGCGCTTGGTACTCTAATACACACATAGGCGGAGTGACAAAAGGATAGCAGCACTTCTCTGGCACTCGTGCATGACATCAAGAGTGTGCTACATACTTTTTCATCCAAAGCACTCGCTTACCGGTTCGCAAATGCGCTTCTGTGCCTCATTGCGGGCAAAAAGCGTAATGTAAATTTGAACTACAATACACCTAAATGCTTTGCCATGACCTCCGGCCACACCAATTGAACTTCATAACCTATCGATCTATTAATTAAGATGCACTTATGGCCTACCAAAACAAACCCACAAATGCTCTACTGATGTTACAGCTCTTAAAACCAGACTGTAGTCTGTCGGAATCCGGCAAATAATGGAGAGCGAGCACAGACAGCGATAGTACTGCAAAGACTAATAACTACCTGACCAAGAACACTTTGCTGATGCGGTTCAACACTGCAAACTTTTCTGTACCATAAATAAAAAATAAAAACCAGAATGCACAACTCTTTGCCACACGATGGCAGCAGAGAACAGCACCACATGGAAGCTGAGAATTTGCTGCATGACTAACTAGGCGCAACAACGGCATATTTAAAGGGACTGTTTACAGGGCATGCCTAACTTTCTCCACTACGGTCATGATAAACAATTCAAAGATCCAGGCGGAAACAAAGCACCAGAAGCTCAGGAGCAGAGTTCCTCTCTGCTCACCAAGCAGGGCTTTGGTTTCGTCTGCGATCTATCATCTCTATGGGGTCACGTGTTTCTAATTAGCGTGGAGGCACGCACTGCCCCGACCTCTCGGAAATAATCTTGATGAAACAAAGATTTATTTCCTTTGAGAGGTTGGGGGCAGTGCGCTCCTCCACGCGAATTAGAAACACATGACCTCATAAAGAGTGCTTTGCGACAGCAGCGAAGCAGGCAACCCAGTCCGGATCGGAGGCGAAAGGGCGTCAACAAAAAAAACTAATTTCCATTGGCAGGCCACCGTTTAGCATAAACGGTGACGCCAGCCAATGAAAATTATGGGCGGGGCTTTAAGACCCCTTCTCAAATCTACTCTCCTACAAAATCTCTCGCCCAGCGTGCAGTGCTTTGCGAGACCTAAAAATTTATTTCTGAGGTATAAAGTGAGTTTTCAATGCATTATGTTTTTTTGACTGGGTTACACAGGTGGAAAAGGAAAGTCTCTAATCAAATTGTATGCAGTGAATATCCTCCTGGATATAGCATTCGGAAGAATATACTGCACCGTTGCCAAATCAGGGGGGGGGGGGGGGGGGGGGAAGACGACTAGCCCAAGGTGTGTTTTGTGTAGGTTACTGACCTGAACTTATCCTGACCAGTTAACCGCATCCGGAAGGAGGAAAACAAGTAGAACATGCTTTAAGTGACCTGATGATGATTTAAAGATACCAGTACAATTTTTTTGTGCAAAGTTGTATTGCCTCTCAGTTCCAGTCTCTTCAGTCTTCTCATTTTTCCTTTGCATGTGCTTCGTGGCACTTGCCTGGCTTTTTCGTTTACTGAAGTTAAAGCTAATTGGCGATTTCTTGTTTCCACATTAGTTTTTACAGATTTTCTTTCTATTTATTTATTTAATTTTTTTTTTTTTAATCCTTTACTTTGAAAACAGACTGAAATCCTGACCTTTCTGGAAAAGATCTGTGACCTGGCACCTAGTCCTGTATCATCAGAGTGCAAAGAGTTGGTAGATGAATATATTCCGACCGTGTTCAACATAATTAAAGAAGAGTTGGTGAGTTGTTTTTTACTTTTTATTTCTTCAGCTGAACTTATATTTTTAAATTTTGTTCTATGTAATACTTTGTGGATTACCTGAATATGGCCATTATATTCCTAGCTTCCCTCTCTGGTCCTGTCAGACCTCATTTCTAGGTGTCTTCGCTCATTTGGCACACTCGTATGGAACCAATTGTTATATTGGTTTTCATCGTCCAATCCACACCCCAGTATTCTTGTTTTCTAGAGTGCATTGTTATTCTAACTTTGGTCTACCAGCATCTTGTAAATTCTGTTCTGTTTATATGCTTGTGACATTCCAAAGAAACCTGGCAGCCGTGTGTCATGAACCTGTTTTAACTCTGTATCCATGTTAAATATTATAGAACCCAGAAACTATTATGGGAGAAGTTGTTCATTGTCGGTTTACAAACCACTGCATATTGAGGGCTCCCTCCTTAGTTACTGTAGCTATAATTAGGCTTATCCTGTTCTATAGCAGCTCCTTTGTTTCTCCTAGAAAGTAAGGGCAGATTTTGAAATGCGTACTGTAGCTTGATTTGGAGAACCTTAATGTCTTGGCTTTAGTGTTACCAGGGCTGCATATAAGACAGTACATTTACCTCAGTGTCCAAATGGCACCATATTGTTAGGATCCTTTATTATAGCCTTATAGCCCGCTGTAGCGGGCTATACCGGCTGTTAAAGGCCCGCTGCAGCGTTAAAGGCCCGAGCCGAAGGCGAGGGACTTTAACAAAGCAGAGGGACTTTAAATGCCGGTATAGCCCTGCTACGAAGGGCTATAAGGCTATTAGAACATTCTGCCACTAGAGGGCAGAATGTTTTAACAAAACAAAGCCTTCAGGGAGCGCGAGGGGATTGAAATCCCTTGAGGCTCCCTGAAGCCTTTGTTCACAGCCAGAGCTGTGAACAAAGAAGCATTGGAATGTTGGAGCTCCGGGCTTATACCAGCCATTATAAGCCCGGAGCACTCCATTGTTTTCAATGGAGCTCCCAACATTCCAATGTTCTAATACTGTATAAAGGATCCTAACAATATGGTGCCATTTGGACACTCTGAGGTAAATTTACTGTCTTGTATGCTATAATCTAGAAACTCTTTGGGTCTCGCTGAATGAACCTTGAGGGAAACCTGCAAGTAAGATTTTGCTATGAGGGTTGTGGTCGACAATCTTCGCGTTAGAATAGAACTTGGCGCAGATCTCTACTAGAGCCATTTGACAGTATATTCTTTGAAAGTCTTATTCTTGTTAGTTTAGGATATGACTTTGCTTTTGGAGAATTTCTTACTATTCTCCTCCCCACCGAGTATTTGGGGAAGCTGCCACAAGTTCATATGAAATGTGCTAGTTTTTTCAGATTATAAATTTTAGCTTTTTGTTTTGTTCATTGGGCGTACAGGTTTATTTGTAAGATGGTCATCATGTGGTCTTTTCTCCATTAAGGATAATCCCAGTGTAGCATGCTGCGCCATTGGATTATGCCATTCTTTGCAGCGCTCTCTTGGTGAAGAGAAGCAACTGGAGACCAACGAGATACCAGAGATGGACTTAGCAAAAATTACATCCCCTTTTATTGCCAATTTGCCGTTGCTAATGTTTCCCCAGGAGAAATCCCAGCAGGTAATATTTGATTGGGGGGGGGGGGGGATACTTGAATACAGTTGCTGTTTTTGGTTTATCTAATTGAAATTCTGTAACTGTCCCATTCTTGGCTTGTCCGCAGGTGCAAGAATTTTTTTTTTTTTTTTAAATTTCGCTTAACTGACTGAACATTAGGAACCAAAAGCAGTTACATTTTATTAATAGTTGTAACGTTTACATTCATAAAGTAATGTTTGTGAACATTAAGTGGGTCTCGCAAAACGGGTAATATCATTCATAAAGCATAACTATTGAACCGTGATGTAAAAGACAGAACTTTCACGTGTAGCAAATTCAATAGGCATGGCACGTGCTAAAACCTAGCAGTGTAATTTAATGTTGTAAGTTGAAGGCACATGTTTGTTTACAGGAAGTGTTTGTGCACCATGAGTTTAGTTGGATCATACATTGTTAGTTTAAAGCGGGGGTTTCCCAGCTGTTCTGTAGCGAGAGCTACTTCTCCTTCGTGAAAATCACTGAGCTACTAACTGTTGCACATTGTTCCCAGAGTAACTATTCTCTTCATTCCCGAAAAAGAACTAAAGGGAGAGCCATTTAGTGGCTGCAATGCACAACATAAACGAGAACCTGGCATCAGTAGCGGCTTCCCTCTTCAACAAATTGATATTTACCTATGCAGTAACCGGCTAAACCAACTACAATCATAAGAAATCATAGGGTCATGCAGAGCTGTTCCAAGCTACCAGCATAGTGAAAACCGTAAACTGCATGTTTGTCTCGAACCTGGTCATCCACCACACTGCTATATGCCTTGTTCATAACACTGTAACCGCAACCTGATGGGACATCACGCACGACATTGAAACACTTCACACACAATCACAAAGCAAAGACAGCTGTTCTCCAACCACACACCTTACATGGCATAGTTTACTGACCATATAGGTAAGTGCTGCAGTGCCCCATACAGGGTTAGCAAGCGCTATATAAATGCTACACTAGAGTACTATTTTCTTATTGCATCGTGCCTCCTTTTTCCTCATTACCACACATGCCGCAACTTGAAATTTGAGTTTAGTGTGCACTGTACAAAAATCTCTCCTGTCTTACTTTAAAGTTGCTCCATGTAGTAACTTGTACCACACACAGGTGCACATTGGTTGCCTCTTAATTTGCTTTTAAACATGAAAGAATCATAGACTCAACCAATCCCTTCTAAAAATGGATCTCATGGCAGGCATATATTCTTCTGTTCCGATAAAATATTTTTGCATGCTTCATTAAATTGTGGTATGATTTTTAGTTATTTGTGCTTGCAAGGAAGAGGTGGTATGAGCTCTTCCTTTTTAATTTATTGGCCTCTTTTACAACAGAAAAATAGGGCCACTGCACGGGTGAGGTGTTTTTTTTATTTTTTTTAATGGGATAAATTTATAGGGAAGTGTTAAGCCTCATGTTCGGGGGGGTCGGGGGGGGGGGATGGGGGGGGGCACCCCAGGGATGCAGGGTCCTGTTACGCCACTGCTATGGCTACTTGCAGCTGCTTGCGCCTACAATGTTTTGTGGGTGTCTGGTTTCCACTTAATTTTGGGTGGCTTGGGAGTGCCTAAAGTTCATGGATATTCTTTTTGCTAGCCCCAGTCGAAGTCTGTGAATTTGCCATTAGCGTTTTCCGCTTTTGGTGTGGTTATTACTTTTGGTATCCACCCCAAAAAAATTTAGTCTAGTAATGGACCTGTGCAAATCACGTGCGGTATTGTTTTGACATTCCTTGGTGGTAAGACCTTTGTAATATTTTTCAAGATACTCTGACCGTTTCTTTTGTCTGTTGTAGGCTTATTTCTTAGTCTGGTGTAATGCGCTCTATCTTGTAGTTGTCTGATTTCTTTCACATAATCTGCTTTAAGAATCGTAACTTTTCCATCTTTGTCAGCTTCCTTTATTGAGTGTGTCATTTCGGAGCTCCTTCATTGCCTGTTTTGTGTTGGCGTTTATTGCAATCATCTGTTTCCAAGGGGTCCCCTTCAGAACCTGAGGTGGTAGGGGGCCACGGTCCAAAGAACCAGCAGTTAGTCTTTACCAGCCCTGGAGCGTCTGGGTGTAGGGATGCAGGTCTGGTCCGTACCTTTGCACGCCGCACCAAAGGAGTGAAAGTTATAGAAAAGTTAGTTTTTAAAAAAATTGACTTCGTTTCTATACGTGCTATTGTACCTGTATTGCTTGTCTTGTCAAATGAACATTCAGGTTTACTTTGTTCTTAATTAAGGCAAATGGTGATGTCTGCAAAGATTGTGTTCAGCTGATCTCGGATGTTGTCATCGCTATAAAAACCAACTCCTCGTTTGTTCCCAACTATCTTGAGTTCCTGAAAAAGCAGTGCGATGACTTTGGAGGGCCTATGGCAGAAGAGGTAGGTTATTTTATTGAATGTTCTAGTTGATGAACAGTTGACCTAACTGAAAATTCATTGTGTTCATTCATTTAAAACCAAAACAATTTACCAAACAATATAACATTTCATCATAGCGGGGAAAAAACGAGTAGTCTCAGTATAAGTTTCATCTCTGGATAAGTTTCAAAATAGATTTCTCAATTCAGTGGACTGCCACCCATGGAAGTACAGGTGGTGAGTTGGCTGAAACTTGGCCGCTTCAAGTGAGAGCACTATTCTTAAACGGGTATACAATGGCTTGACCGCTGTTCACCTACATATACATAAATTACATTTACTGCGGGCAAGATCTGCAATCCTCAATTAAAATGCAGTCAGATAAAGTGCATTACACTTTAAATATGTGTCTGTACAGTGATTTCAAGATTCGTTCGAAGCCTAGTCTGGTATGTAGCGGGCCTGCTGCTGTTCATCACTACATGGAAAAGGTGCATTAACTACTGATAATCTACTCTACCTTCAGTGACAGTTGAAGCCAACTAGCTGTAGTGCATTTCGTTTTAAATGTTTGTACGTGTATTTTAGAGTAGTACTGTTGAGGCATTCGCTACTAGTCCAGTTGGAAGTGCATTGTGCTTTAAAAGTTAATACAGTTCTTAAAATAACCGTAGACCCAACACTCGCAACCTAGTCCAGAAACATCACTCTTGTTAATAAGCTAGTGGATCTCCTTTATACACTAAACCATCCTAAGATGGTGTAGTCCCTAGCTAAGATGCGTTTGTTACAAAATTCTAATTGGCAGACTGCACTTAACCAAGCGGTTTTAATTGTTGCAGTGTGCATTAGGCAGAAAAGACTATTCTTTAAAAGGTATATAAAAGAATATTGCATCTTACTTTTGCATCTTGCTTTATCATCTTAAAGTCTACAACACCTGGTACTCCCAGGTGGTCTCGCATCCAGGTACTAACCAGGCCCAACCCTGCATAACTTCTGAGGTTCAGACTAGATCAGGTGCTTTCAAGGTGGTAAGGCTGTAGGACAGAAGTTTTCAGAGTATCAAACTAGCACTGGTCAGCATGGCCTTCGTGATGAGAGGTAATATTCATCAAATTTTAAAGTTGTGGAAGTCTGAGCCAGCCAGTTTTCTGCTGCCCTCAATTTGGAGATAACACTTTACATCTTTTTCTCCTCAATTGAGGTTAATTCAGGAAAGATTAAAGTGATCCAGGTAGGTATGGATGTGTAGCAACGGGTGCTTCACTGAGAGAGGGGGAAACCTGTTTACAGAGGCTCTGAGGTAGAAACTTCTGACCCATTAATCCGTGTGGGCCGCCGAAGTAAAAGTTCACAGGCAATTCTGTCCAGTTGTGGACCATTGACGGCCTACAGGGAGATCTTCTGCAGACCCTCTTCTGAGTCCCCAAAAGAACACCTTGACTTTATTATTCCAGCAAATCCCTGTCCCAACAGCTTGTGTCCCAACAAATGAAGGTAGGTATGAAACTAGAATTAAACTGTGCTGACATCTCAGTGAGTTGATGGTCACACTAGCTGCTTTGATGCAAATAAAAAGGCCTACACGCTACCGGCTGTACCCCCACATCGCATGTGTTACTTCCCTTCTCAGAGGCCGTGGATTTTGGCCGCGAAGTGTCTACCTCGCAGGTGACAATTGGAGTCCAGTACTTTTTTTTAAAGAAAATAAATAAAAATATATATATACACGACAACCCCTCCAATTTTGAGAAGCGGAAGGCCACACGGGGAATACCTTGCAGAAGTCTTTAATGGGATGCAGGCATAATGCATTTCGTCGACCTTTCGCCTTCCTCAGATGCCGTTGAAAACATGCTCCCACTCCATCCCCACCTTTAAAGCTCATGCTGCTCTCCCATTGGTGGTAGAGCTCCGCCCCGCAGTCCTTATTGTGCCCGCCTACTGTGGTTTTGATGTTCTTGCCTACAATTCCCACAGTTCATCAAAATGAGAGAGGCAGTGCGTTGGGGGAAACAATATTGAATATTCAAATCATCAGGAAAAGGTTAGTGGTATTACGATGGTTGGCCATGTGTAAGAGTACTGTCCCCAGACTTCGTCTCTTCTCCACAGTCCGAGGTGGGCCAGAGCATACCAATCCCTTGGTCCGCAAAACATCAGCGACAGCTGCACCAGTGTTGGCTCTGGCCACTTGACTGTATGTATCATTTTGTTTGCTCCTCCATTTCAGGTGTTTTGGACATAGGTTACAAAGGTTTTGGAACTGCTATTGATGGTGTAGGAAGCTAGCTCCGAGTATACTATACCAAAGTGAGGTATAATGTGCACAGGTTTCAGTGGAACCCAAAAGGTAGGCAGAGGTAAATTTGCGCCTCACTCGCTCTATTTGTGGTAGTGTGGTCGAGCAGTAATGCAGGATCAGAGGACAGTGTTAAGCATTTGTTGTACCCACTCAGTCCGCAAATGAATTCACACAGTCAAAGACTGAACTTCAGAACAATTGTTTTTGTATAAAAATATTCTTTTCAATCATTCAATTGATCTTTATTTCGACGTAATTTCAGCCATAAAAGATTTACAAGTTAAAACAGACATTGCAACACATAAAATTGTCAATTCATAATGTACAATAAAATTCCATAAAAATGGAAATATACCATCACCCCTGTCTACTATTCGCAATTATGAACCATCTCTTGGACCACATGGCTATCAGAAACTTTGATAGTGCAAAGACGATATGCCCTGAGGTGTCGGTCTTAAGAATTCTCATAGCAACCGAGCATTTGTCAAAGCCCAATTTCTTACATAAAGGTACTAACCAATACTTCCTAGCTTTACTATAAGCAGGACAAAAAGAGTATGTGGAGTTCATCCTCTTGAACGGCACCGCATCCTGGGCAAGATTCAAGCAAATGGCCCTCCTCTTTGAATGAATCTTGCCCAGGTCCTCCGGGTTTTTAAAGTTTGCTGGCTGCAGGACACACTGGGATTTTGCAGGAGCAGGTTTGAGGTGGAGACAGGCCGGTAGGGCTGGGGCTAAGTCAGTGGGCGTCTAGTAAAAAGGTTGGGACCAATGGGTTTCCCTGGTTGGCTAAGTCCGCCCCACCCCCCGCCCCAAGATGGTGGGGACTGAGTTGTGCTTCACCTTTTTTTTAGCCAAGTACATCCTGCAGGAGTCTGCTCCCTTGGAGCCTTTCCCCTCATTCCGACCCCCACCAGATAGTGATTTTTACCGGGGGGGCTCGGAGGATGAGGCTGGTTCCTCGAGGCCTTGGTGCCCTACTACAGTCCTTACCCCACCTCAGGTTGGAGATCTGTATAACATTATTCATCCACGGTCAGCAGTGAGTGCCTTGTGCGCAAGGTTGCTAAGTTTGTTGCTGGTTGCCTCCGCAAGCACTTGGAAAAGGAGGCTCGTAACTGCCTCAGAACAGAGTGCCCAAGCCCTATTCTGGAGGGAGAGGTGTCCCCTTATCCCTGATATCGACTCAAAAATGGGCAACTTTTTAGAGAAATACTCAGATCCTAAGAAGGGCATAGACCAGTTATGGCACTCTGGCCTGGACATGCTGTTAGATGCCATAGGACCATGGCAAAGATCCTGGACATGGCAGAGGAGGCCAGAATTTCATTTCCAGCCCTCCGATTTCCCTAGAGCGTGCCTTGAATTCGGCGCAGCACACCATAACTTTTATGGGTAATGCAAACTAAGCCCTTTCGACAGCAGAGCCATTCTTTACTGATCAGCTCAAACCCCGAACTGGGAGACTTGGCCTCTTCAGAGGTGGGGGGCAGTAGCACAGGGGGGCCTCTTCGGGAACCCGTCCTTGAGGAACTTGGAAAGTATGTATCAACTTTCACTTCGTTGGGTGAGGCACAATCCAATATTAAATGAATGTTTACCCCACCGGTTTTCCAGGGGGTGGGATCGAGGCAGGGGCCGCTCAGTCGGCAGCCCCTCATACAAAATTCATCCCAGGGGACCAGTTAAGAGGTGCAGCCAAGATCACAACGCACATTTCAACAAATAATACCCGATTAAAAGGTCAACGCTTCCAAGGTAGAGTTGGATACAGAGGACAGCAGGCAGTGCCAACTCAAATGGTGAGTTCTTAATCTCCACTCTGATCCAAATGGGAGGGCGCTAGGCAGGGTTCCTCTCAGCCTGGGCTTCCAGCACCTCAGTTGCTTGGGTTTTGCAGACTGTTCAGACCTTTCACATGGAATTCTACGACCAACCTTTCAGGTTTCATACCCACGGCCCATATGTTTCTCTGCCCAAGATGCCGATCTTCTCGACTAGGTGTTGGTGCTCCTACACAAGTGACCCATCGGTCACTCGGACCTGCACCCCAATGTTTTATTTTCAGCAATATCTTTCCAGTCGACCAGTCTAAAGGCGGCCACAGCCCTATCATCAATCTCTGAGATTTCAATGAGTGGCTGCTGTACTGCCACTTCAAATTGGAGCGGTTATTCTCCTTAAGGATGTCCTGCTTCTGTTGGACTAGATAGTGCGCCTGCATCTGAAGGACTCCTACCTGTTCATCAGTTTTTCCTTCCCATCGCGGGTTTCTGTAATTACGGTGGCGGGGGTCAGGTTTGAGTTCACCCTTAAGCCTGTCATCCGCGCCAGGCTGTTTTACCAAGGTACTCTAGCAGGCGAAAGTTCCTCAGGCCACAGGGCATCAGGTTAATTGTTTCCTTGGACAACTTGTTGCTCAATGCTCCCAGAAGTTGGTTTCCCAGCTTCAGATCTCGCTAGACTTCCTGCAAAGCCTGGATTTTGTAATCTGCTACATGAAGTCACTTTCTTGGGCTCCATCACGGACTCTAAGTCTGCATTGAGTTTGCCTTCTCGGGAGATGGCCGAGATAAGGCGCAAACTGTGCCAGACGCTGGCCATGCCCTAAATTTCTCTCCCAACAGATTGCCCGCCTGGTGGGCCTCCTCCATCTGTGATCTTACTAACTTGTATGAAGGTGTTGGACGGAAGAGCAGTATTCGGTTCAGTTCCCGATTGTGTCATTGAATCGGATGCCAGCAGGTCGGGCTCGGTCACTCGGTGTGTGGAATACACCCTAGCAGGAAGCTGATCATTAAAACAGTCTAGACCTAAATTGCCTGGTGGGCTTGTTTGCGGTTTACTGTTGAACTAAAGTCTGGATCCAATCCTGTGTCCTACTAAAGATGTCTAATGTCTCTGTGGTAAAATATATCCATCACCTAGGGGGGCACCAGGTCTGGGGTTCTGGCGGGCATGGCAACGGAGTTCTAAGACTTCTGCCTGGAGCATCACATCTTGGTCACAGCTGAATACCTTCTGGGCCAAGCCAATCAAGTGGCAGATTGGCACTCCAGGAATCTTCACCTGTTCGCATCTCGATTACCAGCTTCCCCGGTTCTTTAGTTGGAGGCCGTACCTACAGGTGGTGACATCGCACTCGTATCTCCAGGAATGGTGCCAGGAACTGTGCTATGTCTTCCTACCCTCCCCCTCACCCCCCCCCCCCCCCCCTCTTTATCAATGATTACTCAGTCATTGGCTCAGGTCCGCCTGCAAGCAGTGGAGGGAGTCGTGGTTGCCACCATTTGGAGCTCACAAGTTTGGTTTCTGGTTCTTCTGGAAGTTTATTGTGATTTTCCAATCTAACTTCCCTGCTTCCACACTTTGGTGAATGCGGGCCAGACACATCGATTGGTATCGGAGGGTTTCCTCCAGTTGATGGCATGGCAGATTACAGGCGACGCTGGTCGCTGCCAGGCCTTTTGTGACGGGCTGAGTTCTTCCTGTACAATGCCTGGGCAGACATTACCACCAAACACTTCCTGGACGAGATGGGTTCGTTGGTGTATGCGACGGAACCTGGATCCCATAGTTGCTGATAAAGTACAGGTATTGATTTTCCTGTCTGACCTAGCAGAGGGCGGATTAGCCTACTGTCCAATTAATTCAGTTAGATCTGCCATTTCAGCAGGGCATGCTCCAGTAGATGGCTCCCTGGTTGGGTAGAATCCCTGCTTCATGGCATCCGCCTTTCTCTTCCCCCCCCCCCCCCCCCCCCCACTAGATTCTGTGGGACGTAAATCTAGTTAACCATTTTCTGTCCTGGCCCCCAAACCAGTACCTATCCAACCAGGAGCTTTCGGCCAAATTGGCAATGCTGCTTTGCCTGGATTCATGTAGGTAGGTCTCTGCAAGAATGTTTCCAGGGTAGTCTTTACTGTGAGTCGGTGTAACAAATAAATACTGGTATAATCTCTTACCCAGCATTCAGTGACTGTGAAAGTGCCATCTTTCTTGCATGGTATGCCCCCACTTTTTGCTAAATTGCTGAATGTACTTCGATTGGCAGGAACCCAGGGTACACTCAATCAGGTGCCCAGGGCCTATGTTCCTTCCTTAAACCACACAAACTCCAAATTGGCAAACCCTAGCCACATGTCAGCCCCTAGTAAATGGTACCCTAGGTACCCAGGGCCTTGTGGCCAGGGAAGGCCTCTAAGGGCAGCAGCACTCATTGTGCCACCCTCAGAGGCCCTGTACCCTTACACACACACTGCCCTTGCAGGCCGAGTGTCTGGGTGCAGGACAAAACAAAGAGTCGACATGGCACACATCACTGTGTACCATGCCCATCACCTACACTGCCAAGGCATATGTCAGCCACCCCTCTAGCTGGGTGCATTATGCCTATGGTGTGGGCGCAGGAGCCCTGTGCCCCTACAGTACCCGGGTCCATTCCTGGGCACTGTAAGTGCAGTGCTGTCATTTAAGAGTACATGGTGCTGAGAGCTTGTCAAACACGAGCTCCACAGCACCATATTGGCAACACTGAAGCCTGGGAAGTTTGGTATCAAACTTCTCAGCACATTGAACCCACACTGATGCCAGTGTAGGATTTAATGTACTAAGCACCCCAGAGGGCATCTTAGAGATGCCCCCTTACAGCTAACTTACAATCCACGTCTGCTCTGAGGCTGCCCAGGCTGCCACACAGCAGACACGTTGCTGGACCTCTGGGTGGGAGAGCCCCTGCTCTCCCGGGCCTGCAACAATGCACATCCTGGGTGAGGTGAGAAATCTCCTCCCCCAGGATGAGCAAAGGGAAGCTTCAAAGGCAGGCCGCCATTTGGAGTTTCCCCAGGCCACTGCAACCCCCCCACTCTGGCGGGAAGCTTGGCCGGAAACCCCATACAAGGACAGGGGATGTGCCAGCCTGCCCACCCCACCCCTCAGGTGGGGGAGGCGAGGTGAAGCACATCTCCGGGCTCTCGCCATCTTGAAGATGGGAGGCCCTACCCTATCAGGATTAGGCTACTGCCCCCCTCCCACAGGAGAGAGGCAGGATAGGGGGTGTACCCACCCCAGGACAAGGACCCATTGGTCCCTGGCCTTCACCTACCTGTAACGCCCCTAAATCTAGTATTTAGGGGCACCCTGAACCTTCCTTCCTTAGATTCCAGATAGAAAATTACAAGAAGAGCAAGAACAAAGACCTGCCCTGCAGCTGCTAAAAAGAGAAGACACCAACTGCTTAGGCCCCAGCCCTACCGGCCTGTCGACTCTCGAACCTGCACCAGCGCGGCATCTCTCGTGGCCAGCAACCTCACCAACCCCGGAGGACCTGGCTACCTTTTGGCTCTATGCCCCTGGGACTCCCATGAGTAGAGGCTCTACTCAAACCTATTTTTAACCCCTGGCAGCAGCCCGGAACCGCGGACCCAACACACTCTGCACCAGCCAAGCCTGGCCAGTGCCGGAGTGGACAAAGACCCCGAGGACGACCCCACGGCGACTGACCCCGAGTCCGGCACCCAAGGACCCCCCTCGACATCCCGGAAGAAGCCTGCAGCCTCAGAACCAAGTGCCACCCCAACCGCGATCAACCAGAGGGTAAGATTCCTGACGTCAAAAGGCACCCGGCGCCCTGCGGCCCCCTGTGCCCAATCCCGGGGTACCCACCTAACCTACAACTACCCAACTTACCTCTCGAAGTGGTGGTGGCACCTGAAATATCCTCGTCCCCGAGCCTGCAGCCTTTTTCCAAACCGGAACATTCCCATTGATTTCCATTGAGCGCCCGAAGGCTCAAAAGCACCCTGCACCCAGCCGCCCGAGTGGCCCTGGCAGTGCCCTCTCTACACTAACCTACTTCCCCACTTGCCCTGAGTAAGTGACCAGGAGCCCAGCTCCCACAGCCGCGTGGCTTGCCAGACAGCAGCCACCAACCAAGGCCCCCCTATCCCTCATAGGATAACATTGGGCCTAACTCTCTCTGCACCCGGCCGTCCTGAAACCGCTGAGGGTGAACCAACTGTACCTACCTGACACTGGGGGACCCCTGAGTCCATGCCCGGAATTTCAACTCTGCCAGTCGAGTACTTACCCTTAAACCATTAACTTCATTTTCCTCATAGGGTAACTTTTCAAAACTGCAAAAATTCACCAAAAATCAGCCAAGTGACAAAAACGAATTTACTCACCTGCTCCTAGGTGAGCTCCCAGTGCTGGATCTTGGTGCCCAGCCCTGACCCTGAAAAGTGTTCACAACTATACTTACCTCTAACTCATTTTTCTCCCATAGGAAACCATTGTCTGCTTTTCTGTGAAATTTCTTCTAAGTGTCTATTTTTGCAAATATGAAATATTCTTTAAAAATCGTACCATTTCTGCAAACGAAATTACTTACCTGTTTTTGATAAGGACCCCAGTCCTGGGTCTAGGTACCCAGTCCTGGATTACTAAAGTAACGATAAAGTACTCTACCCGCAATTTGAATTTCTTGCCATAGAGATCCATTGAATGTTTTCTTTGAAATATTTTCTAAGTGCTAACTTTTGAAATAGCTAAATATTATTTAAAAATCATTAGTTATTAAGTCGACTCATCACTTGATTCTGAATACTGACCCAAGGCTGGTTCTAGGAGCCAGACCTGGAATTCCAAAAGTAATCTGAAAAGTAATTTATTACAAATAACCTGAATTTACCATTGAGCTCAATGCATTATGTTTAGGAAATAGGATTGTTTATTGCAACCAACTGTGACTGTTTACACATTTATTGCTTAAGACAAAAGTATTTATATTCAACCTCTCATTCTGAGAAAGTATATTTTTACCCCCTTTGTGGTTCTAAAAATAAAACAAGCATATATTTTTTATATATATATATATATAAACCATTGGCCTAGAGTTCAGTTATTGAGTGTGTGAAACCATTTGCTGACTGAGTGTGTACAATAAATGCTTTACACTGTCCTCTGGTACTGCCTTACTGCTCGACCAAGCTACCACTTTTGAGAGTAAGGTCATACCTAACTTTGACCTCTATCAGCCTCTGGGGGACTGTGGACTCTGTACACCCTGTACCTATTAGGGAACAGTATATACAGAGCCACTTTCTCACAATGACTCCCCCAAGTTATGCGCTGTGCGTTGCTTGAAGGCATATGAGGAAATTACTAGGTTCTCCCTCTGGGTGAACAACCACTCCTCATTGCATTGAAAAAGCCATATAAGGTGGTATCCTCTTTCACAATAGCTCTTTGGGTCCATTGGGTGATGCAAGAAGCGGACACAGATACCAAAAGGTTTGGAGCACATTTCGCAAGGAGATTGCCTCCAAACCATTTTGTCTGAAGGACCTGATGGACATGTGTAGGAAGCTGGCTCTGTATATACTATACCAAAGTAAGGTATAGTGTGCAGGGAGTCCAGTGGATCCCCAAAGTTAGGCAGACATAAAAGTAGGTAGCACGTTACTCTATTGTTAGTGTGGGTGAGCAGGAAGGCTCTATCAGATATTAGTGTTAAGCATTGGTTGTGCACACTCTGGCAGCAAATGTCACACTCAGACCAATTTGTTTGTATAAAAATATTTAGTTATTTCTAAAGCCAAGCCTGGTGCAGGTAAGTGAAATAATACTCTGCAAAATATTATACAGTGATTTACAGTTGAATGCAGGTGCAAATGCAGTTGGTTGAATTACAGGTAAGTTAACAGTTCGAAATTACTTTTCAGTTGCCTTACAGATTACTTTTGCTAAACTAAAGTAACGTGCACAGTAATCAGTGTGATGTGCCTAGATATCACACAGACATTTCATAGACAAAAGGTAATTAATTCACTTAGTACATTTGCAGTTTTTACTTGGAAGAATTTTCAAGGAAAGTCCATGCAATCCTATGGAAGGAAATTAATTGAACGGTTTGCAGGCAAGTACTGTGTTGGAGTTGGTATTCTGGAGTTAGAACCAGGGTTGAGTATGCACTCTCCAAACACCCTCAGCAGCACATGGGCGGCCGGGTGCAGAGTGCTCAGACCCAATGTTATCCAAAGGGGGATAGGGGGCCTCCGGTTGGTGGCTGCTCATGAGCAGGCCACAAGATTGTGGGAGCAAAGGTCCTGGCATTGGGCTCAGGGCAAAGGGAGGATCAGAGTTTCAACACAAGGTGCACCGGCAGCTGGGTGCTGTTCTGGCGTTTGGGTGCCCTGTTTCAGTTGGGGTTGTCTGTTTTGGATTTTGGCTGCAGGCTCTGTCCACGAAGACTTCTGGGAGGAACCAAGAGCTGGGCAGGTAAGTTGGAGGGCTCTGGACTAGGTGCACCTTGGGCTTCCTTTTTCCAGGGCAGCTGATGCAGGGGTGTCTTGAGGTCGGATTTCATCTTGCAGGTCCACTCTCAGTGGGCGGTGGGGTCTCCTTGCAGAGGCTGCAGGCGACGTTTGGGAATCCTGGAGGGGGTCAACCCACGGTGAACTGTAACTCTGGAGCGCTGGGTGACCTCACTGGGACTGGTGGACCACTTTAACTTGGGTCATAGGCCAAGTGTGCAGTGGTTGTTCCAGGCAGTGGGTTCCTTTGTCCTCAGCAGGCTCAGTCTGTCTTGGGAGTTTCTTTTGAACAGAGCTGCTGTTCACAAGAGATCGGGTCTTTGAAGGCAGTCAGTCCATCCCAGAGTTCTGGAGGTTGCTGGCTGCAGCACAAGGTGACTTTTGGCGCAAGATCTCCAGAAACTGCAGACAGGCCGGTAGGGCTGGGGCCAAGTCACTTGTTCTCTGTAGTTTCCTTTGCTGGGCATCTTTTTTCGTCGTTCTTCGTAGGTTGTGGGAATCTGTCGTCTTAGTTCAGGGCTGCCCCTAAATACTGTATATAAGGGTTGTTTTAGGGGTCTCTAGGTCAGTAGCCAATGGGCTACTGACCTTAGTGACTACACCCTTGGTGTGCTCACCCCACGTGGGGGAGTGGGCACAATCCCTAGTCCTGATTGGAGAGTGCCTGCCATCTGGAAGATGGTGGGCACCTGCCATCTGGAAGATGGTGGGCACTGAAGAGTGCCTCGCCTCCCTCACCTAAGGGGTGGGGTTGGGAGAGGTTGCCACACCACCTGGGCTCTGCCAATTTTTCGCACCTCTCTTCCTGCCAAAAAGGAGGGCTGACTGGAAGGGGGCCTGCTCCTAATAGTAGGAGAGGCTGCAGTTGAAGATGCAAGCTATTATCGTTGTGGGTGGAGAACCAGGGTGGGGTGACTGGGGGCCCTGTAGGCTCGCTCGGCAAACTTTGTGAGCAGACTGGCCTTCAGTGTTTGCTTGATCAAATGTTATTGTAATTTATGCCCATTAGATAGGAGCAGTGCAGACTGCTTCTTTTTGACTGAAGGGATTGAGGAAAGGTGTGTGGGTTTTTTGTGCAAAATAAACAGTGTTTACTTGTGCTTATCGCACACTTGCTTCTTTTTTAGTGCAAGAACTGGATCTCCCAGTATTCTGATGTCGCTATCCAGATGTTAATTCAAATGGTAAGTTAATTCTTCTATTGCTTGGGTATTTCAATTGTTAGTTTTGATTTTTTTTTTCCCGATTTTTGTGTTCTATATTGAAAACTGTTTTCCAAATTCTGAAAATAAAAAGCCTGTTCAGCTTGTGACTATATTTAACACCATGTTTGCATCATGAATCTGTTATTCTGTCACATAGCTGGCCCAAGTATAAACCAAGGAAAAAGTCAACCTGTACATGTAGCATACTCGTTTGACCTCAAGACTAACTTGGCAAAGTCAAATAATTTGCCATCCTCCAATTTGGTTGCATGCCATTGCACTTTTTCAGACTCCCAATTCCAACCTGTTTATATTTTCCACCTTAGAGGTAGCCAAGTCTTCACATGTGAAATCCACTTGCTTGCATGAGGTTCTTCAATATCATCTGCAAATTACCTTTTTCTGATAGTTGAAAATTCAGTCCTTATGTCCTCCAGTGTCCTAAATATCAGTCGGATGCCTCCTATCTATTGGCATTCACTTAATTCTTTGAGCCTTTGAAAATGCCTCGATTTTTTTAGTTGAAGACTGTTTAGCCTGTCGCCTTGCTCCCTGCTCTGCATTAGTCAGGATTCCAGGTGTCCTACAACAGCCCTCCTATACAAGTACATTTTTTGAGGGTGAAGGCCCATCTATTAACTAATCCCTTCCTGTGTATAGCAGAGTATTGGATATTTACGTTGCTTCTCCTTTTGGCACTCCACCGCTTCACTCGGCCCTGGTCTGCATCTGTACAGTGTCGAACGACAGCTCAAAGTTTGGAACACACTATATTAGACAACAGACGCTCAATTGCGAGCCTAATACTCTTGGACCTATTATTAATAGTCTACTTTGCTTCCTTGGTTGTAGTCCCCAAAGACTTAATGTTCTCTCTGCATCTTCATGATCTAGCAGGACATATTGCTTACTAGCCAAGCAACCATATGATGGTAACACTTGTGGTGCTTCCTAGACAAGCTACACTTTCTGCAATACTGGCATTGTGGCGTATGTTATCATTTGGGCCTGCCCTTGTCTCCATTTGGATCTTCAAAAGTGCTTGGCTGTCTAGTCCTTTGGCAAGGTTTTCCTTCAAGAAATTGGATAATTGGGGGCTGATGTCTACCCACCTCAGGGAATAATCACAAGCCCTGAGAGGGTGAAACCTTAAAGTCCCTAACTGGAGCTCAGTTGCCCGGTGGCTATGACACAGCGGCCGAAATTAAAGCAGTTTGTTGTTTTGGTACTGCAGAAACACTTTTCAAAGTCCAAATTCAAAACCTAAAAATTACACAAATTAGAAATAGTAAAATGTAAATTAACAAAATGGAGAAAAAAAAATCCAGTGGGTCAAACTGGACATAAGAATGTGTAAGTAGACTAGAGCTCAAAAGCACAAAGCGTGAGTGGTTGCAGTAGACCAGTCCGTCAAAACCACTTTAATCGATTAATTAAAATCACAAAAGTACATCACAATACTAAATAGTATTAATTAGACGCAAATACAATATAACATTGTAAAAATTCATCCAGACAAATACATATGTCACTAAAATCATAAACTAAGCTATACGTCAAGTTTTTCCTTGACCGGGCTGCGGCAACCAGAAAGTTAGCGATGGTAATAATATTCCAAGGGCAATTTAGTAATTGCAAGTACATCAGTGCAGGTTTTACTTGAAAAAATCCTCTCCCTTGCAACAATGGTATAATGTACTTCTTTCTACTTTCGGCATAATATTTACAATAAAAGATAAAGTGCACAGTGTCTTGTAATGAGCAACCATCACAGTTACAAAGAGCAGCATCTACAAGTTTACTCCATCCTTGAAAGCTCCCTAAAACAAAATGAATCAAGTTGAAACGAAATCTGGTCAACAACCAACGGTGATAGGGATTCCTGACTAACTTGAGGTAGGGCTCAATCTGGGGAGAGGTTATTAATTAAAAGTGGGCCCTAACCGTGGTTTTTGTAAGTTCCTCTTCCTCCCACTCTTGAGACCTTAAATTTAAAAAGTGAACTTTAAGCCAGCCAATATCACCCTTAATGGTTTCTGGGTTCTCGTAAATCTCTGGACGCCCTAGCTTATGAAACCTTTTCCTAATATACAAGAGCCAAGGGATATCGGCCATTCTGTCTAAGCCAATGCAGTCTTTTAAGATCAATCTGTTAAGGGAAAGTTCAGGATTCAATCATGCAGTAGACCAGAGACCGAAGTGTGGTAGACTGACACCGGAGCTTGGCTATAATGTTGGAGGGGGTGGACACAAGTCTTTGAGCCCACCCTATTCTTTGAGACCCCTCCCCTTAACTAATTTCAGTAGGGTTAGCGGGGATCTATGACTTTGACTTGAGATTCTGCTTGGAACTTTCTTCTCTAGGGTTGAAGAGTCTGTTAGTAATTGAAATGATGGCGACCACTTGATTGGTGCCTCGTGCTAAAAAGCAGCAGGCTCGTGTGCGGTCCATTGTCTTGCCCTGTTGGTGTACAATTTTCTTTAATTTTTTATTTTTTCCCCCCTGTGTTCAGTCCCCTACCCCCCCCCCCCCCGTGAAGTCCTATTCTGAAGTAAGACTGTCTGGTACATAATAAATGTTGTATTAAAAGTGTCATACTATCACTAAATGCGCACTTGCTGTAGTAGACTGGACTGCTCCACACCTTCCAGCCTGACAATTGTGTGTCCAAAGAAAGTGCTTCTATGCGAGTGTAGCATAGTGGCCCCACAGCAACAGTGGTAACTGGTAACTGTTGGTTATGAACTCATTTGGTACCCAAGAAACTGCCTCACCCTACCAATACTTATATATTTTTTTTTCTTCAAGATTTTCTCCTCTTATACAAGCATTCAGTTTATTTCCTCATTGTACATATTGGCCAGTACAAGGCTGCACATATGTAACACGCACACGTTTGTAAAAGTCAATTCTGCAGTAGCACCACATTTGAGGTGGCTGAGATGTATATCTTCTTGCGTTTGCTATGTTCACCCTAAGTGGCTAAGGGTATGCCCAAAAAGTGGGTCCCTTGCTCACTGTGTGACTGGATTCAAGCTAGCCTGCCTAATGGGTAATACCCTGAAACCGGCAGTCTGAGTGATTGCCCCTATTGTGTAGTTCATATCTTGCTTTAAGATGGCCTAATTCTTTCGTTCTTTCATCTGCGGTGTAGCTCTAGTGGCTAAAATTGTATTTCAAGGAAATTAAGGCAAATCTTGGGTTTGGTTTTCCTTCCAGAGGGGAGACCGGACTACATTTTTGAAGTATTCCATCAGCTAATTGCATGTTCTTGGTCCAGGTTATGGTTGTTAATGTGGGAGAAGTTTCTTCCCTTCAGTCATGTTGGCCTTAATGTTTCTGGCCTAAGACTGGTATGAGACTCACCAGGCAGAATTTGGTGGTTTACTGTGCTTGCCTCTCTGGATCCACTAGCACTGGTGCCAATTTTATGTACTCGGTGTAGATTCTAATTTCATTAAGATGTCTTACTTGAAAGCTGCTGCGGGTTAGCTGATATCAATCCAATTAAACACACAAAATAGACCTATTTAAAATACATAAAAGGCTTAGATATTGAAACTTGAAAATAAGTCCTTGTTTAGCATGTGACCTGAGAGGAGCAGATAACTTATGAGAAAAATAAGCGAAGCGTTTTTTAACTTCACCTGTTCTAATTGGCTGCTAAGAGAAAAAACATGTTAATCCTAGTATTTTTATTAATTCTTTATCAGCACAGGCTTAGCATCTTCTCCGGAATGGGCGAGCCTTATTGAGCAGTGTCTGTCAAGTGCCTTCCCAAACTATTGTATGGTAGTCTTTAATTTCTGCTGCTCAATTGGATTACCAAATTGGGTCACAAACCAAGATGGATGATTGGGGGGGGGGGGGGGGGGGGGAGGGTGAGAGAGGGGTGGTTACTTATCTAGATCTTAGGCAGTGCTGGTTGGCATGGCTCACGGGCATTGTCAGGTCTACTTAGTCATTTTGTCTGCACCAGGTCATGCATGCTGCAGTGGCCGTCGACATTGCCTAAGTGAAGTGTCCCAAGGGGACACTCTACAGTCCCAAATGTCCTAGGTAACATTTACTAGACTTACAGGGGCCTGGAGTGCCAAATGTGCATTAGCTTTTAGGGAAGCCCTCGCACAGCGGACCTGGTTGCCAGGGACCCTGTACACTACATTCAACCACATCAATTACCAGGCAAAAAGTAGGGGCTAACCATGTCGAGAGGCATTTTCTCCCAGTGAGAACTGGTTTCTGTTGCAGTACCACTCCACTTGGTGCCTGGCTTTTGATGCAACTTTGACTGTAGAGTACTGGGTCCCTACTGTCCAGGTACCAGTGTTCTTCCCCTAAACTATTCAACAATTGGCAACGTCTTCCACCTGTAAGTCCCTAGTAAATGGTACCTAGGGCATGGGAACTGAAGAGTGCCCCCCTCCCCCAGGCAATTGCACTGCCCCTTCAGCTTGCATGCTTTGGTGCAGTGAAAAGCTACTAAGTCTACATGGCGCACTGCCTTTGTAATGCGCCCCTGCCAGCAATTGGCAGCCCCCAGTTCAAACCCCCTACTTTGGGTGGGAGAGCAGGTGGGAGAACTTGGTAAGAATGGGAGGGGTGCTCAGGTGGAGGAGGTGTAGTAAGGCACACATTTTTTTTTTTAGTGCCCACCTGAAGCTTCAAAGGCATGCCGTCTTTTTGAGCTTCTCCAGGCCACTTGCTGTATTCGGCAACTGGCCCCTACCGGTTCTGACCCCCATCCTGGCGGGAAGACTGGCGGGGAAACCCCAAGGAAGGAATGGGTGTGCCAGCCTCTGCCAACCCCACTCAGGTGGGGGAGGCGAGGTGAAGCATCTCTGGGCTCTCGCCATCTGGAAGATGGGGAGCCCTGCCCAATCAAGACTAGGCTACTGCCCCCCTCCCACAGGAGTGGCATGATGGGGGGGGTGTACCCACCCCAGGGAAGGGACCCATTGGTCCCTGCCCTTTATCTACCTGTAACTCCCTTAAATTTAGTATTTAGGGGCACCCTGAACCTTCCTTCCTCAGATCCAGATTCCAAAACAAGCCGGAAGATCAAGAAACAAGACCTGCCGTGCAGCTGCTAACAAGAGGAAGACACCAACTGATTTGTCCCCAGCCCTACAGGCCTGTCGACCCTCAAACCTGCTCCTGCTAAACCCCAGCATCTCCAGTGGTCCGCAACCTCACAAACCCCGGAGGACCTGACTGCTTATGACTCTAAGCAACTGGGACTACCACGAGCCGTGGTACTGCTAAAAGCAAGTAACTGACCCCTGGCACCAGCCAGGAACCGCGACTCTTGCACCCGCCAAGCCTGTGCCGGAGTGGACAAAGACCACAAGGACGTCCCCCCGGCGACTGTGACCCCGAATTCAGCACCTCTACGCTCCTGACGCCTGCAACCTCCGAACCAGGGACCCCTCCAACTGCGACCAGCGGAGGGTAAGATTTCCTGACACAAAGACACCCCTGCACCCTGCGGCCCCCTGTGCCCAGCTCCTAGGTGCCTACCTATCGTACAACTTCCCAACTTACCACTCGAAGTAGTGGTCGCACCTGAAGAATCTTCGTCCCCGAGCTTGCAGCCTTTGTTCGTCACTGAGCTTCTCCATTGAGCGCCCGACTGCTCAAAAGCACCCAGCCACCCGAGTGGCCCTGGCAGTGTAACCTCTACTCCTATCTACTTCCCCATTTGCCCTGAGCAAGTGACCAGGAGCCCAGCTCCCACAGCCGCGTGGCCTGCTAGTCCGCCACCAACCAAGGCCCCCCTGCCTCCCATAGGATAACATTGGGTCTAACTCACTCTGCACCCGGCTGCCCCTGTGCTGCTGAGGGTGTAACAACTGTACTTACCTGACCCTGGGAGACCCGTGAGTCTGTGCCCAGAACCTTAACTCTGCCAGTCGAGTACTTACCCAAAAGCCGATACCCAATTTTACTCCATAGGGTAACATTGACTGGTTTCTTCTGAAATTTCTTTTAAGTGTGGAGTTTCCAAAACTTAAAATATCCACCTAAAATCAACCGAGTAACAAATACTCGCCTGCTATTAGGAGAGATCCCAATGCTGGATCTTGGTGCCCAGCACTGACCCTGAAAAGTACTCACAACTGTACTTACCGCTAACTTGATTATCCTCCATAGGATAACATTGCCTGGTTTTCACCAGAAATTCTTTTAAGTGTCGATTTTTGAAACTTACAAATATTTGTTAAAAATCGCCTGTATAACAAAAACGTACTCAACTGTTTACAGAAGATGCACCAGTGCTGGATCCAGTATCCAACACTGAGTTAGAAAAAGTAACGATAGCCCTACTTACCTGCTAATTGAAATTCCTCCCATAGAAACTTTCACATAGAACCACCAATGTTATCCTAAGTGTCAACTTTTAAAATGCAATAATAATCCTTAATCACAACTGTAACCAAAACGTTTTTACTCTACTGTTTACAGGAGATGTCCCAGGACTGAATCTAGGATCCAGTCCTGTGGTAAAGTTTTTTTTTTTTTTTAAATTTCAAATCGTTTTTATTAAAGTAACAGACAATACAATAACTCTTCCGTAGACAAAGTTCAAAGTAGTCATGTCCATACATACAAATACAAAAAATAGAAATGAATAACAAGACAAATGAAATAAAGAAGAAAACCCATTCCAGCTCGCATCATCAATATACAGATACATCCCTAGTTAAATTGCTCGACGTGTGGGCGCAGTGCCCTTGGACTCGAGAGGGCAATCACACCTCACCTTACAACAACCCCATTCAGAGGGACCAACCACAGTATACCTCTCAAGGTGGCTCATAATGAAAGGAGGATGCATCCAATGATTTCCACAGCTTTTTGTTAGAAGGGCTCCAGGTAGAAGCCTGCAGCGCCGGATTGCTAGACCCCCTCAGGAAAGATAGCCATTCCTGCCATATTTTAAAACTCACTTCAGTCGCATTTTTCCACTTGCAAAGAATCCCTTTACATGCCATTGTCAACATTAAATCCATCAGCTGGCGATCTCGGTCTGTTATATGCGGATCCAGTGCCCCCAGAATAACGTAAACAAATTCCTGTATAGGTTTTATCTTAAAAACGTGAGAAATGCAATCAAATATCTTCCCCCAATAATCCCCTAATGAAGGACAGGAAAATAGCATGTGTGCAAGATCCCCAGTACCTGACTGACAGTTCCAGCACACAGGAGAGTCTCTTAATTTACATCTGAAAAGCCTGTCGGGCGTCCAAAAGGCCCTGTTGAGAAGCATATATTTTGTCTGAAATAGGATGGGTGAGACTTTATGTGTAAGGGCTAACTTATGAATCACTTCCCAATCAAAAGATATGCCTGATAGATTTGGCTCAGCCTCCCATACGACCTCCACCCTTTTGTGTTTTTTCATGGGTAGAGGCAACAACATTTTATACACCTTCGACACAAAGTGGCCAGCATGTACCAATCGTGGGATATGCTGTAGTAGCCATGGGACATAAGGAGAGAAGTTACTCGCTGTCGGCATCGATTTTAAGTTTTAGGAAATCATAAAAATCCATCGGGGTAAGGTCATGCCGGTGCTGTAAGGTCGAGAATGGCAGCGGAACATTATCATCATATAAGTCCTTCACCAAATGAATGCCCTTCTTGGACCAAGACTCCCAGAATATACTGCTACCCTTATGTTTAAGACGGGCATTCCTCCACAGGGACATAAACGATGAACTGGCAAATGTCAAGTTCGTTTTATGTGTTTGGTCGAGTCTAAGTAAGGCCCTTCTAGTATTCAGCATGATATATTTAGAATGAGGAAGGTGTGACAGGTCCATCGTGAGGAGGGCCTCCAAAGGCGCATGATCCACTAGTGCCTCCTCAATATTAATCCATAGTGGTGTATACGCAGGGGATTTTAACAGCCACTGAGCACCTTGTTTGCACAGAAACGCTGTCTGATAGCACCTGAAGGAGGGGAGACCCAGACCACCTTTGTCTTTTGCTAATTGTAATTTCTTCAGTGAGACTCTGGCCTTCTTGCCCTGCCACAGAAAATTCCCAAACAACTGATCCGCCTTAGTAACAAAAGCATTAGAGAACGTCATGGGAGCATACTGGCCAGATAATTGACCAACGGGGTCGACATCATTTTAAGCGTCTCTGCTCTACCCCACCAGGAGAGAAACTTTGGGGACCAACCTTCCAGTAATGTAGAAATCTTTTTCAGGGTCAAGTCTTCATTTACTTTCAGTGTAGAGATCAAATCCTTATCAAAATCCAGCCCAAGATATTTAAAACACCGAGGCTGCCATGTAAGCCCAGAATCTCCGATAATCCCCTTGCCCCCAACACTGTTCAAAAGTTTGACCTCAGTTTTATCTTTGAGTTTATATCCAGAGACTCTGGAAAATTCCTCAATGTCAGTCATGAGCGCCGGAATTGCCTCATCCGCTCTTTCCGACATAATCAGCACATCGTCCGCATAAGCCGTTAATTTTACAGTGCAATCACCAAACGGTATACCCGCTATATTGGGGTCATGCCTTATATGATATAAGAACGGTTCAATTGCCAACAGGAACAGTGAGGGTGACAGGGGTCAACCCTGTCGCGTGCCTTGCTGTAAGCAAAAGGGAGAGGAAAAGGATCCACCAGCCCTAACACGCGCCGAAGGGCAGCAGTAAAGGGACATTACCAGTCTAGTAAATGACTCCCCTAGTGTTATTGCTGCAGTCGGTGTGTCTAAAAGTTTCGCTTTTTCTAGTACATGCGCCAAAATTCTTGTATTGTCACTGGACAAACGGTTCTTGAGGAAGCCTGCCTGGGATGGGTGGATCAGCTGCGGGAGAACCCCCTGGAGGCGGGCGGAAAGTATCATGGCCAGGAGTTTGCAATCCATATTAATCAATAAAATCGGCCTATAGTTTTTCGGAAGCGAGGGGTCTTTCCCATCTTTAGGAAGTACAGCAATTATGGCCTCTGCCAAAGTACCTCTAACCTCACCCGATTTATTAATACCTTGAAATAGCCTTAGGAGGGGTTTGACCAAAAGGGAGGGGAAGGTTTTATAAAATTTTGCAGTGAATCCGTCAGGGCCCGGGGCTTTCCCTACTTTTAAGCGTTTAATAGCAATCTCTATCTCTGAAGAGCTAATTGGACCATTAAGACTGTCCCGGTCCTCATCCGAAAGCTGTGGGAGTTCGCATTTATCTAAGTAGTCCTTAATTCTAGATTCTTCTACCGCCTCATTCTTTGCATAGAGGTCCTGTTAGAAAACCCTAAACACCTCCGTTATTTTGTCAGGGTCTGAATGCGAGTGTCCCAATGCATCTTTAATGACACTAATAGAGTTCTTCTGAACCTTGAACTTCAAGTATGAGGCAAGGGACTTTCCTGCCTTATTAGACTCACAAAGCTTAAACCGCCTACCTTTATCAATCCAGACTCCCGCTCTCTCACTAACTATTTTATTATATTCATATTTTTTATTCGCCAATGCAGCAAGAGACACCTCATCCCTATCTTTTAAATGTTTAATCTCTAGATTCCTAATGTCCATCTCCAAAGCCTCCAACTTCTCATAAGATTTATTCATCTCTGACCTAATTTTGATACACACTCCCCTTATAGTACTTTTCAGAGCCTCCCACCTAATGAGATCGGACGTGTCCCCCTGTTTATTGATCTGAAGGTAGGAGGATATCGCCTCCTGGATTGTGGACCGATGCTTGTCACTAGTTAGGATTTCATCATTCAGCCGCCAAGATGTCTGACGAGAGGATGGTTTGACATTAGTAATTAATGAAATGCACGAGTGATCAGATAATACACGAGGTTCAATGGTTGTAGATTCTAATCTAGGAACGCCATTCTGTGTGATAAGGAGGAAGTCAATCCGGGAATACGAGTCATGTGGTGAAGAATAGAAAGTATAGTCCCTCTCAGTGGGATTCTGGAGTCTCCATGTATCCACCAAGTTAAAGCGCTTACACAGACTAAAAAGCTTTATTTTTTTTTGTTGACTTAAAGGTGCAGTGTGAGTCTCTATCTAAAATTGCATCTATTGGAAGATTGAAATCCCCAGCTACTATATGCACCGCGTTGTCCGGAATAGTTTCAAGGTGTTTATTTAGTTTGTCCCAAAAAACCAAGTCGCTAGTGTTGGGGGCGTACACGCTAGTAACATAGAACTCTGTATTATCCTTACTCATTTTGGCCGTGACCCATCTACCATCTGCACTAACTTCAGACGACAAAATCGCCACCTTAGATTTCCTCGCAACAAGTATCAGGACACCATTCTTTTTGTTCACAGCCTCAGCACCCACCACCTCATTATAAAATTTATTCCTCAGGTGGTAAAACTGCTTAGCCTCAAGTTTCGTCTCCTGGAGTAAAACAATATCACCCCTCAGTCTTTTAACATAGTCTAATATCTTCTGCCTCTTAACAGGCTGGTTCAGGCCCTTAACGTTAAACGATAATTCCTTCAGTTTGTCCAAATTACATACTCCCATCGGAGAGGTAAGTGAGCTATTTAGCATCAGGAGGTTGCATCATCATCACAACAAGCATACACTCCACAATGTAAGCGCATTTGAAGCCGCAGTAGAGCCCTACACCACCCTCACCCATGAGCAGTAAGAAGATGAAGATCATGCAAGCCAGAAAAAACAAAAGCAAAAAACAAGGAACGCATACCCCCACCCTCCCCACCCCAACTGTACGATTTAGTCATGGTGACTGGAAAGAGAATGCGTCGGAAACTCCCCCCGTGCATAGCTGTTACAGAGAGATAAAAACCATGGGACAGAGGAACTATCCCCCTTAAACTAAGGCCTGTTATCACCCCCTGGATATCAACACCCTCCCCCACCAGCACAACCTACGGGTACCTCATCAACCGTTCTAGACCCAGCCGCATAAACAGCCCGCCCCCATCAATCACTACAAACCCACGGAGTAAACCTGTGAAACATGAAACATGACCATTAGCAATCCTGGCCAGTTAAACTGAAACCCATCTATTCGAAAGGTAGTAATTCTAAAACATATTATGTGGCCAGGTACCCTGCGCATCTGCAACTGCATACAGACAACAGAACTGTCTTTTGGAGAGAACCTCGAGGCAGAGAACATGCCATAGGCAACCTGCCCCTTCGAGTAGGATTAGCTCATGCAGAGCTGTGGTCACTTATAACCTGAGGCTGAGGCCTGTGCTACTGCTCCCATTGAGGAGCTTGTGTCCATGTCCAGATCGTCCGGACCATCAAGCATGCGTTTCAGTTTCAGAGGATCCGAGAAAAAATGTGGAGATCCGTGGACCAACACACGGTACTTTGCAGGGCCAGCAAACCCATATTGGAAGCCCCTTTTCTTTAGCATTGGTCGCAGTGCCAAGAACGCTTTCCTAACCTCCACCGTCTCTTTACTGTAGTCCTGTGAGATGTATACCTTGACTGATTTCCATAAAATATGGTTGTTTTTCCTCATGAAGTCAAGAATCTGCTCCACATGTTGATATCGCAATGGCTTGCACACAATCGCTCTAGGGCCTTTCTGGTTTTTACTTATCTTGCCTGGCACTCTATGAGCCCTATCAAACTCCAGGGGATGGTGAAAGGACAGATTAGTAGCCTGGGTAAACCAAGACTCCAGGAAGGCCCCACAGCTCGCATGCTGATCCTCCGATCCCTCCGGAAGGCCAAAAATGCGTAGGTTCCCCCGTCTGTTTCTGTCCTCCAACTCCGCCAGTTTCCGCATAGTTTGATCCGAGGTTATGCATAAGCGGTTGATGGCTGCACACGACTTTACTTCTAGATCCTCAAGTCTGCTAATCCTCGACTCTGCCTCCACCAATTTTGCATTGGTTTCGCGATTATCCTGCCTGATAGCCGCCACCTCATCCTTGGTTGCCTTAGCTAGCCCCCTTACTTCTTCCAGCTTATTAAGTATCAGTTCCATCGGGTCCGGATTACTTTTCGCTCCCTTGCTGGGTGAACTAGGGTTCGACTGATCAGATTTGAGCCTCTTCATGCTTTTCACAGATTCTTTACTATCAGCCATGTTAGTCCGTCGTGTAGATTCCGTTGCCAGTCAGAAATGTCCCAGAGTGCTTCAACCTTCTCCTATGGAGCGCCTCCCGACTGCCGCCCCCTCAGCCGACTGGTAGCAGCCAATCCAGGTAAATTCACATTGACTTAACACATCCCCACGTGTGCAACTATGGATTCATCACCTGGCGCCTTCCCGTCCGTTATCTATATGATTGGAGGATCTCCGAAAGGGCGCACGTGTTACCCCTCTAAGCGCGGAGGCGCGTGATCACATCATGGAGATCAGCGAAGATGAACAGGGTATGGTCGCGCTACCACACACGAGGACCATGTTGCAGGGCAAAAGATTTCAGGTGGAATCACAAGGTAGCAGGGAAGCCAGGCAGGCCCAGAGCAGCAGGATAGCAGTAATGAAGGTTCACCCCACGCAACGTGGCGCCTGCGACATTTACAGCTCCATAACCCCATGTAAGGCTCCTAGAACTCCAGATGATTAAAGCAGATCGCGCCACAGGTGGAGCTTCAGGTTCGATCTTACAGGCTTAGTACCACCCTGGAGGGAGCCGTCCACTCCATGCACGCTCCCACGGCGACACAAACACAACCACCATTTCACGGGCAGACTGAAAGGGGTAGAACCAGCTTCACATTCCGACATCTAGCAGCACCGGTGTACGGTCTAGAAGGCACACATCACTCACGGTAGGCTGATACCTCAGTAGGCTCCAAACACCCCACAGGCTCTGCAGCAAAAGCGCAAGGGCTCTCCGTCTATGTCGCGGTAGCCGCCATCTTGTCTGTGCGATATGCACCAACGGCCTCCCATCGCGCTACGAACTCCTCTGCCTCATCACCGATGCGCTCCTGCTCACATAACCGCTGAGCTCCGGTATCAGTCGCACATGGGTCCGATCCACTCCGGCAACCGCCCTGACCGCCGACACACCTCCAGTCACGCGGTCCCGTAGCCTGCCGTTGCCCTCGCGGTCATCGAGCGGATCACTTAAGGCTGCGGCAGAGCCGCTTCTCAGCAGCAAAGCCTCCAAACTTCGCCTCGTAGGCCCCCTCACATTCCGATCACTTTTTCCACCGTCAGATGCTGGATAGGAGCGGTGAGACCCGTTCCTCTGCCCTCATACGTTTCACGCACGGGCAGAGAGAATCACCGAGCCGCCATCTCTCTCGGCGTCCAAACCACGCCCCCTGTGGTAAGAAAAGTTATCCAAAAAGTAATCAATTGCATTTAACTGGAAATTCCCATTGAGCTCAATGTATTTTGTGTTTGAAATTGTGTTGCCTATTGCAACAACTAACTATTGCATTCAAAAGTCTAATGACTATTAAAGTATTTAACTAAAGCATCTCATTCTGAGTCTATTTTGATACCTATTGGTTCTAAAATAAAGCAACCATATTTTTATATACAAACCATTGGCCTAGAGTTCAGTTGAGTGTGAGACCATTCGCTGACTGTGTACAACAAATGCTTTACACTGTCCTCTGATACTGCCTTACTGCTCGACCAAGCTACCACTTTAGAGAGAAAGGTTATATCTAACTTTAGCCTCTGCCAAACCTCTGGGGACTGTGGACTCTGTGCACACTATCTATTTGGGAACAGTATATACAGAGCCACTTTCTTACACCACCCCCATCTTGAAGATGGTGGGACTTGCCTTATTAGGCTATGGCCCCCCCCCTTCCCACGGGAGGGCTGCATAATAGTGAGTGTAGACACTCCATTTGGGAAGACCCATTGGTCCCTACCTTCTACTCTCCCTAAAACGTCCTTAAATTTAGTATTGAGGAGGCTCCCTCAGATCTGAAAATGAGTTCCTGCCGACCTAAGGACAAACACTATGCTGTACAGAGAAGATTATCTATGGCCACTGAATTGGCCCAGCCCTACCGGCCTGTCTGCAGCTTCTAAGACCCTGCAAAGAGAACTACGCCTGTCCTACAGCCAGTGACCTCCAAATCCCCTGTGTCCAGGTGGCCCCACTGATGTAGAAAACGCTCCCAAGCGATTCTGAATCTAAGTCCAGTGTTGTCTGACCCTTTCAGGACTCCATGATTATGCCTGTAGTGGGAATCCAAAGGCTCCCCGAAACCAGACATTAAAGGAAACCTCTGCACCTGACTGTCCCTACAGCCTCCCAACTTACCTCTGGTGTCACTCATGAAGTCTCCAGTTTGACTCCTGCAGCCTGTTTTCAAATCAGTTTCTCTATTCACTCACTTTGGGCGCCCAACACTGTTTGTACCCTGCACCTGTTCTCCCCTGTGCTGCTGTTGGTGTATGTGTGGTGCTGCCTTTGGCCCCGTGCTTGTTTTAACCTCAAGCTTGATCCCAGCAGCCGCTTTACTTGCAAGCTGCATGTCTTCAATACCCCAATCTCCATTGGGTAACATTGGGCCCGATCTTCAAGTTTGACTTCTGCACCCAGCTTCCCCTGTGCCTCAAAGTGGTATTCAAAGAATGAAAATTGCAGTGAGTCCACTTTTGAAACTGAGGAATTTCTATTTAAAAACGCACTTACCTTTTTATGAAGATCTTGGTCTTAAAAAAAAATCTTCAGCAAAGCTTCTTTTTGAAAAAATTGGTGTGGATCTCCTTTTTGAGTCGTTGATGCATTGTTTGGATTTGTAGCACAGCTTGGCCAGAAGCCAGTGGAAGATATTAGCTATGTATTGTGCTAAGTATTTAGTAATTGCTCCTTATGGCGCAATAGTTTGGGGGCGTGCTAATTGTGCTAAGTTCCAAAAGTCAAGTGATTTCACTAGACTCTTGGTGACACCAAAAAGTGCTTCAACACTTTGGTCATGCATACATTCAAAGATACATCACTTTAATCCAATAGCCTTTCCCATTTGATTAGTATCTTGTGTACTCCAATTTTACTTTAGCTCTTGTTCCTTCCTTGTATTTTCTGGGGTGGTCAGGGCAGTCCTGTGGCTTAAGAAAATTGCAACTGCAGTCCCATTATTTCTCCCACTTAATCCGAGATCACAATCTTCAGCATGCAGAGTCCTCTTTGCCTGAACCTGGTGGTGCAGCTCTGAATCTATGGCTGACTTCTTGAGTCTCCCACACGTGATGGAAGACCGGGATGATGCGGTGGGCAAGGTGTAAAGCTGGCCTATCTAAATCCCATCTGGTTTAGGAGTTTCCTGCTATGAGTGAACAATTTTGGGTGGAAATTGACCTTTTCTGTTTAGGTCTTATAGCTAAACTTTTTATGAACATGACAAGAGACTTACTTTGCACTAATCTTCAGACATTTGTGACTTTGGGGCACCCCCTCCTTTTTTGACCAGTTGTGCTTGCCCATTTGCCTAGAACAAGTGACACTCCAACTGTCTTGAGTACAGCACACCAATGTCCATGGTAAGTACCTGGTCTCACCTATGCAATTTCCTAATTGTAAAATTTTTAGGTCACGTTGTTAAACTTATATTCTTCTTTGTGTATACCTAGTGGGTGAATTCTTGACGACTGGATGGACTTTAGTTTGTAGCTGAAATTGGATTACATTCTGTGATTTTGTTCTGTGAACCTCCAAACTCATCTTTTCTTAACTTTGCTATCCTTTTCTTTCCTTGCTTGATTAAAATCTCTGAGCAGCAAGAACAGGTAGGTTCAGCTTTGTGGTGACTTTTCAAAACATTTTCCTAGATTTGTTGGCGAACTAATTGGAGAAGAGTTCATCTTTAACTCACCATTTAACAATGCATGTTTTACGCTAGGCTTGAGCTTTAATTGTATGGTCACTGCTTGAGACTAAGACCATGTGAAGTGGATTTTTATTGTGACTAAGATTACCACTGTGGTGTACTTGCATGCGTACAGAATATTTAAATATGAATTAAATGAGTCTCTGGGCTTATGCATGATCACACAATCTTGAACTAATCCCCTAAGCCTCTGTTTCAATTTGTTACTGCTAGTGTTTTGTAACTGGCATTTGAGATGAGGCATGGCTCTCTCCCACCTCCTGTGGCTTGCATTGGAGCATGGCCGAGCATCAAATTGAGCCCCACCCCCAATAAATTGGATGCAGAATGATGGTGCCTACTTACAGCCAGCAGTTTTTTCAAGTGCTTAAATGTTTCAAGGGTGAGCTGATTACCTTCAGCACTATGCCTGTGAGGCGGAAGTGTTGTCTGTATATTTTGGGGTCTAGGTTCAAAGGCTCTGGGGCCAGATCTGTATTTTCCTCACAGGATCTACCCGTCGTGGTGCTTGATTGAAATGATGAAACCTAAGTGAAGTCTGTATTGGAGCTTACAATTCCTACGTGACTGGGTCTGCTCAACATGCTCCTTCTTTGGAACCTACGTTTTCGAAGACTTGAATCTCTCATCTGTATTTGATGTCTTTTCACTATTAGTAAATCTGACATTGGTACTAGAGAACCCTGTTGCATGTGGATTCTTAGAAGTGATTTAGTAGTGACGCATATGCCAGGGAAACCTTTAGAGCATATCAAGGTACGCATACTTATACTTGGGTACTTATACCTGCTCTCCCTTTTTAATATTTTGTTTGTTAAACCATACACCTCGGTCTCCCTTAATATATCTCTATAGCAGCCCCCACTTCTCCATCCTGCTCTTGATCTAGTGGAAGGTCTGGAAGGAGCTCTAGCCCGCTTGCCCCTGGCACAAAGCTTTAATCCAGTAGAAGTTGTGTTGAAGGGAGGCATGTAGCAGTTCCCTAGCAAAGAAGAGGGACTGGTAGGGCTTGTTAATGTGGTCCAGCACACGTGCCCAGTCAATCTGTAATACGAAGAGTATGCTGTTCCCCCAAGGTTGGACAAGAAGTACAGAGGCTGGAGGAGGGGAAGACTCCTTTTCGGAGTCCTCACACTCTGCAAGCTAGGTGTCATGCTTCATCATATGGACTTGCTCCTAGTCTGGTCGGCGCTGCAATACCCAACGGGCACCCATAAACTGGCTCTTTGGCGGAGATATTTTGTTCCTTGACGTATTGTGCTGTGGGTGTGAGGGCCCTAAAAGACCGTGTAGACGTGAGTGACGATAAAGGGTTGGATAATCCAAATGATTTTTTTTTTATTAGTGTGGTTATCCACCTTCTTAAAAGAAACTAAGAGTGGCTGCTCTCTGGCTCAATTAGTCCAGTGGAGCTGAGCTCAACTTAGTGTGGTAGACTTGTTTCGTGCATTACGGTCACATATGATCCATTGCATTTCATCAGGACCGAAGTGCAAATTATCTACACGTGGTGGTGGGTGGAGGAGTACCTACCTACCACTCCATGGTTGTGAGCGCGAGGTCCCGCCAATCCTAGTTGACCTATCTGGGTGGTAGCGCTTACTCCATTCAGTCTTCTCCGCTTCAGACACCAATGTGGTGGTGCCCTGTCCCAAAAGGACATATGCCCGTCATCTACGCCGAGAAGCTGGATACTGTGTAGCAGTTGTCATGATCCTTAGATTGGATTGGCTTGGCATTAGTCAGTTCTCTTGCTCTAGTGTGTGAGATGGACGGTTACTGAACCAACTTGCCCGTTTCAGCTTGAGTTCAGGAGTAACTGGTCGGTCAAGAGAAACTTGTCGCCGCTCTAATCCCAGTCCCCACCCACATTGTGTTGGTGGATATGTCTGAGAGAAGAATAGCTTGTCTGTTGAACAGGGACTGATCTCAAGCTATTATAGAATAAGTTGTGTTGTAAGGCAAATGGATAACAAATGTTAAACATTAAAATCAATTTTGCAGACTGAAGGCACATTATCAGGGTACATGTGTATATACAAAGGTCGGGAATAGATTAGATTTTATCTGAAGTGTTTGTTTAAACCTTTTGTTAACCAGCATTTTCAATGCCATCGGTTTCACCTTTGGGACCTTCTATGCATTTAGCTATGCAGCACATTAGCCTGGGTGCTGAAACAACCACTGTTCTTTAACATGGTACGATCCGGGAAATTGGGCCACTTTAAGAAGTGCCCTATTGTGATCCCAATACGACCCTGTTAGCCCACTCAAACTGTGGCGAGTGAATGCACTTATTCAGAAATGTCTTCATATCGTGCAGGACATAAATTCAAATCCCAATAAGACAGCTCAATGAGGAATGCATATGGGGAATGCATAAGACATACTGACTACACATTCTAGGCACTAGAATAGACCTGTAGGTTAAAGCACTTACTACAGAGATCTGTGTTAATTGTTTCTCACTTATCTTTTCTAGTATGATCGCTCTAACCCTGCAATTCACGGATAAAAGTGGAACATTCTTTGACCAGCGATTAAAACGTGTTTGAATGTAAACAATGGTTATCGAAGATATCAACTGTTTCTCAACTAAGTGTGTAGTTAGATCAATTATTTAATTTGCAGTTACTTATAGGAGAAAATACAACAAAATATTTACACAGTACTGCTTAGTCAGGCTTCTGGCTGGTGTTTGCTGTATGATTTAACATAGCACATTTTGTCAGGGCCCAGCTCGTTCACGGTCTCTAAGATCCGAACGTCGGCTGTCTGTTAATTTTTAGCCACGTCCACCTCTACTCTAAATGAAGATAAAATAAATATGGCATTTCTGAATCAGTCATGCAGAGAATCTCAAGATTTTCGAACCACGCAGTGTTTTAGGAAGAATCCTCATACGCGATTTCTAGATCATGTCAATTTTTGTCCATTATCAATGGCGTTATAAGATTCCTTTCTGACCAACTATGACAACGGGAAAAATTAACTATTCGTTATAGATGCAACTCTCCTCCTACACTGCCCTGTGACTGCCAACCCTTCAGAACTGACATTAACTTATTGGCTGATTCAAGTCCATATCTTAAAATAAAGTAATATTATTGGCTTAAGAGCCTCAGCATCCTGATCCTTGTGCCTTGCCTGTGACCTAGACTATATATTTTCCCTAGAGTTGGCTCTTTAGGGCCTGTCCTGATGAACTTCCCGAACCTCTCACACTAAAACTTTCCAAGATGCCGGCACGTTCAACTTCACACCCAAAACAGCCCCCTATCACTTGCCTAGTTTCACATGGGTCTCCCTTAATTCAATGTGCTGCCAACATATGGGATGTGACATGCTCGTAAAAACTCTACAGAAGTGTCCTTTCCTTTAAAAAACTTGTACAAGGGTCCCAACCCCCAGAGCTCCACTTTTTTTTATTTTTTTTTATTAAAGCTCTCCCACTGGGTTTGGGGTCGTGGTACAGCATCTGCACGGCCTGGTAGACCAACTGCAGGTTTTATTTGGCCTCCATGGCAGCGGTTCGGGCATACACCGGGTAAGACTGCTCTTCACACGCGGCTTCTTCTTAGGCCGGCACCTCCTCCCATACCCCGCTTTGCCGTCCGTTGAAGGCTCGCGCTGTTGCTATCCCCAGGCGCAAGGATCTCTCCACTAATGAAATTAGCAACCTAGTAAAAGCCCTATTCTGCATCACAGTGAACCCACTGGCCGGGTTTCTAGGTTTCTGGCCACTGCTAGGGGGGTCTCTCCATCATCCAGTGCCACGTAGTCCTTCTGCGTCCGTGTTTCACTTTAAATTACAGGGGTCAGAACAATCCCACAACTAGATGACTGAGTAACTCCAGCTGGGCAGCATACACAAACACACTTATAATCAAGCTGCCTAAGCCTGCCCCACACCAACAACCTCGGAGTAACCGTTGTCATAAGTGAATACTTCAGAGTGAACATGTGCTGCTAGCTGCCCCCTCAACTCCCTGTACTTGGTACTAGTCACGGTTACTTACTCTTTGATCATTTCTACTGGCTGTCTGCTGGAAAGTGGCAGAAAAAAAGGCTCCAATTCTGCAGTAACTGCCCAGGACAGTTAGAATTAAACGTGTAATACTTTTTATGAATGCCTTTAAATACAATCAAAAACAAATCTCCAGCTTTCAGAAAGCTCATCTCCTACTCCCAAAAATACTTAAACTGGAATACAATTTACCTTTTCTCTAGAACTTGCAGAGTAGCTACACCTCAGATGAGTGTTTAGTGCAACATTCCCACCACCCTCACAATGGTCAACGACCAAACACCCTATTCCCCAGTCACATCTTTGCAGTTTCTTGACCTCTACCTCTTTGGTAACTCTTGGTCATCTGCCTCGCTGCTCCCCGGAGTACCACACAACTTTACGGTTTTAAAGCATCCCCTCGTTCTTCAGTCACTCATGTCCACGCAGCTTTGAAAACTTCTCACCACTACATAACCAGGACTCACACTTCGCCACAAACTCAGCAGCTGGACAAAAACTGTAGATGTGTATGATATAACTCCACCTCTGACATGGGTGAGTCACAGCCGACCCTTTACTTGCAGCCAGTGCTTTAAAATGGGCCAGTACTGTCTGGTACGGAGGACCAGCACTTTTTTTTTATTTTGTGTAGCTGCACTTCTCGAGACTCATTACTTTTAATCTGAGAGAACCGGCACTTCTCAAACTAGCATGTACTCTGGTATAGAGTACCTGCACTTCTATTTTTCTGTTTGAAGTACTGCGGCAAACTCAACCTAGCCCCTCCTTACAGCCCTTAACATAGTCCCCACTTACAGGACTCTCACTCAGCATACCAAAAACCATGGATAAACTTCCACTGCTAACCCCCCAGATCCTTTTACCTCTTGCCGATGGAGCCCCTACTTGCGGTGCTGGACCCAGGCTCAGTTCCCTTGCGGGCAGTGGCGGAGTTGGTGGCAGCGGCGGGGTCCATGTTCTGGGAAGCCATGATTAGATCAGAACTCACTAGAGCAGAGCAAATTTGGGTGAGCTGATCGGTTTGTCTCGGACGCCTACTCCTCCTTGGGTATCTCCTCCTCCGATTCCGACCTCTCTCCTAGTCCCATGCAGCAGGCAATTCACTTCCCCTCCTTGCCCTATAGACAGGAAGTACGGGTAGGAGTGCGGGTCAGACGCCGCTAGGAAACCGACAAGTGACAGGAAGTTAAACTGGTAGCCATCTTTGAACACCTTATAAGACCATATTAAGGTGAGGAAAAAGTTCATCTTTTGTTTAAACTATGTTTTTCCATCAATGCCCAGCGATGTTCTATCATACTACTAGAGCGTTCCTTGCACACTTTTCCTACCGGAAATAAAGTTGAAGTATTCCTGATTCAGAGGTCTAGCAACAACTGGTTAATTGTTTTCCATCAATGCCTAGCGATGTTCTATCAGACTATTGGAGTGTTCATTTATTTCTGGTTGAAAAATTGCACAAGGAAGTGATTTCCTGCAATGTGTGCGGGTGACTAGCACGAGGGTGGGGGGGGTGGAGGGGCCGGCGAAGACATTGGACTGGGGGGAGGGGGGGATAAAACTAGTCTGTATAGTGAAGGGGCCAGTAGCCATGGAAGGACACAAATGACGACATGCTCGTCATAAGGCAGGACTAACTAGGCTAGAACCAATGGGAAGGCATCATTTAGGACCGAAGCCTATCAAAAAGATGGGCGGAGCTCCCATGAAGCTTCCCTGCTATAGTGTATACTGCATGCCTCGCAAAGCGAGCAGCGCTTGCCCTGTAACGCTAGGCGAGACCTAAAGATCCCCGCTAAACGACAAACCCCCAAAAAAAGCTTTCATACCAGTAAAGGGGCCAATAGCCATAGGCTTCCCAACCAGGGAAAAGGAGGGACATAAAACGCACTTACCCAATAGCATGTAGGACATTTTGAAAGACCCACTCAAACAAATGGGGAAAACGGAGGCTTAGTTTCAGCCTCTGGAGTACAATTGTAACAGACCTGATGAGATGGAAGCAGAGTTATCGGTGTAGTGAGTTCCGGATGCAAGCAAATTCTTGAATGCATAGATTTCACAAAGTGCTGTTGCACCTTGTGTGGAGCTATTCATCAATCTACCATCCATGATCCATTGTGGCCAAAAAGACTGGAAAGAGTTCATTCTGCAGCTGTCTTATGGTATGATTAGGCAACCATTCAAAATTACCCTTAAAGACTTTGCTGCATATAGAAGTGTCTGATATTATTTAGTGGTGTTTCATCGAAAGTATCCGCTATTGTAATACCAGCTTTTTGTCTGGTTAACAAGCCTTCTGTTTCCACAGAAACCATCTGCTGTATGCTGCATGGCTGGGCTTTGTCAGGAAACCAAATCTGTTCCACTCCAGTCTCTTGTTCCTGCTAAAGTGATTCCTGCTAAAGTGATTCCTGCATTGAAGCTGGTTAAAGCGATTAAGGTAATCAGACCATATTTGTTTTGATTTAATGTTTAATCAAAATCTCTTTTCAAAATAAGATTTAGCACTTAAAATGTTGCTTTTCATTGGCTTTGTAGTTAAAATTCCAAGATATCCAGTTTTTCAGAAAAGAGGCTTTTAGTACCTTTTTTTACACCTACTATTGCTTGACATACTTTCAAGCAATCTTAAATACAACCCTGGTTAAGCATGCACAGTACATTGGTTACTGTTTGGGACAAATGTTGGATGCTACACACTTGTTTTGTTAAGTGACTATACTGATCTACATGACCATGATATTTGGACACATTCAGAGCAAAATGTTAAACCGAATTATCGACAGCTAAAACTTTATTTTATCAGTAACCGTTTTTTCGGACTTCCCTGTTCTTGATCACCCAAGTGTACATTTTCTTAACTGCTTTCTCCCTTGCCCCCCCCCCCCTTCCGATCAGCCAGATGCTGTTTATACATTTCTTATTTCAGGTGATTGGTTTAGCACTCTGGGCCTCTGTAGGCTCAGGGGCTCTTGTATGTGAGACTTTGTACTTCATTAATATAAATCACACAATGGAGCACATTACATGCAGCACCAAATCCCTGCTTTCAACACATCACAGGTGCACCATAGCTGAAACTTTACTAATGGTTTTCAGTATTGTCTGCTGGCTGAGGCCACAGCACAGGCCTTTGTACAGTATTAAGATGGCATAAAATCATTCCCATGTAAATGTGCTTTCTTTACTGTAAATGTAATCCTGTATCCAATAAGCCACTAGTTCCTTGTGTGTCTTTTTTTTTTTTTTTTTTTAAACCTTTATTGACGTTTCAATCATTTACACGTATGGGCCTACAACCCCCCGGGGCCGGCCGCCAAGCAATCAGAACAATAAAGGCAAATGTAAACACAGGCGGCACCTCGGAGAGCAAAGTCTACCATACAATATAGTCCGGCCAATGAGCCGCACAAGTAGGACACCAGAAGAGAAAGGGTTTTTCATTTTATAATAAAACAAAACAGTAGGATCAGGTGCCGAACAATTTCCCAACAGCGATAAGGGGCAAGGATAAGAGACGTAAGCAGCAAGCAGCAATACATTGAATCAATGGCGCAGACACGGGAAAGTACGGATGGGGAGAAATATCAAAGATAGTTGCGCCTACAGGTCCCCGTACCTAAAGCCCAGCGAACCCCCCGGAAACTGTGGCACACATTAAGAGCAAACGATTCACAATAAGAGGTGTACCGCGCTGATCCCAGAAAAACAAGCAAAAAGAAACAGAGAAGAAAAGGGAGGCCATGGAAAAAGAGATAGACTAAAGAGTCCCCTCCCCCATCCCCCCACCCTGCACCTCTGCGAATGAGTATGGCCCCACCCCCCAGCAGTGTGCCTGTCGCCCTGGAACTAGACCCGAAATATAGAAGAGACAGGGAAAAAAGGAGTAAGAAAGAGCCCCCCCAGACGGGGGGGCGGAGGGAATGTAATAAACTGGAGGAGGGCCTTCAAAACATACCCCCGGCTTCTCCCTCCCGCACGGTGAAGTCTCCCCACAGCAAACGATTAGCAACACCAAGTTGATCATATCAAAAAAAAGGGGGGGAAGAGTGGGGAGCATTATGCACCAACTATGCGAATAACCATGAGAGCACGCAACCATGAGTCCGCCTGTCTACTAGGTGACCACTCCCGAAGGATCGGCCTCAGCCTTGACCGCTCTTTGCGATTCTGCCCATGCCTGCCCCTCGACCCAGCACCATGTCCGATGTCCCAAGGTACAGGAGTGTCCAAAAACAATCGGGAAGCGACGCACACAGGTGGGGTGGAAGTCTCTGAGCATCAGCACGGACCGCTTCATGGGGGGGCGTCTTTTCCAGTGCTGCCCCAGGATCTGCACTGCACACAAGGTCCAGACAGGCTGAAGCAGTCAAATGAGACACACGTTGCTGGAATCGTCCCTGGGCCGCCGGAGACCGCGCACGGGACAAGGCCACCATCTTCCGCTCAGGTCCAATACCTCCGGAGCAGATCAAGTCCACAGTTAGCCGACCACACGGTAGCATACTGTCCGGAGTGTCCGGCTGTACACTAATCGCGGGGGGGGCCGCAACATCTTCCGCCTGTGTGCAGTGTGGAAAGTCACTGTGTACTTGTGGACCAGCCTGCCGCCACTGTCCCAACGCTGATACCACACCATCTAGCTTCCTCCCCAGGACCCCGGCGCCATGAGCCAAGGAGTAATGAAGGGTACCAAGGGCCTCCAGGAGGTCGCCGTACCCCAGAGCAGCTCTCTCCGATCGCTCTGCCACACTCCCGACCGTCACACACCCCCAGTCCCGCTGCGTCCCAGCGGACAGGATGGTAGGCTGCATAGTGACAAAATGGCCGCTGGGAAGGCCCGACTCGTATTGGGGCCAGGACCCCGGGACCAACGCCTCAAGGTCCACGTCGCTGAAGACAGGGATCCCGGGGCAGGCACAGATTCAGCCGTTGCGCGGTCACGGGCAATAGTCGTCTCCGCCACGGACCAGCTCCCGCGAAAAGCCGGGAGCAGCCCGCAAGGATCAGGGCGAGCCAGGGACGGCGTCCGGGCAGCTCACCGTCAAAGGCAGGGGCAAACACCACAGAATCCGAGAATTGCACACCTGGGCATGTCCTCGGTCCGCAGCGCTCAGCAGGGGGGAGCGACCACAGCAAAATGCAGGCCGAGGGGAGCACCACTCCGGCGGACCGACTCCACCCAGTCACCACAGGCCGCTGTTGTTAAACTGCCGCCCGGCCAAGGCGTCCACTCGAGGTCCCGGCTTCGGGACCGCACGGGCCGCAAAGTTCAACCGCTGATTTCTCCGGCGGTACGGCAGTCAGAAACCTCAGGGTCACACGATCGGTTGCCACTTTCGTTTACGAACACGATCTCGTAGCGCAGAATAAGGATCTCATGCAGGATATCCGTGCGGGATGCGGAGGTTCACGGAGCCGGGAATCTACGCTGCCGTCCCGGTCGCCATCTTGGCTCCTCCTTTGTGTGTCCTTTTTTGAAGGTACTGATCAGTCCCCCCCCCTTACTACCAACTAAAGGGGCATCCAGTGGAGACTGGGCAGCAGTCTTCAGAAGACCAGAGGGCACATCATTGAACTGTGAAATAGACTAGTGTGCCCCCTCCCGAGCACTGGTGACCAACACCCACTCAGCTGCTCAATCCCAAGCTTCACTTGGAAGCACCTACAGAACTCCCATCTCCTGAAGTTTGATAGGCAAAATTTGTACATCAACGGTTCTATGTCCCCCACTTCCCCATTCCTCAACACTATTTAGTGTTCCTGTAGTCATCAACAGAGGGTTTAGCTGAATCAGGTTAAATAACCTTCTTGGCTGCTTGGGTTTTGAAAATGGTGGATGTGAAGTTACCATGAAGACGTTGCTCTGTCCATCACTTGTAGCGGTTTTATCTTTATTAAACTGCAGTGGGAAACTCTACGCCAAAATCTTGGCGACCCGACTGGCCAAGCTCATCTCCTTGTTTAGTTTTAAAAAAACATGGGTTTATACCCACTGGGGGTACAGTTAATCATATTAATAGGGTTGTAACCCTGCTTGAAATGGCAAATGTTCAAGGCAGCTTGTTTAGTTTGGTTTTATTTGCCGAAAGGCTTTTGACTGGGTTGCCTGGGGACTTTCTGTGGTTGGTTTTAAAACCGCTAGGGTTTGTCCCCAGCTTTGTTAAATCTATTCAGGTTTTGTACCTTTCTCCCACTGCTTGAGAATGGGCCTAGAATCTGAACCAATATGTATTACTAGAGGTATGAGATGGGGATGTCCCTGCTCCCCACTGTTTGCCTTATCTCAATCCTTTTTTAAATATGTTGGAGCGGAGCTCTATGATCAAACCTATTTCCAGAGGAGCAATTTGGAGTCTTGACTTACGTGGAGGACATTGCGGTCTTAACATCTGACCCTGCAGTAGCTATGCCTGAAATTGAGCAACTTTCACACAAGTTTGTTTCCGTATCCAGCTACAAACTCTGGGTTTTTGGAAACACTGATCATTTGTTTGTCCCAAACCAGTAATCACGATCCTAGAATAATCGGAGGTGACATATTTGGGGATTAGGATTAGAACTTGTCTAAGAGAATTAGTTAAGGTTAACTGGGGTGCCATGCTTGTCAGTGTGAAACTGCAGAGGTGGGAATGTTTACATCTTTTGCTGGTTGGAAGATGTAACTTTTTTAATTTTTTTTTTTAATTTATTGAGCAGAGCAAGAGGTTGATAAAACGAGACATTGCAGAGTACAATTAGCGTTCGTTACATAGATAATATGGCTTAAAAGTGTAAAGTGCAATGAAAGAGAAACACTTGTGGAAAGTACAATGTACCTAGTATATAACAGCAGGAGTACATATACGGGGAAAACCACTAAAGTGCGAGTGCTAAGCATAAGTAATAGCAGTAGTATTGTGATAAATTATTCTTTTTTTCTCTATTTTTTTTTTTCTTCGTTGACAACTAATGGTCAATATAGAAGCATACATTTAGAAATATCGCCACTTCAGTGGTATAAAATCTATAAAGTGCTGAATACGTTCCCGAAGGAGACCCATCAAAATTGTAAATCACTTCAGGATGAGAGTGCAATATGCCAAGTGCAAAATAAAGTACTTTAAACCATTAAAGTGCAAGACAAGGCGGATTACAAGTGAATTGTAGTCAAAAGAATTCAACATCATGGTAACCACAATAAAAAGCTAATTTAAGCGAGTTCACCACTACCAATGCTTTTAAAAACAGTTGCCGAACAAAGTGCCAATGCATTATTGGGAAGAAAAAAAAAGGGGGGGGGGGGAAATAGAGTTTCAACGAGCGGATCGGAAATGGAGAGGACCGCTAGATACATCACTTCCAAAATTGGATTTTACTATTAAGTCTTCTCCAATTTTTCAAAAAACTTCCAATTTCGCTCATATTTTTTTATGGCTCCAACCCTCCTAGCATAGGCCTCCTCGAATTTTTTAACCCTTTTCATTTTATTAATCCATTTCAAATGGGAGGGGGCTTCATTTGATCTCCAATTTTGCAAGATTAAAGAACGGGCTACCGCACAGGCAATAAAAACTCTTTCTGGGTTAGATAATTGTAAGTCTCCCTTGCAGTAGCCAAATAATAGTCTCAGCTGCAATCGGAACGGTACTCCCGATTGCACGCTCGATGTCCAAAAAGATGGCTTCCCAAAAAGGCCTCAGACCGGGGCACACAAAATGTATGATGCCATCCGCCTTCCCCAAGTTTAGCGCATCAAACACCTATCTTCGATATCGGGAAACCTTTTGCTCAAGGTAGAGGGTGTCAAATAGGCCAGCCACCTGGAAAGAAAGGCCATCCTCTTGTAATTGGCGGCACGGCGTGCTCTGCCACCAGAGTGGCTGACCCACTCCCACTCTCTCTCGGATAAACTGCAGTCAGTCCCCCGAAGTATTTTTTCCAGATGTTTCTGGATTATGGGAGGATGCAGTTGTTTATGAATCAGCTTATACCAGTTGCCTATCCCTCGTAGTTTAGCTCCATAAAGGGCAGTTGACAGCTGGTTGGGAGATTCATTTATACCTCCATAACTTCTCAACCAGGAGACTAAGCGGAGGTATTCAAAATAAGCCGGTTTCTGACGAGCCCCTAACCTGGCCAATATTTCCTGCCAGGAAATTGGTCTATTCTGTATTATAAAATGTCTCAATTGGGTTAAACCCAATCTATTGGTAGTTGTAAGATGTTCAGTTTAACTCGGGGGGGGGGGGGGGGGGGTTGGGGGCGTCTTTCTTCTCCCATATAAATTGCCTAAAAAGCGTATATTGCCCTAAAAAATACCTGATTAATTTTAATGGGGAGGTTCGAGAATAAAAAAAATCAAAAGGGGAAGTATCGACAAATTAATCAGAGATACTCGCCCAACTATCGATAATGGAAGACGTGACCATTGATCCAGTAATTTAGTTATTTTTATCTTCATTCTTAAATAATTTAGATCATAAAGTTGGGAAAACTGTGAGGAGACATAGATCCCGAGATATCTTATGGGATTAGTCCTGGCTGCCTGTGGTTTTAAAGAGTTGGGGAATATATCGATATCCTTGTTCAAGGCAAGAACTTCAGTTTTGTTTGCATTGATTTTATAGCCACCTATTTTTTCAAACTGAGAGAATTCACCCAAGACCACCTCGAAATTTATCCTATTAGGGGCCAGATATAAAATATCATCGGCAAATAACTTAAGTTTGGGCATATCTGAAATTGGGGGATGGATAGCAGCATTGCTCTTGTCCCCGCTTAATTCGTATCATTCCTGCGCAGGTAGCATTTATTACAAGTTTAGCTGTGGCATCCTGATAGATATTGTTTAACATTTCTACCACATTAAGGGGGAAACCAAATTGAACTAGAGTAAAAAATAAAGTTTTCCAATTTACAAGGTCGAAGGCCTTTTCCGCATCGACCATTATTATACTTGCGGGGATATGGTTTATATTAAAATACTCCAATGCGTGTATTAAAAATTGGGTATTAGCAGCCATTGATCTACCCGCAATAAAACCCGTTTGGTCTCTATGTATGACCTCCTGAGCGGCTGGTAATAAGCGATCGGCCCAGACTTTCATTCATAATTTATATTCGGAATTTAAAAGACTTATAGGCCGATATGAGTTTGTCATCAGGATTTTTATCTTTTTTAACGAATGAGATTATGATGGCTTCTTTGAATTCACACGGGACCTGGCCTCCTTCTTGTGAGAAAGTGGCTCTGTATATACTGTTCCCTAATAGGTACAGGGTGTACAGAGTCCACAGTCCCCCAGAGGCTGATGGAGGTCAAAGTTAGGTATGACCTTACTCTCAAAAGTGGTAGCTTGGTCGAGCAGTAAGGCAGTACCAGAGGACAGTGTAAAGCATTTATTGTACACACTCAGTCAGCAAATGGTTTCACACACTCAATAACTGAACTCTAGGCCAATGATTTGTATATATAAAATATATGCTTTTATTTTTAGAACCACAAAGGGGGTAAAAATATACTTTCTCAGAATGAGAGGTTGAATATAAATACTTTTGTTTCAAGCAATAAATTTGTGTAAACAGTTACAGTTGGTTGCAATAAACAATCCTATTTCCTAAACATAACAATGCATTGAGCTCAATGGTAAATTTAGGTTATTTGTAATAAATTACTTTTCAGATTACTTTTGGAATTCCAGGTCTGGATCCTAGAACCAGCCTGGGGTCAGTATTCAGAATCAAGTGATGAAAGTCGACTTAATAACTGTAAGGATTTTTAAATAATATTTAGCTATTTCAAAAGTTAGCACTTAGAAAATATTTCACAGAAAACATTCAATGGATCTCTATGGCAAGAATTTCAAATTGCAGGTAGAGTACTTTATCGTTACTTTAGTAATCCAGGACTGGGTGCCTAGACCCAGGACTGGGGTCCTTATCAAAAGCAGGTAAGTAATTTCGTTTGCAGAAATGGTACGATTTTAAAAGAATATTTCAAATTTGCAAAAGTAGACACTTAGAAGAAATTTCACAGAAAAGCAGACAATGGTTTCCTATGGGAGAAAAATGAGTTAGAAGTAAATATAGTTGTGAACACTTTTCAGAGTCAGGGCTGGGCACCAAGATCCAGCACTGGGAGCTCACCTAGGAGCAGGTGAGTAAATTCGTTTTTGTCACTTGGCTGATTTTTGGTGAATTTTTGCAGTTTTGTAAAGTTCACACTTAGAAGATTTTTTGAAGAAAAAGCCAGTCAATGTTACCCTATGAGAAAAATGAAGTTAGCGGTTTAAGGGTAAGTACTCGACTGGTAGTGTTGAAATTCCGGGCATGGACTCAGGGGTCCCCCAGTGTCAGGTAAGTACAGTTGGTTCACCCTCAGCGGTTTCAGGACGGCCGGGTGCAGAGAGAGTTGGGCCCAATGTTATCCTATGAGGGATAGGGGGGCCTTGGTTGGTGGCTGCGGTCTGGCAAGCCACGCGGCTGTGGGAGCTGGGCTCCTGGTCACTTACTCAGGGCAAGTGGGGAAGTAGGTTAGAGTAGAGAGGGCACTGCCAGGGCCACTCGGGCGGCTGGGTGCAGGGTGCTTTTGAGCCTTAGGGCGCTCAATGGAAATCAATGGGAATGTTCCGGTTTGGAAAGAGGCTGCAGGCTCGGGGACGAGGATGTTTCAGGTGCCACCACCACTTCGAGAGGTAAGTTGGGTAGTTGTAGGTTAGGTGGGTACCCCGGGATTGGTCACAGGGGGTCGCAGGGCGCCGGGTGCAGGGGTGCCTTTTGACGTCGGGAATCTTACCCTCTGGTTGATCGCGGTTGGGGTGGCACTTGGTTCTGAGGCTGCAGGCTTCTTCCGGGATGTCGAGGGGGGTCCTTGGGTGCCGGACTCGGGGTCACAGTCGCCGTGGGGTCGTCCTCAGGGTCTTTGTCCACTCCGGCACTGGCCAGGCTTGGCTGGTGCAGAGTGTGTTGGGTCCGCGGTCCCGGGCTGGTGCCAGGGATAGCAGGTAGGTTTCTTGAGTAGAGCCTCTACTCGTGGGAATCCCAGGGTCTTAGAGCTAAAGGGTAGCCAGGTCCTCCGGGGTTGGTGAGGTTGCTGGCCACGTGGGATGCCGCGCTGGTGCAGGTTCGAGAGTCGACAGGCCGGTAGGGCTGGGGCCAAAGCAGTTGGTGTCTTCTTCTCTTTTTAGCAGCTGCAGGGCAGGTCTTTGTTCTTCTTGCTCTTCTTGTCGTTTTTCTATCTGGAATCTGAGGAAGGAAGGTTCAGGGGGCCCCTAAATACTAGATTTAGGGGCGTTACAGGTAGGTGAAGGCCAGGGACCAATGGGTCCTTGTCCTGGGGTGGGTACACCCCCTATCCTGCCTCTCTCCTGTGGGAGGGGGGCAGTAGCCTAATCCTGATAGGGTAGGGCCTCCCATCTCCAAGATGGCGAGAGCCCGGAGATGTGCTTCACCTCGCCTCCCCCACCTGAGGGGTGGGGTGGGCAGGCTGGCACATCCCCTGTCCTTGTATGGGGTTTCCGGCCAAGCTTCCCGCCAGAGTGGGGGGTTGCAGTGGCCTGGGGAAACTCCAACTGGCGGCAGGCCTTTGAAGCTTCCCTTTGCTCATCCTGGGGGAGGAGATTTCTCACCTCACCCAGGATGTGCATTGTTGCAGGCCCGGGAGAGCAGGGGCTCTCCCACCCAGGGGTCCAGCAACGTGTCTGCTGTGTGGCAGCCTGGGCAGCCTCAGAGCAGACGTGGATTGCAAGTTAGCTGTAAGGGGGCATCTTCTAAGATGCCCTCTGGGGTGCTTAGTACATTAAATCCTACACTGGCATCAGTGTGGGTTCAATGTGCTGAGAAGTTTGATACCAAACTTCCCAGGCTTCAGTGTTGCCAATATGGTGCTGTGGAGCTCGTGTTTGACAAGCTCTCAGCACCATGTATTCTTAAGTGACAGCACTGCACTTACAGTGCCCAGGAATGGACCCGGGTACTGTAGGGGCACAGGGCTCCTGCTCCTGTGCCCACACCATAGGCGTAATGCACCCAGCTAGAGGGGTGGCTGACATATGCCTTGGCAGTGTAGGTGATGGGCATGGTACACAGTGATGTGTGCCATGTCGACTCTTTGTTTTGTCCTGCACCCAGACACTCAGCCTGCAAGGGCAGTGTGTGTGTGTGTAAGGGTACAGGGCCTCTGAGGGTGGCACAATGAGTGCTGCAGCCCTTAGAGGCCTTCCCTGGTCACAAGGCCCTGGGTACCTAGGGTACCATTTACTAGGGGCTGACATGTGGCTAGGGTTTGTCAATTTGGAGTTTGTGTGGTTTAAGGAAGGAACATAGGCCCTGGGCACCTGATTGGCAGGAACCCAGGGTACGCTCAATCGAAGTACATTCAGCAATTTAGCAAAAAGTGGGGGCATACCATGCAAGAAAGATGGCACTTTCTCACACTTCTCTTATAAAGTTAAACAGGTTTCTCAGGGGAGCAAGTAGTTGCTCTGCAAACACTTTGAAAAACTCAATCGGAAAGCCATCTTACCCACAAGCTTTTGATCCTGGGGTTGATTTAATGGCTGCCAAAATTTCGCCTTCCTCCACTTGGCTTTCCAACTTGAGAACCCGCTCTGGGGATAACTGGGGGAGATCTAGAGTTGAGAAATACTCTTCAATTGAGTTATTCTGAGTTTTATATTCGGTAGAATAAAGCCGGATATAATGATCCTGAAAAAGTTGGGCAATTCTAGAGCTATCGACTGTTTCCAAACCGGTAGAGGGATCTGATATTTTTGTTATTGAGGCTGATTCCTGTTTCTTTCTTGTAGAGTTTGCCAGGAATCTGCCGATCAACTGACTCTCCTCGTAGACCCTCTGTTGGAACAGTTGGGAGTTACAAACCTCTTCGATGGTAAAGTCTTTCAATGCCATTTTGGCTTGGAGATATTCGTTGGGAAGAGACTGTAGTTGAAGGGCGTACTCCCGCTCAAGGTCTAACTGTAGTTGAGCTATCTTGTTCCTTCGGTCCTTGGATTGGGCAATAGTATAAGCAATTCTTAGGCCCCGGGCTGTCGATTTTAAAACCGCCCCAAACAGAGAAGGGAGAAGCAGTGTTATGGTTGATCCTGAAGTATTCCCCAATCCAGATCCTGAAATCTTTTACCCATTCCTCATTCTGCAAAAGAAAGCGGTCCAGCTGCCACCTGGATCTCTCCCTATTTACTTCATTGATTTAAATTTCCAGATTGATATAGGCATGGTCAGAGAAAGGGTTGCATCCTATGCCCAATTCAAGGGTCTGAAGAGACCTAGAGCTAAGGAAGAAATCTAATCTAGATGCCGTGTGAAATCGGTGAGAATAAAAAGTAAAAAATTATTTCTCTGGATTCCTATCCCTCCAGCTGTCCACCAATTGGAAGCTCTCTAATAGTCTCCAACTTTTTTAGTGTTAGGTTTTAATTGACCCCTCTGTTTATTTGTCGTATCTTTGCTTGGATCTAATATAAAATTAAAGTCTCCTCCGAGTATTATCTGCCCCGGAGCACCAGATAATAGATTGTAAACTTGAATCAGTGGTCCCTCATCGTCCACTATGGGGCCATAGTAATTAACCAAGTTAAGCCTCTTCCCATACAGCTTTACTGCAACCCAGATCCATCTCCCCTTCGAATCTCTTTGAACTTCTATGACCTCCCAGGGAAATTTATTTGAAAGATAGATTGCAACACCCCTTGCTGCTAAACCTGAGGATGCAAAAAAAACTTTCGAGAAAGTTCTGGGTATAAACAGTTTGGGGGAGTTGCATTTTAAATGGGTTTCTTGAAGAAACAGGATTTGGGGACGCAATGAAGCTAGCCATCTGATTAAGGCGCCATATTTTTTTTATTCAATATACCGTTTACGTTGGCAGATAGAATCTTGCATTTATTGAACTCCCTAACCATCTATGCATTTAATTATGACCAAATCTCTACCTTGTCTAGCTATAAATGTCCTAGTTGTAGCCTTACTCAAAAAACCTCTTGCTCTATTTTTTCCCTCTTTACCGTAAGTGAATACACAACGCCCACTGTCCCACCCACCCCAAAGGAAAAAAGACCCCCCCCCCCACCCTAAAATGTGGATGATCCCTACGGACCCCGCTAACCATATTTCACCCGCCCCTACAAAAACCCTAGGGTGTCTTGGCCTTACACCCTGAGTGTCCTACATCTCCCACGCCCATCCCAACCCTGCCTGTAGGTTATGTATCATGGCGGGAATTTCTGATAAATTTAAACTCCCTTAGAAATTTCCTTTAGTAGTGCCTGGGCCTCGTCCAGATCTGAGAACAAAAATAACTTGCCCTTAACAAGGACTTTTAACTTGGACTGTTGTGCGATTGAGGCTTGGGCACCATACGTTTTAAAGAGCTGTAAGAGCTTAACAAATTCTTTCCTTTTACGAGCAGCAGAGGCACTCATATCAGAGAAAATACGACACTTGGTTGTGGCATTTAAAGAGAACTGCCTCTGCTGAATTGCTCTTGTTATGATTCTTTCTTTTATTCGAAAGTCCATAAAGTTCACCAAAATTGTTCGTGGAATTGGAGAGTTCGGAAAAGGTTGTGCTGGTACACGGTGAGCCCTTGCAATTGTGAGGTCTCCTTCAAATTCCGGGAGAACAGTTTGTTTAATAAAAGATTCCACCCATTGCAGAGGCTGTGACTTTTCAATTCCCTTTGGAACTCCGACTATCCGTAGATTTGACCTCCGTGAATGATTTTCGAGTTCCTCAAGCTTGTTTTCAAGATGTCTCTTTGATTGTAACAGCTTTCATCTCTTTGGACACCGAAAAAATCTGATCCTCGAGGTGAGACTCTGGCTTCTGCTTCCTGGAGTCTAATGGAGAGACCCTGCATCACCTCTTCGATTTTCCCCAGACGTTGGTGCAGTGATGCGGTCTCAATTTTCTGGGCCCTCTTCATTTCGCGAATTTCATCTAGAATAAGATTAAGAAGGTCTTTGATGTCTAATTGCCTTGCATCGCTGTTCTCACATTTCTCCAAGCTTATGATGGAATGAAGCTGAGAAGCAGTGGGCTCAGTGGGCTCAGTAACTTTGGGGGATGTAGTCAGAGATGTGGTCTCCCCTTGAACTAATACAGGTACTGGCACTAATAGTGATACAGGAGCTTCGAATGGACTTTCAGGCCCTAAAGAGTCATGGTGTGGGGCAATTGCTGTTAGTGGGCCTCCATTTAATTTTTCAACAGCTGTTGTAGTCAACATCTCGCGGCCGTTGTGCATAATAGTGACCTGATTCGACTTTTGATCTTTTTCTTGTGCATGATTTAGCTTTAAAACTCTTCTGTGCGCTTGAGCAGGAGCCAAGTCTTCCCCCCCCCCCCTCCCTACTGTACAATGGTATTTAGGGGATAGCTCCTGTCTTGTGGGTAGGGTACCTAGTGGTTCCATTGTCTGGCCCCAGTCTGTTAAATCGCCTTTGGTTGTGGTCTGGTTGTGATCCTTATTGGTGGGCTAGAGCAGGAGACCGGAGGTGGCAAGGTTGCTTTTTTGAAAAATAGCGGAAATTGCTTGGAAAGGTTGATTTTATCATTAGGGCCATCCGTGTCTGTACCTACACTACCGGGCTCACTGCACTGCTCAACTTAGTCTACCATATGAGGTGCCTGAAGCTCCTTAGTTTTTAACAATGTTGCTGAAGTCAGCTCCTCTTCAGAGCTCTCAAAGGTGCTGTCTTGGGATGGAATGAGTGCAGGCTCATCGCCCTTTTGGAGCAGGCTGGCAGTCTGACTCGCTTCCTTCATTTGGGCAAGGCGAGTTTTAATTTTTTTTGGGCGGGCAGTGCTGTCGTTTTTGGCTCCCCCGCTGCTTTTTAAGGGTTTACCCATACTTTTGCCAAACAGATATCTTGAAATCAGGTCTTGCTTAGCTTAGCTTCGATATGACGTTATGAGGCGTTTACTAGCGTTTTGCTAGCGTTTTGATAGCAAAATATAGGCAAATAAAGGTGGAGGCTAAATCATATAATTACGCATATTGTTGTAATTATAATATGAGGCCAATGCAAATGCCAATGCAGTTCGGGTAAAGTGCTCAGGACCACACTTTAGCAAAGACGCGCCATTACTCACTGACTCCCTCGATCTTGATGTTGAGGCTGCTGCGACTCTAAAGTGGGTCTGAAAGCTCCTGACTCCTAACTCGTGCGCTGTTTTCATCCCGTCATTTTTCAGTATTTCCTTGCCTCGTTAGCTCGTTAGCTCCGGGCTCCGGTCTCCTCCGAGGACAGGTTGCAGCAGTTGCAGCAACTTCACTTTCACACTTTTCTCACTGTCTCACGGAGCGCTCTGCGGGTCACAGATGGTAACATCACTCGATAAATGCAGAAGCGCGCTGCTGAACCCAAAAACAGACACCGCTAACGCCGTCAGCACTGGCGTTCACGAACCGCCATTTCCGGGGGTTGGGCGTGGAGGGTTACGGACACCTGACTAGCCGGAGGCGGGGCACTCCGTAGTCATCGCCGAACTAGGAAGATGTAACTTATTGAAAATGAACATCCTGCCTTAAATTCTATCTTTCTTCAAATCCGTTCCGCTAGAACTTTCTCTCGGTCAGCTACAACAGCTGTAATCAATCTGTGCTTGATTTTTATTGGGCCGGGGAAACCGCGTAGAGCAATGCGTTTTATGTCTCTTCCACGGGAGAAAGGTGGGTGGTCAGTTTCAGACTTCTCATTATGTGGATACTGTTAACAGGAGACGAGATTGGTAACATCGCCGAGGCCCTGTCTATATATCCGATGGTGTTGGGTGCAGAAGCTAAGAATTTTGTTGGAACACCTTCAAGGTTTGGAAGGCTGTTCGAAAATTTCCAGATCGTAGGAAGTTCGTATTACACACCCACATCCGCTACAACCCTATTGCCTGCCTTTTTCTGGGATCTGACGGTTGACAGCTGGAGATGTAAAGGGATCACACAAATAAGTGATTTCTATGATTAAGGGGTTTTTGTTCTTTTGCAATGTTGGCTGATAAAATACACTCTGCCTAAAAACCAATGTTTGAGGCATGTGAGCTGTAGATCACATGCATTGCATAGCCTGCCATCTAGTGTTGGGTCCAGATGTTTGCACGGTTTTTCTTCGAAGAAGTCTTTTCCAGTCACAAGGTAGGTGACTCCTCCTTTCAGTGATAGTGCTCATGGGCATCGACTCCATTGGTTTTTTTGGGTGGTTTTTTTTCGCCATCGGGTTTAGATGTGATTTTGTGGCGCTCCAGTTCGACACCATTTCTCGGGTTCCCAATTAACACTCCATCCACTACCCACGACCTTGTTTCTTGATTGCGTTTTTCAATTCTCCGTGTATCTTTTCGACTCAAGGTCTTCGATCAGACAACTCGTGGAGGGCCGTTGGGCCTACGCGTGTCCGGCTCGCTAGTAGTCGATGGAACGGCCTCTATTCATTCTCTGTCCTGAGTGTGTTAGGCTAAGTTTCTGTGCACCGACTTGCAAAAAGTGTGCAATTTGTGTATCCGCAGGACACCACTAACAGGACTGCGCCGTGCACCGATCGTTTCAAACTAAGAAGGCGCTCTGTGATCGTCTGGCTCAACGTCACGAAATGCAACATCAAAGCGGCTCCGCACCAGACCTCTTCAGTGAAGATTCGGATCAAGAATAGTTAATCGCCCAAGGAGCCGAAGAGGAAGCAGAGCACCTCTCCGAGGCAGACTCTGACATGGAAGAACAGGAGCAAATGAGTCAGCGTATCTTGTGTACAGATACCCCCCTGCCCCAACACTTGCCAAAGAAAAAGGCTCTAGTCCTTCCTCTGCCCTCAGGCTAAGGTCTGCACCGCGAAACTTCCGGACGCTCCGCCCTCTGGCCCGGTGCCGAAACACAAGGCAAGGCGTACTGGATCAAGTCGGGCCCCATGCTGGTGCCATACCTAGACCTTCGGCATCGAAGTCCAAACAGGTCGTCGTTGCCATCCCCTCGCTACCGAAGAGTAAATCTTCGGAGCCAAAACTTGCGACGCTGAAAACTACGGCTCCCAAAGAGAACTTAACCATCAGAAGAGCCTCATTTAGATGTTTCGCCTGCAAACAAGGATCAGAAACAAAAGTGATCCATCCAGACACTGGCCATATTCACCTAAACTACCAGAAAAGAGGAAAATGGGCAGACTGGAGGACTACCACATTCCTTTAAAGCGCAATTCCTTCACCCACTAAACCAAATTTGCTTATCACTCCCACATTCTCCTCCACCACGATCACCTGATCCACAAGATGTGCAGGCTAGGGATGAAGATAGGCCACAGGACATTGATTCATGGGACGACTATGACATGGATCCGAACACTGACCATGATCGGATCTATACCCTTCCAAACACACACCACACGATGACAACATAGGGTATATAGAGCTAATTAATAGGGCTGTTTATTACCATTCAGTCGAATTACACAAGGACTCTTGAAGGATTTCTTGTTCACAACCTTAAGTTCCTTTCAGAGATGTACTCGAACATTACCTATGCTCGGGGGAATGCTTAAGCATACAATTTTTAATGACCCGGTGCGGGCGAGAATTATTACGCCCAGGGTAGAGAAAGTACAAGCCAGCACATACTGACCCCACTTACATCAAGGGTCTGCTTCCATTAGACTCCCTTGTAGTTTCCAATGTTTGCAGAAGAGCAAATTCACAATCCACAGGTGAGGCCCCTCCTCCTGATAGTCAAAATTATTCAATGCCTCCGGCAAAAGTGTAGCATCACAAGCAGCCAATCACTGAAGAATTACAAATGCACGAGCTCTATTAGCTCACAACAGAGCTCATTACGATGAGCTATAAAAAAATAATGCAGTTTATGCCCTTCGAGCACAAAACCAGGGCCAATGACCTCCTTCGGGAGGGTAAATTAATCACCAATACCTCTATTAGATGCAGCAGCCCTGCAGTTAACACCAGCGCACTGCTATGCAGGCATGCTTGGCTAATAATCTCGGTTAAAACCTGAAGTCCAAGCCTCCATTCTAAACTAACCTTTCGATTAAAGAACACATTTTTGGCCCAACAGTGGACACCACCTTAGAGAAAATAGACACTGAGATTGTCAAGTCCATGGGGGCTTTGCAATTACTTTCCAATCGGGGATCCTTTCGTCGCTCCTTTTTCAGGAGTGGCTCCAAAAACATTTCACCAGAAAATCCCTCCTCCTTACAGGGGCAACAATCAACCGCCCTCATAAAGACATAAAGAGGATACTTTAGACAGAACTACAGTAAGGGAAGAGGCATAAGCAACTCATCACGCACCTCCCCTGCAAACAGTGACTTCCTTCCGCTTCCCCCGAACATTCTTCCAAGATCACATGTGATGTCACAAGAACATCTCAACCTCCTCAAACAAGAAGTTCTCTGTTACAAAAAGGAGCTATAGAACCAGTCCCATTACAATAACAAGGAGACTGTTTATACTCCCTGTACTTGTTCTTTCCCAAGAAAGACTGGTCTCTCATGCCTATACTAGACCTCCCAGATCTGAATCTATACATTCGATCGGATCACTTTCATATGGTGACACTCCTTGTGCTCCCGCTCCTTCAGCAAGGCGACTTTCTGTCCACTCGACTTACAGGACACCTACTTCCACATCCCAATACACCCACCCGCCACAAATACGCAAGGTTTGTGATAGCAGGCCAAAATTATCGATTCAAAGTGCTCCCATTCGGAGTCACTACCGCACCCACCAAATGGTTGGCAGTACTCTCAGCTCATCTACAAAGACGACATTCACGTCTTCCCATACTTGGACGACTGGCTCATCAAAGTCAGTTCGCAGCACAGCTGTCTAAGACACTCACAAAGCAGTGCAGCTGCTCCACGATCCTGAATTCACAGTAAATCTGTCCAAGTCCCATCTCAGTCAAAAGACACCACATCCACGAGTGAAACTCCACCCTCAAGTTCTCCTCCCATTCTTCGGATGCGGGGCTTCCCAGACATAGACCTTTTCGCCACACACCTAAACACAAAATGCCAAAGCTTTGCATCCAGGTATCCACACCCATTATCCAAAGGCAATGCACTGTGGATGAACCGGTCCGGGATATTTGCTTACGCTTTTCCACCTCTCCCACTCATTCCACTAGTGGTTCAGAAGCTCAGGCAAACATCCCTCCCTCTAATCCTAGTAGCTCCCACATGGGCCCTTCAACCCTATTGAAGCTCTCAGTTCCTCATCAAAAACTACATCTTGCATCCAAATTCCTCACGCAGTGTGAACAGAAGACGCCCAGATTCCAGACATCTCAACCTAGCGATCTGACATCTGAATTCCAGGAGTTTGGCATCTAAATCTCCTACCAGACTGTATGAACATTATTAAAGAAGCTGGAAGACCTACTACAAGAGCCTGCTATGCAGCCAAATGGAAGCGGTTTGTTATTTATTATAAGCCATCAACCCGCTTGATGCTTCTGTTCAAAATATCCTGTTCGAGGCATATGAGCTGCAGATCACACACTGCATAGGTCGCCATCTGGTGGTGGGCCCGGATGATTACACTTTGTTTTCCTGGAAGAAGTCTTTGTAGTCACGAGATGGGTGACTCCTCCTATGGGCTATAGTGTGCATGGGCATAGACTCCATCTTCAGATTGTTTTTTTTCTGCAATCGGGCTCGGCTGGGTTTGTCGTGCTCCCGGTCTGGTTAGTTAGATTGACCTTTCGACGCGCAATCCATAACCCGATCGTCGGTATTGTTTTCGATCGCGATCCCTCCTTGACGCGCATGGTTCAAAACCTCGATCTTGCGCCTCCAGTTGTACACGTGGGCCATCGGGCCCACATGCGCCATCATGCCCCTGGCCGATGGAAAGGACACCTTTCAAAAAGTGCCCTCCGTGTGGACACAAATTTCCCCCACACTGATCTGCACCAAGTCTGCAAACTCCGTTTGTCGCCACAACACGAAAGTCGACACTGCCAGGCCTGCACCTCCGTCAAGTCGAAGAAAACCATCAAAGATAGACCGGCTCGAAGGGCCATGGCTCAAGCTTCAGCGCATCCAGTCGACAACATCGTCCCAGAGACTCCTGATCAACAGGAGTTAGACTCCGAGGAACAGTTGGTCATCGATTCTCAAGCCGAAGACCCCGATTCCAAAGATGGTCAGCAGGCCGATGACTAAGCAGATGATGACTGAATTCCACCAGGTCAACTGGTCGTAAGTACAGACTTCGACCCTACTGACCCCTCTCACCCCTCCATGTTGTACAAGGCTATGGTGACGCCATTTTAACACTTCTCTCGCCCTGCCTTCTGGCCCGGCAAGGAAGACTAAACTAAAGCCTTCAGGTGACCTGGCTCGAGTCAGCCTTCCCTCCACTCCGACCACGTTCCGGTTCCGAAACAATTCCCACCGAAGAGTTTCGGAACCTAGCCACCCAGAACCAAAAACATCTTTGGAGTGCAAGCAACCCCTACCGAAGAAACACTCTGAACTGAAGCAGCCAGAACCTAGAAATATTTCGGACCCGAAGCAACCAGTATTTAAAACATCCGGAACCGTAAAGATTCCGGTCACCAACCAAAGAGGTTGAGCAAAAGGAGCTGGAAACACCTCCCAAAGCTACACCAGACAAAAGCTCGGACCCGAAAGTCAGTTCCCAAAATGGACACTGCTGATGAAGAGCTTTATTAGCCGGAGCCATTCCAAAAGACTCTTCTACAAAACCCCAAAACAGGTCAAATAATACTGCAGCCTAAAGAGGAAATTGGCCCCTCCCAGCTCCTGTTCCTCAGAAGAAAAATGCCCAGACTTCTCCCATAAGGGACCTCTCACCACCTCCATTGGTGCCTGACAAGGACATTTCTCCTATAAACTCACCATTACTCCTGAACACTCCACCTTTGGATGAGGATTTTGGGGATGGAGACCATGAAGAACCATTCGAAGACCCTAGGGAGTCCTAATTCACCTTCACATGACCCCTGGGAAGACTATGAAGCACCAGGTGGACCTGATGTGCCTCAGACATTTATCCCTCTAGACCATCCCGCCAGACGACACCATAGGATTTTCACAGCTACTACACAGGGCTGCTCAGTTTCATGGGGTAGATATGCACACTGACCCCATAGATGACTTCCTTATGGACACCATCACATCTTCGCAAAGGTCCACAATAACACTACCAATGCTCAAGGGGGTCATCAACCATGCCCCAGAGGTCTTTAAAGACCCTATCGGAGCCAGAGTTATCAATCCTAGGATTGAGGAAACAATAGAAGCCTGCCCCTACTGACCCAGCTTATATTAAAGGCCAGCTCCCTTTAGACTCATTAGTGGTTTTTAACGCCCGAAAGAGCCAACTCACAAACCTCAGGGGATGCCCCACCCCCTGATAAAGAATCTAAATTATTACTCCCCAAGACCATTCCACTCCTGTCAGGGGGAGATTAGCACAGTTCCTACCTGTCTGGAATTCCATCAAAACAGACAGGTGGGTAAAACAAATAATTCAGTCGGGTTGTCTGGAGCTCACTTCAACTCCTCCACACATACCACCCAGACAGTCCCTTGTCACAAGAACATCTGACACTACTGAAACAGGAGGTCCATGCTGTCCTAAAAAAGCATGCAATAGAACCAGTTCCACTGCATCACCAAAATACAGGGGTTTACTCACTTTCCTCATACCAAAGAAGGATGGTTCTCTCGGGGCCATTCATGTTTTCCTCTATCTGGACAACTGGCTAATAAGTCATACCATCCGTGCATACAGCACACTTACCAAACCATTCAGCTCTTACACAAACTTGGGTTCACCATAAACAAGACAGTTACATCTCCAGCCGTCCTGTTGTCAACAGTACCTAGGTGCCACAATAGACACCTCCAAAGCACTTGCAACCCCCAATCCAGTCAGGATAAACAGCATGCTAGCTCTTATACAAAGATTCCAACCACAACACATTACCAGCTCGAGTGGTCATGCAACGCCTAGGAATGAAGGCCTCTTGCATCTTCGTAGTACCACATGCAAGACTCCAGATGTGCCCCTTACAGGAATGCTTGGCACGCCAATGGAACCAGGCCCAGGGTCAGCTAACAGATCTGGTGGTGGTAGACTGTCGAACAAATCACTCTGTAGTGGTGGAACACCAAAAACAAGTAGTGCTAACCACAGACTTATCGCTCACCGGCTGGGGAGCCCATTTATCAGACCATACAGTACAAGGCAGGTGGACACCTCAACTAAAGCTACTCCACATCAACCAGCTGGAGTTACTGGCCATATTCCTAGCCCTGAAATCCTTCCAAAGTCACGTCTCGGGCAAGGCTGTCTTAGTCCGGACGGACATGGCAGCCATGTACGATCTACAAAAACGGGGGGGACGCACTCATTACAGCTCACAGCTAGCGCAGAGCACATGGAGATGGGCCATTCCTCGAAACAACATTTTTCTCCTAGCAGAACATCTAACAGTTCACAATCAAGTTGTGGATCTGTTGAGGAGTCAGACAACAAATCTACGAGTGGGAACTGCATCCACAAGTTCTTCAGCCTTTTTTTCAAAGGTGGGGACATCCAGACGTAGACTTGTTCGGCACACACTTGAGCTCAAAATGCCCAAGCTTTGCCGCCAGGTACCCACACCCGTTGTCCAAAGGCAATGCGATATGGATAAGTTGGTCAGGCATATTTGCATACGCTTTTCCGCCTCTCCCACTCATTCCGTTAGTGGTACGCAAGATGCAACATCACTCACTGATGCTCCTCTTAATCGCACCAACTTGGGCAAGACAACCGTGGTACACACCCTACTGCAACACTCCGTGGTACCATATCAAAAACTACGCCTCTCTCCTCACCTCTTAACACTGAACCATGGAGAGATCATGCATCTGGACCCCATGCAGCTGAACTTAGCCATTTGGCTCCTGAGGTCCTAGAATTTGGCTACCTAAACCTCCTGCCTGATTGCATGGACGTCATCAAACAAGCTAGACGTCCCACTACTAGAGCCTGCTATACAGCCTAATGGAAGAGATTTGTTATCTACTGTAACAATATCAATCCACTAAATGTTTCCATCCAGCATATTGTATGCTATTTACTACATCTTCACAGATGTCATTTAGCATATACATCCATCAGGTTACATGTAGCTGCTATAGAAGCTTTCCTTCAAAACCGAAAACATCTGTCGCTTTTCAGAGTTCCTGCCATCAAAGCCTTCATGGAAGGCCTCAAAAGAATAATTCCTCCCAGGGTTCCACCCTCACCAGTGTGGAATTTAAACATTGTTCTCACTAGACTTATGGGTCCTCCGTTCGAACCCCTACACAAATGTGAGCTACAATTTCTTACATGGAAAGTCGCTTTTCTAGTGGCTATCGCATCACTCAGCACTCAGAGTAGGTGAGCTCCAGGCACTAACAATTGAGGAACCATTCTTACAGATACATCAACATAGAGCAGTTCTAAGTACTAATCCAAAATTCCTACCAAAGGTCATTTCACCTTTCCACCGCAATCAATCGGAGTTGCCAGTATTCTTCTCACAACCTACAACAGTGGCTGAAAGAGCTCTTCATACACTAGACCTTAAAAGGGCTCTTCTTTATTATATTGATAAGACAAAGTCCATCCGTAAAACAAAACCGCTTTTCGGGTCTTTCTCTCCACCACACAGACTATCATTTCAAAAAAGGGGATTGCAAGGTGGATTGTAAAATGCATACAAATTTGCTACCACAAAGCAAAACTTACTTTATCCATTTCCCCCTAGGGCTCATTCCACCCATAAAATAGGGACGTCCATGGCATTTTTAGGAAACATCCCATTAGATATCTGCAAAGCAGCTACATGGTCTACACCACACACATTCACAAAACATTGTGTAGATGTGCAAGCAAAACAAGCTAGTGTGGGCCAGGCTGTACTCCAAACACTATTTCAGACAACTGCAACAGATACTGATGGTCGCCGCTAAGGGAGAGCACTGCTATGCAATCTATGCAGTTTGTGATCTGAAGCTCGTATGCCTCGAACGGAAAATGCTACTTACCAGTATGCATCTGTCCTTGGCAAGTAGAGCTGCAGAGTCACACATGCCCACACACCTCCCCGGCTACCTCGCTCTGTTCCAGCATACTTACTTGGATACACCATACATGGACATCTTGTTCTGTTCTCACATAACTCCATTTCCCTTCATGGCGAAAAACAATCTGAAGATGGGGTTGATGCCCATGTGCGCTATAGTCCAAAGGCGGAGTCGCCTATCTCGTGACTACAAAGACTCCTTCCAGGACAACAACAAAGTGTAATCATCGGGGCCCACCACCAGATGGCGACCTATGCACAGTGTGACTCTGCAGCTCTACATGGCAAGAACAGATGCATACTGGTAAGTAGCATTTTCCTTATTTACTGCATTTACAACAGTCAAATTTAGCGTACACATCTATACGCTTACATCTTGCTGCAATAGCTGCATACCTTCAAAATAGACTGAATCTGTCCTTGTTCAGAGTACCTTTTTATTAAGGCTTTTATGGTAGGACTAGAGAGATTCCTCCAAGACTTCCACCTGCTCCAGTGTGGAATCTTAATATTGTCCTAACCAGACTAATGGGTCCACCCTTCGAACCATTGCATACATTTGAACTGCAATTTCTCCCTTGGAAAGTGGCTTTCCTCATTGGTATTAAATCATTGAGGAGAGTGGATGAGCTTCAGGCTCTAACCATTGAAGAACCATTTTTTTTTTTTACAAGTACATCAAAATAAAGTGGTCCTTCAAACCAACCCAAAATATCTACGTAAAGTAGTTTCTGCCTTCCACATCAACCAATCTGAGTTGCCTGTGTTCTTTACTCAACCAGGTTCTGTGGCAGAACAGGCTCTACACACCTTGGATGTAAAATTAGCATTACTTTATTACATAGAAAGGACATAACCTTTTTGTAAAGCAAAACAAATGTCGCTTTTGCGCCACCTCACAAAGACTCCAATTCTAAATCTGGCATTGCACTGTGGATAGTCAAATGTATTCTGACATGTTATGCAAACAGAACTTTACCAATTCCCCCTAGAGCGCATTCCACTTGCAAAATAGGGGCTTCTATGACTTTCTTAAACATGCCCATAGCTGACACCTGCAAAGCTGCAACATGGTCTACACCTCACACATTCACTAAACACTATTGTGGCGATGTGTTAGCAAGACAACAAGCTAATGTAGGACAGGCAGTTCTTCGTACACTTTCAAACCACTGCAACAGCTACAGGTTAGCCACCGCTTTGGGAGATTACTGCTGTATAGTCTATGCAAACATGTGATCCACAGATCACATTCCTCGAAGAAATGCTACTTACCCAGTATGCATCTGTTCTTGGCATGTATACCTGTAGATTCACATGTGCCCACCCGCCTCCCTGGGTACCTGTACCGGTTACAGTACTATCTTACTTGTATACATACGCATGGACATCTCTATTTCACTATTACTAACTACATTATCACCCTCTGCGGTAAAACAATCTAACAATGGAGTCCATGCCCAAGCGCACTATAACCGAAAAGAGGAGTTGCCTACCACGTGACTGAAAAACACTTCTTCGAAGAGAAACTAAGTGCAAACACCCAGACCCAACACTAGATGGCAGGCTATGCAAAGCATGTGAATCTACAGCTGTACATGCCAAAAACAGATGAATACAGGGTACGTAGCATTTTCCTTTAAGTTTTTTTCAAATTCTTGACTTCCTAGGTAAACGGCAGAGGGTGACTGAACTAAATCCGCTTGTAGAGGCTTCAGACACAGGGCTAAGATTTGGGTATTATATAATTGTTTATTGGAGACCAGGAGGGAAGATTTTGACATACCAAATCTCAAATGGGATAGCTGCCTGGCGGGGCAAGGTCGCACTGTGGAAGAATTGATCTAGCTGGGAAGATCTTGATTTCGGCTAAACTGAAAGCACAGTACTTTAAGACTCTATTTAATTGGTGTCATACCCCCACAAAGATGTTGAAATGGGGTGGTGTAAATGATGGTAAACGTACATTATCTGTTCCTCCTAAAGCCCACTCTACATGAAAGATACGCGCTTCAATGGCATTTTTAGGAAACATTCCCATAGATGACATCTGCAAAGCAGCTACATGGTCTACACCGCACACATTCACAAAGCACTATTGTGTAGATGTGCAATCTAAACAGCAAGCTAGTGTGGGCCAGGCTGTACTCCTAACACTGTTTCAAACTACTGCAACAGATACTGGTAGTCGCTGCTAGGGATGGGTACTGCTATACAATCTATGCAGTGTGTGATCTGCACCTCATATGCCTCGAACGGAAAATGCTACTTACCAGTATGCATCTGTTTTTGGCATGTGGAGCTGCAGATCCACACACGCCCACCCACCTCCCCGGCTACTTTTCTGTTCCAGTATAATCTTATTTAGATACAGCATACATGGGCATCTTATCGGTTTCTCACAACTCCATCATTTCCCTGCTGGCGAAAAATCTGAAGATGGTGCCGATGCCCATGCGCACTATCATCCAAAGGAGGAGTCTCCTATCTCACCACTTCCAAAGACTTTTCCAAGACCAAAACAAGTGCAAACATCCGGGCCCAACACCAGATGGCGATCTTTGCATGGTGTGTGGATCTGCAGCTCTACATGCCAAGAACAGATGCTACTGGTAAGTAGCATTTTCCTTTTTTTCTATGCTTGTGTATTTTTTTTTTTTTTTTGTCCAGTCTGGTCTATATAGGCTTTGATAGCTGAGAAGTTGAACACAGAACTTAAGGACAAAACTAATTAGCCTAATTGGTTGCATATAGCTGTTGAAAAGAGCTAAAATCGATTACCTGAGGCGCCCCAGTCAGTGGATTTAAATTGGAAAAAATTGTATAGTACACAATTAGCTTGTCAGTCAAGAACCTTGTTCATGTGTTGTCTGTTTTATTAGTTGTGTAAAAGCGGGTTTTCTGTTAATCTTTCAGAAAGAGAATCACCCGGAGCAAACATCAGTGCAATGTGAAGTCTGTCAGATTGTTGTTGGAAAAATCGTTGATATGCTTGAAGACAACAAGACTGAGGTACAGTATGCATAAGGAAAACAATGTGGTTAGTTATTGGCTAGTATCACGGACCATAAATGCCTCAGTGGTTGATGTACCAAAATGGTCCGTTTTATATTGAGGTGACCCACAAAAAATAGTTTCATGGGCAAACAGAGGAAAGGGTTACAAATGAGGTGTGAAACTGTTCTCAGTCTAAAACACTCCAGATTTCTTGCTTTAAGTTCCTCTGACCCTTTTTTTATTCTATTGTAATTTATTATTTCAATACAGTTGCAGAGAAAATGAAAGCAATCATACAAAAAGCCGCCATAACAAAGAAAATTACAAAGTCAAGCAGTGAAAGCATTAATATGGATCACCAAGGTCAAAAAACCAATAGCAAGGTCACGGTTGTAATACAGAGCACAGGTGCATGATAATGAGTGGCAGCAAAGGTGCATACAGTACATTAACAGACACTCAGTACATTAATGGCGAGGTAGTGCAACAACCATGTGGGTACCAAGAGCTGCCGACAAGATGGAGGCCGTGTGTCAGAACCAGGAGGAGGTATATGCAAAACTATCCAATGAAGTGTAGTGAGATCGTGCAGTCACACTTTAGACATCGGGATCCTCAATTGCTGACTGAGCAGCAGCTCGATATTGAGCAAATAGCCCCCAAAAACTTTTAGGGCGATTACAAGGGGGGAGCAGTTTGCTGTAGACATCAGATTGGGTGTTGCAATACAACATGTCACGCTCCCACTCCACAACTGTAGGTAGCAGGCCCTCAGCCATCGCATTGCTAATTGACGCTTAGCAAGCAGGAGGCACATGGCAACCAATATGCGTACAGCATTAAGGGGTCTGGTGTAGCCAAAAAGCGCCAGCAGGGGGTCTGGGGCGAGGGGTAGCCCCAGAATATCGCTAAGCTTCTGGAAAATTAGTTCCCAATAGTGAAACACTCTCTGGCATTGCCATGCTAGGTGGAAAAAATCTGCATGTGGGCAGAGCATCTCAGTCGGCAGGGTCTAACAACCCATATCTAAGAAGCCGTAAAGGGGAGTAATATATTCTATTGAGAAATTTAAAATGAACCAGTTGGTGGCAGCCATTCGGGGAGATCCTACGAGTAACCTCGCAACAATAAAACCAGATGTCGTCAGATGGGAGTGCCTATGTCAGCCTGCCAAGCTCGTCTAACGCTGCTAAGGGAAGACGCTTTTTCACTATGTGCAAGAGTGTAGAGCTTGGAGATACCGCTCGGGGAGGGAGTGCTTAGTAGAGTTGTCAGAGGGGGGGGGAGTCACCAAGGGTTCTTGTAAGTCATCCCCAACACCGCCTTCAAAGCGTGCCGAGTACGAAAAAAATGAAACTTGGTGAGGCCGGAGTGTACGCCGTCCGCGCCTGCCACCTCATCCCAGGTGCCCAACCGTCCTTGACGAAATAGATTGCCCATTTGACATATACGTAGTTTGTGAAGGGAATCTAGGATACCTCTATCTGAGCTGAGCACAAACCACTGGCACCAGTCGATATGCATACGGGGCGAGTATAGTTGCACCCCCCCTCATATATTCACAGCACAGCATTCCACGTGTGTACTACGGAATTAATTGAGTCTAATACGCCACTTCGTTGAGTAGGGGCCTGTCAGTCGAGGCAACGAGTAGGGGGCGGCTACAACCCTCTCAATGTGGAGATGGGGCAGAGCTTGAGGACCATGCACCCAGCTATGAGAGTGGGAGGCCTGCACAGCCCTATAATACAATTCGAAGTGCGGCATACGGAAGCATAAGCGTGTCTAAGGTGACTCGCGGAGTCTTACCCACCCATGCCAGTTTGATCATCAGAGATCGCAAATCACGAAACAGCTATGGAGGAACCACGATCTGTATATTGAGAAACAGAAAAAGTACGCGAGGTAGCCCAACCATTTTTATCAAGGATACTCTGCCATCTAAAGATAATGGGTTCCTCTGACCCTTTCAAGTCAATGTAGTCTAACATCCAAAGAGCAATGTTAGTCCCACCTATTTGCCAACTGTAGGTGATGATTTCCCTTCCATTTACTACACAAGGACTTGGCAAACATGAAAGCCCTAAATGGCCTTCTTTGAGTGAAAGAGATATGGAACAATCCACTATAATGGTTTGAGTAATTGGTGCGGGAAATTTGAATGCACCCATTGAAAATCACTTGCACATAATAAAACCGATCTACCACACCTCAAATGATAACCTGAAGTTTGTGCCAAGTTTTGCATGTCCTCACCACTTTTCAAAGGACTTGATAAGTAGTTCCTAGTGATGAGGTGCAAAATCTGATACATCTAGAGATGCGAATGTAGAAGTGCTTTCTTTCCCCCGTCTATAGTGCATATATTAACTCTTTAAAGAATAAAATCTTCACACGCGAACACGAAGAGGCAGTTACTGCCCTTTGTTTCCGAGGTCTGCCCGTAGCCATTCCAGTAACTCCGATTTTTAGTGTTCTGTACTGAAGGTTTGAGGGGTGGGAAGAGTGGGAGGCATACAGTCCAAGCTCCCTCCCCTTCAAAACTTTTTGGGGTGTCATTCACCTGCTAATATGCATTTGGCAAAGGGCTTCTGATCTTAAAGGTGAGAATTTAACGGTTCAGTTTTGGCATGACTTTCTACTTTGACTCCAGATTTGCATAGATTAAGTTAGCTTGTGTAGATCAATCTCTCTGCTGTATCAGAAATTCTATTGAAACTGTGGTGCTTTAGCCCACCTATATCAGTTACCTCTCGGACCTGCCATCAGAAATCCCGCTCTATCATCCCTGAATTTCAAGGCAAGGTTTCACTTTAAAGAAGCGTCATCAAACATGAAGTTTGGTTATCTCGCAATGTTTTTGTGGTCTTGGATATCTTCACATCAATGGAAAATGGAACTGCTCATAGATCATTCCGCTTAGACTTGAAATCAACTGCACTGGCTTTTCCAACTATTTTTAATTTGTTTCTTCTATTTAGGGGCAGGTTCAGTACATACCTGTAAGCAAAAAAGAATTGATTGATTTCAGTTATTTTTGACAATATTAACCCAATACCCCATACCCTATATCCTCTAGTAATACTACACTGCTTTTAGAAAATTTCAAAAATAGCAGCCGTGGTTTTTGTAGGTAAAAGGGTGTCTTAGGAGGGTTACACTAATTTGTTTCCAAAAATTAACTATCTTTAAGACGGTGCTAGTAGGGAGGAGAGAACCACCAATCTCCTCAAAATTCTGTGTCACGAAGATCACAAAATACATATACAACATTTGACAGATCCCCAGCACACGTTAAGCAGCAAATTTCAGTTCTAATAAATGCATGACATTAAGCAAAAATATCTTCAAACACGTGAATTTTCTCTTGTTTTTTTTAATTTCCTTGTGTTCCTTCTGACTGAGACTTCTTTGGACAAACATAGCCAACACGTGTTTCGTTGCCAAGGGGACCGTATCCTGCAAATTTTTCAAGGCTCTGTCCTTTTAGAAAACAATTAATAATTTGTGCTTTTAATTCCATCCCACGAGGGATTCTGTGTTCCAAGATTAATGGTATAGGATCAGAAGGTCAAATTGTCTGTCGAGGTTGTAAGTGAAATCTTAAACAAGAAACCAGAGTGGGATCTCTGGCAATATCCAATAGTGTCCGAGTACGGCGCACACATGAAGTTTCCTGATCGACCTTCGATCCCTCGTGGGATGGAATTAAAACCACGAATTATTAATTGTTTGCTAAAAGGACAACCTTGAAAAAGTCACGGGATACTGTCCCCTTGGCGACGAAACACGTGTTGGCTATGTTTGTCCGAAGAAGTCTTTCAGTCTGAAGGAACACAAGGAAATTGTTGTTGTAGTAACTTTATTCGCTATAAATATCAAAGTGTAAAACATGATAAAAACAGTGTTTAAAAAAAAAAAAAAAACACTACAGCGTTTTCTCAACATCTAATACATCATAGTTTATTACCCTCAAAAGAAAAACATGTTTTGTAGTAGAGATACCACAAAAGGGGGGGGGGAAGAGTGGGATAATAGATGTTATTACTAGGGGACTAGGACCGAAGTAAAAGATGATGATCTGCTCGGTAATTGATGCTTCTTGAGGAGCCTCTGCCTTATCCTCCAAGCCCCCCCCCCAAAAACTTTGCAGTCCCGTAAATGACGCTGGGGACTGTCGTCTCATAAATTAGGATACGCAGGGCCACCCTATGCGACCTGCAGCCCAGGTTGGCACAAACTTGTTTCAGCCATCTAGATCTCACTTGTTTATAAGCCCGACAGGCAAACAGAAAGTGGCCGATTAGACTCCGTGGGAGCAGCACAACCTGGGCAACCTTTGTCGTTCTCCTTCCCATCCCTCCACCCTGTTTGGAACTCGTGTAATGGTAGTGTGCCATACCTTAGTTTAAGGTAGAGTGACCTATCACTGGGAGATTCAATGAGGTCCAGAAACTCCTCCAAACTGGGAGCGGGTTTAGCATCTAAAACATTTTCAGTAAGGATGCCTCTGGGAGCTCAGAGTAACAGCGTTGACCCAGTCCCAGTAGATGTTTTTCGCGATGGATTTAGGTGGTGGTTGCTGATTCTCCTATGTCTCACCCAAGCCTAGCACTATCGCCAGTTTTTGTAAATTAGATACCCACGGTATCTTGTGGCATGCTCCAAGATGTAATATGTTATTCAAGGCGGCGGCATATTGACTTCCGGGGACCTTCTGGGCCTTACCCAGTACTATAAGGGGGAAACCTGGCCACTTCAATTATAGAGTGTCTACCAAGGTCACCACGGAGAGGAACTAATGGAGTGGACAGAGGAAGCGAGACTGTCTCTAAAGAACTTATTTTCAGATTTAGTCAACTCTGTTAGATTTTCAAATCCCCATAGTTCCGCCCCGTAGAGGGATGCTGATGGAGCCTTCCCCTTATAAACCTTGGTTGCAGCAGCTGTTGGCCGGCTATATGATAGCCTCTGATGTCTAGCTATAGCTCCTGCGGCTCGTTTGTGATTCAGAAGCATTTTGGACAAGTGAGGGGCCCGTTTCAGCTTGTTGTTGATCCTCACCCCAAGGTGATCAAAGGCTGCCACAAGCTCCAGATTACAATTGTCCACCCTGATGTTGTTCCTGAATCTTTTAGAGGGCGACATAGCCATTAGCTTGGTCTTAGATGTACTGATCTTCAGGCCCCTGGTGTTGCAAAACTCAGTGAAGCGGGACAGAAGTTTTTGGAGACCCATAGGACTCTTTGAGATCAGCAGCGTGTTATCTGCAAAGAGTAGAGTGGGCGATTTTCCCCCGCTCAGGGTTGCGGCGTCGACCCGGTCATCCCTCAAATAGTCTGCCACCCCATTTATAAAGAGAACATGGTCGGCGCTAAAACACAGCCCTGGCGGACCCCTCTCCTTACTGCTATTCTCTCTGTTAACTGGCCCTGATGCCCCCACCTGACTCTTGCAAAATTACCTTCATGGAGACATTTAAGAAGGTCAAATTAGAGGGGGAATGCCCAGATCGGCCAGGACTTGCCACAACTTTAACCGGGGTACCAGGTCAAAAGTGGTTTTAAGATCGATGAATGCCAGATAAAGGCTACCCTATTCGATAATGACAGATTTCCAGTAAATTGTACAAAATCTGAAAACCTGGTCAATGGTTCCAACCTCTTGCCTGAATCCAGCCTGGAAATGCGACAGGATACCATCTTCGTCAATCCAGGCCTTAATCCTGGTTAAGAGGACCCTGCCTACCACTTTTTGAATCACATTGATTAAGCTGATTGGTTTGTAGTTGGCAGGGTCCTCTTTATCGCCTTTTTTGAAGATTGCCACCACCTCCGCCCCCTTCCAGGAATCTGGTACTGGGTGTCCTGTTGCTATATTATTCAAAGTTTGTAGAATAAACTCAGCCCAGAGATCTCTATCATAAAGGTCTCCCGGAGACCGTCTGGTCCAGCTGCCTTGCCCGGCGCTATCATTTTTATTGCTGATTGAATCTCACTGAGACTAAACTGACCCCGCCCCCCTAGGAAAACTAGAGGCTTGGGGGCTGGTCCCAGTTCCTCCGGAGAAGATTCTTCGCCGGAGGAATATAGACCAGAAAAATGATCGAACCACTGGCGCCCAGTTATGTGGTTTGGAATTGGGTCTGCCCCACCCCTTGCATTGATGTTAATAAGGTCCCAAAACGGAGTTGAATCTTTCAGTTGTGCTGCATTCTTCAGGTCCTGCCAATGGTCTTCTTCCCAAAGACTCTTCGCTCTCTTTATGGAACTATAGTAGGATTTCCGCGGGTAGGCAATAGAGGGCTGGTCCCTTAATTTTAGAGCCCTAGTAAGTTCCGGTCTCCTTTCCCTGCAGTCCCTTGAAAACCACAAGTTTTCCATATTTGATCGGAGTGGCTTGCGTTCCCCTTCATCATTTAGTTCAAAGAACTTCCCCACCTTTTCCACGGTCTCAAGGTACATCTCGTTAAAATCCTTAATCGTGGCGTTGGGGGGCACTGGCCAGGGCGTCTTCCATTAAGCTTGTACTTTCAGTCACAATTTTTTTTTATCCTGCCCAGTTCCAGCTCTCGCTTTACGACTCTAGACCATTGAAGCCGTCTATTACAGTTGGACGGGACAACCTCTCTAGACCAGAGTATCGGAGCGCTACTAGGCTCAATAGATGTAGTAAGTGACTCGCGCTTAAATTGCATGGTTAGCGGGTTGTGGTCGCTCTCATACCTGGAGATGACTTCCATAGCGATGAGATCCGACCACAGCTCGACATCCAGCAAGATGTAATCTATGCGCGATGGAGCCCTGGTTCTGGTAAATGTAGGTGCTCCCCTGATGTCTGAACGAGTTCTACCATTTGCCGCCCTTAGGTAATTTGCACGGCCCTTTTTGACCATTTTTTTTAATGGTGGGAGACTAAGCGGGGGAATGCCTCGCTTAGAGTCGACCCCATCCATGCCCAAGATGTCGTCGCTAAGGGGCTCAAAGGTGCAATTAAAGTCACCAGCGACTACAACACCCCACGCGGTTAAGATGACAGAGTTCAGACTCTAGGGTTAATATCGTAGGGCTTACTTGTGCGCCTGACGACCCTCTACCATAAATATAAAACCTTTCTAAACGGGGATGAAGTTCTGACTCACCAATAGATAAGTGAAGAATATCTTGAGACACGCTTATATTACACTTAACTATCCAGTTCAAGTCGATGTTTACCCAAATTGAAAGGCCCCCTGATGGACTTCCTCTAGATAAGCTGGTTGCCGGAACAAAATGGGTAGTGAACCCAGATCTATGGAGGGGGACCAAACTCCAAGTTTCCTGGAGAAGGACGATATCAAATTTATTTATAAAATGATTCCACACTGGATCGGCAAGGTTCCTTTTTAAACTGGCGATGTGCCATGATAAGAACTGAATAACTCTCGAAGAGTTCAGGGTGGAGGGGGGAACTGCAGCTGTTTCCCTGCTTTCTAAGCACCCCCTTCTGAGCCCCCCCAGTGGCCACATCAGATATCACAGAATCAACCGATGTGGCCCCTAAGGGATCCAAAAGGAGGGCGGGAATCGAGCCTATTCCCTCTAAAGAGGGGCATTCGGGAGTTGATAAGGAGCTGTTTGCATGGGGGATTAATTAGTCAGTCCACCTGTCTAAGGCCAGAATCCTCCTGTTCACTATATTGAGACCAGACCGGGGAGCTGCGGATTTGGATAAAAGAGTGTGCGGGTGGTGATGTCCTATATTCTAGCAATATTAAATTTTCTGCTAGGACTGGATCTATAAGCTCAATCTCCACACAATTCAATGGCGAATCCGCTCTAGACAGCCGTCGCACTCTCAATATATCATCTCTAATGATAGATCTGCAACCTCTAATATGCCTTAGCCAATGAATAGCTTTATTATGCAGTGACTCGCTTCTTTCAACCCCCCCCCCCCAATTAGTCTTTTTCAGGACGTGCGTCATGAAAACAAGGGGTTTTGCAGAAAAATTGTGAGGCATGGAACCACCGGCCACGAAACGAGGAGAAGAACCATACTCACCCCTTCTAAGGGGAGGGGTAGCATGTGTACTAAGCCTAGTCTGAGGGTGTATATTTGGCAGCCTATTGGAAACCTAGTTTCGCGTGACTTCAGCAAAGGACTTAAGGGTGGCAGTTAAGTTATTATTACCCACCCCTGAGGCCCTGCCTTGAGCCAAAACTAGAGGGCCTTTTGACTGAAGGCGGGTAAAAGGGGCCGGGTCAGTCGTCTTCAGGGTAGACATTGGCCCTGAAGATGATACTAGAGCGGGGAGTGCCAGAGGCATGCCTTGGCCCAAAGCAAGGGTCTCCACCCTGCTGTTAGGAACTGCAACCAGCTCTTCCAACCTTTTAATCCTATCCTGCAGTTCTTCTAGGGAACCAGCTAAATACCTGACAGGGCTGGAAGGATTTGAAAACGCCCTATCAGATGGTGGGCTGGATTTGTCGGGATTTGGGTCTAATAGAGAACCTGTTGGAGCATAGAACAGGGTTAGGAGGGAGCTCATGAATATGTGGGTCTGATATAGTTGCGTACTCAATTGCCGTGATCTGTGCTTCGGTGACTAGAGGGTCAACAGCGGCCTTTAATGGGGGTGTGGCTAGACCATGCGTAATATTTCTTTGGTGTTGGTTAGAGAACATCGCGGGAATCAATTTTTTGGAGCGGGCTTAACTGCTCTACACCCCCCTTGAGTTGTGACATCAGTAATCCCGCTCCCGAGTGACTCCTCGCATTCATGAACAATGTCCTATTCGAGACAATACACAGTTCATAGCAGCATGGGATGTGTTTTTGGCTTTTTTGGCTCTTTTACTGCTAGATGCCAGCCCTCCCTCTGTACATTTCCTCTTGCCCATGATAGTAATCGAAAATAACAGCACAGATGGCAAAGGGTGAGAATCGGAGCAATAAATAAACCCAGCAAATAAGAATAGCAAAAGTCTCAGTGGGCGCAGCCTGGGAACCCCCAAAAGGTTAAAACGGAGTTTTGGCGGAGCACAGTACCTTCTACCTTCCGTCAACGGCAGAGAGTCCATATGCAAACCTCAAAAGGGATGGCCCAGCCCGGCCTCTACTGGCCCCTAACGGCCCGGGCTTAGCCCGGCTTTTCCCACGCGTGTCCTCTCTAGACAAGGGAGCGAGCCCTGCTTTATTCGCCTCCTGGCGTGATGTTGCGAGGCGTCCTGCCCCGGAGGATCGTGGTAGTTGTGGTCCGGCGGAGCCAAGCCCGGCCGACCAGACCCGGAATCCTGAGGAACCCCGGTGATTTTGAGTCGCCGGTTGTGAGGGCGAAGCCAATCCCGGCCCTGGGGAAGCAGAAGGACAGCAGCAGCTTCGCGCTGCCAAGCAGGATACAGCGGCACATAAGGAAATTAAAAAAACAAGAGAATTCACATGCGTTTGAAGATATTTTACTTGATGGCATGCATTTATTACATCTGAAATTTACTGCTTAACGTGTGCTGGGGATCTGTCAAATGCTGCTTTTAGAAATATAGCTAGTCTTAGATCAAAGAATCTTCCTTTGCCATTTACTTTCTTTTGGTTTTTTAAGGTCGTTTGTCTTGGGATAAGGAGTATCTTGCCACGCAGAATTTGAGGAAGGCCACATTTTAATGTTCATCTTTATTTCTATTTTATTTTGCAAATTACGTTTTTAAATGGCCTGCTCCTGAATTTATTGAACATTTCCCACCAATTAGTTCATGCTGAAACTTGTGTTCAAATTTCTCTGTATATCCAGATAAACAAACCATTTTTGAACGCTTGACCTAGCCACTAAAGTGTTTTTGAAAGTAATTAATTGATACAAAAAGCACTTCTGACTCCAGCTCTGATCCCAGATTTAGAAATGGTTTCAAGCAGCAAACTGCTTACATTTACTTTGTTTATAATGTTTTGAACTAATTTCTACTTGTTCTGATTCACATAGTCTTTGGTTTTGCACCATGAATCTTTAGATTCAAAGGCCCTGCATTCTAACATCTAGGGAGAAGGATAAAATCTTTGCTGGGCTGCCCATTCCCGCCCTTGTGTACTTGTGTATTTCTGGGCAGCCCTATGTTTTTAAAAAGCCACCCCCTCTTTCTGTGAGCTCAGCAGTGATTGGAACAGGCTGGAGTTTTTAAAATTTATTTTCTTACACTATCTTTGGGGCATTCCACCGTGGCTACGGTGTGGTTAGGGTGGGGGGAGAGGGGAATGGAAGTGTAGGAAGCAGTTTCTATATAGTATTGCTATAAGAGGTGTGCTGTGTCAAGGGTCCAGGTATCCCTTAGGAGTGGACAAGGGCTTGCTCTAGCCATCCCAAGGAGCATTATCTAGGGTAGTATGGTCGAGCAGCCTTAGGCTTATCATGGAGTGTTAGACACTTATTGCACACAGTCATCATCATCCTCAACAAACTGTTTTCGGTTTTATGAGTAAAACCATAAAAGTCAAACATGATTGAAAACTTATTCCACAATACAGGTTAACAACTGTTGATAAATCACATTGGGTTTATGATTAAAATACATAGATTACAGTGCAGAAATTAATCACAACTTGACCTGAGTCTTAGGGCTCCCCTTAAAATTAAGAGTGTTGAAAACCTTATCTGTTGAAAGAAGTTGTAAAAAGATAAAAGCTGGTCTAACCCTCCTGAAACCAGCTTTTTTCAGGATAGGAATAATAAATAATTTTCTGGGAAGATCATAAACTGCAGAACATTAAAAAGTGCATCATGTCCCGAGGAGACTCTCCGTTGAAGCCACAGGGCATGACACTGACCTCTGTGGGAGCCACACAGTTGAGCCAAGAGACTGTGGAAAAGATCGAGCCAAAACCTTGTCAATAAACTTATCATAAGTGCTTTTGAGCCCTAAAAGATCTGGTTCTGTGGTTTGCACCGTTTACATAATGTGCCTACGCACACTGGACTTTCACAGCTCTACTTCCTCTTTCGCAACGGCTCCTTCTTGAAAAACACTATGGCCCATGCCTAGTCCCTCTTACATATACTCTCCGGATTAATGAATAGTTCAGCTGTGCCTAGCCTCAAAAGGCCTACTCTTATGTACTGAAGCTATCGAATACACGAAAGATGGTCAAGCGAAAGACAGTAAACACATCTTAAAAGACTAAGTGTATTTGCCTGCTTCGCCCAAATCTTGAGCCATAATGCCAGGGGACGAAGAGCCAATTCATCTGAGAGGAAAGGCATCCCAAGATCTTCATGCACAATGTACGAAGACATACTTTGCGGCACAAAGGGCCTGTCGCAGAAATGTTTTCAGCGATTTGCAGGGCCCTGACCCTAATATGGCCCCAGATCTTGCTCCTGTAACTGACCTTTGAAATACATTTTGCTTGGTAAATCTTCAAGAGTGCCCCTACTGGTTTCCCTCCCACTCTGGTGGCAAAGTTAACAGCGGCAGAAGACTTCACTATTTACCCTTCCTTCCGAGTAAGCAAGGGGGACCAGCTCAAGGAGTCGTCAAACAAAAACCCCGAATAGGAAAAGACGATAGTCTTGGGTATTGGTGATGATCCTAGCTTAAAGGTAAACTGCTTTGCTGTACGAGGTTCCACCTGCATAATAAACGATTTTGAGTGATTAACAGTCAGGTCCTCCATAAAGTGAGTAAAAACTCAAAAGTTGTAGGCCCCTCGCTGTCCTAGCCATGACTGCTTCGTATGCATATAGTAGGACTGGCAGACTGCGCTTGCCTACCTGGGGACAACCTGCTTTTGTGGCCTAAAGGGCTTTCTCTAGAGTTAATATTCATGTTAAAAAGGAAGGGTGCTAGTATGCGAAAAGGAGGGGAGATAGGAAGGGGGCCTGCTTCTGATGGCAGGAGAGGCTGAGGGTTGCATTACCAAGGCAGCAAGGCCTTTGAAGCTCCCCTGCCACAGATGGGTTTCTGGCCTGGGGAGGTGTGACCACCTCCGCACAGGAAAGGCTTCTTTTCTGGGCCCAGGGAGCGAAGGCTACCATCCCCAGGGGTCCAAAAACAGGTCTTATGGTGGCAGGCTGGTTTGTACCTGTCAGGGAACCCACCAGAGGCTGGTAGTTTTCCAGGGGGCGTCTCTAAGATGCGCTCAAAGCATTTTTCATTAAATCCCGCACTGGCATCATTCTGGGTTTGATGTGCTGAGAAGTTTGATACCAAACCTCCCAGTTTTCAGTAAAGCCATTAGGGTGCTGCGAGTTTGTAATGACCAACTCCCAGCACATAGACCTTGAAAGTACAGTAATGCCATTAAGGGCATACAAATTGGACTAGACACTGTAGGGGTACAGGGCTCATGCACCTGTACCCTCACCACTGGTATAGTGCACCCAGCTAGAGGGGTGACTGAGCTATGCCAGGGCAGTGGGTTGTAAGCATGGCGTGTGCTATGTCGAGACTTCACTTTGTTCAGCACAAACTGTGCTCTCTCTCGCCACCCCCCTCGCAACCACGATGGCTTCTCTGAACCCAGGAGCGCTTGGTACCAAACACCTTGTAATAAATCCGCACTGATGCAAGTGTGAGACTTCTAAACCATGTACTCTGAGGTCGCCTTAAAGGTGACCCCCTGAAAATCTAGCTTTCTGTCCTTTTGTTTGCGTAGCCTTTTTCGCCCTAAGTGGGATGGATATGCCCAGACATGAGGCCTTGTCTAACTGTACCACTGGAGTCAAGCTAGCCTGGCTGATGGGGGGGGGGTAATACCCCAAAACCTGTCCTAGGATGCTTGTTTCTGGTCCAGGGAGAACCTGGCTTGGCAGTTCGGGCAGGCCTGTTCCCATGAGTAACCGGGTGAAGACTGTTTTACATAGGGCTAGATTTAAGCTGGGGTAGTGAGCAAAAGAACAATTGATTTAACTCCATTCTGTTGACTGTGGTTAAATGTATGCTTTATTCAGAATTCCATCCATTTGTTTGTGTAGCACTTTACCTATACTTTAGGCGGTGCCTGTTGGCATAGCACACAGGCAGAGTGCCATGTTGACTTGGTCATTTTTCATGGCACCAAGGCGTGAAAGCTGCAGGGGCAATGGCATGGTCTTGGTGACCGATAGCTAGTGGGCCCTCTTCAGTGCACATGCCCAAGGTACCATTTACTAGGAACTTGCTCGTGGCTGAAGTTGCCAATTGTGGTACAGTTTTAGGGAAAGAACACTGGTACTTAGAACCTGGAAAGCAGGAACCCAGTACTCTACAGTCAAGGTTTGCATCAAAAAACATGTTAAAAAGGGGGTGGGGTACTGCAACAGAACCACATTTTTTTCACTGGTTAGCACTCTTCACTTTTATAATTTAAGTGTTTGGGTATAGTGATGTTATCTCAATTCCGAGAAGTGTATTTACATTGATTAATGCTATATAACTTTTAATGGGTTTACAATCTACACCACATACACTTCTTGCAGCTCAGTTCTCAACACCGGTTAATGAGAAATGAATAATCCTTGTGCTTTATATCAATGTACTTCAAATGTTAATCGCAATGTACGCTGACTTTGCTACTGGTAATTTTTTTTTTTTTTTTTTTTTTTTTAGGAAAATATAGAGCAAGCTTTAGATAAGGTTTGCTCTATACTTCCTCAAAAATATAGCGAGCAGTGCAAAGACCTTGTAGCCACATACACCCCAGCTCTCATTACCCTGTTGATGGAGGAAGCGAGCCCAAAGTCTATATGCTGCGGCCTTGGACTTTGCAATAAAAGACTAAAGATGCAATATGGTAAGCACTGCACTAGTTTTTCACAAAGTAAGTTTGGTATCCTTGGTCAAACTAAATTGCCATTTAAGTACAGGCTTAATGTAGTTCTAGTGGGCAGCTGGCTTTGTTGCAGATTTGTTTCATAAGCTGTTGCTTAGGTCTTGCTTTCTCTTAATCCCTACTACTGCATAGTCTTTGGTAGTACAGTAAATGCTTTGTTTTTTAATCCTATAATTTGCATGCACATTGCTGTTCATTGCCAAGTATTTTTTTAAACCATAGCTAATTTCCAAGTCTGGTGCTTGTAGTCTAGTAACAAACTATGTTCCTGTCACTGCATTACTGTTCCCGCCCCCTGCTTGAGCAGACTATACATCACTTAATGTCCGAACACCATTAACTCTGTACTGCCGGCAGTTGCCAATACTGATCGTTTTACTTTGCCATAAAGGGTTAAAGGATCTGGCCTCGTGGAGACCATTTGGGTCCTTGCCTAATTTGGATTACATTGTTTTTGCCGTTGCTACTGCCCAATGGCCGTTCTTGCCTCTGTGCCTGTGGGGGGGCGTGCATGCACTTGCAGTTGAGCAGGATGGTTTGTGGCACTGCTCCCTCTAACCTTTGGGTACCAGTCAAATCTTCAGGAATCCCCGAAATTGGATACTGTCAGAAAAGGGTAGTATTTTTGCAGCTTCTTGAAGAAACACCATTGGAAGGAGCTCCTACGGGGTGCAGGTGGTGGTAGGAGCAGTGGTCCAGGAGTAGGTAGGTACTTCAGGGTGCATTTGTTTGCCTTTTGTATGGTGGTCACGCAGGTGACAGAACTAAAGTAAGAAGTGGAATTAACAGATAGATGCAAGCACAGGGAATGAGGAGCTGCAATCTGTAAAGGAACTAGAATGTTAGAAGCAAGAGCTGCCTTAAGGGAAAACAAAAAAGGAGCAGATACATGTGTCAAGGGCTCTAACTTGGGCAAAGGTCCTTCTATGGTAGTGAGAAACCAGAAAGTGGTTTTTTTAGGAGGAAGCCTTTAAATAGAATGAGTCCCGAACAAGCGCTAAGTCAACCAAATCTCCATGTTTAGAACCAATTAATGCTTGCATTTATCTTGTTGTGCGAAGGGAGGGAAAACTAACAAATGGAATCCCTTTGAATAGGTTGAACCTGATGAAGGCTTTCCAGAATTGCCCTTCCCTAAGGGATATCTTGTCAAGACATAAATGAAGTGCGCTTTCAGAAAAGTAAGTGGCAGGGAAGTTACCAAAGTCTGGATTTATTCCGGTTTGGTTGTAAACTTAATTCAGAATGCGATGTTGGGAGCGTCCCAAAATAGGATAATGACTTACTCTTGATGAGAAGTTTGAAAAACCAATGGTTATAAACCATTCTTAATCATGCCAGGCTGAGCGAACAATTGATTAGCTTGGCACGGAGTGGCTGTATTACATAATAGCATTATGCGCCAATTAGTTTGGGAGGAGTTGAAAGCCTTACAGGCCTCATATTGTGCTTCTTACAGCGACCCACTGAGCTTATAAAGATAGGCACTCCAGGTGTCTAAGCAAGCCCCTATTAGGGGAACTGCTATAATGGTTTGCAAGACACTGGTGCATAGTCCTTAGGACACTGGCTGATCAGCGATGGAGATTGGTGTTGGCGCAGCTGGAGATTAAGGGGCTGAAATGTGTTTTCTTCAATTTTTTTGGCCCAATGTTGATGTCCCTGCGGTCTTTGGCACAGTCAACTTTGAACTACCAGACTGGCTGGGGGGGTTGCCTAATAATGGTGGATTTTAATTGTGTGGTAAATTATGCCATGGATTCTACCAACAACACCCACTTCTAGAATGGGGAAGGTGAGCGCTTCGATTCTGGATTTGGGGCGGCTGCATTCCTTGAAAGATACTTGGAGTTCACTTTATATAGATGCCCCGAGATACTTATAATTCTTCCCTACACAGTGCTCAAGAATAAATAATGGCTTGTGTCTGGGATAAAATATTATCAGCATGGATGCAAGTATGTCCTACGATTGTTTCCATAATCCCAGTCCTATCCTTCCAGGTCAAGACCGAAATTAAAACACAGCGGCCATTTTCATTTCTGCGATACTTACTCTGATAGTGATTATTTACACTGTATTCATCAAACGAGCTGACTTTCTTGAGGATGATATGAGGACAGCTTCCCCGTGTCTTGTGGAACGCAATGAAGGCATACGATCCAGGGGTTACCCAGAAGTACATATGGTGGCATAATAGGGTGGGGGGGTACTGCGGATAGAGCTGCGCTTCAAAAATTGCTAGCAAGGGAATTGCAGCACGCAGATGCAATTCGGCGGGGCACCCTAGATGAGGGTCTGCTGTATAACGCGTTAGTAGAAGAGTGACTGGTTATAGGGGAGTCTTTTAGGGAAAAAGTGGCGGCGAGTTATAAGCATAGATCACGACAATATGAATATGGGGACCGAATTGGGAAGGTACTCTCCCATCAGTTAGCAGATAATCGTGCCAAAACGTTGATAAAGGCTATTAAGGGGGAGAATGACCTGTTAGATACACATCCAAAAGCAATAGCGGAACAATTCTGTTTTTCCAGAATCTTTACACACCAAAAGCCGGGGCAGAGGAGGAAAGACTTCAGGAATATTTAGGTGGGAGCAAGCTGCCCTCTGTCTATGAGGAAGATGCTGTCTTGCTGGAACACGAGATCACGCATTAAGAAAAATCTGGGGTAATAGCTTGGGTACCATCTGAGAAAGCGGCTGGGGAGAACTCCATTCCAGCGGAGTTTTATAAGGCGTTCAAAAATGCTTTGGTTTCTCTCCTGGGGGCGACTAGAGGGTCAGGCCCGCAGTCCTGAAATATGACAAATATAGCTTCTTTTTTGTATTTTGTGGATAAGCTGCCAGAGAAGCGTAGCTCCTAACGGCCGCTATAGATGCAAAGACTTTTTCTAAAGGTTCAGCCACCAGGTTTGCTCCTATAATGCCTGGCCTAGATTCTAGTCAGTAGCATGGCTTCATACAGGGCAGAGATACTACGGCACATATGAAAACTGCAGTGGGGGCTTTTGATTTAGCAAGGAAATCTTTGCTGAGGCTGGACATGGCTCTGCTAGATGCCGAAAAGGCCTTCGACCGGGTGGCTTGGGGTTCTCTGGGCAATTCTTGCATTATTTGGACTTAGAGGGAGGTACAGTAAATGGGTACAGGCATTGTACAGTAAGCCCCAAGCCAAAATGTATTATGCCGGTTTACAAACCTCTCCTTTTGAAATTCGGTGTGGTAAGTGACAAGGCTGTCCTCTTCCCCCTCCTTTTTGCGCTGTATAAAGAGCCATTTATTAGGGCACTGCAGAATAACGGCAAGATCTCTTCCCCCCCCCCCCCCCCCCCCCCCCCCCCCCCCCAACCCTAGAAACAGAGGAGAACCAGTTTTAAAGTTACCGGCTATGCGAATGACAGCCGTTTTTACCTCTGATCCTGCTTCTGCAATGGGCGCTATGGAAGCTGAAGCAAACACATTTGAACACATCTCAGGTTATTAGCTGAATGTGGAGAAGACGCAAGTGCTACTTAATTTTTAGCCGAAAAAAACGCAGATCGCAGCAAATGCCCAAAATGTGGATTGCATGCAGCCAACATCTTGCACATGTTTGCCACTTGCCCAGACGTAGGAACATTTTGGGAGACGGTATCGCATGCCATGAAGCTGATTATGCTGCGATTATGTGTTAACAGTGGCTGAAATCATGTTGGGCCTTAAGGAAGGTGATTGTGGGCATAGACGCATAACTTCAATCATGCTGGTGGCACCGCAGCTTGCTATAGCCAGGGCCTGGATATCACGTAAACCTCCCTCAGTAATGGAATTGTGGGCAATTGTGAGAAACTGGGGAAAGAGAGGGCCTTGGCTCGAGTGAGGGGGATTCGATCCTTGAAAAATGACTATGGGGCAGTATCGTAAATGACTCGAGTACAAGTGTATTCTGTATGCCTTTTATTATTTCTTTAATTTGAAAATTTATGATACAGACTGGGCGGTGGCCCCCTATATGCAGAAGGGATATATCTACTTTCTAATTTTTTAAGATTTGCTATGATTTAGAATGTGGTGTAAGCAGTGCTACCAGTTATGTAATGGTATGACCTACTATGTTACAGTGAAAAGTATTTTGGTGTTTCCCTTTTTGACAATTGTGGAAAAATAAAACATTTAAAAAAATAAAAGTAAACTGTCCAGCAAAAATCAAACTAGAAAACACAATCTGCCAATTAGGCCCAGTCTGTTAGTGTGTTTAGGTAAGGCTAGTTTTTTAGGTTTAAACTGTCTTTCGAAGAAGCTACCCCCCAGTGGTACAAACGTCCATACACTGATCAAAAGTGCCCAATAGACTACTTTTATTCAAGCATGGCTCTTTGAAGCATACAGCAATTTTTTAGTGGTGGTCATCAGGAGGTGTGACCATTGGGCGTTAAGAGTGGTACTTTGCTTTGACTTTCCAAAGGCAAAATGTGATCCCTATAGACACTGATAAGTATGTTGGAGTGTTGACTTGGTATCAAACTACCCAGGTGTCCACTAGTAGACTGGTAGATTAAGGATGTTTGTATTTGGTACAGTCCTATCCTATCATAGGTGGTAAGTTGTTTGACACGGATGGTTAAGAAGTGTAATTTAGTTATTCCACGAAAGAATCCTTCATCTGTAAAGTCGGCCTTGGTATGATAGTTTGTCTCTGATAAAGAACATAAGGAAATTAAGACTGAAAAGGGGAGTTATAAATTGCTTAGCAGAGAGGGGGAGAATCTTGCTTAAGAAAAAAAAAAAATGTGCAGTATTGGTAAACCAAAATCGAAAATGACTATTTCAGAACAAAATGGGATAAAATGTTAGTGTTGCAAAGGACATGAAAGATTATGTAAATTAGTGCAGACAGGACGCAAGAAAGAAAATGGAGTAATCCGGTGCATGGTCCCAGAGGAAGATTGGGTAGTCCATCTAACAATACATACAAATCAGCTGATAACCCATGAAGAGGTGTTTGAGTTCACTACGCATTCATGGTAAGTCATGTGAAGGGAAATTTGCTGAAAAGGATATCTGCCCTCAATTTGACTAGGGTGGCCGGCCCGGATAATGTACCCGCGATTTTAAACACCAACCCTGACTGATGGGCGAGTTTTCATTCAAACAACCAGAACCCTTCCAGACTGCTGGAAAGGAGTTGTAAAAAGCCTATTCATAAGAAAAATGAGCCATGAGACCCCAAGAATTAACATTTAATAGATGTTGGGGACAAACTATACTCTATAGCTATTTTGCTGCACATGAAGGACTGGCTAGAGACCATTTCCTTTGAACAGAGGCTTTAAAGAGGGCTATTCTAGGATTGCCCACTAACTGAAGCAGTAGTCTATGGGCTTGAGAGCCATAAAAGCAACAGGTAACCTTTTTCTATTTAGCAGATTTTCGCTCAGTCTTTGATTTAGCCAACCGAAAGGCCTTGTGGGCAACATCTGATAGACTACTAGCTACAGATTCCTTAACGTAGAATTATCCCCAGGCGTGAGACTGGACCCGGAAAACTTTCTTGCCCAGCATCTCTGCGCGCTGGGGGCGGCACCTTGCGACTCCGCCCGACTTACTCCGCGGGCGTGAAGTCAGCGAGGTCACATAAGCCCCACCCGGCGCGCTGACGTCAGTTTTCTTTTCCGTGTGCAACACGGACCCTGATTGTGTTCCTGGCCTGTTTCAGGCCTTTTTACACTTGGCGTTTTCTTGGGTACAGTGTGCGAATGCCTTCATTCTTCATGACGTGCTTGTCTTGCGCGCACCAGATGTCGGCGACGGATCCTCACCCCATCTATATGTGGTGTTTGGGGGAGCACCACAACTCAACGGACTGCGAGGCGTGTCGGCAAATGAAGCCGAAGTCCCGCCGGGAGCGCTGGATGAAACTCCTATCGGCACGCATGTCCTGGTCGGCATTGTCGCCGCGGACAGCTTCCAGAATTGCCGCTTCCGTCTCAGACCTCGTCCTTCTCCCAAGCCACAAGGGCGTTGCTCACCTGTTAAGTGTCGCAGTTTGTCCCTGAGGCCCGGTCCCTGGCCTGTTGGGGGCGTGGGTTCTCCGTGGGTGGTGCGTCTCCACCCTATCCGCCGTTCCCCGGCACGGGGGCGACCAGAGACCAGATGGGGGCCCATGAGGCGGCCTTGCAGTCCTCTTTGGATTTTCCTTCTCTTCCTGGGACGTCTGCGGATCCCTTGCCACGTGCGGGGACTTATGCGGCTCCGGCAGGTTCGGAGGATGTGGTGCCGTTGGGGTGCAGCCCTTCAGGGTTCCCTCCTTCGGACCACGGCACCTCTGCCTCTACCCCTTTTCGAGCTTGGCCTTTCCTTCCTCCGGTTGGGCTGGGGAACTGCCGGCTTAGCTTGCAGCCGTCGCCACCGCGGGCCGCTTTCCCCACCACGTGGCCCTAAGGAGGAGAGTGCTACCTTCGCTCTGGCTGTTTTCACAGCTCCAGGGTTCTTGCGCATTGTCGATCTAGCTGCCCATTTCCCCACGGATCATCTGCTGGAGGTTCTCCATCAGGGCTCTGGTGGACGGGAGCTGCTTCTTCCCTTTGAGGCTGCGCTCCACAATTCTCTTTTGGGGGCCTGGGGGTGCCCTGCCACGGGGGACCCGGTGCCCCAGCCTCTTCTGCACTGCCACCGTCCTGCTCCGCATGATCCAGTCTGTCTTTCCATCCACCCTTCTACCAGGGGCCCTCTTTTACAGACTGCCTTTCCCTCCTTGCCATCGGTGTTGTCTCCCCCATAATGGGAGGCCTGTTGGTTAGATTCCTGGGGGCGCAACATCTTCTCCTCCAGTGCTGCTCTGCGGGCCCTTAACACTTTGTGTGTTGGCCAGAGCCACGTCTTGTTTATGGGATTCGGAAGAGTCCCTTATGTCTTCCGCTTCTCAGGAGGGTGCCTGCGTTGATCTGTGGCCCCATGTGTTGGATGGCCGGGAGCTGGCGGCGTTTATTCTTCGCTCGGCTCTGGTTGTTTCGGAGGTGCTGGGTCGTACCATGGCTACTTCATTGGCCCTTTGTTCCCATGCCTGGCTGCAGGATAGTGTTTTCCCTGAGAACGTTAGGGAACGGATGGTTGACCTCCCCTTTGATGGTGCTCTGTTTCACGCCCCTACGGATTCTGCCATTCAGAGGCTTCCTCTTCCGGGGCTTTGCGCGCTGGTGCTTTCTTCTTCTGCCTGTGCTGTTGGCGGTGGAGCTGTTCCGGCCCTACCTGCTGTTTGCAGCCAAGGTGTGTTTGTTTCCCTCCCCATGTTTCTTACGGTGGGCCCTGCCTCTGGTCTACCTCTTCTCAATGGGTTCGAGGTGGCCCTTGTGTTCCTTGAGGTTTTTAAAGTGCTGTCTGCCCCTGATGGGTGATGGTGGGGAGGCTCTCTCGCAGGCCCTCCTACCTTCTGGGTATGGCTAGGGTATCTATTCTACGTTAAGGAATCTGCGGCTAGTAGTCTCTATCAGATGTACAAGTTACTTATCTACGGTAAAGATGCATCTGGTAGACTATTCTAGCCGCATATTCCTTCACGACCTGCCCTTTCTCCCCGTTCTGTGAGGACCCTCAGCTTGGTTTTCTGCGCTCGCCTCCCTCTGGGTGGGTTGTCGTCTTTGGGAGGTTTTTTGTTTTTTGTCTGTCGGGCTTCCCTCCAGCTGGGTTCTCTCCAGTGTAGGGGCCTGCTTTTGCCCTTTTCCCTTGTTACAATTTCTGCTCCCCTTGCGGTCTTCTACGCTGGGGGTTCTTTTGCCTGTCCTTGGCCTTCTGCTCTTTTCGGAGGCTATGGCCCTCCTTCACTGTGTAGTCTGGGGGTGGTTAGCTGTTGCTCCTCTGTTCCGGGCTTGTTGTCTTTTTCTGTGTGGTCTGCGGTTGCAGTCTTACAGTGCTTTCCACAGCTTGGGTCTCCAGCTAGGCTATCGCCCTGGCTTGCACGGTGGTTCCACAGGGGGTGCTTTCTGCTTTCCCTGCTGTGGCCTTCTGGTACTTTGGTGCTATCGCCTGGCTTGCACAGTTGTTCCTCAGAGGTGGTCTGCTCTTTTCCTGCTTTGGCTTTCCTGTTGTAGCCTCTTATTGCCGCCGGGTTCTGTTCCACGCCTTTTCTCTCTCCTCGTTTCTTTGGGTTTTTCGCGCACTGTTCCCACTCTCTCCTCAGTTTTGTTGTGATGGCTCCGCGTTGTGGCGTGGAAAAGTTCTCTGAAGCAAACTGACGTCAGCGGGCTGGGGTGGGGCTTATGTGACCTCGCTGACGTCACACCCGCGGAGGACATCGGGGCAGTCACGAGGTGCCGTCCCCGGCACGCAGAGATGCTGGGCAAGAAGATTTTCCGGGTCCAGTCTTACGCCTGGGGATAATTCTACATTAAGGAATCTGCGGCTAGAATCGTCTCTACCAGCTACATAGTTACCGAAGGTAAGTAACTTGTACATTAAGGAATATGGGAGTTCTGAAGTGTCTCTTGGCCATTCTAAAACCACCACAGGGAAATGGACAGTGGAGGAATTGGATATGAATGGGTCTCAATCAACAAGAATTCCGATGGAGAATGCCCTTCAGCAAAGGTGAGTGTGGACACTAACTTTATGTTCGAGGTATGTGTGGCTGTAAATAGACATGCTGTGCATACTCCTGCCATGCAGTGTTGGGCCAAGGTGAGTGCAAGTTTTTTCTTTGAAGAATTTAATGAGTCCTTGTAAAGCGCATTGTCACTGACCTTAATTTCCAGATTTTCTTTCGCTGTCTGGTTTGGACATGTGTTCTCGTGCTCCAAATTGACGCTACCGCGGTGTCCTTTTTGGCATACCCGGTTCCTCTCCCTCTGTTAATATGGTCTTCGGTCGCATTCCTCTTCTCTTGTATTGGGTCGATGCTAGCAGGTTTGTCCAGGCCAGACGTCTGGTTAACTTCGTAATTACACGCTGGGTCAATGAAGTGCAAGCTTTACCATCTGACCCCTCTACATTAGGGGGCCAACTCCCTTCTGATTCCCTGGTATAGCATACCGCCTGCCAATGTGCCAACACACAAGGTAATGGTGACACCTCTTCTGCTTAAAGAAAGCAAGCATGCTGCCAGTAAGTGTCACAGCGCAGTCTGCCAATAATTGCTGCATCGCCAATTCAATCAGTCTGCTTTCCAGATACAACCAGGCCTACTGGGACAAGTTTGAGGAGCCCCTCCAGCTTCCAGAGGAGCACTGGAATGGAGCACGAGCTGCTCTTGGAGGGCAAGCTAATCACAAACACAATTGTTTGTGCATTAGATGCTGCTGGGGCAGCTGCTCAAGCCATCAACTCCGTGTGCTCCACAGACACGCCTGCCTCGGTCTCTGGCTTCAAGCTAGACTATTAACCTATCCTAAGCCTGCCCTTTAACAGGTAGCTTCTTTGGGCCCTAGTTTGAGATGTTTGATAAGATCGAGACAGAGAAGGTCATTAGTGCCTTACAAACGCCCATCCGCAGTTCCTTTCACCACTCCACTTCTCGCTGAAGCTCCAAAACAACCTCCTTTAAAACCTCTGCCTCCTTTCAGACAGCACAAAGACTCCAAGAGGCTACTTCTGAGGTTCCTACTATGGTAACTGTCCCAAAGGTGCCCCCCGCCCCCCCCCGCCCCCTGAAGAAGCAGCTTTGGCTAAACAATGACTTGCCACTTCTCACCAACGGGCCGCATAACTGCTGTAGGAACGAAGTTCAATGTTCTTCCCCCTACCTGTAAACACGCCATCGCAGACCAGTGGGTATGGGACATCATTTAACATGGTGACTGTCTGGAGCTTACTACTTCACCACCCAACATATACCCTGCATACGTATAGTCTCTCCAGAACACAACGCCTGCTTTGGGAAAAGGTTTAAGCGCTCTTTCTCAGAGGTCATAGAACCCATGCCACAATATCCGAGAGGGGTCAGGGGTGTATTCCCTCTAATTTATTCCCAAGAAGAATCTACCCCCTCAAGCCCATTTTAGCCTTCTGACCCACCTCAATGAGTACATTCTGTCTGAACATTTCTTCATGGACCCTCTCCAAGGTGCCACTCCACTGCAAAAGCAAGGCGACTGCATAGCTGCACACCATCTCAGACTCCTACTTCCACATCCTGTATCTTCCAGCGCATCTGCGCTCTCTGGTTTGTGGTAAGTGGCGAACACTGGCAGTTCAAATGCTGCCCTTCAGAACAATCACTGCACCCTGAGTTTTTACAAATTTTCTTTTCAGTAGTGGCAATGCACCTGCGAAGACTGGGTCTCCATGTATTCTCACACCTGGACGATTGACTAATAGAGCACAATGCAACAGCAGTGTGTAGTGCACACCCAAGCCACTGTAAACCTGCATCTGATAGACTTCGAGCTGCAGATTCCTTACCTTTGAATTTCCCAGGCGTCGGGCTGGATCCGGAAACCTTTGCTGAGCAAACCCCTTGCGCACGCTGTCTGGTGGCTTCATTCAGCTCTGAGTAATGTCATAGGGTGACGTCGTAGGAAGCTGGCTCTGCACACTATACCTTATTTTGGTATAGTATATACAGAGTCTAGTGGAACCTCCAAGGTAGGCAGAGGTAAGAGATGGCACCTTATTTATTTAGAAAGTTTTATATAACGCGAACATTATTCCGAGGGCTATTGGAGTACTTTACAATTGTGGGGAAAGGAAGGTAACCGTTGCAGTACATGTGTCAAATAGGAATACAGACAATCGCATATCAAAATGGAACTCGTAGGACAAGAGCGGTTACAAGAACAAGGGGTCAGCAAAATAAGAAAATAACTGGTATATAGCGAGATTGGGGGGGGGGGGGGGATAGAGAGCAAGCACATCGAGAGAAGAAAAATAAATAGCATCCAGCGCAGGGCTTATAGGTGGAAGTCCAACGCATTAGAGCAGACGTTCCATCAACCTATTCACCTTACACACTTTGTGTTGTGGGCTAGCAGTCAGGTTTTATTAGAGGGTAGTGTAAAGCATTTGTTGTACACTCTGGCAGCAAATGTCACACACTCAAAGACTGAACTCAGACCAATTTGTTTGTATAAAAATATTTAGTTATATTTATTTTCTAGAACCAAGCAAGCCTGGTACAGGTAACTTTAAATGGTACTTTTCAAGGCAGGTTGGTCAATACAAGCAGGCTGAATGAAAATGACTTTCTTACAGGTTTGTAAATCTTTTCAATACAGCGGAAATTACTGTTGGATTACTTTTGATTACTTTTCAGATTACTTTATATGGATTACATTTTCTATGCCTAGATATCACACTGGGACACTGGAATATTTTCCTAGCTGACATCTGTAAGGCAGCAACATGGTCTACACCGCACACATTTACCAAGCACTATTGTGTAGATGTGTTAACGAGGCAACAAGCTAATGTAGGGCAGGCAGTACTAAAACTTTTGCAAACAACTGCAACAGCTACAGGTTAGCCACTGCTTTGGGAGTTCACTGCTGTATAGTCTATGAAAAGTATGTTCTCTACAGCTCACATGCCTCAAACGGATAATGTTACCCAGTAAGCATCTGTTCTTGGCATGTAGAGCTGTAGATTCACATGCACCCTCCCTCCCCAGGTACCTATTCCAGTGCAGTTTTCTTACTTTACATACATACGCATGGATTCTACCTTCGCTAACTCCATTGTCACCCTCTGCGGGAAAACAATCTAACCATGGAGTCAGTGCGCATGGGCACAATCACCGAAAGGAAGAGTCACCTACCTCGTGACTGGAAAGACTTCTTCGAAGAAAAACAACGTGCAAACATCCTCACCCAACACTAGATGGCAGGAGTATGCAAAGTATGTGAATCTGCAGCTCTACATGCAAAGAACAGATGCTTACTGGGTAAGTTAACATTATCCTTCTAAAAGGGCTGGCTCACTTGTTTCCACCCACGCCTTTTTGATATGTCGCAGTGGGACCTTAATTTGGTTATCACTTATCTTGTGTGCTCCTCTCGCGCCTTTACACAACTGTCCCCTCCGGCTGCTTACCATCAAGACTGCCTTTCTATTGGCGAGAAGATCTGCCCAAGGGGGAAGTGAGTTGGCAGCGTTATCTTGTATGTCTTCCTATATGATGTATTTTCCAGACAAAGTGGTGCTTAGCACCAGTGCTTCATTTTTGCCAAAAGTTATGACCCCATCCCATCTGAGTCAATCCATCACACTGCCCACCTTCTTTGTCCCCTGCATCCCTCTAAGGAATAGGAGCATCTCCACCGTCTGGACCCAAAGTGTTGTCGTTCTACCTTGACCACAAAGAGTTCCGGGTGGTCGACCAACTCTTTGTGGAGTACTTCTTGGAGAAAAGGAGCGGGCGATGCAGAAAAGGACCACCTCTCCCTGATTTCTTCTCTGCGTTAAGATCTGCTATGCCCTGGCCAAGAAGCTGCCCCATGAGGGATTAAGAGCCCATTCCAGCAGGGGACAGGCTGAGACTGTGGTCTTGGCTCTGAGTGTCCCAGTCCTGGACATCTGTCGGGCAGTCACGTGGTCATCTTTGCACACATTTGCCAACCACTACTGCCTGGACAGTCTGGTGCACAGGGATGGGTATTTTGCCAGTTTGGTCCTGCAGGACCTCTTAGTGTAAGGTATTGGTCTGCAACCCACCACCGTGATGGTATGGCTTGGCTTTCTAATTCAAAGGTAAGGAATCTGCAGCTAGAAGTCTCTAACAGATGAACAAGCTACTTACCTTCAGTAACACATTATCTTGTAGTGACTCTATACGGCTGCAGATTCCTTACTCTTTTGCTGTAACCCCCTGATTCTTCTGTTTCAGTCGTGCAGCCTGGATTCAGGTGTAGCCTTCTGTTGGTACATTTTCATTATAGGCCACATAATTCCAGTTTGTGGGCTTCTACATAGTGTACTCAACAGTTTGTGTTTTGCACGATCCACAGCTGACCAAATATAGATTGTATAAATTGATTTGTTTTATCAACTCATTTATAGAGCATAGCTGCTTCCAAGGCAGTGTCCCGGTGCTAGGGGCAAATAGTCAGATGATCAGCAATTAATTTAAAGTCTTTAGCTTCTTTTTGAAGATGGAGTTAGAGGGGCTGTATGCAAAACTGGATGAAAGTGTTCCACAGTTTGGATGGAACATAAGACAAATGCTCCCTCTTCTGGGTTGGATTTTAGTAACTTACAACAACCTAAGGTTTTGGATCTGAGGTCTCTAGATTGATAGTATGGTTTGAATCTGTTCCTTAAGTTCAGAGAACCTTTCTGGGCAAAGGCTCTATAGGCTCTGGAGAGAGGGGGGGGGGGGGGGGGGGGGCACCCTTTGGTCCTCTTCAAGGCCTAGTAGCGACTGGTGCAGAGGTGTCTGGTTTCACCTTACCAGACCAGTCGCAGTAGAGGGCCTGTGCCGAGACTGCAGGTGATGGCTGAGTCCAGGAGGGATGAATCATGCTCTGAAGGGCTGGAGAACGTTGTTGGCACATTTGGCCCACTTCAACTGTGGCTGGAGGCGACAGGTTGAGTGGCTGCTTCAGGTGTCTGGTTTTGGCGGTTCCGGAGGCCTCTTTTTTTTTTTGTTTCTGCTGAACCGGTTCGCTGTTCAGAGGTTGAGTTTTGTGGTGTTTTTTGTTTGTTTGTATGGTGTGTTTTTTTTTTAGTTTTTATTATTTTTTTTATTTAAGGTAGGCAGTCCTCCCAAGTTTCTGGAGTCACAGCTGCAGGACGAGTCTACTTTGACTCCGTTTTCAACGAGGGCTGCAGACAGGCCTGCGGGGCTAGGGCCAAATCAGGTACGCTCTTCAGCCTATTCTGCTTTTGAGGCTTTTTGGTGTCCTAAGGTCGTCTGGATCTGCTTCTCTGTTGCTAGGGGCTCCCCTAAATACTGAGGGAAGTGCCAGGTAGTAGCCAGTGAGCTATTTGCTTCTAGGGTGCCTTCATCCTGACGGAACTCCCTCTGTTGGGAAGTTGACATAAAACTGACCCGTATTGATTAATTCTGTAAAAGACAAGATGGAAGAACCTGAAGAGAGGTACACATAACCTGAACCTGCCCCCCCCCCCCCCCCCCCCCCGGGGTGGTGCTGGCTGAATGTGGGCACCCCTCCTAATCTAACTTTTTCCCCCCCACCTGTCTTCCGCCAATGGTGGAGCAGGACGTGGGGGTTGGCATCCTCTCCCGTGATAGAAACGAGTCTCATACCAAAGGCAGAGGGGCTGCTGTGAAGCCCCCTTGTCTTGGCAGTCTAATCTGCAGGCCATCTCTTGGGTGGAAGACACCCCCCTGTCAGAGCTGGCCTGGTTTCTGCCTTCCCTAGCAAGAAGGCCCTCCCCCCTTGGTGGTGCAGAATTAGTCGCTGGTGTCAGGCTGTCTAAAACCATTCAGCCCACTAGCAGCTGGTACGGTTTCAGGGGGTTCCTCTGAGGTGCCCTCTGAGTGCACGTAGTGATAAATCAAACACTGCAATTAGTGTGGGTTCATCAATATGATAGGTTTGATTTCTAACATGCCTGTTTTCAGTGATTTCATCAGGTAGCTGGGGAACTTGTTTTCACCAGTGCACAGCACGTTTTTAACATGAGCTTCCCTGTTTACTTGCACTGGCAGTATTCTAACTGCCCAGTACAGGGGCATAGTTGCTCATGCAGTTTTGCCCTCACATGTAGTATAGTGCACCCTGCCTTAGGGCTGTACAACCTACAGTAGGGGTGTCTTACCTATACTGCATGCAGTGTTTTCAAGCATGGTGCACAGGGATGGGTGCCATGTTGACTTGACCAAGACGCGCAGCCTGCGATGGCAGTTTGCACGATCTTGGTGAGGGGTCCCAAGGGTGGCACAATTTGTGCTGCAGCCCTAGTGGACCCTCTTCAGTCCCAGTGCCCCAGGTACCAGGAGTATCCTTAAACTAGAGACTTGAGAGTTGCTGAAGTTGTACCAATTGTGGTACACTTTTAGGGAAAGAACATGGATACTGAACCTGGTTAGCAGTGACCCAATACGCCTCAGTTAAAGTTGCATCAAAAACCAGGCAAAAAGTGTGTGGGGAGGGGGTACTGCAACAAGTATTCAGTTCCCTACACTTTCACCCCGGGTGATGAAACGGTGATAGTCACTGATGCAAGTTCCAGAGGTTTGGGGGCAATTTTAAAACTAAAGAGGAGTGGTGAAGAGCAACTTATCGTTTGCACATCTAGACTTTGACAAGGAGTTGAGATGAATTATTTATTAGTGGGGAGAGGCCTGGGCAATTTACTGTGCATTGTATACATTTTGCATCTTCATCTGGGGAGCTTGTTATGAGGAATGTACAGATCATAAAGCTTTGAAGGCTATTTATTTTTTTAGAAAGCCTTTTATTTCTTCTATGACCAGGAGGTGGGTGTTGCCCTCTAGAATTTTCATTTTATGGCGGAACATTTACAAAGTGTCGGATCGATCAGCAGATTGTTTATCCAGACTGGTTTCAGGGGAAGATGAAAAGGGACAAGAAGTTCAGGAGGAGAGTATAGCTGTGTGAAGTTACACTGGGGGTTCTAACAGAGTGGAAAGGCAAAACCTTGAAAGATGTCAAATTGATGGATTTAATGCAAAAAAGGATAGAGGTATGTTGAGAGGGACAAAATGTATTCCTCTTACAACATTGAGAAGCAAGCTAATAGATGACGCTCATCAGGGTCACACTGGATTGTTAAAGCAAAGATTGAGATCAAACGTTTGGTGGCCAGCCATTAATATAGATATTGAACTGCTGGTCAGGGACTGTGCAATGCAGCAACATTGATCACATGTTAACACCACATTCAATGCCTCTGGTCTGACGTAAAGTACTAGGTAGTCCTTGGCAGGAGGTTGCGATTTTTATTATTTATTTTGTGGGGGGGACCACTAAGATGAGAGCAACATATACCATACTTGGTGGTGTTATTGAATTTATACTGCAGATGGGTGGAAGTCTCTTGTGTAATAGAAGTAACTACTGGGAGTATAATTCAACTTCTGCAGGAGATTTTTAAGAGTTTTCCAAAATCTCTACTTTCTATAGTCCACAATCCTGTTCCAAACAAATGGAGGAAAAAACAAACTGCAAGGTACCAGAGAAGGAAAGGCCTCCGTCCATATTTTTTGGGGTGGGGGTCCTGACCGAACATCACACGATGCACGTGGACCGAGAATGAGGCATGGTGGGGGTCGTGGAAATACCCCCTTAAGTTTTGTTCAAACTACCACCACAAGTTTGTACAAAGTGACGCACACAAGGTCTGTAAACTCAATGGACCACGGGGCCCATGACTGCAAGGCCTGACCGTTGTTGTACCTTGCGGACCACCGAAAGCAGAGTAACGTCGCACAGCAGTGAACAGCAGCAAGAAGCAACCCTTATCGTTGGAAGACTTGGGCCTCTCAAGCAACGAAGAAGAAAGTTATAGCCTCCGTCAGCCAACAGAAGCTCAGATGTTGAAGTCCTCTAGGGGGGGGTTGCTGAGAATGTGGTGAAGACAACGAAGGATCTGAAAGACCGGAAAAGGTAAAAAAAAAAAAAAAAACCCTCGCCTTTCTAATGCCAAGGGCTAAGAAAAGAGCGCACAAGGCAGCCCAGGTATCAAAGAAAACTACCGGGTCAGCCGCGACCAAAGCAGTCGCACGGATCCCATACCAGGGATACAGACTAGGGCAAATTGAAGATCAGCTCTGGTCTGAAGGCCCCAAAGGAAAACACCAAACCTTCAGAGGCAGAAACAGCTACACCAAGTGCGCATCTCCAGTGCAAGATGTCAAGGGCTGTCTATGTGGAAGAGAGGGATGTTGGAGTCAGAAAAAAGTTGGACGCACTAAAGGAATAGAGTATTTCTACCAGACCTTCCACTTCGGATGTCAAAAAGGAAGAGTGCCCCAGTGGCACCGGCAACCCCGAACCTCTCACGGAGGAAGCCAAAGAGGAGCTATGCGACCTAGAAGAGAAAGCAGGGAGCTTCAAGGAAGAATAAAACTACCTCGACAGTCCAGAGGAAGAGGTTTGTTTGCCCCTTGTAGGAAGCTGGCTCTGTGTGCACACTATCTTAATTTGGTATAGTGTTTGTAGTCTAGTGGATCTCCAGAGGTATAGCAGAGGCTAATGTAGATAAAGCCATACTCTTTTGTGGTAGTGTGGTGGAGCAGTCGGGCTGATCAGGTGGGGAAGTGTCAAACATTATTGTACACACTCTGGTAAGAAATGATGTCACACACTCTAAGCCTAAATGCAGACCAATTGTTTGTATAAAAATGTGTTGTGCTTTATTTATAGAACCAAGATTTTCTCAGCCGGTAAGTTAAACTCTTTATACAATGTTACTTTTCAAAACACCCTGAATACTGGTGTGGGAGGAACTTTTAGGTTGCAAATGAGAACTATTGATAAACTGTTCAAAAGCACTTGAAATTACTGTTGGGTTACTTTTCTAGTTTGGCATGAAACATACGCCTAAACAGTTTGAGCAACAAAGGGCATTGATAAACAGGTTAACTTGAGTGAAGGCAGTTACTTTTTGTAGCAGTACGCGATAGTTCAACACTTGAAACATTTTTCAGAGAAAACCCACCATTCAGTTTAATGGAGAAAAACGAAGTGTTAAGTTTACAGGTAAGAAAACCTTTTTAGGATTGGAGATTTGCAGGGTAGAACCAAGGTTCAGGTTGGCACTCCAGGGGTGTCGCCAGCAGCATTAGGGCAGCTGGGTGCAGAGTGCCAATGGGGCTAAAGGGCACCTCCTTTGTGAGCTGCTCACAGGCACGGCACTCTTTCTCTGGAGTCAAGCTCATGGGGTTAAGGTAAGGGCAAAGGGGGTCTCCGTTTGGCACAAAGTCCACACTACCAGAGTTGCCGGGCTGACAGTTGTGTGCTGAGCTGGAGTCCAATTCTTTGCTATGGAGGATGTCTGTTGCTGAAAAGTACTGCAGGCTGGAGCCAGAAGACTGAATAAAGGGAACCAACAACTGGGGGATGAAATTGAAGAATTGCTGGACACTATTACACCATCGGGGGGCGAAGAGACCGCTGCTACAGTGGTTCCTTGGTGGGTCTTCTCACATTCCAGTCGCTCTCAGTGGGACACTTCAGGAGGAGGATGAAAGTGTAGGAAAAGGTCTGTGGGGGTCGTCCATTGCTGGAACATGGGTCAGGATCACTGGGGGGGGCCCTTGCTGGGATGTAGGCCACTCTTGACTCGTGCCGTGGGCGAAGGGAGTAAAGTGCAGACTCGCAGATCCTGCTAGATCTGGAGTCCTGGATTGGTGATGGGCAAATCTGGTGTCCACGGGAGATCAGAGTTCTTTAGGAAGGTAGGGCAGGTCCTCTGGGTTCTTGGTGGCTGCAGGATACTCTGGGTTCAGCTTGCAGGGGTTTTAGAGCAGGAGACCGGCCGGTAGGGTTGGGGCCACAGCAGTTGAAATCTGACTACCAGGTTTAGGGGTGCTCCTAAATATTACATATAAGAGCATTACAGGGGTGTGCAGGTTGCACCAAAGGGTCCCTCCCCTGGTGTCTACACCCCCTAGTATGCCTCCCTCCAGTGGGTTTGGGTGGGGCATAGGCCTCTTCCCGATTAGACCTCCCCTTCAAGATAGCAGGGACTGAGGAGCCCTTCACTTTGCCTCCCCCCCCCCCCTCCCCCCCCCCCCCCCCCCCCCCCCCCAATCTGCAGGGTGGGGTTTGGAAAGGTGGTGCACATCCCCCTTCCTGTCTGTTTTCCTGCTGGTCCTCGTGCCCCAAATGGTGGTCAGAACTGGTGGGAGCAAGTTGCTGATTCAGCAAAAGGCTGGGGTTGACTAACAAAGGTGTCATGCCTTTGAAGCTCCCTCTTTGAGGACCCTGCCTGTCCTGGGGTAGGGGGCATGACACCTGCCCAGGATGTGCTTTGTTTCCAGACCAAAAGAGCGGAGTGCTCTCTAGCCAGGGTTCCAGAAATCTGTCTGGTGGTGGCAGATGGCTGGAAACTAGTCGGGAACCACACAAGTTGGTGGTTTTTTTTTTTTTTTTGGTTTTTTTTTTTTGTTTTTTTTTTTTTGTTTTTTCTGGGGGCCTCTCTAAGATGTCTCGAGTGCATTTTTCCTTAAATCCTACACTGTCTTCAGTGTGGGTTTAATGTGCTGGTAAGTTTGATACCAAACTTCCTAGACTTCAGCAAAGCCATCATAGAGCTTTAGTAATGGGTGAGTAGCTTGTGTTGGATATAGTAAATTTGCCTCAGTGCAAGGTCCTGCCTTAAACAAATAACACTGATTCATTAAGCCTGCTTTTCTTTAATAATTCCTTGATGAAGATCACTTTTAAATTTAAGTTTGAAGCACTGTTACATATCACGTTTTGTGGTTTGTTTTGTGAGCTTAATGAATGTTTCTTCCTTTACATATCCTACAGTTCATATTTGTGGCAGGTTTTAACTGTGCTAACTATCTTTTTGAACAGCAATGATCTCTCCAAAAGACTTGCAATCTGGTAACTATTGTGAAACTTGCAAGATGGTTGTGATGTACATAGATAAGTTGTTGGAGAAAAATGCCACTCAGGCTCAGATTGAGAAGGCGCTTGAGATTGTTTGCAACTTCCTTCCACCAGCGATGCAGAACCAGGTACTTAAATGTTTTGATCAGTTTGAATGAGTCTGAGATCTAAACATTTTAGCAGATGTGCTCAGGTCATGGTCTCTCCTTATGATAGGTTTTGTACTCCATTTCAGGACATTTTTATTCTGTGACCATAACCATGAGCACGTACGGAGAATGTTTGTGCACTTGTTTCATCATGGGAATGACCAACTGTGGGGCATTGGTTTGGCTGTTGTGGACCTCTGTTCATCTGACGTATCATGAGTGGGTACTGTGCCTCAATAGTGTAGAATGTTAAAAGCTAATTACTCATTTTGGGCATTTAACTACCTAGGTAACAATTGTTGCTATTTGACAATTAGATTTGCATCAATACTCATTGCAAGAATTTCAGTTTGTGTGTAACTGATTCAAACTCATTCACTGAGGACCGGAGTCTAGTATTGGGGTACTTCGTGGACATTTTCAGTTGATCGAGGCCTTAACCGCGGAGTCTCCATTGCACAAGAACAAGTTAAGGTGTCCCTCAACAGACCTTTAGTTTTTCTCAAATACCCCTCAGTGAGTTTGCTGGATCGGTCCTAAAGATCAGTCTGTCAGTTGTAACCTGGGGCCATTTATAGATGTCTGGTTAGTTCCTTCCAAAGTCACAGAAGAACCATAACTCTTTGCCCTAAGTGTTTGTGATTCTTTTAAAGGGCGCTAAAAGGGTTAGAGACCAGATTGTACTGACTCTGGTCAAGATTTTCTAGTGGCAAAGCACTCGTGGTGGCTAGGAAGGCCCTATTACATTCACTAGTTTAATTGTTCACAGAGCTTAATGGTTTAGTCTTAACCATAACTATATAAATGTATCATCTGAGTTTAAAAGGCTATAAAGAGTTCAAGCAATTTTAGTTAGTACGACCATATTCAGTTAACCAAATCTGACCCCTTGTCCGTGTGAAGGCATCCTCCTGGTCCCTCTGCTGGATGGCAGTACAGTCCCTGTGCAGGTTCTAGATCTGTCTGATATAGTGCAGGGCTACCCAATATGAGAAAACAAGTTGCTGTGCAACTCCAAGACTCGAGTGTTAAAATTGTTCCTTTTCCTAGAGTTGGGCTGATCTCCATCTGAGACCCGCTTCACAAGCAGGGAGTCTCTGGACCTTGCCTAGGTCTCCACACAGGCTATGCATTGACTGGCAGTCATGACCGCTAGAAACACAGCCTTGTTCCAAGACTTGCCTAGGTCTTTAGTCCCAGTAATGGTGATTAAAAACTTCAAATCCTATAGTAGAATCTTTTTTGGGTTCCATGATAGATAGCTGAGCAGTTCTGATTGACTGGTTTAAGGCATTTGATACTGCCATATTGCTATTGCAAAGAACAGAAAAAGGATATTGTTTGCTAGTCTGTTATGGATGTCCACCTTTTTTTTGGAAGACCAACATTTATATGGTTCATAATTCCCTGATTTCAGAACACTGTCATTGGAGTGCACAGCAGACCTAGCCTCTTTGATTTTGTAATGGTAGGATGTTAAGGTAGTGTGATTAAAGTAAAGGTTTCAAACTGTAGGACAATTTAAGAATGTACCATGATTCTCTGGTCCTGTGGCAAATAGCTGCATAAGTGTGAGTGTTTGCTTCTGTAGTTGAATATACATGTATGCTATCTTGTTGTATCAAATGCCATGTTCCAGACAGGTTTGTAGGAATAAACCTGTAGGAACTGGGTGGAGTTGTTGGATTCGACAAGTCCTGATGCAGGCGGTCCTAGAACTAGGCAGGTTTCTTAATTGGCTTTTTCTGGCCCTCTGTGTGCTACTGGGGGCATTTCAAAACCACCTCAGAATGAGGTTCTAAAGGTGCACCTGAAAAGTCAACTATTCAGGTAAAGGCACACATCTAAATTCCTTATTTACAGTAGGCGCCATTTAGATGTATTGTAATTGTTTTGTGATTAAAGATCTACACGTATATATTAACACTGTTTTCACATCTTACCTACTTGGTGGTTCTTGCCACTCCAGAAACCACATACACCTCATCAGTATTTGGTTTCAAAAGATTTGACTTCAAACTTGACTGTTTGGGTTTGCAACAGCTCAGTCTGATCAGAAAGCAGTAAACCAAACCTTAAAGGATCAGTTTTTTCGGGGTGCAGAATACATTTCTAGTATCATAACTTGAACTCTGTGTTCTAAACACATTCATCTTCTGTAGGAAAGAATGCACTTCCCTCTGTGTTTTTGGGTTGTTGGGACTGTGGTGAATGTGATGAGGGGGTGGTAGGTAGGTTAAAAAGCATTCTTTTGGATAAAGTTTGATTTAGATCTTTCTTAGTACACCAGGTTTTCAGAACTCCAGTAGTTGATGAAGCTCTCAATATGGCCCAGTTGCAAATTTTGTAAAAGCAAAGATTTTTAATGTACTATAACATTTCCTTTCCATTTTTTTGTAGTGTGACCAGTACATTGAACAGTATAGCCCACAGCTCTTGCAGTTTCTTTTGATCATGCTAGATCCCTCATTTGTCTGCGTGGTAAGTATGTTAAAGCTGTACTTTCCTGTCTCACAGTAAAGCCCAGTCAGGCAAATGAAAGTCTAAATTAGCTAGTCAGTATTGAATCTTTGAAAGGCAAATTCTTCATTTGGCAGTTAGTCTTGGACCCGATAGATTAGCAACAGTCTAGTGTTCCCGCTTTCTCCATGATATCATCTTACTTCCTAACCAGTAGTAAGATTTGTTAAATGTGTGAAATTACAGCAGCAGTCTGACTAGATTCTCTTTTTCTTTGTGTGCAGATGAACACTAAACTTTTTATAATTTGTATTCTTTATTCTCCCACCCACAAAGCTGGCACTGAACTTGATCTAGCAAAAATTGCTTTTGCTTTGCAATACTATGACTTTAGTGGAAACATTCACATTTATTATCGTGTTGCTGCACCATTCTCCCAACTAGGGATTAGATTTGGAAAAAATCTTGAGGCATGTGTGCTGCAGATACACATGCTTTGCATATTCCTGCCATCTAGTGTTTGGTCTGCATGTGTGCAAGTTGTGTTTCTTTGAAGAAGTCTTTTGCATTCACAAGGTAAGGTGACTCCTCCTTTCGGTGATAGTGCGCATGGACATCAACTCTATTGTTGAATTGTTTTCTTTCCGCCATCTTGTTCGGATGTGTAATGTTGTGCTCTGGTTCGAAACCATTCTTCGGGTTCCCCTCGGTGCACAATCCACTGTACCCTTGCCGGTATTATTGTACAAGTTTCCCTATTCTCAGCATATTGAATTAATTTGAAAGCTCCATCATCGGTCAAACATTGTGTTGGCTTCGGGCCTAGCTGCATTGGTCCAGCCTTCTGCTGATGGAACAGGCTCCGTTTCAGTTTTGTCCTCCATGCCACTCAAAGTACCCTCGCACCAACCTACATAAAGTCTAACTTGTGCCTCTCACCAGAGCACAAGGAAGAAAATTGTGTGACTTTTCAATCGTTCCGATCGAAAAAGACTACAAGATAATCTGGCTTGAAGAAGAGAAATGAGGCGACCAAGCATATAACATACCCTTAGATATATTCTGAGAAGAATCCGAACATGAAGAGGTTGAAGTGTCTGAAGCGGAAGAAGCCTTCTCTCTCCCAGAATCTGATTCTGAGTTGACTATCTAGTTGGAGTCTGAAGATGTGCCACTGGGACAGGGTGCTGTGAGTACTAAAAACCATTTACCTCACAAACTCTCTTCGACCACACATGGCTTCTGCCCTACCTCTGCCTTCAGGCCCTGGTCAGCACAGACTATGCTTGACGCCCCGCCCACTGGCCGGGCACCGAAACAACCAGTCAAGCCTTCAGGCTCAGGATAGTCTACAAAAGCCATCCTTGGAACCAAAACCTTCACCTCCGGAAGACTAGTCCGGTTCGGCACCGAAACCTTCGGCGGCAAAATCGCCTCAAACAGATTCGGGACCTTATGAAAGAAAAATTAGGCCCTACTAAGCAGAAGAATCTAGATACTGGACATATTTTGGCAAAAACACCTTCCTAAAGGAAAGTTAGTTCAGAGGGCACTAGTTATAAAATTCATCTCAAGAAAAAGGACATGGTTATATGCCCTATTCATCCTAATCTGCAATCCCATCCATCTCACCATCTTCACCACTACCACAATTGTCATGCTCCGATCCTCCTCAGACAGGGGGGGGGGGGAGGGAAGGGGGGGGATGACCAAGCCAACCAGAGGAAGGCATATGCCCCCCTCCCCCTGGAGGGTGGCAAAATAGGGGGTGTAGCCACCCCATTGAAGAGACACATTGGTCCCGACCTGTAACGCCCCTAAATTTAGTATTTAGGGGCACCACTGAACCTTGCCGCCTCAGACAAGAAACGAAGGACCAAAGAGCAGTGCTGAAGAGGCCACCAAATGACTTGGCCCCAGCTCTACCGGCCTGGCCTGACCTTGACTTGATACAGCAAAATCAGTGTATCCTGCAGCCCCAAAGAACCCAGAGGACCTGCCATGCCTTCCAAACCAGACTTTGTCCCCGGTGAACACCAGATTTGCTCACCCGCAGACTCTGGCGCCGGGCCAAATCCACGAGTGTGCACCACTCTGCACCCAACGTCCACTGCCAGAGTTCTCATGGCCCAACCCCACGAGGAAGTCTCCCAGCGATCCAGACCTGGGATCTGGTGATCTACCTCAAGTCTTCAGCCGATGCCTTCTTTGTGGAGGATCCCCACGACCGGAGCCAGTAAGAAAACCAGATGCCGAGACCTCTACACCAAATGTCCCACTGCCTTGGGTGGCCCAATAGAAATTGTCCTGGCATCCCAACTTGCCTCTCCAATCGGTGGTCCCCTCCAGAAGATCTTCGTCACCAAGCCTGCAGTGTTTGCTGCAACCTGAGAATCCCCATTGAAATCCACAGGGCACCCAATGCCAAAACTGCACCCTGCACCCAGCCTCCGCTGTGGGTGCACTTTGTGTTTTAAACCGGATCCCCTTTGCACTGAGCCGAACACCAGAAGCTGCCACCAACTGATGCTCCCTAGCACTCTGCACCTGGCTGCCCTATTGCTACTGAGGGTGCTTTAAAAATGCATCCTTGACCCTGGTGGAACCTTTTGTTCTAACCCCAGAAATGCTCCCCTCAAGACAGTTTACTTACCTCCAAAACAATAACTCCATTTTCCTCCATAGGTTTGCACTGACTGTTTTCCTCTGAAAAATGTCTACGTGTTGAGGGTGTTTTGTATTGAAACCGAAGACCGTTTTCCTAGATAAAAGGTAAGTAAAGCAGTTTCTCTCGTGTCCCAGTGTGAGATCTAGGCTTATCACACTGAGTAAGAAAAGTAATCTGAAAATTAATCATACAGTATCTACAAAGTAACTGGAAAGTAATCCACTATTTCAAAATAATTGACCTACCTATATACAAAACACTTAGCTGCACCAGGCCTGGCTTGGTTCTAGAAAATAAAACTAAATATTTTTTATACAAATAAGTGAGTTCAGTCTTTGAGCGTGTGACCATTTCTTGCATGAGTGTACAATAAACGCTTAACACTACCCTCTGCTAAAGCCTTACTGATCGCCCACTCGAACACAAATAGTGTAAGGTATCTACTTTTACCTTTGGGGTTCCACTGGACTCTGTGCACACTATACCTTACTTTGGAATAGTATATTCAGAGTCTGCTCCCTACATGGTGACAAAAGCCTTTTGATAGCTAACTGTCCAGTTTACCCTTTTGGGAATCTTCTTGGAGGGGAGTTATGTGAGGGGTGTCACAATGAATGAATGATCCATACACTTTCACAAACCTCCTGTAGTAGCCTGTCAAGCCAAGGAATGCCCTGACTTGGATCTGGGTTGTTGGAGCTTCCCAGTCCAGGATGGCCTGGATCTTGAACTGTTAAGGTTGCACTTGGCCTCCACCGCCAGGGTGGCCAAAGTATACAACTGTTCCCTGCCCTATCTGGCATTCGAATACCCTGATAGGCTTGCAGGGCTTTAAAAACCTTCACCAGGTGGATCAGGTGATCCTGCCAGGTGCAGTTAAAGACCGCACTATCCTCAAGATATGCTGCACTAAAGGCCTCAATCCAGCCAGGACCTGGTTCACCAACCTTTGAAAGGTGGCAGGGTCCTTCTTTAAACCAAAGGGCCCAACAGTAAACTGATAATGCCCATCCGATGTGGAGAATGCGGTTTTCTCTTTGGCTCCTGGGGCCATGCCAATCTGCCAGTGCCCTGCAGTTAAGTCAAAGGTACTTATATTTGGCATAACCCAATTTGTCGATCACTCATCAGCTCTTGGGATGGGGTGAGCATCTGTCCTTTTTTCATTTATTTTTTTAGTTCAGCTCAAGATACAGTATGAAAATACAGCGTAAAGCGCATAGGTGCTCGAAATATCTTCCGATTTTACAACAATTGATCATAAATACATGTCAATTTCAATTTCATAAAGCTTTATTCGGAGCTTGACAAAGTCCATAAAAGCGGATCATACATAAAACATTAATATACATAGACTATTAACAATCATAAGTCATAAAAGCTACATCCAGACAGTATAAAAGCTCTGAGAAGAAATGTAGCAGTAAAGAAGCAAACATCGGGTGGAGGATTAAATATCAGTTTCAAAGCATCTTTTACGGTTCTGACACCGAATTTCTTGAAGATAGGCTTTAAGAGATCAGTGCGATAGTTACCATATAGTGGGCAGAACAATAAAAAGTGCATAGTGCTTTGTGCTGTAGTGCCATCACAAGGGCAAGGACCACTAGGGTGTTTTTTGATAGTAGGAAACGCCACTAAGTGGTGAACAATCCCAAAGCGCAGTCTTGTAAGAACGAACCTGTGGGAGGGTCTAGTAACAAAGCTCAAATAAGGTTGATAACCCGACAGCTCACAACAGCTGTCATAGAGCATACAGGTGGATAAATTGCTACTGACCCTCAAACGTTGCTCGTACTTTAAAGACAACCAAACCGATTTCAATTTGCTTTTGGTCAGACTGTTGGCAGCATAACAGTCCTCAAATAAATTAAGACCATATATATCCTTGAAACTGTTCAATACATAATTTACCCAAGTGATCTTTAAATGATTATCAAGGGACAGACAGTCCTTGATGATGGCTCTATTCAAGGAGGTCTCCTCCTTTGCCCAAATGGCACGACACAGCAATAGAGGTCTATGGGTGACTGAATCCGAAAGATAGTGAATTCCAAGTTCCCTATGCACCAGGTGCGTGGATACTGAGATAGGCAGGCTGAGTAGCCGCTTTAAAAACAGGTTTTCCTCTACTTGTAAATTTCCAGCCGAAACATGCCCCCAGACACCTGCCCCATAAAGGGCGGTTGAAAGACACCTCATCTGGTAGATTTTCAGCATATCCCCAATCCGTCTGTCCCCTATCTTAGAAGCAAACGTAAAAACCCCGTGAGCGCATTTCGCCATTCTTGCTCTAACGTGGGTGATTTCGCTGGACCAACTACCTGTCTTGGAGAAGGAGATACCCAGATAGTTAAAAGTATCGACCGTCTGAACCCTATACCCCTCTATAAAGAAGGGATGGGGTTTTTTACGGCCCTGGCCACATTCCATGACAAATGTCTTTGATTTGTTGATAACCAGCTTCCTTTCCCCAATAAACATGGAAAACCTGTCCATGAGCCGTTAAAGGCCGACAGGGGTCCTAGAGAGAACAGCGTCGTCTGCATATAGTAAGACTGGGATATGGGCATGAAGTATAATTGGGGCATCGGCCCCCACAGTCCTTAAAGCAGAGTCAACCTCGTTGATAAAAAGTGTGAAAAGCAAAGGAGCCAATACACACCCCTGCCTGATACCACGCTTAACAGAAAACTTCGAAGTACACTCCCCACCTGGGCCAAATCGTACGCTAGAACTGAGATTAGCATAAAGCCTGGCCAGGAAATAGACGATACCCTCCGGTGCCCCCATTTCAAGTAGTGTCTCCCAAAGAATCTTATGGTTAACCATATCGAAGGCACTACTAAGGTCTGCAAAGCAGAGAAAGAGGGAACCTTTCTTGGCCATAGTGTATTTCCCAATAAGTAGTTCTAGGTTGAGATACTGTTCTACTGTGCCTCTACCCTTCCTAAATCCGTATTGGGAATTAGCCAGGATGTTATTTGTTTCTGCCCATTCTAATCTAAGAAGAAGAACCCGGCTCATAATTTTCACGGAGGAATCTAAGAGGGATATAGGGCGGTAGTTCTTGGCATCCCCCTTCTCCCCCTTCTTGTAGATAGGAATGATAGTAGATTCCTTCCAAGTAAGCGGGGCACCGAGACTTACAGCAGCATTAAATACTTTGGTCAGTAGCGGGCCCCAGATCTCAGGTTCTTTTTTATAAACCTCAACCAGCACACCATCCGGTCCCTGAGCCTTCCCTCCTTTGCTAGCGTTGATACATTTCTTAACCTCGGTAGGGGAAATATCAAGGGGAATTATTGGCCAGATCCCACCTCCAATTTCCATATGTTTATCAGAATCAAAAATCAAAGAAAAGTGAGAGACCCAACTTTCCTCACTGACATTTGCCGACAGAACAGGTGTATCCTCGTTCCTTAGAAAAGGGCTATTGACGGTAGCCCAAAATAGAGAGGAATCGGAGGTTTCAGCGGCCTGGTCTAGCTTATCCCAGGCCTCACGCTTCAATTCCGCCTCTTTTTGATACTGCTGCCCGATAAGTAACCCTAAGATGCCTAATAAGGTTTGGGTCCCTCTGTTTAGCAGCCAGTGCTACTTTAAGGCTCTTAAGGGCGGCAGTACTTGCGTGATCAAACCACCCTTTTTGCTGATTTAAATTGCCCTTGTGTTGCTTAGTAAATTTGGCTTCGATACAATGATTAATATCAACAAATTTATGCAGGATTATATCTTATCTCATTGCTTGCTAGAATAGCATCAATTTCCTCTAAACAATTTGCAATAATTGAATTGGACAAAAGATCTGCCTTCTCCCCCTTCCACCTGATTCTGGTTCCGTTGAGTCTATGGGGTTCAATGTTCTCAACTGCACATGGTTTAGGGTCTGAGTTGGCCTTCCAGAGAACCATCTCCATGGTCAGACAATTGTGGTCGCTAATTAAGTTGTCCACTACCATAGGGACTGAACACCATGGGTTAAGGCTGGAGGAGGTACAAATGAAATCAATAACAGTGTTTGCGTTTCTGCCCTTAAAAGTGGGTAGAACTTCACCAAAAACACCCCTCCCATTCCCCAAAATCTCCATATCATATGTCATCAAGATTTTGTTTAATGAGTCCCCGTATGGGTTATGTGGGAAATGGGCAGCACCATCTCCTCGACCATTTATGAAACCACAGACCCTATGGGCAGAGAATAAACGGGCAGAAATGTTGAAATCCCCCATCCAAATAAAGTCAAAAACAATATTATCTGTTACAATTTTAGCCAAAGCAGCCTCCAAGGCATAAGCTACCTGTTGCCTAGTACTATCGAAAACATTATTATAAAAGTTAATTAAAAGGATATTTCTATCCTGCTCCTTACAAAGCCATAGTATCTGGGAATGGGCCCCCACCAGAACATGTTTCTTGACAGTAAGTGGCACATCAACCGAAATCAATATCAGGAGGCCACCCTTGGCTCTTACCGAGTTACAAGCCACAGCAGGTAATTGATATGAAACCAAGCCATTATAATTGATGGGGTCCAGACTCCAGGTTTCCTGAAAACATAATTTTAAAAAGGTTGATAAAATCAAACCAACCTAAGCATTCATCCTTGTGTGATAGGCCCGCGACATTCCAGCAGGCAATAGAACATAAGCCGTAATTAACTGGGCGGACTGGGGCATTCAAAACAGACCTAACCCTTCCGGGACTAACTAGGCTATCGTGATCACAAGCCACAATAGGATCTAGATGGCTTACACCAGGATCAATAGTAATATTAGTTTGTAACTTAGGGTCCATATTAGAGCTCTTTTTACCCAAATTCAAGTCCTCGTTCCCTGCATCATCTATGGCGGGCTCCAGTCAATCATTAGAGTCAAGCCCACTTAAAGGTTGGAATCTATTAAACGTAGGGATAGCGGGGGCAGCGCACAGGTTCTGGGCTCTAGGCCTACACCAGTGGTGCTCATCAGCAGACTGAATAACAGGTTGAGTAGCATAGTCCCTATAGAAATACCCAAGGTGCCGCAAAGAAATGCATTGATCACTCACAGGGAGAGATGCGGCTTTAATCCGAACTGTAGAGGTAAGTTGGGGATTGCGGAAGTTAATGACTATACAGTCGCCTTCACAGGTCTTGCGTGATTTGCCAACCCAATTGGTTCTCCTGGTACTTAAAATATCCCTAGATAGGGCTACAGGGAAATCACACTGTCGGTGGAGCCAGTCCACAGTCTTATTCTTTAGTGACGAGTGAGATTCACCGTTTACAGGATTGCCACCTTGCCTCTTAACGGGTGGGACATTCATCAGGACAGCTACAAAAGGGGCACACGTGGGTGGCAGGTCCGGTTGAGGATTACTATGTCTGGGGATGTTAGCAGTGTGACCCGTAGAATCCCCTGAAACTGAGCTATAGGGTGGTTTAGTCAAGTCCAGCGGCTGAGAAGATGATTTGGGGACTACAGAAGACTTTCCAGTGTCATTTCCTGGTCTGCAATCGGAGCTACCTCTCCCACCCAACAATGAGACTGTGTTAGGGGGAATTAAGGAAATCTCATCAGGCACCACGATACTAGCAACAGTGTTCGCAGCAGGTCTAACCTTGGTGAGAGAGTCCAAGATGCCTCCCAATCTGACTACTTCGTCAGTGAGAGTAGTAAGTTTAGTCAATAAGGGTTTAAACAGAATATCAAACTTGGCATCTATAGCATTAATTATAAAATTATAAAATCCAACTGCTCTTTATCAAGGATGACCTTAGCTCCCTCCATTGGCATAGATTGAGATGGTAACTTTTTCTGCGGAGCGGGATCGTTTTTCTTAACATGGCGATTCCCTCCTCGCTTAGGCTGGGTGGTCTTACTAGTGTTCCTGCAAGTGCGGGTTAGTCTTTGGCTTCTAGGTACCGGCTGACATGGGGTTGTATCTGTAATAATAACTTGGCCTGATTCAGGGTCATTTGTGGGCTCCGGGATACCACCTTCCAAACTAGAGGTATCCGTTAAGGTTCCCTCATTTATGCATTCAGTGGGTAACAGATGTGTTAGGGTCCAGATCAGAAGGAATCTCTAGTGCCGGCAAGTTAGACAGGGGGGGCACCGAGCTTTGCGACCCCGGGCGGCCTAAAGATCTCCTTCGTTCTTGATTAACTTTATCGACCATCTTAACCAAGTAGTTGTCCATGGTTGAGGTCGGGACTACTGGCTTAGCCTTAGGCATAATAACTTCAGCCGGGACCTACACCCCACTACAGGTATTGCTAATACAGACAGGGAACAATATACCAATCTATCACGTTTAGAACAGTACGTACAGCCCACAAGCACCCTGATAGATTGATTAAACAACACACCGGTAGTCCGGCCAGGCCATCCCCTATCGATGAATATAATTACACAGAGAAAAATAACCCAAACTACTGCCCCCTCCTACCCCCTCCTGTCCCCTCCTGTCCCGGACTGTCCCAGACTGTCCGCCCTTTGTCCGGGCTTCGTCCTGGGCGTCCCGCGGCGCGTCCCGCGCAGCAGCTCCCTACGAAATAAATGTAGAACGCGGACCAATGGGCGTGGAGGCGGTCCTCGGCTCAGGTGCGTGCAGTCAGGGAGGAATGCACAGGCTCTTGGGAGCCGTAGTCCGTTCCGCGGCCTCTCACCCTCTTGAGATCAAGGAAGATTCCACGATCAGCTTCTCCCGCAGTACCAGGGCACCGGGTGTCAAGCGCCCCCAACGACTCAATTTAATGACATCCAGCTGTCCTGGTTATCAGTGGCATAAAAAGTCCATGAAAATTACAGGACAAAACAGTCGACATGGCACACATCCCTGTGTGCCATGCCCACCACCTACACTGCCCTGGCACACATCAGACACGCCTCTAGCTGGGTGCCCTATGCCAGTGGTGTGGGCACATGAGCATGAGCCCTGTGCCCCTACAGTACCCAGGTCCGTTCCTGGGCCCTGTAAGTGCAGTGCTGCCATTTAAGAGTACATGGTGCTGAGAGCTCGTCAAACACTAACTCCACAGCACCATAATGGCAACACTGAAGACTGAAGTTTGGTATCAAACTTCTCAACACATTAAACCCGCACTGATGCCAGTGTGGGATTTAATGTACCAAGCACCCCAGAGGGCATCTTAGAGATGCCCCCTGAAACCTAACCTACGATCCACATCTGGTCTGAGGCTGCCTAGGCTGCCACACAGCAGACATGTTGCTGGACCCCTGGGTAGGAGAGCCCCTGTACTCCTGGGCCTGCAACAATGCATATCCTGGGCGAGGTGCTAGATCTTCTCCCCCAGGATGGGCAGGGGGAAGCTTCAAAGGCATGCCGCCTCTGAGCTTTCCCCAGGCCACTGCAACCCACCACTTTGGCAGGAAGCTTGGCCGAAAACCCCAAATAAGGACATGGGATGTGCCAGCCTGCCAAACCCACCCCTCAGGTGGGGGAGGCGAGGTGAAGCACATCTCCGGGCTATCGCCATCTTGAAGATGGGGAGCCCTGCCCAATCAGGACTGGGCTACTGACCCTCTCCCACAGGAGAGGCAGGATAGGGGGTGTACCCACCCCAGGACAGGGACCCATTGGTACCTGCCCTTCACCTACCTGTAACGCTCCTAAATCTAGTAATTAGGGGCACCCTGAACCTTCCTTCCCCAGATTGTGTAATACAAAGAAGAGCAAGAAGAAAGACCTGCCCTGCAGCTGCTAAGAACAGGAAGACACCAACTGCTTTGGCCCCAGCCCTACCAGCCTGTCGACCCTCGAACCTGCTCCTGCTCCAACCCGTCATCTCTTGTGGCCAGCAACCTCACACACCCCGGAGGACCTGGCTACCTTTTTGGCTCTAAGCCCCTGGGACTCCCATGAGTAGAGGTTCTACTCAAAATCTACTTCTAATCCCTGGCATCAGCCCAGAACCGCGAACCCTTCACATTCTGCACCTGCCAAGCCTGGCCTGTGCTGGGGTGAACAAAGACCACGAGGACGACCCCACTGCGACACTGACCCTGAGTCCGGCACCCAAGGACTTCCCTCGATGCTCCTGACGACTCCTGCAGCCTCAGAACCAGGTGTCCCCCCAACTGCGATCAGAGGGTAAGATTTCCTGACACCAAAATGCACCCCAGCGCCCAGTGGCCCCCTGTGCCCAACTACAGGGTACCTACCTATCCTCCAACTACCAAACTTACCTCTCGAAGTGGTGGTGGCACCTGAAGAATCTTCGTCCCAGAGCTTGCAATCTTTTTCTAAATCGGAGCTTTCCCATTGAAATCAATTGAGTGCCTGAAGGCTCAAAAGCACCCAGCCACCCGAGTGGCCCTGGCAGTGCACCCTCTACACCTATTTACTTCCCCATTTGCCCTGAGCAAGTGACCAGGAGCCCAGCTCCCACAGCCGCGTGGACTGCTAGTCAGCAGCCACCAACCGAGGCCCCCCCTGCCTCCCATATGTTAACATTGGGCCTAACTCTCTGCACCCGGCTGCCCCTGTGCCGCTTAGGGTGCAACTGTACCTACCTGACCCTGGGAGACCCCGGAGTCTATGCCCAGAACCTTAACTCTGCCAGTCGAGTACTTACCTTAGTCGATAACTCAATTTTCTCCATAGGGTAACATTGACTGGCTTTTCCTGAAATTTCTTCTAAGTGTGGACTTTTCAACACTTAATATTCACCAAAAATCAGCCGAGTAACAAACGAAAATACTCACCTGCTATCAGGTGATCTCCCAGTGCTGGATCTTGGTGCCCAGCACTGACTCAAAGATATTCACAACCGTACTTGCCAGTAACCCAATTTTCTCCCATAGGAAATCATTGACTGTCTTTCTGTGAAATTTCTTCTAAGTGTCGATTTCTGCAAACTTTAAAATCTTTAAAAATTGTGAAAACGTAATTACTTACCTGTTTTGGATAAAGGTCCAGTACTGAGTCTAGGCACCCAGTACTGGATTACAAAAGTAACGAACATACTATACCTGCAACTTGAATTTTCTTCCATAGGGAATCATTGACTGTTTCCTATGAAATATTTTCGTGTCAACTTTTAAAATAGCAAAATATTGTCTAGAAATCATAACAATAACTAAGTCGACTTTTATCACTTTATTCTAAGTACTGACCCAGGACTAAATCTAGGATCCAGTCCTGGAATCCCAAAAGTAATCTGTTGCAAACACCTTGAAACTTCCTTTGAACTCCATGCATGATTATGTTTAAAATTGTTGCCTATTGCAACCACTTTGTTTTTTTTTTTGTGACCTCATTTTGCCCTTGGAAGGTCACGTAGGAGCTCTAGGAGAGAAAAATGAACGACACTGTCGCAGATAAACTGGTAACGCCATCGCCGACTGGAATGGCACTCAGTATTATTCAAACTCTCCAAAGAATGCACCACAAGATATTTAGCCATATAGGAGCAATGTTGCTGCTATTAAATGCCCATTGTAAATCGGGGAAACCATGATTTTGGGTATATCTAGGAAGGAGAGCAGACCAATCAGCGTTAATCATCGAACAGTGGGGGGGGGGGGGGAACCACACCTAGGACCAGTTCAAAAGGTGCCAGAAATCCTGTTTTTTGGGGTTACCAGATCTTGCTAGGTCGATTTTAGACGTTCGCAGTACTGATGTACGCCAATCTAACAAAGTGGGAGGCAGTGGTTCCTTCCATTTCCTGCAAATCTCTCTTCTTGCTAGTAGAATACCATAAAACAAGAGTTTTTTTAACAGGACCTTGGACTTCCAGTGATGTTCCAAAAATTACGAGCAATGCGTTGATTGAGATTTGATACCCCACAGATATTGTCAAAGTACTGATGGCGTCCCAAAAAGGTAACAACAATGGGCATTCATAGACCATATGTAGGTCAGAGGCTGCTAGCAACCCGCACTTAGGGCATGCCACAGTGGATTCAGTGGAAAATTTCGATAACCGCTGTGGGTACGCAACCACGCCAGCTTCACTGTATCCCACAAGATCTTAAAGGAGGAGTACCAGATATTCTCAAGATCTTTTCCAGGAAAAGAGGAGCTCCACAATGTCTCGGGTAAGACAAACTCCCCGTCGACCTCTTCTAGTAACAAATTATACCAGAACGAAATCTCCTTAGGTACAGGAGGTTTGTCCATCATCAGGGTCAATATACTGCTATTGCCACCTATTTGGAATCTGCCCCTAACAGAGCTCTGAGTGTGGGCCCAACTCGCCATCTGTAGGTATTTGAATTTAGAGAGACCCAACCCCACTCTAGCTAATGTGGTCCCAAGGTAGCAAGACACCGTCTAAAAAAAGATCTCCCCAAACCTCCAGGCCAGCCTCTTTCAAGGGTGTTGCCAAACTATCAAGGAGCCACGCCGGGCAGCCCGGAGAGTCCCACAGTGGCGACCTACTTGCAAAATAACCCACCTTTATTGCACCTCTTAATTTGACCCATGTTTTTGTGAAACCCAACAATCTTCAACATAACCTTTTTAAAAAACTTAGGATCCCCAAATTTAAGCAAAAAACCCTGCTGGCCTACTCCTCCTCTCAATAATGCCGCAAACATGCTACCTATCCCCACATTTGTCGGCATCCTAAGCAGCATCATTGCATGGGAAAGTTGAAAAGCCCAATCGTATAGTTGTAAATCAGGTGCGGCTAGACCCCCCCCCCCCCCCCCCCTTTCTCTACGTCGCCTGATCTTCTTCCATGCTATCCGAGGTATGTGATCATTCCAAATAAAAGAACTAATGTGCCCTTGCAACTTTGTTAAAATAGAGGGTTCAAAATACAACGGAATAGTGTTAAACAAAAAAGATTTGGGGTAAAATGAACATTTTAACCAAATTAGCTCTACCCAAAATGGAAAGAGCGAAGACCAAGACCTCCATAAGCTTTCTGCAATCTCTCGTCACAATGTCTAGGTTCAGCGGTACGATTTTATCTATGTCCCCAACGATGGTGAGTCCGAGAACGCATAGAACGACTTGGCCGGGCCCCTGCCACTGGCTCAGCCTCATTCCACAGCATCATCTGTTTTGGATGTATTAATCTGGTATCCAGACATCTCACCATAGTCCTGGGCCTGTGTGATAACTGCGGGTAGTGCTGTACTCGGATCTGAAGAGAAAAAGAGAATGTCATCCGCGTACAGGGTTACCTTCCTCTCCCATCCCCCATAGATAAAAGGCTTGATGTTAACATCGTCCCTCAGCCGTTGGGCAAAGGGCTCGATGTATAAGTCAAATAGGAGAGGGGAGAGTGGGCAGCCCTCCCTGGTGCCCCGAGTGATATTAAAAGGGTCTGACAATTCACCATTGACCAACAGGGAAGCTGTGGGATTCCGATACAGCAAACTAACCGCCCCACGGAAACCTTCACCAATGTTGAACTTCTCCAAGACCCCCGACAGTAATGTCCAGTTCACCCTGTCGAAGGCCTTGGTGGCATCCAACGTGATAACAGCTAAGGGCAAGGAATCCGTAGTCGCCATGTCGATGGCACCCATCAGATCATAAGTCAGCTCAAAGAGCTGGCGGCCCTTCACAAAGCCTCGTTGCAACCACTTGTAACTTACTACAAAAGTCAATTGCATATTGCTAAAGTATTTATATAAAGCATGTCATTCTGAGAGTATATTTTAATACATATTGTTGGTTCTAAGATAAAACAAACATGTATATATTTGTTATATATAAACCATTGGCCTAGAGTTGTTATTGAATGTGTGAGACCATTTGCTGACTGAGTGTGTGCAACAAATGCTTTACACTGTCCTCTGATACTGCCTTACTGCTCGACCAAGCTACCACTTTAGAGAGTAAGGTTATATCTAACTTTAGCCTCTGCCAAACCTCTGGGGACTGTGGACTCTGAACACCCTGTACCTATTTGGGAACAGTATATACAGAGCCACTTTCTCACACATATTGTAGTTTAAAATTCCATAGCGCGGTCTTTACAGAATATAGCTATTTTTATATTGGACAGTCTACCAACAGTCATGACACTAAACCCGGATTAATTTCCTATGTAGTTCAAACGTTTCTCAATCTTTCTGGATAATCCTGATCTTAATACAGATCTTCTCTCAAATTCTTTAACTTTAATAAGTTTTGCTCTCCATTCTTGAAAGGAAGGTATCTTATTGCTACGCCAATTTTGAAGGATTAAAGATCTTGCTACTAAGGCAGATATAAGCATTCTTCTTGCATTTTGTTTAATATCCTGTTTGGATCCCAGGACTGCAATATATTTATCAACCGTGATGAAGTGATCTATACTAATTCTAAACAACTTTTTAATTTCTTCCCAAAGAGCATCTGTCTTGACACAGTTGAGACCTCTATATCCACACAGAACCTCATGTTAGAGGCATATGAGCTGTAGATCACATGCTCTGCCATCTAGTGTTGGGTCCGAATGTTTGCAAGTTGTTGTTCATCAAAGTAGTCTTTCCAGTCACGAGGTAGGGGAGTCCTCCTTTCGGTGATAGTGCGCATAGATTTCCCTTCTGGGGATCCTGCTGGTGCCCAGGTCTACCAAGTAGGTGATCTCACTTTTCTTTAAGATGGGGTAAGGACCACTCCATGTATCTTGGGGGGCCCTTGGTGTCACAGGCTCCAAAACCCGCTTCTTTTACCCTGGCTGGAATTCCACCTGTGCAGCTTTTTGGTCATACCAGAGCTTCTGACTGGCCTCAAGATTTATGGAAGCTTTTTTCAGGTATTCTTCCATTCTGTACCTTAGGCCTTGTACATAGTCCACAATAGCCTGTTTGGGTTCTTGGAGAGGCTTCTCTCAACCTTTAAGACAGAGTGGTCCCCTAACAGGATGGCCAAACGAGTTCAAAGGAAGACAACGCTACTCCCTTCTGAGGATCCTCCTTCTAGGTGAAAAGCAAGCATGGCAAGAGGTAATTCATTTGACTTTTCAGTTTTCACTAGTGGGTCCCCCTAGGCCTAAGCGCCTCACCTGGTAAGGGTCGAGTTCCATGGGCTCAGTTCCCTCTGGGCTGCCATGACCTCCCCCTGAGGAGATGGGGTCCTGAACCTTTTGCTGTTCAGAAGCTGGTTTCCCGGTCTTCTTACATTTTCTCTTGGAAGGTTGAACCATTCTTTCAGGCTCCAACACTTCTTTTTCACCCTGTTTTTGTGTCTGTGCTCTAGTCTTGACGCACACAACCTAAAGGATGTCCAGAATTGCTGCATGGGTTTTCAATTCTACCTGTTTTCCAGGTCCTTTCCAAGCAGACGGGCAGCTGGACGTTTTGGAGAGACCACGGTTTCAAGCCAGTAACCCTCCCCAGTGTAATAGTACCATAGACATGGCATGGTTAGTAGTAACACTGTCAGCGTTGGTGACTGGATAAGACTTTCCACATGGGTATTGCTCTGAGGAAACCAGTGCATCTCTCCCCATTACGACACTGGCACTTGTGTCCCTCAGGGCTTCTATCCTAGTCCCATTTATCCAGGGGTATTGCAAAAACTTCATTAATTTGGGAGGCCTCCCATCTAAAGTGGCAAATTGAACTTCACCCTCAGTGACTAGAACTGCTTCAGTGTGAACCCTGATTTGCTCTGGGCACACTGATCTCTCCTTCCCCCCCCCCCCCACCTGGAGATTGGCTACACCACTACTAACTGGAGGAAGACTAGGGGTCGACTTGTTGGGACAAGGAGCATCTCCAGTTAAGTGTCCCAACTTCTTACAGTTGAAAGTTCTTCCCTTTGTACCAACCATTGGACTGGGAAGAGTTGTGTTCCACCCTTCAGAGCAGGTTTTTGTTTGTTGAGGGGGAAGGGGGTCACCCCATTTCCCCTGGCGAGTTTTGGTCACACCTTTCTTTTGGTCACCCCCAGTGGTCGGCCCTTTTCCCAATTCTTGGGGAGAAATTGGACCTAGGTCTACCAGATATTGATGCACCTTCTCATTAGTGAAATTACTCAATGTTTACATAAAAAGATTGTAAATTCCATTGAAATCATGCACATTATGTCCAGTTAGCCATCCATCTCGTGTCTTAACTGAGTGGTCTAGGAATTCAATCCAGGTCTGGTTTTGGGTTGTGAGCCCCCCTGAATCTAATCCTATATTCCTCAGTCGTGAGCTCAAAGCCCTCAGTGTTCCTCATGAGGTCATAAGACTTCGCATCTGTCCCTGCAGTTACCAGTGAAGAGTTCACAAAGGAGTGCCTCAAATCCCCCGCCCCCCCGTGTAACTTCCTAGCTTTTCTCATTTCACAAGCTCTCTCAAAAGCTGTGAACCATTTGGTGATGTAATCACCCTCCTCAAAATTGGGAACAATCCCTTTGCGATTTTGGGATCAGAAGATTGCTCTATGTCCTTATTAATTAAGTTAATGTGCCCCCCCCCCCCGCCCCCCATTAATGCGAGCCACGTCCAGCTAGGCTCGTTTTCCAGAGCCAACCTCACAAAGAGGTTGGTCTCCTCATTGAGGCTGTCCTCAAACGACTCCGAAGCACCTCGACCCACCTGTGTGGCATCTAGGTGCTGTGAGTTGTATTCTTGGCGTCAGGGGCCCTGTTCTCCCTAGGAAGTAAAGGGGGGGGGGCGAGTTATCCTCATCCTCTTACCCACCTGATAAGTCTTCACCTTGCTCATACCAATGTTTCTTATCATACCTTGCCAACAGCCCCTGGAGCCTTTGTTTGGAGGAATTGCACCCCATATTAATGTTTAAATTTTCATAGAGACCTTAACTCCCTAAATTCTTAGTGGAGAGAAGGGGTGAGGTCGAGCTACTCAGCCATGTTATGTCATTAGCTATATTTTCACTGAAAGCTGGGTTCTTAAAAGCCGTTTTTACAAAACCATTCAAACCCTTCTTACCCCTAACTATAGTGAGTTTTTTATTTTTCTAAAACATTCTAAAGGGTCTTAACTAATGCCCTAAAGACTCTTTAGAAATTTGGAAAAAATTGCCAATTCCTAAAATCCAGAATTCTAAAGACTATTTAGGAGTTCTGTTGTGTGATCAGGTGTTGACCAAGTCAGTCCAACAAATGCAAAGTTGTAGAGCCCACCGCTGAGCCACCAATGTAGGAAGCTGGCTGTGTGCACACTATATATGCTATACCAAAGTAATGTAGAGTCCAGTGGATCCCCAAAGGTAAGCAGAAGCTCAATGTAGGAAGCTTGCTCTGTATATACTATACAGTAAAGTATAGTGTGCAGAGTCCTGTGGAACCCATAAGGTAGGCAGAGGTCAAAGTAGATAGCACCTCACTCAATTTGTGGCAGTGTGGGTGAGCAGTAAGGTTTTATCGGAGGGTAGTGTTAAGCATTTGTTGTACACACTCAGGCTAGAAATGTCATACACTCAGACCAATTTGTTTGTATCAAAAATATTTAGGTTATTTCTAGAACCAAGCCAAGCCTGGTGCAGGTAAGTGAAGTAATACTTATCAATTTCTTATTCAGTGAATTAAACTTGAATGCAGGTTCAAATGCAGTTGGCTGATTTACAGGTAAGTCAACAGTTCAAAATTACTTTTCAGTTACTTTACAGATTACTACGCACATTACTACTTGGATTACTTTGAGTTACTTTTGCTAACCAGCGTGATATGGCTAGATATCACACTGGGACATCTACTGGAATAAGGTAAGTAAGTGTTCGAGGCATGTGAACTGTAGATGACTTGCTTTGCATACTCCTGCCATCTAGTGTTTGGTCAGGATGTTTGCAAGTTGTTTTTCTTCGAAGTCTTGCAGTTTTTCGAGATTTCATGCAAACCAGCTCCACACAGACTTTTCAAATAAAAACAGTCCATGCCATCCTATGGGAGGAAAGTAAGTACTTTGCTGTGGGAGTTGGTATTCTGGGGTTAGCGCCAGCATTCCTCCATGGTCAAGGATGCACTCTTCAAGCATCCTCAGCGGCACTAGGGCGGGATGGGTGCAGAGTGCTGAGGCCCCATGTTATCCAATGGGGGATAGGGGACCTCCGGTTGGTGGCTGCTCACGGGCAGCCACAAGTTTGTGGGAGCCAAGCTCCTGTTAGGCTCAGGGTTAGCACACAAAGTACACCCGCAGCGGCACTGGGGCAGCTAGGTGCAGCGTGCGGTTTTCGCATTGGGTGCCTTGTTGATTTCACTAGGGATTCTCCTGTTACAACCAATACTGCAGGCTCTGGGACGGAGATATTTTGGAGGCGACCACCGGTTGGGATGCTGAGGTGCCATCGGTATGGCCACCCAAGGCCAGGGGACGTCTGGTGCAGGTCCAGTCGCAGTCTGAGGGATCCTCCAGAAAGGGGCTGCAGGCCTTTATTGGAGATTTGAGGCAGGTCAGATCACCAGTTCTCCGGTTCGGATCGCTGGGTAGACCTCCTCGTGGTGTTGAGGCACTCTTAACTTTGGCCTTGGGCGTCTGGTGAAGACTCGTGGATTTGGCTGGAGCCAGTCTGTGGGTGAGCATATCCAGTGCTCACAGGACAGTCTTGGTTTGAGAAGGCAGGGGTGGTCCTCCAGGTTCTTCGGGGCTGCTAGCTGCAGGACACACGGGATTTCGCTGGAGCAGTTTTGAGGTGGGGGACTGGCCAGTAGGGCTGAGGCCTAGTCAGTGATTGTCCTCTTCTTAGTTCAGCACGGTTTCTTCGGTCCTTCTCGTCTGTCTGCAGAGATTAGCTTAGGGTTGCCCCTAAATAATTTAAGGGTGTTCCAGGTAGGAACAGGTCTGGACCAATGGGTCACTTGCTTGGGTTTGGTGCACCACCTATTATGGCACCCTCCAGTGGGGGGAGGCATGTCTCCCTCCCTGGTTGACTGGGTCCCCCATCTGCAAGATGGGGACAGTTGTACTTCACCTCGCCTCCCCCACGTGGGTGGTGGGTTTGGCAAATGTGGGTACACTTCCCTTCCTCCCTTGGTTTTGCCGCGGATTCTCCTGCCTAAAGTGGGGGGTCAGAACCGGTGGAGGCCAGTTACTGGGAGCAGCAAATGGCCTGGGGAAGCTCACAAAGGCGACAAGCCTTTGAGGCTTCCACTTCGTGGACTCTGCCCATCCTGGGAAAGGGGGCTTGGCACCCATCCTGGGAAAGGAGGCTTGGCACCTCGTGCCAGAATGTGCATGGTTTCAGACCCCCGAGAGCAGCAGGCTCTCAACCCAGGGGTCCAGAAACCTGTCTGCTGGTGGCAGCTGGCAAGCAGCCACTCAGCCAGGACACGAGTTAGGGCGTTTTTCCGGGGGCATCTCGAAGATGCTCTGAGTGCATTTTTCATTAAATCCCACACTGGCATCCGTGTGGTTTTAATGTGCTGAGAAGTATACCAAGCTTCCCAGTTTTCAGTATAGCCATTATTGTGCTGTGGAGTTCGTAATGACAAACTCCCAGCACCATATGCTCTTAATGGCATTACTGCACTTGCGTCTTAAGAATTGGTTTAAACACTGTAGGGGTACAGGGGTCATGCACCTGTACCCTCACCACTGGCATAGTGCACCCAGTTAGAGGGGTGGCTTACCTATGGCAGGGCAGTGATTTGTAGGCATGGCACACGAGGATGTGTGCAATGTTGACTTCACTTTGCAGGCTGCGTGTTTTAGTGCAGAACAATGTCAGTGTGTGTGTAAAGGTACAGGGCCTCTAAGGGTGACACGAAGTGCTGCAACCCTTAAAGGCCTTCCCTGGCCACAGTACCCTTGGTACCATTTACAAGGATTTACATGGGGCCAAAGAGTGCCAATTGGTTTTCGTATCAATGCAGTTTAGGGAAAGAACATAGGCCCTGGATACCTGGTTGGCAGGAACCCAGGGCACACTCTGTCAAAGTACATCAATAGTTTGACAAAGTGGGGGTAACCATGCAAAAAGAGGGCACAAGCATGCAAAGAGGGCACTTCCTCACACCAAAGTAGATAATACTGTACTCTATTTGTAGTAGTGTGAACAGTAAGGCTTTATCAAAAGGTAGTGTTGAGCATTTATTGTGCACACAGGCAAATGACTGAACTGACCAACTTGTTTTGTATAAAAATATTAGTTGCATTTTATTTCTAGAACCAAACCAGGCCTAGTACAGGTAAGTGTAAAAGTACTTTGCAAGAATAACGCCGTTAAATACAGTTTGAATGCAGTTGGATTGGTTACAAGTAAGTCACTTCATAAACAGTTGGAATTACTTTTCAGTAATTATTGAAATTGCTTTTCAGATTACTTTTTAAGTTACTTTTGCTACTCAGTGTGATATGCCTAGATATCAAACTGGGACATTTCCTAGATAAAAGGGCAGTAAATTAGTTTTTGTAAGTATGCAGTTTCATAAGGTTTCATACAATTTATTTCCACCTCCACACTTGGGAACATTTTTCACAGAAAATCAGTCAATGCAGCCCTATGGGAGGGGGGAAAAAAGTTATCGGTTTAGAGGCAAGTACTTAGTTTTGGTACTTGGTTTTTTGGGGGTTAGAACAAGGGTTCCCCCAGGGTCAAAGATGTACTCTCAAAGCACCATCAGCGGCACTAGGGTGGTCGGGTGCAGAGTGCTGATGCCCAGTGTTATCCAATTGGGGGATAGGGGGCCTTCTGTTGGTAGCTGCTCACAAGCGGGCCACAAGGTTGTGGGAGCAAAGCTCCAGGACTTAAGCTCAGGACAAATGGGGGATCTGATTTAGCACCCAAAGTGCACCCACAGGGGTGGCATGGGTGCTGTTTTGGCATCTGGTGGGCTGTTAATTTCAACGGGTATTCTCCGTTTTGAACAAACACTGCATGTTCGGGCACCAAGATCTGCTGGAGGCGACCACTGGTTGGGATGACGGGACACCGTCTGTTGGCCACCCAAGTCTGTGGGGCGTTTGGTGCAGGGATCTCTTTTGGCATCTGTTTTTTTTACCCCTGCTCTGTTCGCAGTCGGGAAGAACATAGACCCTGGGTACCTGGTTAGCAGGAACCCAGGACACACTTAGTCTAAGAGCATCAACATCAGGCAAAAAGTGGGGGCAGCAATGCAAAAAGAGGTACTTTACTACTGTCCTATTGTCTAAGATGGAAGTATGTCTGGCTGAGGTGGAATTGGCAGTGTTGTGTGTACTGAGGTCGGGAGGATGTCTTGGGACTATCGCCAAAGTTTTGGGGGAGCCCCTGAGCAATGTGGAGCCTCTGAGCAATGTGGAGCCTTGAGGGGGAGTTAGGTGCTGGTGGACCGGTAACTGGGATGGGGGTTCAGATAGCTGGACTGTTGAGGGTAGCACTGGTGTGCTGTCACAGGTTTCATTTTCTTGCGGTGCGTAGCCCAAGTTTGCAGCACCTGAGGTTTTAGACACCACTTTGGGAGATGTGTTAATTTTTCCATTAATCCTCTGTTCGTAAGTTTTAATATGATGGACTATATTTAGGTCTTTATGGTCCCTCAGCTGTAACACCCCCTTCTGCACCCCCAAATGAACAGTGTCCAGACACACCAGAGCACATGGCCTTTGGAAGTCTGCAATATTTTTACTGATGGGAATGTAGTTTACTTTTAGATCACCATTCTTTGAGGAGAATTGGTCGATATCGACTTTCTGGTGTTTTTAGGTATCAGTTTGACAGTAAAATTCCTCCAGAAGTAGATGTTTGATCTCTAAAAGGCACGCCTGAAGTGGATCTCCACCCATAGTTTAGGGTACCTGCTTCCGCTTCATACCATGCTATGGTGACTGGCTGTGGCATCTGATTGCAGTAATTTGATGATCGGGCATTTTTAAATGCACCTCTGGTTGGATGAGTGCCTTCCTGGTTCTTGTAAAATCCGACCTGTCCACAAACTAACTTTGCCTTTCATGTGGATATTGTGTTCATTTTGCATAGGACCGTATAGGCTAGCGGACTTGCATTTGATATACCCCAATTCTTTACAGTAATTGAGGTTTCCTAGAAGAGCGTTCTTGTGCAGGGCTGATGAGTCATCCTTCTAGTCTTCGGCTGTAGACCCCCTCCTTTGCCCCCACACCTCCCCCCCCCCTCCCCCCCCCCCCCTCCCTATTGTAGCAGTTGGGCGTATTGTTCGAATAGAGCTTTGGTCTGCAAGTAGTTGTGAGAGCTTGATATTAATCCTGTGTACGTTATAAAATACATTCGTGTGAGGTTTATATTTTTGGATATAGCTTTATCATTCTCTGCAAACTGAATTTTTGTTTATTCTCTTCTACATCACAGAAGGTAGGAGCATGTGAAAGCTCAGCACATCTTTTGGGAACAAAGGAATGCACCTATGGTCCAAGCTACTGGTGCAAGAATATGGAGACCGCAACTACCTGTAATGTGAGTTACCAAAGCTGGGTCAAATAGTATGAAATGTCATTCGATGCTAGCTTGTCTGTTTCACTGGTCATTTTGAGACTAGCTGTCACTTGGCGCTTACATTACCCATTTTAATTGCCTAGAACAAGTGATAATTTTTAGATCTATGCGATTATTCCATACAGTACATTGTCTGATAACTTGAGGCAGATTAGAAGTCTTGAGCAGTGTTTATAGCATTCATATTTGCATATACTTGTATTTATTTTTCTTTATAATTATCGCTCTGTTTTTACAGGCCGTAGAACACTGCAAACGTCATGTTTGGAACTGAGATGCTCATTTCTCCTCATGCTGCTGCTAAGGGTTGCCAACGTTCCTGCAAATGCTACTTTTAAAGAACTACAGCGTAATATTTCATGTTGTACTAATTTCCTCATATGTAAATCTTGGTTGTGGTTAGCTCTTATACATTACAAATTTGCAGTCTAATGTGGATGTTCCATGATACCAATGGGGAGACCTTATTGGGTGCTGCAGAAGACTGCCTCATTTTTAAAAATAAGTGCAGTCTGTGTATTTTTAGACGTGATTGTGTTACTGGAAAGGTTGTTTTAATCTTTGCCACAAATTACGCTAAATCAGACTAGCCACTGTCTATCTAAAGGTGTCTTCTGAGTTTTGCTTCTATAATTGAAGTACTTGAGAAAGTAATACCGGAGTATTGTTTCATAAAGAAACATATCTTACATTGTATAATCCTAACAGGTGGGCGTTGTCTGTAAACTGATTTTAACTACGATATGAACCATTAGATTATTTTTTCTTTAATCTCTGTAGCTTTTCTGCCACTATAGCTTTTTCAGTGTTCTGTCTGCAGTCCGTTTGATTAATAAGTTGATATAACTCCTGTTTTTGTAATGCCGAATTTAATTAACCACTTGACAATCTTTCTTTTTGTTGAGTCCTAACCGGGTCCACTTTCTGTAATTATTGCTTTTTGGTAGGAACTGTTTTAGCTCACCTATTGAATTTCGGAAGGAGGCCATCCTTTTGAGCAATCTGTTTATAAATCAAATCTTGTGACGCAATCTTCAAATTGTCCCACATCTACATCTATGTACTCTAAACCAAAAAGCTAATTTGTGAATTGCTGAACCCTGTAAAATTGAATCTGCTGTGTCTTGCCTTAGCCTGTGTGTTTTTCTTGGGAAGAATATAATGTAATGAAGTTTTGATTTTGCACTGAAGTTGACTTAATAAAATATTTTAAACCCATGACAAATGTAAAGGTTTTCTGCAATAATTCAGACTTCACTCGTCTCTTCACAACTGAACATTTTCTGTGTTAATTGACAGCAACTTTTTAACTTCTAGTCCATATGTGGTGCAAAATTGTTATCCCTCCAGGTTATTGCCATATGGTACATTATTGACACAAGCCGGAACCAAGTACACTCTAGTGTCCACTGGTCTGTGGTTCTGTTTGAAGCTGCTTTTGCACAGGAGCTTTTGGTGTGCACCAAACCAGAGAACAGACCGTTTCAAGAGCTAAAGTAACTATAGATTGTGCTTAAAAGTTTTTGCTTCCTGGAGCATTCTTTGCATGTCTATCTCTTAGAACACTTCAATGCAATATTTCAAATTATGACTTTCAGCATAGAAAACTGTTTGTTGCATTTGCTGCTGTAGATGCACATTCTTTGCATACTCCTGCATCTAGTGTTGGGCTCGAACATTTGAAAGCGGTTTTTGTGTGAAAGGCTTTTGAGTCATGGTATAGGCTTTGACTCCACTCTTAGTTGGATATGCACATGGGCACCAACATAACTTTGGATTTTTTTTTTCCTGCAATCAGGTTTGAACATTCGCTGAAGGGGCACAGATTCAACTTGTTCCCTATTTCCTTCGGGCTCACAGTCAAACCTACAATTGGAAAACGTTTGCAATCCATGCTCTTCTCAGTGATACCTTTCAGAGACCAGTGCCTGTCAACCAACCCCCAACTGCTCTTTGGGGCTGCGTACCCTCTCGAACTACTTTGTGGAGAATACACATGGGGTGGCGGAACAGACGCCCTTCCAGAACTGACACCAGTGCCACGCAGAGTAACCTTGATTAAACTGTCAAGTTCTGACTTTTTGCCTCTCCTATGATGACCGCTTGCAAAGCCTACCTCACCATCCAGTCGTAAAAGATCCTACTATCGGATAACAGGAGAGTGTTTGGTACATCAGAAGATGCAACGTCCATTCTCCCTGCACCCATCCTCTTCAGAAATCCAGTCCCAATTGACTACATGGTAGGTGATGACCCCAACCCTTCGTGCACCCCAATGACCGTTGCAGTGTCAAGAGGCAGTCTTTTACCTTCTCCACTGTGCCCACCAGTTCTCAATGAGTATGGTCAGTTCCGTCCTACGCTAAGCCCCCGAAGAGCCCACATACAGGCAGAGCACCCCACCATGGGGGGGGGGGTTCACCTTTGGGATCTGGCCTGCACGGACCACCGGCCTGAGCCAACAAAACTCCTGTCCATGGGCATTTGCCCTCCATGTAGCCAAAAGAAACTTCACTCTTCAGCTCCACTTCAAGCCAAAGGCCCCATCGATGCAGAAGTCACTATTGCGTTGTACTCCATTGACAGCTGGCTCCGACTCTGAGCAGTGGATCCTCCAAAGGCTACAAGATGAGTTGGACATGAGGCAGAAGACATATCTAGCCCCATACTGGGAAGATTTTGACAAACCAAAATCCAGGGAGGCTCTGCCTCAAGAGGTTTAACAGTTAAGGAATACGTACCACCAGATCCCCTGCAGCTCTCTCCAAGCCTTGGAGACAAAGGCTCCATCTCTTCCTCTGTTTCGCTGGTACCTCCTTCACCTTTGTGGTCAACCTAGTAATTTCTTTTCAGCCCAGTCAGCCCTTTTGAGGCACCCTTTGACCCAGGGCCACAGACGACCCGTGGGATGACTGTTGTAACCCCAACCCACTCATTCTACCATGAGGTAATCCAACAAGTGGCCACCTTCAGGTGGATATGCATGGCCTCCCTGGAGAAGACTATTTACTTGTAGAGACAGTCCAAACGGAAAGTCCAGTTCCTGCCTATGCTGAAGTGCATTTTATATAGCCCCTTACCCCTTCAAAGAAAAAGTAAAAGCCAGGGCGGTCACACAAAGGGTCGGAAAATATTTAAGCTCCCTCATAACAACCCTACACACATTAAGGGCCATTACCTGCTCAACTTCCTGGTCGTTCACACTGCACTCAAGTGGGCTTCGGCTCAGGTCATTGGTGGTCTCCTTATTACCTCCGCCCAACAAGGAGAGCAAGAAGCTAGACACTGCTAGGAAAAGGGTGGTGATGGACCACCACCCACTGGGGAATAGCCTACTCCATGGGGGCTACTCTCCAGCTATGACTGGGTACCGTGCAATGAGATGCAGTAGTGAAGTACCTCCCCAGAAGAATTCAAGAAGTGAGTGGGGGGAATAGACTCAGAGGGCAGGACTATATCCACCGCCACCACCCGCAGCACTCTTAACATGTCGCAGAAGGGGTCCACACTATTGTCTTTATTAGATTCCACATCTGGCTCTGTATTTCAGGCTTCAAGCCTGAAGTCCGACAGTCTTTTAGCCTCCCTACTCCCCCCCCCCCCCCCCCCCCCGACATTTGAGGGCACATCTGTTTGAGCCACAGGCTGATGAGGAGCTGGAAATTTAAAGGACCAACTAAGCCAAATCCATGGGTGCCCTTCGGACCCTGGCTGCCAGAGGCTCCTTTTGGAGACTAAAGGCTCCAAGACCTCTTCCCCAGATCTAACCCCTTATCAAAGGCAACACTACTTCCACTAGCAGGCAGCAAGAGTATGCATGGGGTACATTCAGGACCAACAGACCGATGTAGATGTGCTTCTGGCAATGGGACTGCCATCTCCAAGCACGGACTCTCCTTGACTCTTCTTCCAATAACACACCTGTCAGTAGGATGCTGGAGGATTTTTTTTTTTTTCTCCTGGCAGGAGGAGACCATAGCAGGGGAGCCTGGACAGACCCCAAAGCAAGCTCTTGGAAGTACAAATTATCCCAAAGCAGAGTAGAGTTCTGGTTACAGACAGCTGCACAGGTGCTAGTTCCGCAAGGTAATAGTGGTAAGCACTCACCTTCTAATGGTCAAATTACTCCAAAACCATAAATGCATTAAACCAGAAAACACAAAAAGGAGTGCCTCAAGTGTCGTAGCTTAATATCCTCACCCCATTGGGTTCTGACCGGTCCGGGACGGTGGTAGAGTGTCGTATTATCCGGTCTGAACTCACAGAACCCAATGGGGTGTGGATATTAAGCTGTGATATTTATATGGTCACCTGGTATTTCCCTACTATAAAGGAGCAATACTCGTGTTCCATGAATTTCATGGAGTACTGATCCATTTTACACATAGACTTCGAGGCATTGCTGTAAAGAAATGCATTAACCCTGATGAAGTCCTCTCGGAGGACGAAACACGTTGGCCGGTCTGTTTCTTTGAAGTACTAAAGAATAAAGAATTATTTTGAGGCTTCATACCACGGCTCCCATGTTATTGGAGAAGAATACATTGATATTGACACCATTGAACTGTTTCTTCTCTCCTCCTTTCATAAAGTACAAAGAACAAACTGTATAATTGTTAGATTCTTGAGGCACTCCCTTTTGTGTGTTTCTTCTTTCTGAGGCAAAGTCTCCAAGCTTAGCAGATAGGTTTGTGGAGATCTTCCCTGTCTGGGTATGGCTGAACAGTCTTTTCTAGCTCTCATCCAACTCCTCATGAAGCTGCTGATGGATGGGTTGCTCTGGGTTGTGAGTTGGCTATTAAAGTGGGCTTCATCATGGATGTGGTGTCCTCCACATCAACTGAGTCTCCGGAGCCAGAAGGGTTTTTAGAAGTCTGTTTTTGTCTTGGTGCTGGAATCAAAAGCACCTTTTGGTCTTCAAGGCTTGTGGAGTATTTTCAGACTTAACTACCGTGAGGGGTTGGTGCCCGTTAATGGGAGCATTGCAGGCTTGGAGGTCTTTAGCTGGTGCCTCCCAGACTCCGAGAGCAGTGGAGGCCTGGAAGCCTCTTAGTTGTTTGGCTCAATGCCCTATCCCATCTTGGCTTTGCATCAGCTTGAGGCCTTTTTTTGGCGCCCTAGCGAGTCCTTCTGTTTCTACTGTACTCTGTCCTCTCTGCGGTCTTCGTCCAGGGACTGACGGGTGAGGAGGCAAGAAATCTTAACTTTGTCGTGGCCATACTTCCCTTATTAACTAGCTTGCATTTATAATCCTCATTTACACCATACTGTTTACCCACCACTCCATACCACTCACCCTGTAGTAACAGTAACATTAAGTCGGTGCCCATGTGCATTACCATATTCTTTGTAGCTCTAAACTCTGTGAAGAAAAAAACAACTGTCCGATGTCAGACCCAAACTCTAATTAGCAGGTGTATGCAGGGCAGGTGAATCTACAGCACTACATGCTACTAACAGATGGGTAAGAAACATTTTCCTTATTTAATACACTGGCTGTGAGGGCCTTATTTTATGGAAGTGAACTTGTACTGCACATTTTCCTATTCTGGGTGGAGTATGTCATCTGCATTTTGAGTGCCTCTTTTGACATGGTTAGCCCCACCCCCCACTTTGTGCCTGGAAAATGTGGTTTCAATTGAAAGTGCACCGGGCCCCTGCCAAACAGGGCCCCTGTGCCTGAGTTTCTTCCCTAAAACTTTACCATGATTGGCACTTCAGACCCCCAATGTAAGTCCCTAGTAAATGGTACCCTTGGTGCCTAGGGCATTGGGACTGAAGAGGGACCCCTCACCATGCCACTTCAGCTTGCATGCGTTGGTGCAATGAAAAACAACCAAGTTAACCATGCACACACCGTGCCGAGCAACACTGCCTACATTTATGTAAGTTACCCCTCTGCACTAGCGCTTGTAAGGCCTTCTAGAGTGCACTATATCTTGGGTGTGGGCTATTATTAATATTGTAATTGCCAGTGAAGCTATAGAGTACATGGGCTGGAAACCCCACCACTCTAGGTCCCCAGAGTCATGATTGCTTTAGTGAAGCTGGGAATGTTTGGTACCAAACGGCTCTTCTCAATGACCCCGCACTGATCCCAGAGTGGGATTTATTGAAACTGGTACTAGGAGGGCACCTCGGGTGACCCCTGAAAACCTACCAACCCTAGAGTGGTCTGACTGGCTTTATTAAGCCTGCCACCACCAAACAGGTTTCTGGACCCCTGGGTCAAGAGTCCCTGCTCTGAGGCCAGAAACAAAGTGCATCCTGGGAGGGGGTAGCACACCTCCTCCCACATGAGCACAGTGCCAAGAGGGAAGCTTCAAAGCCCTTGCCACCTTTGTAATTCGACCCCAGCCTCTCCTGCTAGCAGCAAATGGCAGCCCCCAGTTCAAACCCAGACTTTTGGCGGGATAACCTGTGGGAAAACCTAGTAAGAGTAGCTGTGCCCCCCCCCCCCCCCCCCCCCTTGCCTCCTGCACTTGAGTGGAGTTGTAAAGTGAAGCACAATTTTCAGTGCCCACCATCTTGAATATGGTGGGACTTATCCAGTCAGGGCTAGGGCTCACGTCCCCCCCCCCCCCCCCCAACAAGAAGAGGACAAAGCTGTGCTGCAGCGAATACTGAAGAAGCCCACTGACTTAGCCCCAGTCCTTCCTACCTGCCTGTCTGCAGCCCTAAAAGATCCTGCTGAAGAAGCACCTGTCCCACAGCCCAGCAACCTCCAGTACCCAGGGAGTATTGCCTATCTTCTAAAGACTCACAGTCTCCTGTGGATGGCAGACCTGTCCAGATGATTCGAACTCTAAAGAACAAAGCACTCTGCCCTGAGGAACCGCAAAACCACCGCCGGACCCACCTCTTTACCTTACACCTACGGTCCGAGTCAAAGTGGCTCACCATTCCTGTGAAGATTACACAGCACTTCTGAGCAGTACACCCCATGTGCTGACCCCTGCCTGACTCCACTCCGATGCCTCCAGCCTCAACTAGAAGACTTTCCCTGACTGGTGTCAGGTAACAGGTTAAAGGACCAGTCGCAAAGAGTCCCTCACCTGCAGCCCTTGGGCCTTTGGGATCCTGACCCTCTGTGTCCCTACATCTCCAAGCATCTCTACTTACCTGGGCAGCTGTGGGTTTCTTGGTCCACTCTCTGCGTGAGCCTGAAGCCTTTCTTCAAGACCGATCTCCCCCATTGAATAGCATTGGGCGCCAGATGCTGTTCGCACTCTGCACCTGGCTGCCACAGTGCTGCTGAGTGTAATTATGGTGCTGCCTTGTGAAACCCACCCCACCCCCTGGTCTTACCTTAACTCTTGGAGAGGAGATCAACGCCCGAGACCACTTTGCTCACCTGTGAGCTGCGCATCTTCGAGCACCCCCAGTCTGCCTGTGCCACTTGTGGTGCAGTTAGGTGCCAATCTGAACTTTGCCTGGCATTGACCTGAAACTACGAAAACTTGACCTATAAGTTTTTAATTACCTGAAACTGCATTCTTGTGGTGTTCCATAGGTCAACATAGCAAAGTCTGAAAATTGCACCAAGTGTCGACTTTTTAACCCCTTCGCTGCTAGCTCTCTGCCCGTGCAAAGCCTTTTTTGGGTTGTTCGAGGTACTTCGTGCTTAGGCCCCTGTAACATTTTGTCCACATAAGGTATCGATGCCAAATTTGCATCCTTTTCTTCCAACATCTTGAGGATTTTAAAGGTACCCAGGGTTTGTGGATTCCCATGGAGGTGACCAGGGGAGGGGGGGATGCGAAGACATTGCTGCAGATGAAAGTGGCTGTTTATTTTCCCTGCAAAAGTTACCAACAAAGTGGTTGTGGTGCTAAAATCGCCATCTTCCCAGCTTTTAGGAACAGGCAGAATTTTGTCAGAAAACCAAACTTTTCTACACATTTGTCATTTTACTGGGGCATTTCCTATTTTGTGCTTTCAGCCGCCTTCCGGTTAGTGGTAGAAATGGGTGTGAAAGCAATAATGGATCCAGGAGAACTGTACATTTCTGGAAAGTAGACCATTCTGAATTCAGCAAGGGGTCATTTGAGTAGATTCTTGAAGGTTTTTCTATAGAAACTAAATTGAAATAAAAAAAATTGAAATGGATTTGGAAAAAACAGCCATTTGTGCCAACGTTTTTACGTGTAACTTCGAAGTATGGCATATTTTTTTTTAAAGCAATATACCCATACGTCTGCTGGACACTTCTGGTTGCGGGGATATATAGGACTTGTAGGTTCACCAAGAACCCGAGGTACCCGAGACTACACGAAAGACTGAAGGCACAAACTATCGCTCCTAGCCACAGCAATCAAAGCTAAGAATTGCCCTTGATTAAAGTTGCTAGGAACAACTAAAGAGCAGCTTTGCTGCAAGCAAAGATAAAATGGGACGAAACACACTGGCAGCAATTGAAGGAAGCAAGCTTAACCATGGATACCAACCTATTTTGGACCCTAGTTATCTGGGGCAATAGGAGATGAATGCTCACCCCCTAATCATATTGCAGGCCACGATTGTCATGACCATTTTTGAAGCTTTATTCTGCACCTGAGGGTACGCCACCCGTGGAGTCATGTGACTCTTACGACCTCTCCAATGCTGATAGTGAGCTTTTCGACCTGGCTGAGATTGAGGCTACGTTAGGAAAAAATAGTCTCTGCCAAAGCAGCTGGACCAGATGGTCTGCCTGGCGATTTATTCCTTGCAGATATTCAAATCTGGGCTTGCTACATTCTCCTCCTTGTTAATGCCATTGCCAGCAGCAGTCCAGTTCCGGGGTCTTGGAAGGGCGCGGAGGTGGTCCTGATTTACAAAAAGGGCGCTTGATAGATGCACTGCAGAAGGTCTTCGGTAGCGTCCTGCTGCATAGGATACATCTCTGGGCAGGAGATGAAGCTATCCTCTCCGTATCAGGCTGGCTTCAGGGCCAGCACTGGAACGATTGACCAGGGGTTTTTAGGCTGCTCCCCATTTACTGGAAAATAGTGGTAATCGGCAAGGGCATTCTTTACCTCGCATTTATTGATCTAAAGACTGCCTTTGACCTGGTCCTCAGGAGCAAGCTGTGGCACATACTTGGACATGGGTATTTCCCCCCCTCACCTCCCACCCCTTATCCTCAACTTGCTTATCCAGCTCCATGAGGGTAATTATTCTCAGGTGAGATGGGGGACACAAGGTCAGCTGATTGAGCAGATCGCTGTCAACAGGGGAGTCCGACAGGGTTGTTATGGCTCCCACCTTGTTGTATATGAACGGGGTGGCGCTCCTGCAAGAAGACCCAGCAGATGCACCAACCCTGGCGGGCGACAAGGTACTGACCCTTTTGTTTGCAGTCCTGCTGGGGTCTTAGACACCAGCAGGGTGTCATCAGCAAAGACTATGTAGTGGATTTCAACTTTTCTGTGACTCCCGGGGACTGGTCATCAACACCTCAAACTGAGTTCATGACACTTAACCCACACACATTTTTTAGAAGCAATCTTTTGCTGGGTGGAGCACTCCTGGAACGAGTTGGTACCTTTGATCATCTTGGTGTCCGACTGATAAAATGTCATGGAGACCCCATCTAGCAAAGATGCTCATGGGGCCTAAACGTGTGACTGGCGCACTTGGAAAAGAACATCGTTCCTCACAGCAGGCCAGTTGCGCCGGCCTTCATGTTTTATGATGCTAAAGCAGTTAGCACAGCTCTTTACGGAGGAGAGCTGAGGTTTCGATAGTGTTGATGACATCCATAGATCTGAACATAAGTTCCTTAGGGACCTGGTGATGTTGCCCCGCAACATTCCACTCACACCTTTTATGCTTGACATGGGCAGACGGTGGATTGGAGACACAGCAAGGCTGCGCCCACTGCTCTTTTGGGCTTGCATCAGGAGGACCCCCGAACTTACTAAGTATGCCGAAGCCCTCACTAAGGTCCTACAAATCGATGGCCGCAAAATTGGATGGATTTTAAACATTAGGAAAACATGGTCAGCCCTGGGTTTTCAAGGACATTGGGACAGCCAGGAACCTCCACGCAAAGAGGAGCTCAAACTGTCGTATTGGAAATGGGTGGATAGCCAGGAAACCTGCAATCCCAATGTGGGAAGACTGACTGCAGATTTTTATCTACATAAGCAAACTGGATGTCTTGAACCCTATTTGGACATAATCCAGGCCCGAGGGACCGGATGCTGTACATTCATTTTAGATTTGGCACCCTTCCTGTCTGCGCAACAACTGCAAAATGGCACCTACCCAAGCAGACACCAGAGGATTGTCCCTGCTGTGGAGCCCCAAAGGAAAGTGTTCAACATGTTATGTTAGCTTGTCCGACATATATTGTTCCAAGGTCTAAATGGCTAAAACCAATTTGCTGACAACTGGGCACACAGGACCATTTTTAGGTCTGATCCCAGACCTCTTTTTGTGTGTTGTGGCCAAGTTTCTTAGCCATGCATGGTTAATTAGGCGGAAAGCCTTGTCAGGAGTGGCCTAACACTGTATTCTCTAAAACTGCGACAATTGTGGCTGCTTTTGATGGCTGTTTAGTCTTCTATTGGGATCACACTTTATGCACTCGCCCTTTATACCTGATTCCCTCTGCTGTCACCCCAAAGAGGGCTTAATCCGCTTCTATCGGGCATGCACTGGGGGTTCCACATTGTGTTTATTAGGAGGCTCATACTATGAAGGATTATCACGCTGTTGCCTTTCACAATTTTTAACACAAATTATGCTTTTATCAATGAATTGTATAATAGTTCTTAATTTGTAGCTTTCGACAACTGCATGATCTATTGAAGGGGCAATAGTGTACTTTTATGGATTGTTCGTGTATACTATTATGATTGCTGCTGTATTCTGTTATTTTGTATTTTCTCTCTACATAAATGTTTTTTTACAACTTTTATGACACCAGTTGTCAAAATAAGGCATATACAAACAATAACCAAGCTGCGACTTGCAATGTTTTTTTCATTGTGGACCGGGTACATAGACATTTTTTTGGTAGAATATAAAGAGTGAAAAATAGGTACCAAGGAAACCTATACATTTCAGAAATTGGAACAAAATAGAGTTTAGAAGCGGTGGTTATTTGCACATTTCTGAAATTGTGGATACACACACAAGCATGTGAATTAGATTAAGTTTTTCATTTGGAAGGCAGAAATGCAAAGAAAGTCTGTCCGTAATAACACTTGTTCTACTATTCTGTGTTCCTCTTAGTCTCCTGATAAAAATGGCACCTCACTTGTGTGGGTGGGCCTAGTGCCTGCGACGGAAAACAGCCCAAAACGCAATGTGGACACATCACATTTTTCCAGTGAGAACTGACCATTTTTTGCATTGTCTAGCTGTGGGTTTTGGACCCTAGCTCAGCCAACAACTAGGGAAACCTAGCAAACCTATACATTTTTTAAAACTGGACACCCAGGGGAATACAGGGTGGGGTGCCTTGTGTGGCTCACTAAATTCTGTTACCCAGAATCCCTTGCAAACCTCAAACTTTGTCCAAAAAACAATTTTCCTCATATTTCTGTGATCAAAAGTACTGGAATCTGTGGGAAGCCACAAACATCCACCCAACATTCCCTCCAGTGTCCCGGTAAAAATGGTGCCTCGCTTGTATGGGTAGGCCTAGTACCCACGACAGCCCAAAACGCAACATGTGAAAACTGATCCTTTTTTGCAATGTGCCTAGCTGTGGACTTTGGATCCTAGCTCCGCTGTAACCTTGGGAAACCTAACAAACCTATACATTTTTTTTAAACTAGACATCAAGGGGAATCCAGGATGGGGTGACTTGTGTGGGTATCACCAGGTTCTGTTACCCAGAATCCCCTGCAAAGACCAAACTTTGTAAAAAGAAAAAATTCCAAACTTTCTGTGATGCAAAGTTTAGAATCTGCAGGGAGCCACAAACTTCCACCCAGCATTTCCCCCAGTCTCCCAATAAAAATGGTACCTTGTGTGGGTATGGCTAATGCCTGTGACAGGAAACGGCCTAAAGCATACTGTGGAGACCTCAATTATCAAAAAAGATATTGTTTTGTGAGGGAGTCGCCTGCATTTTTGATCCCGGGCTCGACTGCCATCTTGGGGAAACCTACCAATCCCAGACCTTTCTGAAAACTTGACTCCTGGGGGAGTCCTGGAGGTGGGGCTTGCCTGGGTCCCCCAACATTTTCTTACCCAGAATTGCCTGTAAACTTCAAATTAACCAAAAAATTAAACGTTCCTCACATTTGTCTGGAATTACCATGCCAGCGCAAATTACCTACCACCCAGCGTTCCACTCTGTCTCCTGAGTGATATGATCCCTCCCTTTCAAGACTACACCTCCCTCCATCTTAGGTTCGGCTGGTGAGGATCACCTTGCCCTACTCTGTGCGGAAGTCAAGACTCTCTTGGCCAAGGGAGCTATAGAGTAGATTCCTGAGCCAGAAATAGGATGTGGTTGCTATTTTCTGGCTCCAAAGAAGGACGCAAGCCTGCGTCCTATCATGTACCTCTGAGGCCTCAACTACTTCCTTAGAAATGAGAAGTTCAAGATGCTCACCCTTGCTCAGGTCCTCTGTCCTGGACTCGGGAGACTGGATGTAGCGTTGGACTTGCAGAACGCCTATTTCCATAGTTCCATCCTCCCTTACCACACCGTTGCCTGCGGTTTACGGTGGGCCATGAGCACCTTGTTTACTGTGCTCCACTTCGGCCTCACCAGTGCCCCTCAAGTGTTCACCAAGTTGATGCAGTGGTCGCAGCCCATCTGCCGAGATCAGGTGTTCCAGTCGTCTTCTACGTCGACGATTGGTTGTTGAAAATGGGTTCATCCCAAGCAGTAATCTCCCCCCTCCCCCTCCAGACTACAGCAAACTTCCTGCATTAGCTGGGGTTCACTATCAGTGTGCCAAAGTCACACCTGACTCCCTCTCGTACGCTTCCTTTCATCGGAGCAGTTCTGGACACAATGCAGTTTAAGGCTTAGTCCAGGATATTCCGGCTATGATACTGATGTTTCAGACTTTATCTTGGATTTTGGTGAGAATTACTGAGGCTGTTGGGCTTCACGGCCTCCTGCATCCTGCTTGTGGACAAAGCCCGATGGAACTTGCGGACCCTCCAGTGGGACCTGAAGTTTCAATGGCCTCAGCATCGAGGAAATCTCACCGACCTGGTTCAGATATTGGAGGTCACCGCGAAAGACCTGTGGTCGTGGCTGTCAAACTGCGATTGGGTCAGAGGCAGACCCCTTTCTCTTCCCCATTCATATTTCTCAGTAATGATCCATTGCTTCTCGGATGAGGCAGCCATCTGGGAGAGGTTGAGATCAGAGGACTCTGGTAGAAGCCGGGTGCCATATCATCCTGTATGAGCTTTGTGCAATCCGATTAGCACGGAAAGCCTTTGTCATGAAGTTCCTATAAATCTATATAGGATCTGTGCGTTTAGAAAGCATAAACTAAGGGATTGGTCAAGGCTGATTCCAGATACCCCCAAAGGATATGTTAGCCTTTAGATCAGCTAGCTTAGAGTGCCACTATAAGCCCCCTAACCTTACCAAGGAGTTAAAGGTTTCTGGCAACTATCAAACATGACCACCCTTGATCCTTCAGGGATCGTGGATACAGTACTTTTCGCTCAGTCACTCGTGCTCATTTCTCAGAGATGTACAGAATAAACAATGGACTTTTTCAATAAGCATTTATTGAACCAGCGTCCATGTATAAAATAGGGTTGCTGCAGCAACCATTAGACAAGAACGGATATATACTATGACTAGCACCAGCAGAGTAATTAAAAGGTAGAATTCTACTAAGGTGCCAACACCGTGAGTATATACAGGCATATAGATACACAGCAGTAATCAAGTGTACTCCTAAGATGCAAACCATAGCGAAGTGTGCCTAGCATGAGGTGTAAAACCAAGAATCTCCCAGGAAAGAGCCAACCCAATTACCTGATGGAAGAGAACGAGTTACCCCCATCTTGGCCACAAGTTGAACACCCCGCAAGGGATGTCAGACCACTGCGTGCTGGACTTTGCGTCTTGTTTCGGCATGGAAGCTTCTCCTCTGGTTTTCCCAGCTAAGATGTGGTGCTTATATTCCCAAAAGGTACCTGAAGGGATTCTACCTAGATGTGTAATGGTACTGTGGGCCTTTCATCCAAGGGTGACGATAGCGGTGACTTTTGTACAGAGTTATTATTCAGAAGATGGTAATACTAAGAATCCTCATGCATAATAAATGATGCTACTTTTCAAAGAAAACCACAAGACATTTATTCAACACATAACTAGGCAAAAGGTCAGCGCCAGAGCCGTTATATAGAGCCAGGTAGGACAAATGTAGGTAAAAGGTTGTGCAGCTATCTAGGCCTATATTGGGGCTCATAGCACCACCTTACCATCCCTCAAGGAAAGGCTAGTTGAAGTGTTCAGACAACACTACCGCCATGTGGTACTGAAACAAACAGGGCTGTGTGGGGTTATGGAACATCTGTCAAGAGGCCCTGCATCTCTGGAATTGACGAACAGTGCATTTCCCTGATGGTTAAACATCCCTGAACACCAGAGCGGAAGAACTCAGCTGTTGGTGCTTTGCGGATCACGAGTGGGGTCCCCATGCAGAGAAGGTGCCCAGGCCTCTCAACAGTGGGGAGAGCCTTGGTTAGATCTGTTCGCCGAAGAGAACGCGCAATGTCAGCAGTTTTGTGCATTGGAGATTCCAAGGCGGCTCTCGTTCTGCGACGCTTTTCATTGTAAGTGGACCACAAGCCTCCTGTACGCCTTTCTGTCCATACCACTCCTGTCCAGATTGCTCGAAGATCAGGAGTGACTGGGCGCAAGTCATCCTTCTGGCACTGGACTGGGTACGGAGAGTATGCTATCCCAAGCTTTTGCAAATGAGCATCGATCCTCTGATCAGGCTGCCCCTTCAGGAGGATGTTCTGTCACAGCAGCAGGGGATGGTTCTCCACCCGAACCTGCCCACTCTCCGCTTCCTTGCATGGAGTTTGAGTGCCGACAGTTGACACCTTTTGACCTTCCTGCCGATGTCTGCAAGTTATTCTGGCATCCAGGTCTCTCTTCACAAAGTCGGTGTACGCCTGCCGATGGCTAACATTTTGTAAATATTGTACTGAATGGTCTCTTAACCCCTAGTCTGCCTCCCTCTCAGATATTCTTTTAATTCTTTCCTTGGCCCAGCAGGGCTATGCTCTGGGCACTTTGATGGGCTACCTTTCGGCCCTGTGCTTTACTTCAGCTGCCAGATCATCCATCGCTTTTTAAACCACCTCTACAGATATTTCTGAAGGGGATTACTTATTTGTTTTTCCCTTCTCCATTTAGTATGCCTCGGTGTGACCTTAACTTGGTTCTTTGTGTGCACCGTATGAACCACTGCACAATTGCCCCCTCTGGCTGCTCATTATCGAAACATCATTTTTAGTGGCAATAACTTCTGTAAGGAGGGTGAGCGAACTGCGGATTGTCCTCTCAGCCGCCTTACCTTTCTGCACAAAGAAGCGCTCCGTTATAGGGCTTCTTTCTTGCCTAAGGTAGTTACACCTTTCCATATGGGAGACACTGTTACCCTGCCCACCTTCTACGCACCTCTGCATCCTTCTAAGGAAGATGAGCGTCTCTACTGTCTGGATCCAAAAAGAGCCTTCTTGTTCTACCTTGACAGCACTAAAGAGTTCCGGGTGGACAACCAACTCTTAATAGGGTACGTTGGAGAAAAGAAGGGGCATGCTGTTCAGAAGATGACGATTTCACATTGGGTCATCTCCATAAAAATGTTACACCTTGGCAAAGAAACAGCCTTCGGAGGGCCTTGGGGGCCATTCTACCAGGGTGAAGGCAACCACAACGGTTCTTCAGCGTGGTGTTCAGGTTCGAGACATCTGCCTGATGGCCACGTCGAATCTCTGCACTCCTCCGCTAAATATTACTTCCTGGACAACCAGGTCTGCAGGGAGGGCCTTTTTGGCTGTTCTGTCCTGCAGGACCTTTTGGTTTGAAGCTTTTCCTCAGTCCCTCCTTTGGGATGGTATTGCTTGGGTATCTGTTCAAAGGCTAGGAATCTGCAGATCTCTGTCAGATGGACAAGTTACTTACTTTCGGTAAAGCTGTATTTGGTAGAGACATTGTCTAGCTGCAGATTCCTTACCGACCCACCCATCCTCCCTGCACTGTGGATTAGTTTGTGTCAGGGCTGTTTCCCTTCAGGGCCCTAGTTGTATTTCAACACACCATGGTTAGTCACTTCATGGCTCAGTGCTTCTGGCATCAAAGTCGTGTAAAGTACTGACATCAGTGCGCCCAGGTGGTGCCTTTATAGATGACATGACTAACACTACCCTGACGACTACGATGCCATGCGGAGTCGACCGATGCCACCTATTAGCGAGCAAGGGGTACTGCTATCAAAAATCTTCCACATCCTGCCTGATGCCTGGAAGTTCAAAGATCAGGAATTTTCGGCTAGACTTTCCCAGATAAGGTGTCACCAGAAGTAGGTAACTTGTCCAACATCAGCAAGGAGACTGGTATTACACACGAGGGGCATACTGGGTTAATCGCTAACAAAGCAACCCATCCTGTGCACATACTTTAAGCGCAAAGCACCTCTGCCACCTTTAAGAAGAACATATGCTCCTGCTCAGAGGCTGTAGAGCAAGCACCCTAAACAGCAGTGAACAGTAGTCCACTCCCTATATGTCCTAATCCCCTAAAAGTATAGTTCTCTCTGACCAGTCCTTGACCTCCGGCCTTAACAGATGCATCTTCTCTGAATGTTTCTAAGTGACGACCCTACAGGATGTTATCTCTCTGCTGCAACAAAGTCACTTTACGACCGCACTAGACCAGAAGGATGCCGGTTTTCTGCATACCCATCTATCCAACCCATTGGCACTACCTTCGCTTCATTGTAAGTGCACTGCACTACCAATTCAAAGTGCAGCACCTTGGGGTCACTACAGCCCCCAAGACCGTTCACCAAGTCCCCTAGCGGCTGTAGATGTCACCTCTAAAGAAAAGTTATACCTTTCATTCCTTACTTAATGATTGGCTGATCAAGAGTACAGGCGATCAGACATTCCTAGCACATACTCCAGTCCTCATCTCCCTGCTCCATAGTTTGGTCTTGATGATAAACACAACTAAGCACCATTTTCATCCCTTACAAATTCAGCTATTACTGGAGTCCATTCTCAAAGCCATCACTGGTGAGGATTGCTCCAACAAATGTTAGCTTTTCAACAACTACTGTCTCTTTTTTCAGTCAGATCATCTTCCTGTCCGAGCAGTTCTCTTTAGGCATGATGGCCTTGTTCAATGTCATATTGCCCCATGTCAGTCTCCATATGCATTTGTTGCAAGAGTGCTTCTCCACAGTGATCACAGCAGAGGGTCATCTACAACATCTAGTGTTCATGAGGGCTTGCACTCGCTGCTCTTTGCAGTGGTGGAATAGCAGCAACCTGTTGAAGTTTAGGTCCTTCAACCCCTGACCCCCCCCCCCCTGTAATTCCACAAGTGACCATCACCGGAGGCACACCTCTTCTTGCCAAGGGGCGAGGGAGCACGTCTCCATGACAGAGTTCAGGATATCTGGTCACCCCAGCAACTGTAGTTCCGCATCAACTACCAGCATTTATTGCTGTTCACCTAGCCCACAAAGGCTTGTCCCTGAACATTCAGGACAAGGTAGCACTGATAAAAACAGACAATATGACTGATATGTACTATGTGCAGAAACGAGTCTGGGCTCTCCACAGCTCAACACTGACACAAAACAAATGGCATTGGGTGATTTAGCAACTCACTCGCCTCACGGTTACCTACTTGGAGTGGACAATAACTCTGCTGACCTGCTCAGCAGAATACATCAAGTCCAGGAATGGGAACTCCACCTACAAGTCTTACTCTTCTAATTTCAGCACTGGGGGTTACCCAGAATAGACCTAATCACCACTCATAAACTCAAAATGCCAAAACTTTGCCTCCAGATTTCCACAATCCATGGACAATGCTCCATGGAAGAAGTGGTCAGTGATATTTACTTAAACTTTTACTCCTCTCCCACTCCTTTCATATGTGGTAAGAAGCTACAGTAAACTTCTCACCCTCACCCTGGTGGCTTGCACATGGGCCAGACCACCATGGCTCTTAAACGTCATTGAGATTTATGCTTCTCTTCATGAGAAGCTCCCTACCAGGTCTGACCCTCTCTTGCATCCAACATCCTGACCTTGGGCATCTCAATCTAGCACCTTGGCACCAACATTCATACAGTTTGGTTATCCATGTCTACCACAGGAGTGCATCCATGTCCTAAATAAACTTGCAGACCTAGTACTTGAGACTGCTATGCAGCAAAGTACAAAAGGCTTGTCTACTACTGTAATTCTAATCATTTGTACACCCTTGAATCAGCAGGCCAAAACCTTGTCTTATTTGCTTCAGTCCAGAAATTGAGATTTGTATATGTTTTCATACGCCTAAACCTTGCAGCTAATGCATACATAAGCAGGGTGCAAACTTCTCTATTTTAGAATTCCAGTCATTACAGCCTTCATAGAAGGCCTTGAAGGGTTATCATACCCAAAGTTCCTCCAGCCGCTCTGAAATCTCAATGTAGTAGACTCATGGGTACACCATTGAAGCCACTTTATTCCTGTCCCTTGCAGTGCCTCTCATGGAAAGTAGAAAGAACCCTAATGTACTACATTGAAAGAACTAAACCTTTTCACAAAACTAAACCGCTAAAGTGATGAGCCCAGAACTAAAGTCTGGATTTGCACCTGGTTCTCCAGATTCAAAGTTGGCAGCTGTGGCCATTAGACCGCATCCATATTACTTTATTTATATGTGAAAGTTTTACACAAGTGGGATTATTTTGTGCATTATTACGTGTGGTGAGCACATTCTATTGAAATGGCTTTGTGAAGTAAAAAGCAGTTGTTAAATATACTGGACGGTTCAGCGGGAGCCTTGCTTGGGAATACTTGCAATGGTTTGATATAAATCTGGACTAAGCACTATGTTCTGCACCAGTGGTTCTAGAACAATTTTTAGATTGGGATTGCTGACCCCAATATTCCATCCCTTAAGCAATAGGGATTTGACAAATCCTAGCTGCACACAAAGTAGCAAATGTATTCAGCAGGAGAGTGGTAGGGGTGCATATGTAGCTGGTGGTGCATTTTACGGCACACTGTCGCAAATCTATTACTAAAGCATCATGTAGTAGCACAGTCATTGATAGGCCGCACATTTTCCATTGCAACAGCCACTGAATTTGCACAGACATAGTTTTACTGATCAAACTGTATAGCAACAAATTATAATGTGTACATTGAGTTTCAGTGAATATTTATAATTTGTGCATCACCAATTAAAATTGCATTGATTAATTTTGTTTCCATCACTTCAGAATTCCAAACCAAATGTGCTTCATTTTTTAATCCTAACTGCTGATCTATTTTGAAATGTGTACCGTTCACTTACAAGTATTTAATTTTTGTTATGTATCACTTTGCAAAGTGCTAGGAGGTTTAGTCGGTGAAAAGTAAACCGCATTCCCCATGTCAAAAGAATAAAAAAAATTCAGAAGACTTAGTCTAACATTTTACCTCAATCTTGAAAGCACAGCATATGTGACCAGATGATAAAAAATGTTAAGGCATCATTAATGCTTTTTTGCGACTCGTTATAAATCTGCTGGCAACCCACATTTTGGGAAACGCTGCTTTAGGTCACACAGTACTAGGAAGATGGGGCAACAATGTTTTTTTTAAAAAAAATGTATAGGGAATATATTCCAATAGCGGACATCTGTAAGGTAGTTACATAGTTGGCGCAGCACACCTTTGCTAATATTACTGTGTGCACTATATTGCCACCTAAAAAGCTAAAATTGAACAAACCGTATTAAGAACTTTATTTCAGGCCTTTGTCATCCACTGTTTAGCCACCGCTTTGGGGAGTAATGCTTCTCTGTTTATGCATAGCATCTGTATCTACAGCCACTCGTAGCTATGAATAGAAAATGTTAACCGGTAATCATCAGGTGTGGTGCAGTATAGTCACATGCTTTATAGTCACATGCGTGCACACACGCGCCTCCCTAGAGTCCCTTTTATTGCACATCTCTGTAATAACGTCCCTTCCTCTTGTTTATCATTTGCGTGATCACCACATCCTACTTAAGCTCACCTGCTGTGTGGAAAACAATCAAATAGTGGAATTAGTGCCCGTGTGCATTTCCAACTAAGGGAGGAGTCCCAGTGTACCTCTTGACTTGAAAAGACTTCTTTGAACAAAAATCAGATTGCATCATCTGAGCCTCGATGTCAGGAGTATGCCAACCATGTGAATCTAGTGCACTACAAGCTATGAACAGCTGCTTACAGGGTAAGTCACATTTTCCTTCCAGCTGAAATAGATGATGGTCCTGCTAGTGAATCAGCATAATTTGCATTTTTCCTGCATAGTATGAATTATCTAGACACATAGCTAGATCCTCCCTGCAGACTCTTAGTAGGCCTGACAATGGTAAAGCTCAGTATGGTGATTTGAGATTATAATGATGAAATCACAATTTCACGGATCCCTGTGAAAAATTGGGGTTTTATACCCCTACATTTTTTGCCAGCAAAACACCCAGACCTATAGACAGATTTCCTAAATTCTCATGCAGAGCAGCAACTATAGTTGTTTCGCTGTTTGAAGAGGAGAGCTTGGAACAGCTGTATATCTCCTAAAATATGGCACGCTTTTCCCTGCACTGGTGCACTTTAGTCTGCTATGTGCCTACGCACATACTCTTGCACCATAGTGGTAATTGTGTATGTTCTACCAAGCAAAGGTTTTGTACTGGAAGGGGATCCTTCCAGTGCACAATCTATGCTTTAATATGTTACCCACTTTGTATGTGCGCTGTACAGCGCGGCACGCATGTAAAGTTAGAAAAATGAACATTTTAAAACTTGCTCCACAATTGTGCCTGCCTCGAGGAGCTGTATGTTTTTGGGACAGATCCTTGTCTAAGCTAGTAGATGAGGACTTGCGTCAAAACCCATGGGTGATGCATGGGAATGTCCATGTACCACACCTCCTTGACGCAAAGTAGCGTATAGCTCTACTTTGCATTACTTTGGCCAGCTTTCCAATGCAAATTCCGATTTACGATTTTCTGTCTGGTTTGCATTCAAAAGTGATGCAAACTCAGCCTCATTGTTCATAGATTTGGGCCTTAGTATATTAATATATATTTCTGATGGATGCTTCCACCTGAAGATTCCTCACTTTTTAATATCTCCGGCACTAGTCTGGGTCTGAAAACACTTTAATGGTTCTCCATACCGGTAAGGGTGCTGGCTCTGTATGCAGCGTCCCTGTGACTTTGCTGAAGGCATAAGGCACCCTGTTGGCCTGCTGTCATCTGTCCCTTTTTCCCACGTTATTGACACAATAGTTTCTCTCAAACCTTCACAGGATTTGTCAAACCTTTCTTCAAAAACAAATATATATATATTTTTTTTAAATCTATACAGGTGCACTTCATAGACTGTCCCCACCCAAACGGTCAGGTATCAATCCTTGTGGGAACTCAGTGGTGTTTGCCACTGTGCAGCTCTAGGTAGGTCAGAGTTTCCATAAGATCATTTTTTGTTTTGCAATAACTTTGGCGAATCTGTACAAAATGTTTCAAAATATATTCCTCCACCTCTTCTTCACAAGTTCATTCCCATAGGAAAGCTTGCTCTCCAATACACAAATAATGTTTGATCCGAATTAGGCCAAATCTGGCAAAAAGTTAGAACTTTAATCCAAACGCTTTTTTCCGTTTGTTTTTTTAGGTCTCTCCTGCGCATGCGCTGCATAGGAAGGACACCTTTAGTAATCGATTAGCCTTTTCAGCCAAAAACGTGCACGCTTTGCATTGTCTTCAATGGCAACGCGTGCACGTTTGGAGATTCCCTTGTGGGAGCAAGCTTTGACAGATGGTTCCTGCTTGCTCCCGCAAGGGAAACCGGCGCAGGTCCCCTCTCTCTACCCTCCCCCTACTGCCTCCTCCTTTCCTTGTCAACGCGAGGCGCACACGCTTTTTTAAAAGTCTATTATGCTATTGAAGGATGTATGTCATAATAAGTTTTTAAAAGCATTACATTAATATGTACTGATTAACCCACGCTTCTCAGTTTGTTTTATTGAATGTGCGCTCCGACATATCTTTCTTTTGCAGGAGAAAATGTAAAAAAAAGTCCATATTTCACTACAGGATAGACCGTTCTCATATTGTGTTGTTTATTGTTTAATAGAGGTGGGCGAGCCACAGAAAGCTCGAGCCAAATGATTAGGTCTGGCTTGGCGCATATCTTCCTGGAACTTCGAGCCCGAAACGAGCTGAGATTTTCACGTGAAGCGATGTGGCTACTAGGCCTGGGCGGTAAATTCCGTTCCGTTCGCGGAATTTGGGTAATTTCGCGTTACGCGGAGAACGCGAAATTGCCCAAAAATCTGCGTTCCGCGACTTAGCGAAATTTTTTGCTTGTTCGCGTTCTCAATATGCGTGTTCGCGAGATATTTCACCCCGAGCACGCAAACCGCGATCGCGAACAGGAAAAAAGTATCGCGAACAAGCAATTCCGCGTGTTCGCGGAATTTCTGCGTGTTCGCGGAGATTTTTTACCGTTTCGCGGAGATTTGCGTAACGCGATTACGCGAATTCCGCCCACCCCTAGTGGCTACAAATACCAGCCATTTAACACGGCTATCGGGTTAAACCCCGTGCCTGCACTGAATGTTCCAATAAACGTTCCAGTGTCTTAAGAAAACCTAAAAGGTGACTGTTGTGGAGCTCTCCGAGGTCCGTGGCCAAGCTTCCCCCGATATGAAACTGCCCAAAAGTAAAATGTGAATTCTGCCCGCCATCACCCACGCGCTTTCCAAGAATGAAGGATGACGCATTTTGCCCTTTGAATTCAGGCAGAGATAATCTGGGGCGCATCATCTACTCAACGGCAGAACATTGTACGGCACAATATACATATATGACAAGTAAGGGGAAGGTGCTCCGAGGTCCTGTGTGTATACCCGTCGTGTGAACACCACGGCAGTCGCCTGTGCACGTTGCTAATCTCTTTTATGGTTGTTTTACTGACTCTTACGACACCGTTTAAAGGCAGCATAATGTGATGGTTTGAGGGTTCCCAAATATAACACAGGAAGTTGTAATGTAATGCTGTGATATGCGTGTTTTTTTATAGCTGGCTGAGCACTTAATCTTAGCCTCTCGGCACTGATGGCGGCAGGGCGTGCAAACAGACGTCCGCATAGTCCCATTATGGCACCAGGTCCCACCCTTACCACAACAGAGTATGCATGCATAAATAAATACACAACACAACTTTTGTTTGGGGAAAATATTGCTGCAGGTTTATTCCATACAAAAGTATGCAATATGGTGGGTTATCTTACGGGCGATCCAACGGCAGGCAGCTGTATAAACCTATGCTGCCCTGCCCGCCGGATGAGCCACGCACTGTGGAGAAACCCATCAGCGCTACCCTTATGGGGGTGATCCCCTTACTGGATCACGGGTGATCCCCTTACTGGATCATGTGACACATTGGTCCCTTATTACTCACGCCCCTTTCAGGGCGGAGCGTAGCAAGGCAAACCCCCGGTTGTTCAGGCCCACAACTGCCCGAAGGACTAACGGGGCGCCAACGTAGTTGTTCCCGACCCTCCACACGAGGTTCCTGTGATTTGGCTCTGGCACCCCTATTGTGCTCTTGCAGAGGTAACCTTTCTGTACCCATATGCTTCCAGATCGCCCTGTAACTCCGCCACAGCTCTGGAGGCGGCCACCGTCGCCTAAAGAGCCCCCCACCAAAACAGTTCCTTTCTCACTGCCACCTGCAACTTCCCGGGCCATATTCATGTCCTGTAGGAACAGATCCAAGCCCACCTGTGCCAAGTGCACCCCAACTTTGTCAAACTAAGCTTTGGGGTTCGCCCGGCATGGCTCATGCCTGATGAAGCCAAAGCCCCTTGCCCTGCGAATTTGCGCATGGAGCGGTGCATGCTTCTCTGGGAATGGACCAGTGCCTTGCATGCCCTGCAAGGATGTGATGGCCTCACAGGACGCACATAAGAACATACCTTTGGCCATAAGAACTTGATTTGCTTTGGCAGGGAACAAATTGTTGCATCTGGCACGCTCTAAATAGTGGCAATGTGCAGTTCTGTTGCATTCTACCCTAAAGGGTGGAACTACATAACCCACGGAATTGTGTATATTACCAGTGATACTCTTAGAATCTAAGGTTCCCAGAGTCAAATGATGACTGTCCTGCCATGGACTATGAGACACAGTCACTGGGTTTGCCACTTGACACCTCTCAGGGTGGTGATACGGAACCTCCACCAAGCATAAGCTGAAAGTCTTGGGTTGCTATCATGTCACCTGTGTCCCTTGAATCACCCCCATTACCTCCCTGCAATAGTTATACTGGTAAGTGGGCAATCAATTCACCATCCCTCCTTTCCTGCCAGACTGGTGCCGGCTCAGTTTTATCTGTGGTGGCTGCACCCAGTCTTCCCAAGCAGCCTTACTGCTAAAATTGTGAGCAGTTGCTAACATCGAGGGAAACTCACACTTGCAACTGCAGTGAGTATTTAAATTATTATGATAACTGAGCATCAGGTCGAACTATGCACAGGTAATTGACACTCTCCCAAGTGTAGTCACTGCGAAACGTATGAACTAGTCCATCAAATTCAGCCAGCCACCCCCTTGGTGGAGACTTGCCCTCCCAAATTCTGCTAGTGTAACCCCCGGTCACACCTCCTGCTCAGTAGAATTTAGTAATGCACGACACTGCCAACCCCGGGGACCTAATACTGGGCTGCGTATATGCAGCCCCAGATGACCTTAAACAATTGGCTTTGAGTGGATGGGTGTTAACATGGACTGGCTGAAGTGCAATACGTTTGACAGTCACTCCTGACCAGAAGTACCACTGCAGGTGGAAGTAAGAGTTATCAGGCCCGCCTTACTTCCTTTCCCAGTTGTCTGTGTATAGTGCTTGTTGTAGCCTGACTCTTGTGTATTTTTGCAGTGTGCAAGTGTTTCCGTAGGTATTTTGCCGTTGCAAGGGGTATCCACTTATTTTGTCCACAGGTCGAATAAGATGCCCTGTCCAGTCTTCTGTTTTAAACCCATGGAAGGATAACCCGTGGGGCCAACTAGTCTGTTGGGACCGGCGGTGACCAATATGCGCAAGTCCCCGCCCCTGTCTGAATATTGGGAATGCCAAATGGTCTATACCACCTTGTCATTATTTGTTCTCCAACGCCGTGCAAGCACAACACTATTGCGAGCCCAATTCCCACACAACAAATATTAACGCATAGTCCATCAGGGGCCGAAACCTTGACTTTGCCCTCTGTGGTGTGACCTGGATTGCTCAGACCGGGCGACATGAGATCACACAATCATGTGTACCCGTTCTTCTTGTGCCACACTTGCTGGGGGATTAGTATGCTCCTCGCCCGTTTGCTCGGAATTAGTGATGGTCCCTCGCGGGGTGAAAGCTCAAGGCCTTATCCCTGGAGCTTGTCCATCTATAATTCCCCCCAGGAAATCTACGTCATAGGTTTGTAAAGCTTTTCCTGGTTCCCCCATTGATTATGGTTGCTAGGCTCTCCCCCAGTTTGAACAAACATCTTAGCTAATCGTACGCCTGCCTAATACCCAGGGCTGACTGGTTTGATGCTTTCAAATGACATTGCCCAACCAAATGAGGCCATGCACTGAAACTTTACTGGATTGTCTCAGGTTTCTTTTGGCGCTAGAAACGCCCCCAAGTGTACATGATACCTGATTCTATATGGTGCCAGCAGATGTTCCGACAGGCCCTTGTAGCCAATTGCCCTATGCAGTCTCAACAACATTTCGCGGCACCTCTTGTGCGTTGTAATCGCCCAGAGTAACTGTAAAATTATATTTCCCCACCAATGGGTTGGTAACCGGTGGCAAAGAAAGACAGAACCTGGGCATAACCTCCCTGTTTCCTACAGTAAAACAATGATTCTCTTGCACCAGTATCAACTGTGCCACATACTTCCATGCCCTAGCCTCAGTTGCTATGCAGTGCAGCTGGCATCCAATTCAATGACATAGGCGACATATCAACCAGTTCTTGCATATTTGTGGGCAACAAATTACATAGTCCGGGATTTCACCACTAGTACCTATGCTGCTGAACCTGGACTTGCAAGGCACACATGATTCGACGATCGTCCCAATGCTAATCGCCATATTTCCAACTCCTCAATATCGTCTGACTTACTGGGGGCACGACGAGGACTCGTGGGACGGAATAACGGTCTGTAGCATTAGCGCCAATTAAGAAACTGCCAGCGAACCTCGACATCATGCCAAAGGTGGCCTTCCCTGAAGACCGGCCCCAATCCAGTAAACCCCCATAATACTACAACCCAGACGTACAGCCGGGGAGCCAACATGCGACTTTGGTAAAGGTGAAAGAACGTGCAACTTCCTTCCCTGCCACCCAGGCATAATACTAAGTTAGTACCGCAGATCAATATATACGAACAAAGGAACCGCCGAACACAGAAGAACTCTCTACAGTTTGAAGCCCACTGAGGGGAGAAGTACAGTTCCCGCGCACTTCGCAAACCATAACACTAACAAGGAAGTAGCCCTCTCTGGCGTGCCCCACCTTGGCCTCCAAACATGCACGGGTGCTAGGGGGTGGTGAGGGCAGAAAACAATGACCAACTGATGCCCCGGGTGGGCTTGCATCCCCAGTCTTGGTGGGAGCACACACAGCGTCCCTGGGAAAAGCTGGCTCTACATACCATAACAAAACGTGCCCATCGCGCCTTGCTGATGCGCGCACGCCACATGCTCCGCACAGCCCCCAGAGCTGAGGTGCAAGCATACTCCGCGCTCCTGTAAGGGGCAATCAGCAGCTGAACTAGCTGTTTCTGTGTTAAAGTATTGAAAGCCTGTCACCGTCTCCGCATATTGGATGGAATCCTACGGAATTTGGACGAGTGTGTCTGTGCATTGTCAGTAACCTTCCGCAAAGTGGGCATGGAAGAACTGGGCAGTCTCAATAAATAGCCCTTCCAACAGGTGCCTCCAACAATTTCTGACGAGGGCGGCTGGTAGTACTACCACAAATGCGATTGATATCAAGTAGATGCACTCCTGACCTCAAACTTCCGAATGCCGTGTTTTTACTCCTCAAAGCCCCCCACGCATGCTGAATAAGGCCGTGCCCTTGCCTCGTATTTTGCCGCTATGTCAATGCATCCCTGTATTTCCTACCAAAGGGAGCACTAACCTACAACAAGCCTAACCATTGTCATAGTCCATACTACTATTTGCATAAGGTAACTAGGCCACAATTATAGCTCAGTTGCATAGCCAAACGAGAGCTAGCCACCTCCATCCATAGCTGCCAAGGTTTCAGATTGCTATGTGTGACATTTCATAATTTCCGCGCCACTGTGGGTGACATTCAAAGACTAATTGACACATCCTTGGGAGCAAAATCAAACAATGATACGGCGCATATCCAACCTACCCATGCACATTTCAGAAACATGTTAGGGCAGCGGGACCTGTGATGCGATCTGCCGGTATAGTTCTAATTCTTTCGATGGCTCCAAAAGTCAACCCCATCATGGGGAAAAAACTCCCACTCAGTCTGTACCCCTAACTGTATTTGCATTGAGTGGTCCTATAACGAACCTAAACAAATTGCGTGCTTGTGTGACGGCGTCTGCGAAGCATGGTTCATGTCGTGGCTGCGCAAAAACATGAAGCAAACTGTGCTGACATCGACACTGTGGGACTATTGTTAAATGGACATGCTCATCTGTGGCCTAATATTAGTCAAACAGTGCAGCACACGACAACGGAAATAAATTCCACCATATCTCCTCCATATTTCCACTTCTTTCAGACTTCGTGATAGTACCAACAGCCACAGTGCCAACCGGTGGCGTACCATATGCAACCTGGGCAAGCATAGAACTAGTGGCTGACTTATAATGTACTAGAAGCAACAGGTTCTATATTAGACCCTCAGTCGGCAAGGCATCCTTAAATGTGCATCACAAACTCCCTGTATAAAGTTTTGAATCAAGCCGCAGGTGGCGCTCAAGCTCAGGCACCGCTGCAACTCACGTGGAAAATTGAGTACCGCATTTACATTACATAATCAGGCACAGGGAGATTTCGTGATTTGCCCAGGATCACAGGATGCTCCACAATGTTCGCATTCATGTTACCTGCACCAAAGTGAGCAGCTGCACATTGAGCACCGTATTTACATTACATACTCAGGCCAGGGAGATGAAGTGATTTGCCCATGATCACAGGACGCGACCTCGAGGCTTGAAACCTGGTTTCCTGCCCCTGAGTCGGCGGCTGCCCTTGAGGACAGCATCTACATTACATATCCAGGCACGGGGAGATTAAGGATTTCCCAATATCACAGGACGCGACTCGAGGCTCTAACCCTGGTTTCCTGCACCAAAGATGTGGCTTCGGCGCTAGATCTCCACAATTCCAGCCGCGGATGAATTAACCCCCGCTTAAGGCCCCCAGGCACATTGGTCTCCGAGATTTGAGTGAACCGGGAGAGCAACGTAATACAAAATTGTCGTCACAAGAGAGCAGGCCCCCACTGCGCCGCTGAAGGCCCTCTGTTACTAAGGCAAGCCACAATATATACATACGCGCCACAAAGGTATGCCACAACGCCCGGATCCAAGAACACCGCACGACCGCCGGAGACAGGGTTACCTCCACATGGACCCTAAGACACCGCAGTGATCCTTCTGAAACCGCACGACCTCTGGAGACATGATTACACCACGTGGGCGCCCTGATCCTGCCCCAGGCGCGCAACCCACATGCCCCCACCCCCATGTGCTGCCAACCCACTGCTGTGCCCTTGGTCAACACTTATGGCTGCTACCGGCCCAGCCTTGCCTGGTTTGTTGCAAGTAATTTCCAGCAGCTATATGTTCCGGTGCCGCCCGGGTCCCGTTGCTGTTCCGCGGTTGGTCCCTGATGACCAGGGAGGGAGGGGGGGGGGGAGTAATTAGTCTCCTTGCTCGGAACTCCCACAGAGCCCCCCCCGAGCACGCCCACACATCGAAAAGTCAGTAGTGGAAAGCACCTCGCCCACATCCCATAGGCAAGTAAAATATAATTGGCGAACAGTACACATCGTACACTCACTTCACTTGGAGGCAGTGAGGCCGTGGCAGGGGGAACAAGCCCGCAACTTGTTACTGTTCTCAACTACGCGCCTTGAAACCTTCAACCCTCAATAAAACCGGCACGCAACATTACCGGATAAACATTTTTTGTTCACATGTGCGCCAAAACGCACCTCTGTAGTACATACAGACGTGAATGGAAACAGGTCCCACTTCAAAACATACCATGCTTATTGGCGCAATCCCAAAAGACCCCCGTGCGCTCTGACCTGAAGTTGCCCGACGCCTCACGGGCAATGCCATAAAATACCATGTGGTGATTCCGTGCTAAACGCTCAAAGACACCCGCTCAAGAAACTACCCTTTCCAACATTGCACTGCACTCGACCCGAAGGTGTTGGAGCGCTTTGCCTATGGCCGTATTCACATCGCGCATTCAGGTACGGGTAGCTTAAATCATTTGCTCCGCATCACAGGGTGTGGACGCGACCTCGAGACTAAAACCGTGGTTTCCTGCACTCGACCCAAAGTGTTGAAGCGCTTTGCCTAGCGCCGTAATTACATTGCACATCAGGTACGGGGGGCTTAACTCATTCGTTCCGCATCACCGGATGTGGACGCGAGCTCGAGACTCAAACCGTGTTTTCCTGCACTCGACCCGAAGGTATTGAAGCGCTTTGCCTAGCGCCGTTTTTACATTGCACATTCAGGTACGGGGGCTTAAATCATTCGCTTCGCCCCACAGGATGTGGACGCGTCCTCGAGAATCGAACCGTGCTTTCCTGCACTCGACCCGCAAGTATTGGAGCGCTTTGCCTAGCGCCGTCTTTACATTGCACATTCAGGTACGGGGAGCTTAAATCATTAGCTCCGCATCACCGGATGTGGGTGCGACCCCCCAGCTTGAGGCCGCAGCGCGAACTCGCCCGCAGAGTATTGGGGCCCGTGCCTAGGCGCCGTATTCCCATACATGTTACGGCTCGGGGAGATTAAATTGCCTCACCCAGCGAGGCATTCATACCTCAGTACCGGGCACGGGAAGGCAAAATGCTTTGCCCGAATCAAAGCACGGGCCCCCGAGGGTATTATGGCGCTGTGCATGAGCCCCGTGTCTACCTATATGGTCAGGCACCGAGCGAAAATCGGGTCTCAGGGCGCTTTACGTCGCCCCGTTGCGGACACCATATCTTGTTTGTTCGGCACAGGGATATTAAGTGATTTGCCGCTGACCGCGGCCCCCGCAGGGGGCCACTCGGCGGTCGGCGCCTTAGTGGCCCCGGGGCCCCGGTCACCCCTCCCCACTCCCTCCTTCGGGGGGGGCGGGGGCAGGGATCCTGATTGTTGCCCCCTCCGTGTCGGGGGCCGGAAGTGACGCGACCCTGAATTTTGCGGTAAAAGTCATACCCATGGGGAGGGTCTTTGCACGCAGGTTAGCAAGGGCGACCGCTGGTATAAAAAAGAAACATCACTGGGTCAAGCTGGGGACAGGTCTGAAGCAGGATCTGGTGGTATGGAGCGAATTCCTAGCCTGCTTTAATGGGACGATTATTTGGAAGCAGCCCTGGATTGATAGTCAGGAACTTTGTCTTTTCACAGTTGCCTCAGGCAGGGAAGGTTTCGGGGCTATCTTGGGCGAGGAATGGTGCGCTCAGGGATGGCCCAATGTTTGGCGCAGGCGGAGAATCACCAAAAATGTGACTGTTCTGGAGCTCTTCCCGATTGTTGTTGCACTACACCTATGGCCGGCGGCGTTGTCAGATAGGAAGGTGGTATTTTGGTCTGACAACATGGCGGTTGTTCAGGCAATTAACAACCAGTCCGCTAGGTGCCGGCTGGTGCTGTGCTTACTAAGGGAGTTGGTCCGGGCATGCCTGCGCATCAATGTCGAGTTTAAAGCCAGGCACATTGAGGGTATTCAAAATGTGGCAGCTGACGCTCTTTCTCGTTTTCAGTGGCTCCGATTCAGGGAGGCCTGGCCGCGGGCGAGAGCGCAGATGACCCCATTCCCGGACCATCTATGGAGGATCCTGCAGTGGGACTGAGCCTGAAGGCGATGGGAGAAAGAGCTCTGGCCCCAGGTACCAGAAGGCGTTACAGCGCCCACATGGCAACATTCAGAGCAACTTCTGTAGCGCTGGGTACTTCAGGGGCTGCGTTGGTGTCCCAGGTCCGAGCATTTCTGGTGTGGGCTAGGGGACAGGGGAAAAGCCGTTCATGGGTAGGCAGCCACTTGGCGGCCGTAAGCCACGACACCAAGTTGTCTGGGGGGGCGGATCCCACGAACTCCTATCCCATCCGGGCCGCCTTGAAGGGCTGGGCTAGGGAGGAGCCCAGGGCCCCTGATAATCGGGCCCCCATTGATTTCGAAATCCTGAAAGGCATGCTAGGGGCTCTCGAGCTAGTCACCTACTCTCATTACGAGGCCACGCTGTTTTCAGCCACGTTCTGCTTAGCATTTTTTGGGGCATTCAGAGTCAGCGAGTTAGTGGCTAGGTCCAAGGTCGACTTTTCAGGGGATGCGCTGGCAATTTCAGATGTGTCCATTTCCGGGTCACTGACCATTCATTTACGCAAGTCCAAGACTGACCGGGCGGGGGATCAGGGTGGTTCTTCAGCCCCTAGGTGACCCCAGGTTCTGCCCAGTACAATGGGTAAAGGCGTTGTTGGAGTACAGACCGCCCGGCCCTGGTTATCTTCTGTTGCATTCAAATGGTACCCCCGTAACTAGATACCAGTTCGAGCAGGTAATCCGGGCCAGCTTAGCCAAGGCGGGGCTCGCCCGGCCGGACAGAAGGTATTCCAGCCACTCCTTCCGCATTGGCGCTGCCACCGCCGCTCACCTGGCGGGATTAGAGGCCGCTCAGGTGAAGAAATTGGGGCGTTGGGAATCTGATTGCTATAAGATATATGTTCGCCCGTGAGGCAGCTTTTAGTAATGTGTTTGTGATTTTATAGTGTGTATCGTGAAATCACCCTGTCTGATTAAATAACTTGTGTGTACACCATGTCTCCTCTTTATTAGGACGAGTGGTGTGGGTGATCGGGCATTCATTTGTCGCCCGGGCGGCCCAATGGGCATTGCACCGGAATTGGATGCGACACTTCCCTCCGACTGAAGTGGAATGGATGGGGGTGCCGGGGATGAGATGGTTCGAACTCAGGAATAAGATCGAGCAGAGACTAAGAGCACACGGGTCCACCTTGCCCCACCTGTTGGTGATACACCTGGGTGGTAACGACCTTGTTACCCTAGGGAGACGATTGCTGTTATTAGCCATGAAAAGAGACTTAGGGGAAATCTGCAAGCGTCTGGGCGAGTGTGAGATCGTGTGGTTGGAGATCATCCCCCGCAGGTCTTGGCGGGGAGCTAAATCCTTAGAAGCGGTAGAGCACTCCAGGAGGCGCATTAATGGAGCAATGCGTAAGTTCACAGCCCAAAGGGGTTTGGGCTTTATTCGCCATGAGATGATTCGGGGGAATGTAAAGGGGTACTTCGACTTGGATGGAGTACACCTCTCCCAAATAGGCATGGACCTGTTTTTATTGGATTTAAGCGAAGCATTGGTGAATAGAGGGTGCAGGTAAAGAGCTAGGTTGGTGGGGGGCCCTGGCTGCGACGGTTAGCCGCCTCCAGGGCTGTGGCGGAGTTACAGGGCGATCTGGAAGCAGGCCGGTACAAAGGGTACCTCTGCGCGGCACCACGTGGTGCCTGAGCCAAAACGAGGAGCCTCCAGAGAGGTCCCGGAAGCCGGTCGGCGCCCCGCTAGGCCTGCGGGCGGTTGTGGGCCTGAACAACCGGGGGCTTGCTATGCGACGCTCCGCCCCGAGAGGGGGGGTGTGAGTAGAATTTCAACGGCACGTGATCGAAAAAAGAATCACTTGGGGGGCAGCACTTGCGGGTCGTTCCCGTGCTGCCCGGCTCATCAGGCGGGGCAGGTGAAGTAGATGGCCGCCTGCCCTTGGATCGCCCGTAAGATAACCCACCTATTACATATCCTGGAATTATGTAATAAATCCTGCAGCATTTGTTACCCACTTACAACTGTTTCTTGTGTCTTCTTTGGGTAACCTAATTTGGGGGAGGGGGGAAAGCGGGGTGCCCCTGGGGGTACTATGCCGCTGATCGCGGCCCCCGCAGGGGGCCACTCGGCGGTCGGCGCCTTAGTGGCCCCGGGGCCCCCTGTCACCCCTCCCCACTCCCTCCTTCGGGGGGGGCGGGGGCAGGGATCCTGATTGTTGCCCCCTCCGTGTCGGGGGCCGGAAGTGACGCGCAATGCGCGTCACTTCCGGGCCCAGGTGTGAGGGGAAGGCTATTTAGCCTTCCCCCACCCTCACTGGCGACCTCTTTGTCGCCCACCTCGCCTTTTTACCCTCCCTACCGCTTACCCGGCGTGGTGTGGTGGGGTGGGGTTTTTTGCTGAACGTTTTAATGTTTTCCTTTTCGTTGCAGGCGGAGTTACAGGGCGATCTGGAAGCAGGCCGGTACAAAGGGTACCTCTGCGCGGCACCACGTGGTGCCTGAGCCAAAACGAGGAGCCTCCAGAGAGGTCCCGGAAGCCGGTCGGCGCCCCGCTAGGCCTGCGGGCGGTTGTGGGCCTGAACAACCGGGGGCTTGCTATGCGACGCTCCGCCCCGAGAGGGGGGGTGTGAGTAGAATTTCAACGGCACGTGATCGAAAAAAGAATCACTTGGGGGGCAGCACTTGCGGGTCGTTCCCGTGCTGCCCGGCTCATCAGGCGGGGCAGGTGAAGTAGATGGCCGCCTGCCCTTGGATCGCCCGTAAGATAACCCACCTATTACATATCCTGGAATTATGTAATAAATCCTGCAGCATTTGTTACCCACTTACAACTGTTTCTTGTGTCTTCTTTGGGTAACCTAATTTGGGGGAGGGGGGAAAGCGGGGTGCCCCTGGGGGTACTATGCCCAGAATCACAGGATGCTCGGCGTCGTTGCCGAGACTCAAACCCCAGGTCCTACGCAGGCTCGCGCACCCCTTCGACCAAACCTCCCCGCTACACGGCTGCCGAGGTCTAGACCTGCAGCCCTAGGCGCGGGCCCCAAAACTGATCTAAAATGCTATAGATTTTGCCCGTCAGAGATGATCTTGCCTCCACTGCTGGGGATTGAACCCATGCCTCTTAGGGATCTGCAACGCCAAAGGCTTTCAACAGTGCCTCTGAGCTACGGCTCCTGCTAATTGTTTTTTGTTGCCTATTTATATAGCGCGAATTTGCCCGAAGGTCTTGGAGCACCTTAAATAGCACCGTCATTAACATTACACAAGAAAATATCAGGTATCAGAGCGCTCATGCGCACCATTACAGATGAACACATTCATTTTTTGTTGGGCACAGGGAGATTAAGCGATCTGCCCAAAATCGCAGGGTGCTGAGCGCCGTTGCCCAGGCTCGAACCTGGTTCCCCAGCTTGGAAGTCCACCGCTTTAGCCGCAACACTAAATCCTTACACCTCAGACGGCAAGTATTCTCTCGTAGCCCGCTAACGCTGCCTGCACCCAGAGTGTGGCATGAACCGAAGGACATTGTAACATTCCGAGCCCCCAAACAACAAAATTTCATCCGTAGCAGGACATGGGCAGAGGCTCCCATAGATCCAACCCCTAGATCCAACCTTCTCATCGCCGCGAAACAGAGGGAGCCAGACAGTAGCAGGGGAGCTCCATGGCTGGGCAGCATCTCCCCGCAGAGGCTTGGGGGGGGCACCCGACTCACCCCTCACTCGGCGGGAGACTAATGACAACGCCGCGCACCCGGCCACAGACACTGAGACCCCTACGGGCCCCAGGTGGACCGAAACCAGCAGTCCAGGGGCCAGTCTGTGACGGGGTGACTCACCTCGCGATAAAGCACACGACGGCGTATCCCGACCAACGACCCTCACGACGGCGTGTCCGGCGCAAAGAGGACGCCAAGATGGCCGGGGGAGGCATAAATACCCCCCCCCCTCCTCTTTGTGCCGGAAGTGACGTGTCTGGCCAGGGGACTCTTCCTATAGTCCCCCAGTATTAGTGAGGGTGGGGAAGTGCCCAAATGTGACTAAGGGTGGCCGCCCGCTCAGGGTGGCCCCCTGCGGGGGCCGCGGGCAGCCGCAGTTCTGTGTTTTTTATTTGGGGGTTTTCGTAAATGTCCACAAAACTGCATCGTGGAAGCATCAGAGCGTTTACTGCTCTCCCAGGATGTGGGGCGCTCTAGGCGCAGCGGCGAGGTCTGATCTTACCTCCTTTCCCCCCCGGCCCCCCACGCGGGTTTGTTCAGTGGGTCTTGTGTGTTGGTGGTTAACTGTGCGTGAGTCCGTTTCTCCCAGGCCTCTAGTGGCATCATTGTCCCAGTGTCCCTTCGGATTCTGCGCCAATGCTGCTCCTGTCCCATGGTTGCTTTCCTTATCTGTGCATCAACTTCCCCAACCACATCCCGTCGGCGATCTCAAGGACCCGTGTGTGTTTTTCTGCCCCAGTGCAGGAGTCTCCCAGTCATTCGCCCACATTACTTAGACCTATGTTGGTTCCTGGTCTCCAATGCCAACCTACTACTTGTGAAGCAATCTCCCTACTCCTGCACGCCAGATCTCCTGGGTTAGTGTACTCCCGATGGTGGAATCTCCCACCCCCATGAGGTCTTGTGTGTGTGTGTGTGTGGGGGGGGGGATCTCCCTGGTACATGAGCCTCACCTGCGTGCCAGTGCACTCCATGTGACCTGCCACATAAGATCCCCTGATCCAGTGTACTCCCTGTGGTGGATCTCCCTGCTACAGAGATCTCCTGAGCCAGTGTGCTCCTAGCACCGGTGCTGGTATGGGCCTGCTGTCCTGTTCCAGCGAGGGGATCTCCATGGCCTCTGGAGCAAGAGGTCTCCTGTGTCAATGTAGTCCCTGTTGTAGGGCACACTTTCCACACAGCACACAAGGGATCGTCTGCCAGTGGACTGCTGTGCCGGTGATGGTATGGCCCTCCTGTCCTGTTCCAACGTGGGAATTGCGCTGCTCCCGGTCACCTGTGCCACTGTAATCTCTGTACCAGTGATGGTGACCAGGCTCACAAACCATGCCAACAGTCTCAGCCTATGATGCAGCCATAGCTAAGCTTTTACCCATACAGGGTACCTCTCTCTACCGCTACCTCTCTCTAACCCTACCCCTCTACCTCTCTCTACTCCTACCTTTCTCTACCCCTACCCCTCTACCTCTCTTTACCCCTACCCCTCTACCTCTTTCTACCCCTACTCCTCTACCTCTCTCTACCCCTACCCCTCTACCTCTCTCTACCCCTGTCCCTCTACCTCTCTACCCCTACCCCTCTACCTCTCTCTACCCCTACCCCTCTACCCCTCTCTACCACTACCTCTCTACCCCTACCCCTCTACCTCGCTACCCCTACCCCTACCCCTCTACCTCTATCTACCCCTCTACCCCTCTACCAATTCCTCTCTCTATCCCTACCCCTCTACCTCTACCCCTGTACCTCTCTACCCCTACCCCTCTCTACCCCTCTACCTCTCTCTAACCCTACCCCTCTACCTCTATCTCTACACCTCTACCTCTCTCTACCACTACCCCTCTACCCCTACCCCTCTCTACCCCTATCCCTCTACCTCTCTCTACCCCTACCCCTCTACCTCTCTACCCCTACCCCACTACCTCTATCTCTCTACACCTCTACCTCTCTCTAACCCTACCCCTCTCTACCACTACCTCTCTCTACCCCTACCCCTCTACCTCTATCCCTCTACCTCTCTATCTCTCTATCCCTACCCCTCTACCTCTATCTACCCCTACCCCTCTACCTCTCTACCACTACCCCTCTACCTCTGCCTCTCTCTACCCCTACACCTCTCCCTCTCTCTATCCCTACACCTCTCCCTCTACCTCTCTACCCCTACACCTCTACCTCTCTCTTCCCCTACACCTCTGCCTCTACCTCTTTCTACCCCTACACCTCTACCTCTCTCTACCTCTGCCTCTCTCTACCCCTACCCCTCTACCTCTCTCTACCCCTACCCATCTACCTCTTTCTACCCCTACTCCTCTACCTCTCTCTAACCCTACCCCTCTACCTCTACCTACCCCTACCCCTCTACCTCTCTCTACCCCTTCCCCTCTACCTCTCTCTAACCCTACCCCTCTACCTCTCTCTACCCCTACCCCTACCCCTCTACCTCTATCTCTCTCTACCCCTACCCCTCTACCTCTACCTCTCTCTACCCCTACCCCTCTACCTCTACCTCTACACCTCTACCTCTTGTAGTGGAGACAGGGTTTTATGTGCACACATTGCTATGTTAGCATAAGCGCTTTAGAAGTCAAACGCCATCTTGCCACTTTGCTGCTTTTTGCACACAACACTACAGGTAGTTGTTATTACAAGTAAAACTGCTTGCTTGCTTTTTCTTCACATGAGAAAGGTCTGTTCACATCCCTAGACGTGCCCCGCGATCTTAGTCTGAACACTGTGTGCAGAAGCCGTCAAGGTCAAATAACAATGTATGCTGTTGAATTCAGGTTGATCGGCCCACGCTCTAGACACAACAAGAACACAGCTGCAAATATCTGAAACTCGGGTGCCTTTAATATTGCATTTGCATGCATGATTCAGACACTTGGAGAAAACCTTTTCAGACACAGAGAGCAGAGCTGATCCTGTGATGTGATTCACCTAAGCTGATCTTTGAGGTATGGGGTTCCCCATTCAAACCTAGATACCTATTAGTTTATAAAAAACAGTTTACTAGCCAAGGGAGGGTGGTTCACAAAGTATTGTAGGACTTGTTTTCCACTATCCTTTTTAATATGATTTCTCCCTTCATATTCTATGGAATTGTAACAATGCTGATGGTTTTGTTTTTAATAATTTGTCTGCTTATGTTAGCAAAAGTACTGCACCTTGGAGCACGTAGTTAAAAATAAACATTTTAAACTTTTCCGTGTCTCTGATTACTCTTGTTGTGGACTGATATGAGAATAATAACGAAAAGGTGTTTCTGATTCCCACCATAAGTCGCTTGTTCTGGGTTGTCTAATTATTGGTAGCTTCGAGATTATACGGAGAACGAATGAGACACTGATGCTAGTCAGATAGGGGTTCTGGGTACTGAGGTGAGTTTTTTGGTACACCACAATTCACTGAGGTCCTGGTTTCCTGTGCATAGTTCTGTGCATGAGCAGAATCCCCGCAACATGGCGCACCTAATGTTTTGGTCTTATGATTGAGATGCCTTAGTAGTGCCTATATTTGCCCACAACACCCTCACTCTTGTTTCCGGTTAACGGGAGTGATGGTTTAAACCTACCTAAATAGTTGATATATAGGTTCTTTCAAGCTTGACAATTAAAAAGGTTTCATTTTATCTTATACCATTTTTGTGCTACAGTTTAATATAAATTGTTTTTCTTCTGTGTCCTTATGGCTGAAGTCGCTATTGCAGTGTCATTTGATACAGTTCAGGGTGCCAGACGATGGGATGTCTATTATGTTTGTAGTGAGTGCCGATGCATTGTTTCCCTATGAGCTGTTTTGCTCTTGGGTTACTTTGTCGAAGGTAAATGCGGATGATAAGACGTTTTACACATACACTCCTACGGCGGTCCCAGCAAATTACATGTGGTATCGGATGCTGGAAATTCCCATTTCTGCTTGGCAGCTCCGTATTTGGTTCAATGGCGCCCTCCCCCTACACAGTTACACCGGTTCGTTTGGGTCCCTTGTCTATTCCAGGGGCCACTTGGCCAGTCTTGGCCGGGTTCACTCCACATCCACGTTATTTGCAAGCCCCGGTGGATGACTTACGTCAGCTCCATACCGCCCTTATTACGGTACATAGGGCTTTAGTGCAAGAAGTCTCTCGCAATGTCCAGGTGGGGGCACCTGGGGTTGCGGCGCAACCAGCTGGCCCGGCCGGGATTACTATTAGTCCCGTCATGGTTAATCCGGTAATGGGCAAGCATCCCCAGAATAAGGACGATATGCCTTATTGGCTTGCTGAGAAATTCGACCAGCTGGAAGCGGTATTTCCAAATTCTACTGTGGAGAAACACAGGACCCTTACCATTAGTTTGCAGAAATACTTGGAGACAGAGGTAACTGATTGTGAGAACTGGGGTAAAGTGTTTGCAGCGGTCTACTCTAAGTGCTTCGGCACACCGTCTGACTGTACTGCCCTCCGTGATCAAGCATGTTCAGGATCAACGCAGTCCGGAGGCGGCAGTCGAGTTAGGAATGAGGCTTGTCGGCGTGTTCGAAGTAGTGACTGATCTCATCCTTGCTAACGTCAAGGGAGATGCAGTTAACTTTCAAGTGTCGAATGAGCTGCGCCTCGTCGCAGACGTCGATAAACCCCGGCAGTTACCGAAAATTATTGCGGAGGCATATAAGACCATTGGCCGCAATAGTTTAGGCGTTAAGCCTTTTGCTAAAACAACAGCGCAACCGCAAACTCGGACTGTAACGTCTACCAAAGACGACCGTCCAGCTTTTCCTTAACAAAATTGGAAAGCTAAGAAACAGGGGAAGCAGCAACAGAAACAGGGGTCTCGTCCTGCGTCACCGCTTCAAATGACTACTGAACGCACATATGAATTGCGCGATCGCACTAGAATTAGGTCTCCTGATAGATTTCAGGTTCTTGAACAACGTTCTCCTCGTTCTTCACAGGAAACATCGGTCTCACAGTCCATGGAGGAGAACGTGGCAAAGGTCGGGGTGCCCAACAAGGACGTGAGCAGCCCTGCCCACTGACGGTAAAGGCAAGCAGGAAGAGTTTGCACGTCAACGACCCCCGTTTCAGAAAACGAAGGTTGCTGCATGAACAGCGAGGTATGCCACAGATAGTGAGAATGCAGCTTCAGAACCTGACATGGGCACTAACGCTGCTAGACAGCGCAGCGGAGGTTACAATAGTGCGGCAAGCACTGCGCCCATATCTGAAGGCGACTGCAACTGACACATTTATTACTGTAGAAACTGCTGACACTAGAGTGGCTCCCCCTGACAGACTATGATATAGTCCTTTTAATAGAAGGTGACATAGAAAATCTGACCTCTACATATGACATTTTGCAAGCAGTGGCGGACTGGACCCCAGCTTTTGTTTTGGCCGCTCCTAGAGGGCAGGAGGTAATCCTCCCATCTCTCGCGCACACTGTGCCGAAGGAGCAAGCTCAGAACTTTGCAGAAGAGTGGGCACAGGTGCTTGCTCCAGCGTTGTACTGTACTCAGGTTGGGTGGGATAAATTATCATCAAGCCATGAGATTCCGTTATGGTCTATGCCACAGCCACAACCCCAATATCCCATGCGCCGCGAAGCTAGATCTCACGTCGCAGAAATCCTTGAACAATTGGAATATCAAGGTGTAATTGAAACATGTGTGTCACCCATGAATAATCCTCTTTTCACTGTGACCAAACCTGATGGGTCGTACCGTCTGGTTTTAAATTATCGGCATTTGAACTCACTGTTGGACATGCGTGGCACAAAACGCCCACAGTTCTGCCCTGGTTGATAGTCTAGTGAGAAAAAGGTTTAAAACCACACTTGACATCTCCAATGGCTTTTTTCAGCCATAACCTGTCCTCTATTAGTAGTCAATGGACAGCCTTTACTTCTGGTGGCAAACAGAACCAGTTTAAAAGATTAGCCATGGGCTACAAAAACAGTCCAGGTGTCTTTGCCGCACGTGTAGTCTCTCTGTTGGAGAGCATTGACCCTGATGCGTACTCGTATGGTGATGATATCTATCTCACTGACGACGAATTATGGCTGCATCTGTGTTGCGTTGACCGCATCATTGTTTGCGGACTTCGGTTGCAAATTTAACTTTGCAAAATCACACATTGCAGAGTACATAGTGTTTTGGGCTATTAACTCCACAACGAAGGTCGAGGTTTGGCACCTCACTTCCTGGAGAAATGCACATGTTTGCGCGCTCCAACAACTCTGAAAAAACTGCAATCTTTGCTGGTTTTTTTAAATGTCAGGCGTACTTATATTCCCGATTTATGCCCAGCACATCAAGCCGCTTTATGCCTTGGTACAACTTACTTTTTCCAAATCGAGCTGACTGCCAGAACATTCAGATATCCTGCAATCTTTGCAGGCTGATCTTCTTGCTTCTAAATACTTACTGACGCGTGATAGCCACACTAACCTGGTAATAAGAATTGTGCCTGGCGCAGTGGGTTTCACGTATTTAACGTTCAATGAGGGCGACACAGTCTCTATTGCTTACAAGTCACACCTGTACACTTCGGCTGAAATGCGCTTTTCCACTGTCGAAAAAGTTTTGATTGCTGTGCAGATTGCGATTCTGAAAGAGACCGCTGTCGCAAGGGAAACGCATGTTGGTTGTCACACCATATCCTGCCCTAGAGGCAGTGACGAAAGCCAGTGTGCCAAATTCTAAAGCTTTGCATCCGCGTTGGATACAATGGGCCACTTCTTTGACGTCTCCGGATGCCACTTTCATCTTTGAAGCCTCATTGCAGACTCAGGAGTATTTGCAGTATGAATTTGTTCATCCAGCTCCTCTGTCCTTGCGCCCGCTTGAGGATTACCATTGTATCATTTACACTGACGGTTCGGCGCAACCGGTGACGGAATCTAAACCTGATTATTCAGCAGCCTGCGCAATAGTGGCTGGTACTTTCGTCAATGATGAATTCAAGTCTGATGTCGTGCACACGCAGACATTGGGTGATTGTTCCGCTCAGTTGGCAGAGCTTATGTGCTCTGGTGCTTGCACTGGAGTTTGCTGATCCTCGAGTGACTACTCTTATAGTGAGTGACTCTTTTTACAGTGTTCAGTCTTTCAACGACAATTTATTCTTTTGGTCTCAAAATGAGTATCGTGATTCCAAAGGTAGCACAATCAAGCATAAAATGCTTTGGGTTCAAGTCGCAGAACTTAAACTACGTCTGCCGCTCGTGAATGTGATTCATACTCTTGGGCACCAACGCGTAGGTGTCCACGCTGTTGGCAACAGTTTAGCTGACGAGGCAGCGAAAACAGCAGTGGCAACATATCTAGTAGCAGCAGTTACAAGATCCAAAAGTAAGATTGATGATGACATCTTGGCAGCAATTGCTGCGACAGAAAAGGGTCATAATTACCCTTGGGGTTTCCCTTCTAAATACTCTTATCATTTAAGTTCTGATAAAGTTCCCTATGTGAGAATTAACGACGTTGGTGACAGATTGATTCCCAAAGTGCGGACTGCAGACTTGCATTGATAACAGCTGCTCACAAAGGTATGGCTTCTGCCCATGCCGGCGTTTCTGCGACTGTTACTATCTTACAACAACGTTACTGGTGGCACGGATTGTATAAACCGACTCGTGCTTATGTCCTTAATTGTGACATTTGCTAGCAGATTAAACCTTCCACTGCTCCGCGTCCACCTCAAACACAGTCGTACATATCTAATAAACCACATGGGTGGGTTTATTTAGATCCCTGCGGTCCTTTCTCCTCTGATACTGCGTATAAGCACATCTTAGTTGCAGTGGATTCGTGCACACGTTTTCTATGGGTCTGGCCACAACAGAGTGCTGATGCTCGAACTGTCATCATGGATTTGCGTGTCTTTGTGGGAATTTTTGCATGTGGTACGCTTCATTCAGACCAGGGTCCAGCATTCGCCTCGAAGGCGTACAAGGATGCCATGAGATCTTTGGGGGTCCAAGTCAAATTTTCGTTTCCATACCGGCCTGAGGGCAATAGTGTTGTGGAGCGAATGAACCGTGACTTAAAGCAGTCCCTGACAGCTAGGGTTTTAGGTAATTGCAGGAACTGGTTGGTCCATTTGTATAGCGTTCAATGTGCACTTAATAATCTCCCTAGAAGGTCTCTGGGTGGGCGGACCCCATACGAAATGCTCTTTGGACGCGCATGACGGAAGCAGACACTGTTACTGTGGGTGAGAGGAGCGCCTGGGTAAGGGCTCCCGGTCTCACTAGGCTACGCAAGTCTGCCCATTTCATTTTAATCAACACATTGTTCGTTTGATTGCTGCTACTTTAAAACAATGCTATTTTAAAATCTACTGTTGAATTGCCTACCTGCACTATGTCCCCGGTCCACCACCGATTCATCGGTTTGTGTGGAGGAATGGTTAGGTGCTAGAGGGAGGGTTTCCCACTTCCGGCCTCGCTCCAATCAGCTGCTTCCAGCTGATCACGTTTCACCTTTAAAATCCTAATGCACCGTGCTACGCGCAGCCGACGCGCATGACGGAAGCAGACACTGTTACTGTGGGTGAGAGGAGTGCCTGGGTAAGGGCTCCCGGTCTCACTAGGCTACGCAAGTCCGCCCATTTCATTTTAATCCACACATTGTTCGTTTGATTGCTGCTACTTTAAAAGAATGCTATTTTAAAATCTACTGTTGAATTGCCTACCTGCACTACGTCCCCGGTCCACCACCGATTCTTCGGTTTGTGTGGAGGGACGGTTAGGTGCTAGAGGGAGGGTTTCCCACTTCCGGACTCGCTCCAATCAGCTGCTTCCTGCTGATCACGTTTCACCTTTAAAATCATAAAGCATCGCGCTACAATCAGCAGACACGCATGACAGAAGCAGACACTGTTACTGTGGGTGAGAGGAGTGCCTGGATAAGGGCTCCCGGTCTCACTAGGCTACGCAAGTCTGCCCATTTCATTATAATCCACACATTGTTCGTTTTATTGCTTCTACTTTTTTCCGGCCTCGCTCCAATCAGCTGCTTCCAGCGGATCACGTTTCACCTTTAAAATCCTAATGTTTCGCGCTACGCGCAGCAGACGCGCGCAGCCAGTGCGCCGAAGGCACGCCTAAGGCAAGCCCGTCTGCGCCTTGCTGCCCTTTTCACCAAAGTTGGGCCGATTTATACAAAAAAGGAGCTGTTAGACATTAGGAAATGGGTGAGCAACTGTAGACAGTCTTGTGGGAATATGATTGAGGGATCTTTTTGTTGTTTGAGCTGTGGCTTTAGTGCTACTTCTACGTTGCCCTCATGTGCTCCTCTCCCACGTTCCAAGAAGGCCGTTAAGATTTTCAACTTTAATTGTCGTTCTTTAGCTAAACATTATGCTGACATTTATGACTAGTTGGAGGACTCCTCCCCGAATGTACTCTTTCTCACCGAAACGTGGCTTTTTGATGAGATAATGACAGAACCTGTCCTGGCGCTTCCTGCAGGATATAGCATCCTTACCCTTAATAGGTTGACCAGAGGAGGGGGCATTGCGGTGATTTTTAAATCAGTCTAGCCATGCATGTTTACCAAGCATACTATACCTGGTAGTGAATGTGCCCTCTTCAAGGTTACATTCAGTCCCAATTATACCATGTCAGGGCTTCTGATTTATAGGCCCCCTGGGCCAGACACTGCTTTTAAGGTTGCACTTGTAGAGGCGGTTAGTGCGCTAGTTATTAACACTGCCAACTTCAGTCACTGGGGATTTGAACATCCATTTAGAGAAATCTGATGACCCTGATGTGGCAACTTTTATAGCAGATATGGCAGCTTGCCAACTACTACAACTTGTGTCAGGCCCTACACATGTAGCTGGCCATTTGCTGGACCCAGTTTTTACTAATATACCCTCACTTACAGCCCTTGTCCTTACGCCTATGGGATGGTCCGACCATTACTTGGTCCCTATGTCCCTTCAGGAGATATCTCCTTTACAGAGCTCCGACCAGACTTCCTCGCTCAATCGCCCCTGGCATAAGCTTAACTGGGATTCTTTCCAGGTCCGATTGTCTATTACATGCCCCAGCCTCCCTAACGATCCTGATGAGGCATATGGCGTCCTTACAGACTGGATCAGTCGGCTACTGGATGGTCTCATTCCTGAGAAACTATCCTTGAATTGTAAAACTCGATCTAAGCCATGGTATAACAGCGAGTTGGCCGATCTGTGTAGAGAACGCAAAAGGCTGGAACGTATTTGGAGAAGAGATTTCAACATCAAGGCGAAAGATGGCTATCGGGTGGCAGTCAAAAGCTATCATAAGGCCATTCAATTGGCGCGTGCAACGTTTTATGCCGACCTAATCCGCAACAGCGATAACCCGGCAAAGAGCGTCTTCACGATACTTTCCAGCTTTAAATCACAGCAGTCCAACGTAGGGCAGAAAATACAGTCCAATGAGCAATGTGAGGACCTTGCCTCCTTTTTTATTAAGAAGGTAGATAACATCTATAGGTCCTTTCCTGCTACAGTTATCACCCCGCCAGTGGTAGGGCGCGATCAACCTGCCAATACCTTGGAGTTTCTTGCACTCATTTCCACAGACCAACTGCAAGCACTCTGTAGGAAAATTAAGTCTGGCTCACCGGCTGATCCCCTTAAACCAGAACAATTCAGAAGGGTGCTGCCTACAATCTTGCCCTTCCTGAAACAGGTAATTAATATGTCGCTTTCCACGGCTACTGTGCCCAAAGCGTGGAAACATGCCAAAGGCTACCTTTATTTTAAAAAAACCTGTGTTGGACCCAGCCAAGCCTGAAAATTACCGCCCCATCTCACTACTCCCTTGGGCTGCTAAGATTATGGAAGCGCATGTTAATTCTCTCCTCTCAAACGTTTTGACTGAGAATGGTACGCTGGACCCCTCCCAGAATGGTTTTCGACCTGGTCACAGCACAGAGTCTGCTCTCTTGGCCGTGACAGAACATCTCTGGTCTGCTTTAGACGCTGGGCAAACGTCGGCGCGGATCCTGCTGGATCTCAGCACCACGTTTGACACAGTGTCTCATGCCATTCTGTTACAATGTTTGGAGGAGGTGGGGATCATTGGCTCGGCCCTGAAGTGATTCACCTTGTTCCTTACTGAGAGGTCTTTTAGGGTTTCTGTCTCCCCTTTTGCCTCAGGCATTCACCCCATCAAACAAGGTGTCCCACAGGGCTCCACCCTCTGTCCCCTGTTATTCAATCTCTATGTCCAACCACTGGCAGCGGTGGCTAGAAATAGGGAACTGACCATGGTCTCCTACACCGATGACACTCAGCTGGGGGTAGCACTCTCGAGCGACACCAAGAGGGACGACCTGAAGTTTCGGGGAGACCTGGCGGTAGTCGTGGAATGGATGACGGCTAACTGCCTCCAGCTGAATGCCAGTAAATCTGAGGTGTTGGTAGGAAAGAACCATGGGTTGTGGAGTGAGCTTTGGTGGCCAGAAAACTTGGGGAGTCCCCCTCCCCCTAAGCAAGTCGTCAAAAACCTGGGGGTATGGCTAGACTCATCACTCAACTATCAAGTTCAAACTAAAAAGGTAGCAGCGACGTGTTTTGGGCTCCTGCCGGGGCTTAGACCCCATTGGGGTTTTTTGACCCCCCCCCGACTCACCAGACTATTATCCAGGCAGCTATAATGTCCAGACTGGATTATGCCTGTTCCCTGTACTTAGGGGCTAATAAGGCCGAGATTGCTCGGCTACAACGGGTTCAGAATGCAGCAGCCAGATCACTGATTGGCTTGCGCAGGTCCTGCCCGGTGTCATCCACAATCCACAGGCTTCACTGGTTGCCGGTGGCCAGGAGAATTGCATTTAAGGCCCTGTGTATTAATTTTAAGGCCCTGAAATACAACACTCCTGGTATTCTGGCCAACCTGGTCACCTCCTATGTTCCTACAAGCCAGTTACGGTCACTTGGACAACACCTGGTGAGGGTCACTAGGTTCCAGAGAGTACGGGCAGGAGGCCGTTCCTTCCGTAGCAGGGCAGCCCTCCTCTGGAACTCACTGCCCACTCACATATGAACCCATACTAACTATCTGATGTTTAGGAAGGCCATAAAAACATACCTATTTCCCTGCATGTAGTTCCTGCCTTCTTCCGTGTTAGTCGCTCAGCTGACAGTGCCGGGACGCCCCTTTGCTGGGGCATCTGTTGCGCTATACAAATGGCAGTAACATAACATAACAGATGTTTGTCCCGGACCTTGATGGTCTAGACATGGTGGCGTCGGCTGCACCCTTTGACGTAGATGATCATTCTGCTGTATTACAAAGGAACACTTGCCCTCCACATCTGATGCTGCACTTCAGATTCCAGTAGCTGGCTGGCTACCTCGAGTTGGTGACCTGGTCCGTGAGAAGGTGGAGAACAAGGAGGAGTTCGGCCCCTCTTATCGCGTTCCAGTGCTTGGCGTGCAGGGTACAAGAACAGTCATTTTACCTCCACTTCCTGGTCGCAAGGATAACAGGTACATCTCCATTGACGATGTCAAACTACAACGAGTGGCCGATTCTTCTTAGTATGACTCCAGCGGTCTCTTGTCCAGCAATGCTGAGAAATTCTGTTTTGGCTCCGGCAACTACCAACAGGCCTGACATTGCCATCGAGATGCATACAGTTACTAATCCTTTATTAACTACACCGGCTGGTGGTCCCGTTGAAAATACTGAGTATACCTATCCCACAGATGTGTCATTACCTGGTGTGCAATCAAGTGCAGTTGACCAGTCATATTTTTCATTTGACACTAACTCTATCACTTCAAATGCCCCATCGAAAATTTCTGTTTGTGCTGTTTGGTTTAAAAGACATTTTTTAATTCCCCCATGGACTTACATTTGGCTGGTGCTCATATAATTTTTTTTTTCATGTTGATTGGATTTGTGGTCGTGTTTTTTCATCTAGTAAATGGACACTATCTAACCGAAAGATCTGCAATTAGATTTATTGATGGAACTTTGGCACCCCACTCCTCATCACACATCATGAAGAGAGACCAGTCTTTTGTTAATATTACTGCCTGGCCTGTGTTAGATGAGATTGTATGGGATGCTGTAAAATTTCAAATTCATGGTACCACAGAGGTGATTAATGTCCCCAATGTACTTCGTGTTTCTATGGGGGATGTTGTGAAACAAAACATACGCTCTGATGATTGGGATGTCCAAGCCGTAGAGGCTCTTTTTTCTGATTTGAAATATTATGCTGCTTTTGATGCTGAAGATTTGTATTTAGACACAGCAACTTACGGAGAGTTGTTTTGCTACCAACACTATGGCAATCATTTACTGCATAAAGCGAATACATTTAGAAATGTCGTTAATTATACGCAATGGAAACATTGTCAAGCTCAGATTGACGGCAGCTCCAAAACTCTCTAGTAAAAAAAGTAACATATTTTTCTGATTTCAGTGTATCTACTAAACCTTAAGCCTTTTATTTTAAAATGGCTGCTGAGTCAGCTTCCAAAGTTAGACTGACCCACACTAAATTACTGTATTCAAAGTCCTTTATGGATCGATTAGCTGTCGGGGGCTATGAGCTGTGGAAAGATACCATTGATCTTAAATCTGTTTGGGGTTCTAAAGCATGGCAGGTACACGGCGAAGAAGCACTCCATCATGCATGCCTTATACCTAACCACCTGTTTTTGAATTCTACTATTTTTCAAACCCCCTGCTTTGGATTGGCTACTTCTACAAAGACAAATTCCCCTTCTATTACTGATCTGGGCGCTTATCCAACATGGGCTAATCACACAGATCTGAATTGCAGTCATTCATTACTAATACATCCTTCAATATTTCCAACTTAGATCCTGAAGGATGGCTATTATGGCAGAAAAGTTCAGATTCCTGTCAACATCGTTTTTCTGGGTCTGCTCCCCGGTTATACACAGGTTAGAATTGACTCCGATTTAAATCTTCCTATTCTGTTACTACCTATTCTGTAGGAAAGTTATGACAAACCTGGCTGCATCATTCCACCTTAGCATCAGTTAAACATCATTTATCCAAATTAAATGACAAAGTAGATTTGAATGATTTTGTTAAGGGCCCTGTGCGTGGCAGGTCCAAAAGATGGGTGTATGCTGTTTACAACGAAATTTGGAAATTATCTCAAATTGAAGCTGCTTCTAGATTAAGAGCTATTGATCAAGCAAATTTAGAAAAAGTGCTTGCTGTTATTGATAATACCATTAACACCCTTTCTTCCAGAATTTACACATTAGATAATATTGTTTCATCTATTGTGGATATTGTACAGGATAATATGTCTTTTTTTGTACCATGGTCAAAATCAATTGCGTTCTATAATGCAGTTTGCATGGACTTTACAAACATTGAAGGTTGGGAAAGTTCCCTGGGACTACATGAACACATCTTTGTTCCTGCCGTTTAATCTAACTGATAAACAACAGTTCATGTCCATTAAGGATGCGACATACTTATTATTGCATATTGAAAAGTTGGAACCTTTACCATTCTCTGTGGCTGAATAAAACTCAGCTGTGTGGCTTATCCATGGATTAATCACTCTACCATTTCCATTGTTTAAGTTCAGTTCATGTATGAAACACTATGCCCTAGGCAGATACGAACCGTTGGGTACCGCTTTCCTGCATGAAGTTTGGTCGCTCCCATTTACATACAGGTGCCTGAGAGAGGGTAAAGAGGTTTATTTAAAAGGAGAGGGATGAACTTCTTCACCTGATCACTCAGTAGTCTGTAGGAACATCCAATTACATGGCGTATGCAATGTTCACGCACCGAATTTAGCTTGCATTCTGAAGGGAAATCCTGTGCCAGCCATTACACCCACTTTAGTTATTTGCTTTTGAATAATGAAGCATGCTGCGGGATGCTAGTAGGGATTCCGTACATTGTAACTGTATCACAACGAGTAGTCTGTTGGAAGAATGTCCTTTTCCCACACCTGCATGGGAGACTGGATGTATCCATCTGGCTTTCCATACCAACCTTGAAAGCAGAGTTCAACAAGATGAGCAGAATAAGGGTTCTATTGTCTCAAAAAGAAGTCGCCCTGACTTCCTCCCGTGAAACATTAGTCCTTCACGTGGCAAACACCCGCACTGTGGTGCATGCGCTTTTAAATACTGATCTCCCCCTTCATTTCGGTGCTCTGATTCATACTATATTCAATGCCTCGTCAACAACTGGCTTGGTGCATTTTTTCAAAGTTGTGGGCTCCTTCCAAACAATATTTGGTGTGATACCGGCATTTTTTCATTCTATTTTTTCCAGCATCTTCGGCGGGCTTCCGTTAATTCTCTCCTTGACTGCTGGTGTGCTGCTGTTGGTTTGCTTGCTCCGCAATGGCTGCATGCTCTGTGCCACACAACAGCCTGCCCCGGCTACTTCAACTGAGCAACCGGATGCTTGAATACTATGGAACACTACCACTGGCCACTTTGAGCGTAGCCTATGGATTATCCTTCCGGTTCTCATACTTTACTTGCGTGCAACCTGTTTTCTATTGCCTAGATCATGGGTACTCTCAAACTTTCTCTCGGGGGCCAAATTTACAGTGTGGTTTGGGGCTGAGGGCCGCACCGGTGGCGGCGGGGGCAGTGGGGAAGGGGGTGTGGCTAGAGTACAAAAAAAACTATGACCATGATATTGAACACAGGCCCCTGCAGCGGACGCCTTCGTCCACTGAGCCACCAAACCCGGCATTCACACATCTCTCTCTCTCCTATCTATCTATCTATCTATCTATCTATCTATCTATCTATCTATCTATCTATCTATCTCTCGCTCTGTCTCCCTCCCTCCCTCTCTCTGTCTCCCTCCCTCTCTCTGTCTCCCTCCCTCTCTCTGTCTCCCTCCCTCCCTCTCCATCTCTCTCTCTCTCTCTCCCTCTCCCTCTCCCTCTCCCTCTCCCTCTCCCTCTCCCTCTCGTCCCCCTCCCTCCCTCTATCTCTCTCTCTCTCTCCTTCTGTCTCCCTCACTCTGTTTGTCTCCCTTTCTCTCCATCTCCCTCCCTCTCCCTCCCTCTGTGTTCGTCTTCCTCCCTCTGTCTCCCTCCCTCTTGTCTGTCTGTCTCCCTCCCTCTGTCTCCCTCTCTCTCTCCCTCCCTCTCTCTATCTCTCTCCCTCTGTCTCACTCACTGTGTTTGTCTCCCTTTCTCTCTGTCTCCCTTTCTCTGTCTCCCTTTCTCTCTGTCTCCCTCCCTCTGTCTCCCTCTCTGTCTCCCTCCCTCTCCCTTCCTCCCCTCCCTCTCTCTCTGTTTCCCTCCCTCTCTCTCTGTCTCCCTCTCTCTGTCTCCCTCCCTCCCTCTCTCTCTCCCTCCCTCTCTCCGTCTGTCTCCCTACCTCTCTCCATCTGTCTCCCTCCCTCCCTCTGTCTCCCTCTGTCTCTCCCTCCCTCTCTCTATCTCTCTCCCTCTGTCTCCCTCTGTCTCACTCACTGTGTTTGTCTCCCTTTCTCTCTGTCTCCCTTTCTCTGTCTCCCTTTCTCTCTGTCTCCCTCCCTCTGCCTCCCTCTCTGTCTCCCTCCCTCTCCCTCCCCCCTCTCTCTTTGTCTCCCTCCCTCTCTCTCCTTCCCTCTCTCTCTCTCTCTCTCTCTCTCTCTCTCTCTCTCTCTCCATCTCCCTCCCTCTTTCTATCTCTGTCTCAATCACGGTTTGTCTCCCTTTCTCTCTGTCTCCGTCCCTCTCTCTGTCTCCCTCCCTCCCTCTCTGTCTCCCTCTCTCTCTCTGTCTCAATCACTCTGTTTGTCTCCCTTTCTCTCTGTCTCCCTCCCTCCCTCTCCCTATGTTCTCCCTCTGTCTCCCTCCTTCTCCCTCCCTCTCCCTGTCTGTCTCCCTCTCTCTCCCTCTCCCTCTCTCTGTCTCCCCCTCTCTCTGTCTCCCTCTCTTCCCCCTCTCCCTCTCTCTCTCCCCCTCCCTCTGTCTTCCTCCCTCTGTCACCTCACCCGCTGCTCTCACTCCCTGCTGCCCTCCGTCAGCTCACCCTGCTGTCCTCGTCATCCTCTGTCACCTCACCCTGCGCTGAGACAGCTTCCCAGGAACAGACACAGCCACCGCACCCAAGTACTTCACAGGTCCTATAAAGACCATTCACTTGTTAATGAGGCTTTGTTGTATTTCACCTCTTCTTAGCGCCCCTGCATTTCCACTCCATCAGAGTGGAGATGCAGGGGCGCTAAGAAGAGGTGAAATACAACAAAGCCTCATTAACAAGTGAATGGTCTTTAAAAGAATTGCCCGGCCCTCATTGCTCTGCTCTGCTGCAACCGGCGATATAAAAAAACACAGGTATGATGTCTGCAAGGTCCGCGGGCCGCCAAGGAAGGCTTGCCGGGCCGCTGGCGGCCCGCGGGCCGTACTATGAGTACCCGTGGCCTAGATTGTCCATTCGATTGGGCTCTGGATTTGTGCCTGTCCAACACGGTGTCTCCTGCCCTGGATTATGATCGACTAATGAGTCCCTTAGTGGCTCATGAGTTGGACTGTTCTGGTATCGGGATTATGGCCTGTAGAGCGGCGCATGGAGTCCTAGGGAATTGGGATATATATGCGGCAGCATATGACTTCCTGGTACGAAGTTATCTTGAAGAACACGCAAGTTTTCCTCTGATGGTGCTAGAGGCTCCCGTCATCGAAGAACATGTATGTTCATTTACTTTACTTGAGTGGATGGCTGATTCATTTACTGAACATTACAATGACTTCCTCTTGGAGGCAGTTGCAACTTATTGTGCCTACACGTTGATTGATCAAATTGACAGTTGTCCATCTTCCGCACATCCTAATCCAGATTTTTTAATTTTTCTTTTTTTACTCCACATTGGGCTATATGCCGCCCCTGAGAGATGTTTTTATTTTTTGCTTTTCACATCACATTTTTCGAACTTTCACTATCAATTATATGGATTGACACTATATGAACTTGGTTCTGTCTCACTCGAACTTGATCTCTGCGTTCCTACATTGCTTCCCTATTCTGTTCGTGGTCCGATCAAGGGAGGGTGTAGTGGAGACAGGGTTTTATGTGCACACATTGCTATGTTAGCATAAGTGCTTTAGAAGTCAAACGCCATCTTGGCACTTTGCTGCTTTTTGCACAAAACACTACAGGTAGCTGTTATTACAAGTAAAACTGCTTGCTTGTTTTTTCTTCACATGAGAAAGGGCTGTTGTTCACATCCCTAGATGTGCCCCGCAACCTTAGTCTGAACACTGTGTGCAGAAGCCGTCAAGGTCAAATAACAATGTATGCTGTTGAATTCAGGTTGATCGGCCCACGCTCTAGACACAACAAGCACACAGCTGCAAATATCTGAAACTCGGGTGCCTTTAATATTGCATTTGCATGCATAATTCAGGCACTTGGAGAAAACCTTTCCAGACACAGAGAGCAGAGCTGATGCTGTGATGTGACTTACCTAAGCTGATCTTTGAGGTATGGGGTTCCCCATTCAAACCTAGAGACCTTCTATTACATTATAAAACTAGTTTACTAGCCAAGGGAGGGTGGTTCACAAAGTATTATAGGACTTGTTTTTCACTATCATTTTTAATATGATTTCCCCTTCATATTCTATGGAATTGTAACAATGCTGATGGTTTTGTTTTTAATCATTTGTCTGCTTATGTTAGCAAAAGTACTGCACCTTAGAGCACGTTGTTAAAATTAAACATTTTAAACTTTTCAGTGTCTCTAAATACTCTTGTTGTGGACTGATATGAGAATAATAACGAAAAGGTGTTTCTGATTCCCACCATAAGTCGCTTGTTCTGGGTTGTCTAATCATTGGTAGCTTTGAGATGATACGGAGAACGAATGAGACACTGATGCTAGTCGGATAGGGGTTCTGGGTACTGAGGTGAGTTTTTTGGTACACCACAATTCACTGAGGTCCTGGTTTCCTGTGCATAGTTCTGTGCATGAGCAGAATCCCTGCAACACTCTCTCTACCCCTACCGCGCTACCTCTACCTCTCTCTACCCCTTCCCCTCTACCTCTACCTCTCTCTACTCCTCTACCTCTCTCTACCCCTACCCCTCTACATCTACCCCTACCTCTACACCTCTACCTCTCTCTACCCCTACCCTCTACCTCTCTACCCCTACCCCTACCTTTCTCTACCCCTACCCCTCCCTCTACACCCCTACCCCTCTACCTCTATCTACACCTCTACCTCTCTCTACCCCTCTACCTCTCTCTACACCTCTACCTCTCTCTACCCCTACCCCTCTACCGCTCTCCGCCCCTAACCCTCTACCTCTCTCTACCCCTCTACCTTTACCTCTCTACCCCTCTACCTCTCTAGCCCTACCCCTCTACCTCTCTCTACCCCTACCCCTCTACCTCTCTCTACCCCTACCCCTCTACCTCTAGCTACACCTCTCTCTCTTCTCTCTCTCATATATCAGTGGGATGTAGTGGTCTAAGTGGCAGCCAGAGCCTGATAGCACTGCTTGTCCTTTAAAAAAAAAAACATCAGCTGTTGCATGGCTAAGCACTTATAAGGTCCCAAAGGCGAGACCTATTGGCTATGCCAATGCTTGTTTTGAGATTTGTTGAAAATCTGTTCAGTCATTTTTGAGAAATTAGTGTTTAAAGAGGGGTTCGGGCTGAGCGTGATGAAATTTAAAAGTTGAGTGTATTTGCTCCGTTGGTATCTAGATATGCTCTGACTGGCTAGTCAGGGACTAGTTGTAGGAAGCTGGCTCTGTATATACTATACCACAATCAGGTATAGTGTGCACAGGGTCAAGTGGAACCCCAAAGGTAGGCAGAGGTAAATGTAGATAGCACCTTACTCTCTATTTGTGGAGGTGTGGGCAAGCAGTAAGGCTTTAACAGAGGGTAGTGTTAAGCTTGTGTTGTACACACTCAGGCAGCAAATGGTGTCACACACTCAAAGACTGAACTCAGACCAATTTGTATGCATGCAAAAAATATTTAGTTTTGTTTATTTCTAGAACCAAGCCAAGCCTGGTGCAGGTAAGTGAACTAATACTTTGCAAATTCTTATGCAGTTATTTACAGTTAAATACAGGTTTAAATGCAGTTGGTTGAATTACAGGTAAGTCAACATTTCGAAATTACTTTTTAGTTACTTTGCAGATTACTATGTACGTTCGTTTTCAGATTTCTTTTGCTAATCAGTGTGATATGCCTACATATCACACTGATACATTTCCTAGACAAAAGGTAAGTAATTCACATTTTAGTACCTATGCAGTTTTTCAATGTTCCATATAAACCAACTCCACACTTAAAACAATTTTCAAGAAAAGCAGTCAATGCAATCCTATGGGAAATAAATGAAGTTAAAGGTTTGCAGGCAAGTACTTATTTGTGGGAGTTGGTATTATTGGGTTAGTACCAGGGTTCCCCCAGGGTCAAGGATGCAGTCTCAGAACACCCTCAGCGGCACTAGGGCGGCCAGATGCAGAGTGCTGAGGCCCAATGTTATCCAATGGGTTATAGGGGGGCTAAGGTTGGTGGCTGCTCACATGCAGGCCACAAGGTAGTTGAAGCAAAGCTCCTGGTATTCGGCTCAGGGCAAAGGGGATCTGAGTTAGCACACAAGGAGCACCCGCAGGGGCGGCTGGGTACAGGTTGCTGTTTTGGGATTTTGGCTCCAGGTTCTGGCAAGGAAGACTTCTGGGAGGAACCAACAGCTGGGCAGGTAAGTTGGAGGGCTCGGGGACGTAGGTGCACCTCGGGTTCTCTTCTCCAGGGCGCATGGCGGCTGGATGCAGTAGTGTCTTTTGAGGTCAGATTTTACCTTACTGGGCCACTTGCGGTTGGGGGGGTGTCTCCGTGCAAAGGCTGTAGGCGTCGTCGGGGAGTCCTGGAGGGGGCAACCCATGGTGGACTCAGACTCTGGACTGCTGGGAGACCACGTTGGAACCGGTGGGCCACCCAGATTTGGGCCACCCAGATTTGGGCCATAGGCGGGAAAAGTTCCAGTCATCTGGTTTCATTCTCCTCAGCAGGCTCAGAGTCTGGCTTGGGAGTTTCTTTTGAACAGAGCTACTGTTCACAGGAAATCCAGTCTTTGTTGAAGGCAGTCAGTCCTCCCAGGGGTTCTGGAGGTTGCTTGCTGCAGGGCAAGGTGACTTTTGGTGCAGGATCTCTGGATACTGCAGACGGGCTGGTAGGGCTGGGGCCAAGTCAGTTCTTCTCTGCAGTCTCCTCTGCTGGACGTCTTCTTTCATCCTTCTTTTTCATAGGTTGCGGGAATCTATCTTCTTGGTTCAGGCTGCCCCCTGAAAACTGTATTTAGGGGGAGTTTTAGGGGTCTTAAAGGTCAGTAGCCAATAGACTACTGACCTTAGGGTGACTACACCCTTGGTGTGCTCACCCCAAGTCCTGATTGGAGAGTGGATGCCATCTGCAAGATGGCGGGCACTGAAAAGTGGGCTTCACCTCGTTTCCCCCTCCTGAGGGGTGGGATTGGCAGAGGTGGGCACACTTTCTGGGCTGTGCTAATTTTCCACACCTGTCTGCCCGCAAAAACGAGGGGAGACAGGAAGGGGGGCCTTCTCCTGATAGCAGGAGAGGCTGGGGCTCGCGTTACAAAGGTGGCAAGGCCTTTGAAGCTCCCCTGCCACAGACGGCTCTTCTGGAATGGGGGAGATGTGACCACCTCCGCCCAGGAAAGGTATTGTTTCTGGGCTCACGGAGCGAAGGCTCCTACCCCAGGGGTCCAGAAACATGTCTTGTGGTGGCAGTCTGGTGTGTACCAGTCAGGGAACCCACCAGAGGCCGGTCGTTTTTCAGGGTGCATCTCTAAGATGCACTCTGAGTGCATTTTTCATTAAATCCCACACTGGCATCAGTGTGGGTTTAATGTGCTGAGAAGTTTGATACCAAACTTCCCAGTTTTCAGTAAAGCCATTATGGTGCTGTTGAATCCGTAACGACACACTCCCAGCACCATATACTCTCAATGGCATTACTGCACTTACAATGTCTAAGCATTGGTGTAGACACTGTAGGGGTACAGGGCTCATGCACCTGCACCTTCACCACTGGTATAGTGCACCCAGCTAAAAGGGTGGCTGACCTATGCCAGGGCAGTGGGTTGTAGGTATGGCACACATGGATGTGTGCCTTGTCGACTCTTCACTTTGTTTTGCACCAAAACACGTAGCCTGCAATAGCAATGTGTGTGTGTCTGCAAAGGTATAGGGCCTATAAGGGTGGCAAAATAAGTGCTGCAGCCCTTCTAGGCCTTCCGTGTCCACAGTGCCCTTGATACCCATGGTAACTTTTACAAGGGACTGACGTGTGGCCAGAGAGGTGCTAATAGGGGTACAAGGTACAGTTTGGGGAAAGAACACAGGCCCCTGAGTACCTGATTGGCAGGGACCTATGGCACATCAAGTCAAAGTGCATCAGTTGTCTGGCAAAAAGTGGGGGGGTTACTGCAACTGAAACCCAGCTTCCTACACTAGTCAATTAGTCAATCTTGATTGGGTGGCCACATCATCAATACGTTATGGCATCCATTCCAGGACTCTGGGACGTGGTCCTTGCACCCTGAAAATTACAAACAAAAGAAACCTACATATATAATATATGGAGGCAATGGGGTGGGAGTCCTAAAGGTATCACCCCTTTTGATTGGCTGTCTAAAACATGTGGCAGCCATCGCAGGACTCTGGGACATGGACCCCAATAAAATGCGTTGTCGTGATTGCCAGCCTTTGAGGGTCAAAAAAAGAGCACACACAGGAGATCAACAGATTTTATATTCTTGTGTTGGTGGTATTGTACTCATTTGAGGAATTCTGGTGAGTTCTGTTGAGTTTACATGTGAAAATTGCTTAGCCTCTGCTAGGAGTTGATAAACTATGTTTGAGAGAACTGTTTTTTCCTCAGGATTTTCTCAGAGAGGTTGTGAAGTGTTCCAGAAGCTAAAACAAGAGCACATTTTGTAAGTTCACATTTTGTGAGTGATACTTCTAACTGCAGGTTCCTCATTTTTACATTATTGCTCAGGCGCCATACCATATATGGAAGGGTTCACAACAGTACTGCTAGGGAGCGATGTGCAACGTAGGCCTTGGATTGCCCTGGAAGTGACAGAGCAAAGCCACATAAAAGCGTCACCCTTGTGCACTGACATCAGTTACTTACTTTGTGTCCTTACATGTGAATCTGGAGCTGTGCTCCCTTTTCGTCTGTTGAATTTCTTAGAAAATGTTTTCCAGTGTACAAGCAGTGCTTTAAGTGGAAATAAATAAGTGCAGGTACTCGCCATATTAAGATGGGGATTGGGGGTGGGGTTTTGGCGGAGGGGGGGCTATGGGTCGGGGCTACGGGGAGTGCTAAGGGACCCAGCCAGGGGCACACATTTAATTTGATTGAGATTTAATTGATGTGCAAAACTAGTAAGCCACAAGCATAAAATACAAATCTGGGATCAACATGTTGTGTTTTGCAGCAAGCACATGAACCCTCTGTGTTAACATATGATGAGTCAAAACTGTTATCAGATAAAGCACAGATCTTTTCAGCAAGTAGTTTTGTTGACGTTTGAAAAACGGAACATGTGCAGGTAACCTAATTATTGAAATTGGGTTTGAGCTTAAAATGTCCCAATGGCGCCAACACATCACCTGGACTCCCAGCAAGGCATCTGAGCCTTTGCACACTCCCACACCCTCCATGGCCTGAATGCGGTGGCCCGGCAAAGAGGTCAGCCGAAACAAATTGCTTCTGCACTAGGCTACCCCTTAGGGCTGACGTGGGAACGGCCCAAAATGTAGAGCCAAACCTTGCCTCTCAGGAAGGCCTCTGAATAGTACCTGCACTCTCCGCCTACCACGGGATGAATGTGGAGCTTCTACCTGGGAGGGAGCATGGGAAAAACACAACCTTTAGGTTGCTGAGCGGCCCTAGGGCCACAACGCCTGGCCTGGCCTCCCTGTGTGGCTTCTCAGCCTCCTCACACTCTCTTCTCCCCCGCCTGCCATGGCCTCAGTGCAAGGAGTGCTTGGCAGAGGAGTACTGCAAAGACACTGTTTAGCTGTTCCACCTACCGAGCTCCGTGTCCCGGAGGGGCCAAGTTGTGAATGACCTAATGACCAGAGGAACACCTGCCCGCCCCGACCACATCTATTAAGGCACAGTGTGACCGAAGGAATGTGGAATAGCACTGCTTGTGGGGTCTGGGCCAAGGTGAAGACGACCCAAAACTACAGCCACAAAACTGGCCTCTAACTCGTCTCGGCTCCCCACCTCTAAGCACAGCTTTTTGCTGTGAGCCGCCTACACATTCCATAGTGGCCAAGTCAGGTGGCCACAGTGGGGTCTGGGTGGCCAGTAGGATATTGTGGGTGGTTGTCCTCCATGAAACCCACCCACAGGTGACTCGGGCAGGACCTATGCGCTTTGCCAATCCATCCCTGGCTGCTGCCCACATTAGTAACCTTGATTCCCATCGGCTGTGCTGCAGTTTCACTATCAGTACCTTCCTCCTCAATCTGACTTCAAACAAATGCAGCTGTACTCTGCTATGTCAGCAGAAATCCTTTCTTAGATTTCCCACAGTAACAATATGCCTATTAGCAGGCTCACAGAGCCTGAGTGTCAAATATCACATTGTGACTCAGGCCTCTCCCAAACGTCCTGCCAGCTCTAAATAAATACATACAGGCTGTTCCGCAGTTAGCACACTGAGGGCAGATTAGCACTCGATTATCAGAGTGCTTCACAAAAACGGACTGACTTGTCAGGTCTGCTGCTCTTCTTTTTGTACATGCCAAATTTTACTGAGCTTGGCATGCTACCCCATGAATACCGGTACTCTCTTTGGACATGGAGAAGTACCAGTGAGTACCGGTCCATTTAAAGCACTGTGTACAAGGGAATGATATTCCCACTAAAGACTACAGGGTTCAAACTGCTGAGACTGTCGGAAACAGATGTCTATGATGAACTTTCACAAATTGTGTCTTTGGTGTTTTGGCTCAGAGCATGGCTCAGTCATGCAAAGAAGGTGGTCTCATGCAACCGGAGATGATCTGGGACCGTGAAGCAAAGCTGTATGTCACCGAACACCGAAAGAAGTTACAGGCTTCTCATCAGTCCTGCTCCCACTCCCAAGTTGAGGGCGTAGACTCGTTTCTGCTTTCGAAGCTGCTCATGTGACCAGTCATCTTTGTGGTTTGGTAAGTCGAAGTCTAAATCTAAGAAGCATAAGAATTCCAAGTTGTACTCTACCTTCTTACAGCACCCCCCTGTCCAAAGAAGTGAGGAGGTCCTTAAGGTGCCAATCTTGCTCTGTTGTGCCTCAAATTTTCCGGCCCATCAGCAATGCCTCAGCAAGTTGAATTCTTTAAGAGAGCCATACTATGTATTTTTGGCACTCTTCTGGCTCCCTTTGGGCCCCAAGGATCCATAGGAGACTCCAGCTTTTTGGGCCCCACAGATCCGTAGGGGACTCAAGACAGGTTACCGCCAGCTGGTCTGCCCTCAGTGCCATCTATCCATCTATCCATCTATCCACCTAGACCTCACCTTGCATGGTGACTTCAGGTTTCAAAATTGGGTTTGAGGCGATTGACATGGAGTACCTTTTGAGGGGTTCCTGGGGTTTATCATACCACTCACCTGGCCCTTGTCCACAGAGACGATGCTAGACCTCCTATCTCTGCTAGGGTGGCGTCCTATCAGGAAATTGTAACCATGAATCAACTGCTACCCCAGAAGGGAAGGGGGTTTGGGACAGAATAACAAACTTGCGTGCCTTTGAGCTCAGCAAACGTCTTCTTGAAGTTGTATGTACGTCTCTTCTCAGTCCTGGAAAGTGTTGTCGTGATGTTTGCATAATGTAGTGCGCAGTGATCTGTACTGGAAATACAATTAGAGTGGTTATTCAACAAATGAGTAGTCGTGAAATATTCCCTCCCACCTTTGACATGCTTACTTACAGTCACTTATATGATGATGAATCTATTGCTGCATAGACTTCCAATAATCAACTGTTACCCTTGGGGGTGCAGCACTCCTGGCAGAAGCTATATTGTGTTTTCACATCACACACTAAGGTACATCTTGTTTGTTCAGCACTAGGCACAAGGTGCACAAGAGTGTGTTTTTTTTTTTTGATTCACAGACTACAGCACAGAATCGGATGGCAAACAAGAATGTCACTGGGCACTAATACCAAAGCCTCAGTATGCTTGTTAAAAAATATCCACAATGTCTCAATGTTCAAGAGTTGTTCTGTTTTCTGATTTTCAGCATCATAAAAACAGGTCTTTGGTTGATACGCTTTACGTTAACCCCTTCAGTGCCCGCCCCTTTCCCCGCCCAGTGCCGGCCGTTGCATTAGCGGGCGGGGTCTATGACGAGCTGGACTCGTCATGGGCACAGTGCCACCGCGGCCCATGACGAGTCCAGCTCGTCATGGGCACTGAAGGGGTTAATGCATTGACGTTAAGGATGGTATTTAACCATGTTTTCACCTTTTATGTGCAGTGTTGCAGGGATGGTGTTCGCTGCGTTGCTGGATTTGCAGCGGTGAAGATGTCCACAGCATCAGAGGCTTGCAGGAGAGCTGTACGGAGTTGCAGGGATGGAGTTCGCTGCGTCGCTGGATTTGTAGAGGAGAATATGCCCACAGTGTTGGAGATTTGCAGAGAGCCGCTATGCAGAAGAAGCTTGGCCGGGTCATGGAGATGTTTAAGTGAGCAGGATCGCTGAAAAGGATCTATTCTCTTCAACCAATAGGGTAAGCCAAGCACTGTCTCGTGGTTTGAGTGCAGTATAAATTCTGTTCCCAAATTCTGGTGAGTAGGCCCAAATAAATGCCCTGGGGATGTTACTGTATGTACTTTTGAGTTTCTTGACTTGGTGGCCTAGGGCCCCGTGGGATAATTACCATTCCAAGAACATTGTCAAGCCTGTGGGGCAATGAGTTCCATGAACAGTCAGGCAAGGCATTGAGACATGTGCTTGATCCTGTGAACCCCCCTCCTCAAAGTACGAGAGAAGTGATAACATTAGGAGGTCAGGGTCATGACTGGGTCTTGTGGTCCACTAGGTAGGTGGCCTCCATCTTCCTCTCCTTCAACTCATAAGGCCCTGATTAGTGGTCTGGAAGGGGCCTAGGCTCTACTGGCTCCATCACCCACACTTTCTTTCCAGGCTAAAAGTTGACCAGAGTAACCTTCTGGACATGTCAAACCTCGATTAACTCCTGGCTGGCTACTAGTTTCTCAGAAGCCTTCTTCCAGAACATTTGCATTTGGTTTCTAAGAGCCAGCATGTAGCTAACTTCTTCCTGTGTTGGCTTCCTGGGAGTTTCCTCCCACCCCTCCTTTACCAGATTGAGAGGTCTCCTAAAAAGGTGACCATAGAGCAGCTCAAATGAGCTAAACCCAACTCCCGTCTGTGGTACCTCCCTTTTAGGCAAGAAGCAGGCATGGTAAGAGTATGTCCCACTTCTGCCTCATGGGTTTAGGCAGGCCATAATCACGCCCTTTATAGTTTGGGTGAACCTTCCAACAAGCCCATTTGTCTGAGGGGGCTAGGGTGTGGATAACTTATGTTACCCCACAGTCATCCTACATTGACTTCATATATGCAGTCATAAAGTGTGTGCCCCTGTCAGACACTACTTCTTTTCGGAACTCCACTTGGGTAAAAATCCCCATCAAGGTCCTAGTCACTGTAGGTGCGGTCAGTCCTCGGAGTTATGACCTCTGGGTACCTTGTTGCATGATCCATAAAACCTGGGAAAAACCTACTGCCCATGGCAATATTGGGGTCCAGGAGTCCAATAATTTCCGTGCCCACCCTTTCAAAGGAGGTGCCAATGACTGGTAAGGGAACCAGGGGAGTCTTTAGCTTTTTCCCTGACTTATTTATTTGTGAGCTTTATATAGCGCAAACTTTAGTCAAGGTATCAGAGCGCTTTAGAGAGTAGGCACACACAATTATAACAAAAAAATGACTTGAGGTACATAACACCAGTAATAACATGAGGTACATAAAGGGTACACACATATATACGGTGAAACCATTTTTTTATTCATACGGTATGCAATGGGATATGGAACAAAATAGTAGCACATAACTGAGTTACATAAAGTGCCACTTTACCCGAGGTATCAGAGCGCTTTAGAGAGTAAGCATATACAATAATACCCCAAAAAATGACTTGAGGTACATACACCAATAATAACATGAGGTACATAAAGATTATATATAAAGGGTAAACATTTTTTAATGCATACGGTATACAATGGGATATGGAACAAAATAGTAGCACATAACTGGGTTGCATAACGTGCCACTTTAAATATCAACAGCTGTGTAAAAGTGGTGCCCACACGACCGTAGGATACAAGGCACCGAAAGTCCTGAGGTAGACATGAGAGGGAGCTACCATGGAAGGGATAGTAGATGCATAGATTTGTCCTAATTAGTGAAGGTACAAGGCATCTTAGGGCAAATGTTTGGGGCAACTTGGCGCTATACAAAGTGGAGACAATATCAGTAACATGAGGTCCAAAGAAAGGAAAATAAAAATATGTAGTCCACCAGGAATAGTGGGATATGTGAGCAGAATAGCAGCAGCTACGTAAAAGGTTAATCAGCCGTGCAGAAAGACAGTAAAATAAGGGAGAGAACGAACAACGGTGTACATAAAAGTATTGAGGTAGTTAAGGAGGGAGGAGACTAGTGGTACAGTTTTCCCCGGGTTAGCGATGCATAGCATAACCGCGGGGGTGAAGTGAAACAAAGGTCCATGAATCGGGCAAGTTACGGCAGCGGGCTGCATGGGGTAGGGCGTCACGTAGGGAGCAGGGGCATGGCCAAGTCTACATAAAGATCGGAATTTATTGGAGAGGAATTGTTTTGCTTCTTTCTCGAAGAGGGATGAGGATGGGTTACATCTGATCTCAGTGGGGAGAGAATTCCAGATAATAGGTGCCATTCCAGAGAAGGAACAGCAGTAGGTTTTCTTCTTGAATTTTTGTGGTTTGAGCAGTAAGGAGCTCGTAGGTCTGGAGCAGTGCTTAATTTGTGCCGGGACTTCCCGGTGCTCTGCACCGGCGCTTAATCATAAGTGCCGGGTCTACACCATGCGTCTGCACGTCACATATCATTGTGGAAAAGTCAGTAATATAATTACTTCACTCACTGATTCACCGCTGCAGACAGTGTTGTTTGTCTCCTGAGTCCCCGGTAGTCGTGAAGAGTGACTGAGCTCCAATATTAAAAAGAAAGAATCAGTCTTTCCAACCATTTAATCAAATTTGCCTCAGGCAGGTGGCGGCCGGGGCCCTTAGTTCAGTGTTGCCGGTGGGTGAGTCACTGATTGGGCTGGACTTGATTCTGTGGGGGTAGGGGCTGTACTGCAGCAGCGTGCGTACTACATAGATTGTTTTCAAAAAGCCACGGCCGGCACTCCTGCACCCCACGAGTCATGCCCAGCAGTTGGACGCAGTTGAGTCGCAGGCAGCTGCAGGCATATTAATAAAGGCAGTGCCGCCCGGCGCCCGCCACCACCTCCAGTAACCATAAGTAGTCCAATCCAAGCTGCTTTTTCTTGAGCGTGCCGTGGTGACGGCGGGTCACCATGATAGTTGGCTATGATGACAGCTTTATGAGTTAACGGACCGACCGAGTGACGAGTCCGAGGCCTCAGGCCTGCCATGAGGCTAAGCAATCATGCCTCCTCTGGCATTTTCCTAACAGTGGAGTAAGGCTGCAGGAAGTTAGCCCTTGCCTTTAAACTGCTTGCTGCTAATGGTGAATATAACACATAGCTCTGGACTGCAGGCCCTGCACCCCCTTCCCACCCTGCACTAGCCAAGAAGAAGGGACCTGACTCCCTTCCAGCAGGAACCCACCCTAGCAAGGGGGTGGGAGAGCTGGACTCTTGCAGGAATGAACACTAGCCAAGGGAAAGGGAGACCCGGCCCCCCCTCCCCAATTAATCCACACCACCGGAGATAAGAGAGACACCTCTCCCTGACAGGACCCCAAATTAGGCAAGGAAAAGGGAGACCCCCGCTCCCTCCCAGAATTCCACGCCATTTTAGGTGGGTGCAGATCCCCCCCTTCCAAGAGCCTACACTGCCCCCTCTCGTGAAACAGCCCTCTTTCGATGCCTGGCGTGCAGAAGCAGAGCCCATCCTTGTGGACCAGAGAGCCGCCCCCCCATGCTCCCTTGTGATTCAGCTCTCTTTAGAAGCTCTGCATGAACACGCAGACCGGAGAGGTGTCCGCTCTCGTGTTACAACCCAATAGGAAGCTTACCATTCATTCCTAGTGCCTAAGCAAGTGAAAGGGTTTGCAGCGCTCAGCTTGCACTGCCTTACAAGAAGTAGGTATGTGTCTGGCCTGCCAGGCAGTTTAAGCACTCTCTTCTCAGCGGGGCCCGGCTGGCTCTTTTCCAGGAAAGCAGAGCCTGCCTGGAAGCTGCTTCTCAGTTCCCCGCCACTTGGAGACAATCACAGAAGCATCCCTTAGAGGGAGTGGCATGAATGCTTCTAGCAGGATATTTCACTTTTCCGGTTTGAATTTGATTACCTTGCGCTCTCATGTTTTCGTAAAGGGGTTGTACGGAAGGATCCCTCTTTTTAGCCCTAAAAAAGGCAGTCTGAGGTACTACATCAAGCCTCAAATCCAGGGTACCCTTCACTCGTCCTCTGCGTGTGCTCTGGCTTATATCCCACTACTGCAAGTCACTGCACGTCTGCACCTCACATGTGCACAGCCTGACAACATGACAAGTGCAGGGCACTATCTGGACCCACGTCAAAAAGGCCCTACAACCCTAAACCTCTACATGGACTCTGTGTTACATCCCAATGGTACATCCTGACAGCGTGGCAAGTGCAAGACACTACATCAACCCGCGTCAGAGGCCCTACAACCCTAGACCTCTACATGTACTATGTGTTACATCCCACTGCATTCTGCAAATTCACAACATTGTTTACTGCCTGGACAGCCTGCATGGGCATTGCCTGCATTTAATTCCTGTTAGGAGGTTGCCCCAGTGAATATTGATGCCTTGGAAATATGTTCACGTTGCTCAATGATGTATTTATAAATAACTAAAAACAATGCTTATTCACTCTCAGAATAATTTGCATTTCTAAGAAGCTGTGCATTCTGTAAATCAAACAATTTAGTCTGATGTGGATACTCAAATCTTAGGAGTGAGGGGTGATGGCCCAATTCATGGAATAATGTGGTGAAATACACCTTGAAACTGTGAGCTGCCAGTTCCTAAGATCACTGACTGTATCATGATGAGTTGCGCCCTCTAAGCGCAGAGTCCGGCAACTGGTTTCTTGTGTTTGAAATGCCTAAAGTTCACTTCATACACATGCAACTCGAGGTGATATTTTCTCACTTGTTTACAGATTGAGCAGAGTTAGCAGGTTGTGGCAGTAATGTGTTGACCAGATACTTGATGTCTGCGGTGCTGTGGGACTGGGGGGGGGGGGGCGCAAGAGTTGTCAATGTGCACATTGTGCAGCAAGGCATGCAATATCAATACCCTAAAAGGACATAAAGCCAATTCGTGAAAACTGTAACTAGTTTGGTAATGTGGTAAATGGATACCTTACCATTTTCATTAAGGCTCAAGCCCCCACCTCCAGATATTTGTTTTTCACATGTTTTAATAATTATTTTATCCACGTGAAGGTGGGTCTCCTTGGAAATCACCCAGTGGCACAATCTGGGAAGTTGTAAGCATAGTTAGGCAGGAAACGGGGTGTGAGAAATTACTGACATGTCTCATGTCAGGAAGGTGGGGAGATGGCTGAGCCTTCTGGTGACCATGCTTTCATAAGATGATTACAGTGACTGTGACCAGGACATGGACCAGCGGCTGCAGATCCAAAGTAATGAAGGAGGAGGGAGAAGGATAGGGGTTGCAGATTTTCCAATTAATTTGGCTGAGAATCCATGCAGCGCTATCCAAACAGATCAATAGTTTTACCTCTAACTTACCGTACAGTTATCAGTAGGCGTAGGCTATTACATCTGACTTTTAGCAGTGCCAGTTGAGAATGTGGGTGGAGTCAAAGTGGGTGGAGCCAGTGGAGAAAGTGGGTGGAGTCTGGGAAAGTAGGTGTGGCCTCCGACAAACATTTGAGCACCTGGACTTCATATTTTACAAATTAAGCACTGGTCTGGAGGGTCTGTTCCTTCCCGAAACGGGTAGTTTCAGGCACAGGTAGTATGGGGTATTATGATGCAACACTTTATGGGTCATGCAGGCAATTTTAAGCTGCATCTTGGCCTCAAGTGGCAATTAATTCAGAGCACGTAGGTGAGGGTTGATATGATCACTTTTTTGTATCCCATGATGAGCCGAACTGCAGAATTAAGGGTGGCCTTAAGAGGAGCAAGTGAGGTTTTTGGGAGGCCCACAAGGGTAGAGCTACCATAGTCCAGTTTCAGAAGCACAAGTGTTTGAGTCACAGTTATGAGGTCAGCTGCTTGGAGGAAAGGTTTTCTGAGGATATGTGGTGATATTGGCCCTTTTTGCAGGGTCATCACTGAACGTTTTGCCTTCCTCCTAGTCTTTTTTCTGACCTGGTGATGGTGGTTTTAGGACTCTGGGCACTTTAGCACTGCTGTCCAGTGTAAAGTGTGTGTGCTCTCTGTGGTAAACATGGTAACATTGGTCTACACCTGTTTGGGTTATTTAATTTACCTGTCAGTCCCTTCTAAAGTGGTATCTCAGATACCCAGGGCCAGTAAATTAAATGCTACTGGTGGGCTTGCAGTGCTGATTGTGCCACCCACCAAAGTAGCCTTTCAAACCCGTCTCAGGTCTCTGCCATTGCAGGGCCTGTGCATGCAGATTTCTGCGGCTGTGACGTGGCACCTAAAGTGTGTGCCATGTCTGTGACCCCCCTTTTACTGCAGGTCAGTGACCCCTAAGGTAGGTATTGGTAGCTCTATGGGCAGGGTGCATTGTAGGTAAAAGGTATGACATGTACCTTAAGGGCGTGACATGTCCTGGTAGTGATGAACAGCTATTATAGTTTCTCACTGCTGTGAGGCTGCCCTCTCATAGGAATGCATTGGGGATTCCCTGATAAGTGTTTCAGTGGTAATTCCTGATATAAAAGGAGCAGCGTGGTTTGGTATGTTGAGAATAGTGATAATTAATGCTGCGTAAAGGTGTGCGCAGATTTATGATCATTATTTTAGAAATGCCACTTTTAGAAGTTAGCATTTCTGTGTGCTATGTGTCTTTGCCTGCCTGATGTGTATTGCATGTCTGGCTCTGGAGTGACAGGGGGTGGTGAGGTGTGTGGCTCCAGAAGGGCAGGGTGAGTCAGCGCTAGGCTGAATGGGCAGATCTGCATTTGGAGTAGTGGAAGGAGTAGCCCCTGACCTTGATTAGGTCTGAGCCTGCCTTGATCAATGCTGGCTCCGCCCCCCTGTGGTGTGTCTGAGGACGGAGCCCAACCTGACAAAGGAGGGTGTGAGCACTGTACACAAAGTGCTTCAGTACCCCCCAGAACCAGTTGGGACTGGTTCTCCTAGCCCTGTGCCAGAGCAGAAGAAAGACCAATTTAGTATAAGTATCGGTGCTGTGACCCCATGTGGATGTGATGGTTTGGGTGCTTCTTGTACCTGTTTTTGAACTGGTGGCTGGCAGGCTGCTGGGCGGCCAGGAGGAACCGCTGGGGGACCCAGCTGCTACTTCTTTGGGATCCCTGCATGCTGACCTGCCTGGCTGTGCCCTGCTGGGGTGTCCCCAGTACCAAGGACTTGGATTCCTGCTCTGCCTGTACCCCACGGAAATTTGGGGACTTAGCGCCTTGTGAGCGCTGCAGAATTATCTGTCTGAATTGGCAGAGACTTTTGCCAAGAGCGGCGAAGTCGGAAGTCAGGCAAACTTGTGCCTGGAAGTGGGCGGGGCATCCGTGTAGCTGGAGGGAACCCCACGTGGTGCACAGAGGAGAAAGCTCTGACAATGGAGGCTTCGCTCCGTATCTTGGCTAACCTTCCTGCGGGAGCCTACCCTGCATTTCTGTGCTTCAAGGAGCCGCCAGCGTGGGCCGGAAGTCGGGCGCCCATTGCCTGACTGTGGACGTGGCTACTGTAGAAAGAGGAGAGCCTCCTTTGGTTGCCAAGCCTGGTGGGAGGTGTGGCCACACTCCCGGAGGAAGACAGAGCTTGCTGCCGTACAGATTGTAAGAAACAACAACAACTCTCAACTGGTATCATTCAACACAGACAAATGCATTGCATGTAAAAAACATTACAGAAGAGATAATTTAAGAAAAGACATACTGTATTAAATCAAAAAGATTACTTACATGAAGACATGTATAATTTTAAATAAGCAGAATGAAACAATTGTAACAGCACTGTACGCAAAATTAATATACCATAAAGACAACCCGGACTTGTACTGAAGTACTGGGTATTTTAGACCCAGCGGTGCAGGGGCACACACCCTATGACTTCTGGGTTCACCCTGTTCCAGACCAACAGAAACACAGAGTCTTCTGGGTGAAGTCAAAGAATCGTTTATTGGCTGCAGACCAATGACAGGTATCCTAGAAGTACAACAGCGTGTATGTTCTCAGGAGACTGCTGAAAATCATAGGAACGGACATCATCTTAAATACCCTTTTCCTTGCCTCAAGCATACATTCCTAGGTTTTATGATACGGCAATATACAAGTGTACATTACAAAGAAAAGGCAGAGTCATGATGACCATCCCACATTCCAGTTCGGCCAGCCCACAATGATTTACACAGTAAGGTTCAGATCCCACATCGGATGTCAATAGACCCCCCAATAAACATGAGCATCTCCTGTTTTGGGAAACAAGTCATAAAGCAGGAACAAGCAGGTGTGAAAGAGATTAGCCGGAGGATTGTATAGAATGAAAGGGTTTTATGACGGGTCAAGCCCTGATGCTAATCACAGGTGGACGGAGGAAGGGGAGCTCGTGAGACCGGTTTGACCTGGGGCAGCAGAGCCAGCTGCCCAGGTCACAGAGAAGTCAGAGGAGAAGCCCATGTACTGTGAGGCCCGTATTTACTCCATTATAGCCTATGTGAGGGCAATGACAAGATGGCCACTGCTTCCAAAATGGAACCCGCGTAGTGAAGCAGAATAGCGTGTACACAGTGCATTCATAGCTAGAACGATATATAAAACACTCGTACATGCCGCATTTACCATTTGCGGTTTGCTAATACCAAGATAGACAGGGGTAGGGCCCTGTCCCCTACGCGGTCCCGAATATTAAAGTACGACAGACCCTCCTTTTGCCCTTACATAGGCAATCACTATACTCATCTTAATCCGAGTCTAAGTCAATGTTCACAAAGTCATGGAGATGTTGCTGTAGCATCATCCTATTACTTAGCTCGTCCCTCGATACAGGTTTCCTTACACATAAGGTAGCACAGAGGCCACATATCGTGGGAGCACACTGTATACACAGACAGAACAGGAAAAGAATGGCTAAGATCATTCCAATGACCATCAGAACTTTCCAACCCCAGGCAGATATCAATTCCCAGAACCATCCCACCAGTGACCAGTCTCCCTTATCCACGTGTATGGATTCAGATATTTTATGGAGTTTGGAGATGGCTTGATACACTGTTGGAGCATTATCTGGTATGAAAATGCAGCAACTGGATTGGATGACCTTGCATACCCCACCGCGGTCTGCAAGAATAACGTCTAGAACCATGCGGTTCTGTAAAGTCATAAGGCGATCCGCTTGGAGCTCAGCTGTCAGATTACTAAGGGCACCAGCCGTTACATTGACAGTGGATTCAACCACACGAGTCAGCTGTCTCAGGTTCCTACTGTTGACCATAGGTCCCCAAAACGGCAGGAAACCCAAGAAGAAGTCTCCCGCTTCCTGACCGGCAGTATCCTCCTTACTAATCACGCCTCTCACAACTCTGGTCTTGTGATAGTCAGAGGCAGCAGTAAATGTAGGCGGTAGCAAGTTCGCAATATAACATGTGCCCGAGAAATCAGGGGGCAGCTATGTATATGCTCGGTCATTACAGATGAAATATGTGCCCTTGGCAGCCAAAAACGCAGGGGAAAACTGTGACGGGAAGGTGTACGTTTCAGTACAGTCACTTCTTCCCAGTTGAGCTCTAGGATTCTGACCATTACCCTGTAAGCAGAACCGACCCATGTGGGGTACAACCCAGATTGGAGATGAGATTTTTCGCTGTCTTTCACCCAGACTAATACTATACCCCGTCGCGTTCCATCCTACATAAGGTCTCAACTCTTCTTTGGGAATGGATGAGTATGCATCGATATCCCTACTCATATCGGCAACTCCTTTCATCAAAGCCTTATTATTGGTGATAGGTCTGATGGAACGCGGTTGGCGAGGGGAGTATGTATCTAGAGCATAGAGAAACATGGTTTGGAAGGCCCATGACGATCCATTGTAACTGTACGGCAGCACCAGGTAGGGAATACCCTTGTTAATGGTATGTGGCATTAACCCACATACCCAGCAATTGGTCGTATTCATTACTAGTTGGTGCTGGTGCAAGAGTTGGATAAACGAGTTATTTACGAACTCTGATCGTCTGGTCTGTTCGTGCTCAGGCAAAGGGTGAAAAGAGTGAGAGGAGGCAGTAGAAAGAGGTATAGGCTGTTCAGTGGGTTCAATGGGCTTTTGAGCGGAGAAAAACACAAATCCTACAATAAACATTATTATACTACACAGTGTAAAAAGGCACAAAAAGACAAAACATTTACTTTTCATAATTTTACATATCCTTGCGTTAAAGTTCATTTCCTCAATCGGTCTCTCCATCTTAAAAAACTCCATCCTCTACTCGGGCCGCTCGCGGTGGATGAGTGTCTTCTGCTAAGGAGTACGCCTGTCAGTCCAGGGAAACGCCCTAGACCAACCAGAACCGTTGACCTAGCGTCTTCGGCCTGTACCCCAAAGTCTTGGCACCGCGACCCTGCGGCAGAACCCGGATGGTGGTTCGAAAAACAAAAATCAAGAAAGTCCTTCAGATGGGAGAGCAAAAAATGTTAAAAAGGAAATAGTGAGGAAATCTTTATTTGTCCATGGGCCTAGGTCTCAAATTATAGCGGAGACGGCCAGGTGCTGTTTGGTCTTGAAACAAAAGTTCAGGCTCAGTGGTGTCCAGTCGATTTGATGGTGGCACAGCTTCCTGCAGAATATTGTCACTCTCTTGGTCTGAAACTGTGCCTCTTATGCGTGCGTCACTGAATGGTACAAAACGAGGTACAGTGTCTGTCTCAGAGTCGGCGATACCCTCCTTGACCCACTGGTCATATGGCAGAGGCAAGGGGACTACCTTACAGTGGGTACCATGGATCCAGTGTTTCTTCCCTTTCACTCGCACTGCTGATCTTGTCGAAAGAAGAACAAGATGAGGGCCGATCCAGCGAGGCTCGTCGTTGCTCTTGCGCTGGAAATTTCGGACTAGCACCCACGTACCAGGGTTGATAGGGTGTCCAGGAGGTTCAGAAGCTTGGGGAAGAGTATCATGTACCTGTTGGTGCAAAACACGCAGTTTAACAGTCAAATCATACAGGTAATCGAGCAGTACTGGATGCTCTATCTCACTGAACTTCATGGGCCTCGGTACACCCCATACATTGGCCGGACGGCCAAAGACAACCTCGTAAGGACTAAGTCCCACTCGTGAGTGTATGGTCATTCTGGTGGACAGGAGTGCTAGAGGCAGAGCGTCAGGCCATTTAAGACCGGTGCTCGCCTGGATTTTGGCTAGCTTGAGCTTTAAGGCTCCATTGTAGCGTTCTACTAATCCAGCTGATTGGGGGTGATTTGCAGCATGGAACTTCTGCTTTATCCCTAGCCCTTCACATACATTCTTCATCACTTTACCCACAAACTCACTTCCATTATCACACCACACCATTCTTGGCATCCCAAACCTAGGGAAAAACTCTTTCACAAGGGCTTTGGCTGTGGATAGGGCAGTGTTATCTTTCAGAGGATAAGCCTCTATCCATTTTGAGAAAGCACAAACAACCACCAGTACATATTTCAGGTTGTTGCATCTTTCCATGTGAATAAAGTCCAGCTGCAAAACTTCGAATGGACATGATGGGGTGCAAAGTGACCAGCTGGAGTTGGGGTTCCCCTACCAGGGTTGTACTTCAAGCATACTATGCAATTCTTGACCACATTCTCTGCACACTTGGGAATCCCAGCATTCTGCCATACTGGAGCCAACAACTTGCATATACCTTTCGTACTGATATGTGCCATTCCATGTGCCATTGTAACCACTGGAAGCACATATGCATCAGGCAACAACCATCGCCTATGTTCTGTCAGATCAATCCAACAACCATTCTCATCCAACTTACCCATACTTTCTCTCCACTTGCTTAACTCTTCCTCTGTGGCTTCAGCTTGAAGCGACTTCACACTCTCTATTGTGTTCTCACACATTCCCACATCATTAACCCATCTTGCGGGGCCTGCAACATACATTCTAGTCTTCACATTCTGTGCTGTTTCTCTCGCGGTCTCATCAGCAAACGCATTCCCACGTCCAACATCATCTGTGACTTTCCTGTGCGCACTGCATTTCATGATCGCAACTTGCAACGGTAGGGTCAGTGATTCAAGGAGATCATTCACCAACTTGCCATTCTGAATTTTAGCTCCATGCGACGTCAGGAACCCACGTTCCTTCCACAAACGTCCAAAATTATGAGCCACGCCAAAGGCGTACTGGCTATCTGTGTATATGTTTACTCTCATTCCTTCAGACAACACACATGCTCTCGTGAGGGCGATTAATTCTGCTGCTTGGGCCGAATTATGTGGCACTCGTGCAGTTTCCACGACCGTGTGCAAAGTCGTGATAGCATATGCAGCAGTCGTGTCACCATTAGGGAGCTTGAAACATGAACCATCTACCCATAAAGTGCCATCACACTCAGTCAGGGGAGTATCTTTCAGATCTACTCTCCCTTTCGTCTCTTCTTCCGTTCTGAACAGACAGTCATGTTGCTCAATCTCATCTGAGTCTGCTGGAATTGGCAACAACGTGGCTGGATTCAGCGTATTGCATCTCTTTATGTGTATGTGATTTGCTAACAGTGTAAGTTCATAACCTGATAATCGCGCACTAGTCAAGTGTTGTGTCTTGGTCCTATTTAATAATGTGTCTACAGCGTGTGGAACCATAACAATCAATGTATTGTCCATTACCAAACCAGCAGATTGTCGGATAGACATCGCTGCAGCAGCTGTCGCTCTCAGACAGCTTGGCAATGCCCTTGCTACAGGGTCCAAGGTTGATGAAAAATATGCGCATGGGCGCGGTCTGTCGCCAAAAGGCTGTGTTAACACTGACAACGCACATCCATCTTTCTCGTGAACATACAATGTAAAAGGCTTACTGTAGTCGGGGGTACCCAACACAGGTGCTGAACATAATGCATTACGCAATTCCACAAAACTTTTCTGGCACTCTTCAGACCATGGGATAGGATTCGGTGTGTCTTTGCATGTTAATGCTAACAAAGGTTTTGCCAATAAAGAAAAACTAGGGATCCAATGCCTACAGTATGAAGTGATGCCCAAGAAAGCACGCACTTCTCTCTGTGTTTTTGGCACACTCAACTGTGCAATGGCTTGAATTCTTTCTGGGGTCAGTTTCCTTCCCTCCTTCGATAAGAGATGACCGAAGTAGGTCACTTCTTGTCGACAATATTGCAGCTTAGAGAGAGACACTTTATGATGGAAAGCGGATAAATGGCGCAACAGTGACAATGTGGCTTCTTTACAAATCTTCTCAGTATCCGCGGCAATTAGTAAATCGTCCACGTACTGAATCAGGATAGCGCCACTAGGTAAAACAAGTGCATCAAGCTGCGCCTTCAAAGCCTGACTGTATATGGATGGACTTTCACAGTAGCCCTGGGGAGCGCGTTTGAAGCGGAAGCTTCGGCCTCCCAGACTAAAACCAAAAATGTCCCTGCTCTCTTCTGCAATTGGGATACTAAAGAAGGCATTCTTTAAATCAATCACTGAAAACCATGCAGCAGAGGCTGGAATCATCGTTAACAAGGCAGTTATATCAGGGACAACCGGAAACTGTGGCACAACAATCTTATTAACCTCTCTAAGATCAATCACAAATCTGTAAACAGGTGGCTGTGAAGGATCCGTTCGTTTTAAGACCGGTAAAATCGGACTATTGCAAACGTTGCCTCTTGTCTCTTCAATCACGCCCTTATGAATCAAGTCGCTGACAATGTCTAACAATGCTTTCTGGCCTTCGTTAGAGATCTTGTACTGGGGAATACGTGGCAGTCTGACATTAGCCTTCAAAGTCACCACATATGGTGGTATCTCCAAGAGGCCCACATCATTGGGACCAGTAGCCCAAAGGGCATCCGGAAGGGATGACAATTCAGGTGGCATTGTATTTTTAGACAAGTACATTGGGGAAATCACTTTCCTACCTAATGTGAGTTGTACTCCCGAAGGAGAACAATACAGTGTAGCATGCAATCTTTTCAACAAATCTAATCCCAGCAAATTCTCACCACAACCTGTTGTCAGAATCAGGGGTGCTTTCAGCTCGCAAGGTCCAACAGAAAGTGACATGGGACTAGAAATCGGGTTCCTAACTGGGGCGCCAGAAAAACCTACTGAAACATTTATATCGCCAGACAAAGGTGCGCCAGGGAGTTTTGAATGCATGATTGAACTCTTTGCAGCACCAGTGTCTAGCAGAAAAGGCTCCGTTACATTTGCTGTAGTCACCTCAACATACGGTCCACTCTGATCCACTGGCACTGAAACAACTCCCTCTCTCTGTCTACGGCTGTCCTAGTAGTCATTACTTTCTGCATCGCCGTCCTCTGCATAATAATCATTATTGTAATACTGGGCCGTATTACTAGTCGCATTAGCTTGCTGATCAAAGCTATTGATGGTACTTTGAGGCGGCAGAGGACGCGCGTTCTGAGGAACACTTCCACGCCCTCTGCCTCTAGGAGCTTGCTGACCACCCCTACCTCTTGCGCCATACGCATTACCGTTCCGCTGCATTAATTTAGGGCAACTGTATTTAAAATGACCTTCCTCTTTGCAGTATGAACATTGGTTGGGACCTACAGGGACACGTGGTTGATAATACCCGTTCATTTGCTGGTTGTTCTGAAACTGTTGGGGTTGGTGATAGACACCTTGGGGTTGCCTATAATTATTCTGACCTCCACGTGGCGGATAGGCCTGCTGTAAAAGGACCTTTGTCTTTAGTTCCTTCGTTTTCTTTTCTGTTCTATCTTTCTCGTCTTTATCTCTATTTTCATAATACTGTGCAGTAGCCAGTATTTGCGCTGAAGAAGAAACAGCCCAAGAACTTTCCGAATCCTTTAACTTTTTACACAGGTCAGGGAGTAGATTCTGCACAAACTTATCCACAAATAACCGTTGGCCACCCTCAGTACTCATATCCTGCCCACTGTGGTCAATAAACGTTTCTTCAAACCTAGTAAAGAAGTCTGACACTGTCTCATCTTTCTTCTGCTTGCATGCAGATAACTTGTCCCAATTTACGCGCATCGCAGGCATTATTGTCTTCATATACGTGATGATTCTACCAGGCAGTTCAGCTACTAAAGGTTCTGGTTTCGCACCACCAGTTTGCCTAGCATCAGCAGCAACAATGTTAGCCCATGTATCCCCTAGTTCTGCATTGTGATCTACATTACGAATTGATCCCCATAGAGGCTGTGGAACAACATTACCAAACAACATGTCTATGTCGGCCAGATTCATAATGTATGACCCTGCCGTCTGTGACAACTCTTTATAATAACCTGCTAGGTTTTTACGGGGATCAGGCAAGGACTGCTTAAGCGCTAACACCTCAGATCGCTTCCATGGAACATGCACCCAAACACGCTGGAAATGCGCTGCCACAGCGGGGTTACCACCGGCAGCTGCAACCGCTTCCTTCCATACCGGGGGAACTTCTCTCATAGGGTATTGTCGCGCTTTTACCTTTTTCCCCACAAGGACATCTTGTTCAAACAACGACTGTTGGCAATCATCATTCCTAAAGGACAATACAACCGCAACTGCTTTATCTACTCCACGGTCCACAATTATACCAGTTCCAAAATCGAACCTCACTCTACACAATTCCTGTGGGTTCGGATTTTTACCACTATCCTCCAATTCTTCACAGAGAATTTCGCACATTTTCTCAAACACATATCTCTGTTTTGGGGCATCCCACTGATGGAAAACGTTGACAACTGATTCCACATCATACAGTGAAGGAAAAACAATCCATCTACGCGCCATGTTATCTATTACCTTTTTCTCATCGGGGTTAGGCAATTGGCTACGCAATTGCTTACGCTGTAAACCAGGAGTCGCACCAGATGACTCAAAGAGAGGAGACATTAATGTAGTAACCACATTAGCTAAGCGCTGTCGCGCTGAAGGAGAAGCTGAGGCGAGAACAGGGGGAAAAACAGAGGGAAGAAAAGAGGATGTAGAGACAGGTACTGGAGTGGTGGAAGGAAGAGTGTCAGGGGAGGCAGCTGCTGTATTAGGCAAAGTCGCAGGAAATGCGGGGGCAGTTGGAAGCACAACTGGCGGTGCTTGAGAGGGCTGCGCTACAGGGATAGGAACCGGCTGCAAAGCAGCTGGCGGTAGCGGCAAGGCTTGCAGTATATGCACTGGAGGTGGCATATTTACAAGCTGGGGAGGCGCCGTGGCAGTTTGAGCATACGGGGGTGGCGAACTCAACAAATGTGACATCAGGGGATCTTTCTCCTTTTCTTCTAACTCATTCTGCTTAGAATGTGGTAAAGCTGGGTAACATTTGTCAATCCCTAACTTGCGCTGCCTGTGCAATTGCTCACTCATCTGCTCCTCCTCATTGTCTTTAAATTGTACAGCTGCTTGCATTACTGTCATACCTTTCTCTCTCTTATTCTTTTTCGCTAACTTAATTTCCTTTTGTTTGGCTTCCTTTCGCCATAAGCGGAAAGAGTCAAACATCGCCGGCCGGGCTTTCTTCTTAAACAATTTAATTTCCAAATTATCTAAAATATCGGTATCAAAACTACCATTTTGGGGCCATTTTAAAACACCATCTTTCCTGGTGTAGTGGATCCACACTTCGTTATATGCAATGGGGCCTACGCCATGTTTTACATAGAGCTCATAAGTTGGAGTTCCAACCGGAGGAACCGGACATGATTCCTCTAGCTGGAAATCTTTTCCACAACCCAAACAGAATATTCTACCAAATAGTCCAGAACCAGGCATCTTTGCTCACTAGTCTAGATCCAAACGTCAAAGGATTATCGAATACGATATTCTCGTGAATACACGAGTCCTCTGGTTTTGGCGTTTGCAAACTCCAAAGTACCAAATTACCAAATCAAACGATCCCGAAGGATACCAAAAACAAATAGGAGACGCTCCACTTATACTTAACTGAATATTGTTGATCGATGGCGTCACCAGAAGACTCTCTCGATTGTTTCGCTCTCTCAAAACTCGTCAAGGGTCCAAAACAGGTCGATTAATCAGGGCAGCAGTCCTTCGTAGCCGTCGGGACGCGGAGAACCTCGCAGAAAAGACTTTCGGACCACGTCGACATGCAGGGGTCGATGAAGTGGCGGCCTTCCTCCGGAATTTCCACACGAAGCTCCTCACGAACCTCTGGCTTGGACTGGTACCGCTGAAATCGTCCCGAGCTGGGCGCCAAACTGAAGTACTGGGTATTTTAGACCCAGCGGTGCAGGGGCACACACCCTATGACTTCTGGGTTCACCCTGTTCCAGACCTACAGAAACACAGAGTCTTCTGGGTGAAGTCAAAGAATCGTTTATTGGCTGCAGACCAATGACAGGTATCCTAGAAGTACAACAGCGTGTATGTTCTCAGGAGACTGCTGAAAATCATAGGAACGGACATCATCTTAAATACCCTTTTCCTTGCCTCAAGCATACATTCCTAGGTTTTATGATACGGCAATATACAAGTGTACATTACAAAGAAAAGGCAGAGTCATGATGACCTTCCCACATTCCAGTTCGGCCAGCCCACAATGATTTACACAGTAAGGTTCAGATCCCACATCGGATGTCAATAGACCCCCCAATAAACATGAGCATCTCCTGTTTTGGGAAACAAGTCATAAAGCAGGAACAAGCAGGTGTGAAAGAGATTAGCCGGAGGATTGTATAGAATGAAAGGGTTTTATGACGGGTCAAGCCCTGATGCTAATCACAGGTGGACGGAGGAAGGGGAGCTCGTGAGACCGGTTTGACCTGGGGCAGCAGAGCCAGCTGCCCAGGTCACAGAGAAGTCAGAGGAGAAGCCCATGTACTGTGAGGCCCGTATTTACTCCATTATAGCCTATGTGAGGGCAATGACAAGATGGCCACTGCTTCCAAAATGGAACCCGCGTAGTGAAGCAGAATAGCGTGTACACAGTGCATTCATAGCTAGAACGATATATAAAACACTCGTACATGCCGCATTTACCATTTGCGGTTTGCTAATACCAAGATAGACAGGGGTAGGGCCCTGTCCCCTACGCGGTCCCGAATATTAAAGTACGACAGTACTTGGTGCTTAAAGTGTATGTGACACGAAGACGGCGACGCAAGTGACAAGGTGAGATCAGCAGGGGACGGCGCAACGTGAAGTGAAAGTGAATAATGGAACAATAGTTACAAGGTTCTGAATTCAATTTTTAACAATACAAAATAATTTATACATTAATTTAAAGAACCATAAAGCCATCAGTTAAGCTGAAAGGTCGACGGCGTTTCGATCCGGAATAAATTGAGATCATCATCAGGACTGGGTTGTAATATTCATCAAAGTGCTATGCAAGAGAAGAAACAGTATAATTGAATGAGAGCAGGAGAAGTATAAATTGTGAAGAGAAAGAGCTAAGGTAAAAGATAAACGGAGAGTTAATCTTGCATTGTAGTCAGGAAGTGCAAGTGTCACGGAGGGAAAATCAGGCTGGGGAGGGGGAAAGGAAGGAGTGAAGGAAAAAAGCAAATCATTTACCTAATTGGAGGAGAGGTTCTTAGGTTAGGAAACGGTAGAGAAACAGGTCCAATATAATTCTGTAAGGAAATGGACAAATGAGCTTCCAGTAATAGAAAATCAAAGGGGGATGTCAAGATAAGTAACCGGAGCTATCCAAAAAAGTTACCTGGGACTTGATGAAGGGGGCGGGGGGCTGGATCCGGTCAAGAGAAGGACAATGAATTTCAGTGAATATGGGAGGACGAGATTTAACTCGTAGCCCTAGAGGCGAGGTGACTCGTCAGGATAGCAACAATTCTAAAAGGGGGACAGGGATACCGGTATCAAATTGTGGTCAACTCGTAATTCTACGTGGCGTAAAATCAAGTTGAAAAAAGGAAAGAAGAAGGATAACTTACAGTAAGGCTGTGTTCGTATCGGGCAATAAGGAAATTGAATCGATGCCTTTCTGGTCAATAGGAATACAAGGTCCTAAGTGTCTCAGCCGGGAAGGAGCGGAGAAACAATCCGGGAGATGGAGGAGGGCAGGACTGCCTGAAACGGAAGGTAAAGTTAAACCGGGATGCCAGAATAAGCAATCCTGTGAGGGGAAGGCACGGGAACTGCAAACAAAGCCGGGTAGATTACCTAATGAATAGTGCGTCCGTGGGGGCGTCTAAATCACCTGGAGTCCAGCGCCATGAATTACTCGGCAGGAATGCGTCGGAAGGCAATGCTGTGTAAATAAGGAAAGCGGGAGGCGGGGCTGTAACGCAAGAATGCGTCCGGGTGAGAGGTCGAACCAAATAGAAATGAAAGAGAGTGTATAGGGAGGAAACGGAAAACAGAGAAATTGTTGAAAGTTATCTAAATTACAAATGAGAATTAGTGGAACAATTGCAACAAACAGAATAAACATGTAGTGTAATAATTCAAGGACTGTATATTAAAAATGTGACCTAAAGCGGCAGTAGTATGCCTAATAGGATATATATATAAATGAAAACCAGTAACAAATATCCTAGGTAATCCAAGGTGCACGATGTTTGAAGGTCATATTGAGTTATACATAAAATTATTCAGAAATGTCAAAGAGCCAACACGGCGGGAGGGGGGGGGGGAGGGTAGAGAAGGGGGGGGAAAAGGAGCGGGGGGCGGCAAAAAGGAAAAGGATCAAAGGGTCACTAAATTCTATGCAAAAATAAGGATCATGGGTAAACCGAAATTGAAATCCATGAAGACACATGTACAGAGAGAGGCTTCAGAGCAATATGGTACTGTTCCATTCATCAATGGTATTCAGGCCAGCGTTCACAGAGTTACAAATGGTCATCCATTTGGATTCACTTTTGTTCAACAGTAGTTTAATATTACCCCCTCTTTGGGGTAATGTGGGTTGTTCAATCACTTGCCAGACAAAATCTGTGGAGTTATGGCCCTTTTCCAAAAAATGGTTCACCAATGGAGCAGTCAATGTTTTACAGTGTATTCGGCTTTTATGTTGTATGATACGCTGTTTGATCATTTGAGTTGTTTGTCCGATATACATAAGGTCACAAGGACATCTGATTGCATACACCACATTAAGGGACCTACAATTCGTCATGGTTTTAAGTGTGTAGCCGTACAGATTGGGCAGAAGGAACAAAGCCAAGGGAGTGTTCACTCCATGTCTGTCCATGCCATGGCAAAGGATCCAGCCGGAGAGTGGTGGGGTGAGTGGCCCTGCCATACAGGATGTCCTGTGAGCCGGCGGCGAGAATGAGACAGAGCCTCCTGGGTTCCTAGAGCAGTCCAGAGGAGGGCCTGCTCACCGATGAGAGACCTCAGGAGTCCACGAAAAGCCCCAGTGAGTGGGGCTGAGCCTGGAGCATTGTTGGTGCCGTGAGTTGGCACTGGTAGAGTCCTAGTGGAGGGGGCCCTCAAGGCACGGTTGGTACCAGTGCTTTATTTTCTGCCACAGCTGCACCGCAAGAGCGCAGGCAGCTGCAACAAAGGGGCATTTGTGTTTAGAAGTCCCGGAGTGGTGCTCCAGGGGCATAGTGGTGCCAAGGCTGATTTTCCCAGCTGCACTGTGAGAGCGCGGGCAGCTGCAACGTCTGAGGCATGCTTATTTTGATAGTGAGGAAGGGGTGAGATGCAGCCCCACCCCCAGGGTATCACGCACATTGTCTTCGCTGCCAAGGCAGCCAGAGGGCCAGTTGGAAGGCCCTATGATTATCAAGCCCTGAATTTCGGAAAAGGGCAGTTGGGACAGCCCAGACGGGCCCCCGAGGAAGGCCAGTTGGCCTGGGGTCATTTTGTGTCTTGGTGTGGCGTAAGGCCCTAGGCAATGTGTGCACCTTCCTAGTGATACTGGGGTGCAGTGCTAAGGTAGGCTGTATGCCTTATGTGATGCCTAATGCTAATACATGATGTGATGTTATGTTCTACGTAACATGCTATATTGGGATGGTTTGCCTAAAAGATTTATGCATAATGCGTTTATACTACCTGTGAAGCACCAGTAGTTACTGCTGGTGTTTTTCTACTTGTGTGTTCTAAAGGTTCTGACAGTGACCCGATTGGCCCTGTCATGTATCTAATCCCCTGTAAATGACTACCTGGTGCCAGTGGGTACAGTGTAGGTGTGTGATTACGATCTAATGTGTTTATGATAATACAAAGGTTCTTTTTTTATAGAACCATGTGTGGAGTTTATCTTGTGGTGTACCTAGTGTGTCACTGCTGTGTGTGTTGAGCAAATGCTTTACACATTGCCTCTGGGATAAGCCTGACTGCTCGTGCCAAGTTAGCAAGGGGGTGAGCAGGGGTTGTCTGCGGCGTGTAACTCCCTTGCCCTGACTAGAGTGGTGGTTTCTGCCTGGCTTAAGCGCAAGCCCTAGCCAACCAGAAATTCAATTTCTAACAATATGCAACTGATGGTTGGCTCCTCTGGTGATGGCGCTGATGTGTTTATGCATGGAGAGGCCTTTCTCTAGGGTGATACCTAGGTATTTGGCAAAGTCGATGAGTGGGGTGCAATTGAAAGGCAGAGAGAAGGGTCATCCATTCTTTGACGTTAGAGGTAGGTGAAGCAATCAGTAGTAATTCAGTTTTAAGGGCATTGAGTTTGAGGTGATTGTGCATAAGCCATTGTTGAGTTAATGTCATGGTGTTATTAAGGGTGTGGATGTCCTCAACGGAGGTTATTCTCATGTAGCGTTGGGTGGCATCAGCATATACATGGTAGGAGATGCGGTAGCATTTGAGTATATTGGTTAGTGGCTCCATGTAGAGTTTGAACAGTGTGGGTGAGTGGAAAGAGCCATGGAGGACACCCAGCGATAGTGGGACCTACTCAGATAAGGTGTGATTAATGAGGAAGTGCTGCAGCCTGTTGTGTAGAAAAGAGGAATGCATTACAAGCCTGGCAAAGGCTTGTAATGTAGGAGTAAGACCCAGTAGGAGGACTCCGTAGTAGCACCGGAGGACCATCAACACGTAAGTTACCTTAGGCTCACTATGTAGGAGGTAATTTTCCCCATTGATTGTGATCTCCAGAGTTGTCAACAACTGCCTGGGCTTAAGCTAGCTGCCTTAAACCCTATAGAGTTGAGCAGTCCTTCTGAGCTCTACAAAATTCCTCCCTTGTGGGTGCACCCTCAACTTGCTCTCACTCCAGCAACCCTAACATCTTCAGGTGTGACCTGAGCTCCACTTCCTTCTAGACATGTGCTTTAGATCTTTCCCGAGCAGACAATCAACAGACATGAAAGGATGCAAAGCTACCCTAAGAGAACCTGAGAACTCACAGGAAGACAAAGCCACTCTATACTCACCGTTGTCTGCTACTACAACCTGGTGAAATGCAGTGGGGATTACCTGCTCTGAGGACACCAGTTTACGCACTACAGTAGTCATGCTGCCCCTACTCTCTGCCCACTGATGGTGCCCCACTGTTTATACTTGGAAGTATTAGCAGACATGTGGGCTTTGGCCACCATCTCCTTGTCATCCAGACCAAGTAGGGAACCTCTGCTCTCTCCCCCAAGCTAACTGAGGCAATCTCCCCAAGCACTACACTGGCCAACCACTTTTGGAAACGACAACCTTTTGAGAACCCCCCTCCCCCCATATGTCTTTTTGGGGAGATTGGGGCTGACCAATAAGTCCGCCTACTTTGCAAGCGCTCTGAGGTCAGACGGCTTACTATAAAGCAGGAATTGGCACAACTCTGTAAAGCAGGTACTGAGCATGTGCTTCCTCAATATTAGATTGCAAGCCCAGTAGAATCACTCACTTTGCTGCCCCTCACCAAACCAGAGTGCCTTGCTGGAGGAGTCTTACGAAATCCACCCAAGACTGGTTTGACGGCCACTGGCTATCCCTCAACCTAATGCAATACTTCTCAGAGGTCAACCCAAACTTGGTAAATAAAATTGCTTGTATGAGAGTGTACCTCATCCGATTTCGCCCACCTCTAATGCTAGAAGGATACCCCTCGCTAAAGGGACCCATGTGTTTCGACAGGCTGGCTCACCAATCCTCCTCTGGGATCCTGTGCATCCTCAGAGCTATCTCATAGGCAGAAAACCATTTATTTGTTTTATCCTCCATGGCATAGCTGGGCACCAGGTATTTGAGTATGCAGACCGTTGCCTCTCCATAGGACATTGGATTGCTGCCGGTTGGGCCAGGGGTCTTGGCCTGAAAACATGGCCGATAGGCGTGGGCTCACGGCCAGCCAGACAACAAAATCATGCTTAATCCTGTCATAGCACCGCATCTTGAGGCCTCTCCAAGACACCAATGCTGCGAATGCCTCCTGCGACCCTCCGGTGACAAACAAACACCGGCTGCATAGAGAGAGCAGGCCGCGGTAATGCCCTGCAGCAGCGACTGAGCCCCGTCGGAACTGGGCAGGTGATGTGCATAGGCCTTTAGCGCAGCGGGGCTATGTGGTGATTATGCCACAGCTGCACTTAAATTAATGGACACAACCAGGTACTTTCACTATTTTGTCCGGAAGACCCCGAGCAGTCTCCGGCTGTTTATTTATCCCCTCGGGTCTAGCCCGCCCCGAGGGGTGTATGCGTGTGAGAAAGCGGCTACATTGTAAGAGAGAGCCCGGGTGGCTCTCTACAGCCCTCCTTTCTTTCGGTACCAGACCATCGGGTCATCCCAGTTCATGGAGACGTATATACAAAGTCTTTCATTCTTTGACTTGGCGCAGGGTTCGGCCGGAGACCATACTTCTGGCTCTGGGAGATGGAACTGGCCACTGCGCTGGACGGAAATTTCCATGGACGAATAAGGTGCTTCATCAGATCTGGCTGACCCAGCCATGGGGGCAGTACCTGTGCTCACCCGTCTGGATCCCTCCGGCAACGGACTCGCCATTCCTGGCGAGGCAGGTGGGGAGAAACTCTGGACTGTCTCTGGATACTCAGACTCTTCGTGGCCGGACTCAGTCTCGCCCATCTTCTTAAAGCTGGACACATTTCTCGTGACAGAGTGCTGTCCCCTCTGAGCAGTGACCATGGTCCCTTGAACGCCCACGACTGTCCACACCTTCGGCTCGTAGGGCATCCGGAACTTCCAACCAGGGTGTCTGTCTTTGATCACTACCCGGTCTCCCACTCTTAGCTGGGGTTCTTGTGCCCGACGGGCTTCGCTGGCCTTGCGGGTCGTCATCTTCCTCCTTGCCTGAACTGCTTCATCGTCTCGCTCCGAGGGCACACACGTCGGGTCTGACGGGATACTGTCTTGCGGGGGTCGCTTGAACAGCAGGTGAGACGGTGCACACTTGGTGGTGCTGTGAGGCGTTTGTCGATAAGCACCAAGGAATTGGTCCAGAGCTGTCTCTGCATCTTCCCTTTGGTCCACGGCGATGCGCAGTGCTTGGTTGAGTGTCCGCATCAGACGTTCCACCTCCCCGTTGGCTTGGGGCCACAGTGGGGTGATCTTCCGGTGATGAATCGCCTTCCTCTCACGGTACTCCTGGATTTCCCGGCCCTGGAACGGAGGTCCGTTGTCGGACCTGACTTCTTCGGGCAGCCCCATCATTGCAAAGGTCTTGTCTAGAATTCTCTTCACATGAGTGAACGCAGTGGATGCCACCACCTCCATGATAGGGAACTTCAAAAACGAGTCAACCATGACCAGCATGTGACATCCATCTGGGAAGCTTCCGAAGTCCAGGCTGATGTTTGCCCAGGGGTTCACGCTAGGTTCTTCGGTAATTGCTGGCGCTGGGTCTCCCCCTGTGATTGTGCAGGCATGGCACTGTCTCACCATCTCTTCCACCATGGAGTCCATTGCAGGGAACCAGAACTTGTTTCGCAGACTGGCCTTCATCTTAGCCATCCTCTGGTGGCCAACATGTACCAGTGTAAGAATCCGCTTCTGCAAACTTTCTGGAACCACGATGAGGTGTCCTCTCAGAACAACCCCTTGCTACCCCACACTGAGTTTGTGGCATACTTGCCAGAGCTGTTGTCGTGCATGGCCGACCTCGGTCCTGAGAGGGCGGGTTCCATCCATAAAGTCTGCCCATCCATTGTTCACCAGTGCAGCTTTCACCCGGGACAATGTCTCGTCTTCTTTGGTGGCACACCCGATCTCCTCGAGCGTCATGGCCGTGGGGCATGCCCCTTGCGACACCATTTTCACGAATGCTTCAGCGTTGCTCACATCCGTTGAAGGATCTGGAGACGACGTGGACTCCGGGTGGCGTGATAAGTTGTCCCGGGTTGTGGGCCCCGGGACGGTACACAACCTTGAAGACTGCAGCTGCACCGCCCATCGCTCAATTCTCGGGGGCGCCAGTCTGGATGAGCCTGCGAAGAGAGGGAGTAGAGGCTTGTGTTCGGTCACGACATGGCACAGGTAGAGGTGAAAGTGTTGGCACGCCCTCTTAATGGCCAACGCCTCCCTCTCAATTTGGGCATATCTTGTCTTAGTGTCAGTGAGGGCCTTGCTTGCGTAGGCTACTGGCCTCCAGACCTCAGGGCTGTGTTCCTGAAGGAGGACTGCTCCCAGACCCACTGGGCTGGCGTCAACGATCAGTTCAGTGCGTCGCCCTGGATGGAAGTAGGCCATTACCGTCCTGTCCAGCAGTCCTGCCTTGATGTCATTGAATGCCTTGTTAGCGACTCCAGTCCACTCCCACTTGTGATCATTGCGTGTGAGAGCCCGGAGCGGCTCCGACATGGCAGCAAGGTTTGCAATGAAACGCCCACAATAGGTGGCCATGCCGAGAAAGCTTCGTACTTCTGTGGGGTTCTTCGGCGTGCTGGCTGCTCATATGGCCGCGGCCTTCTTGGGGTCCACTCTGAGTCCCTCCCGGGTGAAGGTATACCCAAAGAAATCAACAGTTTCTTGGTAAAACGAGCACTTGGACTTGTGAAGAGCTAAGCCACAGTCTTCTAGTCTCTTCAGGGTTGATTGTGATGATCCTCTAGTGTGTCCGAGAATACCAGTATGTCGTCACTAAGGTTGATCATGCCTTGTAGCCCAGACAGTGCTTCTCTGATGGCGTTTTGGAAGACTTCGGCTGCCGACGACACCCCAAAGCTGAGCCTCTTGTACCTTCGGAGGCAAACGTGCGTCGAGAAGGTGGTGAAATACCTGCTCTCGGGCTCAAGTTCCAGCTGATGGTAGCCGTCGTTCAAATCCAGCTTCGAGAACCATTTGGCTTCGTTCAGGTCTGCTACTATGTCGTCCATGGTTGGAGTAATGTGGCCCTCTCTTTTGACGGCCGTGTTTGGTAGCCTCATGTCCACACAGATCCATATGGCTCCGGGCTGCTTGGGCACCACGACCAGCGGGGGCACCCATGGGGTTAGGCCGGAGACTTTCTCAATCACGTCGAGATCTTTGAGTTTTCTCAGCTCTTCTTCTACCTGCGGGTGAAGATTGAACAGCACTCTCCGGTGCCTGAGGGCGACTGGTCTCACAGAGGGCTCAATGTGGAGTTTGAATTTCTTGCCCTTGAGTTTCCCTAGTCCCGTGAATAGAGCCGGAACCTCCTTCAAGATGGCTTTGGCGTGTGAGTCATGGATCTGGTTGGCAAAAAAACGAGTCCCAGGTCTTCATCTGTGTGGCAACTGAGCAGTGTCCCTTTTCTTCCCTCCGTGATGTGGAACCTGGTTTCCATGAGGTACTTTCCGCTGGCGACTTTGGCCTGGCTGACTCAGAGAGGAAGTGGATCGGTCCCTCCGTAAGTATAGATCCGGGCCCTGGAGGGTGCAAGCTGGGGTCGTGGTGACAGGCGGTCGTATTTCTCTAAGTCCATCATGTTGACAGAGGCGCCGGTGTCGATGAGGGCCTGCACAGCCGTGCCTTCCACTGAGACGGAGCACATTGGAGGTGGCCTTCGGCAAGGATCCGTCCTACTGACATACGACACCACAAACACCTCGTCGTCCTAGTCTTCAAATGCAAAACATCATTCCTGCTGCTGAGCATCCGTTGTCAACGGCGAATCGTCGAGAGAGATCTGGTGAACGCATTGTGACATGCCCCTTAGCTTCGATGTAGTCTGCCTGAACCGTCCGCCAAGGCACACTTTGGCGTAGTGATTGAGCTTACCGCAGCGGGAGCATGTCTTCCCCTTCGCCCCACAGACAGCTGTTGCTGAGTGGTCTTCTCCACAGTATCCGCACGGCCCTCCAGGTGGCGGTCTTGGTGCTTGAAGAGCTGTGTTGGGGCGTCTTTGGATTGCCTCAATCCTTTCTTCTTTGATCGGTGGGTGCCTGGTTGCATGTGAGGCGGCAACTGGCGTGTGTAACGTAGCCTCCATTTCCTCAGCTCGGATGTCCGACAGCTCGTGGGATCGGTCCAGGACAAGGATCTCGTCCAGCGAGATTCCAGGTTGACGAAGGATCAGCTTCTGCAGGAGTTTGGAGTGGCATCACAAGATGATTTGGTCCCGTATCTCCTCATGGTGGTCCATGAAGGTGCATATGCTGGCCAGCCGGCGCAGCTGTGCGTAGAACATGTCGACAGACTCCGAGTCCATCTGCGACGCCCTCCGGAACTTGAACTTCTCGAAGTCGGGGTTGAGTTGGGGGTCAAAATGGCTGTTGAGCGCGCGACCGCCACCTCGTAGTCGTTGTCGTTGACCGTGTTGGGGAGCGTTTCGAAGAGGTCATAGATTTCTGAGCCTCCGTAGTAGATGAGAAGCGACCGTTTCACTGTGCCATCCGTTTCTCTTTTTCCTTTGAAGTAGTGGTTGAGCCGTCCAATCCACGCTTTCCATCTTGGTGCAGCCGTGGCAGGGTCTGAGGCTTCACTGAAAGAAGGTAGAGGTGCAACAGCCGTGTGGTTGTGCCCTTGGGGTGGTGCATTGGCACCCCTATCTGGATTGCTTCCTCCGGCTTGTTTGCCGGCAGTGCCAGTCATCGGTGGGTCACTCATTGTGACCGTGCATTAGCGTGTATGTGTGAGGGTATGGTTTGGGCGCTGGAAGTCCGTGGGTGGACGTGTGAGTGATTGCGTGATCACGTGCACCGGACTGTTCTTAGGCCTTGACGGCGTAGAGGAGGTGTTCTGCTCCTTGGCGCCGACTGGCAGGGGAACAGCATAGGCACCAGACCCCTGTCTGTGCTCAGCAGCTTTGCATAATGTTCCAGGGTGCTTTCCACTCTCTTGTTATTTCCTCCCCCCTTCGGATGCCAGGGGGTCCTCTTCCCACTTCTCGACCCTGTCCTTCAGGCGTGAACAGGCAGCCGGCGGGGCAGCAACTTTGGGGCCTCGCAGCAGGTCAAGCCGTAGTGGGAGAAGGCTGTGCAGACAGGCCCAAATGCTGGTATGCAGCGTCGGGGGAAGACTGGGGCAGGGGCACAGATTCCTGGGCAGGCCTGCACAGCGCGGTGAGCAGGAGGGGCGCCCTTGCCACTGTGAGGTGCACGGCGGAAACACACTCGCGCGACGAGCACTCACCCCATGTAAAGACGGCGGCCTCAGCGAGCGCCGCCGGCTGAACGCGCTTCCGCTTGATAGGGAGACGCGTGGGCGGGCGCAGGCACAGCAGCACTTCCAGCAGGCGATGCGGGCCGCGGCGCAGACACCGCACAGGCTCACAGCGTCACCAGCAGCTCTAGATGGCAGATGGAGCAGAGCGATGTGGGTGGGCTCCATGAGCTCACAGCAGGTCACCAAGCGGCGGGTACACACGCGTGGGGTGCGACCGGCCTCATCGCCAATGTAGCGCGGCGGGGCCACGTGGTGATTAATCCGCAGCTGTGCTTAAATTAATGGACACGACCAGGTACTTTCACTATCTTGGCCGGAAGATCCCGAGCGGTCTCCGGCCGTTTATTTATCCCCTCGGGTGGACCCCGCCCCGAAGGGTGTATGAGTGTGTGAAAGTGGCTACATTGGAAGAGAGAGCCTGGGTGGCTCTCTACAGGCCCTTCACATCCTGCATTAGCCACCTTTGATTTAGTAGAAAGGGATAGATGCCCCGGACCCTGCCTACCTGCGGGGGCGAAAGACTACTGGTAGTGCACAGAGTGCCGGCTGCAGCATCTGCACAGGCTGCAGTGAGGAGTGGGGTCTGGATTGGGGCCTGGTGTGTGCAGGCCCATTCCCACCTCGCTTGACCTGCCGCTGTTCCCGTGGCGAGGGACAGAGCACATGGATACAGACCGCCTGTTCCGCTCTCCTGAGCACTGTGAGGATGAAAAACTTCTGCCAGCTTCTCACAGTGGATCGCTTTCCTCACGGATGGGCCTCTTCCAAAGGTGAGGCCGGAGCCAGTGGTATGGCCTTCATTGATCTGCGGTGGACGCCCAGCTCAGCTGCTGGCTGCTGAGCAGTAAATTGGGAAGTAGCGCGGCCGTGACCTGAGGGGCCCTAGTACCCAGTATATGGAGGACCAGGAGCAGCTCTGCGGCACATCAACAAGGCACAGACTGGTCCCACTGAAGCACGAGGTAGGACCACCTGTAGGGGCTTAAACTACATTAGATGCCCAGCACATCTTGCATATGTGGGGCCAATCTGCCACATTGCCAGCCCACGGAGACCAGTGATGGAGATCTGCGTGGGCCTTTCCCCCCACGCTGTGTGAACACTGAGGCTGGGGGGCGCTCTGGGTACCCACCGAACCTGAGCAGAAGACATTGGGGAGCTGCTAACACAACCTTGCCCACACCTGGGATTGAAATATGAGGCGGCGGGGGTGGAGAGGTCCCCCAGAACAACACTCTAACAACTGGTGTGCAATGGGGCCCCGCAGTCGCTGCTCCCTAGGTGCAGTACCACATCAGGGCTTGCCCCCCGTGTGGACTGTCTGGCCCATAACAGAACATCGCATCAAGGATACAGGATCCTACATCTCCTCTGGAGCGTTTTGACCCTCTCCTGATCATGCAGGGGCTTCGTTTGGGTCCGGTTGCTGACCTCATGAACAGGTGTAGATCCACGGCTTGGTACCCGGTGCCCTGTTAAGCTGGCCTAGGAAGCGTCCAGAATCATGTTGCAGATGAGGTCAGATCAGGTCAGTTGGCAGCCATACACGGGTCCCGCTCTGTCCTCGAACATACAATAGAGGCTGTCCCCATTGACGTCAACCTCCTTAGGACAGACTTACGGGAGCTTGCTGACAAAGTCATCTGTGGAGACCAATATCTCCGAATTGTAGAGGGAGGTTGCGGTCCTCATTCGCCAAATGGCCCAGATGACTACCATCAAATTGGTCCTGGAGCTGCACGCTGGGGTCACAGAAGGCCGCTCCCGATGGACTGACATATGAATCCTGGGATTCCCTGAAAGGTGCAGAAGGGTCATCAAGAGAACAATTTCTGGTGAACGAGGTGCGGACTTAAGTTAAACCGAAGGGTCTCTTCAAACTGTTTGTGGGGGGGAGGGCACATAGAGCCCTGGTGCTGCCTCCACGCCTGGGGGCACCTTCTCGGGCCATCATTGTCAGTGACAGAGACTGTATTCTTTGTGCGGCATGTGCAGGGCCGGGCCCCCTTATTCGGCAATGCCCCAATTACCATTTACCCAGACTATACGAAACAAGTCCAATAGCAAGGCAAATCTTTTTTCAGCGTCAAACAGAAACTGAGGATGCTCAACCTCAGGTACATGCTCCTGTACCCAGCAAAACAGTATTACATCTGGAGAAATCATACTTTTTCGAACAACCAAAGGATGACTGGAAATGGGTCAAGATTAGGGTTTAACCTGCAGACTCCCTATCGGGTGCTAGTGTTGCAGGGATTCTGTTTGTAAACAGAACTATGCCTGGGACCACAGCACATCAGTGTGTAGGAATTGAGTCGCCATACCACGTCAGTTCCTATGAGCCCCAATACAGACTAGCGCATAGTGCTTGACCTGCCCTCCTAGCCTTCCATGTATGGCAGGTTAGTTAGCACTCCAGAGCACAACACTCTAGTCCACTCCGGGAACCGTGGAAACAGAACATCAACCATTTGTTTTCTCACTCATGCATTTCCATAATAAACAAAAAAGACCCAAGAACAGTTTACAATATTTATTGAAACTTGTCGTGCTCTATTATAACACTGTGATCGCTCCAGTACCGACGTAGGCGAGTGTCCCGATGACCCCAACATGGCTGCCGCTCTGCCCTGGCCAGGGAACTAGTGTCCCGCTCTAGCCGGGCAGGCACAGCTCAGAAGTCTCCCGACGGCAATCCGGGGTCATGAAGGCGGGACCGAATATGCAAAAAAGATGCTGACAACGGGAAGGTGAGGAAAAATAGAGACTGAGAAGACGAGTGAGGCGGAGGATCGAGATGCAGGCAAGACCTGCGTGCTTGAGCAGGAGCAGGAGACACCAGGCTGCCTGAGAGTCTGCCACGATAGGAGGAGGGGGTCCACGAAGCAAGAGACCGCTCTGGGAGCAACGCGCAAGAGTCCAGCACCCCGAGGAAGGAAACGGAGGCTGAGACGCCCCTCCTCACAGCCCCGGAGGGTCGTGGGTTCAGGCAAGTGCCCAACAAGTCCTTATTTTCCTTTAAGGGTTGGTGGGTGGGTTTGCGGGCCACACCACCCTGATACACCTATATCCCCTACACTTAGGCACCTCATGGATATAGGGCACTGGTGAAGGGAGCACTACCCCATCTTAAATCATGAGGACAGTAGCCTGACTCTCTTCTTTTCTTTCCTGTTTCTGTTCCCTCATGAGGAGACACCCCGACGCTGACGTAAAGCCCCGGCACAAGGCAAAATATGATGACTCTGGCTGTCTTCTCTTCACAACCCCTTTTTATTTTTGTTTTGTGACTGTACTTGTTCTCCTTATCCTCGTTAAGTACTACTTACTAAAAAATAAAACATGCTGCTACAGCATATCCCATGGAGTTTTGGGACCTTAAAGAGGGAGGAGTGAAACAATAGAGACCCTACCCAGAATCAAGAAAATACTCTATCGTTTTACCCCTTCGATGCTCATGACGGAGCCGTTCCATCATGAGCATCTATGTAGTAGAGTAGGATCTGCTTCACATGGGTACCCCCACTTTTTGCTGGTGTTTCACTGTTTTTCGACCTTAGTCTGGCTGTGGCCCTGCTAATGAGGACCCCAACCTAGCTGCTTCCTCTCTAAAATGGTTTCCATGTACATTAGGTATATTTCTAATTGGATTCTGGAGTGCCTTATAAGCCCCTAGTATATGGTATGCTATGTACCTAGGGCATAGGTACCTCAGAGGCTTACCAGGGGCTGAAGCATGTATTATGCCACCCCTGGGAAGCACTCCAAAATGACACAGGAGGTCTGCTACTGCAGCCTGGGTAAGGTGGTGCCTGCACCCCTTACTGTGGTATAGGCTACCTATATCACTACGATTGCACACACATATAAAACCTATAAGTCACTCTTATGGCAGGCCTTGACAATCCTGAAGGCAGAGGGCTTGGTTTTTATGTGAGAGGGTGCCCCTGCATGAGCAGAGCCCCTCTGCAGCGTTTGGAGTACCTCCTCTGATGCTGTTTGTGGTGCAGCCTGACCATATACTCTTAAGTGCATTATAACCTTGCGGTAAGTGCTAACTTTGGACTGGCTGCACGGAAACATGTCGTGTTTGGTGTCAAACGCTTTGGAATACTACCCCCCCCACCAGTTCTGGCAGCGGGGGTAGCATTCCACCCTTCTAGAGGGAGAGACATGTTCACACTGGTCTACCCGGTAAAGACTTTCTACAGCCCTGGCATCACAAAATGGATGCCACTGTCACAGACACGGGTCTGGCCTCCTGCTGCTGACCGAAACTCCGGCAGGGTAGGCCTGGACAATAGGTGTCCTGTCCCAGGGAGGTGTAACCACCTCCCCAGACAGGCAGGTGTGTATTGGGGCTGGTGGGAGCACTCTCTGGTGCTTTGAAGTCCTGCACTGGGGGCACACTTGGTGTCCCTGTGCATAGCTCAGTTCAAACCGGTTGCAGGGGCTACCTGCCCCTGCTCTGGCGCGAAACTGGACAAAGGAAATAAGTGTAACCACCCCTCTTTCCAAACCCTCCCATAGGTGGGTCCCTAGAGTATGTCCAACCCCCAAACTTAGTATAAGTATGGGAACCCAGTCCCGGAGACTTTAGATTACCCTGGATGAAACTCTGCAACATATATCCTGGACCTTTGACATTCTCATTTAACTAGAAGACTGAAGAAATCTCCTTTGGGGTCAAGGAGTGACTCCCCTGCTTGGCAGGCACCAAAGAAGCAACTGTCTGGTCTGCAATTCTGAAGCTCCCGCCGGACGCTGAAGTCTCTGCATCCCCAGAGGTGGATTTCCAGACTTCTCCGAGGCTACCCTGAGTCCACAGCAAAGCTGAGGCCCGTGGCTATCGTGGGTGACGTGGAACCGTGACCCCTGGACACAGTGATCTTTTGCTGATCCATCATCTTCCTGGTCTTCCTCGAAGTTGTGCTTTTGGCTCCAAGTAGCCCCAGCCTTGAGCACCTCCTGCACCAAAGATTTCTGGCCTCCACTCCACAAGTGACCCGTGGGCCAGTTTCCAGTGCAACTGCTCGAGGCTCCTTCGCGGTAGCTAGCCCATTGGCTAGTGGGTCCCCACAGTCCAACTCCTCTTCTGATTGGGCTTTCCTGGTTGCTCCAGACGTGCCCCAACTTACCCTTGCTGGGTGAATCCCCCAGACCTTGCTGGTCTGCACCGACGTCCTTTCTCTGTTTCCAAGTGACTTGCCGTTGCCAAGGCTTGTTGGGTCCAATCTGGTCGCTGACACCGCAGCACTCGACAGACTTCGTGGGACAGCTAAAATCCAGCTCCTGGTCATCGTCAATGCATCCTGGACCTCGTGGCTGAAGAGTCAAGACACCTGTCAACTCACCTGAAGCACCCGACATCTGTGGGCATTGGACTATCGTGCCCTTGGTCACTGGTAAGTGACCCAGACTCTGTCCCCTCTGCTTTCAGGTTCCTTCCATCCTAGATCCAGGCTTGGATCTCTTCGGACACTTCTCCTCTTCACGGCAGCCGCACTTCCTGAGCAGCTTCCATTGAAAACAGCGACTCGACCCGACACCATTTGACACCTATGCACCCGGCTTCCCTGGGTGAGGTAACTCGAGTACTCCGGTGCTCCCGTGGGTGTTGGCCCTAGACACCTCTAAGTCCAAAAGGGTTCGCTCGTAGTCATGCTCTAAGTGTCCTTAAACTCTTAATTTCCAACCGCGACTTTCCCCATAGAAGTTAACGGCAATTCGCTGCTGTGTTCTCACACTGCACGCGTCCCTCGTGGGTCCCCTGCGTCACTACCTTGGGTGGTTCCTTGTGGTCCAAGCACTTCTAAAGGCTCTAGGCCTTGTGTCTAGTTAAGTCGTGGTTCTTATACCACTTTATTGGTATATGGTTTGGTACGCCCCTGGGGCCCAAACGTGTATTTGTGCTTTTACTGTTGAATACTGTAATTTAAGTACTTCGAACTCCAGTCTCATAAAGAGACTAGAGGGGTGTGTTTTATCTTAAATACATATCTTTTAAATATATACTTGGGGTGGTTGTCCTTTCATTTGATCATTCAAGAGATTATAGACTGGTAAAACAAGCTGCTTTACATTCCTTCAATACTTAGCCTGAAGGCTGCTCTCCATAGCTACCACTAGGATAGCTTTCAATAAAGGTTGTCTTTAACCTATCACCATAAGAGGTTGTTTGACTGATATAGGGTGCCCACTATAACTAGTGGACAGCATATATCAGGCCAACTTCTCAGAATCGGTTGGGCTGTGCTCATGACGGAACCGCTCCGTCATGGCACCCACCCATGGGGGAAGCGCTGGCGCTCCCCCCATGGGCAGCCCAACATGTTGGCACCAAACGGGATGGCAGCGGAAGAGCTTCCGGCTTCCGCTGCCACCCCCGACCCCTCCCTCGGTGATCCTGTGACGTCAGCGCGCACAGCGCGCGCCGACGTCATCAGGAAGTGCTGGGACGCCTGGAAGCCATTTGCTTCCAGGGGTCCGGAGGAGAGGGTGAGTGTTTGTGTGCTACGGTGCAGCGGGGGGGCCAGATGCACAAGCATTGAGGCATCAGGGGAGGGGAAAGAGTATTTCTTCTCCCCTGATGTCTCAATGCAGGGCATTTCTGCTTCACGATTGCGCACAGCGTCGCGATAGTGCAGCAGGAATGCCCCACTAGACACCAGGGATGTCCTTTTTTGGTAAAAGGAAGCGACCCCTTGGGCAAGGGTCGCTTCCTATGGGGGCCAATTATTTTAAAGACTCTTCTGCCCCCCGGGGGACAGATCGGCCATTTTCTGGGCCGTTTCTGTCCCCGGAGGGAGAGGGGGGCAGAAAAGTCCACTAGACCCAGGAATTCTTTTTAAATTTAAATGGAAGTGATCCCTTGGGCAAGGGTCGGTTCCAGGGGGCCAATTTGTTTAGTATGGGAATTCTGCCCCCCTGGGGGCAGATCGCCCTGTTTTTTTGGCCTTTCACCCCCACTAGAAACCAAGAAATTATTTTAAATTGTAAATAAAGTGACCCCTTGGGCAAGGGTCACTTCCAAGGGGCCCTTTGTTTTTGTAATGGAAATTCAGCCCCCCCCCCCCCCCCCCCCCGGGGGCAGATCTGCCCGTTTTTTGGCTTTTCTGCAGAAACCCCCACTAGACACCAGGGAATTACTTTAAATTGAAATGGAAGGGTCGCTTCCAGGAGGCTATTTTTTTTAATGTATATTCTGTCCCCCTGGGGGCAGATCGGCGTTTTTATTGGGCCTTTCTGAAAACCCACACTAGACACCAGGGAATTATTTTAAATTGTAATGGAAGTGACCCCTTGGGCAAGGGTCACTTCCAGGGGACCATTTTTTTTGTAATGGGAATTATGCCCCCCTGGGGGCAGATCTGCCTGTTTTTTTGCAGCAGAAACCCCCACCAGACACCAGGGAGTTTTTTTTAAATTGAAATGGTATTGACCCTTTGGGCAAGGGTCATTTCCAGATGGCATATTGTTTATGTATGTGTATTCTGCCCCCCCTCCCCCCCCCGGAGCATATTGGCCTGTTTTTTTTTCTGCCTTTCTCCTCCAGGGGTGGGGGTGGGGCAGAAAACCCCACTAGACACCAGGGACAACTTTTAAATTAAAATGGAAGCAACGCCTTGGTCAAGGGTCGCTTCCAGGGGCCAGATTTTTTTATATGTGTATTCTGCCCCCCCCCCTCCCCCCGAGGGCAGACCAGTCCATTTTTTGCCCTTTCTGCCCCCTGGGGGGCGGGGGGGGGGCAGAAAACCCCACTAGGCACCAGGGATTTTGTTTTGTGTGTAGTGGAAGCGACATGGTTGCTTCCTGGGGACAGATCTGCCCCTTTTTTTGGCCTTTCTGCCCTAAGTGGGAGGGGGGAGGCAGAAAACCCTACTAGGGATTTATTACTTTTGCAAGGGGGTCACATTTCTGTCTGCTGTTTTCTACCCCACCTGGGGGACAGATTGGCCTGGCAGACAACCTCACCCGATCCCTTGGGCAAGATCACCCCCCATATTTCTCAGCCCTATTTGAAGGCCCATCTGGCCGATTGACCATTTGGGTAGTGACATAGCGTGTTATAATGTTAATTGCTTTATTTCTTGTGAATTGCAATTGTAATGCTTTCTTTCTCCCTTTTTGTTCTAGTTCAAGGCTTTTGCTCTTTAGACTGTTGCAGATTGCGGTTTCGTTACTGGTGGTTCTGCTGTTTGTGTAGTTGCATGTGTTTGGTAAGAGACTTTTTTTGTACAATGTAAATTAGTTTCATTTCTCTGCATGGATGTGTTTTTTGCAAATGGTGTAATAATTGCAGTATGTTTGGCTTCTGTTTTTTGAGTTGAAGAGGGGTCAAACCCCGAAACCGGTCCTAGGATGCTTGATTCTGGTCCAGGGAAGACATGGCTTGGCAGTTCGGGCTGGACTGTTCCCATGAGGCACAGGGTCAAGACTGATTTGCATATGGCCATGTCTGAACTGGGGTGGCGTGGTGAGCAAAATAACGATGGATTAAACCCAGATCTGTGACTGGGGGTGAATGTTTTGCCAATGTGCAACATTCCGTACATCATCATGTGTGTTTTGCTGTTCGGCCTATGTGGGAAGGGTATGCCCAGACGTGGATCCCGTGCTCACTACGCCACTGGAGTCAAGCTATCCTGGCTAAAGAGGGGTGAAACCCCAAAACCGGTCCTAGGATGCTTGATTCCGATCCAGGGAAGACATGGCTTGGTAGTTCGGGCTGGACAGTTCCCATGAGGCACAAGGTCAAGACTGATTTGCATATAGCCATTTCTGAACTGGGGTGGCGTGGTGAGCAAAATAACGATGGATTAAACCCAGATCTGTGACTGGGGGTGAATGTTTTGCCAATGTGCAACATTCCGTCCATCATCTTGTGTGTTTTGCTGTTCGCCCTATGTGGGAAGGGTATGCCCAGACGTGGGTCCCGTGCTCACTACGCCACTGGAGTCAAGCCATCCTGGCTGAAGAGGGGTGAAACCCCAAAACCTGTCCTAGAATGCTTGATTCCGGTCCAGGGAAGACATGGCTTGGCAGTTCGGGCTGGACTGTTCCCATGAGTCACAGGGTCAAGACTGATTTGCATATAGCCATGTCTGAACTGGGATGGCGTGGTGAGCAAAATAACAATGGATTAAACCCAGATCTGTGACTGGGGGTGAATGTTTTGCCAATATGCAACATTCCGTCCATCATCTTGTGTGTTTTTCTGTTTTTTGAGTGTCAAAAACTTTTTGCATTTGTGCTCGATATGTATTTTGTTGTTTTGTAAGTAATTGGTTTTGGTTTTTTTCTTTCTAGTGGGATATCTCTCTGCAGAGTTGGTGCCGGTGAGTGTAGCGGTCTCTTGCAAGTGAATCGTATAGTTTTTGAGTATATAAATCTTTGTGATAAAGGCACACATTTTTTTTAACTTACTTATTTTGCACAGTGTTGGTTGTTCACTTGTTTGTGCAGGATATGGCTAGCCACAGGATTACTGCTCAGCAGGTTGTTGGTATGCTTTTTGAGTCTTCCTCTGACCATGGTTCAGAGACTGACTCTGATTCTGAGGCAAAGGTGGGAGGGGAAGATTCAGGCAGTGAGTTTTCTCTCCACAAGGCATCGGATGAAGCAGCTACTCTCAGTGCGGATGAAGCTACTCTTAGTGCGGATGAAGTGCCTGTGTTAGAGGAGGACATTGATGTGCCGATAGTGCGCCAAGAGGCATCTGGGCTGCAGCTTGGGGCTGCAAGGCTTCCCGTTGGTATAGTGCAGCAATAGGCATCTGGGTTGCAGCCTGGGGCTGCAAGGCTTCCAGTTGGACGTGATGACCTCTGGGTTGCCCCAGGCATGGTGCAGCCGGCATTGCCAGACTTCACTGGTGTTCCAGGGTGTAGAGTGAATCCAGAAAACTTTTTTGCCGATACATTTTTTTCAGTTGTTTATGGACGATCTGTTTTTGGAAGAGATTGTTGAGCAGACTAATTTGTATGCCGAACAGTTTTTGAGGGACAACAGTGCCAGCCTTAAGCCCCATACTAGAGCTACCCGGCGGACTCCCACAAATCTGGAAGAGATGAAGAAGTTCTTGGGTTTAACTTTTTTGATGGGCTTGCTAAGGAAGCCATCAATGTCTTCATATTGGTCTACTAGTCCCTTGATGGCAACAGCTAAATTTCCGGCAGTCATGAGTCATGATAGGTATTTGCTTCTGCTTCAGATGCTGCATTTTGTCGATAATGGTTTAGTGTTCCCACGAGATCACCCTGAGTGTGACCATCTTTTTAAGATTCGGCCTGTCATTGGTCACTTTGTAGATCGATTTTCTGAGATCTATGCTCCAGGGAAAGAAATAGCAGTGGATGAGTCTTTGGTCTTGTTCAAGGGCCGCTTGGTTTTTAGGCAATACATTCCTAGTCAGAGGGCATGCTATGGAATTAAGCTGTATATGCTGTGTGACAGTAGGACTGGATATGTCTCTAATTTCAGGGTGTCCACTGGTAAGGAATCCAGGATTAAACCCCCTTGTTGTCCATCCACTTTTGGAGTGACTGAGAAAATTGTGTGGGAACTTGGTAGAGGACTTTTTAACAAAGGTCACCATTTATATGTAGATAACTTCTACACTGCTGTGCGATTGTTCGGGGAATTGGCCAAAGTGGACACTGTTGCTTGTGGCACAATCTGCTCTAACCGTCAAGGTTTCCCTAAATAACTTGTCAAAAGGTTGTGCGGGGACAGTGCTGTGCGTTGCGAGGAACTTCTAGCTGTGAAGTTTTCAGACAGAAGAGATGGCTACATACTGACTACCATCCATGATGAAAGCACTTCACCTGTGACTGTTTGTGGTCAGGTTGCTGAAGCGCGCAAACCTGTGTGCATTTTAGACTAAAATAGGCACATGGGTGGTGTTGACAGAGTAGATCAGAGGTTGGAACCTTACGCTGCTCTTCGTAAGGCTTACATTTGGTGTAAGAAGTTGGCTATCCATCTTTTCCACTTGGCAACCTTTAATGCTTTTGTTTGTTTTCAAGGATTCTTGTCCTGAGTCAAAGATGAAGTTTCAGGAGTCTGTAATAGGCAGCTTTGTTTTAGTGGAACAGGCAAGTGTTCCTAGAGTTGGAGTGGTGGAGGATGTGGCTAGATTGAAAGATCGCCACTTTCCTGATCACATTCCTCCCACACCCTCAAAAGACTTTCCCAGTAGGAGATGTAGAGTCTGTTGGCAAAGAGGTACGCGTAAGGAGACTCGTATGTACTGCCCCGAGTGCCCTTCTAACCCTGGGCTGTGTGTGCCCGCTTGTTTTAGAATGTACCACACACAAAATAATTTTTGAGAGCATCCATGAGTGGTAAAGTGAACTGCCTGGTCTCTATTGTTTAATATTTTTTGTTCCGTTTTAAGGTTGGCATTTGTGTAGTGTATTTCGTTTCAGATTTTGTGTTAGTAGATTTGTATCTATTTGCAATTTGTTTGTGTTTTCTTATTTGTATAAAAAAATCCTCAATGTGATGGCGGTGTGCGTGGAGTGGCACTTGGCTGGTGTTGTGTGTGGACAGGCACTTGGCTGGTGGTGTGCGTGGACTGGTGCTTGGCTGGTGGTGTGTTTGGACTGGCGCTTGGCTGGCGGTGTGTTTGGACTGGCGCTTGGCTGGCGGTGTGTTTGGACTGGTGCTTGGCTGGTCGTGTGCATGGACTGGCGCTTGGCTGGTCGTGTGCGTGGACTGGCGCTGGCTGGCGGTGTGTGTGGACTGGCGCTTGGCTGGCGGTGTTTGGACTGGCGCTTGGCTGGTGGTGTGTTTGGACTGGCGCTTGACTGGTGGTGTATTTGGACTGGCGCTTGGCTGGTGGTGTGAGTGGACTGGTGCCCGGCTGGGGATATACATGGACTGGCGCTTGGCTGGCGGTGTGTGAGTAGTGACTAGCTGCTGGTCACTACACGCACTGCTAGCCAAACGCCACTCCACCCAATCCGTGAGCTGGTGTGGTTGTTGTGTCAAGAATGTGGGCGTGTGAAAGTGATGGGCCCTTGAATGGCGCTGTCTGCTGGTGTGAGTGTTGTAATGTGCTGGACCCGCGGCTGGCGGTGTGAATGGTTTTGTATGTGTCACATGTATGAAAGGTGTGTGAATGGCCTGTAAAGCGGTTGGTTCCTTGACGTGGCTTTACAGCTCACGAGCTACGAGTCATTGGTTCAGTTTTTTGTCCTTTCAATTATTGACAGTTCATTTCATTTTTGTGAAATCTCTTGTTAATAAAATTTTATATACTGAACCATCACTCGCCCTTGTGCCAAATCCAACCAGTATGTGTGTGCTTGAGGAATAGATGGCTGTGCAGTAATCCTTGTCTTTTTAGTCTCTCTGCCAAGGTGTACATTTCAGCTAAGAATAACCTACCAACTGTACATTTTTTCGTAAACTAAACACCCATGGAAGTACATGGTGATATCTCTCTTGTGGATCCCAACAAGTTATCTTACCCACAATGTCCTGCAACCTCAAAATGTGACTGTGACATTTTTCTTGCATTATTGTGCTCAAATTTTCACGCTGCAGAAAGTAACACCAAATTTCTAACCCCCCAGCATTTCCTCAAGTATCCCAATAGAAATGGTACCTCACTTGTTTGGGTGGGCCAAGTACCCGCGGTAAGGAAGGGCCCAAAACCTATTGATGCGACATCAAAATTACCAATCACAAACCAACCTGGTTTTGCAAGGGGTGTCCCATGAGTTTTTGGCCCGGGGCTCGGCGGCCATCTAGGGAAACTTACCAAACCCACACATTTCTGGAAACTAGACACCCGAGGCAGTCCAGTGAGGTATACCTTGCGTGGGTCCCCCAACATTCTCCTACCCAGAATCCCCTGCAAACCTCAAATTTTGCTGAAAAAATCACTTTTTTCTCAAATTTCTGTGTGGGAAAGTTCTGGAATCTGTGTGGATCCACAAATTTCCTCCCACCCAGCATTTCCACAGGCTCTCAATAAAAATGGTACCTCAATTGCGTGGGTGGGTCAAGGACCCGTAACAGGCAAGGGCCCAAAACCTATTGAGGCTACATCAAATTTACCTATCACAAACCAACCTGGTTTTGCAAGGGGGGTCCCATGAGTTTTTGGCCCTGGGTTCGGCGGCCATCTAGGGAAACCAACCAAACCCACACATTTCTGGAAACTAGATACCCGGGGGAGTCCAGCGAGGTATGGCTTGCGTGGCCCAAAGGTATCATTTTACTCAGGACCCTAAGGGGAACACTTTGGGGTAGGACATTTTTGCCGGCATAGTGATTTCACACACAAATATGTGGAAAATGTGTTTTTTTCAGCTAAATTTGAGGTTTGCAGGCATTAGTGCTCCGAGTTTGCTTAGCCTGTAAAAATCTGTCAACGTTGGAATCTAAGGCGACAACAAGCCATCGTATGCTTCTTGAGGAGGGGGGGGGAAAGAATATGTTAGTGCAGCAGGTGACTGGGAAACTGATCAAATATATGGGATCCTGGTTTTCATTCCGCATTTGTGATCATTTTAATATTAAATAGCTTCTGTTTGAAAGAACATGAATGAGGGGGTAAATTGAAGGGACTGGTATTCCAGGCCAAATTTGGTACAGATGCATTACAAGCACCATGAACAATAATGTGTTGACAAGTAAGTGAATGTCAAACAGAAGAGCCACAGTCCTTTCCAGTAAGGGAGACCTTATTTGCACATTCAAAACAATAAGAGAATAGGAGGGACCATATATCCTGAATGACGCTGCCTCTGAGGTGCTCATATCTACAAACAGGGATTATGTTTTATCCGAGCTGAAAATTGAAATGTTGAAATTGGCAGAGGTATTACGCCATGCATTAACCATATATCAAAAGTGGACACTTGGTGCATTTTTGAATCAGTACAGTGTTATCCTATGGGAGGAAACACAATCAGCAATATGCAGGTATGTAAAGAATTTACAGTATTGCGCTTTTGGATGAAGAATCCGTACCAGGCAAGGTTCAGGTAAGTGACAAAACTGCACCACCAGGGGCACTGGGGCAGCCAGGTGCAGAGGCCAAATTCGGGCCTGGTGCCAATGTTATCCAATGGAGACAGGGGGCAATCGAAGCGGTACTACTTGCAGGTGAGCAGCACTGTTTTGGAACCCAGTCTCCAGGGGTAAAGTTGAGCACAGGGGGGGACATAAGGCAGCCCTGAACGTACACCTCCAGAGGCAATTGGGATGCTGGGTGCAAGTGCCAACACTGCATTGGGCGCCCATTACTAATAAATGGGGAATCAAACTTGAAAGAAGGTTGCAGGCTCAGGCCAGGAGGCCGATAGATGGAAACCTACATCTGGTGGGGCATTGGGATACCATTAGTAGATCTCCCCAAGTCCCATGGGCTCCAGGTGCCTGGGTGTCCTTTGGTGTCAGAAATCAGCTTACCGGTGCGTTCACGGTTGGGGGTTGCCGTACAGAGGCGGAAGTTGTTGACGTTGAGTCTGGCAGGTTTCAGCCCCTGAGGAACTCTTGCTCAGGATTGCTGGGAACCTTTTCTGGACCGATGGGACTCTTGAACTCGGGGTGCAGAAGTGGTCGACTTTGCAGTTCCACTGACACACCTTTGGTCGTTAACCTTGTTTTTCTTCTGAACAGGTCCTCTGTCCATGGGAGATCAGGAGTCTTTTTAGAAGGCAGGCAGTCCTCTCAGGGTTCTGGAGGTTGCTGGTCTGCAGGACAAGTCAGTTTTCTTCAGAAGGGGCTTTGAGGCTGCAGACAGGCCGGTAGAGCTGAGGTTAAGTCAGCTGCTGTCTTCAGTCTTTACTGCTGCATAGCTCTTCTTTGTCCTCTTCTTTATAGGTTGTTGGTAATCTGAGGATTAAGGTTCAGGGGTGTCACTAAATGCTCAATTTAGGGGTGTTACAAGGGTTAGGAGGTAGTTGTCAATAGGCTGCTTAACTTTAGGGTGACTACACCGTTTGTATGTCCACTCCCTCTGGGGAGGGGGCATACCTCTAGCCCTATTGGATAGAATCCTCCAAAACAATAGAGGATTTTTTCAAAGGAGCGGGTCATTTCAGCTTAGGGCACCTATGGGGTGGTCCTGGCTGGGAGGGAACACACCTCCCTTGTTTACTAATTTTCCCCCTGACTTTGCCACCAAAATTGGGGCGGGCATCTCCACTTGCTGGAAAGGCTCTGGTCAGCATAATAAAGGGCAGAAAGCCCTTGAGGCTCACCGACATTCTATTATGTTCCTGCTTTGGATTAGGTATGGAGCACCTCCACCCAGATCAGGCTTTGTTTCTGACCCACAAGAGCAAAAGGCTCCCATCTCAGGGGGTCAGAAACATATCTAGCGGTGGCAGGCTGGTTCAGACCAGTCATTAAAGAAGCACTGGGGTCTGCCCTATTACCCCTCCACCATCTGGGCAAAGAAATATCAAACTGTACAAAATAATGATGTGGAGGAATAGATACATTCATAGCAATAATTTTCAATTCAATAAATCTTTATTCGTTTATAAATATCTATAAAAGCATAGGTTAAAATACTAGCAAAGTACAATTATAAGCAATGCACAGTGTAAAAGCAGTAGGCAGGTAGGGGCTTGTAGTTTGTATCAAAGAATAAAATACATATGTTAAAAAAGGTGCTTAATATTTAAAGCAGCAGCGTAATGGACAACATTGGAACACGAAGGGTATATAGCCCTTAACAGGTAGCAGCATAATATTATAAAGTGCAATCAAGTGTTCAATGAATAACAGCATATCATTATAAAGTACGATCAAATATAAATAATTTTAGCAGCATAATACAAAGTGCAATTGAATGTAAGCTATAAAAGGAGGATTCTTTACAGCACAGCACTGTACAGAACAGCAGTTTCTTGCGGAGCACCATCCCATAATAAATATTTATAACCAATCAAATAGCAGCATAATGAGATTGAATACAATTAGCTGGGTTAGGGGGTGCTCATTGAAACACGGGAATGAACTGCCACTCTCAAGGAAGAACTTCCACAGAAAATCAGGTCATCTCTATTGAGCTTAAGAATTTCCAAATAGGCTATTCTATAATCCGTAATGGCATTAGCCTTAAAAAAAGGGATTGGAAATTGTTTGGTGTATTTTTGATAAAAGTTGCAGAAAAGTAAGAAGTGAAGCATAGATTGACTGCTGCGTGTGCCACAGGGGCAGGGTGTTTGCTCAAGATTGATATTAAAGCCTATAGGGAAGCAAAGTGAGTATTTTAAGGTTCCAGCCCTGAGGCGAAAGAGCAAACTTCTCTCCCACCAGCCTATGTTTTTTAAAAGATAGCTAGATGGCTGATGTGATGGGGGGGGCTATAAGCGTCCACCAAGGACATGTACCTTACAACTGATGATTTCAGAAGCTCTGTGGCATCTCTTATGTTGCTATATTGTTCGTATAGGGCCTCCTGAAGGGTCTTTGTACTTATTCCCTCCAGGTCAGTTGGGTTTAGAAAAATGTGTTCCAAATTCACACTGCTCAAGCTTTTTCTACCAGCTGCTAGCCAGGGTATGCTCCCTCCCTTATCACATTTAAGGCAGTCTACTATTATGTCTCTCGTCAAAGTAGCTGCTGGGTTTTACCAGACTTTCAACCAGAATATGGCGGGACGGGAACTAATGTAATCCTCAATATAATGCAGTTTTAATTCCTTATGGTATACAAATTGTGAGGAGGAAATTGGGGCCCCCAAGAGTTTCCGGCAGAATCTATTTTGCTCTTCCTGGATACCTCTGCATTTTGTAAAGCCCCAAACGTCTGCGCCGTATGTTGCGATGGGAATGCACTGTGTTTTATAGATTTTAGTTATAGATAGCACTACCTCGGCTCTTATGGGTTGGGGGAGGCTCAAAATTGAATTAGTGGCTTTTGAAAATTTACTGCTACTGTGGGCCGCATGGGCTGCCAAGAGCCGTTGTCAGAAAATACTAACCCCAAAAATGGGAATGTGCAAGTGCGTAACAAGCGTTCTGGACCTGAGGCAATTGAATTAATAAGGTGCTTTTTAGGGCCATAGGTCATTATGAACGATTTTTTAAAATTAGTGCAAAGGTCTAAATCAGCCATGAAATCTATGAAACATTAGGACCGCATCATCCACGTCCAATAGGGCGGGGAGTGTAGTACCGTTGATTCTCGGGACATCATTATTGAGTTCTGATAATACGTTGTGTAAATCATTGATATATAGAATAAATAGGAGAGGGGCCAGTACACACCCATGCCTGACCCTTCTGCCAATATTGATGTCCCCTGACACCTCCCCGTCCTTACTGATCCTTCAAATCCCTGTGCAAATAAACTAAAAAATGAACTAAAACCTCATCCAAACCATATTTTAAAAGAACCAACCACAGGCGTGACCTGTTAACGAAGTCAAAGGCTGAGGTGTGGTCCATAATAGCCAGGTAAATGGCCGACTTCCGGGCTATGGTATATTTGCCGACAATCAGATTAAGATTTAGGCACTGTTCCTCGGTTCCCAATTTACTTCTGAAACCTAACTGGCACTTATTTAAAATGTTATCGTCCTCCGCCCAAAACCTTATTTTATTAAACAGGATCCTCCCAAGAATCTTCAATGTGTTGTCAATCAGGGAGATCGGTCTGTAGCAACCAGGGTTGGATCGGTCTCCTTTTAAAAAAATCGAACCAATGATGCTGGTAGTCCATATGCTCGGGATAAAAGTGTTTGTTAAATTGTTAAAAACATTAAGTAAAAGGGGTGCCCAGAATTCAGGGTTATGCTTGATAAAATCAATAGAAAGCCCATCAGGGCCAGGGGCCTTATAACCCAGGCTTCCTCAACTTCTGACACGGATATCAAAATCCGCGACACACCCTGGAAATTAAAAGGGTCATCACTCTGGGATGGGGCTGTATATATCTTGGAAAAATGGGCTTCCCAGGCTTCACTGGTTATGTTACAGCTTAAGGGGATGAGTGTGAGACCTATAGATCTCATATCTTTGACTGCTGCCCAGAAACCATTCCCATTGTTAAGACTAGTGGCACAGGCAAGATTGTCCCAGCGTTCTTTGAGGATCTCGTCCTTACGTTGCCTGGCCACTTGTTTGTAGTGTGACCTCAGAGACTTAACGAGAGTTACTTCCCTTGGTGTTGCTGTAAGTGCTGCACAGAGTTCTCTGTTTGCTCGCGTGCATTATTAAACCATCTTGGGTTCTGATTAGTGTCTAGTGCAGGCCTGGAAATCAATCGTTTAATGCCAGCACATAGATGGCTAAAAGCGTTAATTGCCTCTGGGTTAGGATCGCTAGGTGACAGAAAAATATCAATGAGTGATGGGTATGCTTTAATCATTTTGGAAAACACATTTTTTTGTTATCATTGCCTTTCCAAATCACTCTTAGATTATCAGTCGAGGGCACTCGATTACTGGCCCCTGACTCTCTAACAAACTCTAGTCTCTGGGCAAGTCTAATCGTAGTTGAAATCGGGTTATGGTTGCCCTGTATAGTAGCTAAGGCCTCTGCTTTTAATAAAAAGTCTTCAAGTGTAACAGATATAAAAACATAATCAATGGTAGAGGCGCAACCCCGACTCCTGTATGTAGGTATTAAACAATTATCATTTTGACATGCAGTAGCGATATCCATAACATTTAGCAAATTATGATTAGACAGATGATCTAATAATTCTGTCCCCCTTTTGCATGGGTGCTTGTAAGCCAAAGGGACAGTAGCTAATGCATTTTCCCTAGGAATCCTGGCATTAAAGTCACCGCCTAAGCAAATTCCAACCAAACTATGGGACGCCTTTTGACTTTGTAAATTGGCAATAAAATTAAACAAATAAATTTGGTAAGGTTAAAAAATCATTATTATAAAAATTTATAAAACTAATTAGTGCCCCCTGTGTGTAGATCAGGGCTTGAAAGTTATCATTGTTTGTAGGAACAATCTTAGCACTACCACCTGAGGAGATGTTAACCCAGATGGAGAGTCCGCCAGATGGGCGGCCTAGTTTTGGATCGAATACAATGTTATTAAAACATTCAAACCCTTCTAGATATAGATCCCTTGTGGCCCAGGTTTCTTGGAACATGAGGATATCATATTTTTGGACAATATTTACCCAGTCTTCAGAATTTAATTTAGAGGCCAAGCCCGCAACGTTCCAGCTTAACACATGCAGGTTTGAGTCAGATGGTTCTTGGGTGTCATGTCCCAAGGAATTGGACAGAGAACTAATGGGAGAGGGGTTCAGCTAATGTTGGGATGGGCATCAGTCAATCCAGGCTGTCTAGTCCAGACAGGGCAGAAAACCTGTTGTTCATTGTATGTGGAGAGGTGACAAAGATGTTTGGCTCCGGGGTTGGTTTATAGAAAAAACAGAGGGGCAGGGACCAGATGAGGGTTGGAATGATGTTAAGCCAGGTGTCATCAAAATCAATCTTACTAATGCCGGTTGTCGAAAGTTAATGACAACACAGTCTCCCTCAATATTCTTTAATGAGGGTCCAACCCACCCTACCCTGGGCACCATTATGATATCGCTAATGTTTGCCACTCTAAACCCTTTGTGTTTGACAAGCCAATCAGCGCTTTTGTTTCGCAATTGATCCCATGTTTCAGTCTGATTTTTACTTAGAGGGGCAACGCCTCCAAGACTAGGACATAGGGACATGCTGCTGGTGGGAAGCTAAGAACTTCTCTACTGGCCTCAGCAGACATTCTGCTATCATGGATTTCGATAGCGGTGGTTGCGCTTTGAGTGCTACTCCCTGAGGTGGCTTTATTTATAGGATTTGCAGTGGCAACATAATTAGCTGGGTGGATATGGGCGTTTGGGCTGTTCGTACGGCCTGTGGTTGATGATTTATTCTGAGCGGGAATGGGTTTAGGTAGCGGGCATTCCTTTGCTTTGTTGCACATAACATAGGCACTGTTAGGGAGGGGCAGCATAGGTGTCAGTTGTTGGTTTGATTTCACTGCACGAGGGGATTACACATTAGAGACCTCTCCATTGTTTGGTGGTTGATTTATAAGTATTAGTATGTGTATTTAATTTATTTGTCAATGACACCAAACGATCTAAACGTTTCCAAAGGGCAGTGAAATTCTTGACCACAAGGTCTCTAATACGCTCGTATACAGTTTCCACTATGATGTCGATTGAGATGTCACCAGATTTAGGGCGGGTTGGAGGAACTGCTGAGGGCTCAGTCTGAGTAAAAGTAGAATGATTTAATGGTTCCGATAAAGTTAAGTCGACAGTCACATCAGCGGTCTCCACAATCGCAATCGCAGGGGGCACCGTGCCTTGGATCCATGAGCTCAGGGCTGTGCATTGTTGTTTTAAACAGGGGGTTGTTTCCTCTTAGAGCTGGTCGGTTTAGCCAGTTTTCTTTTTCTTTTTTCCCCTGTGGTTACTAGGTTCGGAGAGGCATGCAGGTCTGGTACTATGTCCTTATTACAGACCACGACTGGGTGATCCTCAAAGGCTCCATTGCCCTCATCGCCCTGGTTATGTTCTATGTTGCAGTCGCCCCCTAGATTTGGTGAATGCCTACTGGTACTGTTGGATGCATTTGGCGTCGGGGGGGCAAATACAATATCCTTGTTCCTCCCCTGCCAGAGGAGTGGTCCATGGAGCCGCCAATCCCAAGGACAATTACCTCTCAGTTAGCTCGATCTCATTTGCGACAATATTAACTGCTCTTTCTAGCATGCTGTCTATTGAGGTTGAGGGGCGGGAGCTTGTTATGATTGTACGTTTCCCCATGTCGTAGTATTTCTACACTCACCTCACAGATTAGAAGTTGGAGCCTCTTAGGGGGTGGCCCTGCCCAGCCTCTTCCAGTCTCTGACGGACACAGATGGGCCCGCCCTTGGCACGCCCGCGCGCATCCCGCCACTGTGGGAGGCTGCCAGTGATTTTATTGCACCTCCAGGCACGGTGCACGACGTCGCGGCAGGCGTCAGAGCGGAGGTTGTTGGGGGGTGTAGTTCATGATGGCCGATTCCCTCACGACAGCTAGAAACAAGTGCTGGCAGCATTGCCCGTTCCTTTCACAGCAATGAAATGTTAGCGGCCCCCTCATGGCAGCCCCAAGCCCTGTCTGCAGCGTCCCGTGCTGCGGGAGACTGTCAGCGATTTTATCTCGCCCCCAGGCGCTGTGCGCGGCGTTGCGGCAGGCGTCGGAGCAGGGGTTGCTGGGGGGTGTAGTTCGCGTTGGCCGTTCCCCTCACGGCAGCTAGAAACAAGTGCTGGCAGCGTTGGCCGTACCCCTCACGGCAATGCAATGTTAGCGGCCCCCTTACGGCATCCCCAAGCGCTGTCAGCAGCGTCATAGCTATAATAGGATACAACAAATTACCCCTATTCAATGGTACATAGTCCCATTCTATTTACTTGTATGTTAATTGGAACAATTAGTATCTTCCTTTAATTGTTCTCCAATTAATAAAAATCCAAAACAATTCCTAAAAGTTACACAAACACTTACACATAATCACTTTATCAAATATTGTTTCCTTCTCCCCAATTTAATGTATTGTCTTTGCTCTCTAACTAACAGCAATCCACTGTGAGGTAATCCTATACACATGAGGTACAAGCTACACCTCTAAAACCATTTTACAGTGTATATCTGTTCTGCTTGGGTTTTCGGATCAGATAGAACCTGCTCATCAGAGCCTCACTAACCCAGCCAGAACGTTACCCCCTCCCTAGAACCTATTTACAATCCTGCAACCACATATATCTATCACCTAAGGACAGGGGATTCCTACTATACATACCAAGACCTCTTACAATCGGCGGCCTCGCGATCCCATACGGATCCAGACCTCTCTGCCCATACGACAGTATCACAAGTGGCGGCCTCGCGGTCCCATACGAACCCAGACCTCTCTACCCAGACGGCAGTCTCAGCACAATCGGCGGCCTCGCGATCCCATACGGATCCAGACCTCTCTGCCCATACGACAGTATCACAAGTGGCGGCCTCGCGGTCCCATACGAACCCAGACCTCTCTACCCAGACGGCAGTCTCAGCACAGTCGGCGGCCTCGCGATCCCATACGGATCCAGACCTCTCTGTCCATACGACAGTATCACAAGTGGCGGCCTCGCGATCCCACCCGGATCCAGACCTCTCTGCCCATACGACAGTATCACAAGTGGCGGCCTCGCGGTCCCATACGAACCCAGACCTCTCTACCCAGACGGCAGTCTCAGCACAGTCGGCGGCCTCGCGATCCCATACGGATCCAGACCTCTCTGCCCATACGACAGTATCACAAGTGGCGGCCTCGCGATCCCACCCGGATCCAGACCTCTCTGCCCATACGACAGTATCACAAGTGGCGGCCTCGCGGTCCCATACGAACCCAGACCTCTCTACCTAGACGGCAGTCTCATACGACAGTTCATCCTATGGTTACCATAACATACAAAAAGGGAATCAGTCTCACTATTCATCAGATCACACAAGGATTGCCAGTTCGAGCATAGCCTGTTCTCAGGTTCGAGGGGCTCCTCTTTCCCTTATTCAGTTACCACTTACCTGATCAGGGTTAACATCTGTTCATGTAGCCGCAGCTGACTAGAAGAATAGGCTACCCTCTTATACAAGAACACGCAGCACATGTTGGTTCACTACAAACTGGATACTTTATTACTCATTACATACACAATCACATAACATTACGATATAACACATAACCTGCAAAGAAAAGTGAAAGATTAAGTTGTACACTCTAATAAGAAAGGGTCGACATCACCTTAGTAGTATGTAGCCTGCACTCAGTAGTCATCTAGGTTCCCTTCTCGTCTGTGCCTCGGCTCGCCTGGAATCACCCTTCTCCGAGTCACTGGGACCTCTTCCTTTTCGGCTACTCTCTCCTCTCTGGCTATTCTGCTAGGAAAGCATCTGTCTCTCGGTTCTTCTCCACCTTCAAGATGGCGTCTGTCTTCCCTGGAATAAGTAGTAGCTTTACTGCTAATGGCTAGATGCCGCCTACGGACTGAACATGTAACTGCCTCAGACTTTCACTAATATAGAGGTGCGTTTCCTCATGGAAAATTCCGGCCCGTAACCTGCCGCCCACCAAATTCTTGTACCTCCCCGTACCAAGGACACGTTCCCAGCCGGCCGGCCTGATGTAGTGTCTTCGGCATGAAGAAAAATACAATCCTTCGATAAGGGCCGGCCTGAACCGGTTCTCTCCAAGCGAATAACACCTCATAACTAAAACATTACGTTTGACCTAGAAGCATCCCAAGCTGCCGGAGCAGAAAGAAAGATGGAGTCTCTCCCGTTTGAGGCCTACCAGGCCTGAATTCAGCACAGCTCCGTGAAATACCCTCACTACAGGACAGGTTATCCCTAATACTAACGAATCTATCCCCTAGGCTATGTGTGCGAGCCCTGATCTATGGGGAAGAGCACAGAATCATGTCGAAGTGCCTAGTAAATAGGCTCCATTCACTACTCTAACCCTTAGACTTGAACGGTAAGAGACTGAAGTCACATTTAATCATCTTTTCCTCACAAGAAGGCCGGGAAAATCGAGCAGAACATTTCACCCTTGACTTCAGTCTATTATACATTCATTAAACGGAACTAATATCTGTGGAAGAATAATATGAAACAAGACTAACTGATCTATGTCTAGTACCAGGTGTGCAGAATTGAAGTAGTGAAGGAATACACTGAATAAAGCAACAGATAGAAATCAAAATGCCGATAGTAATCAGAATATCTCCTAATATTTGACGTAACATATGTAAATCAGGTAACCAATTAAAGAGCCAGTCAAACCAGCCCTGGTCAATGTGTTTTCTAACTTCTTCTGTCAAGTCATGTAATTTGTCAATGTGAGCTTGAATGGATTTTGTATGATCCGACAAGTTAAAACAACAAAGACCCTCAAAATCAGAACAATCGTGTCCATGTTTAAGCAAAAGATAATCAATGGCCGCTCGATTTTGCAAGATAGCCTTACGTTCACCCTGGGCGTCTAATAGCATGTCAGACAGGACTGTAGAAGTATGATTGATGGATTTTACCATCCAGCAGGCCATTTTCCCAATAGATTTGGCATTATAAACTGCCAAAGCAGGAACACCAACAATTGAAATAGCCAGGCTAAGGTATTCAGACTTAGAATATAAATGCAAAGATGAGTCACAATCCTCCTGTAACCTCACTGTATCTCGAATCACACGAGAGTTGGCATTCGGATGTGGAGAAAACATTAGTAAACTCAGTCTAGTAATGGCACAAGGGCCTCCAGAAATATTTGCGGGGATATATGGCCAGGAAGTATTACCACATGAGAAAAGCCATCCGGCAGGTAGTAACATCGTGCGATAGTGACTGGGGGTAACTACCATACTCTTGCAAGTCATGTTATTCTGAACAGAAGTACATGTTTTCGGTGTCCTTTGAAGGCACAAAGTTCGTTCATGAGCGGTGAATGAAGTGGCACCTTTCAATTTTAAACGCATACATTCAGAAATCGCGCTAGGATCACAAGTAAGGAAAAAACACAAATCACCTTGTGTGATATTATAGGTAACTATTTGGGACTGGATGGGGGGTATCGGGTCTGACAGTACAGTACACAAGGGGCAATACTCATGGGCAGCGAAATCGCCCAGAAGAACATTGGGGCGAGCATTTGATAAATTAAAAATATGAGTCAAAGTCTCCAATGAAGCAGGGACAGCAACTAAACAAGTTGCTAGAATATCCGTCACCGATCTCATCGGTGTCAAGCAGAAATGAGGGGCTTTAGTTACTTTCTTGGCTAATGTAATCCAAAAGTTCGACGACGAATCCCACGCAGCGAAGGAACGCGACACTCGGGTTCTCAACTCAGCCCGGGTTGATGGGATCCCTCCTTTCTCGTCGTACCAGCCCAAAAGGAGTCCAACGCCGACACATCCTGCAGCAACAGTCCAAAGAATGATCTGAAAGAGAATCAAATACAGGCATTATTCATTCTCGTAAGTAACATTTGTCAGCCGGGACTGCTTCCCAGCTATCTTTCCCTGGTCTCATAACTAAAATGGTGTTGTCTTGACCGGTCGCAATGACTTCTGCTTGTTCAGGGGGATTCTTAGGCGACTGCACCCAAACTCTGGCCCCAGGATTATCTGTGGAGCCAAAACCTTTCTGGCCTCGTACAGTTAGCAACGTTGGGGCAGTGCCTTTTGTCATCTCACCACTGAAGACAGGCATTATTAGCAATTGAGCCACTCGGTCAGTTTGATGTATCAGTAAGTCAATCTCACTGCTATTCAGCAGGAGCACCTTAATCTCTCCCTGATAATCACTATCAATGATTCCTCCGAGCACCTGAATGCCTTTTACAGCCAGCCCCGATCTAGGGGCGATTAATCCGAAATTTCCAGTTGGTATATGAACACCAACACCGGTTTCAATGATGACACGATCTTTACTTTTTATAATGGTGTCATCCATGGCATGCAAGTCTAAACCTGCCGACCCTGGGGTCGCTCTACATGGAGCCAAAGCTCCGGGAGTAATCTCCCAGTACATCACAGTCTCTCTGATCTCATTGGGCTTAGCATCAACATTCGGAGGAAACAAACGCATAAGTGGGGATTCAGCATTTAGAAAAGGACGGTTATTCAAAATCAATAGCGCTTGAGGCAAAAAATCTCGCCAATTCTTATACTTGTCATCTGTTAATTTGCGCAATTGGTCTTTCAGCAGGCCATTCAACCTCTCCACAAGACCCGAGGCCTGTGGATAATATGGTATATGAAACACCCATTCAATATTGTTTTCCACACAGAATTCCTGTACCAATCTTCCACGAAAATGGGATGCATTATCAGATTGAATTTGGAATGGCACACCATAATACATCATAATCAATTCCAATGTTTTAATAGTATTCAATTGGGTAGCTTGCTTACAGGGAAGGGCCACCAACAGACCACTGTATATATCAACAATGGTGCAAACATATTGACAATTCCTACTCATAGGAAGTGGACCAATGTAATCAATCTGCCAAATTTGAGCGGGCAATTTCCCGCGATGTAAATGACCTTTAACAATTTGGGGCACTTTGCGCTGCCTGATATGCTGACAAATGGGACAATGTAGAATAACATTTTTGATTACATCTAGGGGAATATAAATTCCTCGATCAGCAGCCCACCTGCTAGTGGCTTTCTCTCCAAAGTGTCCTGCTTTCTGGTGGGCCCATTTCGCCAATCCCGCAATATCAGAATCTTGCGTGTCCACCACTGCCTCAGCAATTTTAGATTTCTCATCTGCAATATTATGAAAGAATTTGTCAAGAGAGTCTATCGGGGTATGAGCATCCACATGGAAGATTGTAACAGTACTCTGTGGGAGCATTTCCCAAATCTCCTGCCATAATTCTTTTCCCCACAGTTCTTTTGAATGGATTTTCCAACTATGGGAATGCCAAGTCGGTAACCAAACTGCCAGTCCATTGGCAGTAGACCAAGAATCGGTAAAAATATGACATGTGCCAGGTAACTCTTGTTTCAGAACTTGATAAACAGCATAGAGTTCAGCAAATTGACTGCTCTTACCCTCACCAGTTGTACTCAGCAATTTTTGTGTGATCGGATTATAGGACACTGCCTTCCAATGCCGTTTCGTCCCTATGAACCTTGCTGAACCATCCGTAAACCAGACATGGTTTCTGTCCTCTGCGGACAAATCATCAAAAGGTTTACCCCACTTAACAGGAGACTCCTGTACTAAAGGTACGGAACATTCACTCTCAGTCTCAGTCGATGGCGCCCGTGCCACCTGCTCATGCAAAGATGCAACTCCTTTTTGTCCCACACGTGCCCTGTCTTGTATATACCATTTCCATTTAATCACACTTGCCTCTTGAGCGTGTCCAATTCGGTGAGTTTTCGGCGAACTCATAACCCACTGCATGATAGGAATCTCAGGTCGCAAAACTATATCATGTCCCAAAGTCAATTGCTCGGTATCCACCAGAGCCCAATAACATGCAAGTAACTGTTTCTCAAAAGGTGTATAACGCTCACCAGCATCAGGTAACTTTTTGGTCCAGAAACCTAACGGTACCCTACTCCTGCCTTGTTTCTGCCACAAACTCCAATTCGCATAAAGGCCTTGTACAGACACATTCAAATCCACCTCACCATCACATACAGGCCATAAATCCAGAGCATGCTGAATTGCTTCTTTTGCCAGACTAAACGCATCTTGCTGTGGTTTACCCCATTCAAATGCATTCTTTTTACGAGTGACCTGGTACAAAGGGGCCAATATTTGACTCAAATGAGGAATATGCTGGCGCCAAAAACCAAACAAACCAATGAAGCTTTGGGCTTCTTTCCTATTTCTCGGAACTGCAAAATCAAGAATTTTCTGTTTAACCTGAGGGATCACTTCTCGGTGCCCTTCATGCCAATTAATACCCAAAAATTTCACAGCCTGGGACGGACCTTGTAATTTATCCGGGTTGATTTCCCAACCTTTCTCACGCAAGCACTCAATGACTCTATCCAATTGGGTCTGAACTTCCTCTTGTGATTCGCCTTGGATCAAAATATCATCAATATAGTGACATATCTGAATTTGTGGATGAACCGGTACCTCAGCCAGATGCTCTGCCACCAGCCGGTGACATATCGTAGGACTATGCACATAGCCCTGAGGAAGACTTCTAAACGTCATCTGACGCCCGTTCCACGTAAAACTGAATTGTTCCTGACACTCAGGGGCAATCGGAATCGAAAAGAAAGCATTAGCAATATCAATGGACGCATACCATGTACCTGGATGTTTTTGGATTCTTTCAATTAGGGTAATAACATCCGGTACTGCAACAGTCAAAGAGGGTGTGTGTCTATTCAATTCTCGATAATCAACAGTCATGCGCCAAGAATTATCACTCTTACGTACAGGCCAAACAGGATTATTCCAAGCAGAAGTAACTGGGGTTATAACTCCTGCATCCACCAACTCCTGAATAGTGGTACTAATCTCTTCATGACCACCTGGAATACGATACTGCTTCTGACGAACCACTTTTGTCGCCTGGGGAACTTTTATGGGGGGCATTCTTAAACGACCAACCCGTACAGGCCTGGACGATATATAATGTTTAGTTCCAAATTGGTAACATCCATCATCTAAGTGCAAAGTCATTCCTTTCAAAATATCAATTCCAATTATGAATTCTGAGAGTGGCACCACTAATACAGAGTATTCTTTTCTAGGAATTCTACCTATTCTCATTTCAAGTAAAGTTTGAACTGCGGGAGTTTCCTTTCCACCTAATCCGGTAATTGTAAAAGGTTGACCTTTAAACTTCTTTGATTTTCCATGAATAAGAGTGGCCTCCGCTCCTGTATCTACCAATGCTCGGGCCCTTTGGATATTACGATGTTTCCAATAAATATCAATATCTACATAGGGGGAGGAGGAGCCTAGCGCGCAACCAAGATGGCCGCGTAGGTGCGAGGCTCCCGAGGACCTCCGTGACCTCCTACATAAATCCTGAAAATATCCTGTCCTAGATGAGGGGACTGTGTTGGTGAGCCCGAGCTGAGGTGTCACCCGTTTTCCGCTTCCAAATTGGACCTCGGACACCGGCGGGAGCACCGATTGAGGTTTGCGGCCTTCTCCACGCCGGCCCCCCGGATCGGAGTTGCGGGGCGACCCGGAGACAAAGTGATCAACAGCGGCGGGCAGGGCTGGGCGACTCGCGTACCCCGCACTTTCACTTTCGCTTTTGCACCCTCCTTGCTGCGTAGGCGAGGTTGGGTTGCGGGGCGTTGTGCGGTGGTGTGGCCTCGTTGGGGTGCCCTGCTGGCCCGCCGGCTGTGATCCGTCCTGCGGACCTGTGGTTGCCCCCCCCGGAGCCCGTGAACTGGTTTGTCGGCCTTTTCCGAGGTGATTGGCACGACTTGGGGACTGAAACCATGTCCACAAAACAAGATGGCGACCGGGCAAAGGTGAAATCGACCCGCCGTGGCGCAGCCCAACAGTCCAACAACATGGAACGCTACACCCTCCAGAAGGGATCTCCCGAGGTGCCGCGTAGGTCCCCTGAGGGCCCGACTGATTCTCCTGCTCTGCCCGCGGATCTGACCCTGCGAGATGTCATGGGCGCTATCGCCGAGATGAAGGCCTCGGTGGACCAGCGCTTTGACACACTGGCGCAGAAGATTGACTCGGTCCACGTGGATGTTGGCCTGGTGAGGGCCGATTTATCCAAGACCAATGACTGGGTCGATTCTTTGGCCCACACCACCTCGGGCCTCACAGCGGACGTGGCGGCCCTCCAAAAGGAGGTGCGCCGGCTTGGCCAGGCGAGCGCCCTGATGGATCGTCGACTGGAGGATTCCGAGGGTCGGGCCCGGAGGAACAATGTCCGCATTGTAGGGGTGCCGGAGGGACGTGAGGAGGCGGCGGCGGACCTGTTTGTGGAGGACCTGATTCTCACCCATCTCCAGCCCCGGGGGCTGAGTAAATTCTTTGCGGTGGAACGTGCCCACAGGGTTCCTGGAGGAAGACCTAAGGCCGGAGCCCCTCCGACGCCTCTCATTGCCCGGATTTTCAACTTTCGGGACAGAGACGCTATCCTGCAGACTTCTAGGCAACAAGGACCGGTCAGACTTGACAATATGGACGTAAACTTCTATCCTGATTTCACCCCAGCGGTCCAGAAGCAGAGACTGAGCTTTATCGGAGTCAAACGTCGTCTACGGGACCTGAACCTCAAGTATGCGATGCTTTTTCCAGCTAAGTTGCGGGTGGAGGTGGATGGCCGCACGCACTTTTTTGATCGTCCCGAAGCGGCCGGGGACTGGTTGGACTCCTTGCCCGGGGATCGGGGCCGGGGGGGGTGGGGGGGGCGCGGTTGGAGGGGAGGGCTCGCCGGATCAGGACTGAGGGACTAATAGCAGGCCTCGCTCTGGACAACATTATCGTCACTTTTGACTGTTCGTCAAGTTCCCCTCCTGTGGAGGTGGTACGGGGTCTCTTGGGGGCTTTCCCTCCTCCTCTGGGGGACTAGTTAGTTTAATCATTCATGGGGCGACAGGCACACTGCACTTTGGGGGGGCTGTTTGGGCTCATGCAGGGGTGCAGGGAGGGGGGAGTTCTGTTGGGATGGGTGGGTTGGGGTGGGGTGTTGTTCGTTTTTACTGCAAGGCAAACCCTTTATTGTATTGGTGTTTTTAAGGTGCTCTCGGGGGGACGAATGATGGCTTCTGTAGGTGATGGGGGGTAGGGACCTGACTTTATTGTCCTGGAACGTTAATGGACTGGGGGATAGGATCAAGCGAGGTGTGGTCCTGCAGTATTTGAAACGACTTTCGCCAGATGTGGTCTTTCTGCAGGAGACACACCTTATTGGTAATTCCTTTTGTGCCATGAATCGGCGTGGCTATCGCTTGGTGGCCCACTCGGGCTTCACGTCGGGCTCACGGGGGGTGGGCATCATGGTGAAGAACTCGCTCCCGTTGGAAATAGACGAGGTGCGCCATGATGAGAGGGGACGCTACACTGTCTTAGTGGGGAGAATGGAGGGCAAAGTAGTTGTCTTTGTATCAGTATACGTCCCACCGGGGTTACAGTCTACCACTTTTGCAGACCTAGGGCGCCTCCTCCTTGATCTTCCGGGGGGGCTTCTGGTGGTTGGGGGGGACTTCAATGCGGTGGTTTCTGGGACCGTGGATCGTCACCCCCCTAGGGACCTCCCCCGGGCGCAGGCGTGGCTGTCCGGCTTCTTAGATACACTGGGATTGGTGGACTGCTGGCGATTAAAACATCCCACGCAGCTGCAGTACACTTTCCACTCGGGTGCCCATGGTAGCCTCTCACGGCTTGATTATGTCCTTGTCCCTGCGGCCTATGTTGGGAGGGTAGGAGAGGTGCGCCATTTGGCGCGGGGTATTTCAGATCATTCCCCGCTCCTGTTGCACGTTGATGTCTTCCCGAGGGGGGAGGGCAGGGTGGCTCCAATCAATGCCTGGTACCTGCGCGACCCCACCATTCGCGCTGATTTGATTAAAACCGTGCAGCGGTATTTCGATGAGAATGTGGGGTCCGTCCCTTCGGCTATCTCCCTGTGGGAAGCCTTCAAGACAGTTCTTAGAGGGGAAGCCCTCTCCTTTATCTCCCATGCCCGGAGGCGCGAGCAGGAGGAGGTGACCCGGGTGGAGGCCGAAATCGCTGAATTGGAGGGTGCTCTAGAGGGTGGGGTGACGGATGCTGCACTACATGTCCTACAACTTAAGCAGGCGGCCTACAGGGCCCTCGTCACGGAGGCGGCCAGGGGTCTCTGTAGAGAGCAACAGGGGCGACTGTATGATGTGGGTGATAAGGCTGGTAAACTGCTTGCATGGTTGGATAAAAAGGAGAGAGCGAGTCGTGTGGTCCCGCTGATTGAGAGGATGGATGGTGTGCGTGTCACCGAGCCGGAAGACATTGTCTCTTGTTTCGCGGATTATTTCCGCGAGGTGTATTCCCCGGTTTCTCCTTGCTCGGAGGAGGATTCCCATGCCCTGCTTAGGGATATCGCGCTGCCGTCCCTTTCGGTGGAGGACAGGGTGTCGTTAGATGCCGCTCCTACCTCCGACGAAATTGCCCTCGCCATGCGCTCGGTCACATCCGGCAAGGCCATGGGCCCGAACGGCATTCCTATCGAGTTGTATAAGCTGCGACCGGATGTACTGGCACCCCACCTCCGCGCGATGTTCCTGGCGGCCCACTCGCTGGGCTCCCTCCCGCCGGACCAGCGTCTGGCTACAATCGTGGTGATTCATAAGGAAGGGAGACCCCGAGACCGGGTTACATCCTATCGGCCTATCTCGCTCTTGAATGCGGAGCCCAAAATCCTCGCCAAGGTGCTAGCCAACCGGCTGGTCGGCGTGGTGGGCGATCTCGTCCACCAAGACCAGTCCGGCTTTATTCCCCATCGCAACACGGCCCTCAATCTGCGGCGCTTGCACGGGGTGCTCGCGCGTGTCCCGTTTGTGCGGGAGCCGGCCATATTGGCGTCCTTAGACGCCACCATGGCGTTTGACACGCTCGAGTGGCCATACATCTGGGCGATGCTGGCGAAGTTTGGATTTGGCCCGGGGTTCATCAGCTGGGTCAAATTGTTGTATTCGGGCCCATTGGCGCAGGTGGTGGTGAATGGAAGAGTATCGGTCCCATTCGAGCTGGGACGGGGCACGCGACAGGGCTGCCCCTTGTCGCCGCTCCTGTTCGCGCTGGCCTTGGAACCCCTGGCGGAGTGGCTGCGGTGGCACCCTTCCATCCGTGGTCTCCGTTGGACCCCCGAGTATGAGGACCGCGTGTCCCTCTACGCCGACGATATCCTTTTGTACCTAGCCTCCCCGCGTAAATCACTGATTGTCCTGGTTGATGTTTTGCGCTCATTCGGCCGCAACTCAGGCCTTGTCATCAACTGGGCTAAATCATGTGTGTATGTGCTTTCCGGGGAGGCTCCCGTCCTCCCGCGGGGCTGCCCGATCCAGATTGCCTCTCAGGGGTTTCGGTACCTGGGTGTTTATATTACTCTGGACCCGGAGGCCCGCTACGAGCGGAATTTGCTTCCCCCCCTCCAGCGCTTGAAGGAGGACGTCATGCGCTGGCGGCGCCTGCCGCTTTCGCCGCTCGGCCGGGCGGCATTGTTTAAGATGGTGTCGTTGCCACGCTTCCTGTACGCTCTCCAGAACACTATGGATTTAGTCCCGGCGCGCTACTTTCGTGAGGTGGAGAGTCTACAGCGCTGCCTGTTCTGGGACGGGAGGCCGCGTATTGCCCTGGCGAAGTTGACGCTCCCATGGTATGACGGGGGGATTGCCCTCCCGGATATTAAACGGTATTACTGGGCCTCCCAGCTAGCTGCAATTAATCATGGCCTTTACGGGCCCGCCTTAAACCCGGCATTTGAAATGGACAAGATGCTCCTGCCTGGTGGCGACTATAATCGAGCGCTCTACTCTGGCGCGCCCGACCCCCGCCTGACGGGACCTACGCGTGTCATGGTGCGAGTATGGCACGCGGCTAATGCAGCTATGGGGTGGAAGGACCGTTTGACCCGGGCATCACCGTTGTACGCGTCTGAGCGGTTGGGCTCCCTGTGGACCTCGAAGGGCTTCGAGAAGTGGGACACGATAGGCATCAGTAAAGTGGGGGATCTCTGGACGAGGGGGGGCTTTAAAACATTCGAGACGCTGCAGACGGAGTTTCAGCTGCAGGGCAGTGAATACTTTCGGTACTTGCAGGTCCGTCACGCACTGGGCTCCGTCTTCTCAGACGTCGCCTCCATTCCGGAGTCTTCCCCCCTGGAGGATAGAGTGCTGGATGGCCACGTTCCGGACAGCACGATCTCCCTTATTTACAAAAAATTGATTAATGACCGCTCGGGCTTGCTGGCTGGCCTCCGCGAGGCTTGGGTTGCCGATGGGCTGGAGTTGGACGGCGAGGACTGGATTTCCGCGGTGGCCTCTCCGAAGGAGGTGGCCATACCGGCTCGCCTTCGCTTCGTCCAGCTTAAGGTACTCCACCGGGTTTACATGACGGGGCCAAGGCTTCTGCGTATGGGCTATGCTGAGGATGGGTTGTGTAAGCGTGGGTGTGGTGCTTTGGCGACTTTTTTGCATATTTTGTGGGAATGCCCGAAGGTGGAGCGATTCTGGCGTGGTGTGCATGAGGTCCTGCGAGTGGTTACGCATGTCGCGCTGCTGCCTGAAGCGAGGAGATGCCTGCTGAATGTGTGGGAACCAACTGACTACTCGGTTCCGCAGACGCGATGGGTGACTCTGGGATATATGATAGCTAAGCGTGACATTGCTCAATTGTGGGGATCCCAGAGGCCCCCGGCGGTGCCGGCCTGGAAAGAACACATGGATTGGTGCATGTTCCGAGAAAAGGTGGTGTATGTGGCGAGGGGTAAGCCTGGGGCATGGGTGAAAGTATGGGGCCCCTGGAACGCCTACCGCGGGGGTATCTGCGCGCCACCACTGCTGCCTGCTGCCTCACCAGCCCCGTCCCCTTAGTTGACTCCTTTCCCTAGCCCCGGGCACAGAGTTCCCCCAGTCCTCGATCCGTTCCCCTTCCCCTCTTTAGACTCCTGTGGATGGCGGGGGTCCCCCATTCGGGGAGCACGTGCTGTTACTTTCGATTGCGGGTTGCCTTGCGGGTGTGGTTTTTTTCGTGTTGTTTGAATAAAATGAAACCGTATTGTGGGGTCAGAGCGATGTGGCCCACGACGTTGATACCTCCTGATTTTGCTTCTCTGCAACGCCAAGTGTTTTTTGAACGTATGTCATATGCTCCTGCCATTCTAGCGGCCGGCCGGAAGGTTGTAGGCCCATACTTGTATATTCTTGAGATTGCAATAAACGGTTTCAAAATATAAAAAAAAAAAAAAAATATCTACATAGGGTCTATTATCTCTGTGAGCCCATCTGTGTACTGGAGCTTGACCTATTTCCTAGTCCTTTTTACTGTGTTCTGTGTACCAGGATAAATCAGGATAAAGACTCTCACGTTTCCCAGGTATCGATACCTCCTGTTCATATCCATTTCCATTACGAAATGGATTACTGTTCTCTGCATTGTACTGCGGGTTTCGATCGGCCAATATGTGTCGATCCTCTCTCCTTCTCAACTCAGGGGATTGATCCCTATCATCTCTACGTCTGCTGTTAACATAATCATTTCTCCCCCTCTCTCTTTCCCCCTCTCTCTTTCCCCCTCTCTCTCCCTGTCTCTCTCACGACGGGGGGACAAATCACGTACATAACGTCGATCATCACGACGATCAGAGCGCCCACGGCGGTCGTCATCACCGCTACCGTCAGAAAAACCACGATCACACTCAGTTTTCCGAACACGCCGGGCACCCTCCTTTCGATCCAAGCCACGTTTGCGAAACATTTCCCACAAACGAGAAGTAGTCTCACCATCAATGTCCTCCTTCCGCACACCATCGGCCATAAGACCAAGAAACATATCACGTCTAGTAAGTTTATTGTCACCAGGAGTACGAGTGTCAGGCCGGGACTGCCGTTCAGGTTTAAACCACTCACCGAGTTGGCGTACCGATTCCAGCACCACAGATAACATGTTACCAGTCTGATTAATCAATAAAGTCATCATGACCTGCTTATAAGCAACAGGGGAAGAACGAATAATACGATTCCGCACAGAAGATGTCAAGAAACCATCAAGCAACCTGTCGGCAGTATTTAGAAAAATTGCCGTTTTCATCACCTCCTCTTTGAGACGTTGCGCAGCATCGCGCAAAGTATACCACGGTTTGTCATTCAGAGGCCAGTCAGACTCAGTAGGATATTTTTGATTACAACCCTCAGTCGCCAATTGAAGCAAAGAAATTTGAACACCAGCATTAAAGTTACGAAAATGATCCTGTACAGTAGAATCCGAACTCAAGGAACAAAACTTCAAACAATCGCCAGCATCCAACATAATGCCAGCAGCGCCCAGTTCATAAAGGCGCTCCATCCATGTGAGTAAGGGCTCACCAGCTCGCTGCCGAAATCGCTGCAAAATATCACTAATTTCTTGTTGAGTAAAATCCTCCAAAGAGTCTAAAGCAATACCATTCGGAGCACCGGGAGCCTGCTGCACTTTCCGCCGAAAAACTGGATGCACCGAGACCGCGGGACGAGCATCACAAGGAGCTCGACCAGTACACGTAGAGGAACAATCAGTGGAAGAAGCATCGACCCCGCTCGAAGGACGAGCGCAATCACGGGGTGCACCATCAGAGGCGCAAGAAGCAGATTTACAAGCACGGCCGGAGCGAGAGGACTCGCGCTTGGCAGACTCCTCACCCGAGGAAGGAGAATCACTCGAGTTCCAGATATTACCATCCCATTCATCAGGATTCCAATCCAGTCCGGATTTCGCCACGACCAGACGCACCTTTCGCGTCGAAACCCGACCACGCCGATTCTTGTATTTATAACGAGCAATTCGCACAGCCGCCCTTTCGGCAATAGTTTGGTACGTCTCAAGTTTGTCAGCAAGCAACTTATTTTGACACCGCAACAAAGTATGAGCATTCTGAATCTCAACAAAGTTCGCTTCCAAATCCTTATGCAAGGTCTGTACCTTCAACAACCTCTCATGCAGAATTCTGTACGCAGACAGAACAATCCAACCTCTGCGCCCCAAAACGGGAAGCTCATCACCCTTAGATACCGGCGCCTTCTGTAAACAAGTAATCACATTAGCCGGCTCCGCCAGCTCCAAAAAAGAATTCCAATTCTCACTCAAACCAGTAGAATCAGCCCACTCACGGGCTAAGGCTTCATAAGGCGTTGAATCCCAGCCGGGAATATCAACGGGCAACTTAAAAGTAGATTTCGACTTTCTAGAAAACATCTTTAAAAAGAAAGAAAAAGAGAAAAAGAAAAAGAAGAAAGAGAAAAGAAAATAACAAACAATTATATAGAAATAATATACAAACGAAACCACGCACACGCCGAAAGCAAACACAATACAACCACAACGCACACAGGTTTCGTAAACGGTTCGTGACGCCAAATGTTCTGCTTGGGTTTTCGGATCAGATAGAACCTGCTCATCAGAGCCTCACTAACCCAGCCAGAACGTTACCCCCTCCCTAGAACCTATTTACAATCCTGCAACCACATATATCTATCACCTAAGGACAGGGGATTCCTACTATACATACCAAGACCTCTTACAATCGGCGGCCTCGCGATCCCATACGGATCCAGACCTCTCTGCCCATACGACAGTATCACAAGTGGCGGCCTCGCGGTCCCATACGAACCCAGACCTCTCTACCCAGACGGCAGTCTCAGCACAATCGGCGGCCTCGCGATCCCATACGGATCCAGACCTCTCTGCCCATACGACAGTATCACAAGTGGCGGCCTCGCGGTCCCATACGAACCCAGACCTCTCTACCCAGATGGCAGTCTCAGCACAGTCGGCGGCCTCGCGATCCCATACGGATCCAGACCTCTCTGTCCATACGACAGTATCACAAGTGGCGGCCTCGCGATCCCACCCGGATCCAGACCTCTCTGCCCATACGACAGTATCACAAGTGGCGGCCTCGCGGTCCCATACGAACCCAGACCTCTCTACCCAGACGGCAGTCTCAGCACAGTCGGCGGCCTCGCGATCCCATACGGATCCAGACCTCTCTGCCCATACGACAGTATCACAAGTGGCGGCCTCGCGATCCCACCCGGATCCAGACCTCTCTGCCCATACGACAGTATCACAAGTGGCGGCCTCGCGGTCCCATACGAACCCAGACCTCTCTACCTAGACGGCAGTCTCATACGACAGTTCATCCTATGGTTACCATAACATACAAAAAGGGAATCAGTCTCACTATTCATCAGATCACACAAGGATTGCCAGTTCGAGCATAGCCTGTTCTCAGGTTCGAGGGGCTCCTCTTTCCCTTATTCAGTTACCACTTACCTGATCAGGGTTAACATCTGTTCATGTAGCCGCAGCTGACTAGAAGAATAGGCTACCCTCTTATACAAGAACACGCAGCACATGTTGGTTCACTACAAACTGGATACTTTATTACTCATTACATACACAATCACATAACATTACGATATAACACATAACCTGCAAAGAAAAGTGAAAGATTAAGTTGTACACTCTAATAAGAAAGGGTCGACATCACCTTAGTAGTATGTAGCCTGCACTCAGTAGTCATCTAGGTTCCCTTCTCGTCTGTGCCTCGGCTCGCCTGGAATCACCCTTCTCCGAGTCACTGGGATCTCTTCCTTATCGGCTACTCTCTCCTCTCTGGCTATTCTGCTAGGAAAGCATCTGTCTCTCGGTTCTTCTCCACCTTCAAGATGGCGTCTGTCTTCCCTGGAATAAGTAGTAGCTTTACTGCTAACGGCTAGATGCCGCCTACGGACTGAACATGTAACTGCCTCAGACTTTCACTAATATAGAGGTGCGTTTCCTCATGGAAAATTCCGGCCTGTAACCTGCCGCCCACCAAATTCTTGTACCTCCCCGTACCAAGGACACGTTCCCAGCCGGCCGGCCTGATGTAGTGTCTTCGGCATGAAGAAAAATACAATCCTTCGATAAGGGCCGGCCTGAACCGGTTCTCTCCAAGCGAATAACACCTCATAACTAAAACATAGCTTTTGGCCTAGAAGCATCCCAAGCTGCCGGAGCAGAAAGAAAGATGGAGTCTCTCCCGTTTGAGGCCTACCAGGCCTGAATTCAGCACAGCTCCGTGAAATACCCTCACTACAGGACAGGTTATCCCTAATACTAACAAATCTATCCCCTAGGCTATGTGTGCGAGCCCTGATCTATGGGGAAGAGCACAGAATCATGTCGAAGTGCCTAGTAAATAGGCTCCATTCACTACTCTAACCCTTAGACTTGAATGGTAAGAGACTGAAGTCACATTTAATCATCTTTTCCTCACAAGAAGGCCGGGAAAATCGAGCAGAACAATATCCAAACGCTTTCTTATTCAATGGATTCCTCCATATTCCAACAGTCGACGCGTTTCAGCCCTTACATCTGGGCCTCATCAAGACAAGGGTATAAGGAACAATCTCAAATATAATAATCAAAATAAAAATAAAGATACAAATAAGACATCAGTTGCCTACGTATGTGTTCACAGAAGTGCTGATCACTCAGGTGTGTATATGTGCCCATAAATTAAACACAGGCTCATGGTAGGTTAATGCAAGCCAGACTCTTCGTCAATTAGGATGAGCTCCTATTATTCTATACCATGTGCCAAAAAACCAGAACATTACCCAAATTCTAAAAATTTAAAATCACCATCTATAGGTCATAGTACAGTTAAATCACCCTTTGTCTCTAACATGCACCGAAATATTTGTGCAACCCTAAAAGCCAGTAACTAGACAGAAGGGACACTAAACTCACTTACAATGCCTCCCACGGGCAATCAATCAATCAGGAAATTGCAAGCGCGCTACTCACCTGTGAGGGTCTCAAGGCGCTGGGGGGGGGGTGGTCCGCAGATCTGTTTAGCTGAAGAGCCAGGTCTTGAGGGTCTTCCTGAAGGTGTTCAGGGAGGGGGCGTGTCTGATGTCTGCCGGTAGCTCATTCCAGGTGTTTGCTGCAATGTGAGAGAAGGATCTTCCGCCTGCTCTGGCTCTGTGGATGCACGGGGTTTCGGCCAGTGCGAGGTTGGAAGATCGGAGGTTTCTTTTGGGTACGTGGAAGTTGATTCTGTTGTTGAGGTATTTGGGTCCGTTGTTGTGTAGGCATTTGTATAGGTGAGTGAGGATTTTGAAAGTGACTCTTTTCTCCACGGGGAGCCAGTGGAAACTTCGTAGGTGTTGACTGATGTGTTTGTGCCGGGGGATGCCGAGGACGAGTCTGGCGGCAGTGTTCTGTATTGTCTGGAGTTTGCGGAGTAGGGACTTGTTGATGCTGGCGTAGACTGCATTTCCATAGTCCAGTCTGCTGGTGTTGATTGCGTGGGTAACTGTCTTCCTCGACTCCGGGGGGATCCACTTGAAGGTCTTACGGAGGATGTGAAGGGTGTTGAAGCAGCTGGAGGTGACGGCGTTGACCTGTCGGTTCATGGTGAGTGATGAGTCGAGTACGATGCCGAGGTTCTTGGCGTGGTCTGAGGGGGTAGGTGGGCTTCCGAGGGTGGTCGGCCACCAGGTGCTGTCCCATGCAGAAGGGGTGGTACCACGGATGAGGACTTCTGTCTTCTCGGCGTTGAGCTTCAGGCAGCTGTTGGTCATCCAGACTGCGACGTCTTGCAGTCCTTTCTGGAAGTTGAATTTGGCAGTGGTGGGGTCTTTGGTGAGGGAGAGGATGAGCTGGGTGTCGTCAGCATAGGATACAATGTTGAGGCAGTGTTGTTGAACGATGGCTGCGAGGGGGGCCATGTAGATGTTGAAGAGGGTGGGGCTCAGGGATGAACCCTGTGGGACTCCGCAGGTGATTTTCATGGGGTTGGCGAGGAAGGGTGGGAGTCTGATTCTCTGGCTTCTTCCGGTGAGGAATGATCGGATCTAGTCCAGGGCTGTTCCTTGAATGCCTGCGGCATGTAGTCTAGCGACTAGTGTGCGGTGGGAGACGGTGTCGAAGGCCGCTGATAGGTCGAGTAGGATGAGAGCTGCGGAGTGGCCTTGGTCCAGGAGGATGCGGATGTAATCTGTGGTGGTGAGTAGGGCGGTCTCTGTGCTGTGATTGATTCGGAATACAGATTGGGACGGGTCGAGGACTGCGTTCTCTTCAATGAATCGTGTCAGTTTCCTGTTGACTGTTTTCTCTGCAAATTTGGCTGCGAAGGGGAGGAGCGAGATGGGCCGATAGTTCTTGAGGTCAGTGGGGTCAGCTCTGGGCTTCTTGAGCAGAGGTCTGACTTCTGCACGCTTCCAGTCGTCTGGGAAGGTGCCTGTTTTGAAGGTGGTGTTGATGGTGCGTTGTAGTTCGGGTGCGATGGCGGCCGCAGCTCTGTGGTAGATGTGAGGGGGGCAGGGGTCGGTGGGGCCCCCCGAATGGATGCTTTTCATGGTCGAGGTGTCTTCAGCTGTGATCGGTGTCCAGTTGGAGATGATGGGCTGGCTGTGTTTCCAGGGGGCCGTCTGTGGTGCTTGCTGGATGGTCGATGAATTTGTCGTAGAGGTTTTTGATCTTGAGGTGGAAATAGGTTCCAAGCTTGTCGCAGAGGTCTTGGGATGGGCTGATGTCTGTGGCTTCGCTGCGTGGGCTGGTGAATTCTTGAATGACACTGAAAAGTTCCTTGGAGTTGGTGGAGTTGGCCAGGATTTTGTTGTTGATTAAGTTCCTCTTGGTGGCTCTGATCTGGTTGTGGTAGTCCGTCATGGCGTCCTTGTAGGTGGTGTGGTTTTTGGTTGTCTTGGTGTTTCTCCAGTTCTTCTCCAGGCGTCTGCAGGTGCGTCTGGCTTCTTGGAGAGCGGTGGTGAACCAGGCGGCTTTCCTGGGATGTTGTCTGTCGGGGTTGCGTAGTGGGGCGAGCTCGTCTGCGCAGTCGGAAATCCAGGTGTGGAGTTCTATGGCTGTGTCATTTGCGTCGGGTGCCCAGGTGTCGTTGTCTCGGGGGAGGGTGGAGTTAAGTTGCTCGTTGGTAACCTTGCTCCAGTTCCTTCGTGGTGGACGTGGGGCTGGGTTGGGTGCCTTGGGTGTCTTTGTTGGGATCTCCTCGCGTGACTTTCATATCGTTTTTTTGATATCCGTTTTCCAAATAAAAAAGAACACCGTCTGATTAAACAAGAAGAGAGAGCCAATACTACATGATACTTTTTGATGGATTGAATAGCGACGTGATATACGATAGAGGTAGGCTTTATTACATCTTTAGTGGCCAGATACTATATATTCTTGAATAATTGTAAATAATTTCACATCCTTCTTGATTTTAAGTTGGGTTGTATGTATTGTCTTTATTATCCATGCAGAAATTTGAGTACCATCTCCAAGAAATACTTCAAAGTGCGATTACCCTTTCATGCAACTGTCAATGTAATTGCTGACACTATAATTGGTACGTCTTTTTTATATATCTCTTTTTTTATATATATATATCTTGTTTCTTCTTCCCCTTCGTCCTGTCTATAGGGTGTATAATATTGTGTCCCTTTTCTCTGTTTTTTCTCTCGCTTATCATTGGGTTTCCCGTAGCTTCTGTAGTGCCTGGGGTTAGCCAATACTTGCATACATATGAGAGTTAGTACACCATCATTTATGGTTACAAGTATTTCTGCCTCCCTTGGATTTTGTTTAATAAAAACCTTAAAAATACCTTTAAATTTCATTTGTGATCAATGTTGAGGAACTGTTCTGTGACTTAGGTGTATACACATCTTAGCACTTGGGGATCTTGTATGCTTGAAACTGTATCTTTGAGTCTCTAAATTGATATAGAAATGTATCAATTGTCTTTATATGTGGTTTACACACATTTTGGTGCCAATTACAATCCGGTAAAAACCGGGTACGAACCGTCAGACGGAGCATATTCTCCGTCCGACGCGTACCAGGTCGTCAAAATATACAAACATGGAATTACGATTCGCACGGAAACACCATTTCCGTACGAATCGTACAAAACCCCAACCGACGAAAATAAACGTACAAATGCGATCCGGGAAAGCGCCGACGTGACGTCGGGACGCACGTAGCCTGCCATTCACGAACCAGGAATCACCATTCGCACCGACGTCATCCCGCACGGTGAATATTTTCCGGCTGCCAAAAACTGCCGGGAAATCAGGACGACGCGAACAAGGAGTACCTGTACGCGACGGACAGACAGGACGACGCAAACAAGGAGTACCTGTACGCGACGGACAGACATGGACCCGAACCTACGTGTCATCCCGGCCCTCATAGCAGTCGACCTCCTCTACAGGTTCGGACGCAGACGCCGCAGAAGGTCAGAACAACAAAGGGAGGGGGGAAAGGGGGGGGGGGTGGCAGGACCAGGGGCAGGCCACAAAACCCCCACCAAAGTCACACAGCACACATGCCCTGGACATACCTGACCCTCAGGCCCTGGTCACTACGAGGGGGTGGGGGCGTGTCCAGCTAAGCCAGCGACCGCCACAACGGAAGTTCTTGACGACGCGAACCGGCAACACAACAATACAGGTACGTCCCGTACCCACGCCTTAAGAGCGTGGGTACAAGTGGTACCACGCCCACACCTACGTCACCCCAACAATGGCGGGACGGCTCGTACCCACGTGGCTAAGGCCTGGGTACGGCCCGCACAAGCATTCCACAGCGTGGGTACAGATATGTACGGACCGTACCCCCACCCGCGTATGCATGGAGCGTACCCCCCACCCCAACAGTGTAAGTACGACCTGTACCCTCACCCGCGTATGCATGGAGCGTACCCCCCACCCCAACAGTGTAAGTACGACCCGTACCCTCACCCGCGTATGCATGGAGCGTACCCCCCATGCCAACAGTGTACGTTCGGACCGTAACCCCACCCACGTATGCATGGAGCGTACCCCCCCACCCCAACAGTGTAAGTACGACCCGTACCCTCACCCGCGTACGTATGGAGCGTACCCCCCACCCCAACAGTGTAAGTACGACCCGTACCCTCACCCGCGTACGCATGGAGCGTACCCCCCACCCCAACAGTGTAAGTACGACCCGTACCCTCACCCGCGTACGTATGGAGCGTACCCCCCACCCCAACAGTGTAAGTACGACCCGTAGCCACACCCGCGTACGCATGGAGCGTACCCCCCCATCCCAACAGTGTAAGTACGACCCATACTTCACCCGCGTACGTATGGAGCATACCCCCCACCCCAACAGTGTAAGTACGACCCGTAGCCACACCCGCGTATGTATGGAGCGTACCTCCACCCCAACAGTGTAAGTACGACCCGTAGCCACACCCGCGTATGTATGGAGCGTACCCCCACCCCAACAGTGTAAGTACGACCCGTACCCCCACCAGCGTACGTATGGAGCGTACCCCCCACCCCAACAGTGTAAGTACGACCCGTACCCTCACCCGCGGACGTATGGAGCATACCCCCATGCCAAATAGTGTACGTCTGGACCGTAACCCCACCCCGTATGCATGGAGCATACCCCCACCCCAACCGTGTATGTACGACACGTACCCCCACCTTGTATGCATGGAGCGAACCCACACATGTGTATGTTCTAAGCGTACATATTGTGAAATAGGAGGGGTGTGTGCAGAGTCCTCCCAGCAGTACCCAGAGACAGGAGGGGTGGGTGCCTAACACTCCCAGCAGTGCCCAGAGACAGGAGGGGTGGGTGCCTAACACTCCCAGCAGTGCCCAGAGACAGGAGGGGTGTGTGCAGAGTCCTCCCAGCAGTGCCCAGACACAGGAGGGGTGTGTGCAGAGTCCTCCCAGCAGTGCCCAGACACAGGAGGGGTGTGTGCAGAGTCCTCCCAGCAGTGCCCAGAGACAGGAGGGGTGTGTGCAGAGTCCTCCCAGCAGTGCCCAGAGACAGGAGGGGTGGGTGCCTAACACTCCCAGCAGTGCCCAGAGACAGGAGGGGTGTGTGCCTAACACTCCCAGCAGTGCCCAGAGACAGGAGGGGTGTGTGCAGAGTCCTCCCAGCAGTGCCCAGAGACAGGAGGGGTGTGTGCAGAGTCCTCCCAGCAGTGCCCAGACACAGGAGGGGTGTGTGCAGAGTCCTCCCAGCAGTGCCCAGAGACAGGAGGGGTGGGTGCCTAACACTCCTAGCAGTGCCCAGAGACAGGAGGGGTGAGGGGTGTGTGCCTAACACTCCCAGCAGTGCCCAGAGACAGGAGGGGTGTGTGCAGAGTCCTCCCAGCAGTGCCCAGAGACAGGAGGGGTGTGTGCAGAGTCCTCCCAGCAGTGCCCAGAGACAGGTGGGGTGGGTGCAGAGTCCTCCCAGCAGTGCCCAGAGACAGGAGGGGTGTGTGCAGAGTCCTCCCAGCAGTGCCCAGAGACAGGAGGGGTGGGTGCCTAACACTCCCAGCAGTGCCCAGAGACAGGAGGGGTGTGTGCCTAACACTCCCAGCAGTGCCCAGAGACAGGAGGGGTGTGTGCAGAGTCCTCCCAGCAGTTCCCAGAGACAAGAGGGGTGTGTGCAGAGTCCTCCCAGCAGTGCCCAGAGACAGGAGGGGTGGGTGCCTAACACTCCCAGCAGTGCCCATGGAACGCAAAGGGTGGAGTAGCCACAGATACCATGCCCACAAATGTCAGTCAGGTGCACAAAGACCCTGCAGTACATGTACCACATGTGTGCGAGGCTGGGAGTATACGCATGCATAGCGCCGAAAAGAAAACATGTCCACATGAAGTCATGTCAATAGTCCACAAACACAAGTACAATGACTACCAAGGATGCCACGAATGATGCAGGTGGAGACATCGCTCAGCATGCATGTGCAAAGTTGAAGGAGTCCGTCACACACCCAGCTAATGTACACACAGCTCAGCGCTAAATATTGGGAACACCCTGCAGGGAAGATGTCAGGGTACACAGAGGTAGGAATACACCTTGGGACAATTTCACCATGCAGCAACTGCTTACATGAACAGAGAAACCTAGCTAACACCGTGTGATGGCACACAGATATCAGGGTCCCCCCTATGAGCAGCACATTACTACATTTCCCACACACCCAACACATGAACACCACCCAAAACCATGTAGCAGCCCCACCAACAGCAATACCAGCAAAGCAGTAGTGTTCCAAGGGAAAAAAATAAATTGCTTTATTCAGCATGATCCAAAAAATCTTGTTTGTAGGAAGTTCAATATTTACAAAGCCCATAGGGCAGTCCAAAAGTCACAGCTGGATGGGGGACACAGTAGGATGCGTGTCCCCTAGCTTGCTTGCACAGTTAGATACCGTCGTCTTCCACAGGGGTGAGGGCATCATGTGGGGGGGAAGGACCAGGCACCGCAGGGACATGAGGGCGAAGGGTAGGCGTCGTGGGTGCAGGGATGGAGGACTCCACCACAGGGGGTGGGGCAGGGCCAAAGGCGGAGGCCAGGATCTCGCTGCACACCTTAGCAAGGTACTCCAGGGAATCCCCTGCACCCGAAGGAACCACAGGCCCCAAGGAGGGGGGGGGTCAGAGGGATGGGTCGCAGCGCCACTGGGGGAGGGTGTAGACAGGGGGGGGGGACTCAACCACCCTGACCGGGGACTCCCTTGACCGCTTGCGGGGTGGTGTCACTGTGGGGCTCAGGGACAGAGCGGCCATGAAGGAGTCTTTGTGTGATATGTGGCCAGGAGAGCTGAGGGGAGGGGATTTGGAGGGAGTGGATTTGGTGGAATGCGGACTCCCACTCTGGCTGCGTGTCTTACGTTTGCCCCCCGACCCAGTGGGTGTGCCTACTTCACCCTGTGTGTGCGTGCCAGGAGGTGTGCGGGTGACCTTCCCTGCTGGTGTGGGGCCTGTGTCCGTCATGGTGGGTGCATGCTGACGTCTGGGTGTACGTGGGACAGGCATGGGAGTGGGAAGTGTGGATGGGGCAGGGGTGGGGGTTGGATGAAGTGCTGCAGGAGACCTACTGCTGCAGTCAGTGTTGAGTCTATCGACCTCAGCAAGCTGCGTTGGTCAGCCTGCGATGAGTGAATGCCCTCCAAGTATGCCTCCATGTTGTTGAGGACCTGGCTGTGGCCATGAAGGACATTAAGGATCACAGCCTGACCAATCTGCAACTGCCGCTGGATGTCCACAGACTCAGCATTGGCGGCAGCAGTGGAGACAGGGGCAGGGGGTGCGGTGTCTGGCAGGAAGGAGACATGTGGTGACCCGGCACGTTGGTAAGGGACACGAGCAAGTGGGAGGCGGCTGATGGCAATGGAGGGGGCGGGGTGCGATGTTGTGCCACTGTCAGCTGGTGGTGCAGCCTCCGCCCACTCGGAGAGATCATCCTCGGACCCGTCCGCTTCATATTCGGTGGTGCCAGTGGACAGGTCCTCGGCCTCACTCTCCTCCGCCTCAGTACCACTCAATGTGCCAGCCACGATGTCAACGCTGGCACAGGTGCTCGGTCCCTCCGCACCGTCTGTGCTCATGTCTCCCTCCGTGTCCCCCGACGATGCTGTGGGCAAGGTGAAGAGACAGCAATTAATCACACACCTGTATACATATGTCACATGAGTCCAATCTACATAGGTTACAGTGCATAGCCTGCAAAGAAAGATCAGTAACATCTACAAAACAAGGTACAGATGTAGGGCATGCAACACACAGTTGGTTCACCCACCATGCCAATGAAAACCCATGGAGAGCATGACACAATAGCAACTGACATGAAATGGAGTTTGACATAGGAGCCAGGCCCTGGGGACAATCCAGCACTGCATCTGCACCACACAGCATTGCCGACAATAGGGATGAGGAGGGACCATATCCATGAACTTGAGGCACATGCTGCCTAGGTAATACTGAAAACATGCTCACCATGACTGGCTCACTGCACCTTGAGTGTATGTCCAGACAAACATCACACACTGGCCAGACCTAGCAAGGAGAATTCTGGTTTTGACATGTAGGCTTGGCCCGCACCAACCACCCCCTACATGAGACAATTTGTTGAGACACAGGTGGCACTTACATCTCTTAGTCTGGGTGAAATACACAGGGGCTGCAGAAATGCAAGATTGGACGCCAAATACCCAAGGTGCGCCTGTCCAAATAATCATGTACAAATGGCCATCATCAGATGATTGTAACAAGACACACAGGCACTGGCCACTGTGACTATGAACAAGGAAAATCAGGTCAGGCTGTACAGTGGACACTTGTACTACATTTCAAGTCAATATACATGGTGCCAGGGGACAATGGCACAGAGCACAACCTATGCTGTAGACACTGAGAGTGTCCATGTTTTGTGATGACACACATGACACCTAGGAAAATATGCCCCAGGGGACAGTAGTGGCAACACAACTCCATGGTCCTGAATGGGAATGACTGCAACACACCCCAACATCCCTGCACTATGCGTATCGCACACTCATGCACATCATGTCACAGGCCACAGCATAGGACATGCGCGCTGTAAGGCATGACACTTGTGAGACTAACTCCCATGTCTGGACTCTGCATCAGTGCCAACTGACATGGAACCCACATGTACTGAACTGGACAGGGCACAGCCAAGGTCCCCAAACCTGTTACACACCACCCCCACACATGATGCTACAGGCATAGTTCACGTGGAGAAAGCGCCAGCCTACATTACCTTGTGAAGGAGTGACTACACACAGACCAGGGAACACATTGCAAGGAGGGGAAGGGAGGCAGGAGAGCACTGCTATACTGTGGCTAACAGGATCTGCACAGCACCTTTAAACCCTGGCAGTGTATCCATGCAACTGTGCACTTACAAATGCTGGTGAAACACAACAAACACACATGTACCTACCCCCTTCCTGCTGCTGCTTCTCCTGTAAGCGCCTCTCCAAGTCTGGAAATACCACCGGCAGCACACGCTTGTGGATGTGGGTCAGTCGGCGGCGCCCGCGGTTCTTATGGGTCTCAGGTGAGTCCCCCAGCAGGACCTGTGCGATCCTCCGCGTCCAGCACCGGATATCCTGCCAGCGTTTCCTCACCTGGGACAGGCGCCGCTTCTGACCATCCGCACTCCTCACGGCGCTGACGGCGGTCAGCCATATCTGCTCCTTACATGTGAGGATGAACAAGTGACACTACATCAATACACCTGGCACATGTCACAGAGACACATATTAGAACACATTTGCTGTTTACAACAAGGCATAGTATGCATCCAACGCATTGCACCTTTGTCATAGGGACATGATCCTCTGGGGAAGGGCAAAAGCAGTATGTGCCATTGAAAGTACACAGGTGGAATGAGGGCAACTACACAATCAATGATCCTGGCTCACACTGTGCATCACAAGCTACACCAGGATAATGTGCAGCACCTCTAAGCAGTCACATGCCACAGGCCACTGACGCCACCGCAGCAGAGTACACAGACACACACAGGCACAGGACATTCACCTGCCATTGCCAAATGCAGCGACATACCTCACTCTGCACATGTGCCACTAGACGGGGGGGGCTCACAGGTGTGGGGCTGGCTCTGCACGTCAGACACACAGCACTGCTCCCTGCTCACATCACATGGCCAGGGTATATCCATCCCTCATGCAGCTGGGGTGCTACACTCCACATATGCACCCACCCACATGACAGGGGACTTACACACACACCGATGTCCAGGGTACGAACACATCATGTGGACACTCTCAGCACAGGTACACAGAACTAACACACATCTGTGGGTACAGTCACCTGTCACACTGGGCTGACCACAGAATCACATGAGGACTGTAGAGGCTACATTCCCAGGAGGACAAGACAGGCAGAATGTGGCATGCACCATGCAGTGATTGTCACAGTAAACACCATGCTAGTGAGGAAGGCAGACATGCACCACAGCATGCTCTGGCTGTGAGACATCAGGCATTCCCCCCCCCCCTGGGACCCCCCTACAGTACATAGCATGTGTGTCACACCTGGACACAATGGCAGAAGTCACAGTCTCAAAAAAGGGACACAGTCTGTGCTAGTGGACTCTGCACTCACCTGATAACCTGGTCGCCCATACAGCAGGGGGTACTGTGGGAGGATCACATCCAGCAAAGCCAGGTTCTCCTCCAGGGTGAATGGCTGTGACCTCTCCACAGCCCTTGACATGGTTCCAGGGAATCAGTAGCAGCAGTTGGGTCGTGGAATACAGAGATGTGCAGGCAAGTGCTCCCTCATGGGACCTGGCTGCCTTATATCTGCCTTGCTGGCCTGTTTCATGCACAGGAGTACAGAGTGATTGGTCACTCACATTTGCATCCTATGTTTCCTCCAATCCCTTCAAACCTAGCAGTCAGTGGGTTCTTATTGTGTTTTTTTCTTGAGCATGATGTCAACTCCACAAACACATTGCAATAAAGTAGATTCATTCCAACTGACTTCTGCTGTGCACCTTCCGGAAAAAATTCAAACTTTAAACTTGGTCTCCATGACAACAAGCATGCATGTAGGCCTTTATACTTGTCCCTCATGTGTCCCCTATGTAATTTGGAGCTTCACACACAGGTACGGTACGTTCCGGGGCCCTAGGGCACCCCAAATGCATAGCAACGGCCCGTACAGGCGTGTGTACGCTCCGTACCACTATGGGTGTTCTCGCGTATGCGTACTCATGGTGGTACGGACCGTACACATGCCTGTACGCTCACTATCACTATGAGTACGCATACGCGAGAACACCCATAGTGAGACGGAGCGTACACATGCGTGTACGGCCCGTCTCACTATGGGTGTTCTCGCGTATGCGTACTCATGGTGGTACGGACCGTACACATGCCTGTACGCTCACTATCACTATGAGTACGCATACGCGAGAACACACATAGTGAGACGGAGCGTACACACGCGTGTACGGCCCGTCTCACTATGGGTGTTCTCGCGTATGCGTACTCATGGTGGTACGGACCGCACACACGCCTGTACGCTCACTATCACTATGAGTACGCATACGCGAGAACACCCATAGTGGTACAGAGCGTACACGCGCGTGTACGGCCCGTCTCACTATGGGTGTTCTCGCGTATGCGTACTCATGGTGGTACGGACCGTACACATGCCTGTACGCTCACTATCACTATGAGTACGCATACGCGAGAACACCCATAGTGGTACGGAGCGTACACGCGTGCGTACGCTCACTATCCCTAGGGGTACACATACGGCAGCACTCCCATAGTGATACGGGAACGTACACAGGCCCTTTTTGCGAAAGTACGGTGCTTTTCACATATCACAGTGGTGACAGGCAGCACACAGGAAGGAATAGGGCTGACATACTTGTCCATGGATGGACATCAAGGCATTGTCTGGGCAGTACTACATGTGTGGGGCACAGGTGTGAAAGGCTGTGATGTGGCACATTACTCCTGAGTCGAGAACGCACCAGATGTATGATGAGATGTGTACACATGTAATGTGTGACGGTGCAATGTGTGCCAGGCATGCCCTTAACTCCTTTGACATGTGTGCATGTCGTACTGCACACTTGGGATGAGCGTCACTGGTATGGCACGGACAACAACACACGCAAGTGTCCCCTGAGGCCCGGTACAGGGGTTACCACACCTGACATGTCACTACCCACGGTGCACGATGTGACTATGTCATGTATGTGTGGGGGGTTCCCATTAGGTTGATGTTGGAGCTCCCTCAAAAGCAGCAGCTGTTGCAGCAACCAACATGTGTCTGTGTGTAGATTGACATGGCACACTGTTCCGCACACCATGCCACATGTGGTATTGGATGTGAGGTGCGTATGTATGCATGGGACACGGAGTAGCGTAACAAGGACATGACTGCATCCTCTCTATGAATGTGTGGTGAGTCATCACATGTACACCTTCATGGCAAGGTGTGTGGGCTGTCCTAGTGTAATGTCATGTGACCTGTGGCTCTAGTCTTCCGCTACCAGTCTCTGCAATCGACATCCTACTTCTGCTGATGTGTGGATGTATGTCACTCCTGTCTTGCGTCTGGCTGTTCACTTACACTGGGACACAGCTAATCCCATGCCATGGCATGTGGAGGTTCACAATCTCCGTGTGTAGCTGGGTCTTGGTAGGGGTGTCACCTGGCAGCCATACGTGTCCAGGGCATGTGGCACATACCTGACTCCGTATGTAGCATATGTGTATTGACAGATTAACATGTGCTCAGTACAAATAAATTTTTGTTGTGGTGCACTCACTCTTCCTTGTCACTTCCAAATTACTGCAGAACGCCGCCTCTTCCCCGACCAATTCCGGACTTGGCTGCCATGCGGGAGAATGACTGTATCCGGTGCTACCGCTTCCCCCAACCGTTGATTCTGGAGTTGACGGCGAGACTGGCACCACACCTGCAACCGCTGCACAGGTATCCTACGGCACTGACACCCAAGCTGAAGGTAATGGCAGCCCTACATTTTCTTGCCACGGGTACCTTTCAAAATACCATAGCTCATGTTGGTGGCATGTCCCAGAGCATGTTCTGCCGTGTGCTGCATGATTTCTTAGAGGCCATGTTGATTCACCTGGATGACTTCATCCATTTCCCAACCCCTGCAATGTTGACTGGGGTCAAGCGTGGATTCTATGCCCTGGGAGGGATGCCCCATGTCATTGGGTCCATAGATGGGACACATGTGGCTTTGGTACCACCACAGGCACAGGAGGTAGCGTACAGGAATCGCAAGCACTACCACTCCATCAATGCCCTTGTGGTGTGTCTGTCCAACATGGTGATTTCACATGTCTGTGCTCGTTTTCCAGGATCAGCACACAATGCCTACATCATGAAGCGTAGCAGGATGCCTGAAATGATGATGCAGCTGCGCAACGAACGAGCATGTGTTGTAGGTGGGTACAGTCTGTCTGTCCTGTATTTTGCGTAGACTTCCAGCACAACCGCTTCTCCTGTTCTACTTATGTCCATGTGGTTTCCATGTAGGGGACGCTGGCTATCCCAACATGCCATGGCTGATCACACCTCTCCGCAACCCCATCACACCGGCCCAGCTCCGCTACAACACCGCCCATGGCCGGACAAGGCGAGTGATCGAGAGGACGTTTGGCCTCCTGAAGAGCCGATTCCGATGCCTCCACAAGACCGGCGGCGCGCTCCCATATGCCCCGGCGAAGGTCTGCAAAATCTTCATGGTCTGCTGCATGCTGCAAAACATGGCAGTTGAGAAAGCTGTGCCACTCATCCTGGATCAAGATGATCAGGACCATCCACCCATGGAGGACGAAGGGCTTGGCAATGGGGCTAGTGATGTGGAGGACGTGGTTCCGCAAGAGGACATCCGGACTCGGCTCATACGCGACTTCTTTGCTTAGTGGTGAGTACCAGTGTCTGTGTGTGCACGCATTGGTCCCCGTGTGGCATGTGTTGCGATGTGTGTGTCCATCTGCATGTATGCCACGTGAGTCAGAGGTGTGTGTGGATGTGTCACTGGAGTGATGGTGGCAGTGATGTGTATTTCCCCAGTCATAATTGTGACCTGGCATGTTGTCATCCTTACATGTGTCGAGTACATGCACATGCAAGTGGCTGTGCGTTTTGTGGCTGACTTCTTGTGTGTCTCTCATCCCCAGGTACTTGCGCATGCCGTCTGCTGGTTGCATTGTTGTGGCACTGCTATTCCTCATGGACACGTCATCGTGTGCTGACTCAGCGTTACACGCTCGGACAAGTTTGGAAGTCTCCTTAGGGTAAGGGATGCATCAGGGGTGTATTGGGTGTGGCAGTTGTTCACGATGTATGCACACTGCCCCTGTCGATGTTTGGTTCCTCTGCAGACATGTCGCATCACCATGGAACACATTACATGCAGCTGGGTACACCTGAATAGATGGTCAGACTTGTTGACAGTCATCAGTGATGGGATTGTGGAATGTGATGATGGCATCAATGTGTGTTACACTGCCCTCGGACACATACGGTTTGCCTTGGCTTGACATGCTGTGGGACTTCCACATCAGCGGATCAATGGTGTATGGCAGTCTCTCCGTGAGCAGCAGGGGGTGTTTAGCTGTTAGCCGACACTTGTGTGCCAGTTCCATGGCTATCAAGCATTTGTGCTGCAGAAGGGGGGTTCCAGTGTTGGACCCATATGTTACTCCACATGACCCGTTCATGTGTACTCCGAGTTGCCTCTGCAATCCCGAATACATGACTAATAAAGGTGTCCCTATGCCTCCAAGGTGCCTCTTCTCAGTCAATGCTGGTGTGTTGCCACGGTGCATCCGGCATGTCTGGCATGGTTTTCCGTGATAGTGGCTATGTGTCTATGTGTAGAGTAGCAAGATGCAAGCTGTTTGTGTGGGATTAGACTCTGTATTGTGCATGTAGTCAATGACTGTGTGGGTATTGTGACATGTGCCATCCCCATGCATCCAACGTTGGCCAGGCCACCATTCACTGCATCCACCTGACTCAAGCTTGCAGGACATGGTTCTGCCACCTGTCCACACATACCTGGGTGCCCCCCAGGACACTCCACATGATCCCTGACCTCTGCGCATGGCTGTCGCTGTACTCCATATGTCTGTCGGCACGGTTGTGCGGCCACCCCCTCAGCTGGTTGGGCCCATCACGGGTGTGTATGGTGCTCCATGTCTGTCTTGCCTAATACAATGTGACCCATGTGTGTCCTGTGCCAGACTCAGGCCCCAGGGTGTGGATGGTTGAAGTCAAATGAGAACTCAGGCATAGTTAGACTTTACAAGACACATGTAAGGTAATAATGCAATCAGTAGGCATCTTCTCTTTATGGTGTGACTTTTTATTTTGGTTGGGGTGGGGGGGGGGGGGTTTGACATGAGGGGCTTTCCGGGTGTGTGGAATCCAAAGTTCACTAGGGTACTTGGTGTCCTTGCCATTTGAAATCCTCAGAGTCCATGCCACAGTCTTTGTCAACATTGGTCAGACAGTGACCAGCAAGTCCATGTGGCAGAGAATGTCTTTTGCTGCTGTGCTGCTGTTGCTCCAGTGGGCCAGGTGCCAGGCCAGGTGTCCTGGGAGATGGTGCTGTTGCGCCGACCCTCACGGTCTTTTCCGTGGACGACCCGCCCTCCAGCGGGGACCCTCAGAAGCAGGCCGTGATGATGTTTGGGATGCTCCGTCGGATGTCTCCTCCTCCTCCTCATCCCTCCCTGTGGGTGGTGATGTTCTACGCCTGTTGGCACAGGGAGGGTTGCCCATGTTGTCGGCCATCCGACGGAGTGTACTGTGAATTCCCGTGAACACCGTCACGAGCTCAGCCTGTCTGTCCTCCATCCTCCGTTGGTGTTGCAGTAGACAGGCATGTTGCTCCGCATGTTGCTGGGCCTGCTGGGTCTTGATCCCCTCGAGGATGGACACAACCTGGGCCATGCCCGTGGTGTCCAGGATGTGTCCAGGATGTTTCGGACATGGGAATATACCGGTTCCCCAGCCAACTGGTCAGGCTGGCGCCTCCGCCGTCCTCCACTCCCACCACCCCTGCCCACTTGCACCTGGCCTGCCGTTGTGGGCACATCGGGTCTCCGGGACCCCTGAGGGGTGGCATTTGCGTTGCCGCCTGCCTCCTCCTGGGTGCCCGGGACACCGTGTCCCTCCTGGCCAGCCTGGCTGCATTGTGGTAGTGGGGCAGGGATCCTGGGTGTCTCCTGGGATGTGGCAGGAGTGGGGGTGGTGGTTGGCCCAGTTGTACCTGACGCAGGTGCTGCAAGTCGTTGGACACCAGAGGGGCCAGGTTGGTCGGGGGCGGGTTCGTCCACAGAGTGGTGAGAGTCGTCGCTGCCGGTGGCTCCGTCATCCCGCCGAGCCGGGTCCTGTGAGTCTTCCCCCCCAGTGTTGGGGGGTGATCCACGACGTTGACCTGTGTGTGAGAGAGACAATGTTAATTTTGTTCCATGCAACATCCATGTTTCATTGGTTTCTAAGTTGGCACATTTCCTCTGGGAATTTGGATATGTCTTGCATTCCACTCACAGTGCACTTGTACATGGGTAGGTCCCTTGGCCACAGCTTTTGCGACTTTACCTATGTGTGGCACAGTCTTACTTGCTGCGTCAATTGTGACTGCAGTCAGCAGTGGAGTGGGTAGGTGTGGCGAGCCATGCATTGGCGCCTTCCGTGTTGCACTGTACGTGGGCACATGGAGTGGTTCCACACACTTAGATAATGCAGGTAGCTGTCGTTGTACTCGTGCACAGGTTGTGACATGGCCCTGTGTTTTGCCATGGAGAAGAGGGGGGGTTCTGGCACTGGCCACCCTTGTCTACATGCACGCAGTCCACCTGCTGACGAGCAGACATTCCCACACCCCACAAGGCTGATTTGCTCTCCCTGTGTGTCCCTTTCTCGCTCCCTCTCTGTCCCCCTCTCCCTCCCTCTGTGTGTCAGCCTCCTCCCTCTGTCCGTCTCCCTGTGTCTCCCTCCCTCTCTGTCCCCCTCTCCCTCCCTCTGTGTGTCAGCCTCCTCCCTCTGTCCGTCTCCCTGTGTCTCCCTCCCTCTCTGTCCCCCTCTCCCTCCCTCCGTCTGTCAGCCTCCTCCCTCTGTCCGTCTCCCTCTGTCTCCCTTTCTCCCTCCCTCTGTCAACCTCCTCCCTCTGTCCGTCTCCCTCTGTCTCCCTTTCTCCCTCCCTCTGTCCGTCTCCCTCTGTCTCCCTTTCTCCCTCCCTCTGTCAGCCTCCTCCCTCTGTCAACCTCCTCCCTCTGTCCGTCTCCCTCTGTCTCCCTTTCTCCCTCCCTCTGTCACCCTCCTCCCTCCCTGTCTGTCTCCCTGTGTCCACCTCTGTCTCCCTCCCTCTCTGTCCCCCTCTCCCTCCCTCTGTGTGTCACCCTCTGTCACCTCAGCCCAGCTTCCTGGGCACACACTGTTAGCAGATCTTTGAATGGCTCTTGGATTGTTGATGTGAGTTTGTTTCTGATCTCCAGGCACCCATTGGGTGTAGTGTGTGTGTCTGCACTGCTGCTGTGGTGGTGTGTGCTGCCATTCTTTCACAGTGTTGGCTGTTCATTGGCTGCTGTCATGTGCAAGAACGTGCCGTCACCCCCATGTGTTGATGCAAGGCGTCCGCCATTTGCTGGCGAGTCTTTCCTGTGTGGGGACACACTGTTTGTCTGGCTGTGACCTAGGCCATATGGCCAGAGGGCATTGTGGTCTGCTTCTGATTTGCACTATGTGATTTTTTGGGCCCACACTCCCGCCATCTGGCTTACCGTGTCATGTGTTGGTGTTTTCTGTGGCCTGTGACTTGACATTGTCCAGCTGGGTGCATGGGGCATGGTGGCGCCAGTGGCATGTGCGTGTTCATGGAGTGTGGTTGAGTCATGCGATAGCTTGGGGTGGTTGCGTGCCTGTTTGTGAGTTTGGTTGTGGATGACATTCCCCCCCCATGTGAGGTGAGTTGTTTGTGTACTCACCCGGGTCTCGGAGTCCTTCTAATTCGTCCACTGCCACCACCGGCAGTATGGCCATCACCCTCTCCTACCAGGGATGGTATTCTACGCGTCTGCGGGGCGGCCCTCCTCCAGTGACGTTGGCCTGGTTGTGTTCATCCGTCATTTTGGCTCGGACCCTCCTCCGCAGATTGTACCACCTGGCTTGGCATTCATGCCTGGTCCTTCTGGTGTCCGCAACAGCATCGACGATGGTCTGCCACATGGATGTTTTTTCTGAAATGCTGGTCTGTCTGACCAATGTTCCAAAGAGGTGTGGCTCAACTCTGAGGATTTCATCGACAAGGACCTCCAACTCTCGGCTAGTGAACTTTGGATTCTTGTTAGTGGGCATGGTGAGGGGTGTGGGTGTGGATGGTGGTGGGGGGTGGTGTGGATGGTTGTGGGTGTGGTTGTTTGGGTGTGTGTGTGAATGTGATGTGGGAGTGTTTGTGAAGGTGTGTGTGTGAAGGTGTGCAAGTGTAAGGTGTGGTAAAGCTTCTAGTATGGTGCTGTAGGTTGTCTGTGGGGTCTGGCAGCAGTGAGTCTGTTGCAAAGGCTCATGGTTTGTGTGTGGTCCCTTTTTATTGTTCCATTGGTGGGTGTGGCTGTGTTTGAAATTTGGGTGGGTGTGTTCTAAGGAGTGGTTGTGTTTTGGGCCTCTGTTTTGGATTTTGGCAGTTGCAGGTCAGTGATTGTGTTGTTTTTGAGCTTGTTGGACATGTTTAGTGGCTTTGTGCCATTCGAATGGTGTATTCTTGTGTTGTTTTGCTTTGTCCTGGTTGTGTACGTGCGTTTTTAACGTGTGTACGGTGTGTACTTCGGGCATTTTGTTGTACAGTGCTGTCCTTGTGTCTGGCTTGGTACGACTCGTACATGCGCGATGTTGTGTGAAGGTGCTGGTGTTGGGGCCTGGGGTACGCTCCATACGTCCGCGGGTGAGGGTACGGTTCGTACATACACGGGGGGTACGACACGTACACGGGTGGGGGTATGACTCGAACGTACACGGGTGTACATACACGGGTGGGGGTACGACTCGAACGTACACGGGTGTACATACACTGGGGGTGCGACACGTACACGGGTGTACATACACGGGGGGTACGACACGTACACGGGTGTACATACACGGGTGGGGGTACGACTCGAACGTACACGGGTGTACATACATGGGGGTACGACTCGAATGTACACGGGTGTACATACACGGGGGTACGACACGTACACGGGTGTACATACACGTGTGGGGGTACGACTCGAATGTACACGGGTGTACATACATGGGGGTACGACTCGAACGTACACGGGTGTACATACACGGGGGTACGACACGTACACAGGTGTACATACACGGAGGTACGACACGTACACAGGTGTACATACACGGGTGGGGGTACGACACGTACACGGGTGTACATACACGGGTGTACGACACATACACGGGTGTACATACAAGGGGGGTGCGACACGTACACGGGTGTACATACACGGGTGGGGGTACGACTCGAACGTACACGGGTGTACATACACGGGGGTGTGACACATACACGGGTGTACGTACACGGGTGGGGGTACGACACGTACATGGGTGTACATACACGGGTGGGGGTATGACACGTACACGGGTGTACATACACGGGTGTACATACACGGGTGGGGGTACGACACGTACACGGGTGTACATACACGGGTGGGGGTACGACACGACGGGTGTACATACACGGGTGGGGGTACGACTCGAACGTACACGGGTGTACATACACGGGGGGTACGACTCGAACGTACACGGTGTACATACACGGGGGGTACGACACGTACACGGGTATACATACACGGGGGTACGACACGTACACGGGTGTACATACAGGGGGGGTGCGACACGTACACGGGTGTACATACATGGGTGGGGGTACGACTCGAACGTACATGGGTGTACCTACACGGGGGTATGACACGTACACGGGTGTACGACACGTACACGGGTGTACATACACGAGTGGGGGTACGACACGTACACGGGTGTACATACACGGGTGGGGGTACGACTCGAACGTACACGGGTGTACATACACGGGGGTACGACACGTACACGGGTGTACATACACGGGTGGGGGTACGACTCGAACGTACACGGGTGTGGTACGACTCGAACGTACACGGGTGTACATACACGGGGGGTACGACACGTACACGGGTGTACATACACGCAGGGTATGACACGTACACGTATGTACATACACGGGGGTACGACTCGAACGTACACGGGTGTGGTACGACTCGAACGTACACGGGTGTACATACACGGGGGTATGACACATACACGGGTGTACATACACGTGGGGTACGACACGTACACGGGTGTACATACACGGGGGGTACGACTCGAACGTACATGGGTGTACATACACGGGTGGGGGTACGACTCGAACGCACGGGGGCTGGGGGGGTGTTCGGCACGTATGCGGGCACATGTCGCCATGGTTGCTATGGGAGTTCGGTGCGGACGGTGTTTTTTCCATACGGTTGTAACATTGGACGCACGGGATGGATCGTGATTCCGCGGTCGGACTTCACTTTTCACATTTGTACGGTAAATCGTCCGGGGACGTGTCGGACACGTTTTCCGACCCGAGGACGTGTGGGGAATTATTCCCAATGCGATTAGTATGGTCTTTTTACCATGCGAATAGTAATTGGCAGTTTGTACGGCACTTGTACGATTCGTGCGGTAAAAAGACCGGATACGAGTCGTACGGGCAATTTTTTTCCAGGATCGTAATCGGCACCCAAATGTGATAAGATAAGAACAAAATGTAAAGGCATGTTTGCAGAAAGCGGGCACTAGTGGGAGAACACAAGGGTCGATGGTAAGGGACTGAGACATACGTGCTGGCTTTGCTAGATTCCTGAAACACTGCTCAGGTGCCGCCGGCCGGAACAAAAAATGCAAAATGCTTGAGACCCCTTTATTTGCATAGAAGACACGTCTGCATGTTGAGGGACATTTGATTGGGTAATACTAACACGTGTGGTTTATTGCGCTTAGAAAAGGCAGAAACAGAAGCGCTGAGCTTGTTTATCTCTTGAGTGCCTAAATGAAAGAGAACCACACCAGATATATATATAAAATATATGTATTTATTTCTAAACACACCCTTCTAGACTCTTTATGAGACTAGAGGTCAAAACACATAAGTTACACTTCAAATATTACAGTAAAATAGCACAAATACACGTCAGGCCCCAGGGGCGAGCTAAACCATATACTAAAATAGTGGTATAAGAACCACGACTTAACTAGACACAAGGCCTAGAGCCTGTAGAATCGCTGGGACCCCAATGAACCACCCAAGGTAGTGACAGGGGACCCACGGGGGCTGTGTGCAGTGTGAGAACACAGCCGCGAGCTCCTGTAAGCTTCTATGGGGAAAGTCGCGGTTAGATTTTTAAAGATTAGGGACACTTAGAATTGAGTCAGGGCCAAACCCTTTTGGACTTAGGAAGTTCTATGGCCAACACCCACCGGAGCACCGGAGTACTCGTGTTACCTCACCCCAGGAAGCCAGGTGCATAGGTGTCTTTTGGTGTCGGGTCGGGTTGCGTCGTTGATTTTAATGGGAGCTGGTGAAGAAGTGCTGCTGCCGGGAAGATGCGAAGTGTCCGAAGAGATCCAAGACTGGATCGAAGATGAGAAGAACCTAAAAGCAGAGGGGACAGAGTTTGGGTCACTAGCCAGTGACCAGGAAGGCGATAGGCAGATGCCCACCGAAGTCGGGTGTTTTCAGGTGAAGAAGGTGAAGCTTGACTCTTCAGCCACGAGCACCCGGAGGCGTCAAGCATGACCAGGAGCTGGATTCGAGCTGTCCCACAAAGGATGTCGAGTGCTGCAGGGTCAGTTCCCAGATTGAACACAACAAGCCTTGGCAACAGCAACCCATGCAGAAACAAGAAAGATGGTTCGGTGCAGAACAGCAAGGTCTGTGAACTCACCACTTGGTAGGGAGTCGGGGCACGTCTGGCGCAACCAGGGAAACCCAAGGAATTTCGAAATTACCCCCTCAGGGACCCACCAGTCAACGGACCAGGGATCGCAAAGGGACCTTAAGACGAAACATAAAATGGCGGCCCACGGGTCACTCGGGGTGACTTGGCCAACAATCTTCGGTGGATTTTGTGCTCGAGGTAGGGGCTACAAGTCAGCCCAAGCATGACTTCAGGAGACGTCAAGAAGTCAATGCACTTGCAAAAGTGCACAGTGACCAGGAGTTCCAGTTCCACGCTACTCACGAGGAATGTGGGTCTCAGCTTTACTGGAGACTCGGGTCGGCCTGTGAGATGTCTGGAAATCCTCTTCTTGGGCTGCAAATACTTCAGAGTCTGGCGGGAGCTTCGAAAATGCAGACTGGCAAATTGCTTTGTTGGTGCCTGCCAAGCAGGGGAGTCACTCCTTGTCCATCATCCCTTTTGGTATCGCTTTGTTCGGCCGAAGTTAGCAGGGTATGCCCAGACGTGGGTCCCTTGCTCACTTTGCAACTGGATTCAAGATAGCCTGGCTGATGAGGGTTATGAACCCGAAACCGGTCCCAGGATGCTTGTTTCCGGTCCAGGGAAGACATGGCTTGGCAGTTCGGGCTGGACTGTTCCCATGAGGCACAGGGTCAGACTGATTTGCATAGGGCCATGTCTGAACTGGGGTGGTGGAGTGTGCTAAAGAATGATGATGGATTAAACCCAGATCAGTTGACTGGGGGTGAGTGTTTGATTTGCTCAAACGCTCCGTCCATCATCCCCTTTGGTATCGCCCTGAGTCACTCCTTGACCCCAAGGGAGATTTCTTCAGTCGTCTAGTCTTGAGTAGAGCGTCGAAGTTCCAGGATTCAGCTTCAGAGTTTCGTCCAGGGATATCTAAAGTTCTGGTTACAGAGGTTCCTTACTTATACCTAAGGAAGGGGTTGGACTAGCTCTGGGGACCCACCTATGGGAGGGTTTGGAAAGAGGGGTGGCTACGCCCATTTCCTTTGTCCCGTTTCACGCCAGAGCAGGGGCTGGAAGCCCCTGAACCGGTTTGAGCTGGACTATGCACAGGGACACCAAATGTGCCCCCAGTGCAGGACTTCAAAGCACCCAGAGAGTGCTCCCACCCAGCCCCAATACACATAAGCCTGTCTGGGAGGTGGTTACACCTCCTTGTGACAGGAAACCTATTGTCCATGCCTCCCCTGCCGGAGTTTCGGTCAGCAGCAGGAGGCCGGACCCGTGTCTGTGGCTGCAGCATCCATTTTGTGATGCCAGGGCTCTATTAATTTTCTACTGGGTAACCCAGTACTGCCATATCTCTCCCTCTAGAAGGGTGGGATCATACTCCCACACCAGTTACTGGTGTGGGGGTATGATTCCAAGGTGTTTGACACCAAACAAACATGTTTCCGCACAGCCAGTCCAAAGTTAGCATTTACCGTTGGGTTATAATGTACTTATGAGTATATGGTCAGGCTGCACTACAAACAGCATCAGAGAAGGGACTCCGAATGCTGCAGAGGGGCTCTGCTCATGCAGGGGCACCCTCTCACATAAGAACCAAGAACTCTGCCTTCAGGATTGACAAGGCCTGCCATAGGAGTGACTTATAGGTTTATATGTGTGTATATATATGTAGTGATACAGGTAACCCATATCACAGTAAGGGGTGCATGCACCACCTTACCCAGGCTGCAGTAGCAGACCTGTGGTATCATTTTGAGTGGCTTTCCAGGGGTGGCATAATACATGCTTCAGCCCCTGGTAGGCCTCCAGGGTACCTATGCCCTGGGTACATAGTATACCATATACTAGGGAGTTATAAGGGCACTCCAGATCCAATCTAAAATGTACCTAAAGTACATGCAATCAATTTAGAGAGGAAGCAGCTAGGCTGGGGCCCTGAATAGCAGGTTCCCAGCCAGACTAAAGTCGAAAAACAGTGAAACACCAGCAAAAAGTGGGGGTAAACATGTGAAGCAGATCCTTCTCTCCTACAGCCATTACTTAACCCAAATGACTTCATGTAATCAGCATCAGAAGAATGAAAGGTGGAGTCATTTAGGATACAAATAGAACATCTGGATTCTGGGTTCCAAAGACATCCAATGGGCGCACATTTCCCACTGGCAGCGAGCTGTAATATAACGGGTACTACTAGCCTGATGATACACTTAGAAATCACAACAAAAACATGCATGTGCAAAAGGTGCCATTGAAGTAGAATTATTATTCACATATTTTTATTTCTGTTAAAAAACACAATCCTCCGATGTCACCAGAATAAAGCAATCACAGAATCAAATTGACAAGGGTCTTTGTGATATGGTATCCCAGGCCCGAGCATGTCAACTAAAGCACATCCAATTGGAGAGGTTTACCATTTGTTCTTATGGCACAGTACAGATGCATCAACGTTTTGGAAAGTCTGAACTTTTCATGGATTGTTGTCTGGCCAGCAGGTGGGGTGTGCTGGTTTGCAAGTCTCAGCACCACATTTTACTGTAGAAAAGCACATATTTGATTGCCTCAGCTTGTGGGAGCAGCAACAAGGGAGAGTTAAGCAACATGTGGGAGGAGGGAAGGTGGGTAAAGACCGACCAGGGAAGGAAATGGGCTGTAGAGTACCATGCACTCGATGAAAGAAAAACACGAAACAAAAATGCAGGTGCTCCCTTTAGGGGAGGTACTGTAATTCCGAACTCAGCCTCCTGTCAGACCAGAATGCAGCAGAAATCACACTCAAGTAAAAATTCTAGGAGTGTTCTGTATCACTCCCATTCCATGTGAATATCGGGTTTAAAAATATAAAGTGGTTCAGCGCTCATAGTAGTAGCGCGGGTTACAAAATTCCCCGGCCCTGAGCGTGAGTGTGCGGTGTATATGGGGCGATCTCACAAAACAATGTTGGCTGTGAAAATGCCCCTGGTCCTGAGCAGGAATGCTGCGCACACAGGGCAAATTTGCAGAACAATGCGGACCCCCACGACACCGCATACCAGAGACTGAGCATTGGTGGGGTCCACGTAAGCGCCTTTGCCCGCTGAGCTGTCCAGCCATGCCGGCAGTGGAAAGACGGAACAAATGCACTCATATAAAGTGCAGGCATGAAATGAAAACAAGAACGCTTAAAATGTGTGCAGCCGATATGTAAACAAGCACATCGCAAGTGCTGTGCAGGCAAAACATGAAAAAAAGTCCCACAAAAGCGGATAAAAACAGTACTAGGGCCAGGGGACAGTGATAAGAGAAACACAAGACAGGAACAATAGGAAATATTATGTAATAGCCAATAGAAATGGAGGAAAAGTAAGTGGCAACCACAGGAACCAATAAAAAGTAAGAGAAGGATGTAAGCACCTTTTAATTTTTATTAAATCCAATAGATTTCACAAGTACAGCGCAATCATAGTGTGGACAAAACCTAAAAAATGAAGGACTGGTAAATAGAAAAGAGAAAGAAGAAATAGTGAAAGGAAGGCTGGATGAGTGGGTGGAAGAATGAGTGGCTGCATGAATGAGTCGGTAGATTGATGAGCGGGTGAAAGGATGCATGAATGGATAGGTGTATGGACAGCTGAAAGTATGGCAGAGTAAATAGATGGATGCATGGATAGATGAATGGTTTAATGGATGGCAGAGTAAAAGTGATGGATAGACAGATGGACAGGTGAAAGGATGGCAAAGCAGATAGATGGATTAGTGGGTGAAAGGATGAGTGAATGGATGGCAGATTGGATGGATACGTGAATGAATGGCAGAGTGGATGGGTCAGTGAATGGATGGCAGAGTGAATGGGTGGCTGAATGGGTGGTAGAGTGGATGGATAAATGGCAGAGTTGATGAATGGATTGATGGATGGATGAATGGCAGAGGGAAGGTTGGATGGGTGAATGGCAGTGTGGATGGATGATGGTAGAGTGGATGAGTAGATGGCAGATTGGATGGATTGATGGCAGAATATATGGATGGAAGGGGAAAGATTGAATGATGGATGAAAGAATAAATGGATGACAGAAGGTAAGGGTGAAACAACGGATATCAATAGATGGATGCAAGGGTGAAAGGATAAACAGATCGATGCTTGGATAGAAGAGACAAGGGAGCTCTTCTAGAACGGGTTGAGCTCACTTGCTTGGTGCCATCAGAGCTTTAGTTCAAAGTGTTTTTGTATTTTTATTTTCTAGCTATTTCCTTGGTGAGGTTGGTTAGGCACACATCACCTCACTTCATCATCACAGCAGGGATATTATGTCAGGTAACCCTGGGCGTCGGATGGGGTGGCTCTGTGCCCATTCCACAATTCTCTGGGCTCTATGCAGTTACTAGAGATGAGTGAGATGTGCATGCTTGGTGTACCTGCTCTCCCGAACAACAGGGTGATCCTTATGAGTGATTAACTGCAAATGGAGAGTTCTTTGAGAGCTGTTCATATGCTTGGGTCTTAAGAGAAGGTCCATCGATCACTGAGCCCTAAAATCGCTCTCCATGCTCAACACACTGATTTTTCAAAATCGCGAATATTCATCAATACCTATGCTTAATTCGAAATTCGTTACCAGGCTATTCGCAACAATTTAATTTGAAGACACTGGATAAACATACTATTCTTCTGTGTGCCTTTATGATACTTATGCAGACCTTCCCATGGTATTTAGCATACTTTATGACTGAAGGGGTGCAAACTAACAATTGTCCACATCCTTATAAATATTATCAATTAGATGTTGTTCGGCTCCATAAAGATGTTCGGAGATTGCTCAGTAAAGGGGGAATGTTTCTACATCTAGGTCTGCTGTATTTTTTGGTAACATAAAGGCAATGATGCTTACTCTGAAAAATTGTATCCAATAGAAGTAACATAACACCCATATCAAAAACTGTGTGGTAATGTGTTTGGCAGTCTCACATCAGTGTGCCATGTTTTTTCACGTGTACTGTTAGCATTGGTTTTAATTATTTTATATACATGGACTTTGCTAATTGTTTTATGCAGGCATATTCATATGAAGCCCTGGGCTCCTTGGTCCTATGCTACGTTGATTCTGTGTGTTTTTTCACCAGCTGCAACAATCCATGTAGGTATGTGTGTTTTCGTTTACTGGTTTTAAATTTTGTGAGCCATTGCCCATCAGTGTTATCTGTTTACTGCTTTTTTCAGGAACTTTGGGTACGTCTACCTCCTATTATTTGGTCCTAATGATGATCCATTTAAGAAAGTACCTCTTTGCATAATAATCTCCAATGTTTTGGACTGAAGCTGCTGTTTTTTCTTTTACTCTGCGAGTGCAATGAAGCCTGGTAACCAGACCTCAGTATCAGTGCTCTGACCCTTTAAAGGGTATTTTTAATTGGCTTATACCCAATTGCCAAAGGGTAACTTACGTATAAGTCCCTAGTATATGGTACCGGGGTACCCAAGGCGTGTAAATTAAACTGTCCCTTGTGGACTGCAGCACTTATTGCGCCACCACGAGTGTCACAACGTAAAACATGTCTCCCAGTCTGCCACTGCAGACTGGTAGAGCAGTTCTTAACTGCTAACCAGAATTTGCCATTTAAACTAATTAAAAAGCCCAGACCTTCCTTTTTAATATATATATTTCACCCCTAAGGTAAGCCTGTCGAGCCCTAAGGAGGGATGCTATTCATTAAAAATAGAACATGTGTTTCTATATGTTCTACCAGTAAAAATCCTAAATTGTCATTTTTACTGTAGAAAGGCTAGTGGCATCATTGGCAAGTGCAGCGTTACAAGCTAACCACTCAGCTGTGTTAACTTCTGAATTGCACTACTAAAATTGGCACTTTAAGATATCAAAAGAATCATTACGTTTAACCTGACTTGATGTCAAAGTCAAAAATAATGTAACTTTTGAGTAAAAGGCAACTTGAGAAAGCTGCCACTCTGTTGCCCAAGTTTTCCAGTGGTTATTTACGGTTGCTGGCCACGAGAGAGCCTTTTGCTCTCCTGGAGAGAGGTGTGAAAGACTCTCACGAAAGGACACAAGAGGAACTTGCCACTGGGAGAGTTGTTACCGCTCTCTGGCAGCAAACACAAACAGGGTGTTAGTCCAAAAGGCAAGCTTCCAGGGGATGCCGCCTTTGAAGGACACATGGTGGACACACCTGAGAGGGGCTGCTCTTTTGTTCTGGTAGACAGAATGGGGTCAGAGAGGGGGAAACAGATGCCAAACCAATTTTACATTGGCTTCTGGCCCTCAGGTAGACACATAGCCACACCCCTAGAGTAGGCGACCGAGCTCAATAGACTGAGAGAAGGGTTCCGCCGTCTTGGAGTTAGGAAGAATATTGCAATCTAGTATAGCTAAATGCCACACTTTTCAGGCAATTGTCATCAGGAGGGAGGAGACCTAGTAGCCCATTGGCTATTTGTATGTACAACACCCAGGGAAAAGTTGTGGGCATAAAAATGACACCCTTGAAACCCAGACCTCAGATCATGTATGCACGGGAAAGAGGATCTAAGAAGGATGCCCTGCTGTTCGCTGGATCTGGCAAAGAGAGCCTGTATCTAAGACTGGATGGGACCTGCTGATCCTTGAGCTAGCAAAGAGAGGAGTCTGCCTGTGGTGCCCTGTCCGAGAAATGTTTGTCCCTCCCAGACAGAACAGGTAAACTCCAAGTCAGTTGGAGATCTTCCTATTACTGCTCCATGGCCACAAATCTGAAGAAGACTGCCTGGGTCAACTGGTAGACAATCGCTTGATAGTCACTGACCACCGAAACGCAGCCTGGGAGAACACGTCCTAACACTCAAAAGTTCCAGCTGAGTCTGCTGGACATGGGAGAGTTGTCAGAGTGCAATTTGGTTGCCCACGATCAACACTAGCCTCAGTTAAAGGGAACCACTGGTTTAGCTGTAACTAGAAACCAGTAGATCAGTAGGATCTAGTTTTTGTCGGGACTTCATGTAGATTTTGAGGGACAACAACTTCGGCGGCCAAAGTCGCCCGTCCATGTTTGTGGACCAAGGGGGGGCCCCAGAAAGACACTCATCAACTGGAGAGTTGTCGGAGTGCAAATTGGTTGCCCATGATAAACACTAGCCTCAGCTGAAGGGAACCACTGCTTTCACTGTAACTTAGCATCCTGTATCCCTTGCATCAGGCCACTTCATTTATATCTATAGTGATTTGCCCATAGCGCCTGGAACTGGAATGAAGACTGCTTTGACTGCAAGGTAACTGACCTGCTAAGCCTTATTGGCCCCTATGACTTACTCATTGCTAGAGTTTGTCACCCAAAGGAAGACGGAGTAACCAACCACAACTTTACAACATTTTCCAAAGGTTTTAAAAGTAACTGCTCATGGAGGTAGTTGCTAGTGCTTGTTTGCGATTGCAGTGAAAAGCAGTGATTTACGATGTGCTTAATATTATATATGTCAAGAACTCTCTGGTAGATTTTGTTCAGTTTTGTGCCTAAAAATTCAGAAAAATAAGATCTATTTTTATAAATTGATGTCGGATTTTCTTAGTGTTGTTTTTCTTTCTTATTCTATTGTATTGGTACTTCTAAATGCTTTGCACTTGTTTCTTTGACAAAGCCTGACTGCTCGAAGACATAGCTACCCAAAGTTGAGCTACGGTCATGTATACGAACCTTACTGGACCCGACATGTGTTTGTGAGTTTATTACATGGTGAGGTTGCACAACCACACCATATAATAAATCGCATTTCCTCACATCCCCCTACTCCTTTTGGAATCATAAAGCCATAAACAATAAGGGCTTATGGCAAATTAAATGAATTAAGGCAACCCGTATGTTATCATTATCAGAAATGATTGCTCTTTATGTGTGCCATATTTCCTCCGCATTCTACATCCAATTTTCCCTTCACTGTGTGACCACTAGAGCACTGAGCACCTCCACCTTACTATTACATTTTTTTGCATTTTGAAATGCCTTGTATTTAAAGTTTGTTTTTGTTATTGAATCATTCTATAGGAAATACATACTGACAGAGTTGTCTCTCTTTCTCTTCACTCTATATGTGATGGCGATTTTGTCATGTAACTGATTGAATTAATTTTTCTAAATAACACCATTTGTAGCATCGTATTGCTTTGTTTCAGTTCATCGTATTAGCATTGAATTGCTTTTCTGTCACAATTAACCAAGTGATTGAAATCATTAAAGTGTCTTCCTCTGTTGACTGTACTGATGGTCTTTCAAATAATCTTCTCCATCCTAACCCTCCTAGATAGTCCATGAGTTTGAACCACTTTCTAACTCATGTTCGATGGCAGTGAGCTCCCGAAGAATTTATGTTGATCCCAATATTCCAGAACAAGAACATTTCAAACTATCAGGCTATCAAATTGTAGCCGTGCCGTGCTGTACTACCAGCATAACGTTTTGCTAGAAAGATATGAAAAATTGGATTGAGATAGAAGCCCTTCTCCATGTACTCAGACCGGTTTCCACAAAGAGATGCCCACAATGCAGAACATAATAACTCCTGGCTAGCAAAGCTATGACTTGGGATGTGATATCACTACATTGTATATCTGTGCACTTTCTAAAGTGGTAGGGACTTTCCAGACAGTATACCCAATCCTACATCAGCTGCCACCTGCTATCCCCTAAACTTTCCCACAGTATGATGCATGTTATGTTCTGGGTGGCAATACATTTTACCAGAACCCCTCACAATTGAAGAAATACAACATGTAGACTTTCTCAAAGCGTTGAGGTATCCTCTCCATAGTTTGGACCATCCTGCTCACCCTTGTAACCTAAATCAGGCATTCATCATCATTTTGTAAAAACAGCAGGCAAACCACCGACAAATTACTACAGCCAGTGGGTTTTGTAAGGCGTCCTTCCTTATTGAAAAGATTCACAGGTTTACAGCAAATTCCATTTAATCTGTAACTGATCTGACCCATCTTTCTTGCCCGTTATCTTGAGTAGCCTTTGAATTCTGGAGTTGCCAGTACTCATTGCTAAGTCAATAGTGAATGAAAGACTGTGGACATGGTCTATGATGCTTCAATGTAGTACATGCATTCCAACGTCAACAACAGATAAGGCACCACTCACTGCCAACACCCTTGTCTAACTAATTCACTACATGCACTCCACATTCCACCTCTCAACAGACAACCAACACCATACAGATCTTCATCACCCACACATGCCAACAGTCCAGCATACATATCATCAACAGCTTAGTACTCACCATACCAGAACTTGTTTCTCTTTCATATAGCAAAGAACACAAACTGCAGCATTCTAGAGGTGCTGAAGCTAAGTGAATGGTATAGCAAAACGCAATCAGCAGAGCAGTACTAAATGGCCTGAACCATAGAAAATGTAGGTGAAGACACCATACCTACACTGCCCAGGAGATCAGTGAACTTTGGAAAGTTCTGTGTCATTGATAACAAACACATTTCAGGTGAATTAAGCTGGCTGTGGTTCAGCGCTCAGTTAGATTGTTCAGATTTCTGAAGGTCAAAATGGTGGAAGTACTTCCACTCTCAAGATCTCCAGAAGGAGTCATCTTGTGGCCGGTTGCTAGGGGACAGTCTAAAAAATGCTTGACAGTCATTATTGAGAGGTGGAGATATTTTTATGGCCACATGCGTATCATTGACAAATGTAGCATGTAATTTAGCTACTGACCTAAGGACAAACAGTGCTGCGGGTGGGCTGGAAAATAGTGTGACATCTGAGTTAAGAGAGATAAACTTCTTATTTTCTGAATATTACAATTTCTTTTCTTTGGCTACATATGTAAATGTAAAGGGTAGACCGCCCTTCTGTTCTCAAAATATGAAATCCGCAAACCATTAACACCATCCGGTGTCTTCCTAGTGTGATGGCTTTCTCATTTAGAGCCTGCAATAGCAAGGACTGAGGGATTTGCCATAGTAAACAAAGCATAGAGTGCCAGAGGATAGACTTGCGGAACGTGGGCCACAGCAGTCACTAAAGCCTAGGTATTTAGAAAGGGATAAAACTAGGGGCGATTTCCTGCACACATGAACAATGTTTACTTCTTTTTTCAAAATTGTCGGCGCTAGCAGTGCAGGTTAATCCTTACTTGCCTTCACAACTATTACATTCATGTGCACCAACCTATGCCTGCTGTTCTAAGGCCACATTACTACAGTGTAGCAAGTAATGGTTTACAAAAAAAGGTATTCCTATCGCTTCACTAATAATACTTTTAAACTCCCTACTTCATTTGTATTTTTATTTAAAAAATTAAATGATGCACGAAATGGGCTCTAACTACAGCTTTTGCATGTTTTCACTTCAACAAAGTTCTAAAAAAGCTGTATTTGTTGGCTTTGGTCAATCGATGATCGCAAACGCTATCATCTCTGTATTCTTTATAAACTTAAACTATACATGGTATATATTGTATTCTATGATCTCCTAGTTCCTTGCTGCTCAGCCTGTGTGAGTGTGATGCAATAGAATGTTCGTGAGTGCATGGTTTGGATGAGTGGTCAGTTGGAATTAGTGGGGCTGAGCAGCAGGATGCTGTTCCCAGAGGGCCTGTACCATCTTACATGTAATTGAATAAACCTACATAATCTACATTACTGGCTACTGAACTGATTATTTACAAGGACCTAACTTTGTTTACAAAAGTGGCGACGAGGATGGGATTATTTGGTGATAACTGGCAGCGTAATTTGAAAATCAGCTGGCATCATTTAATGGTTCTAGCAGCTTTCACTGACTCAGCAGCATTTGTTTTGAAGGAATTAGATGAAATCTTAACCTGCTGCATCATGGGAGTTGCCTGCTGTGGTGTATAAAGATGAGGCTTTTGGGGGCAGTAATCGGGCCCAGAGGGAAGTTGGCTGGCGGTCGGGTCTGCTGCCTTGGTGTTGTGGAAGTCAAGTCAGCTGAGCTGCACTGCGCTTGTGAAAAACTCATGTTGTGGACATTGTAATATGCAAAAAAACAAACGCTCGTCCGTTGGTGGTAAGGAAAGTTCATCTTGTTTATGTTTGAGCTATTTGAGCTGTTGTAAGACCTTGACCTCGGTCACAGGCCTGCACTCTCCCCGGCAGCCCCACGCACTCCGTCGCCACCGCTGAACCCCCATCCTAGGTGTTCGAGGCTGCTGTTTGTGGTATTTGTATGGTACTTGTGGACCTCTGACTACTGGTTTTTCTCTTTTCCTATTTGTGCATTTGTAGCGTGTTTTATTTCTGCTCTCTGATTGTACTGGTTTCTCTTTTCTCATTTTGTGCATTTTTTTATTTTTTTATTTCCGCTCTTTGATTGTACTGGTTCTATTTTTCCTCATTTTGTGCATTATTTGTGTTTCTGCTGCTCCTTACTCATCTCTGCCCTTTCACGGTACCCCGGCCCCTCTCCCTCCCCGTTCCCTTCTCCCTGACTCCCGCCGCTGCTGACCCGCGGCCCCCCCTCCCTCCTGCACCTGCCCATTTCCCGCCTCCTAGCTCAGCGTCCCTCCCCTCCCCTACATAATGCAGACTGCTGCACGGTCGTGCCACTGGCGCGCCGAAGGCGCACCTAATGCAAGCTTGTCTGCGCCTGTCATGACCCGCCAGCGCCAGGAACCCTGGCTCCCCGGACCCACACCAATATGACGCCGCCACCTTCCTCGCTTCCAACCCTGGAAGACACCTAGACTGCCAGAACTCCTCACCGAACAACACCCACGGACCCTTCTCCTGCAGACACTGCCAACGTTCCTGCAGCATCTACAGTGCCCCCACGTCCACCACAGACTCACTTGACGCCCGCGCCACCGAAGTCCTGACCTGTATCCTCCTCAACGTACGCTCCCGCCACAACACTCAGTAGAGATATGGGACCTGATCAACACCCTCGTGCCCGACGTCGCCTTCTTCACAGAAACCTGGACCAACACCACCTCCGGTCCCGACGACCACCGCAATCCCCGATGGATACACGATCCAAAGGAAGGACCGCCCACACCGCCCAGGAGGAGGACTCGCCATCGCACACAAGAGCTCCCTCCGACTCTCCACCTCCAGCCCGAGTGACCCCCACTCCAGCAAAGAACACCTCCACTTCCAGATCCAGACCTCCCCCAGGACCACGCTCCATGGCACCCTCGCCTACAGACCCCCGTGACCCCACGCCCTGGCCACAACAGAAATCACAGAGCTAGTCGAACCCCATGCCATCACCTCCACAGACTACATCCTACTCAGAGACCTGAATTTCCACCTCGAACAACCGCAGCGACCCCGACTCAACCTCCCTCCTCGATAAACTCTCCAACCTCGGACTGAAGCAGCTCGTCAACACCTCCACACACAGAGCAGGACACACACTCGACCCCATCTTCGCAGGAGGATCAAACAACCACTCCAGCTACCCCACGCAGCTCCCCTGGACCGACCACCACTGCATACATTTCAACATCAACACCACCACTGCACCCAAACCGGCCCCCTGCCCACCACGAAGGAACTGGAGCAAAATCACAGAGGAACACCTCAACTCCACCCTTCTCCTAGACCACCCCACCACCACAACCAACACCAACTCCGCAGCCAAAGAATTCCATCGATGGATCTCCAGATGCGCCGACAAGATCGCCCCCCTCCGCCACCCTGCCAAACAACGCCCCCAGAAGGCCACCTGGTTCACCACAGAACTCCAAGTTGCCAGACGTACCCACAGACGCCTCAAGAAAATATGGCGGAGCAGCAAAACCACAGAAGACCTAAACAACCACAGGAGCACCCCGAAGAACTACCACTAGCTCATAAGGGACACCAAACGGACCTTCATCAAGAATAAAATCGACACCATTGCAATGAACTCCAAAGAACTCAACGTCATACAGCAATTCCCCAAACCCCCCTGCGAGGCCACAGATATCACACCATCCCAGGAGCTCTGTAACAAGCTCAGCGCCTACTTTCATCAGAAGATCAAGACCCTCTACGACCACTTCAGCGACCAGATCCCGTTCACCACTCCTTCCCCCTCCGCTGACCACCAGCCGATCATCACCACCTGGGCCCCCGTCACAGTGGAACTCATCACCACGACCATGATGAAAACCCGGACTGGAGCCCCGACGGACCCCTGCTCACCACACATCTACCAGAAGGCCGCCACTACCATCGCCCCCGAACTAGGGCAGACCATCAACGCCTCCCTCCAATCCGGCACCTTCCCTGATCACTGGAAGCAGGCAGAAGTCAAGCCCCTCCTCAAGAAGCCCACGGACCGGAAGAACTACCGGCCCATCTCCATGCTCCCGTTCACCGCCAAGATCACTGAAAGAGTTGTAAACACCCAGCTGACCGCATTCATAGAAGAGCACTCCATCCTAGACCCCTCCTAGTCCGGATTCCACAGCAACCACAGCACCGAGACCGCCCTCCTCGCCGCCACTGACGACATCCGCATGCTACTCGACCAGGGACACACCGCAACCCTCATCCTACTAGACCTCTCCGCAGCCTTCGACACTGTCTCTCACCACACATTCGCAGCCAGACTGCACAACGCCGGGGTACAAGGAACCGCCCTAAACTGGATCCGATCCTTTCTCTTCGGCAGAACCCAGAGGATCAGACTTCTCCCCTTCATCCCCGAACCCACAGAGATCAACTGCGGAGTACCAGAGGGATCATCGCTCATCCCCACGCTCTTCAACATCTACATGGCCCCCCTCGCCACCATAGTCAGACAGCATGGGCTCAACATAGTATCTTACGCCGATGACACCCAACTCATTCTCTCCCTCACGAAGGATCCCGAAGACACCAGGCTCAGCTTCCAGGAAGGAATGAGTGACGTCACGGCCTAGATGAGGGACAGCTGCCTGAAGCTCAACACCGAGAAAACAGAGGCCCTCATCCTGGGACCCTTGACATCTGCCTGGGAAGACACATGGTGGCCCCCCGAGTACTCCCACCCCGATAGACCATGCTCGGAACCTCAGCATCATCCTTGACTTCTCTCTCACCATGCAAAAACAACAATTGATGGACAGAATGCAGAACAATGTCATACATTCACACCAGTACAGAGATCTGGGCCTAAATCCATCATTTTTTTGCTCACCATGCCATTCCAGTTTGAACCCAGACATATGCAAATCAGTCTTGACCCTGTGCCTCATGGGAACAGTCCAGCCCGAACTGCCAAGCCAGGTCCTCCCTGGACTGGAACCAAGCATCCTAGGACCGGTTTCGGGGTTTCACCCCTCTTCAGCCAGGATAGCTTGATTCCAGTGGCATGGAGAGCACGGGACTCACGTCTGAGCATACCCGTACCACTCGGGGTGACAAATGCAAAAACAACAATTGATGGACAGAATGCAGAACAATGTCATACATTCACCCAGTACAGAGATCTGGGCCTAAATCCATCGTTTTTTTGCTCACCATGCCATTCCAGTTTGAACCCAGCCATATGCAAATCAGTCTTGACCCTGTGCCTCATGACCCCCTTTTGTACCGCTTTGTTCGCCATAAGTTGGCAGGGTATGCTCAGACGTGAGTCCCTTGCTCACTTTGCCACTGGATTCAAGCAAGCCTGGCTGTAGACGGCTGAAATGCCAGAAACCGGTCCTAGGAAGCTTGTTTCCGGTCCAGGGAAGGCATGGTTTGGCAGTTTGGGCTGGACTGTTCCCATGAGGCACAGGGTCAGACTGATTTGCATATGGCCATGTCTGAACTGGGGTGGCAGAGTGGGCTAAAGAACGGTGATGGATCAAACCCAGATCTGTTGACTGGGTGTGAGTGTTTGATTGGTTCTGATGCTCCGTCCATCACCACCCCCTTTTGTACCGCTTTGTTTGCCATAAGTTGGCAGGGTATGCTCAGACGTGAGTCCCTTGCTCACTTTGCCACTGGATTCAAGCAAGCCTGGCTGTAGACGGCTGAAATGCCAGAAACCGGTCCTAGGAAGCTTGTTTCCGGTCCAGGGAAGGCATGGTTTGGCAGTTTGGGCTGGACTGTTCCCATGAGGCACAGGGTCAGACTGATTTGCATATGGCCATGTCTGAACTGGGGTGGCAGAGTGGGCTAAAGAACGGTGATGGATCAAACCCAGATCTGTTGACTGGGTGTGAGTGTTTGATTGGTTCTGATGCTCCGTCCATCACCACCCCCTTTTGTACCGCTTTGTTCGCCATAAGTTGGCAGGGTATGCTCAGACGGGAGTCCCTTGCTCACTTTGCCACTGGATTCAAACAAGCCTGGCTGTAGACGGCTGAAATGCCAGAAACCGGTCCTAGGAGGCTTGTTTCCGGTCCAGGGAAGGCATGGTTTGGTAGTTTGGGCTGGACTGTTCCCATGAGGCACAGGGTCAGACTGATTTGCATATGGCCATGTCTGAACTGGGGTGGCAGAGTGGGCTAAAGAACGGTGATGGATCAAACCCAGATCTGTTGAATGGGTGTGAGTGTTTGATTGGTTCTGATGCTCCGTCCATCACCATCCCCTTTTGTACCGCTTTGTTCGCCATAAGTTGGCAGGGTATGCTCAGACGTGAGTCCCTTGCTCACTTTGCCACTGGATTCAAGCAAGCCTGGCTGTAATGCCAGAAACCGGTCCTAGGAAGCTTGTTTCTGGTCCAGGGAAGGCATGGTTTGGCAGTTTGGGCTGGACTGTTCCCATGAGGCACAGGGTCAGACTGATTTGCATATGGCCATGTCTGAACTGGGGTGGCAGAGTGGGCTAAAGAACGGTGATGGATCAAACCCAGATCTGTTGACTGGGTGTGAGTGTTTGATTGGTTCTGATGCTCCGTCCATCACCCCCCCCTTTTGTACCGCTCCTCTCTCACCATGACACGCCAGATCAACGCCTTCGCCTTCGCCTCCACCAGTTTCAACTGCCTCCGCATCCTCCGAAAGACCTTCAAATGGATCCCCCCCAACACAGAAACCCCGTCACCCACGCACTCATAACAAGCTGACTGGACAACGGAAACGCCCTCTATGCCAGCATCAACAGGACCCTTCTACACAAGCTCCAAACCATCCAGAATGCCACGGCCAGACTCATCCTCAGGACCCCATGGCACGAACGTATGACGCAACACCTTCGAGACCTACACTGGCTCCCCGTCGAGAAGAGAATAACCTACAAGCTTCTCACCCACACCTTCAAATCCCTCCACAACATCGGACCCAATACCTAAACGATAGTCTGTTTTCACGCACCCAAAAGAACTCTCCGATCCACCGACCTCGGCGTAGCAGAGACCCCCTGCATCCGCAGAAACAGAGCAGGAGGAAGGGCCTTCTCCTACATCGCAGCCAAAACCTGGAACGAGCTCCCGGTCGACATCAGATGCGCCTCCAGCCTGCACATCTTCAGGAAGGCCTCAAGACCTTGCTCTTCGACCGAGACTGAGCCGGAGTTGCCTACCCCCCCCCAGCGCCTTGAGACCCTCACAGGTGAGTAGCGCGTTTTATAAACCCTTGATTGATTGATTGATTGAGCTGTTCTGGCTGCTTACCGATGAGCCACGAGATGATCAGCGGGACGGTAGCAAGCTGGAAATCGTGAGCTCAGAAGGACTCGAGCTGTGGCACAGAATCCAGTAGAAGTTCTGAGTGAGCAATGTGTTCCTTTTAATTTTGAATTGTCTGTGGTTGTAAGATACCTATGATTTGCTTTAGTGGGAACATATGCGTTCCTTTGTTCAGTGTGATGTGAAGAAGTGGGAACATGAGGTTACCCTTGTCCTGCAAGTGAGTGTGCAGTAGTGGGAGCATGAGGGTTCCTTTGTCCTGCAAGTGAGTGTGCAGTAGGGGGAGTGTGAGGATTCCTTTGGCCTGCAAGTGTGAGTGCAGTAGTGGGAGCATGAGGGTTCCTTTGTCCTGCAGTTGTGTAGTAGTGGGAACATATGGGTTCCATTGTCCTGCAAGTGTGTGTGCAGTAGTGGGAACATGAGGGTTCCTTTTTCCTTCGAGGTGGATATATGTGCAAGTTGTATCCTGCTGCATTTATATATCTAGTGTTATCTTGTAGGAGCCGAAGATATATAGTATGTGATACTTATGTGTGTGATCTTCCTTCAAAATCTAAGGAGGGTAATAATTTATGCAATGTAATCTTATGTGATCCTATTTTACATTTTAAGGATTGTAATGATTCATGTAATGTGATCAACATGATTTTATTTTTATGATGTGATCTTTCTACAATCTAAGGAGTGGAATAATGTATTTAATGTGATCTTTCTTGTAATTGAGTTGTAATTTAGGATCGGTTAACTTTTTACAGGACGTGCATTTTCTTCCACCCTGCGTTCTGTTGTTTATTTTGTTTTCTGAAGAAAGGAGATATATGTTGTAGTCTATTATCTCCTAGTTCCTTGCTGCTCAGCCTGTGTGAGTGTGATGCGATAGTGTTCGTGAGTGCATGGTTTGGATGAGTGGTCAGTTGGAATGAGTGGGGCTGAGCAGCAGGATGCTGTTCCCAGTGAGCCTGTACCATCTTACCTGTAACTGAATAAACCTACATAATCTACACTACTGGCTACTGGACTTATTACTTACAAGGATCTAACTATATTTACAAAAGTTTAGAATTGTAACTCATGCAAAGATCATGTTGCATCGCACACAACGAAGTCAACACCCGGACACTAATTATCAAAAGTCATAATTTATATTTTTGAGAAGAACAGACCATTCCAGAAAATTCTCACCAAGTTACCAACAATAAAAAAGAAAACAAACACTAAACACACCACATTCAAAACCTGATGTCGTATCCTGTTGGTCTCGTGAAGTCTGCATACATTTTGGTAAGCCAGCAAAATGGAAAAGCGAAGTTGAAGTTTTATCTAAACATTCTGCAACTTGAATTATCCTGGTATTATTTTCGCTGTTTAGCAGTATCTTCGTTTTAAAAATAGAAATAAATTATTTAAATTCAGGAGATACACATTTACATTTCTTTGCTCTTTTGGGGCCCTTGGCCCGAGTCCTTCTACACCTCTGTAGCCATACTCTAAGGTTATTGCATGAAAGCTGCAATACTGAGAACGGAGGGGGACAGGGATAGTTGGACCCTGCACAGGACAGTAGAAAGCACCAAATGTGGATATACAGTATTTACTGCGCATAGTCCCTTCCCTGTTCTTTTGTAATCTTATAACACTTCATACAAATAACAAATATACTGATGTAAAATCAAATTTGAAAGTGATGTAAACAGTCTCCGAGCTGCTGGTAAAGTCTTAAGCCATGGCATGCCCTTCTAAATCTGGCATTAATATCCATAAACATAAAGTTAGAAGTCATTGGCTATTGGGATTTGCAACTGACCGCCAGCATGGGACGTGACAAGTCCTGCTGTCACATACTGTGTGCTTTTCCTCATTTTTGAAGAAACTGTCATGATGGCTTGGCCTTGCTTGGCCTAGCCTCTTGAACAGCTAGACCAGCGAGGCCACCTCTAGTCATAGCTCTGTAATCTCAAGCGGGCTCTCCATGATGGCGTCTCTCGTCTTGTGCAGGGGGGTTGACTTTGCTGACTCTGTGCGGGCATTTCTGTCACTGTAGAGGCCACCATCTGCACTGAGTGTCTCCAGCGAACGGCCCAGAATTTTTTGGTCATCCTCAGGCAGGCTGTTCAGGTCAGATGTCAAGAGGGTGCCAGTGCTGCCATGGACAATGTGAATACCATCTGGCCCCTTGAGCTCAACTGGTTGCTTGTGCCTGAAGTGGAGGCTTCCCTGGCTGGGGCTCTGTTCGTCATCTTCATCCAGATCATTTTGGATTAACTGCAAAAGAGAAAAAAAGATAAGATATAAAGCCAGGATGTGAGAGTATATCTCATCCTGGTTGTTGGTGGGATTCAAAGCTACATTGAAGAAAAGGTACTTGTCTTTCCATGACCTCTCACATACAAACACCTCTAAGAAAATCATAATGTTGCCGTTTTGAATGTGTTTCAGAAACACCACTTTACAAAGAAGCGTAGCAAGGATACCCTTGGCTTAATGCAATCAAGAAAATGTCGCCCTTCCAGTTGTTAGTAAATGACAGTCATATCTGGGCTGTGGTGGCCCCCTTTCACCCCTGGCTTCTGTGCTCCTGCACTAAGAATAGCCACACCCAGATTTTACTAAGAACTGCAAAATGCTTCCCCCTGGCAGCAGGGTACAACATATTTGCTTTGTGGTGGGCTAAGTGTACTATGTGGGTCATACACTCTGGAATCAACCCTTTAAAGGACCCATAACACCTTGATTGAAGGGAAGAGTCTGTAACTGCAGACTGTATAGGAATGAAGCGGTCTTGTATTGAGGTGCAGTCTGAGGGCTAAAATATTCTTATTTCACCACTATGAAACTCAAACGTGCTCACACAATAGCAAAAAAACTGGATAAAACACTTGACTGTTAACTAAAAAAAACAATGCCATTTGCAGTTTATTCTGAAGCATTCTACGCCTTTGAAGCAAAAAGGTATTGTCCGTATAGTCTAAACAAATAATTCATAAGGACATGTATCTTCAAACTACTATATATGGCCTTTTTTGGATTTCGTTTCCATAGCATATATTTTACTCTTGAGTAAAACATCAGCATCTCTGTAGATGAAAGTACAGATAATATATATGTTTATTTGGAGAAGTCAGTTCCAGCCAAGGCTACAACACTGGTAGCCAGAAGATATTGTTAATTCTAATATCACAATCAAAACATTCTCAACAATAATCTATGTACCAAAAAATTCATAGTTGACACTGCCTCGCAAAAATAGTAGACATTTCGCAGCATATTTTGGAAATTTAGGGCCATATGTAGGTAGCCTCACATTTACCGATTCATAAATACCGAATTTTACCGATTCGGTATTTATGAATCGGTAAATGTGATGTAGGTAATGATTCGGTAAAGTTTACCGAATCGGAAAAATTCGGTAATTATGAATCGGTAATGAGGCATACCTTTCCCATTGATTCCTATGGGCCTGGAGGCCCATAGGAATCAATGGGAAGGTATGCCTCATTACCGATTCGGTAATGGGGGAAGCATGTTCAAGGGTGGCAGGGTGTCACATTGACACCCTGTTGCACCCCTGAATCTTGCATGTGTGCAAGGTATTCGTTATTTTTCACCAACCTGTATTTGGTGGTAAATAACGAATTTCTAATACTAATTTTCACTCTTCAGAGTGCTCCCTACATCTGATTTCTGGATTCGGTATGTACCAAATTGGTATTTTACCGATTTCTTAATTTCCGATTCGGTAAATACCGAATCCAGAAATCTGCCCCCTACATAGCAAATGCCTAAATACGGGTCGGTAACGGGATATTTACCGAATTTCGGCCGTTACCGACCGGTATTTGGCTTCCTACATGAGGCCCTTAGAGAGAAAAATGTAAGTTGATACCCAAGCCATTGAGATGGCTTACATCCACTTCTGGTTTTTCAGCAACACCACTTAGCATGCCGGGACAAAAGGGCCATACTTATCATGAAAACGCAAAGTAGTTGCAGCTTGCTTAGCGCTGTTGGCTGAATAAGTCTGAAGGTTACCCTCTTGCAATGGGGGCAGATCACAGCTATGCCCTCAGAAGTTTTCCAAGGATCAGGATTTTCCCTTATTCAATTTAGTGTTTCCATGAAAAACCTGGGCGGTCTACTTTATGAGCTCAACATCACAGTACATCATTGCATGTACAACATCATGCTGTACATGTGACATACATCTTGATGTATGTAGTAAAAAATAGTATGATGTAATGTCATGTACTAACAGATGGCATCTCACCACCCAAGCCAAACCACTACAACCATAGGGCCTCATTTACAAAAAATGACGCAGCGAAGCCTATCTGTTGCACCGAGCTCCTTTTTTTTCAAAGCTCAGGGAGGTGTCGTATTAACAACAATACGATGCATCCATGTGCTTTCACCTGCGCTGGTGCACAATTGGCTGCCATGCGCCAGCGCAGGCACCCTTGCGTCATGTTGCAAGGGTGCCTGCATTGCGGGGATGATTGTTTGGTGCAGGAAGGGACACCTTCCTGCACACAAAAAAATCTAATTATGGCATTTTCCTCTTTCTGTGTGCATTGCATTCTGCAGCTCACACAGAAATAGGAAAAAACGAGGAGAGAATAAAAGTATTTCTCCTCGTTGCACCACTCCTATACCTCCCCTGGGGAGGCATAGGATTTTGGCGCATTCCCAGCTTTAGCTTTACAAAACTTTGTAAATCTGGGAATGTGTCAGGTTCCATGGATGTTGCAAGGGAACACCCACAGCAACACCCATGGAATGCCCCTATCACGCAAAGTAATGCTTGAAAGGGGGCAATATTTATAAGGTCATGAAAAGTCACGCAGGATGACCTTATGTGGCCTTGCAAATATGGGCAGGCACACTGTGCTTCCGGTGTGCCAAAAAGTGACGTTTCAGCAGCGCAATGGCCTAGTAAATGAGGCCCATAACGTCCAATATTATTGCCTTAAAACTCGAACCTGTTCAGCTATAAATGTCATTTTCAACTTTTTAAGAACATCATTATATCATCCATAATTGTCCATTGCAAATCCTGAAGTTTCAATCCCTAATCACACTGTTGTTCTTCACCCACACCGAAAGAATACTTTTAATTGATCTACACCAAGTTTACATGAGAAGGGAGTGTCAGACCAGCCATTCGAAGTTCCTTTTTACATAGTACTTTGCAAGCACTGAGGGTCTCAGGACAGAACTCCAGGACTGTTCTATGTCTTTTCTACCTACAGCCACCCAACTACCACTGAAAATCACACTCCATGCAGTAACGTGACTCTTCACTGCCCGCACCAAGGAGCACATATCCTAGAAGAAAAGCTCTACCCATTATGAGGAACAAGGCACACTAGAAGCAAGCCAATTTTCAGCAAAGAGACGGCTACCTGCAGAAATGGAAGACTTTTACACAGGAATTAAGAAACAAAGAGGCATATTTACAAGCCCCCTATCACCACCACAGCGTAACTTTTCAGGACGTTGTAGTGGCGAGAGGGACTTCGCTTTATTCATAGGCAGCGTTAAGCCACTTAACGCCACCTTGTGAATAAGGCTCCCTTTCACACTACACTTAGCATGAAAGGGGTTGGCAATGGGTGTTGCGGTGAGCGTTCTACCGCAACACCCATTGATTTTGATGCTGCCCTATATTTACAAGGGCATCGTAAATATGGGTCAGCGCCAAAATTAAGAGCAGAGAAAGCCTGCTCTTAAACAGGCGCAACGAGGAGAAATATTTCATTTTTCCTCATTTTTGCTGTTTCTATGTGTGCGCAACACACATAGAAACATCAAAAGGCCATTGATTGTTTTTATGTAGGATGGTGACCCTTCCTGCACATAAACAATCATTAAAAAAATGACATTTTGCAACTTTTATGTGTGCTGCATTAAGCAGCACACATACAAGTTACATAAGGTCATTTAAAATTGTTTATGTGTAGGAAGGGAGACCTTTCTGCACATAAACTATCTTTCCCTCAACACAGACACTCTTGCACTCTGGTGCAAGGGTGCCTGCGTTTGCCCTAGGCTGCTAAATTTAGCGCAAGCGCAGGGGGAAGCGCAGGGCTGCACCATATTGTTGTAAATATAGTGCAGCTCTGCGTTTCAGCAGTGGTGGAGCACGGTGTTAAGCTAAGGAGGTTAAAACCGGGCTCCTCCACTTCATAGTAAATATGCCCCAAAGAATACTAAATTGGCAGAACTGCACTTGCTCAAAGCCCAACTTGATCTGCTTCCAGATCTGGGATCACTGAAACCTAGCCTACCATCTTGGCGTTCTTTCCACGAACAAGTTGCACCCATTGCCTCGTCAAATTACAAATGTTTGACCTTGGTTTCCTGATGCAAAAATGTACAGAACTCCAAACCACTTGGGCCTCGTCTGGGGTTAAGGAAAGCATTATAAGTAAAAACCATACTAATAGCACAAACATATAGGGTGCCTTTCTAAGTGGATTTGATAATTTGTCATTAATTGAACGCAAATGTTATTTTTTAAAGGAATATGAATATACATTGGCCTACATTTTTAATATTGATCCTTATCACCTGTCCAATGGACATTTACCTTTAAGTTATAATTTGTTTAAGGGTTAGGGTAAGAAGATATGATATGGCAGTGATAACCTGCATTCAAATAGTATGTTACCCAAGCAACCACACCAAAAATGAACTAAATTACCCCACAGCACACACAAGAAATCTCACCGGACACATCAAGCGACTGCGTGCAATACTTGAATTGACATGCAAAATGAGTTGCTAGGCCTTTCTGACCTACATATTGCTGTAAACACCATGCAAATAGTTTACGTGACACTGCAAACTCTGCACAAACGCTACCTCCGTAACTGAGGATTGGTCCCCTGTGCTTGTGGTGGCTTTATGCACCATCCGTTGGGCTAACAGTTTTTTCAGCCTCATATAATCGTCCAACACCACCTTCAACAGGGAGCCCTGGAGCATGGAGGTCCAAGAAAGTGGCCATTGTTAACCATACAGCTCATCTTAACAATTCAATACCATAGATCTCATTGCCAGTCCCACAAACCAAGTATTACTGGGAAACCTATTCCTGGATTAGCATATCGTTTAAATGCATGACGTTCTTTTGCTACATGGGGAGATATGGATCTCATGGTTAGTTTTCCAGTCAACGCTGAGGGTATTCTACCAAGCTTGTACTACCATACCTCATCCACAAGACATATCCAAAGGACTGTTTGCTGCTCATGTTGAATGTGGTTGTGTTAATAATACAAATGTCTGTTTTCCTTTGCTATCCCAGACGATAGACCGAAAGTTCAGCCTTCTGTGTGAATGCAGCACATTCACCAGGGTTCAAATAGTATCTGTTAAAACTTTATTCAAATAACTTCCCCTATGTGAATGTTTTATTGTGTACACAAATGGCCTTGTCTGTAAGAGTCCCTGGGTGAGCATTTACTTAATCTGTTGCACCACGTTGGCAAGAGCGTCTGGGAGTTGATAACTCTAATAACAATGGTTGGAACTGAGATGCTGATTTTAACTAAAGCAAATTTTTGTTGAACGTGGTGTGTTATTTAGGTGGCAAATTTGCAGAGGGTGGATCATACTGTTGGGGAACATCTTCTGCACAACCTAAAGTACTAAAATTCTATATCATCACATTTGTTCAGTCTGCCGCTAGTGGATGTTCTTAGCTATCAAATCAGTGTTTGAACTAAATATAGTGAGACATGGAAACTAGTCAGCTAGTTACTCCGCTTGAATAGACTTCAATAGTACATCAATTTTGCTTTAAAAATATAAACTTCAAGGTCTTTAAGAGACGAATGTACAGTCTGGGTCAAATTCATCAACGCTTTGCATTGTTTAGCACCACAAATGTGATACAAATGAGCGCAAAGCGTCAATTTTGGTATTTGCTTTCTAGTGTGAAACATGTTAAAGTATGCCCAAAGTGGTGCGAAGTAGCACTTTGCTGCATCAAGAGGGCATTCTATTGGTTGTAGATGGGGAATTCCCATGCAATCACCCATGAATTTTGATGCAAATCCCTATCTAGTAACAATGGTAAAGAGAAATTTAAGCCACAAATGTATTCCTCCTCTATGTGGGCGCAACATTAGTTAAAAATGTATTCCACAAAGCATTTCTAGCTTGGCAAGTGTACTGTACAACACACTTACAAAGTTATAAAAGAATTAAACTATGTCAAAGCATAGTATTTTATATAGGATCTTTCCCTTTCCAGTACAAAACCTACCCTTGACATCACACACACACACCTTTCGATCTGGTGCAAGGAGGTGTGCATTGGCGCAAAGCAGCCTTAAGTGCGCCAGAGCATAGAAAGAGAATAACAGCACCACTTCTTACTAGATATAGCTCTGTTCTGCTTTCCACCTTTCATGCAATGCAACACAACAACTTTGGATGATGTACTATGTTGTCTGAAGTCTTTGTAAATTTGTTCCTTTGCATGTTGAAGGCTGTAGGCAGCCAACACCAGCACTATGTGTGTCCATGATCTCTGTGATAGAGATGTGAGAAGTAGGTCCAGATGTAAGACCAACTCATCTGGCATCCAACAGATAATACATGGTAACAATAATGTGAAAAATCTGGGCACAGTAAAATGCGAAACAATTACAAAGATTCAACAGGCTATCTAATTTTGCTCTGAAACCATTCACCATGGGTATAAGACAAACCCCTGCAGCCCCTGAAACGCAGTAGGACCTCCACCCTATCAAGAGACCCACAACCCCTTCAGTGGACCCCTTTCAGGACAAGGTCAATAAATATCTGTGACATGTGGGAAATTCGGGGCCACTCATGACATTCTGCAGGCAGGCCCCGTCATTTTGTGGTACACTACTGCCATTAACCAATGCATTCCATTTAGTGGGAAAGGATATTCACCAGTTCCTCACCTTGATGGGTCCTTCCCGCATAATTTGACCCAGCTTGGCTATATTGTCATACTCCTGAATGGCTGCACGGAGGTAGCGGTCATCTTCTGGTTTGCCGGACGATACAGCAGGCTCTCTCCCAAAAGTACCCTGCAATTCCAAAACCCTGAGTTATACAAATGACTGCTGGAATATGCAAAATCGACAGTGGCCTTTTTTATCCTTCACCTTTTAAAATGCAGCTTCCAAATATGACTATCAATTTACTCAGTACTTAATTTACTGCCACACTCGTGCCGTCCTTTGATTGGATATTAATAATGGTGTGAATTCTAGCCCTCTGCTCTCTTAAAGGCTTTAGACCTGGGGTGGCGGGAGGGAGGGCATAGTTCCAGGAGGACCAGATCCATGCATTATTTTGAGGATTGCCACTATTTAATTATACTTTTTTTGATTTGATTTTTTTTAAACAAATTTTTATTGTAATTTTCTATTCAACACAGACTCACATCACGTAAATTTCCATAGTTAGGTGCACAAAATGAAGTTGAGTGTTAGAACCAATGTATCAGTAACAATCATTTAAAGCGTACAGTGTTGGACATCATATCACCCACCAGCTCTCTATTGCAAGCATAAACGAGGGCCATGGAAATTAACCCCACAAGTGACATCATATACACGACATTCACTCCTGAAATTTAAGTCTTAAATAACTTACCGTAATATCCCCTAAAAAGATACATTTTATCTAAATATATTTTATGCTGCCATCCTGAAATTCTGGAATGGCTCTTTGTCTTTTTTGGGTCAACACTGGTTGCATCTGCTTTAGCAAGAAATCTCACCCTTGGAGTTTTGTTCACCATGGTCATGCGTTCTACTTTAGTGTCCGGATATGTTAACAAATAGAGTCTGGTGAGGAGCAATACTTGACTGTTATTATACTTCATCCTAGAGATATTTCCATAACACTAACAGCATTTCACCAATCAAGCAGAACTAAACCAGGCCACCTTCATCCTTTCTACACCAAGAGGCAGACGTTAGCACTGTTTCCTGCAGTGCTGCAGCTTGAGTAATTTGTTTAGGATAAAATGGAGGGAAATATTGGCCTTTTAATTGGTCTCTTCATGAGGGTTCTAGCCCCTGCCAAATTATACTGAAGTGGGCTTTAAAATTATTCAGATGGCCAACAAAAGGTACAATTTTTTTTTTAATTGCCTTTTGCATATATTATAGCTAGATACATTTGTCTATACCAACCCACAATTTTATGTTGGCAGATGCCCCTTTCCTACTCAGTGATTTAAGATCTGTATACGTAGGGGAGGGAGTCCTGCAACTTTAGACACCCTACCTCTCTAGGGTGATGCCAGTGACTGTTCAACATGGGCCATAGGTCTATATCAAACACCACAGGAAAGGGGAATTGAAGCAGAGTATCTTTAGCAGTTTGTTAATCTCTGCTCACATTGTTAATGTGTTATAGGGCAGTCATCTCCTCTGATCAGCATGAAACTTTAGAGCGCAACTGGCCCCATGACTGAATCATCATTCCAATCATCTTGTCAAACCGCTGTGAAATCAGCACGGGACTCCAGATGTGAGCGAACCATATTTTATTTTTATTGTCTTAATAGAAAGGAGGTCGGTTTGGTTGGATGTTAGTGCAAGCGCAAACCATCATCTAGATTGAGAGGATTTTAGGCACAGTGGGCATCGTTCTGAGGGGCATATTTACAGCATAATGGAGGAACGTGGCATTAAGCAGACATTGCTAACGCCACGTTTCTCCATTCTGAAAACGCAGGGATGTGCCGTATTCACAAGAATGTGGCGCGCCCCTGTGATTTCCCTAGTGCTGGCGCTGGGTTCAGCTGCTCAGAGCAAACACAGACACCCTTGCACCATAGTGCAAGGGTGTATGCGTTGGGGGAAGATTGTTTATGTGGAGGAAGGTCCCCCTTCCTGCATATGAACAATCTTCACATGCAGTTTTGTAACTTCTATGTGTGCATGCAGCAAATAATATTGAACTTTAAAAAAAAAAAATTCTAGTTGTCCAGTTTATCAAGGGTAAGTGGTTGTTACTCAAAGCTTGCTTTCATGGAAGTCTCTTTGTGTGTGGCGGGATTATAAGGAAGGTGGTTATGAAATTATATTTTTTCAAAGACTGGTCTGTTTTTTTCTAAATGCAATTTTATGTTTCATTATATTTTCTAAATGAATAGCGTTTTTTCTTTTTTTTAATATGAATCTTTACCGTACACTTTTTTATAACAAATTAGCAAAGGCAACATGGTGGCGGACTGGAGTGGGTTGAGGGAATTGGTTTGGGACTGAGGAACCAGGTTCAAGCCCCAGCATTGGCTCAATATCTTGGGATTCTGGGCACTAGCTCCCCGTGCATAAAAATGAAACTGACCTTATATAATGTAACTGGTATCTATGTAAAGAGCTCCAATGCATTTTGACTGAAATCACGAAATATATTAAGATATGAACTCTGTGTGCCACTGTACATTCACATTATGCATTGTTGGTATGGTGCTTTGGACTACCCCATTGGACTAAGATCACTAGGTTAAGCAAAGGCATAGCCAGAAACATGATGGCTCTATCATTAGCGGGTGAAAAGGAACTAGGAGTGTGTGGTCATCCTTTCTTTATTCCACAGTTGACACTATATAACAGATCATTGGGATCAAATTTGAAAAAATTGCACTAGAGTATGAAATGTAAATGAAGTTGAATGCAAAAATGAAAAAAGGATCTTTGGAAGTTTGTGATGGGAAAATAGTAGTGGTGGTTGGGAAGCGCTGAAGGGAGTACAGGTAGCACACAGGTGACATCGAAACCATACAAAATCAGCACCAATTAGAAACTTGTTTGGAGGGTAGAACAACAGAACACGCATTTGCAATGCAATCGGTCTCACCTTTGGGACCTTATATGTATTTAGCTATGCAGCACATTAGCCTGGGTGCTGAAACATCTACTGTTCTTTAACATGGAGGGAAAGTAAGCACCAAACTACGTGACACGCCAGGTATGGAAACACATGGGGAGAAATATTGCCTTTCAGCTGGAAATGGTATAGTCCAAAGCTCTGTTTTTAATATAAAAGCAGGGCCTTCGGTGGTCACATCAATGAAAAGACAAGATTTGGAGAAAAAAATTATGGTCTACGGGTACTCGTGGAAGACAATTTCTATGGACTGGAATCTAGAGAATGCTAAAGTGATTCTGGTATTTTACTGACCTCTGCTGGTCGTTTTCTATCAAGAAAGTTAAATAGAGGCAGTTGCCAGAAAAATTTAAAAAAGAAAGTCCCTCAGCAGAAAGCAATTCTGGTATTTTACTGACCTCCGCTGGTCGTTTTCTACCAAGACAGTTAAATAGAGGCAGTTGAACAGAAAACAAAGTCCCTAAGCGGAAGCAGATAAGTCCTAGGGCTGATCTCCAGAGCCCACAAAGTAGATACACATATAAGTATATACTAAAGTATATACAAGAGGTCTCGAATTCTAAACCTAAAAAGGACAGGAGAGGTGGAGTGTAAGGAAGGAGAGTACATTGAGGATAATGGAGGTGATTAAGGTGGTAAGCACCATTAAAAATAAAAATAAATAACTTTTGAAATGATGGAATCAATTACATTGATAATAAAAGGAGAGTTTGAAACTAAATGAGTTAAACCATATGATGCATGGAAAAAAAATCAGGGATTTGATATTAACATAGATAAACTGATATCCTTGGCGTGGTATTCTACCAAACATTTTGCCTTCAACCCTTGACTATGTTTTGTTGGCATTAGGACTTTGTTAACTTTACCCCTGCTTACAAGTGCAAAACTGCTTGTGTTCTCTCTCCTTCAAACATGGGAAAATTGGAGTACACTTAATTGACACATTTAATTAACGTATATGCTCTCAGTAAATGGTACTACCTCTAACCAGGGCCTTTAAATTAACTCCTACCAGTGGGAAGCAGCACTCGTGCCACACACTAAAGTAGTACTGTAAAACATATCCCAGGCCTCCCACTGCAGCCTCTAGTGCATTTTTAAACTACTAGTCTGACCTGAGAAAATACATCTTTTGCTGCCTAAACCTTCCTTTTAAATACTTATAAGTCACCCCTAGGGTAGGCTCTAAAAACTCATATGACAGGGTGCATGTATTTAAAAATGTGGACATGTGAGTATAAGTTTTAGATACCCTGGCAGTTAAAAACTCCTAAGGTAGTTTTTCAGTGTTATAAGGCCTATATCTCCCATTGACTAATACTGTGTTACCTCATTATATTTAATAAGTGCTAACTTTGGATTGGGAGCATATAGAGGTATGCTGTTTACTCTTAAATGAACTGTAATTTAAAATCATATTTAATGGTGAAGTCGGATTTTAAGTTACAATTCTAAAAATGGCACTTCTAGAAAGGATCCTGATAGGACGGCTGGGAAGGGTCTGTACCCAGTACACACAAAGGAACCTGACAGCGGACCGCCTTGCCTTTTGTCGGTGCGCAGTCAAAATATCGATTTTTTTATATCGACCTACACTAATATCGATTTTTTTAATATCGTAGGGACAGAATATCGATGCCAAGAATATCGATGACCAGAATATCGACCTTAAGGAAAGTCATATTTTTTTATATCCAAGTAAGTAATATCGATGTAATTAATATCGAAGTAAGTAATATCGTTAGCAAAATTATCGTTGTTAATAATATCGATATTTATATTAGTGCTATGTATTTTAGTATGTATTTTATATGTATGTTTAACATTTTTTGTAATGTATTTTTATTATTATTAAATATATGTAATAAATGTTTAGAAATTAGTAATTATTTTGAAAGCAAATTAGTATTAGATCGGGTTGTGGGTTTATAGGGGAATAGGGTGGGAAGTAATTTAATTATAATTAATATTTTTTATTTATTGTTATTGACTATTAATTTGTTTATTAATTATTAATTGGTAATTCATTTTTATTAAATGATTAATTGATAATTACATTAATTGTGTTATTTTTTATGTGTAGCGGGTTGTGTGTTTATGGGGGAATAGGGTGGGAAGTAATTTAATGTTATTTAAGTAAATATTAATTTAATTTTATTGGTGTTTATTATTAATTTTTTGGTTACTTAATTATTAATATGTTATTTATTTTACAAAATGTATTTAATTAATAAGTATGTTAATTTAACCCCTACGCTATGCTACATTTTCCACACTGCTACACTCACTGGAGTTGGAATAGTAATTTTAACCCCTACGCTATACAACACTTTCCGTTCTTTTGATCTCACTGGAGTGGGAATAGTAATTTTAAACCCTACCCTATCCAACACTTTCCCTACTGTTGCACTCACTGGAGTGGGAATAGTAATTTTAAACCCTACCCTATCCAACACTTTCCCTACTGTTGCACTCACTGGAGTGGGAATAGTAATTTTAACCCTTATGCTATCCAACACTTTCCCTACTTTTGCACTCACTGGAGTGGGAATATTAATTTTTACCCCTACGCTATCCAACACTTTCCCTACTGTTCCACTGTTTGGAGTTGGAATAGTAATTTTTATCCTTATGCTATCCAACACTTTCCCCACTGTTGCAATTACTGCAGTGGGAATACTAATTTTTACCCCTACTCTATCCAACACATTCCCTATTGTTGCAATGTTTAGAGTCGGAATAGTAATTTTATTACCTCCGCTATCTAATATTTTTTGTATTATTTTAGTTAATGTAGTATATAATTAATTTAAAAAAGACAAAAAATAATTTTAATATTTTTAATTTGTTACATATAATTATTGTATTTTTTTATTTATATTATTGTTTTATGTGTATAGATGTATTTATAATTTATAAAGACATTTTTTAACAATGTATACGTTATTAAAAGAATTATTAGAAAATATTAATAAGTAAGTATACATATTATATATTATATGTATATGTTTAATTTATTTTTACATTATATATATATTACTTATAATTTTTAAACATTGTGAAATATTTTTAACTATGTTTATTTTAATTATATGTATTATTTTCTTTTTTTACATTATTTTTTTAACTTAAATAAAAAATGATATTTTTAACAACGATATTATTGACATCGATATTTTTTTTCTCAATATTTTTGTTCTTACCATAATGTAGATAGGATGTCGATATTCTTGACTTCGATATTCTTGCGTCCATATTTCTGTAGGTCGATTTTCTGACCTCTGATATTCTGTCAGTGATTCCCTTTTGTCACCCTATGTAGTTTGGAGCATGGACCAGGCAAAGGGGAAGAACTGACCAGTTTTGAGGATAGGTCATGGCTTTCCACCACACAAAGGCTGGCACCAGGTAAAAACAAAGAGGACCCTCAGAACTACTTACAAAAGAACTCCTGGACCTGTGGAAGATTTAGAAGAAGAACTACCCTGCTGCCAAAAGGACTGCCCTGAAGCAGGACAGCATTGCAGTTTGAAGAACGAAGTTTGGACGTGCTTGTCTTGATACCAGGCCAAAGTGTCTCCAAGGGTCAGTTTGTTGACTTTGTGTGTGAGCTACAGGGACACAACAAGCTGCTATAGGCCTCCCTGCAGCTCCCAGCTGATCAGCACCAACTAGACCAGCCTAAGCCATGCTGCTAACCTTCTGCTGGAGTGGGTCCTGATCCCCAAGAGGTGCCCCTTACGTCCGGGACCCTTGGCTGGCATCAGTGAGAGCTTCTCTTGAAGAAAAAGGTGCAGATAATGAAGGTTGGGATCCTCGTGACCATGAACGCACCAGTTTATGATGAAGCTCTGCCACCATTGCAAAACTCCCGTGAGTACTGCTCTTTGCGGTGACAGTGACCATCCCCAATGACTGGCAATGCAAGACCTGCTCTTTGCTCTACAGAAATGACAGCCAGTGGCAACTGCCAATGTAAAGCTCCAGCTACGACTGGATCTTTGCACTACAGCAATAACCGCCCGCGCCGCTTGACCTTCTCTTTGTGTGGAAAGCTTCCTCCTTGTGACTTCCTCCCACGCGAACTGAACAGTTTGCGCCAAGACTTGAGTCTGTAACTTTTCAGCATGACTAACCTTGTCCTTCTACCCAGCCCATGCTCCATGTGGTCAGTCTGATCTTGTGGCTTTCCCCCAAATCAGCACAGTCAGATAACTGCGAGTGATGCTTTCTGCTTGTTGGGTCTATTTCACTGCAAACTTTAGAATGCAATAACTCTGGTTCTACTGAGTGGGTTTTTTGTCAATCTTGTATCATTTTATTTACATTTACTATATTTTTGGGAATTGGTTTAGGATTTTTCTGGTGTTGTCTTTTGATTTTATTTCAGTTTTTTGTTGCATAATTACTTTACTCATTGCCTCTCAATTAAGCTTGACTGCTTTCTGCCAAGCTACCAGAGGGTTGAACACAGTTTAATTTACTGATTTTCTGTGACTCACCCAAACAAGGATTGTGATTGTTGCTTGAGTGGGGCTTTCAATCCTCTCAACCCCATTTCTTACATTGATGTTCAGAAGTGGGATACAGCACTTGTGTTTGTGCAGTGCCACTCAATGATTTGTACAAAACAAAAAACTTCATATAAATCAGATTCAACCTTCCTTTAAATTGTCCTTTATTGGCTGTTTTTCAATTTTTCTCCAAATTCCGTTCTTACCTCACTTTTATACCTGTGATACTTGCCTACGAGCATGGAAATAGATATTAGCAACCCTGAAAGCTACAATGTGGCAGAGCTGAAATGGTTTTGCAGGGTGAGGGTGCTACCAGTATCAAGGAGCTAAAAAAAACAGAAGCTCTAGAAAGCCCTCAGGATCTGGGAGGAGGCCCACCAGTTACTATCTACAGCACAGGAGCAGGAGGAGGATGTTTATGTCGTAAAGTAGGAAGAGGATGAAAACCTCCTGACCATGCCCTAGAGAAGAGAGGAGGGAGAGGATGTACCCTAACGGTTAGGGCGGTGGACTTCAAATCTGGGGAACCGTGTTCGAGTCTCGGCAACGACGCTCAACATCCTGTTATTCTGGGCAAATCACTTAATCTCCCCGTGCCTAACAAAAATGAATGTGTCCTCATGTAAAGCGCTCTCATACCTGATTTCGGGTCAAGTTTGGGCTATATAAAACTTCGAGAAAAAAAAAAAGGGATCACAGGAGTGAGGTTTCCTGCTGTATCCAGAGGAGTACCCAGCATGTCCTCTGGCAACTTGCCAACTAAGGAGTTTGGGGACATGAGATCCGGATGGGACCTCACACTGCAGCTGGTCAAGCTGGAACTGGCTGCAGAGGAGAAAAACGCAGAAGCATCCAAGGAGCAGGTTCCCACAAAGAGGGCTCTAGAAGAAAGGAAACTTGCTCTGAAGAAAAATAAAATTCTGCTAGTCCATGACAGGAGTCAAAAAGCTTTCAGATTCCATCTACAAAGATTGCAGTCACAACACAGTGTCCAGCAGCAGTCGCAGCCGGTGCAGGTAAGCGTGGTGGGGCAAGGCGAGGGAGGGGCAGGGCAGGGCAGGGGGGAAGTGACAGATGACGGAATAGGGCAAATAACATAAATTAATAAATAAAACCACTTACCTTGCACTCACCGCATCGGTGATGTGGCGAGTGCAAGGTAGGTGGTTGTATTTATTTATTTTATTTTCCCTATATCGTCGTCTGTCACTTCCCCCCACCCCACCCCACAGTGCTTACCTGCACCAGGCGCCACTGTCCAGAATAAAGGAAGGTCCCCATCCCTTAAGACCTGGTGCGTAGCCATGTGGTGAGGATGACATTGACAAATGTGTTTCAGCCTATCAGATAGCCTTGTGAATGCATAGGGTCCCAGATGGAGATTGGGGGGCTAGTCTCTGGAAACACATGACTGTGGTGGGGTAGGGATACCTTACTAACATTAGAGAAAGATGACCAGATGAAGTATGCCCCATGAAAGCCATTCTTGTCACTAAATTTGATCTCACCCCAGAGAAGTACAGGCTAAGGTTTAGGGACAGTCACAAACTATCTAGCCAGTCTTGGGTGGATTTCATAGATCACTCCAGTAAGGCTCTGAGCAGATGGGTGAGAGTTTGCAGGGAGAGGGACAGAATAGTCAGCACGAGAGAGTCCAAGAAGGTACCTGGTTGATCACTAAAACAGTGGATAGGGTTCCCATCAGAAGAAACTGGGGGGAGACAAGGATAAAACATCTGAGATCTCAAAAGGGCCCAGAGAATAAGGGAGAGTTTTACGGGAAGAAACCTCCAGGACACTTTACCTTTAAATGCTTTGAGTACCAAAGGTACAGACACTCAAAGGGCGACCCCAACTGCTTGAAAAGACAGCAGCCCCCCATCGGTGGGAGACACTGAGGACGACATGTGCTGTGCTCGAGGAGGAAGTTTCCACAGTTAGTAAGGGGTATAGTGCAGTGGTTACCCTAATGTCCCTGGGCGACAGAGAGATGGTGTCAAATGCCTAACAAAACCAAAAAGTATAGGCAGTAGGTCAGCATCAATGGGAAGAGGGTGGAGGCTCTATGATACACATGAAAAGACACACAATTGATGGACGGAATGCAGAACAAATCAAAACAATCACCCCCAGTCAAGAGATCTGGGTTAAATCCATCATTCTTTTGCTCACTATGCCACCCCAGTTTAGACCTGGCCATATGCAAATCAGTCTTGACCCTGTGCCTCATGGGAACAGTCCAGCCCGAACTGCCAAGCCAGGTCCTCCCTGGACCAGAAACAAGCATCCTAGGAACGGTTTCAGGGTTTCACCCCTCTTCAGCTAGGATAGCTTGAGTCCAGTGGCACAGTGAGCCCAGGCACTATGTCTGGGCATACCTGGCGCACTTAGGGCGAGAAAGCAAAAGACACACAATTGATGGACAGAATGCAGAACAAATGAAAACATTCACCCCCAGTCAAGAGATCTGGGTTAAATCCATCATTCTTTTGCTCACCATGCCACCCCAGTTTAGACCTGGCCCTATGCAAATCAATCTTGACCTTGTGCCTCATGGGAACAGTCCAGCTCAAACTGCCAAGCCAGGTCCTCCCTGGACCGGAAACAAGCATCCTAGGACCGGTTTCGGGGTTTCACCCTTCTTCAGCCAGGATAGCTTGATTCCAGTGGCAAAGTGCGCCCAGGGTCAAGACTGATTTGCATATGGCCAGGTCTCAACTGGGGTGGCATGGTGAGCAAAAGAATGATGGATTTAACCCAGATCTCTTGAATGGGGGTGAATGTTTTGATTTGTTCTGCATTCCATCCATCAATTGTGTGCCTTCAGCTAAGATACACAGGAGACAGCATGACTACTGTTAGGTGTCATCTGGTGTTCTCAGTGGAGGTAATCCCCAATGTATTCCACTGGGTTTTGACACCTGACAACCACAAGAGTTACTACCCTGTGGCTCTGGTTACCTTTGAAAGGGTTGGTGGGGTCCCAGGTTCCATAAGGGTAGCTGTGAGTCCAGTCATGTCTGTGGATTGTCTGCTTGCAAATGACATGGAACACACTATTTGGGAGGAGGTGGAGCTCCGGTCCCACTTGGAGATGTTAGGGTTTCCCCGCCTGGGTGCGCCTGACCACGCGGCCCATGGCAGTCATAGAGGGAGGTCAAGCAGACATGGAGCCTAGAAAAATGGCCCAGGTACCTGTGAGAAAGTGGCTCTGTATATACTGTTCCTTAATAGGTACAGGGTGTACAGAGTCCACAGTCCCCAAGGGTTTGACAGAGGCTAACGTTAGATATAACCGTACTCTCTAAAGTGGTAGCTTGGTCGAGCAGTAAGGCAGTATCAGAGGACAGTGTAAAGCATTTGTTGTACACACTCAGTCAGCAAATGGTCTCATACACTCAATAACTGAACTCTAGGCCAATGGTTTATATATAAAAAAATATATTCTTGTTTTATTTTAGAACCAACAATTGGAATTAAAATATACTTTCTCAGAATGAGATGCTTTATATAAATACTTTTGCAATATGCAATTGTCTTTTGTAAACAGTTACAAGTGGTTGCAATAGGCAACACTATTTTAAACACTATAATGCATTGAGTTCAATGGAAGGTTCATGTTATTTGCCACAGATTACTTTTAGGATTACTTTTGGAATTCCAGGACTGGATCCTCGATTCAGTCCTGGGTCAGTACTTAGAATCAAGTGATGAAAGTCAACTTAATTACTGTGATGATTTTTAAACAATATTTAGCTATTTTAAAAGTTGACACTTAGAAAATATTTCATAGAAAACAGTCAATAATTCCCTATGGCAGAAAATGCAAGTTACAGGTATAGTATGTTCTCGTTACTTTTGTAATCCAGTACTGGGTACCTAGACTCAGTACTGGGACCTTTATCCAAAACAGGTAAGTAATTACGTTTTCAGATATTATACGATTTTTAAAGAATATTTAAAGATTGCAGAAATTGACACACAAGAAATTTTACAGAAAAACAGTCAATGATTTCCTATGGGAGAAAATTGGGTTACTGGTAAGTACAGTTGTCAGTATTTTTCAGAGATAGTGCAGGGCACCAAGATCCATCACTGGGAGCTCACCTAAGAGCAGGTGAGTAATTTCGTTTTCGTTACTCGGCTGATTCTTGGTGAATTTTTTAAGATTTGAAAAGTCCACACTTAGAAGAAATTTCAGGAAAAAGCCAGTCAATGTTAGCCTATGAAGAAAATAGAGTTATCGGTTTGAAGGTAAGTACACGACTGGTAGAGTTGAGGTTCTGGGCATAGACTCAGGGGTCCCCCAGGGTCAGGTAGGTACAGTTGGTTCACCCTCAGCGACTCTAGGGCGGCCGGGTGCAGAGTGAGTTAGGCCCAATGTTATCCTACGAGGGATAGGGGGGCCTTGGTTGGTGGCTGCTGACTGGCAAGCCACGCGGCTGTAGGAGCTTGGCTCCTGGTCACTTACTCAGGGCAAGTGGGGAAGTAGGTAGGTGTAGAGGTTTCACTGCCAGGGCCACTCGGGCGGCTGGGTGCAGGGGGCTTTTGAGCCTTCGGGGGCTCAATTGATTTCAATGTGAAATCTCCGGTTTGGAAAAAGACTGCAAGCTCGGGGACGAGGATTTTTCAGGTGCCACCACCACTTCGAGAGGTAAGTTGGGTAGTTGGAGGATAGGTAGGTACCCCGGGATTGGGCACAGGGGGCCGTGGGGCGCCGCGTGCAGGGGTGCCTTTTGGTGTCGGGAAATCTTACCCTCTGTTGATCGCGGTTGGGGGGGCACCTTGTTCTGAGGCTGCAGGCTCCTTCAGGAGTGTCGAGGGAGGTCCTTGGGTGCCGGACTGGGGGTCACAGTCGCCGTGGGGCCGTCCTCGTGGTCTTTGTCCACTCTGGCACTGGCCAGGCTTGGCTGGTGCAGAGTGTGCTGGGTTTGCGGTTCTGGGCTCCCATGAGTAGAGCCTCTACTCATGGGAGTCCCAGGGGCTTAGAGCTGAAAGGTAGCCAGGTCCTCCGGGGTTTCTGAGGTTGCTGGCCACAAGAGATGCCGGGTTGGAGCAGGAGCAGGTTCGAGGGTCGACAGGCCAGTAGGGCTGGGCCAAAGCAGTTGGTGTCTTCCTCTTTTTAGCAGCTGCAGGGCAGCTCTTCTTGCTTCTTGCACTTCTTTGTAGTTTTGAATCTGGAATCTGGGGGAAGGAAGGTTCAGGGTGCCCCTAAATACTAGATTTAGGGGCGTTGCAGGTAGGTGAAGGGCAGGGGCTAATGGGTCCCTGTCCTGGGGTGGGTACACCCCCTATCCTGCCTCTCTCCTGTGGGAGGGGGGCAGGAGCCTAGTCCTGATTGGGCAGGGCTTCCCATCTTCAAGATGGCGAGAGCCCGGAGATGTGCTTCACCTCGCCTCCCCCACCTGAGGGGTGGGGTTGGCAGGCTGGCACATCCCCTGTCCTTGTTTGGGGTTTCCGGCCAAGCTTCCCGCCAGAGTGGGGGGTTGCAGTGGCCTGGGGAAGCTCACAGAGGCGGCATGTCTTTGAAGCTTCCCCCTGCCCATCCTGGGGGAGGAGATTTAGCACCTCGCCCAGGATTTGCATTGTTGCAGACCTAGAAGAGCAGGGGCTCTCCTACCCAGGGGTCCAGCAACATGTCTGCTGTGTGGCAGCCTAGGCAGCCTCAGAACAGACGTGGATTGTAGGTTTAGGTTTCAGGGGGCCTCTCTAAGATGCCCTCTGTGGTGCTTTGTACATTAAATCACACACTGGCATCAGTGTGGATTTAATGTGCTGAGCAGTTTGATACCAAACTTCTCAGTCTTCAGTGCTGCCATTATGGTGCTGTGGAGTTTGTGTTTGACAAGCTCCCAGCACCATATACTCTTAGCTGGCAGCACTGCACTTACAGGACCCAGGAATGGACCTGGGTACTGTAGGGGCACAGGGCTCTTGCCTTTGTGCCCACACCACTGGCATAGGGCACCCAGCTAGAGGGGTGGCTGATGTATGCCAGGGCAGTGTAGGTTGTGGGCATGGCACACAGGGATGTGTGCCATGTCGACTCTCTGTTTTGTCTTGTTTCCAGACACTCAGCCTGCAATAGCAGTGTGTGTGTGTTAGGGTACAGGGCCTCTAAGGGTGGCACAATGAGTGCTGCAGCCCTTAGAGGCCTTCCCTGGTCACAAGGCCCTGGGTACCTAGGGTACCATTTACCTAGGGCTGACATGTGGCCAGGGTTTGCCAATTTGGGTTTTGGCTGTTAGGCAGTTTTTAGGGGAGGAACACAGGCCCTGGGCACCTGATTGGCAGGAGCCCAGGGCACAACAAGGAAAAGTGCATCAGCTATTAGGCAAAAAAGGGGGGGTTACTGCAACAGAAACCCACTTTCTTACAGTACCTGCCAAAAAGAGGAAGGGCAGGGGGTGTGGGAAACTCATCCCCAGGATATCCACGATCTCAGAGGAGGCTGACACCCTTTGCAAGATTGGTTCCCCAATTTTATTGGCCTTGGATGAGAAGGACCACAGATGCATGCCACAAGTTGTATCCCACATGCAAGTCCAGTGTTAAGTCAGAGGCAAAGCAGAAGCCACCCTTCCCTTCCCCATAGTGTAAACACCCTTTGAGAGGATGAACATCAATATTGTTGGCCCTCTGGACTCCAAGACTGCCCTAGGCAACAGGTGTAATCCGGTATTAGTAGACCATGCTACTTTGTACTCGGTGGCCATTCCTTTGAGGGTGGTGACCACGCCTGCGGTGGCCAGGGCACTGATTGGGATATATACCTGGGTGGGCTTCCCCATGGAGGTTGTGTGAGACAGACGTACCAACTTCATATCTGTCTACATGAAGTCCATGTGGGACCAGAGTAGGTAACCTACAAGTTCTGGGTTATAACTATCTTAATAAACCCTCATTCACGTGAAAGCCGTAAGTGAGCTATATCTTGGTTTTCTGCTTAGATTATTACGTAAAAAGCATCATCATCGGGTATTAGTTATGCTTTCCTCCACCTGGAGGGAGATCAATTGGTATTCACAGTAGTGATCAGAGATAGTGAGGGTGGAAGTGAAGTGTGTTTAAAATTACCTCCATCTATCAAGCTTGATTTTATTATGTTGAGTATGGGGTAAGGCTAAAAGAAAGGTGGTGCGTAAATAGAAGGGCTACTCTTCTATAGCACCTACTTAAAAAACATGAGTGGTCGACATGTTTCAGCCCTCTCGGTGCCCAGTCGGGTCAGTGGGCTTTCTTCAGGACCAAAAGGTTGCACGTAACTATTTTGTGATGTGCGTCGGTAAGTAATGCACTTACCCTTCTTCTAAGTGTGCCTATTAGCACACTAGCAGGTCATAAATGAGTTGTACCTATACTCATAATCGTGGCATTTGAGCTCCGTTGGGAGACGGGCGGAGTAGACTCTCCTATGAGCGACTTGTGCTTGCTCCGTCTGCCGTGCCAGTAGGAGATCTCCAAAATGCTGGAGTTAGGAGAGATTGAACACTTTATCAGCCTTTTGTCCATTCCAGTGGTACTGGTCCCCATGCTGCACAGAACTCAGGTGCTATGTGGATTGAAGGGGCCTCAACTCAGTTACTAAGACTGACGCTCACCCCATCCCCCGAGCTGATGAGCTCACTGACCGGTTAGAAGCTGCCAAGTTCCAGAGTATGTTTGATTTAATATCAGTGTACTGGCAGATTGCCTTAACTTAGTGGGCTATGGAAAGGTCTGTGTTCCTCAACCTAGAGGGCCGCTTCCAGTTTCTGGTGATGCCTTCTGGATTAAGGAATGCCCATGCCACATTCCAGAGGTTGGTCAACCAGGTCCAGTCTGGATTGGAAAAGTTCAGTGCTGCCTACTTGGACGACATTGCGGTCTTCAGTTGCAGCTGGGAAGACTACCTGTTCCACCTCCAGGAAGTGCTTCAGGTCCTGTGAGAAGCAGGCCTGACTATTAAGGCCAGTAAGTGCCAGATAGGGAAGATGTGTGGTTTACTTGGGACACCAAGTCGGGGGGCAAGGTGCAGCCCCTCCAGCTCAAGATACAAGCCAAACTAGCTTGGGAAGCCACAAGACCCAGATTGAGATGAGAGCCTTCCTGGGCCTCACTGGCTACTACAGAAGATCTGTCAAGAGAATGGCACCATTGTTGCCCCCTTGACAGAGCTGCCTTCAAAGAATCAGCCCAAGATAGTGCTCTTGTCATCTGTTATTAAGCGGCTTGAGACCCATGGGTGATAAGTGTGCTTTACAAATACACATATTATGTTATATTATGTTGTGCCTGAACTCTGTTGACTGAAGAAAGATTTTGACATCATCATCTCCTCACCCATAATTTATGAGAATGTAGAATTTGGTCTAAAAATTGATGAGGGTAGATAATGTGACCAATGCCTTGTGGAAACAGTACACTGTAGAGCAGACGTCTTCAATCTGAGGGGGTACGACCCCCAGGGGGGCCGGGGAGTCCTGGGAAGGGGGTCTTGCATCCCCAGCTTCACTTGTCCCTAGCAAACCGAAACGTTTTCTTTCCTTTTGGAAAAAGATAGTCGTCCTGGGACAGCTAATTTAGATCACTATCAGCTGCTTGCGTGAATTAAATGCAAATGTGCCATTCAGTTAGTCTGCAAGTGTAAAGAGTACTTGGGAGCGGTGCTGGCTTTAATTGATCAAATCACTCCAAGCTTTGTGATGTCAAAGTTTTGGTTTTTTGAGTGGTAGTGCAAAGAGTTAACAACTGAGCTGGGAAGGGCTTGCTTTTAATTTAACTGCATTTACACAGCCCTTAGTACCCCTAAAGACGTGTTGAAGGGACAGTTATGTAAAAAACAAAATTGCATTACATATGCTCTGGCATTACTAAAATCTTCATTTTGGAATCACCATTTTATCGTAAAACTATTTGCACATTTTGCATCATTCTATCTTACACTGTGTGTAATGCAAGTATAAAATAGTGACTTACATATTCACAGTGCTTTCTGTCACAGGCTGTAACCTTGTAGCACTAAAAATACACATCACTATTCTCCACTGCACCAATCAAGATTTCATTCTGTGGCTCTCTGGTTACACACAGACCTCTGCATTGCATTAACTAATAGAGGTTTCATAATGTACTAATGTGCATTTCCTACTAACAACTTTTAAATTTATTTTTAATTTACGCTTCCCATTATGTCATGTGTACCTACGTGATGGTGAAAGACCTAAAAAACATACAGAATATTTTGGGGCTTATTTATGTAAGGCTTGCATCGCCAGAGCATCACTTTCTTTGACGCTCCAGTGGCGCAAGCATCTCACCCTTACCTATGAGGCAGTGCAAAGTTATCGTGCATGACTTTGCAGGGCCTCATAGATATGGAGTGAGACATAGCAGCACAAGTCAATGCGGTGCCTTACTCTGTGTCAAGGAGGTGTTCCATGGGCTTTACATGGGGTTCCCAATCAACATCCATGGATTTTGATGCTGCCCCATGTTTACAAAATCAGGTAACCCTGGTTTAGCTCCAAAAATGGACACCTTCCCAGTGGAGGCGTAACGAGGAGAAATGTTTTCATTTCTTCTAGTTTTTTCCTCTTTCCATGAGTGCTGCATTCTGCAGATCACATAGAAAGAGGATAACAACTCTGGATTGATTTTGTGGAGAAAGGTGGCCCTTTCTGTACAAAAACAATCCTGCCTATATTGGTGCTAGGCAGCAATGAGTGAGCCATTGCAAGGGAGAAGGAAAGGAATGCATTGTATTTCATAAATACGGTGCATTCCTGCCCTTTCACATAGGCATAGGGCAGCGCTGCAGGAGGACTTGCGGCGCTGCCCTACACCAATTCCTCATCAATGAGGCCCTTTGTTTTTAGCTACACCTTTGACTACACCCCCACGCTCACTAACCTTTGGTTTGCTAAACACTGTTTAATATTATTTACCCACCCGAAAAATTATTTGCTGTGGGAATTAGGGGTGTTTATGGCTGTTGATAGTTGTGTCATATTTCATATCGGTACCCTAATATAGGTCCAGGGAACATCGTACACTTTCCCTACATCATCTTCCCTTCATTTCATTTGAACAAGCCTTATAAGGACAGCACTCCTAATAAGGACAGAATGCCTTATAGGGACAGAACATCTTATAAGGACTGATGCCTTTTATGGACTAAACCTAGTTCCATGCAGAGGGAGGGTTTTTCCCAATCGATATTGCTAAGACGTCATCCTTAGCACATATGAATAATTTATGAGAACACTACCCGGGGGGGTATACTTCACCTCTCCTATCTACGCACAAGGTTTAATCCCCAATGTCATCCTCATACTAAACAATAGCTAACACACGCACATGTACTGTATAAATACAGCACCTCTTGCTATCAGTAGGCAGGAGGGAACCGAGACCTCAAGGCCGACACACTGACCAGAGGCGCTGAGACTCCTGCATGCAGTCGCTCCAACTGACAGTGGTCTAACCATCCCTTGCGGGGTGTCCAACTCGAGTCCAGGACGAAGTCCCACACTCTCACTAGTCAGGTAATGGGGTTCGACTAAATCCTAGCAGGATTCTTGGCTCTTAGGCTTATTAGCTCTTTCGCACCGACTCACATGCTAGGTACACTTAGGTACATCTAGACAGGCATGTTAGGAGTATGCGCTTTATTTTATAAATGCATTTTATATTCATGTATTGTTCATGACTATTGCAAAATGGTAGAACTGTACTATTCCTTTTTATTCACTGTACGGCTGATCCTATATCTCTGCTACTGTGTAACAGTTGTAGCAGCACATATATTTTACACGAGAAGAACAACAGTGAAATAAATTCTTATTGTAAACACGCTCAACTGTTTCTTCCGTGACAAAATGAGCAAGCACGAGTGACTGGGTGAAAAGTAGTACATTGTTTCCATGATTCTGAGGAATCAGGGTTTGTTGTGTTCTGAGGTTGCCAAAAACTAATCTCTGTTTTAAAAGGAGATTCTAGTGGCACTGTGAGCTAGCTAATGCACAACACGGCTAACATACGCGGTGGGGGTGCACAGAGTCAGTCTACACCCGACCCACAGTGTATGTAATCCAAGAGCGCAGGTCCTGCATGAGGGTATTATAGGAACTACACTACAATTGTCCATGATGAGAAGTACCAGGTTCTAGAAATGTTTGTCAGAAGGGGGTCCTTACACCTAAAAGAGTTTGAGGTCTCTGCATCAAAATGTTTGAAGACCTCTGCTGTAGAGCAAATATATAGCCATAGGGCAAATAGGGATAGATTGCCACTATTGCTCAATAACTAGAAGTGCATCTCTCAATTCTGGTGCCATATTAATGAAAGTGAACCAAATGCACTTTTCTTCTAACCAGTGAAAGAACGAATAGCAAAACCTGCTGAGGTTAAAACAACACCCAAAGAAAGACAAACTCTCACCAAATACAGAATGAGTTACCACATATTTCAGTAAAGACTGACCATCGCAGACTAAATTATAGACCTGAGAGAATAGAAACTGCCAAATATGTGACAGGGACAAGTTGAAATTGGGATAGAAATTCTACTATGTTGCTCTCTCTACAAAGACGCCCAGGAGACTGTCTTCCCCCATAATTTGCAAGGATAATGACGTTTTTGGCAGTAAACCCCCTGAACCGACAAAAGAAAAAAAACGATGTCTCACCTTGCACACAATATTGGATTGTATTATTTTAAACTTGAATTTCATAGGTAAACTGTTGATCACTGTAAACTGTATGCTCCGTCAGTGAAATAGAGCTGCTTGTAGGTAAACAAGAATAATGTATACACCAAAGGCATAAAACTGTGTTCAGCTTCACTCTAAAGCAAATCTAGTTGAGAGAACCCAGAATTTGTCACATGCTTGTGGAATTTTTGTAGAATTTTTCTCAAATGGACCTTCTAAGTTTGCTTTTACAGTAACCTATTCTTCTTCTCCACCTTCTTCTAATTAATATTATTGTTATTATTATTAAGCTGTTGTAATCGGGTATACTTTTAATTACAAGCACAATTAATATCACTTTTATTGTTGTTTTATCATTATTATTAATATTGTATTTGAATGATGCAAGAGGGTTCAAGGAATTTCCATGTCTACTCAATTTACCACCACCATGGACTCTCTGGGGCTGATTCCGATTTCGGTCGGAAGGGCACCGACCGATGGTCGGAGCCCTTCCGACCGATTCTCATCATGTTGGCCGGATTCCTTTCCGACTGAGCCATTCTGATGGGCTCGGTCGGAAAGGAATCCGACACGGATTGCAGACGACAGGCTCGGAGAGCCCGTCCGACGACCGGAAATCCCTCAGTACTCCCCCGGCCGCCTCTTTGCGACCGGGGGAGTACGATGGCAGTTTTTCACTGCCTTTTTGTGCCGGTTTTTCCGGCACAAAAAGGCAGTCGGAAACTGTCTTTGAAGGGCCCCAGTAGGGCCCCCATTGGTGCGAGGCTGCCGTATGGTGCCCCTCTGTGGCTCCCTGCACCCGGTGGCAGGCACCTTGGGGTGCCGCCCACAGATTACAGGGATGAACTGCACCCCTGCTTTCCATGATGCAAGTATGCATTCCGCTCGGAATGCATGCTTGCATTGTGTTGTATACGAGTGCGACCAAACCCTGTTCGGTCGCATCGTACTAGCAGGGCCATAACCGACGACAGCAGGTCGGTTGGTTACGGCTCCTGACCGATGTCGGACCGACCTGAGTCCGTCCAACATCAGAATGCTAGCATGTAGTTTTAAAGACATGACAAAAATGAGGAAATGACGTAGTGTGTTCACTGCACAGACCCTTTCCTCTGTGGTCATTTAGACCGTTTCTGGTTACAGAACCATGTCTTCTGAAGAGGGGACAAGTATTTCCATGAAGGTGCTCGGAGGAGAAACTTAGAAGTGTAAATGTGTACCTGCAAGAGCATGTGGCAGATTATGAGAGACACATACATTCCTTGAGGGGATAGTAAATGTACAGATACAATAGTCTTGTCTGAAGAGTGAGACCACTACTCCGTATCATGAAATAAGAATGGGGAGTGAAGTTTCAAAAGATACAAAATTTCAAAATATTTCATGTCATGTCTAATGCTGCGATTGCTTAGAACAGTCTGGAGGCATAAATAATTGAGGCAGAAGCATTGAATGAATGAAATAAGCTTTGGCAAAGCCACTAGGTCTCTCCTTTATAATTCGAGTACCAAGCTGCTGGCTTAGGGCCAATGTTTATCTGTAAAGTATTGTTTAAAGAAAGTAAAAGAAAAAACATTTCAAAATAGTGGAGAAAAAACAAAAATATATCTTATGATATCTCACAACTGCACTTTGAATTCAGTGTTTTCAATATTTATAAGTGGCATGTTTTATTTTTCAAATACTTTTTCACTCAGGAAACCCTGAACATATTTTTTTCTAAAATAAGGAAGTGTCAGAATGTAAAGAGAAAGGCTTGCCAAACCCTATTTAATTTCCACAGACTACAGCCATTTGTGCCACTGAAGTAACTCCTCTATCAGTGTTATGGGCCTCCAGGAGAACACTTTCTGCCTCAGACCAGACACCACCTGAGTGAGTGCAACAGATGGCCCTTCCTCCGGCATCATAAAAGCCTGTATGACCCAAAGCGTATGCTGTTATGCAATATGTGGAAAGCAAGAGCTATAACAACAAAACTTGTTATAGTTTGCTCTTCCGCCATATACCAGCAAAAATATTACGGTTGGTGTGCTTTTCCAGGCAAGCAGGGAGGGGTGGGTGCAACACAGTCGAGTATGCAGAGTGAGCGCAGCACATGAAGGCGAGAGCTAGAAAACACCTGCACTCTCATGGTGTGCTGAAAATCTAGGTACCACAATATGAACAGTGGAAGGATACAAGTTAGCCGATCATAAAGAAAGATATGCTCTAGGGGACAGAAAAAGACAAAAAGAGGGAGGCAAGTCATTCAATAAGAAGCTTGTAAACAAGAGTGACAGTAAAGCCAACCAATGGTAAGCCTTAGGTGACTGTAAGCCCACTGGAAACTCACAATAGGTCTTTCACAACCAGACAGCTTGTACGGGGAAGGCAAAGAGCAGCACAAGTCAAAAAGCCATCGCATTCCATATACCTGGTGGATGAAAAGTAATTTTTAAAAACATAATCAAGGATCACTTACGTGGGTCCGTGCTGGACTATTCCAAAGGTCTGTGATTTCACTTAAGTTCTCTGGAAGGTCATCCTCGTGATCTGCCTGAGCAGCCAGCTCTATGTTCCTGCAAAATGGGTCCAGCCACACAGGGTTAGCTCTAAAAAAGGAAAATATGTCAGATGATCCATTGATGTGCTGGCCACAGAAGCACTTTAGGATAGACATGCTAAGTAAATATAAGATTGGTATTTGGCTTGCATCTATAGAAGACATCACATGAAATAGCAATCATGGATCAGGTAATAAATATGCACGTTGCACATTTCATTTGCTCATTATAGTAATTAAATAAGTTTGAAGTAGAATAGTATCTGTGCTGAATGGCTCCAAAAAATATAAACTTTCTGAATATGCACTATAATGAATATCAATTGTTGGACTTGGCCCTCTCAACAGGGTCATCACCAAACGTTTTTTGTCTTTACCCTTCTGCTTTCTGAACCTGTTTTTGTTAGCCTTAGGACTCTGCACACACACTTTACCACTGCTAACCTGTTCTAAAGTGCTTGTGTTCTCTCCTTTAAATATGGTCCAATTGGCTTACACCCAATTGGCACATTTAATTTACTTATACGTCCCTAGTAAAGTGGTACTACATGTACCAGGGCCTGTAAGCTACAAGTGGCTAGTGGGCGTACAGAACTTATTGTTCCACCCACTTCAGTAGGCTTGTCAAACATGTCTTAGGCCTGCCGTTACAGCCTGTGTGTGCAGGTTAAAACTGCCATTTCAACCTGGCAGAATAAACCATTTGTCAGAACTTAACCTTCATTTTTAATGCTTATAAGTCATACCTAGTGTAGGCCCTAAACCACCCATAGGCCAGGGTGCATTGTATTTAAATAATTGGACATGTACTTTTTATTTTTAGAATCTCATGAAAGTGAAAAACTCTTAAATTCATTTTTCACTACTGCAAGGCCTATCTCTCCCATTGGATAGCATTGGATTACCTTATTACATTTAATAAGGGATAACTTTCCACTGGAAGCAAGTAGGGAAGTTGAGATGGTCTCTAAAGAATTGTAATTTAAAACCCTATTTAATGGTATAGTTGGATTTTAAGTCACAATTCTGAAACTGTCACTTTAGAAAGTTGGTGTTTTCTTGCTCTAACCATTTGGTGCCTGCAGCCTGTTCCTGGGTCACATGCCTAGGTATAGCTGGCAGTTTGTCTTTGTGTATTGATCCCAGACAATGATAGAAAGGGGGAATGGTGTTGGCAGGTTGGGCCATCTATGACTTGATGGGGGCGGAGCTGTCACCTATCCCTATTGCACATCACAAAGACTCCGACTCAGCACATTCACGGAGAGTTTCACACTAGTCTTTTGTGCCTACAGACACAGAGAAGCAGGAAATTCCAGACACCTCCGTAGGGAGAGGACTTTAGAGACTTCTCCCACTTCAAAGTGGGCACCCAGTATAAATAATGTACACTCAAACCCAACTCTTTAGTGCACTTCTGGAGCTGTGGAAGACTCACAAGAAGAACTGTGCTCTGCTCTGCTGCCAGAAAGACTGCCCTACTGCCCTGCTACTCTGCTGCCCGATGCCCTGCTGACTGAGTGAGAAGGTCTGGGACTGCATCTTGAACCCAGGACCAACGGAGAGATTGCAAGGGCAAGTTAGCAGGGACCTGATCAGAGCCGTTTGACAGAAAAGACTCCAACCATCTTGGCCCCTGAACCTGGACTCTACCTGCTTTGAGTTCTAACTCCCCCAAGTGGTGCCTCTCTAGTGCTAGACCCTTGGAAGTGGGCCTAAAAGTGCTCTGCCAGCCCAGCTGTGGTCTCTACTACAACCAATGCAGTGCAATGCAATCCCAACACAACGTTTTGCAGAGCTTCATGTGAACTAACAAAGTACGACACAGCCCTGAGGCAAGCCGCATTGTTCCCTCGCAGCTCATCAGAACACAGCTGCACGACACATCCTTGACGCAGGACCTTACATCATTTCTCATGACCACTGCTGTGCGGAGCACCACTCCACAACCAGGATTTAAGGTACACTTCTCAGATGGACTAACTCGGCCCTAAGGATTGTGCAGCTTTTCCCGTTCTTTCTGCTAAGGTCAGCTCAGGTATAAAGTTAAGGCAAGCGACTTTCACCCTTCCTATCATTCAGTATTCATCCCCCTTTCCCATGTCTATTTACCCATCTTTCATTCTTCCTTGCTCCTGTTTTCTCTTCAGTTGATGCTGAATTACTTTACATCATTAATTATGAGATTTTGTCTGCGAGTTGCAGACAGGAGAGGTCTTTAAAGAATCTCACCCACTGTAGCTGCTAAAGCAGGGGGTGCACAATGCCCCTGCTCTCCCGCTCATACTCATACTCTTGACAACATTTTTACCAACTCCGATGGGATTTGTATTAGGGACATAATTCCTCTCATCTGGTCTGATCATCAGGCGATGGCTTTTGTGTTCATCTCCCCTTATCCATTGGAAGGCTCTGTCCACGTGCCTAGTAGGCTTCAATCTTGTGGAAAGTGGAGTAAGATCACTGAGGAAGACATGCAAAATGCTTTCAACATCACAGCATTGTGAAGAATGGCTGCCCTGTGAAGAATGTCTCCAATTGGGTGGTGGCAGATACTGAGATTGTCACTCCTTTGAAAGTTAAGAAAAAGTACTAGAAATAAATCTTCTGCTCACTGGTTTTCGGAGAGCCTTCAAAATCTTAAGCAGTGCTGCTGTAGGCATGAGCACAAATGTCACATAAATCTGGAACTGGCCAAGAAAGACTAGCATAAAGTGCTACTCCTAATGTTTAAGCACTCCATCTTCAAGGCCAAGTCTGCTTTTTATATGGAGAAAATAAAATTAGCCAAAAATTCCTCTAATGAACTGTTTAAAGTTATTAATTGCCTCTCTAAAACCCACCCTCTCAGCAGCTCATGAATACTTCACAAGCTTTCTGCAATGAACTAGGTAATTTTTTCTAAGACAAAATCTTAAACATATACTCGGAGTTTGTTCACTCCAGTGTTCAAGAGTGTCTGACTAGGATTTTCACTCCCCCCTCTCTGAGACATCTTCTGTTGTTATCTGTCTTTGTTCTGGTCTCAGAATCTCATGTTAAGGAACTCCTGATGGGCCTTAAATCTGGTTCCCCTCTAAATCCCTGCTCCCCCAAAATTCTTCAACTCACTCCTCATTCAATTGCTGATCAGTTGGCTAGGATCTTTAAATCTTTAATCAAATACTGGAAGCAGGAGTTTATCCCAACCAATGGAAAGAAGCCATTGTCATCCTTCTGCCAAAGAAACCCAATTTACATTTGGAGAACCTCAAAAATATGTATTACATTTCCTTACTGTCTACTCCTACCATTATTTTGCAGAAATATATTAATCAGGAGCTGATGACATTCATCGATTCCCATGATTTCCTTGATTCATCTCAGACTGGATTTTAGGAGTGGACTCAACACCAAGATCGTGAGATTATTAGCAGGAGACATCATCAGAGGCTTTTTTGGGGGCTAAGGCTTTCAGCCTTCCTTGTGGGGTGCCTCTAGGCTCCTCACTCAGCCCTATCCGTCTCTCGCATAGCTGCCCTGGTGTACTCTTTTGGCTTCCAGGTTCTGTTGTATGCTGATGACATGCAAATTATCATTTCAATAGCTGACAGCATACCTCTGGTGCCAGATAGGTTTAAGAAATGCATGGCAGTAATCAGTAACTGGATGAAGCACAATTTTCTTAAAGTTAAATGCAGACAAAACCGAGGTCCTGGTTTTTGGGGCTCAGCAGCCAATCTGGTCTGAACTTTGGTGGCCTCAGTCGGGTGGTCCATTACCCACCCCAGTGGAGTCAGTCAAAAACTTCGGTGTTTTTTAAATAATTATTTGACTTTTAATCGGCAGGTTAACCACATTACAGTTATTTGTTTGTACATCATTAGATGTTTGAAAAAGATCTTGCCGTTTATCCCAGCAGAGCTCTGTATATCAGCAGCAGTGGCTTTGATTACTTCTCGTTTAGACTACTGCAATGCTCTATATCTAAATATCAATACATTTTCATTGAACAAGCTTCAGTTTATTCAAAATGCCACTGCACGTCTTATTTTTAACACTAATAAACCTCTTTCTGTTGCAGAAGGCCTTGGGCTCTTCACTGGCTTCCAGTAAGGAAGCAAGTGATTTTTATAGCGCTTCGCACAGTTATACTGCAGCAAAACTTTGGAACACCTTACCTGCTCACATTTCTGAAATAGAACTATTGTCAGCTTTCAGAAAACACCTCAAAACCTGGGTCTTCTCCCACTAGCTCTCTGGGTCCATATGAATCCCCCTCCATGTGGCTTAGGTATGGCTGGCTTACTTATTGGACACCCTCGAGTTTAGTGCGCTTTATAAATTCTCTTTCATTTAATTTCATTTCGTCCCTGTATTCAGGCCGCGCTCATCATGGTTAGCCTGAAATTTTGACTTTATCCTGTTCCGGCACAAACAGACGGCGTTTTGTGCTTTTAAGCACAATTTTCACCTAAACCCTTTAACACTGCATATATCCGGTTCTACTGAATGGACTTTTTCGTTTTGGTGCCAAACATTTATCAAATTTCACTCTATTTTTCTAAGTTGGTGTGGGATTTTTCTTGTGTTGTGTTGTCACTTTATGACTGTTTATGTGGTGCATACATATTTTATAGATTGCCTCTAAGTTAAGCCTGACTGCTTTTGTGCAAGTGACCAGAGGATTAAGCACAAGGTTAATTTGGGGTTTGCTTGTGTTTCACCCTGACAAGAATTGTGATTGCTGCTTGGTTGTGTTTCACGCCCCCCCCCCCCCCCCTAACCAGTGACCCAATTTCCTACACCAATGTATAAAATAGAAAGTGTTTAGGTCAGAAGACTCAAAAGAACACCTCAAGAATCTAATACACATTTGTGTTTTAGACTGATGTTATTATTAAGTGGATTGTGATACATTTTTTTGGCTTAATGTCACTTTATTGACTTCCCTTTCCTTCTCACTTCCTTTTCAAAACATGCTGGCTGAGCACAAGCACACTCAGGACAGATAAAAGTTATCTTTCTCACCTCCCACCCACAAAATTAACAGATAAAGAAAACAGGTTTGAAAGTAGGGTGCCATTTGTGTGTTGATTATGATGCCTCTCTGATTATTGGTGTAAATACTTTGTTACTTCTGAGCTTGGTTCTATCTCAGTTTAATATTTGCCAAAAAACATATAAGTTAATTTGAAATCCAATGTAGTTGATCAATGAGTCGACATTTGTGGCCATACCACAAAGTGGAGCTATCTCATGTTGTTGGTAGTAAATTTAGGCAGGCCGTGATGCAGACACCGTTTGGGTTACAAAAACACATTGCTGGAGGTTGTAAAGTGTGACCAAAGTGTTTGTGCATATATTTTATGTGGCATTTCATTGTGATGGTGATGTGTTCTGTTATTTTCATGCTCTTGTGTTTTTATTCTTTATAATTGCAATATGATGTTTTACTGTGGTTGTTGTGTTGCATTCTGGTTTGTTATCCTTAATTGTGCTGTTAATTCTTTCTTTTGTGTTATTGTGCATTTTATTATGTTATAATCTATTGTCTACTTTAGATATTCTGTCATTTTTCCTACAAGTTTGAGTGACATTCAACCATTTACCACTATTCAGTATTTTAACAGTTTAAGACACCAGTCACCCCAAAACTGTGGGAGAGACTTAAATTAACATGTGTAATGCTCACTTTATGTGAATCAGGCCTTGGAGCTGAGACCTATTGTATACTCTTTCATCTGGCCAAGTGCTAGTTCTGCACAAATAATTCGGCTTTACTTTAATTTCATAATGTGGGTCTTAAAGTACCTTCTTTTGAATTTTCTTGATATCATTAAAACAAGTCATTTTGGGACAACAGATCTAGTTACAATTTACCTCAGCTGGCAAGCTCCAAATCCTCAAATCTAAGACATTTTGCTTGCCTTTATCGTTGATCATCAGTAAGCTAATACCCTTCCTTAATACCCTTCCCTTCACCTCTTCAAATTAAGTTCTTCCTGTCTTCCACACAGCCTTTAGTGAAAAGCACTTAAGCTCTCCATGAACATTACCTGCCCGTAAAATCAACATTATGGGTTTGACTCAAAGCACACCAGGTACTGTGTGAACAGTGCACTTGTTGTTTACTTCTCTATTTCCAAACAGAAATTTGTCCGGCAGCAGGGAATCCTGGTCAGCAACTGACCTAGAACCTTTTTTATCTGTACTGATGACGGATGATATCCAGAAACACATGTCTACAGATTTACAGCACTAACCTGCACCAACTTTGGTGGAATAGTCCAGCGAGATTTGAAGTAAGCATGTACCATGAACTGCATTGACCAGAATGCTAAGGGGCAAACTTTGCTGGGAGGTGAAGCAGTGTGCTCCCACCTCTTCCTGTTAGAACCAAGAATGTTTGCAAAATGGGCCTCTAATTCTAATCTGTGCATGTTAGCCCAGTTCTGGGCCAAGAAAGTTAGAACAGTGCGGTGCAGGAGAGGAATCACAGGCAGGAACCAGTGATTACATGCTCTAAAATTGCCCCATACATTTCTTCCCACCATTCACCACCCAGCAGGTAGAAACTGCAATTCATTTAGAACTAATTATTTTAGAATGTATATATTTCACCTCCATCATCTTTAAGAATAATAAGAGAATAATTTTCACCAGTGACTTCAAGATCTTTGTAGAAGATCCATCCAACTGCAGTGCTGTCTCATTTCTTATCAAACACATTCTGGGATTCATCAGTTAATTCACGGCCCAATTCACAATGCTGTTCATACCCTCAGACTATTCCTTTAACTCTAGCATCCTTCCATCACTCCTACCATTGTCCCCATAACACTTCCCAACCACTCCCATTTCTTTCAAAACACCTCTATGTTTGTCTTCCACCTCAGATACAAAGTAGCTAGCTTCAAACGCATATGTCCAAAAATACTTCAATTCTCTAAAGATTTTCAATTTTTTTTGACATTTTGACAACAACACAGCAAACATCTATTCGGTCTCTCTGATTTTCCATGCAGTCACTCACAGAAACATCAATCATTATTGCCCATCCAAATGTATTGCACCCTCCATCCAATGGAGGAGAATTATATCACAGTCTACCCATATTAAAACAAAATCTTTTTCCAAATGAAAGAAAATTGGGCAAATCCAAACACCAGCTGATCAATTTGACTGCAAGTTCCTTCAACAGTGATGCACTCCAGTCATCAACAAAAAAGGAAAGAACTTTACTGCTTCTAGATTTGACTGTGGCCTGTAATCGTTAACAGTCTTAGGTGTCGTCTGGCATTAGAAATTCAACATTTGCAGCCCCCTCATGGCAGCAGCAAAGAAATACCGGGCTCCATCCCAACAACCCCAACTTCCTCGCCCTCTCCCACTGACTCCTCTTCTAGCTTTTTTTCCATTCTAGAAATCTCCCCAAGCATGTATACAAAGCAATTCAGAAAATCAGTCTTAGTTCAGGCTCATATGAAGGATGTACCTGAACCCGGGCCCAGTGCCATACTCAGTCATGTGTAACAAATTTCACATTTATACTTACTATTGCCAGTGTAAGCTGGCCTTCCCGGGGAATGTCTACCCTCAAATCTATCATATTGACACAATATTCAACATTATTTAGTCATGGATGCATGAAAGTGTTTTCTGACCTAATGTGCTGTTTTTAAACCAGTTTCTTTATTTTTTCCTGCTAAGAACTTGAGTTATTGTGTGTACTGAGTTGCAGATATTTTTTAGTTTATTTTTGAAGTGCTGTTCCATATATCAAGTGGCGCATTGTCATGTGTGACACCTTAACAAAACCTTTCCTTTTCGGCAACATGTTGCATTCCAGAAGTTGTAGTTTAATTTTTGAGGTTGAACATTTGGGCTCAAAAATTCAGCATGCAAAATGCTCTTGCTAAAGGACACTCTTAAGGTGTAGCAGATGAGATGGTCACTTGGTAACTAGGGAATAAGGTAGAAGAACACAGTATCATCAGGAAAGCAGGCAAGGTCGATTAGCCATACATTATATAGACTAAAAACACTGAACCCTACTTGAAAAGGATATTGTAGGTCACCTTGAACTTCTGTAGCCTTTTAAAGGCACTTAGTCTGAGGGTTCATAACTTTACATCCAAAAACTCCTTCCTATCTTGCAATCTACTAATGTACAGTTAGAGAAACTTTATCTCCTATACAGTGGAAAATATTGAAAACCTGTGTCTTTGGGTGGATGGAATGCTGGAGTATAGAGCCTTCATTATTGGAAACAGTAATGGTCAAAGACAGCCAAACTCTTAGATGGACTTTGAAACCAAAGCTTAATTAAGATTTCAAAGATTCACCCGAACATCCATGCTCAAATGTTCATACACTGATCCGTGACTCCTATCACAATGTAGAGAATACCTTGAAGGGTAATCCTAATATACCAGTTTCCAAATGCTGCACCCTACCATGGGCCAACAGAGCGTTCACGGCTGCAGCTGCTTGGGAAGGAACTGTAAAAGTTACATATGACAGTGGTTGGTCACTTACCCTTCAAACGAATATTTGTTAGTGTTGGGCATATCCAGGATGTCCATGAAACCCCGGTTACCTGTTCAAAAAAACAGACATAGTTAAAATAGGTGTCATAATAAATGGAAACCTCCCAATTAATTGCTGTCATCCACCTAAAACCAAAACACTCATTCTCTATGTATATTTCAGCAAACTTGGTTGATTTTAGCATGGATTTATGTCATTCTTTCCATAAACCTTCAATTACTAAGAAATGGCTACTCTTGTATGCCATAGTTACAACTTGTGAGAACAACAGAAGATACTTTGTATGAGAGGCAATGTGGCTGAGCGTTTAAAAAATCCAGTTTGTACTGAACCAGCTAAAGGAAGTTGGCAACACTGTGTGCAAGCTCCTGGCCCTGTACCGTGGGTAATTGCTTGATCTCGGTACACCCCCAGTCCCGTTGGAAAAGATATGAAGAATTACATATAAGAAAAAAAAACACATCAACGGCCTTCTCTGTCTCTACAACTGGGATCTGGATCAGCAATTCTGTATCCACCCGGACTGACCCAACCCTGCTACAATTTAGGTAAGAGTTAAAAACACTCCTCTTCAAAGAATACTACATCATGATGCAGTAGTAGGCAACTTTTGCTCTATGAAACCAGACACTTCTCCAATCTCACATCAACTTTGCCTTTGCCTTTCACCTTGTACAGTATTCTGCTGCCTGTTGGGTAGGTTCCACTATGTAAATACCACAACATTCAGATATAGACATATTTATTTAATTTTTGAAAAATTAGGTTTAGATATTGAGCAGTGCCGGTGCCAGCATGATGTATGGCAACACAAACAGCAGCACCGTTCAGCTGCCCCATGAAAATATATTTTTGCACGAAAAAGCTGACACAGATGAAGCACTAAATGACTTTGCATCACGAAGCACCATGCCCGTGATAACATATGCAAAGGGGACTAGTTGGGAGGAAACCACTCAAACATATCTATGATTCCAAGCAAAGACACTTGTAGTGGAATAGCTCTCTGAAATCATAGCCCGAAAAGGATGAGGCTATAAAAATGTGAAGACGTAATATTGTATGATATTTTCGTGTGCAATTTCTGTGAAATTACACATTTTACTCTTTTTATCCTTGGACAGTATTCTGAACTTAGAAAGTTGTGCTTCAAGTAAAATTTCACGCAAGACATGATTTTAATGCATTTGTGCAGTGGCGTGATCCTTAGCATCATGGTAAAAATGGCATTTGAAAGTGCAAGTTTGGTGGTAGCATCATTAGCACATGACTGTTGGAAAGTGGATTATTAGTAGAGGCAGATATGCATTTACCAATGGCAAAAATACCACTGAAACAATATAGGGGTCAGAACAGGTCTTAGAAAATTATTCCCATGCTCAACCCTTGATAGCTTGGCTGCGAGCAGGCAGGCTTAACTTCAAAGACATGTATGTAAAGCATTTAAAAACAACAATTCAGTAAATAAGTAAGACACAACACACAGTAAAAATCCAACACCAATTTATAAAAATAGGAAATATTTGTATCTTTTAAATGACACCAAAATGACAAGAATCCACTGTAGGGAACTAGGGATATGAATTGTTAACGATTAGTCACTTTCTAGTGCTTAGAAACCAACAGTGCCACTTTTGGTCATTTTGTTGTCTCTGACAGGGAAAAATTCACATTTAGCAATTGTTCTGGAGGATCTCTCACCAGACTCGTGCAGCCCCCCCCCCCGTAGGCTTGATCCGGTTAGAACTCCTTCCTGAAGTTCTTCTTGTGGGTCCAAAGTGTCACACACACAATCCAAGGGGCTGGAATCTCCAAGAAGGTCCTTGAAAGTGTGAGACTTCGATTCCCACAATACACCTGGAACAAAACCCTTACAAATCCACTGGTAGAACTCCAGGCTGAGGATTCTTTGTGGTGATGGTCCTGGTGAGCTCTGTTAACCTGTAGCTTGCATGGAGTCGACTCTTTATTCTTTTTGAAGCAAGTTTGATCCACAGGGCTGTAGTGTCAGATGGTGCAAAAGGTGCAATACTCAGAGTGCAGTGCCTGGTGAATGCACAACACACCTCTGATTCTCTTAGGTTTCAAAAGCAGATCTAAGAGGCACTGTCCCTCTCAGATACTTATTCAGTGTTCTCTGTGGTCAAGCAGGAGGGCACTCCTGTCCAATGAGGTGCAGGGCAACACCCCCAGAGCATGACCACTTCCTCCAAAGTGTGGCACAATGCTATCCCAGAAACCACTATTCTTCCAAAATTCAATATTTCAGAACTTTCAGCAGAGGGAGAAGAACTGGCTAAACACACCCATAGGATGGATAATCTCCATAGTCTCTCCCCTTTGCATCTGCTCATTCCTTTCTTAAGCCTAGCATCTGTCTTGGGTCAAAGAAAAGAGTTGTAAATGAAACTGATGTCTTTAGCTTTTCTCTCCCTTCCCTTGGAGAGCATTATTTAATACTCCTCCACCTGGAATTCCTATGCTCAGCAACCTCTACTCCCCGAGATGCTTCCTAACCACAGGGGTGATTAATCACCTCTTTAAAGCAGCCAGGCTCACCCACTTATCTCCGACCAATCAGGCCGGAGGAGTACAGGGTTGAATTTCGGCGTACAGACAAAAAAGTCTTATAACTTTTTGTCTGTACATTTTAGAAGAAATTCGACAATACCATATTGTTGGATTTATCATTACTATTATTTCCTTAATCCTTATGTTAGGGCTTTTTTTTCTCCGGGTATTAACTAATAACCTCTTCCAATGTTAACCTAAGGGCTGGGGATCTGCAATGGAAAAATGAACTGGGCCATTTCTCCAATACCAGACCCTATAAAAAAGGTTTTATAAGGACCCTGCTAATACCTACTGGACCCCCCACCCCCGGAACACCTAGGAAAGACTTTAGGGGTTCTAAATATATCAAAATATTGCAGATCCTCATTTCACAGTGCTCCTTGCACGAACGTCGATTTTGGGAAGCACTTTACAATATCACTAACCCCAGAGCATATAAAAACCTTTTTAGAAGGAATTTCCGTATAAGTAAAAGACCCCCCCCCTCTCCACCACCATCACTTGAACACCTAGGGGTAACCCTGGGGGTACCTACCATACCCCAGCATTGTAGTTTATTCATTTTAAGTGCCCCAAACACAAAAGTCAAGTTTGGGCACAATTTGCACATTAGAAGCAGTCTTGCAACACAGGGATGCTTTTAAACTGATCTCAGGCTCCAGCAGTGCACACATGCAAGTGCAGAAAAGGCTGCTGGCCTCTAAACTGCCCTGCCCTATTCTTACTATGGACTTAAAGGTTGTTTCACACCCCTGTCATATATGTAGTAGGGCCTTATGGGGGAGGTCATGCCAATCACAGGGGTACCCTAATCCATAGTGTACCCTAGTGTATGTAGGTGTTTTTACTGTAGTCTACTTGTGTCTTCAGAATAACACTGACACTGGGCCTGGTTAGGCAGAGCCCAGGGTCAGTCAGAGTCAGTTACCACCAGGACCAGTCAGCAAAATGTTGGGGGGTGCCCAGGGCGCAGGATGACTTTGCAACATAGCCCCCCCAAATGAAAGGTGATGGGTTACTAACCTACACCCTGGTAGTTATCATCAGCTAAGTGGAAAAACCTGGAAAGTCCATCTGCATTTGCATGGTAATCCCAGTCTGTGTTCCACTGCAAAGTCTATTCCCTGTAGGGAAATGGACCACCTTACCAGCTCGGAATTCTCCTCTCTCATCTGCATTAGCCATCTGAGAGTGAGTGCCAAAAAAATATGGTCTCAATTTGTTCAGGGACCAAACCACAGCAAAAGCCTCTCTCTCAATGGCACTCCACCTCTGCTTTCTGGGAAGAAGTTGCCTGCTAATAAAGGCAACTGACTAATCAAGGCCCTCTTCATTTAGCTGTGACCACACTGTGCCAATCCCTTGCTCTGAAGCATCTGTCTGAACCACAAATCTTTTGTGTAGTCAGGGACCAGCAACACTGGTGCTGAACACATAGCAACTTTCAGAGTGTCAAAAGCCTTCTGACACTCTGGGGTCCGATCCACCTTTTTTGGGCCTCTTCTTAGAAGTGAGTTCTTTTAGAGGCCCCACTAAGGTCCCATAATTTTGAAGAAACCTTCTATAATACCCTGTCATTCCCAGGAATTAATACAGCTATATCATCCAGGTAAGCTGCACTGAACTGTTCCAACCCAGGAAAGACCCTGTTCACCAACCTTTGGCAGGTGGCAGGTGCATTCTTTAAGTCAAAGGGCATTACCTTGAACTGATAATGTCTCTCTGGTGTGGAGTATGCTGACCTCTCCTTTGCTCCATCAGTGCGGGCAATCTGTCAGTAACCTGAATTCAAATAAGAAGTAATCAGGTACTTAACCGCCCCTAACCTGTCAATGAGCTCATCAACTCTAGGTATAGGGTGAGCATCAGTGTTTGTGACTGCATTCAGTCCTCTATAGTCTACACAGAACCGTAATTCCTTTGCCCCCCCGGGAATTAAGTTTGGGCACCAGCACCACTGGACGGGCCCATGGATTTTGAGACGGTTCAATCACTCCCAATTCCAGCATTGTAGCTACCTCAGCTTTAATGCTGACTCTGACGTGGTCAGACAACCTGTACAGCTTATGTTTGACAGGTATGCTGTCACCAGCGTCAATGTGGTGCACACACAACTCAGTGATGTCGGGAATCAAAGAAAACAGGCCAGCAAACTGCTCCAGCCCCTGCTTACAGTCTCTGTGCTGCTGTTCTGTCAACTTGGTAGAGAGTACCACTCTCTCTCCACTGACCCATCTTGCAGATTAGTGGAGAGGCAGTCGGGCACTGGCTCAGTTTCCTCCTCCACTCCCTCATCAGTGACCAATAACATGGTCACATCTGCCCTGTCGTGGTGGGGTTTCAATCTATTCATATGCAGGACCCGATGAGGGTTCCTGGGGGTGCCAAGGCAAACCAAATAGGTAACCTCACCCTTCTTTTCTGAGATTGGATAGGGACCACTCCACCTGTCATGGAGGGCCCTGGGAGCCACAGGCTCCAACATTCACACCAACTGTCCTGGAGTATACTCGGGCATAGTAGCCTTCTGATCATACCAGTGCTTTATGAGCTCCTGGCTGGCCTCCAGTTTCCTGCTTGCCTTGTACATGTACTCTGCCATTCTAGATCCCAGGCCTAGTTCATAGTCAAGCACAATGTCCTTTGCTTCTTTAAGAGGCTTCTGTAAAGACTCTCTTAGCAGGCACAATGGCCCCCTCACAGGGCGTCCAAACAGCACCTCAAAGGGACTAAGTTCAACCCCTTTCTGTGGCACCTCCCTGTAGATAAACAGTAGGCATGTGAGGAGAACATCCCATCTCCTCCTGAGTTTCTCTGACAACCGATTTATCATGCCCTTCAGGGTTTTGTTGAACCTCTCAACTAGACCATTTGTTTGTGGGTGATAGAGGGTGGTAAACGTATAATTGAACTCACACTCATCCCACATAGTCAGATAGCTGGACAGAAAATGTGTTCCCCTATCTGACACCACCTCTTTTGGGAAGCCAACACTGGTGAACACACAGAGCAGTGCTCTAGCCACCGCAGGAGCATCAATGGTTCTAAGAGGGATTGCTTCAGGGTACCTAGTGGCATGGTCCACTACCACTAAGATATAATTCCCTGATACAGTAGGTGATTCCAAGGGACCAGCAATGTCCATCCCCACCCTTTCAAAAGGAACCCCAACCACTGGCAGTGGTATTAGGGGAGCATTTGTCTTGCCCCCTGCCTTGCCACTGGCCTGACAGGTGACACAGGAGCTGCAAAACTCCTTTACCTTTTCAGACATATGACATGGTTCACCAAATCCATGTCTTTGTCTGTCCCAAATGTCCTGCCAAGGGGAAATCATGACCCAAAGTCAGTATGACCTCTCTGTACTTCTGGGGCACCACCAACCATCTGGTGACCCCCTCCTTGAGGTTTCTAGCCTCAGTATAAAGCAGTCGATCTAACCAGTAGATTCAATGGAACCCACTTCATTCATCCCCCTACTCTTGAGGCAATCCGCCTCAATGGAGGGACAGTCTCTCTGTCCCTTACTACAGTCCTCTCTGGAGGGTCCACCTGCTCCTGTCAGTTCTGCCAAATCTGACAGTTCTGGCAGGGATGGAGTCCCTCCTTCAGAGGCCAGATCCTCCCCATCAGGGTTAGATTCTTCCTGCACCTCTGGAGTTCCCTGGGCTGCCTCACCAGGCCCAGTACCCTTGTCCATGGATGCTTGGCCCTTTGTTCCAGGATCCAAGTGTTCAGCCCTTCGCTTCTGGCTAGTCTGTGACCTAGTCACAGCACATACCCACTCAGGGAGCTCCAATATTTCCATATGGAACCCTCTCTCCAATCGGAGACTTTAACATCATTGCCCAGTAAACACTGGACTGGGAGCACCTTAGACACAGCTACCTTCATAGAGCCTGTCACACCTCCCCATTCCAAATCCACCACAGCCATAGAATGGGGTTTGGTAGTGCTGTCTGCATAAGTCACCTGGTGAAACTCACCAGGTAGCAACCTCCCTGGAGGCAGCAGCTCATCCAGGACCATTGTAACACTAGCCCCTATTTCTCTAAGAGCCTTAAGCTCAGTCCCATTGACTTTGGGCCTCTGCCTGTACTTGTCCATGTTTGGAGGTAAGGCAGCAAGGGTGTCAATATTCACCCCACCAAGGGACCTAAGTTGGCTTCCACCGCCTGCCTATCTGGGCACCGTTCTCCACCCCCACACTTACACTGGCAAACCCAGGGCATGGCCCCTTAACGAAGGTCTTCTTAGCGCAGACAACATTTTCCTGTTTGTGCTTTGCCTGGTTACAGTCTAAGCACTTACCCACTTTTGAGGGATCAAAGAACCTACCATTCTTTCCGTGATACCCCCTCACTTTGAATTTGGGTTGGCTCGCCCCCCCCCCCCCCCCCCTCCTTGTTCAGGTTTTTGTGGGTCTTTGGAGGACTCCTTCTGTTTTTGACCTTCTTTTCCCTGGGCTTTTCGCAGGAAAGGGACCTGTCCTCCTTTTTTTCTAGTCACCCCCCCTGGTGCTGAATGGAAACCCAGGTTCTTGCCCACTCAGCAGCTGCTTCCCCCAGCACTCTGGGGTCTGTCAGTTTAGAGTACACTGGATACTGGTGTAACTTCTCTTCTGCACAATGAGTCAAAAGAACAAGTTACTTACCTTCGGTAACGCTTTTTCTGGTGGATACAGTATCTGCCTGTGGATTCCTCACCTTGTGAATATCCCCTGCGCCAGCAACATTCGGAAACTTTTGTAGCAGTCCACGCCGATGGGGTCGAAGATGACGTCACAGAGACACGGCTCCGCTCGCGACTCCACTGACGTCACCGGCTCCATAAGAAGACCTCCTCGGCGTGATGACGTCAGTTCCGCCCCTTTTTTCCGTGCCTCCGAGGCACACGGACGGACTGACAGCAATATGTACATAAACAGCATACACAGTACACAATATGCATATCAACACACACAGTGTGGAAAAGAAACATCAAAGCACTAGAAATAACCCAATGTCCTTGACAGTCATAAATACATTTGAAATCAATAATAGAACTACCGTCATAGAGTCACTGGAATAGAAGGATGGACAACGGGGAGGCGGGTGGGTCAGTGAGGAATCCACAGGCAGATACTGTATCCACCAGAAAAAGCGTTACCGAAGGTAAGTAACTTGTTCTTCTGATGGATACATCTGCCAGTGGATTCCTCACCTTGTGAATAGATTCCACAGCAGTCCCCGCTCCCGGAGGAGGGTGTCCATCCCCCTATACCAGAAAATCCTGAAGGACGGAACGGGCAAAATGTCCGTCGCTCCTCACCTCAGAATCTAAACAATAATGTTTTGCAAAGGTGTGAAGGGAGGCCCAAGTTGCCGCCCTACAAATGTCCTCCACAGGAACACCCCTAGACAAAGCAGAGGTAGAAGACTTTGCTCTAGTGGAATGAGCTCTTAAACCCTCCGGAGGCTCCTTACCAGCTAGGGAGTAGCAGATCTTGATGCATAGCACAATCCATCTTGAAAGGGTGCGCTTGTGCACCGCACGACCCTTTCTGCAGCCAGCAAAGCCCACAAAGAGCTGGTCATCAATCCTGTAGTCCTTAGTCCTGTCCAGGTAAAAGCTCACCGCCCTCTTAGGGTCCAAGCGGTGAAGTCTCTCCTCCTCCTTGGAAGGGTGAGGGGGAGGATAAAAGGTAGGAAGGGTAATGGACTGCCCCAGATGGAAGGGAGTTACCACCTTAGGCAAAAACGCAGCCCTGGTCCGGAGAACCATTCGTTCAGCATGCACAGTCAAGAATGGGGGTTTTGAACTAAGAGCTTGAAGCTCACTTACTCTCCTTGCCGAGGTGATTGCAACGAGGAAAACCGTCTTAAAAGACAACAGTCTCAAGGGACACTTATGTAAGGGCTCGAAAGGAGAACCCATAAGATAAGTCAGTACAAGGTTTAAGTCCCACTGAGGTACAATAAAGGGAGTAGGAGGAAATTTATTCGTAAGGCCCTTGAGAAACCTAAGCACAATAGGTGACTTAAATAAGGACGGCTGATCCGGCAGGCATAGGAAAGCCGACAAAGCCGATAAATATCCCTTTACAGTGGCCACAGCAAAGCCCTGCTGGGCAAGAGAAAGAGCAAACTGCAGAATGTTAGACAAACGAGCCTTCAAGGGATCAATCGACCTCTCTCCACACCAGAGAACGAACTTAGACCACCTATAGGAGTATATGGATTTGGTGGAGTGTCGCCTGGCCGATAAAATAACATCCACCACATCTGGCGGGAGAGAGAAAGAATTCAGGTTGCCCCGTTCAATCTCCAGGCATGAAGGTGTAAGCTCCGGAGGTGGGGGTGTAGAACCTGCCCCTCCGACTGCGAGAGGAGGTCTGCCCTCAGAGGGAGACGGAGCGGAGGGCACGAGGAGAGGTGGAGAAGATCTGTGTACCACACCCTTCTTGGCCAATCCGGGGCGATCAATATAACTTGGGCCCGGTCTTGGCGAACCTTCCTCAGAACCCGAGGAATCAAGGGTATGGGAGGAAACGCGTAAAGGAGTCGTGAGCCCCAACTCAACTGAAACGCGTCTCCCAACGCCCCCTGCATCGGATACTGGAGACTGCAGAATGACAGGCAGTGCGCGTTCTCGAAAGTGGCAAACAGATCCACCCGAGGAGTTCCCCACGTCCGAAAGACGTGACGAACTACCTCCGGATGGAGCCTCCACTCGTGGTCGGCAGAGAACTGCCGACTGAGACTGTCCGCACGAACGTTCAGCACCCCGGCCAGATGATTTGCCATCCGACAAATCCGATGGTCCTGAGCCCAGGACCATAGACGCAGGGCCTCTCTGCACAGACAAAGAGACCCCACTCCTCCCTGCTTGTTTATATACCACATCGCGGTAGTGTTGTCCGTCAGAACCTGAACAGACTGACCGCGAAGGGAAGGGAGGAAGGCCTTGAGCGCCAAGCGTATCGCCCGTAACTCCAAAAGGTTGATGTGAAGCAACCTTTCCTCTGGAGACCAAAGACCCTTGATCTCCAGATCCCCCAGATGAGCACCCCACCCTAAGGTGGATGCATCCGTTATCACCGTGGCCACCGATGGAGGTAGATGGAAGGGCTTCCCTTGGGACAGATTGCCCTCCACGCTCCACCAAGACATCTCCGCTGCAGCTTCTCTGGAGATCCTCACAGACTCCCTGAGATCTCCCTTGTGCTGATACCACTGCTTGCGGAGGCACCACTGGAGCGCCCTCATGTGCCAGCGTGCATGGTTGACCAACAGTATGCAGGAAGCGAACAGACCGAGCAGGCGAAGGACCTTCAGAACTGGAACAACCGCTCCGCTGAAAAACAAAGGAATCATTTCCTGTATGTCGAGAATCCTTTGAGGAGGAGGGAATGCTCGACACACAGTAGTGTCCAGTACCGCACCTATGAACAGGTTGCGCTGAGAGGGCACCAGGTGAGATTTGGGCACATTGATCGAAAAACCCAATCTGTACAACAGCCGAGTTGTATCCTGCAGATGACACAGCACCTTCTCCGACGACTCCGCCTTGATCAGCCAGTCGTCCAAATAAGGGAAAACCGAAATTCCCGATCTTCTGAGATGGGCTGCCACCACTGCCATCACCTTTGTGAAGACTCAAGGTGCCGAAGTAAGACCAAACGGAAGGACCGCAAACTGATAATGTTGCGACCCTACCGTGAAACGGAGATACTTCCTGTGCGACTTCAGGATGGGGATGTGAAAATACGCATCCTGCAAGTCGAGCGACACCATCCAGTCCTCCTGATTCAGCGCCTGAAGAACCTGCGCAAGGGTGAGCATCTTGAACTTCTCCTGTTTCAGGTAAAAGTTCAGGATTCTGAGGTCTAGAATCGGACGCAATCTGCCGTCCTTCTTCGGGATCAGAAAATACCGGGAGTAGCATCCCTGACCCCTCTCCTGCTCCGGAACCACCTCTATCGCCCCTTTCTGAAACAACTTCAGGACTTCTTCCTGCAGGAGAAGACGGTGGTCCTCCGAGCAAGCACCTTGGCAAGGAGGGTAAACTGGAGGGAATTCCCGAAAGGGAAGGGCGTACCCATTTTCTACAAGATCCAGAACCCAAAGGTCTGTAGTAACCGATTCCCAATCTTGTAGAAAATGGGTAAGCCGGCCCCCCACAGGACCAGCATGATCCGGAATGTCGAATCTAGGGCTGTTTTGCGGTGGTGGGAGGGGCTGAGGAAGAGGAAGAGGAGGAGGAGAGTTGACGGCCACGTGAGCGACCCCTAAGCCTTCCTCTATATCCCTTGGAGCTTTGCTGCTGCTGCTGCTGCTGCTGGGCTGGTCTATAAGAACGAAAACTCGCCCCTCCAAAACCTCTGTACCTCTTGAAAGTACCTCTCGGCTGGGATTGAAGGCCCAACGACCTAGCCGTAGCCTTACTTTCTTTGAAGCGCTCGAGAGCAGCATCAGCCTTCTTCCCAAACAGACCAGACCCATCAAAAGGTAAGTCCAACAAGGTCGACTGGACATCCGAAGAAAATTCGGAGGACTTAAGCCATGCTCCCCTCCTGGTGGCAACTGAAGACCCCATGACCCTGGCAACTGAGTCTGCTGTATCCAAGCCACTCTGTATAACCTGGCGAGCAGCCGCCTGGGCATCCGACAGTACTTCACTGAAGCCTGCCCTATCCATCTCCGACAGCTTCGGTGCCAACTTTTTAGCTGAATCCATAAGCGCATGGATATAGCGCCCCAATAAACAAGTCGCATTAGAAGACTTTAATGCCATACTGGCTGAAGAAAAGACTTTCTTGGCCGATTGGTCCACCTTCTTGGCCTCTCTGTCCCCTGGGACCTGAGGAAACGCACCTTTTGAACGTCCAGAACAAGCAGCCTGAACGACCAGACTTTCAGGTGAAGGGTGTGATGACAAAAACTCAGGATCCCCCGGAGCCACCCTATATCTCCTTGCAACCACCTTGGACACCGCAGGAGCCGAAAAAGGCTTGCGCCACACATCCAACACAGGCTCCAATATTGCTTCATTAAAAGGCAACAGCGGCTCTGACACCGCAGTCGGAGAGTGCAACACCTCAGTCAAGATATTAGACTTGAACTCAACAGATGGCAATTGAAGGTCCAACAACTCTGCAGCCTTTCTTATCACAGCATGATAAGGAGCCGCGTCTTTAGAAGGTTCATCTGAAGGAGGAGTGATCTCCCACTCCGGAGACAAATCCAACCCACTTGCCTCCTTCAATTCGTCAAACACCTCATCGGATTCGACCAATTCTCCCTCTTCAGCCTCATCCATAAGATAGCTCCTCTCCTCCAGCACTCTCTGCGCCTCTCTCCTGGAACGGATCCGCACCTGCGGCGTCGGCGGCGCCGTGATCGAATCCGACGGCGCCGGCAGAGGCGTCGAACGCGGATCAGCTGGAGCAGCCGGCGTCGAACGAGGTCGAGTCGGCGCCGGTGAAGAGGGAAGCGGCGTCGATGTTTTCGGCGCCGGCATCTGCCAAGACGGCGTCGCTGGGAAGAAAGGCATAAACGGTGCTTGAGGATAAACCTGCGGCACTCCCAGATTAAAAGCCATCGGACCCATCGGACCCATAGGTGCACCAGAGGAATACATGGCCCGTGAGAACACCCCATACATCGCATTGAGATACTGCGAGGGGTCCTGACCTGGATTAGGGAAAGCTGGATACTGGTCAGGTAACACCGGACTCGGGCCTGCCGGCGCCGACGGTGGAACTTGCGGCGTCACAGACTCACCCGGAGCCTGATCATCCTCATCCTGGGCCGGAGTCGGAGACGGAGCCGAAGGACCTGCAGGACCTGGAGAAGCCATCGGTGCCGGCGAATCAGCCGGAGCCGGAGAAAACACAGGAGAAGATGGAACAGGAGGCGAAGCCGGAACAGGAGAAGGAGACACTGACTCCCTTCGACGCCGAGCAGGCGATTTAGACTTCGACGTCGAGGCCTTGTGATGAGACGAATGCCTCCTTTTCTTCTTATGCTTCTTGCTCTTTGAAGCATGTCCCGACGTCGACTTGGAAGCCGACCTCGACCTCGACCTGGATCTTCTTCTACCTCTTTTCTCCTTTCTCTTCATCCGGGCGATAAAGAGCTTTGCCTCTCTTTCCTTAAGAGCCTTTGAGCTCATCTTCCTGCAACACGAACATCCTTCAACATCGTGGTCCGATGACAAACACCAAACGCAGTCGTCATGCGGGTCAGTGATGGACATGTGTTTGCCACATTCATGGCAAGGCTTGAAACCAGACTTCCTTGCCGACATTCTCGAAGAAAGACAGAGAAACTTCGGTAATAAACACAAAGTAACAGGTAAAGCTACCAGTAACGATTCCCGAAATCCGTTGGCGTCGTCGGCGCGGAAAAAAGGGAACTGACGTCATCACGCCGAGGAGGTCTTCTTATGGAGCCGGTGACGTCAGTGGAGTCGCGAGCGGAGCCGTGTCTCTGTGACGTCATCTTCGACCCCATCGGCGTGGACTGCTACAAAAGTTTCCGAATGTTGCTGGCGCAGGGGATATTCACAAGGTGAGGAATCCACTGGCAGATGTATCCATCAGAATATGTTCTTTCAAAAACAAATTATACAAACCGCCATATGTGTCCACTTTGTTACCAACAATCCAGCCTTCTAGTGCCTTTACTGAAACGTCCACAAAGTCTCCCCAAGACTTTGAACTCACTTTCTGGGTGCCTCTAAACTTCACCCTGTACTGCTCTGGAGTCAGACCAAATCTCTTGACTAAGCATGCCTTCACCTGCTGGTATGATTCTGCTTCCTCCCCTCTCAGGGTGAGGAGCCTATTTCTCCCAGCTACTGGAATCAACTCCAAAAGGAGTGCACCCCAATATTTAAAGTGGACCCTATTCATTCTAAGGGCCCTCTCAAAGGCTGCTAGCCACTTATCAATGCCATACCCCTCTCTGTGTTTGGGCACTATACCCTTGGAAGTTTGTGATCAAATCCACCACCCCTGGACATCTCGAAATCTTCATCATTTTCACCACCACCATTTCTTTTCTCCTCCTCCCTCTCCCATCTCTTCTTAGCTAATTCCAATTTCTCCTTTTCCAAGACAATGGAAGCTAGTTGGGCCTCAAGCTTCCTTTCTGCAAGGGACAGTGATGGTTCCTGAGTAGGGAGTCCTGCCCTCCACCAACCATCTGGAACTGCATGGCTAACAATGGAAAAAATGGAAGAGGCAACATCCTCACCCCCCTTCCGTGTGAGGGTAGGGGGCACACTCCCCATTCCCTTCTGAATCTCCTCAGCTTTCCCAGCCCAGGCCTTTAGGGACTTAGGTAACCCTGCCTTCCTAATCTTGTTGGAAGCAGGCAGCCTTCTCATCCTCCACTTTACTCTAAGATCATCCATCCTGGACAGGGATAGTTTAGCCAGGTCCAGCTCCATCGTACCCTAGTTTTGGGTCCCAACAACTAGGCACCCAGACTTAAAACAATTTGTAAAAATCAAAACAATGGATTAAAAACTGTTTTAGTTGAAATTCCAAAAATCAAACTCAAAAGTTTTGTACTAAGGCAATTAAGGGGACTTTTTAAATCTTAATTCACTTTACTATAAGGTGTACTTTTTAAACTCAAGTCCTCATCCCACAGCTGCCACCAAATGTTGGAAAGTGGATTATTAGTAGCGGGTGATATACATTTACCACCATCAATAATACCACTGACATGATATAGGAGTCGGAACAAGTCTTAGAAATGTATTCCCATGTTCATCCCTTGGTAGTTTGGCTGCAAGAGTCAGGCTTAACTTCAAAGATAGGTATGTCAAGCATTTGAAAGCAACATTTCACTAATTAAGACACAACACACAATAAAAATCCAACATCAATTTTTAAAAATAGGAAATATTGTTATCTTTTAAATGATACCAAAACAAATCCACTTTAGGAAACCGGAGAGATGAATTTTTAACTTTGCAGCAATGACTCTTTACATATACTTTACTGCACAATTTGTTGCCCATTTTCTGCAATAAAAGGCAACACATTCTACAGTGCTGGAAGGAGGAAGAACATCCAGTGGTGAACATTCAGGTCAGGGGGACTGGGGTGTTCATTGTTGTTTGAAAGAGAAAGATCTAATGTACATCAGGGAAATTTGATGATTAACTCCAGTTTACAGAGAATGGTACTCTATAGGGGAATGACTGCTTGCGATGAAAGATAAAAATGAACTGTTTACATCCTTGTTTCTGAAAAACGACTGCGTCTCCCTGATCATATGAATTAAGTATCTTAGGAAATGATTCTCTATATTTGAACTGAGTATACATTGAAAATCGAGACTAAAGTCCCTGCTTCCATTTTCAGATGAAAGACCTGTCAATGTGTCTGTAACCACAGGGAAGGTTTAACCAATGCTAGAACAGGCTGTTTATTACGATTTCTTATTGCTAAAATAGGTTCTATTTCTTTCAGTGCTGACATCTCGAGTTGGCAACTCCTTGTGTGCCAAGTGAATCTAACCTGTTCTGGCTCACTGCCCTACAGCTACTTTCATCACTGCAGCTAGACATGGGTAAGCGTTTTCAGCTGAATCCAACCACCTAATTTTAGTGATATTCTGAATTGTGCAATCTTCCAAAAGATCTTGGTACTTTGGGTATGGAAGTTTGCGAGAGATACATCCCGCAGAACATTTCTAGGAAGAGTGTGTTGAAAAGGTCATAACTTTCAAGCCACCAGCTGTTCATTAGAAACTAAGGGGCATATTTACAAGCCCCTATCGCCACTACAACATCACTTTTCTCGACGTTGTGGTGGTGACAGGGGCTTCGCTTTATTTATAAGGCAGCGTTAAGCGACTTAACATGGCTTAACGCCACCTTGTGAATAAGGGACTCTTTCTTGGTTGATGGGGTGGTTTTTCCACCGCAATACCCATTGATTTTGATGCTGCCCCATATTTACAAGGGTGGCGTAAATATGGGGTACTGTCAAAATTAAGACCAGGGAAAACCTGGCTTTACCCTGGTGCAACGAGTAGAAATGTTTAATTTCTCCTCGTTTTTGTAGTTTCCATGTGTGCTACGTTGTAGAGCACACATAGAAACAGAAAAATGCCATTGCTTGTTTATGGGCAGGAAGGTGTTTCTTTCTGCACATAAACAATCATAAAAAAAATGACAATTAGGCAACTTCTATGTGTGCTGCATTAAGCAGCACATATAGAAGTTTCAAAACGCTACTTCGGATTGTTTATGTGCAGGATGGGACACCTTCCTGCACATAAAAAATCATTCCCCTCAACACAGGCAACCTTGCACTATGGTGCAAGGGTGCCTGTGTTGGCACTAGGCAACCAAATGAGCAGGTGCATTAATCTACTGAGATATTTTAATGCAGGGTTTATTCTGATGGCTTATCTGGATATCACAAACAGAATCCCAGTAGTTATTTTCCTAATACCATAAAATCTACCCAGCTTTAAGCCCCCCTTCCCTCTTTCCCAAAGGTCTTCTTCCCTTTGAACTAATAGCATGAGTTTGTTTTACTACGAATCCATTCCTTTAACCCTAGCATCCATGGACCTCCTAAACTTCCACCCAGTGTACATAAGTCAGGAACAAGCTCCTGGTAGACATGGGTGACAAGAATTGTTTATGAAGACCCATGAATTAGTCTGATGCTCATCAATTCTCATTTCTGAAAACGTACTAACCACTTATTTTAAAGGATGCCGAGGCCTAAACCCGTCTGCTGATGTCAGCCATTCTCCAGCTCAAATGCAGTTGGCTTCTCTGTGTAGTGTACAGCACAATATAGGGCAACAACGAGCTTCCATAAAGCCACAAAAATCTACATTTGGGGTTTCGCAGTGTGCTCACACTGGATTGGCAGATAGACTAAAGTGACTGACAACTCATTGTTCTTGTTTACTGCGATCCTCTATGCGTACATGTTTGCATGGCTTTCAAAAACATTTGTAGCCACTTACAGATGGCGTACTGTTATACTATTCCACTTAATAATGTGTTCTTGTTTGTTTCCATTGGTTATTACTAATTGATGGTGTGTTCATTTAGTATGTTCTGTTGCATTTATTTGCATTTAGCGTTTTAGACCACCTGGTTAAAAGCCTAACCGTTTTTCTATGTTCTAGGGCACAGAACTAAGTAAAACTCACCTCAAGTTATCAAGTTTGTTAATCACATCTGTTTGATTCTCAGTGTCTGACTTTTTAGAATAGTTATAAAATTAAGTCAGCTAAAGACAACTGCTTTGTTAGCAGGCAAAAGAGACTTGTAAACAAATCAGATACATAATATAAGGCTTTATACATGTTGCACATTGTGCAAATTCTATAGCATGTTGCTAGATACTGCAATTTATGCCTCATGCAGCAATTTGGAAACCAAATAGAATGAATGTGTGCAGAGTGGGAAGAGCAATGGAGAGGAGAGAAATCGGCCATAAGAAGAAAGTATTAGAGGAGGTAGGTCAAGACGAGGCAGGCCAAGTGGTGGCCAACTAAAGGAGGCAGGCCAAGCAAGCTGACTGAGATTAGGAAATCCTGAGGAGGAGGTCATGCTGCAAGTGCATGCTGCATGGTGGCAGGCTAGGGGATTGATACTAGGAGAGAGGAGGTTGGAAGTCTGTCATGCAGGCTCAGAATTATGGTCAAATTCTGGCCCCACTAACGACAGAAGACCATAAAGAGCATCCACTCCGGAGCACCCTCAGATCCCTGCCCACCCCACATCATTCACAGAGCCTCCACGGCCATCTCACCCAATCTACGCCAGGCGATCAACTGCTCCCTCAAAACCACCACATTTCCCAACAACTGGAAACACACCGAAGTCAGCCCCCTCCTGAAGAAACCCTCCGCAGACCCAACACCCCTCAAGAACTTGCTTCCATTCACAGCCAAGTTCATCCATAAGGCCTTCAACACCCACATAGCATACTTTACCGAAGCCATCTCCCGATACGGATTCCACATCAACCACAGCACCGAGACCGGCCTACTCACCGCCATCGAAAACATATGCTCCCTCTTCAACCAGGGCCAAATGGCAGGCCTCATCCTCTTGGACCACTCAGCTGCCTTCTACCTCGCCTCCCACCGCACACTAGCCACTAAACTCCACAACGCCAGTATCCGCAGGAAGGCTGTGGACTGTGTCTGCTCATTTCTCACAAGCAAAACTCAGCGAATCAGACACTTGCCCTACCTCTCAGAACCAACATTGATCAGATGTGGAATGCCCCAGGGATCTCCACTCAGCCCCACCCTCTTCAACATCCACATGTCACCCTTGCAACCATCGTCAGAAACCACTGGGTCAACATCGTCTCCTACGCCGACGACACCCAGCTCATCCTCTCCCTCACCAAAGAACCCAACATCACCAGGCACAACTTTCAAGAAGGGATGAAAGCCATTGCCACCTGGATGAAGAAGAGCTGCCTAATACTCAACTCTGAGAAAACAGAAGTCCTCATCCACAACCCCACCTACCGGGCCGGTCAAGTGGAATTGCCAGGGCTGGTTCCAATTCCCAGTCCGGCCGTGCAAGCATCTCCTTCCCCGCACCCAAGAAACGCCTCCGATGAGATGACCTTTCTCTAGCCACCATCCCACGCATCTATAAGACCAGAACGGGAGGAAAGTCCTTCTCCTACCTCACAGCCAATGCCTGGAACAACCTCCCCCTCCCCCTCCGTCAAGTGCCTACACTGTCCCAGTCAGGAAGGACCTCAAGACCTGGCTCTTCAGATGACGCCAGCACAACACTGAGCTGCCCCCCTCCCCCAGTGCCTTGAGGTCCTCGTGGGTGAGTAGATGCGCTTCACAATTCCCTCATTGATTGATTAATTGAGAGTGGTGCTAAGTACCATGGGAGACCAAATATTGCCCAATATTTATTTACCTATTGACTTGTAGTTGTTTTGGGAGTTGTATATGTTAAGCACCAGTGTAACAGTAAGTGGCTGAATATTAAGGCATAAAAGACACCTGCATTAGAACAATGTATACAAAAATTGACCATATCCATGCCTCCCTGTACCTCACTTGGAACATTACAGACGTTAGGGTCAAACGGTACATGAGGGTAAAAAATTTGCCTTTTGGACCAAAATGTGAAATTCTGATTGAAAAGTTATAATTTACAAGTATAAGGCTTTATTAAAATCTGTGCGGTATTGGGACTGCTGGAACTCTGACTATGCTATTGTGAGTCAAGCATGACTCGAATGATTGACACTAGATCCCAGAGAGAGTTGCTCTGAGGGCATAAACCATACTCACTCCTGCCCTGAGAGTGAGTAACTTGTTCCTGTCAGATAGAAAGGTTCCAAATATCTAACTGTGAAACAGCCTGCATCCTAGAAGCTGTTAGCTACGCCATGCAAGCTACAGAAGGCAAAGTGTGGAGGGGGCTTATATTCCCCTATCCTAGGTCAATGGTGGATGGGAGATAGAATGGCATTCCCCCTCACACTTAATTGTACCCTCGGACGGAGCTGTTCCTACGGCATCGTAATCGCCTGTTAATGGGGTCGGTCGAAAGGAATCTATACCGGGTTCCTGAATGGCCTCCGACGGGCTCAGAGAGCCCGTCTTCCATTCAGAAAGCCTCTATGTAAAGAAGACGAAAGAGGCGATGATAGTCTTCTTGTAGATTTAATTAAGTTCCAACAAATAGGACCACTGATACAAAGTGGCACAGCATCCAACAGTCCCAGCTTCAACTGTCAAAACTCCCACCCTTCCAGAACCTCCCCACACAATTCCACCCCATGAGACCCGGAATGTACACATACATTCCAGACACAAGAGGGGAAAGCAAGGTAGGACCAAAAGGAAAAGGAGAAGAAGAAATAGTAACCCACAACACATCCCCCACCCTTACAATAAAGGATGATTACATTGCAAGGGACAGAGATGCAAAAACAGAATACATGAAGTCAAAAAACACTACACAATAATGCAAGAAAAATGTGGTAGAACAAAATAGACATCTCAAGACATCTGATAATCTTTATGCCAATTCGGCTTACATCTCAACCTTCTACAAGTGCCAAAACCTGGGAAGTGGCATTGCTGCGGGCTGGTTTGGAAACAGATTCACATGTCGGGACAGATCCACGAACATTAACCCCAGGTTCCCACTTGACCAACCTGGACATGCTCCACACTTCACCAGAGTCCAAAACAACCACATTCTTCCTGACCTCCTTAATGACAAAGGGCCCCATAAACCGCGGCCGCCCCTTTTTCAACAGACCAGGATTTCTGATCAATACTTCATCCCCCACACACCAGTGTCTAAAAGTTGTGGAGTTTCTCTGATCAAATCTGCGCTTATACTCTCTCTGATAGGCACTTCTCCTCGAGTCTACCTGCTCATTCATTTTGGAATCATTCACATCCAACTTCAACCAAGCAGGACTCAGCTTGTCATGAGCCTTCCTTCCTCTTAAAATAGAAAAAGGAGAAACAGAAGTCAGCCAATTTGGAGTGGTGCGATGAGCCCACCACGTCTCCCTGAGCATCTTCTTAAGAGAAGACCTAGTTTGCAAAGCCCTCTGGGCACAATTTTTAACCAATTTATTCATGCTTTCTGCAAGACCATTGGCTTGCGGTGAGTACAACGCTGTCTTGAAATGAATGATGGACAACTCTTTCAAAAATCTGTTCATCTCATGCGAGACAAATTGCACCCCATTATCTGTAATAAGCCATTTGGGAATGCCTTCTCTTGAAAATTCCTCTGAGAGAAATTCAATAACAGTTCTAGTATTGACAACAGACACACATTTAGTGACCACCCATTTAGATGTGTAGTCCACCAATAACAACACATAACGCTCATCAGGAGGAAATAGCTCAAAAGGCCCAGCAATATCCAAACCCAACTTGGACCATGGCTCAGAAGGAACATCTACTGGAGAAAGAGGTGCCACCCGAGTTTTTTTGCTTTTGTCACTGTTGGCACATTCCCAGCAGTCCCTTACAGCACCTTCCACCTGACGATCCATTGTTGGCCACCAGTACCATTCACGTACTCTGGCCTTGGTCAGATTCCTCCCCAAATGCCCTTCATGTGCCAAATTGATAATCTTCCCCCTAAGCCCTTGAGGAGGTATCACCCGATTACCCCTCAACAATTTTTCATCAAAAACACACAATTCATCCTTAACATTAAGAAAAGGCTTCAAGGGCTCAGGTACCTCACTGTCCACAGGCCAACCCTTGATAGAATACTCCTTGAGCATCTCCAAATCTTTATCCTCATGAGAATTAAAAGACCACTCATCAGAACCAACAGCAGATTCATGCACCCACGCCACCAAGGAATTTTCCACTTCCACACCTGATTGCTGCAAGGGTAACCTCGAAAGACAGTCCGCAATCGCGTTCTTTGAACCTTGCACGTATTCAATCACAAAATTGAATTCAATCAACCCCTCCATCCAGCGCTTGATCCTAGGTGAGATATTATCAGCCTCCCTGCAGGTGAAAATTTGACACAAAGGGCGATGATCAGATTTAATAACAATAGGTATTCCCCAAAGGTAAAACTTAAAGTGATGTATTGCCCAGAAAACCGCTAATGCCTCCCGCTCAATCACAGAGTAGCGCTCTTCTGCACCCTTGAGTGAACGAGACGCAAAGGCAATTACTCTGGATTCACCATCCACAACTTGTGATAAAACTGCCCCCAACCCAAGCATACTAGCATCAGTGCACAATACAGTTTTCCTGCGAGCATCAAAATGCCCTAAGGTCGGCATACAACCAATCTTCCCCTTAATGGAGTCAAAGGCAGAAGAACAATCATCAGACCATGAAAATTGCACCCCCTTCTTAAGCAGCAGCCTAAGAGGAGAAGCAATCACAGCAAAGTTTGGTACAAATTTAGAACAAAACTCCGCAAGTCCTAAAAATGATCGTACCTGATCCTTGTTGATAGGTACAGGTGCCTTCACAATACTCTCTGCTAGATCCAATTTAGGACTAATCCCCTCAGCAGAGATGGTATGTCCCAAATAACTCACAGAGGACACCCCAAATTTACATTTTTCCTTCTTAATAACCAAGCCAGCTTCCTGTAGCCTTAGTAAAACCATCCATAAATGTTCATCATGTTCCTCTTGATCCTTCCCATACACAAGAATGTCGTCCTGGAAGATAAGAACCTTTGATAATCCTCCCAGCACCTTATTCATGACCCTCTGGAAACACGCTGCGGCAGAAGCCAAACCAAAAGGCATGCGAACAAACCTAAAAGCCCCCAGAGGTGTCACAAAAGATGTCAAATGTCTCGAGTCTGGATGAAGTAGCACCTGATGGTATGCGGATGACAGATCCATGACACTAAAACACTTAGCATCCTTGATAAGAGCAAGAGTTTCAGAAATGTTAGGCAAAGGCTGTCTGTCAACCCAAATGTGCCTGTTCAAACCGCGCAAGTCCACACACATGCGAATCCCTTTCCCACCATCCTTAGAAGCCAAAACAATGGGGGCTAACCATTCAGAACACTCAATTTCTTCAATGACCCCCATGACCAACAGCCTATCAAGTTCTTGCTTTAAAGGTTCCATCATCAAATGAGGAACTTTCCTCACTTTGGAAACAAAAGGTTGAGCATTTTCTTTCAGCACAATCCTATGCTCAAAGTTCCTCAGTAACCCTAACTCATCGCTGAAAACCTTCGGAAAACATAAACTGACATCCTTGCCAGTTAACACCTCATGAGACAAAAGTAAAACTTTTTCAGGAGAATTGGGATTCAAAATGATCCCCATGTCCCGTTGGTGCCTCCAGCCTAAAAGATTATCACCTCTCTTAGCCACATACACCTTCCCCACGGTTTCCCTGTCCTTATACTGAATTTTCCTGACCACATATCCCAAAACATCTATTCTGACACCCCCATAGCCTACAGGGTTGATGTCAGGAGGAAATAACTCAATCTTATCTAGACCAAAAACTGCATCCCAATTGGCATCACCAACCATCGTATAGGGTGAACCAGAGTCAGCCAAAACTGGAAAACGTTGACCACCAATCAATACATCGCACATGGGCATGTCTAAACCATCACCATCCACCAGTCCATTCTCCTTGACACTACATACAAACTTCTTCTCCTCTTCAACATAACGCACAACTTGATTATCATCAACATAACGCACAACCTGATTACCTTTGTACTGACACACTCTGGCATAATGGCCCTTTTTGCCACACTTATTACAAACTACAGACCTTGCATAACAGTTAGAACTATTAGGAAGATACCTGTCGCTACCACACCTAAAACACTTAAAACCAGGTCTGATATTCTTGAACCCACTCTGTTCAGAATTGGAAGTCTTGTAATTAAAAGTAGATTGTTCAGAGTCTTGAATTTTTTTATCCTTGTCACCAACATTACCCTTGAACCCCAGCTTACCTTCTCTAGCATCATCTTTCTTTAAATCATTTTTTTTTATCTCATGAATAGCTTTCTCATCAGCTGAAGCATCATTACCTTTCTCAGGTCTCATCTCTCGCACCCACATATTAGTGTTCTCCATACCCTCAACAATGGCTAGGGTTTCCTTAAGATCAGGATTCTTGGCAAGAAGCTTTTGCTGCACCTTCACATCATTCGTGCATCTAACAACTTGATCTCTGATCAAAGAGTCAGTCAGTTGCTCAAACTCGCAAGTGCGAGCTAACGTCTTCAAAGCAGCCACATAACTGGTAATTCTCTCATGCTTACCCTGAACCCTGCTAAAAAACTTATGACGTTCCAAAACCACATTAATTTTAGAACCAAAATGCCTCTCAAGCATCATGATAGACATGTCGTAAATATTCTCAGGCTCACCTTCCCCACGTCCAAGAACAATCTCATCCAACCCATCATACACATGTCTGCCTTCAACCCCCAAATTATGTAACAAAGTAGCTTCCTTGCGTACCGCTGAAAATTTTTCACCCCCAATAGCTAATAAATACGAATCAAACAAAGGCTTCCATCTCTTCCACGGTAAGATGGGATCACCTGCATCTGAAAGAAACTGTGGGGGTTGAGACATACCAGTAGCCATAGTGCAAAAGCACACGTAAGAAACAAAATCTAAGCCTATAGTTACATTAACAATTGTACAAAAAAAAAAACTTACAATAGATAAAAGAGTACCACTGTCCCACACCCACAAGAAAACAGTACTTCAGTAAGGAGTGCTGGTGTTGATCACGGAGAAATCACGAAGCAGTGAAGAAATGCCCCTTAAACTCCACACGAAGAATTGTGCATGTCAAAGATAAATAAATAACAGTACCTCCACAAACAGTGCGTGCATCACGGCAATAAGGATCCTTTAATGAACAGAGGTGTGCGCATCACCGCGCATGTGCAAGGCAACAACAAAGTTCCTCAACACAATGAAGGTGTGCGCGTCACCGCGCAGAGAAAGAATCAGCCCTTGTTAGGAATTCCAGAGAAAAATGAAGGTGTGCGCGTCACCGCACAAAGAAAGATTCAGCCCTCTTGAGAAATTCAGAGAGAACCACTCTCCAATGCGTATATATTGCACCAAAAACTTAACGCTAATCAAAAAGTGGTGTGCGCATCACCGCGCATTGACAGGAACTTCACACCCTAGCGCGCATGTCAGAGGGATCAGCTCCGAGATCGCTGCTTCCTTGCTACCTCCGACGCGCATGCGCGAGCTCCAAATCTTCTTAGAAAGATCGCTGCTTCCTTGTCGCTTCTGACGCGAGTGCTCAAAATCTTCCGGAAACTCAAATGTGCTCCCTGTCGCACCGGAGCCTTGCCTCTCCGCGAAGCTCGCTGACAGCGTCACCTTCACTCGAAACCGGAGATCTCCACAGCAGGGATCCAGCACGGCAGTCGTCAAGGCAACTCAGGTAGGCAGAATACAGCCGTTGTCAATCGTTTACTTTCCGAGGTACAGACAATATTAGTCCTTTCAGGATTTAGTCAAAATAGCAGATTATCTAGCAGGTTTTACAATGGAAATCGTCGACTCTTTTTCTTTTATTTTTGAAGAAGCAATCTCACACGTCTGGGTTCGATGGGGAAACCAGTGGTCCTGACACCTGTCCCCACACAGGTTCAACTCGTCGCCAGTGTAAAGAAGACGAAAGAGGCGATGATAGTCTTCTTGTAGATTTAATTAAGTTCCAACAAATAGGACCACTGATACAAAGTGGCACAGCATCCAACAGTCCCAGCTTCAACTGTCAAAACTCCCACCCTTCCAGAACCTCCCCACACAATTCCACCCCATGAGACCCGGAATGTACACATACATTCCAGACACAAGAGGGGAAAGCAAGGTAGGACCAAAAGGAAAAGGAGAAGAAGAAATAGTAACCCACAACACTCTAGTAATCCCTCAGATGGCTCTTTCCGCCCGAGGGATTACAATGGCAGATTCCAACAGCCTTTCTGTGCCGGCCTTTCAGACACAAAGGCTGTGGTAATCCAACTTTGGGGGCCCTAGCCAAGCCCCTATGGGTACAAGGCCTCCAAATGCCAGGTGCCAGCCACCGGGTGCAGGGATGAACTGCACCTAGGCGCTTTACAATGAGAGTATGCATTCCATCAGAATGTATGCTCCCATTGTAAAGAATAGGAATGCGACCAAACAGTGTTCAGTCGCATACTAATTGCTGGGTTGGGACCGACGACAGGAGGTCACTTGGTCTCAGTTCTGAAACGATGTCGGCAAGGACTCAAGATTCATTCGACATTGTAATCGGGCCCTTAGTGTGAGAAATATTGGCCAATGTCCTTCAGCAAGGAAGGCAATAACTGTATTCCCTCCGAAAATGGATAGTGATATAGGGAAGAGCTATATATTCCCCAATGTCTTTAGTGTAGGTGAGATGGGATGTGGCATAAGAAATTCTGCCTCCTAGATGTGAAGACAGGGGTTAAGTACGCCTGTCATCGACTTTGGGCAAGTTGAGGGGCCATGACTAAATAATTCACCTCCTTGCGGTTCGCCATTAGAAGGGATTCAATAAACACCCATCTGCCCGTCCCTTGGGCAAGGTGGTGGAGGAAGAAACAAAAGCCCTTGGGAGAGCAGAAGCAGTGTTACTTCTTTTTATGTCTCGGTTAGCCAGAGCATGAGCTGTCTCGAAGAGATATATTGTATTCACTATGTGGGCTTCAGCCCGCCCATAGGCTTCCCAATTGCTGGCTCCATTGTTGCTCTCAAATTCTTTCCTCCCATTTCTCCATGGCATGTATGCATCATGCCTCTTCCTATGTTTAGTTCTCCCAGAGAGCATGGACTAATTACTACTATCCATCCACTGCTCCCATTTTAAAAGCTGTTATAGGAACTACTTTTTTCTTTGTGTTTGAGCACTTCACATGAGCGGTCGTGTTTTCACTCACTCCAAGTTCTGTTTCTGTAAACAGGCCTGTAAATCTTCTTTTTATCTCATCACATTTGCTGTGCATGCCGGTGCATGTGTATGCCGGTAGGTTCTGCACTGAAATGGTTTCCTTTTATCCTTTTATTTAGAGTGCTTTTCGAAATAGAGCTAGCATTTCTGTCATTAATGTAATGTAAAAAAGGAGATTGTATTTAGTTTCGAGTTGATATATATTTTTGCTTCTTTCTTTTGATTTCAGTGCATCATGTTTTTATTCAGTTAAAATACTGATCGGTTTGTTAGAATCAATGCATTCCAGTATAACCTTTTGTCTTGTGATTTTCCCTAATGAACAAATTACTTACCTTCGGTAACGCTTTTTCTGGTGGATACAGTATCTGCCTGTGGATTCCTCACCTTGTGAATATCCCCTGCGCCAGCATTCCACAGAACTTTTTTTTCCCCAGCTCTCTACGGCGACGTGTACGACGTCATAATGCATCGGCTCCGCTCGCAACTCCGTATGACGTCACCGGAGCCATAAGAGAGCCACGTCGGCGTGATGACGTCAGTTCCACCCATTTTTTCCGTGCCCGAGGCGCACAGGTGGACCAACGACAGATTCAAAGTATACACAGTATACAATATACCCTCAAATATACATAGAACATATACAAAAGGAAAGCTAAATAAAACAAGCATTTCCTACCAATGTACCAGAAAGCATAACAACATCTCAAACAAGACAACTTTTAAGGTATACAAAGGTGGACAATGGGGAGGCGGGTGGGCCAGTGAGGAATCCACAGGCAGATACTGTATCCACCAGAAAAAGCGTTACCGAAGGTAACTAACTTGTTCTTCTGATGGATACATCTGCCTAGTGGATTCCTCACCTTGTGAATAGATTCCCACAGCAGTCCCCACTCCCGGAGGAGGGTGTCCACCTTCCTATACCAGAAAGTCTTGCAAGACAGAGCGCGCAAAGTGACCCTCCCTCCTCATCTCAGAGTCCAAGCAATAATGCTTTGCGAAAGTATGGAGGGAGGCCCAAGTCGCGGCTTTACAAATATCTGCCACAGGAACACCCCTGGCCAAAGCAGATGTAGATGATTTAGCTCTAGTTGAATGAGCCCTTAGGAGGAACCTTACCAGCCAGGGCATAGCAGATCTTGATGGCAAGGATGATCCATCTCGATAAAGTGCGCTTGGGCACAGCTCTTCCTTTAGAATGTCCAACATAACCCATGAAGAGTTGATCGTCCAGACGAAAGTCTTTCGTTCTATCCAAGTAAAAACTCACAGCTCTTTTTGGGTCCAGGCAATGAAGTCTTTCCTCCTCTTTGGAGGGATGAGGAGGTGGATAAAAAACAGGGAGAGTAATAGACTGCCCCAAATGAAACGGAGTAACTACTTTAGGCAAGAAAGCAGCCCTGGTCCTGAGAACCATCCTTTCAGCATGCAATGTTAAAAACGGGGGTTTAGAACTAAGAGCTTGAAGCTCACTCACCCTCCCTGCCGAGGTTATGGCCACAAGAAAGACCGTCTTAAAGGACAACAGCCTCAAAGGACAACTATGAAGAGGCTCAAACGGAGACCCCATCAGAAAAGTTAAGACAAGATTAAGGTCCCACTGTGGCATTACAAAAGGAGTAGGTGGAAACCTGTTTGTAAGTCCTTTGATAAACCTTAGTACAATAGGAGATTTAAATAATGACGGTTGATCAGGAAGACAGAAAATCTGATAAGGCCGATAGAGAGCCCTTGACCGTGGCCACAGCACAGCCCTGCTGAGCCAGGGAAAGAGCAAACTGAAGCACATCAGAAAGATCGGCTTTCAAAGGGTCAATGGATCTCTCTCCACACCACTTAACAAACTTAGACCACCTATATGAGTAAACAGACTTGGTGGAGTGTCGCCTGGCCGATAAAATAACTTCAACCACATCAGGCGGGAGAGAGAAAGAACTCAGGTTGCCCCGTTCAATCTCCAGGCATGAAGGTGTAAGCTCTGGAGGTGGGGGTGTAGAACCTGTCCCTCCGACTGCGAGAGGAGGTCTGCCCTCAGAGGGAGATGGAGCGGAGGGCACAAGGGGAGGTGGAGAAGATCTGTGTACCACACCCTTCTTGGCCAATCCGGGGCGATCAATATAACTTGGGCCCGGTCTTGGCGAATCTTCCTCAGAACCCGAGGAATCAAGGGTATGGGAGGAAATGCGTAAAGGAGTCATGAGCCCCAACTCAACTGAAACGCGTCCCCCAACGCCCCCTGCATCAGAAACTGGAGACTGCAGAATGACGGGCAGTGCGCGTTCTCGCGGGTGGCGAACAGGTCCACCCGAGGGGTTCCCCACATCCGAAAGACGTAACGAACCACCTCCGGATGGAGCCTCCACTCGTGGTCGGCGGAGAACTGCCGACTGAGACTGTCCGCACGTACGTTCAGCACCCCGGCCAGATGATTTGCCATCAGACAAATCTGATGGTCCTGAGCCCAGGACCATAGATGCAGGGCCTCTCTGCAGAGACAATGCGACCCCACTCCTCCCTGCTTGTTGACATACCACATTGCGGTAGTGTTGTCCGTCAGGACTTGAACAGACTAACCGCGAAGGGAAGGGAAGAAGGCCTTGAGCGCCAAACGAATCGCCCGCAATTCCAGAAGGTTGATGTGAAGCAACCTTTCCTCTGGAGACCAAAGACCCTTGATCTCCAGATGCCCCAGATGAGCGCCCCACCCCAGGGTGGAGGCATCCGTTATCACTGTGGCCACCGAGGGAGGCAGATAGAAGGGCTTTCCTTGAGACAGATTGCCCCACACGCTCCACCAAGATAGATCCGCTGCAGCTTCTCTGGAGATCCTGATCGACTCCCTGAGATCTCCATTGTGCTGATACCACTGCCTGCGGAGGCACCACTGGAGCTTCCTCATGTGCCAGCGTGCATGGTTGACCAACAGAATGCAGGAAGCGAACAGACCGAGCAGACGAAGGACCTTCAGAACTGGAACAACCTCTCCATTGTGGAATAAAGGGACCATCTCCTGAATGTCAAGAATTCTTTGAGGTGGAGGAAATGCTCGACACACAGTAGAGTCCAGTACCGCCCCTATGAACAGGTTGCGTTCCGAGGGCACCAGGTGGGATTTGGGCACATTGATCGAAAAACCCAAGTCGAATAACAGCTGAGATGTTACCTGCAGATGATGCTGCACCATCTCTGAGGACTCTGCCTTCAGAAGCCAGTCGTCCAGGTAGAGGAAAACCGGAATCCCGGACCTCCTGAGATGAGCAGCCACCATCGCCATCACCTTCGTGAAGACTCGAGATGCGGTATTAAGACCAAACGGGAGGACCGCAAACTGGTAATGTTGCGACCCAACCGTAAAATTGAGATACTTCCTGTGCGACTTCAGGATTGGGACATGGAAGTACGCGTCCTGCAAGTCGATCGACACCATCCAGTCTCCTTGCTGCAACGCTTGAAGAACCTGCGCAAGGGTCAGCATCTTGAATTTCTCCTGTTTCAGGTAAAAGTTCAAGACTCTGAGGTCCAAAATCGGACGCAATCTGCCGTCCTTCTTGGGATTCAGGAAATACCGGGAGTAGCATCCCTGACCCCTTTCCTGCTCTGGAACCACCTCTATCGCACCCTTTTGAAGCAAAGCTAGCACCTCCTTCTGCAGAAGAAGTAGATGGTCTTCTGAGCAGCAACCCTGGCAAGGAGGGTAAGGGGGAGGAAACTCCCGAAAGGGAAGGGCGTACCCAGTCTCCACGAGGTTTAAAACCCAAAGGTCGGTTGTAACAGATTTCCAACCTCGCAGAAAGTGGGACACCCGACCCCCCACAGGTCTTACATGATCTAGGATGGGGGATCTAGGGCTGCTTCTCTGAAGCTTCATTGGGAGCAGAGGAGGCAGAAGAAGAAGATGGATTGCGGCCAGAACCTCTCCGTCCTCTTTGTCTTCCTCTATAGGACCTATAGAGGGGATTCTGCTGCTGCTGTTGCTGCTGCTGCTGAGGCTGCCGGAAGGAGCGAAATGAAGATCTTCCAAAGCCTCTGAACTTCCTAAGACCAAATCCTTTAGCAGGAGCTTGCAAACCTAAAGATTTCGCCGTCACCCTGCTCTCTTTAAATCTTTGCAAGGCGGAATCAGCCTTTTCACCAAAAAGTTTTTGTCCGTCAAAGGGCAAATCCACCAAGGTGGCCTGAACATCCGTAGAGAAGCCAGATGAACGAAGCCACGCTTGCCTCCTAGTGGCTATAGATGACCCCATTATCCTTGCCACAGAATCAGCTGTATCAAGCCCTGACTGAATTACCTGCCTTGCAGTAGCCTGAGTGTCAGTGACCACTTCCATAAAAGACGCCTTATCACCTTCTGGCAACTTAGGGGCTAAAGATTTCATTGAGTCCATAAGAGCATGAACGTCGCGCCCTAGTAAGCAGGTGGCATTAGTGGATTTAAGCGCCATGCTTCCTGAAGAAAAGGTCTTTTTAGCCGCCTGATCCGCCTTCTTAGACTCCCTATCCGCAGGAGTCTGAGGAAAAGCTCCTGAAGCATGCTTCGAGCATGACGCCTGTACCACCAGACTTTCTGCAGAAGGGTGGGAAGATAGAAAACCTGGATCCCCAGGAGCCACCCTATATCTTCTTGCCACCTGTCTGGAGACTGCCGGCGAAGAGAGTGGCTTACGCCAGACTTCCATAACTGGCTCCAAAATAGCCTCATTAAGAGGCAACAAAGGCTCACTGGTCGAGGTAGGCGAATGTAGCACATCCGTCAGAAGGTTAGGTTTATACTCAGCAGAGGGCAACTGCAAGTCCAGCAACTCTGCGGCCTTCTTTATTACAAGATGATAAGGAGCCAGTTCCTGTGGTGGAGAGGATCTAGTGGAAGAATGCTTCCACTCCGGAGTTGTATCGAGACCGCTAGCCTCTTGAATCCCCTCAAAGTCGTCAGAAGAAGTATCCACCTCACCTTCTTCCACCTCCTCCCTATAACGCTCCTCTTCCAAGACTCTCTGGGCCTCTCTCCTTGAGCGGATCCGAGGAACCGGTGCTGGCGGCGCCGTACGCGGAGTCGGTGGAACCGAACGTGGAGTCGGAGTCGACGGCGCCAGACGCGGAGCCGAGGGAGTCGGCAACGGCGTTGAGGAAGGCTCCGAAGAAGGTCGATCCAATCGAAGACGAGATGGATCCCCAGACGGCGCCGGAAACTGCCACGAAGGCGCCATCGGCAGAAAGGGCATAAACGGGGCCTGAGCATAATGCTGCGGCACTCCCAGGGTGTATGCCATAGGACCCACGGGACCAGTAGGTTTGCCGGATGGGAAGGCAGCCCGTTGGAAAATCCCATACATAGCATTTAGAAAATGCGTCGAATCCGCACCCAGAGTCGTGAACTGCGGATAAGGGATTGATCCCGGATCCGGCTGAGGAGTACCTGGAACCGGAGCCGTAGTGTCCTCAACAGGCGCCGCAGGATCATCCGGCTCTGGAGAAGGCTCTTTTTCCTGTTCTTGCTCGGCCTCAGAAGCAGAAGACTCCACTGGAACCAGTGACTGCGCCGGTGACTGCGTCGGGGACCGCGCCAGAGTCCACTTCGGCGAAGGAGATCTCTCTGGAGACTTCCTTGGAGATGGAGAAGGAGACACATCCTTACTTCGACGTAGAGGCGAAGTCGATCTCGACGCCTTGCTCTTCGAAGACCGGCGCCGAGAGGAATGCTTCCTTTTTCTTATGGTGTTTCTTCGACTTCGAAGAATGCGAAGTCGACGACTCCGGTCTCGATCTCTCCTTCTTCCTACCTCTCCTCTCCTTCTTAGCCTTGGCTATGAAGAGCTTTGCCTCTCTCTCCTTCAAGGCCTTGGGATTCATCCTTCTGCAGCTGGAACAATCCTCCACGTCGTGGTCAGAAGAAAGGCACCACAAACAATCTTCATGGGGGTCTGTCATCGACATGTGGCCCCCACATTCCCTACAAGGTTTGAAACCTGACTTCCTAGTCGAAGACATGGCAAATTTACAAACAGTAACTCACTACACGACTACAAAGTAGCAGGAGAGTGCTGGAAAACCGTTGCGCGTCGACGGCGTGGAAAAAAGGGAACTGACGTAATCACGCCGACGTGGCTCTCTTATGGCTCCGGTGACGTCATACGGAGTCGCGAACGGAGCCGATGCATTATGACGTCGTCGGCGTAGAGAGCTGGGGAAAAAAAGTTCAGTGGAATGCTGGCGCAGGGGATATTCACAAGGTGAGGAATCCACTGGCAGATGTATCCATCCGAATGATAACTTCCTACAGTTTTTGCTCAACAAGAGCTGTTCGTTTTTGTGGTAATTAAGAGTAGGGCTTTCCTACATTGTTTTCGCTTGTTGTGGTTCAACACACTGTTTTCTCCTTTTCCTTTTCCTCGTAATTAACCAGCACGATTTCTAACGCATTATGCTCAGAACAGGCGGTGAGTGTCCTTAATTTGCAACAGTACGGTATTTTGCATTTATGCCATTTAGTTTGCATTGCAAGAGTTATAGGCATTGTCAATGTCTTGTGGCCATGTTATGTAGAAGCACACTTGCTGTTAAGCATGGCTAGAAGTCCTTGAAACAGGTGCTCTTCGAGACAGCACACCATTTAGGTTTTAGATCTTTTTTGTTATTATTAATTGAAAAGGTGTGAGATACAATATCAGTCCATCTACATCCACAGGCCGGTGGTGTTACACTTAACTGTAAGGTATATATGCATTATAGGAAGGAAGAACATAAAATTATTAAAGACAGAGGGGAAGACTGCAGCAGTGCTGGGTGTAGAAAGAGGGACAATACCATTCAGGACATGTAACACAGAGTTGAGTGAAGTAGCTGTCACACAGGCATCAGTTATGAGGAAGGGTCGCTTGTTGGAGAATTTCCAAATAGAGCGGATAGGACAATTCACGGTATTCCTCCAAGAGGTATTGAATGCATGGTGTCCACATTTTGTCAAATACGGGGAGGTTATGTGTGGCGACTGCGGTTAACTTCTCCATTCCCAATAACTCCCATACTTTGTGTATTCAATCTAAGTGTGTTGGTATGACCTTCATAGCTAGGGAAACTAGGGATATCAGTATTGAATATAGTGTTCACCGACTCCAGTACCACTCCCGAGAAGGATTTCAGTTTGGGACACTGCCATAATAGGTGTGTAAGAGAGCCCCGCTGGCGCCAACAATTTCCATCCTTGCTCGGATCCCACACTGCGATCCTGGCTGGGGAAAAATACCAGTGGTGGGCATTTTTCAGGAACATCTACTTACTAGTGGTGTTGAAGGCGGAGGCTCGAGTATGGTGAAAAATGAAATTCCACTCCCTATCTGTGAAAGTACGCCCATACTCTCCCTCCCATCTGGCTCTAGCAGCGGATTTCAAAGGAGTCTGAGGAGTGAGAAGAAAAGCGTGTATGTTGGATAGGATCTTCTTATTGGCAGAGCAGGTGAGAAGCCACTTCTCAAATGACGTGAGCACCAGGCTAGCATGTGTGACAAAGCCAAGGCTGCATTACCCAATGAGAGACTACCATATATTGCCAGTGTGCCGTGTTGGGGAGACCAAAATCTTATTGACGCATGGAGAAGTCCATAAGGCCATTTACATCAAAAAGATCTCCAACTCGCTTGCAGTTAACATTCTGCCAGGCTGAGAATGCAGGCCCCTTTACCGCCTGAGGGAAATATGGATTTCTTATTATTGGTGTTTGTGCGGACAGGGGAGTAGACAGACCATGTTTCAATCGTACTCTATCCAAAACCCCAACAGTGGCTCACAACACCGGGGAGATATAGATTCGCCCTGGCCTATGAATCTTTGACAGCCAGGACACTTTCCAAATGTGGATGCCAGAGACATCCTGGTCTGTGAAACACCAATGTTTTTCAGTGTGAGGCCGAGACCATTCCACCATATATCGTAGCTGTGTGGCTTGATAATAACACTGCAGGTTTGGAACCACCAGCTGCTTGCGGAAGGTACGTGTAGGCCCCGGCCATCCGTGCCCTCTTGCCCTCCCAGGCAAAAACCCAAATAAGGGATTGCAGCTTATTTAATATTTGAGAGAGAGCTTTTAGGGCAGGGGTCTCCAACCTTTTCTGTAGTGAGAGCTACTTCTGCTCGAGGAAAGTCTTCCAGATCTACTAGCAAATGTTATGCCTGTAAAATAGTGACTACACTATGATCACCCAAAGCACGATTTTCAGTAGTTACCACCAAGTATACCAAGTGTGGTTACCATCAGAAATGCTGGGAAAAAGTTCTTCAATATTAAATGCCTCCCCTTGACTTCTGAAGTAACATTCAAATCTTTACATGCCCAGTGGTACAAAGTACATGACCACAGCAGTACGTCTCCCCAGCTCAGCTTGAATGATCATTCACCAGTTTCTGAAAATGCACATTTTTCTATCTAATACTACTTTCCACTGTGGGCAAACAAACTCAATTTTCCAGATGAAACCCCATTTTTGAAAACTGAAAACTGATATTTTAAAGGAAGTTTTAGTTTTTGAGAAATGCACAGTCTCAAAACATCAGCTTGTCATTATCATCATGTACTCCCATGGACAAATGCCTCATATGGACAGACTACTTTGAATTCCCAGGTATTACAGTCATATGTCATGGATGCTCACCATTGGTATAGGAAACAATGGTCCTAGACTTCTTTAAAGCTACAATTCAGGTATGAAAAAAATTCATTAGTCAAAGGGCATCTGGTACATATAGAATTAGCATTGTATCATTAATGTATCAGCATTTTCTTTACAATGCAAACAAGTATATCCTCAAAAGACACAAATGCACAAATTATCGCTCCAATAGTGACTGTTTATTATTTAGTTACTTTTAGAACAGATCACCATATTCAATGCTCCAAATAGAGAAAGAGGTTGCTCCAAGGGGAGTGTGAAAAAGAAAGTGCTCGTGAGGTAGGACAGATATAAAGGAGGGAATTGAAAAGGCAAATTCAATAACCAATCCTTACATATTCTGGTATCCTTAGTAAAACTGGTCGTGGTTCATAGTGGCACCAGTTTTACAGATAGGCCTGTCCCCAATGGATATACAAATATTCATTTCATGATTTTCTGATGACGCACAGAGAACATTCATCTGTGAAAAGGCAGGGCTGGGATGATATTAGGTACAGGCCCACTGGGGGAAGAGTGTTGACGTTTCGACCCAAGCGCAATGAGGGTAATTTATATCCTCTGTGTTTGAGTGTTAGTATGAGTTACTGTGATAAGTTTGGCTCGCTGTCACTCTTAGGTTCTTGAGATGATCAGTGCTGCCTTCTTTAATAGGCACCTACTCTCTGAAATTGATACTGGGCTTAACTTCACCTCAGAGAGCTACTTTGAAGGTACTGGCGAGCTACCAGTAGCTCCCGAGCTACTCGTTGGGAGACCCCTGCTGTAGGGGTAGGGTCTGCATAATTACATAGAGGATCTTGGGTAGAAGCGTCATCTTGACCACTGCCAAGCATCCTAGCCAAGCTATGGTCCTTCCATCTTGTAAGATGCGATCTCGTGGTCGCTAAAAGATCTCCATAGTTGTATACAGACGTGTTTTTGGGTGTGAAGTGTATCTGTAGGCCGAGATATGATAGTCCCTGATCTGCCCACCAGAAAGGAAACTGGGTGGTGAGGCGGGCCTGTGCTAAGGAGGGAATAGTCAAGTTAAGAATGGAGGATTTTGCAAGTTGGTCTTAAACCTGGATGCTCCACTGAATTTGGCCAGTTCTGTCATCACAGCCTCCAATGAAGTGCGGGCGTCAGTTAGAGTCAGAAGAACGCCATTTGCATTTAACATAATTTTTTAGTCTCTACCTCCCATTTGGATGCCTGTAATTTAGGGGTTGCCATGGTCTGCAAAGGGCTCCATATACAGAGCGAAGACCAGAGGTGATAGTGGACAGCCCTGCATAGTCCCACGGGTAATGGTGAAAGGCGTGGACAGAACTTCATTCACCCGCACTCTAGTTCTGGGGAAGGTTTAGCATCAGTGAACCCATTGATGGAATCGCAGGCCGAAGTCCATACCCTCAACGACCAAGTGTAGGTAGGGCCAATGCACCTGGTCGAAAGACTTTTCGGCACCAATCAACAAAAGGATAGCCGGAACCTGTATATGTTGCACCTTGTCAAGTAAACAACACAACCCTTTCTTACTGTCACTACACCCCTGTTCCAGGACAAACCTGGCTTGGTCAGGATCAACTAACCCCTGAACATATGGAGCCAGTTTGTGTTCCATAATGCTCCTGAAGATTTTTGTGTCAACAGTCATGAGGGAAATTGGGTGATATAATGCGCAATGCTTGAGGTCTTTAACCGTTTTGGGGATCACAGTGATAGTAACAAGGCCCATCTACTCTGGCAGTGTCCCATTCACACTAAATGTGTTGAAGACCCTTGGCAGTACAGGTGCCAGCTGTGCACTAAAAGCTTTGTAAAAGTCAGCACCATAGCCATCTGTCCTGGGAGCCTTACCGGGTTGCAAGCGTTTGATAACGGTCAGGAACTCCTGCTGGGTAATATCTGCATCACGGGGGTGGTTGCGGCTGGGGGGGATCGTGGAGAGGGGGGCCTGTAACAGATAGGTTACCGCATCAGAGTCTAATAGGGGATCTGCTGCATACAAGGTGGGGTAAAAAGCCTCCAAATCATGGGCAAATTCCTCATCCTGAGACCAAGGGAACCATCAGGTCCCTGCAGTTCAGTGATCCTCAGGTCCACTGCTTGAGCTCTGAGACGATGTGCCAGCATGCGCCCTGCCTTGTTGCCCTCAGCATAATAATTTTGTGGCACCCTAAGCAATGTGTATTCTGCCCAACCCATATCTAGTGCTCGTAGTTGCTTCCGTGGTGCCGTTAGCTGAGAGCGAAAACTGCCACTGAACCAGATTGGGTGTGAGAGACTTCCAGTTCCTTAACCTAGGTTTCTAATTGAAGCCGCTTGGTGTGTTGATCCCTATTGTAGCCTGTGGCTATTGTGATAGAGTGGCCTGCTCAACCACCTTCAAGGTCTCCCAAAGGGTAAAGACAGAGGTTCCTGATATTTCTGCGGAAATAAGGTTATGGCTGCCAATGTATCTGTCAGTATGTGAACATAGGAGTTAAGTATTGCGCCAGCAGATCTTGGGTGCCGCTGAGTCTCTACATGGCTCATATTGTAGTATTATAAGGGAGTGATCGGAAAGTGCTGCCGCACCAATATCTACCGACACCAATTCCTGTGTTATGAGCGGTGATGTGAGAAAGTAGTCAATAGGTGTGCATGTTTGGTTTGCGGCTGAAAATAAAGTATATCCAGTGGACATGGGATGCATGTACCCCCATATATTCCTTAGACTAGTTTACCCCAACCACTGTCTAGTGGCTGGAGTAAGGCCACCAAACTGACTCACCCATGGTGTGGACGTATCCCCCTGCGCACCCATCATGATTAGGGCTCCTGGTTTCATGGTATTTATTTTATTAACATTTCTGTCTGTATTTATCCATATTTATTATTTGGCCATATAATTGATATATATTTTAATATTTATTTTGTGTTTTGAGAATAAATGGAGCCGTACAATTATATATTTCTACGTTTATTTAACTCTTAAACATGCATACATGAATGCCTGTCACAATTTAGCAAATTAAGCAGCCATGTATAAATAAACACTACACTCACAAGTACAAATTAGTGTTATACTACAAATATATGTTAACATATGCCTATTTAAGGAAACCTCATCCTATTTTTTAGTTCCCCATGATTTATGTATGTTTAGTGCTAGGAGGTCCCAGTCTGTGCCAGAAAACAGTGCGACTATGTAAGTAAATATTTGAAAGTTCCATTACTGACAGTATAAGATAGCTTGTATTGTCAGAAAGTTTGAAGTGATGCCATCAATTACAGCCAAAACCGGCGTACAAGCAATTTGACCAGTTGAGCACATTTACATTTGTTTTAGGCAATCAGACTTGTTTAGCTGTATGCCCCTCGGCTAGTTGCAAGACCAAAAGATACCCAAAGTGCCACACATAGTGATTGTGTCTGCCCAGTCCCTGTGAATTGTACACCTTCTTAGGTATTTTGTGAAAGTGTTTTTTTTAATGGCGCATGCTGCCTATATTGAGTCTTTTTGAAGCTGCCTACATATTTAATACAACTGGAACATGGCATTAGTAGATTGTGAGATCTTTTCTTTTGGACCTGGGACATTAGGTGGTTACTGGGCACTATATGTGGTGGGCACTGCTGTTTAACAGAGTTAATCATTTAGTAATATTTCTCTCCAAAGACGGGACCAGCGAGTAGTTATGGCTTACTCCAGGAGACAGTAAATGGATTGAACTCCAATATAGTAAAACTTCTATCTTTTAAATGGGCCTCATTTAGAGGTGGTTATGGATTTAAACCCCAAAAATGTGTCCCACAACTAAGTTACGCTAAGACACCACTAGGAAATTTCTGGTGCATCTCCATGCAGTCTCTTCACATGCATAATGTGCGCTACAGTCCTGTGCTAGACTGCATGTATACAAGATTTATGTTCACAGGCTAAGAGGGTTGTCTTTATGTACGACCACAATGTATGATTTATAGATTCTGAAACTGATAAGATTGTAGAAAGTTGTCAAATACCACAATGCCATGTAGCCAAGTGACTTCCACCAATATGTTATACAACCACACAGATCACTTTCTCGTGCCTTCTGATGAGTTTCTTATCTGGTGTTATCAGTTTTGTGTGGGAAAACTGTGTTGAGGTTAATATATTGTGAGCTCTTATCAGAGAAACACCCAGAGACTGAAATTGCCTTCTGGGTTTTGTTGCGCTTCAGATAAAGGGAGTGGATGTTTTGGGCACGGCATAGAGCTTGGCTAAAGAGTACGATTTTGAGTAATCATTTTATCTCTAAACTACCTATCTTCGGTCAGCCTCATCCTTGACACTGGAGTGTAGGCGTGGTGCAATAAAGTTTTACCGGCCTGGGCGTGAGCAGCTCATACCTCCAGGTTTTTGCTTTACTATCTGGGATCTGAAGCCCTGTTTATTCCATTATATAATCAAGAGTACAACAGCCAGAATGCAAAGCAAAAAACACACTGGACTATCTGACCTACTGTCATACGGAACTAATAAACTTGAGAGCTGAGAATATCGTACAAGTCACTTTCTATTCTACCATCCCCCATGCTTCTGCCCCATCATACAGGCAGTGGAGCTCCTCCGCTACAGATGATGGCCCTCATTTCACTCACGCCTGCCAGCAGCTTTCTACTGCTTAGGAGTGGGAAGTAACCTGGCTCAAGCAAATGAAGCTCTAGACGTGTGGCAGTCTGAAAGTCTCTCTAGGGTGACCTTTAATTTAAGGACCGCACTGAAATGAAACTGTCATGCCACCTACCAGGAATGGTCAACATCCAAAGGAAAGGGCAGAGGGGAAAACCACTGAACTTAGTGGCGCTAGAGAGTTCGAGAACTTACTGATTGCAGCATGGACCACCGATGCGTAATCAAGATTAACCAGACCCCGCCCAGTGAAAAGACACTTCTGTGTCAAACTATTCGAAATGTGCAGTTATGCTATGTCTTCCGAGGCCGAGCTTTTAAAGCAACTTATATTTGAAAGGCAACTATGTACGTAGAAAAAAGTATTCCATAATTTTACAAATACGCCAAAAGTAACCTAAATAGTTTGAAATGTAGTACGGTTAAACTACAGAGCAAATAGCGTAAAAAATATACCGGGGAAGTAGTAGAAACTCTTAATTGGTCCATAAGCAGCATACATCATTAGTGACAAGCACACTACACCAAGTTCTGTTTCACTCTGTTATGCTTCAGCCGCCATGCCGTGTCTCTGTTCAGTTCCAATGCCCCCAAAGCAGAGCATGATGGGAGAATGTCCACAGATACTAATCAAGATTAACCAGACCCTGCCTTGTGAAAATGTTCTGTGACAAACTATTTGAGGGCCAGCTTGTAACGCATCTTATGTTTTAAAGGCAACTATGCACGTAGGAAAAAGTATTCAATAATTTGACAAGTACCCCAAAAGTAACGAAGAAGAAACACCATCGAAAATGCAATAGGTCTTGATGGTAAACATAAAAAACGGTGTTGTGCTGAAACATAAAGCGCGGGACCCGTGTATATCAAAAGTTAGATGTATAGCGGGCCATAAAGCGCACACCATGGTGATAAAAAGAAAAAAAATTAAAGTAGCTGCCATGTTATACCATGAAGCGTGGCATCCATGTAGAAAAAAGTTATATGCGTGGTGTGGTGAAATACTGGCAGGAAATAAAACAAGTAGTCCTTAAAGAAACAGATAACCACTTATAGCGCAAGTAAACTGCAGTTGACCGGTAATCCTCGGTATAAACCGGAAATTATGTATCAGGAGCACCAACCAATAAGGAGCCAGGAAAGAAGAACAACAAAGGAATTAACCAATGGAACAAGCAGCTGGCAGGATTAAACTCTGTAGAGTGATTACAGCAGGGCTTCCAGACAGCGCATGTGCTACCTAGGCTCAACCTAAAAAGGGCATACGTTCTATACCCTCCAATTACAGGCCAATAGGTCTTATAGATTGTATTAAAAAAATGTTTATTGTTGTCTTCTTCTTAACAAAATACTAGACTGCATGGGTGAAAGTGACGTTTTAAGTCCATTCCAAGCAGGCTTTCATCACAGGGTCTCAACTATTGAGCAGGTCTTTCGCTTTATGATAATTTACTGGAGAACATTCCTGATCTAAAATCGACCTTTGATCTGATTCCTCAACCTGGCCTTTGGAGCGTCCTGGCTGATCTAGCAATGCCCCCATACATGTTATCCCTTTTTATCTGCTTGCATGATAATAATTAGGCACCTATGCATTGGGGAGAGGATCAGGCCCAGATGACAGAAAAGGTACCAGTTTGCAAAAGAGTCCACCAGGACTGTGTCCTGACTCCTACTTTGTTTTCACTCTTTATCAATGATATTGTGTTCTTTCTGTCTACAGTGGAATCAGATGCCCCATTTTTGGTGGGCATTAAATTGCTGATCCTACTTTTCGCAGATGACACCTTGTTGATCTCCAAGACTCCGGGTGGGCTTCAGAAACTATTGACTTGTTTCAATGATTTTGTGTTGCACGTAGCCTGGAGATCAAAAACCTAAGGTGATGTTTTTTAATCAGCATAGATTCTAATGGGCAAGTTATGCCTAGGGGAAGTTCCACTTGATAGAGTTGATTCTTTTGCATACCTAGGGGTTACATTTGCAGAGGGCATGTCCTGGCACATCCACATTAGTAAGGCAACTACCAAACGCAAGCAGATTTCGGAGGTGATACTCAATGAATTCCCTGTGTCACACACAAATCCGATCTCACCTGCTTTGAAGATCTATGAGTCAAAGGCTTTGGACTCAGTATTATATGGTGAGCAACTGTGGGGATACTCTAAATATGAGGCTCTGATAAGAGCGGAGAGCAAATTCCTTAGGAACCTCATCTCCCTTCCGCCCAGCACTCCATTGTACCCATTGCTTAGTGATCTGGGGGTACGGGTTGCAGCAAGTAAAATCCCTTTATGGCCCCTGATTTTCTGGAGATGCCTTTGGACCACCCCTGAGCTCATTCATTAGGTTGATAGCGTGAGGGATGTTATGAAGGCTGATCATTTTAGCAAAATCCCTTGGTTTAGGTATTTGAAGTCACAACTGTAATCCCTAGAGCTGCACGATTTATGGGACTGCCCTACCACAGCTGTTTTACCACCTAAGACTGTACTGAAAAATATATATTGCCCACATGTGATGGCTGAGGAACAACAGAGGAACGTTATCTCTAAATTGACTAGTCAGTTCATTTATATCAAGTCTGCAAGGGGGTCTGAGCCATTTTGGGATCTTGTGACTGCTCCTTTACATAGGAAACTATACTTTCAGTTTTGCATAGGCACCATGCTATAAAGGATGTTTACTTCTGGATGGGTTGGCAAAGGAGACACTCATTGTCCCACCTGTGATCTTGCAAAAGAGAGTATCTCCCACTTATTGTTTGTCTGTCTAGGCTATGCATCACCTCGCCATGCCTGGCTTGCACCGGCATGCAGACTACCTGGAGTACGCACCCACCAAGAGGCTCTGTGTAGCCTCAGACACAATGTAGTTGATTCGTAGTAAAGCCTTACAAGGCCATTTCACTTGATCTTATTACAGTGCATTATTACCTTGTACTCTTCTACCATTTTTACTAATTATCTGACACTGTGGTATTTACTTCTATAAATAACGAGGCATATTTTGATATCTTTTAAATAAGCTGTGGTTTTAAATATGAATTATTTGATTACTCTTTGGACAATGCTCGAACAACTGTAAATATTTCAGCTTTGGAATTGCTTTATTGATGATGTTATAAGAATGTATTATTAATTGTATGCTTTTTAATGTTCCTACTTTTATGACCCTGGTGGACAAAATAAAGTAATTTGACGATAATGAATCCCCACTATGTACTCTGTATCCAACTCCTGTCAACACTAAGGGCCATATGTATCATTCCAAATTGCGATCGCAAACGCCGAAATTCGCAGAATTTCAGCGTTTGCGATCGCAATTGGGCTTAGTGGTATGTATTAATGAAAAACTGCCTCGCAAAATAAGGAATCGCAAAATTTGCGATTCCCTATTTTGCGATTGCATTTAAGCAATCGCAAATTGCGATTCCTTAAATGCAATGTAAGAAGCACAGAAAAAGTGAAATTCAAGTTGGTGGTAATTTGCGATTTCTTTGGAAAATGCACTTTTTTTCATTTTTCAAAGTGAAATGTGGCGCAAATACATGCCCTTAGGGCATGTATGTGCGCCACATGTGCACCCATACTTATTTCAGGGGTGCAACAGGGTGTCCTTTTGACACCCTTGCAACCTTGAAATTGCATTCTCAATTTGCGATTCTCTAATTGCTAATGGCAAATTGAGAATGTCTTCCCATTCATTCCTAAGGGTCTTTAGACCCATAGGAATTAATGGGGAAGGTTTCCTTAATTGCGAATCTCACTTTGCGATTCGCAATTAAGGAATATATAGGATTTGCAAATTATTTAGCAAATCCTACATACATCTCGTTTTGTGATTCTCAAATAGCGATTCTCTAAAATTCGCTATTTGAGAATTGCAAAACCAAACTTTCATACATATGCCCCCAAAAGACGCAGCAACATTGATCCTTCATTTTAACACTATTTTGTTGAGATATTCATTTGCATCCATTATTTCGCCAGGTGTTATAAATATTCTTTCTTTTTCCGCACAAAATGGTGGGATGCTTAAGTGTATGTAATCTTATTTTGTAAATCTGTCTCTTTTATTCTGTTAGTGGAGAATGGAGGCAAGTATACATTTCATTACCAGAAATGTCATACGACATCATGCTGCTCTGTCCCATCCTTTAAAGAACAGTAACACATACATTTTGAAATTTAAAAAAAATCAGCTTAATAAACGATCAGGTGTATAGAGAAAGAAATAGGTTGAAGGCTGCTCCTTCCATTTACAGTTTACATCTATACTGCTATTTCCTCTTCTGCGCAGTGCTCTAGATTCTCTTTTTCTGCCTTTCCCCCTTCCTCCCACTTGAATATTTTTCATTTTCTTCCTCCTTTAGTTAACTGATTTTTATGCTTGTTTAATTAGTTTTCATGTTCGAAAGAAAAAAACTGTATTGCTTAAATAAACAGTGGTGGGAGTCACCGTATTAAGTTAACATTTTTAAAGAGTGAAATTCGCAGTTTACAAATGCATTCAGATCAGAAAGCACACAGCCTGGAATTTCTTGGTTTTCTCTCTATCATGCTGTTACCTCAACATGCCAAACAAACCGCCACCCGGCTGGATCTTACCTGTGGAGCCTGCAACAATTGCTTTTAATTTTCGTTTGTGCCTGCAAAACAAAACAAAGCGAAACACAACTCATTTTAAATATTGGTGAATAGGATTATAAATGTAAAATGTTATTTTAAACCACCCATTTTACACCACCATTTTGTGACACCCACCCACTCCGCCGGACACACGCTCGACCCCATCTTTTCTGCCAGCAACCACGTCACCTTCAGCCACACCACCGAACTCCACTGGACTGACCACCGCTGCATCCACTTCTCCTTCAAGAAACACACCACGCACAACCATCCGCAACAAATCCACCACCGCAGCTGGAACAAGGTCACTAAGGACAAGCTAATCACCACTCTCACCCGACACCCACCATCCGACCCCACCGACACAGCCGCCGGCAACTTCAGGCAATGGATCGACGACTGCGCCAACACTCTCGCCCAGATCAGGAAACCCTCAAACAGATGCCCTGACAGGAGGGCCATCTGGTTCACCACCGACCTCCAGGCATCCAAGCAGACCTGCTGAAGACTAGAGAAGAAGTGGCGCCATGAACAGAAACCGCACAACCACGCAGCCCTCAAGAACGCCAGCCGCAAGCACCACCAACTCATTTGAACCACCAAAAGCACCTCCTTTAAGGAACACATCAACAACAACGCGCACAACAGCAAAGAGTTCTTCAACATCGTGAAAGAATTCGCCAACCCCAGCTCCAACAACATCCCGCAGACGCAAGACCTCTACGACTCCTTAGCCACCTTCTTCCACCGCAAGATCGCAGACATCCACTACAGCTTCAACACCCAGACCCCCCCCCACCGACAGCCGCCGGCACTTCAGACTCGCGCCCCCCAACCACACCGGCCTCCTGCTCTCCTGGAACCACGTCAACGACGACGACACCGTCAAAATCATGAAAACCATCCACTCCGGCTCACCATCTGAACCCTGCCCTTGCCACATCTTCAACAAAGCGAGCTCCATCATCACACCCCAACTCCGGAAGATCATCAACAGCTCCTTCGAGACGCCACCTTCCCGGAGAGCTGGAAACACACCGATATCACCGCCCTACTCAAGAAACCCAAGGTGGATCCAAAGAACCTCAAGAACTTCCGGCCCATCTCCCTGTTTGCGTTCCCGGCGAAAGTCATCGAGAAGACTGTCAACAGGCAACTGACCCGCTTCCTCGAGGAGAACAACATCCTAGACTCGTCCCAATCTGGATTCCGCAGCAACCACAGCACCGAAACCGTCCTCATCGCTGCCACCGACGACATCAGGACCCTGCTGGACAACGGTGAGACCGCGGCCCTCATCCTCCTAGACCTCTCGGCCACCTTCGACACCGTCTGCCACCACACCCTACGCACACGCCTCCACAACGCAGGGATCCGCGACAAAACCCTGGAGTGGATCACCTCCTTCCTCACCGGCAGAACCCAGAGAGTCTGCCTCCCCCCATTCCGATCCGAAGCCACCAAGATCACCTGTGGCGTACCCCAAGGATCATCCCTCAGCCCAACCCTTTTTAATGTCTACATGACACCACTCGCCAACATCGTCCGATCGCACGACCTCAACATCATCTCATATGCCAACGACAACCAGCTGATCCTTTCCCTCACCAAGCACCCCACCACCGCCAAAACTAACCTCCACGAACGAATGAAGGCTGTCGCAGAATGGATGAAGAACAGTCGCTTGAAACTGAACTCTGACAAGACGGAGGTCCTCATCCTCGGCTCCATCCCCTTCGCCTGGGACGACTCCTGGTGGCTGGCCATGCTGGAAGCTGCACCGACACCCACCAACCACTCACGCAACCTGGGGTTCATCCTGGACTCAACACTCTCAATGACCCAGCAAGTCAACGCCATCTCCTCCTCCTGCTTCAACAACCTCCGCATGCTTCGTTAGATCTACAGATGGATCCCCACCGGATCCAGAAGGACGGTCACCCAAGCCCTCATCAGCAGCAGGCTGGACTACGGCAACGCCCTCTACACGGGAACCTTGGCCAAACTCCAGAGAAGACTTCAAAGCATACAGAGTGCCTCCGCTTGCCTCATCCTCGACATACCCCGCCACAGCCACATCACAGGCCACCTGAGAGACCTGCACTGGCTCCCCATCAACAAGAGGATCAACTTTAAGCTCTTCACCCACACTCACAAAGCACTCCACAACACCGGACCAACATACCTCAACAAACGACTCACCTTCTACACCCCAAACCGCCAGTTTCGCTCCGCTGACCTCACCCTCGCCACCGTTCCAAGCATCTACCGGACAACCACCGGCGGCAGATCATTCTCCCTCCTCGCCGCCAAGACATGGAACACACTCCCCATCCACCAGCGACACAGAACCAGGACCTGCTGACCTTCAGGAGACTTCTCAAGACCTGGTTGTTTGATCAGTAGCTGCAAACCCCCGCTCTCAGCGCCTTGAGACTCTCACGGGTGAGTGGTGCGCTCTACATATGATGGATGGATTGATTGATTGATCATTTTACGGGCCTTACATACGAGATGGCTGGTAATTAGAACTGGGGGCTATCGTAGGAATTACTGATTCTGGCCGCTACCTACATCTTAGTTATCGACCAAGACAATTTTCCTGTGTTGGAATGGGGTTGCATTGCATATCTGGGTACCTATATGCATGTAATTCCACATTTCTGTGCATTTTTCCCAACTAGTTCTTGCACCGTGGAAAAACATTTTGCTGCACCTGGTGTATTCCTTCACCTGGTAAAACTCAGAATAATGTGGCGTGTTTTTAGTTGTAGAGATACCACTAGGCATGACTTTAAATGGGGTCAGACCAATAAAGACATACAACAATAGCCAAAATGTAATTTCTCCCCATTGTTTAACAAATAAAGCTATTATTTGGCTTAATGTGCAAGTAACGTGGGTCATACTCTAGTATCTTGTTCCTTCACGCTACCAACAGTAGTTTTTTTTTTTGTGGTGAGACTTAGCAAGTTTGCATCGATTGTTTGGTGGTCAAGAAGGGCCTGATTTTTTTTTCTTTCATGCATCACAACGCAGCAAGTCACCCTGCTGGGCTGCGTGGAAGCGAGAGGGCAGCAGTGCACCTTATTTACCATTATAAGGCGCATTTCTGTCCTTTCCTAGCGCTGACCAACTTTTGGCTGCCTAGCACCAATGCAGGTACGCTTGGGTCAAGGTCCAAGGGTGCTTGCTTTGTAGGCAGGATTGTTTTTGTGCAGTAAAGTGTTCTACAATCCTGGGAGGCATTTTCCTCATAGAAAACGTAGAAAGAGGAAATAACAAGGAGAAAAAAAAGACATTTCTCCTCGTTATGCCTCACCTGGGGAAGCGTAGCATTTTGATGTATTCCGAAGTCTACCATTAAAGGTAAATCTGGGAATGCACCAAAATCCATGGTGGCCTTGCAAAGCTTGATAAATGTCACCGGTTTTGCATCGCCCTTGCGCCCCCTTGCATAGTTCAAGGAAGACACAAAACCTTGATAAATCTGTCCCGAAGTGTCTGCTAAATGTGTCTGAGCCTGTTGGTGGCTTCCCAAGCATGTCTTTTAGAAAGGCATCAAGCTTTTACCTTGAAGATGAATCTGAATTAGTAGTCATATTTTCACTGCTGGACCTCAGGTTTTGATACAGTACACATTTCAGGAAAAGTGGCTTACGTATTTAGGGTTTCTAGTATTTTCAAAATGGTGCAGCTAATCTTAAAATCCTATGAACCACCGTAAGAAAATATCAATTTTCTGAAAGCTGTGCTGTAATTGTATGCCCGCCTTGTAACAGTACCCAACTCTACTTGATGATAAATGTTTTGTGATACAACGAATGGTCATAAACATGTGCGTTCTTTCCAAACAACACGTGCTACAGAGCCACATTGACTCATTGTACTATTGGCTATGTTCTATTTTGTGTCAATGATGATTTTTTGTTTAAAACAAATGTGCTTTCTGATGTATGTTTCAAATATATCGATCAGTTTCTGAATAGTGAACCCCCCTTTTAATGGGTCGAATTAATCCTTACATTTATCTTGATTTCTAAATGATGCAATAGAAACTGATGCTACTCTGTTCCAGGCCAATATCTGACGATATTATTAGAGCTAAATCCATGTATACTTGTGCACTACTTGTAGTATGGCTTCAGAGCAAGAGAGCAATATTAGTTACACTGTAATGTGGTAGCACTACTGTTCACAAACATCTATTATGCCACACCATAGACTGTCTCATACTATATTGTCAGTTCTGGGCATATATCACAGAACCTTAGCGTAAAAGCACAATAGTACTTATTATACCTCTGTATCAGAATGGGTGGCCATTGTTCAAATGATACTCCTACACAAGGGAACAATATTACTTGGTTGTACTGTAGCATTGGGGTGGCATAATACTCACACTGTCCTGTAGTACCAGTTCATGAGGATGAACAGCATTGCAGCCAGAAAGAGGAGAATAGCCAGAATAATAATTGCCATCTACAAAGAATAAACAAAGTTTATGAAACACAGTCCCCTGCAAGAACACCATCCACTAAATATATTTGTGCATAAAGGACTTTAAAACTTTATTTTCAGATTCTGTTCCCTAAATAAAGTGGCAGATGTATTTCAACAGTACTGAGATTACCCATGGTCTGATGAGGAACAGGAGCGTGGAAGAGGGTTCTAAAACCACAAACAACAAATAAAGCAGTAGTGTAAAATTTTGCATTGCTAAAGACTATGAATACATTGATATTAGCTGCATGATGCAAAATGTGATCTATACTGTCACTAGAGAATTCATGTTGGCACAATTAGTCGTGCGAAGTGTGTTAAACCGTGCTGCAAAGACGCCATTATTGCGTGCACTGCATGCAACTAACACTATAAATATATTAAACCTATAGTATTTAATGAGACCTGTGGCTCCTGGGGGAAATTGCTCAAGATGGTTGTTTCCTGGGAGGAAAATTGTTCCCGCGATCACCACATTTCCATGTACAATTGCGTAAATTCACCCCACACAGAATAGATTGTGTGGACGTGAACAGTGTAATACAGCAGCAGTGGCAGTATCCCATCTGGGTATTGACATCTCATGGCACACTTCCAGTAGTCTTGGTGAGCGCATGCACTTCACTGTGTTTGTAATATGGCATGAGATTGGTGGAAGGAAGAAATGCTAGCAGGAAACAATAATACAGATGGCATTACAAGACACAGTCTCGACATTAAAAGTTGTTTTACCACAAATGCCAGTTTTGCATTTTATGTGGTGTACATTTACTGAGGGAAACGGAGGATTCATGAGAGTGTTGTTGAGTTCTTCCAGCATGGAGTAATGTGCGGTAATACAAGATGAACTGACAGGTCCATATTCGTGTATGTTGTGTTAAAATTTGTGAAAAGAAGGCATGTACTGACTGGGGAAACAGCAGGCTTCAACTGGCTCTCTCTTCATAGTCACATAGCATTGCACTTGAACTCCCCTCAGAGCCATGGATGTCTGGCAGCTCTTTCTGTATGCTTCATCACATGTCTTGTTCACTTGAGTAATCCTATATGCCTCTACATATGTGGTAGGTCACTCACAAAGCATTCTTTTTTTTTTGGATAACATTTTATTGATTTTATCAGTTGCACATACAGGGTCACATTTGAATCAGCAGCAGCATATAACACTTTTCTGAGTAACATATAATGAATTACAGTCCTTGGTTCAACACTTCCTTAAGTTCTTTACGTCGCATTGCCAGATCCACCAGTGGGGATGTACATAGGGACCCTCTGTACCTATTCCACGCTTTCCATTTCTGTTCCCACTTCCTAGGGCACCCCCGAGTTATGAAGACTTCCTTTTCAGCTACCATACATCTGTCTGATTCCTGTACTCATGTCCGTATGGATGGCACCCCTGCAGCTCCCCAGTGGCGCGCTATTTCCCGCTTGACCAGGGTGAAGCCCAGCGTTACAATCTGCTGCTCTATTTTCGTGAGGTCTGTATCCTCCCATATGTTCAGTAGGCCCACCTGAGGCGTGAGGGTCAGGGTTTTCCCCAGTGCGGTTTGGAGCTTAGTTGTAGCCCCCTCCCATATCGATCGGATCGCGGGACATTCCCATATTATATGATAGAAGGTGGCCTCCTGGTGACACCCTCGAATACAAAGTGAGTCCTCCCTAGCCCCCATACGCGCAAGAACCACCCCCGTGATATAGGCCCTATGCAGGACCTTTAGTTGGATCAGTCGATATCGGAGGGTGATCGCCGCCCCCCTGGGAGACATCAAAGCCTCCCTCCAGTCTTCTTCTTCAATGGGTCCTATGTCGTGTTGCCACTTCTCTCGAAGCGCCTCAAAGGTATCAGGGAGGTTGTTACAGAGCTTTTTGTATGTCAGGGATATGGCCTTTGAGTGCAATTGCCCATCTAATAGTCTGTCCTCTAGGGGTGCTGAGTCAGGGATATCTCGTGGGGTCGTGAATGCTGTCTGGAGGGCATGCCGAACCTGGATGTAGCGAAATAATTCACCTTGCGCCATGTGGTAGGTGGTCTTCAGTTCCTCAAAGCTAAGGACGGCCCCTTTCTTTATCAAGTCTCCACTCACAAAGCATTCTTGAAGCGCAGCAATCGCTACACAGTACTGAAGCGCAGGGACGGAATTCACTTAGTGCATAAGTACTGCTAAGCAAATTAATGTCATCAATTCCCCCCAAAACACACAAACTCCACATCACATGACCGTGTGATGCCATCATGTTATACTCCTTGTATATGGGATGACTCGTCAACTCAGACCACAACATTAAGAACCACAAAGTACAACACATAGACACGACAATGGCCTCGATTCTTTAGGATGTCTGATGCTCTGGGGTGCAATGTGACTGGCAACATAACCACCATGTTCTTCCCAGAAGAGGAAGTGACACAGCAGTTTTCCAAGCAACATGCAATCCATCAAGCACAAAAAAGAGAACCTCATGGGCATTGTGGAAGAACAGGTACAGTGAATATACAAACTAAGCACAGACACTGTCCTGGCCATCATGATGGGCATGCAAGAATACAAGAGGTGGGCGAAATGTTTCATTCTGCCAGCGGAATTGGTGGTATTTTGGTCACTCTGAGTTACTCTTTAACACGGAGTTCTGGCCGAATTCCAGCAATCACAACATGGTGGCATTTTTCTCCCTCAAGGCTTCAGAGAATGTGAGCTGGGGAGCGAGATTTGGTGTCTCTAGTTCAATTTCCTAACGCAAGTGCTCACTGGTGGTCGAGAGTGATAGGTTTCAGGGGGTGCCGTTCGAGTAGATTTGCTTCAGTTCGAGTTGATTTTCTACTTGAGTGGTAGCAAAATCAACTAGAATGGCTGCCTGCTCTTGCACAATGCATTGTGCCATTCACGCTAATTTTTAAGTGCTGCTTGTGCTTCTGGAGCTAAATTGCAGTGTGATCTGCATATTTTCCACCTGTTGGCGAAACTCTGCAGAATCTCATGGAGTTTTTATGCAACTCCAACAATTCCGCAGTGTGAAACTCAGCGAGCTCCTCCGACCCCTAAAGAATTCCTGGAGACTATTATTAATATTATGACAGTGCTCCAATAACAAAGCATAACTTTCACCTAGATTATGACACAGCCAGGCAATAAGCAAAATCCCTAAGACCATTTCAGGTCATGCTTCATTTTGTGACCCACTACAACTGCTTCCCCAAGGATGTGGCTTTTGTGAAAAGCTTTACGGCTCATTTTTAATCAGTCAGCTGGTGTACCAACAGTGCTAAAGCCCAATTGGCTTAACGCCTATTGCTATCTTTCATCCCAAGGAATGCAGGTACATTTTCGGAAATTGCTAATTGTTCTGCTACTTCAATGTCTAGGCCTTGTCTCTTGTCAGGCTCATATTAACAAACTGATAAGCACGGTTTCATTGTTTAAGCAACAGCTCTTTAAAAGTGTGGAACAAAAGCTTACTGTGGCTGATGGAAATACGAATGCAGAGGGGGACATATCTCTTTTGCCGAGACATCATATCGGTCCCAATTGTGGATGGGCTGTGAACTACACACCAAGTCACCTGCATTAAACCATGTGCCTTGCCAGGATCCTTCCAGACTACTGTCTCTCACTGCTGTGAGACATCTAGAGCCTCGAAAAGAGAAGGAGATTAATGAGACAGAGACAGACACAGCACAAGGAAGGTCTTTTGTCTCTTAAAATTGTTTCAGTGTTTATCACACGACACAGGTGATCACTCGATGTACCCCTCAAAACGAGGGCTGCATCGTAGAGTTCTGCTGGATCGTTTACAATATTGTCCATTATTGTTGAATTGCCAAATGTAACCAGAGGAAGACCTAGCAAAAGTGACGCAGATACAGAACTGGGTGTACCAATCACATAAACAAATAAACATTCGTTTGCAATATTTAATAGTTTTGTTAGTCTTGAAAGTTATAGATTTGCTATAAGGACCGGTCCCATCAGATAGTGTTGGTCCTGTCAGTTGGACAACCCAGGACTATTTGGTGGAAGGGGTACACAACTACAATACAAGTTTTGAATATCGTTCCAGCACCCAGATCATTAACTACCACAATATCATGAAGATGATTAAACACAGGTAAATGTAGATCTTTTTTTCTTCAATTCCACCTATTGGCAATTCGGCGATATGTCAGTCAGTCAGTTAAGAACAGTAAATCTATAAATATATATTATATATGCTTGTCTACACAATATTGAGGTGGTCGGTATTCTGATAAAAATGTTTTGTAGGATAATATTATGTTATCAGTACTCTGACATACAGCCCTATGGGGGCTGACACACTTTTCATATTTTGAGTTAAATATGCACACAAACACTCGCACACAAAGAGCTTCAGATGTGTGGTGGGATCTATACAGCCTACCCAGTCACTGTCCTCTGAAACCTGTTTCTGAGTTCTCTTGGGGACACATTTGTTTCACCTTGATATGCACATTCTGTACGACCCTGTTGTTTATAATGCCCCTCGAGTTCACGTGGATGGAAAGGAAAGTGAAATCATAAGCGGTATAGGGTCTTCACAACTTACCCATTTGCTTCAAATATAGTCTTGTTCAACACTCATCTGGTGCTTGGTCATTTCACACTAGATGAGTAGTACTGACTGCACAGCCAATCCTTTGCGTTTACCTGGGTTCACTGCATTTTCACTCACATGCTAAGCTATATTAGGAGCATTTGTATAGTATGTGTACAACTCTTAGGGTTTCATGTCACTGAGAAAATTGAAGTACCTTATAAAGCTAAACATGACTACTCAGGTATGTATTTAAAACAAACAGTGCTTAATTTGTAAAATATTAAGTGCAGTTGTTCAAATGTTTTAGGAGGCTACACCCACTACCCTGGCTCCACCCTACTTCCTCCTCTGGCTCCACCCACTGAGTGTATTGGTCCTCCCACATCATCAACTGACACTGCTGAAAGCCAGATGTAATATTCGATCTGAATTTCAGCAAAGGAGCCTTCCTCAAATAAGGTTTTGATAGGGAGGACGAGTTGAGTCAGTGAGAAGTGCATTCAGTGTTCCTAATCTGAGATAGTTTAGACTGGAGGAAAAATTGAATTTCATGCCAATGGCTGCGAGACCAGCCAGAAACATGTAGTGGGGTGTGGAAGAGTATGGAGAGAACTGTTTGTAGGGGATAGTTTCTGAGCAAGAGGTTTTTTGCAGTTTTATATAGCGCAACCTCGACCCGAAGGTATTGGAGCACTATGCATGAGTATCACCATTACATTACAGAAGGCGAGCCTAGCTTCAGAAAGTAGTGCCGATCACTACCTTGAGATGAATGCAATGCATTTGCGGGAATGAAAGTGGAGTTTGCAAATGCTTGGATGGAGGTCTCAAGAACCAGAAGACTAGCACCGGTGGCAAAGGTTCATTTGGTGGACCCTGGGCAGACGCAATATGCTTGCATGCAAGATGGTGGCTGAAGTGAAGCAGCATAACAGTAGCAAGTAGTGGGTGTTCTATAGTCCCTATCCCAAAGTACTGTAAGAGAGCCAAGGTTGAAAAGGAGATGCCTTTTTACGTTTCAAGGTAAGGATTCCAAGCTATTCCCATTTGAAAGGTCTATCTCTTTGTTTTACAGAATGGCAGCACTTCATGTAGGTCTCTGTTGAGTGGCTGCTCAATAAACACTATGGTTCCCCATGTGTTTGCACCTCAATTTAAGATCATTCTAGCTGTGGCTTCCAGAAGGTGCCTTCCGGCTGATCTTTTGTCCTATATGACGTGGAAGGTCCAGAACGTCACAGTTGTCTGAATGAAATCAAGTGGCGCATTGTACTCAGCATCACGGGCGGCATGTGGTATATAATTGCAAGCAGGGCCAGCTTCAATGCTGGTGGCAAAGGGTGAAACAGTCTTTTTTGGCGCCCCCCATGAACTCCTTCTCAACCACTCTACAACAGTGCACCTCATCTCTCCATAGCCTCTCTCCGACATGCATTCCATTTTTTTTATAGTGCTACTCGCAGTTCACTCACACTCAGTTCTGTGATCTGCATAGTACAGAATCTTCAGCAGGCACATTAACCCTCTGTGCTGCATTATGATGAGCAAAAACTGCCACTAGATAAAATTGTGATGTCTCCAGCAGGAACATTAAATATATTTTCATTTTTACTGTTGCCTTAAACTGCTGGACACACAGGAAGCTGACACGTTTTCAAACCAAAAGTTATTTTTAAATACAGCGTCCCCTGCCAAAGTCAGTACCAGGTGCGGCTGCCCCGATATCAACGCCCTAGAATCGGCCCTGATTGCAAGCACAAACAGGGTTCAACAAATCAACACGCACATCTCAATTGCTTCTTATTTATTCAAAGGCAAGATATAATATTAGAAGGTGAGGCATCAAAAAGCATTTGTGGGATCATGAGATGACAAGTTAGGACTTGGAGTGAAAGATATTATTTGGGACTTGTAGGCCGGTGGTTGTGGAAAGCCAGTTTTCTCTCACAAAGAGCAATGAAACATTTCACAGGCATATCAGGCCTCATCCCAGCACGAGGTAAATTGTCAGTATATTTTGCCAGTTGTCGAAAAATAGAGGGGCATATTCTCAAGGACCTATCGCCAAGTTATCGGGACTTTATCGCAGCCAAAGTCGCGATAAATTTATCGCCCCATTCACAAGCTGGTGCTAACAGCTGATATCACCAGTTTTCCGGCGATAGCATCCTCAAAAAACATTGCCACAGATGACACCAGCAACTAAGGCTAATGAGATGCAGAGTAGGCGTTCCCGAGCAAAAAGCTGCAAAAACACCACTGCAACATTCTCAACGACCAGCCAGATCGGCAATAAAATCACAAAACATGTGATAAGGTGCGTTAGCAGCAGGAAATTAACAACTGCTCTGACCTGGTGCAAAGCCGGACGACAACCTGCACCATAAAGGGAGCCCAGCCAAGAGCCACACCTGAAGAACAAGAGATGTCATGGAGCACCTCATTATGCAGCTAGGAGCCCCAAGAGGGCCACAACACCCACCGCCACCAACCCCAGGACCTCCACATCCCCCCCCCCCGGAACCCCCACACGGACCACCACAGAGGCAGGGCAGAAAAAGACAGCGGACCTTCAGGAAATGCACCAGTCTCACAGACTTAACACCAGAGTATGTCATTGCCCACTACAGGCTCAAAAGGACAACCATTCTCCGCATGCTGAACATCAGGCTGACGGCACCAACACAGTGGACAACCAACATCCCTCCGCAGACAAAGCTGCTGGCTGTGCTGCACTTGTTGGCCTTTGGGACATTCCAACCAACAACCGCCAGAGTCGGAGGAGTCTCACAGCCAGCCCTATCCAAGTTCCTCAAACCTGTCCTGGATGCCATCATCAGCTTGTACCTATACTTCCCCCACACTGCGCAGGAACAGCTGGAGACCAAGCAAGGCTTCTACGCCATAGCTGGATTTCCGCACGTGTTGGGGGCAATTGACTGCACACATGTCCTACTTGTGCCCCCTGACGACACTGCACACAATTACCGCAACAGAAAGCACACGCATTCGATCAATGTGCAGGCAATAGTGGACCACCAGGGACTCGTCACCAATGTCGTCGCCAACTACCCAGGCAGCGTGCATGACTCATACATCTTCCGACAGTCCATCATCAACCGGCGCTTCGAGGATGGCACTTACGGAAATGCAGTGCTTGTTGGTAAGTACCAAATGAACACACCACACACCTCAACTCCAAAATCATGAAACTCACAACTCCGGCAATACACATGTTACAAACCCACATACAACATGCCCAACAACATGCCCACCCACCAGACACGACAGCACAACTTACTGTGGCAACCTGGGCTAGCCATGTACATGAGCCACCAACGGCATGGCACATCAGCCACACACCAGCGGAATGTGGAGGTAGGTGGCAACCAGGCATGTGCGAATGAGGCAAGTGATCCATGAATGAGAATGCACACATTGGCAAGTGTGGCATGGATGTGCTGGATAGAATGCAGTATGCAGACCACAGACATATCCATGTCGACATATAATGCTGGTGTTGGTAGTGTTGTGGACAGTGGACGCATCCATGTCACCCCAGCCAGTGGGGAAGATCACGGAAATGTAGCTTGTTACGTCCCCCCTGTAAGCGTGTGCGGAGTGGGCTTACCCAGCGTATGCCAGGCTAGCGTAGGGGTGTGAATAAAAAGCACGTAGCCCTGGGCGTGGTTCTCTTCCGGAATGGCCAATGTGTCTGCCACGGTCGGCGCTTCTCACCCTGCCACGAGGCCGACGCTGTGTGTGGCGGTGCCTGTGATCCTTTGCACCTGCCGCAGCCCAGGCCGCTGCTCCCCCAACCATTCTCGTCCACCCCTGCGCATCTAGGCCTCACTGCTCACCTGCCGACACCGGCGTGTCTCCAAGAGTGCCCACCACATGCCAATGCTAGCTAAAAGCCAGAGGCCCGCGAGCTTGGCAGCCTCCTCAGATCATTGCGGCCTCCTCGAGCAAGGTCCGCAGTACCCTTTTCCCGTTGACGCACTCCACTGGCATACACAGCGGACAAGTAGTTTACACATTTGGAACTGAGTCTTGATTACACAATGGCAGAGTACATATTCGTGGCATTGTTTAAATCCCTATACTCCCTTCGATGTGGTGCCACCAACTCTGTGCATAGCATTCTGACCACACGTGTCTGTGGGCCCTTGCAGACTTCTGCCTTAGGCCACACACCGGTCCAACAGGCCTCAGACAAATCCAATCCAGTCCGTCCCAGGCAGGACTCAACATCGTCGCAGGGTGCACACCCACTCAGCTCTGGTGCCTCCACAGCCATCAACCAGGAATCTTCTCCACATGCCATTCCAACGCCGTGTGATAGAGATCCAAGAGGAGCTGGCTGCACAGCGGTTGCCCCACGCTGACAGCTGTCTCCATCACACAATGCAGTTGAGTAGGACACAGAACTGGAACTGAGTCTTGATTTGTTTACTGCAGAGTTTATATCATTGTACAGGCCTCATCGCAGACTGCATCCCCTTCCAGGTCTGGTGCCACTGACTCTGTGCCATGGGAGTCATGAGCACTCTCCCGTTGAACTTTGTTGGCGTCTGAGTCTATGGCCTGGGGGTTGTCTTCATCATTTAGCTGATACTGACATGGTGGGAAAAAGGAGACTGTAGCATTCAACTCCTCCGTAATGCCTGTTTCTGCTTGTTTCTGCCCTCTGCATCATGCCCTGGATGTACACCTTACACTGTCCCCCGTAACACTCTGCGACATTCTCCTTGTACATCAACGAGGACCTGCTCAGCTCTCTTGGCCCTATCTCAGTGCACCAAAAGTCACCATCCCTTGCGGGTGTGCCTGTGCCGGCCGCAGTGCATCCGGGGCCACTAACTCTGTGCAGCTCAAGTCATGGACCCTTGCTGTTTGTACTTTGAGCTTCTGATTGTTTGATCACTGATGTAGTTATTGCCAGCTTCAACCAACACCTGAGGGGTTGCTTACACTACCCAACACCCATCCAGCACAGGCGTCACTGGACGTGTGACCCGGGCAATAAAAGATGCCGGGCGCACGTGCCCGTAGCCAGTTCCACAAATTATCTCAGTGTGTCTGCGTGGTCATTATGTATGCATGAGGGCCCCGGGCCATACCACATCACATTGTGCTGTGTACAGCGTGCGCAACCTTGTCACCTCAGGCAGTGGTGTAGACCTGGGACATGTGGCTGTGTCAGACCCCCCTGTGAGCGTAAGTGAGTGTAGGGGTGTGGTCATTCAACACGTGCCTCTGGGCATGGTTGAGTTTAGACCTTGACAAAGAGGCAACTGATGCGTGTCTCTGGAGCAGTGCCTGCGCCACCCGTCACGCAATGTGCAGTGTTGCTATGTAGCATGCCCACGGAGTGCGGCCTCGGCCGAGGGGTACATGAGCGTGAGCAAGCCCGCCAGGGGTCCAGGATCATGCGTGCCAACTGTTGTGTGTGTTGCTATTTCCACAGCGTAAGCCGAAGGTCTACCCTCAACGGCAGGGCGAGTTCAGCCAGGCATGAACTCTACATCTGTGTCCGCCCTGTCCTTACCATAGGCCTACCGACATGTGGCCGCACACCTTCAGTGCACAACATCACTGTGTCATTGTGAGGCTTATGGACATGCGCAGACGGACATGACAATGGTGTGCCATAGGGGTGCAAGTGATACAACCGCGCTGCGCACACTAGTGAATAGGCTCAGGGGGAGGGAGAAGCAGCAGTGAGGCTACGTAATACACATTGATGCCGCTCATTTGCAACAAGCAGTACATGTCATACAGGAATCACAAAGTCACACATATCACACACCAATGAAACAGTGAGACTGCCAACACATCATGCAGACTTATGTCTCTCTGCACTATCACAGGTGACCAAGGATATGCACTCTGCACTTGGATGATGACACCCCTTCAAGCCCCGAACATACAGCCCCAGAGGCAGTACAATGCGGTCCACAAACGCGCCAGGGGTATCATGGAACGCACATTTGGCGGGTTGAAGTCACGTTTCAGGTGCCTGGGCATCCCAGGTGGAAGGCTTCTGTACAGCCCAGACATCATGTGCAAGATGATCGTTGAATGTTGTGTGTTGCACAACATATGTGTATGCAGCAAGGCACCATGGATACCAGTTCCAGAGCCACCGGACGATGATGAAGATGAGGCAGGTGGACCACACCCCACTGCAGCCGCAGCTGGAATAGCCCGCAGGGACACCATTATTGCAAATTTCTTCAGATGAGCACATCACATTGTGATAGTCCTTGGCAATCATGGGACAGTACAGAATAACCACAGGCACAGCATGTGCAAATACATGCATTCCATATGACATTCCCTAAGTGCATGTCACTCATCTATACAGGCACATCACTCAGGCATGTATGAGTGCGACATGTGTTGATAACAATTTTATGATGTGTTCATGGATGGTGGGTGTGTCACCTCTGTGCAGAGAGACTGTTTGGGGTGTCACGTATTCAAACTGCCAGTTCTGTGTGTCACAGTTAGTAGGGTATCCCACTCTTCGGCGTTTCACATGTGTCCAAGATCATTCCATTTTGGCAGCCATTTGTGACCTACAGGTGGCAACAGGGCTCCTTTTGGGGTCAGTTATGTACCACCATGATGCAGGGATGCTCCCTGTGACTCAAATCCCACAACATGGGCAACATGTACGTAAGCAGGAGTTACTGTCCCTACATTCGTCCACGCTGTCATAACTGATTGATCATGGGCATGACACGTCTGTGTGCAGGAGGGGTTGCTTGTCCCTCTGCAATGTGAAGGGGAGATGCGGTTTCACTGTGGCATGTTTCTGCATTAGCACAGTTAACATGCAGCCTGCATGTCAATGTACATTGTGACTGTGAGGAGATGCCTATGTAATGCGGGTCAATGGTCATTTGTTCTACGTCACGGATGTGGGGTTGTGCTCATACATTGGCATCTCACCGTTTTTGTACTCTGCTTTTATACTGCATTTTCCTGCATGACGCGTGGGAAATGCAGGACTATCGCTGGTTATCGCTGATTTTTGTAGCGCGATTGGCCTCATCGCTACAATTTTCGTGTTAGTGCTTCGCATTTTTGCGGAGTTGCGTTGATTTTAGCGCGGTCATTTGACGTGTTGTCGTGGGACTATCGCATGGTGCCGCCGGCTTGAGAAAACCACGTTAACACAGTGTTATTTTCCCGCGATAGACTGCAATGTGAAGAGTTGCGTTAAGCTAATTTTGCGATGGTTATCCCACGTTCTTCAGAATATCCCCCAGAGTGTTGGAGAGATTCCCACCACTGAGAAATGAGAGTTAAATGTGAACCAGTCTATGGGAGTTTCTCACCACCGAAGGGAGAGCAGACAATGTGGAGACTGTCTGGGGAGTCTCTCAGCAGTGATGAGAGAGTAATATAGGTGGAACAGTGTCAATCGATGTCTTCCTGTACTGAGGAGAGTGCAGCATGGGTGAAAGGTGCTGTGCTGTCAATTTGTATATCAAGACTCCAGTGAGGAAATATCTGAATCTGGCACTTCCGGTTACCTGGCATCGAAATGACACATTCATTTTAGGTAGGCATGGCACAGTGATTTTCCCAAAATAACAGGATGTGTTGAGCCGACGCCAAGACTCGAACCGAGTTCCCCAGTTGCAAGGTCGGCAAATATGGTTGCTACTCCACATCATCCAATTAATGGATAAGCATGCTTTGAAGGACCAGGTTTGAGAGAAGGCATGGGGTCAAGGCAAGAACGTGATTTGGCCAGGTCAAAGATGTTGAGTACCTGGTAAGGTGGTTATTATTTTCTCTTGCCCAATGTTAAATCGTTACTTACTGCGCCACCTTCATTAATCTGAGGCTGCTGCTGCTGTGCAGACGTTCTAAGTCCAACACGCTGCTTGCTTATTCTATTAACTCACTGGCTAGTGGCTGGGCAGTATGCTGGGGTGCCGGGGCGGGTGAAATGTGGGGACACTGATCTCTACATTGGTCCGACTCGGGGTAAAGGAGGGATGGCCCAATAATAATCTATTGGCAAGCAATTAGTGGTCATTGATAACACACTAGCGCTGCACTACCTACTCTGATTGACGACGGACCTGTCACCTGTTACCCTGAAGCAGGGGGCCAACCCATGTAGTTTCTGGCAGTGTGTGTGCCAGTGTCTCATGATAAGGCAGGCGGACGTGGTGCGGCAGTGAATTTTTAAATGTTTACATACTTGCAGGAGTTCGACAACCAAATCCAGCCCAATCAGTGATCCATCTATGGTGGTTTTTTCCCGCACAAATGACAGGAAACACTGTTTACCCAGGCATGGATTTTTCCATTTGATGATAACAGTGCTTCCCCGGGAGACAGTGCAGATATATTTCATGACACACATTGATAATGCCTGACCTTGGCAACTATGCACTTTTAATATTTGTTTGCATACATATTTATAATATGCAAAACATATTACCAAAATGTTAAAATAAAGGAGAGGCCCAGCAGCTCAGGTACACCAGCGTAGGCACTCCAATTCAGGAGGCCGTTTGTGGTCAGGCAAAATTCTATCACTCACAGCGCAAGACAGAAAATGGATGATGTGGGCTGCAGGATGGATGGGAGTTGTGAAAATAGCAGGCAGCTGTAGCAGCATACCTTTGAGCCGGTTTACCATAATCTGAATCAAACTTGACTTCTAAGTTCTTAATAGTAACGACCAAGACAGGGCATAAGCACTTCAGTCTTGCTCGCCTTCCTCATTCCATGAGATTTGGCGGCCTTCCAGTATTACACCTCAGTCTTGGGCAAGTTGTGTCTCAGCAAATGCAAGCTTGTTGATTTTCTGACCTCACACGGGTATTGCCATAACGAAATAACAGACGAACAAGTTACTTACCTTCGGTAACGCTTTTTCTGGTGGATACAGTATCTGCCTGTGGATTCCTCACCTTGTGAATATCCCCTGCGCCAGCATTCCACGGAACTTTTCTTTCCCAGCACTCCACGTCGACGTGGGCGACGTCACAATGCAACGGCTCCGCACGTGACTCCATACGACGTCATCGGAGCCATAAGAAGCCCACATCGGCGTGATGACGTCAGTTCCACCCATTTTTTCCGTGCCTTCGAGGCGAATAGGTGAACCAACGACAACTCCAAATATACACCGTATACAGAATACCAATACATATACATAGCATACAAAAACAAAGGAATGCTAACCAAACATGCATTACCTACAAATGTACAGAAAGCATCAAAACATTCCAACAAGACCTCTTTCATGGTATACAAAGGTGGACAACGGGGAGGCGGGTGGGTCAGTGAGGAATCCACAGGCAGATACTGTATCCACCAGAAAAAGCGTTACCGAAGGTAAGTAACTTGTTCTTCTGATGGATACATCTGCCAGTGGATTCCTCACCTTGTGAATAGATTCCCACAGCAGTCCCCACTCCCGGAGGAGGGTGTCCACCTTCCTATACCAGAAAGTCTTGCAACACAGAGCGCGCGAAGTGGCCCTCCCTCCTCATCTCTGAGTCCAAGCAATAATGCTTTGCAAAGGTATGGAGGGAGGCCCAAGTCGCGGCTTTAAAAAGTGACGGTTGATCTGGAAGGCATAGAAAAGCCGATAAGCCCGAAAGATAGCCCTTGACCGTGGCCACAGCACAGCCCTGCTGAGCCAAGGAAAGAGCACACTGGAGCACATCAGAAAGATGGGCTTTTAAAGGGTCAATGGATCTCTCTCCACACCATTTAACGAATTTAGACCACCTGTAGGAGTAAATGGACTTGGTGGAGTGTCGCCTGGCCGATAAAATAACGTCCACCACATCCGGCGGGAGAGAGAATGAACTCAGGTTGCCCCGTTCAATCTCCAGGCATGAAGGTGTAAGCTCTGGAGGTGGGGGTGTAGAACCTGCCCCTCCGACTGCAAGAGGAGGTCTGCCCTCAGAGGGAGACGGAGCGGAGGGCACGAGGAGAGGTGGAGAAGATCTGTATACCACACCCTACTTGGCCAATCCGGGGCGACCAATATGACTTGGGCCCGGTCTTGGCGAATCTTCCTCAGAACCCGAGGAATCAAGGGTATGGGAGGAAACGCGTAAAGGAGTTGTGAGCCCCAATTCAACTGAAACGTGTCCCCCAACGCCCCCTGCATCGGATAATGGAGACTGCAGAATGACGGGCAGTGCGCGTTCTCAAAAGTGGCAAACAGGTCCACCCGAGGTGTCCCCCACGTCCGAAAGACGTGACGAACCACCTCCGGATGGAGCCTCCACTCGTGGTCGGCAGAGAACTGCCGACTGAGATTGTCCGCACGCACGTTCAACACCCCGGCCAGATGATTTGCCATCAGACAAATCCGATGGTCCTGAACCCAGGACCATAGTCGTAAGGCCTCTCTGCATAGACAAAGAGACCCCACTCCTCCCTGCTTGTTGACATACCACATCGCGGTCGTGTTGTCTGTCAGGACTTGAATCGACTGACCGCGAAGGGAAGGGAGGAAAGCCTTGAGCGCCAAACGAATCGCCCGCAATTCCAGAAGGTTGATGTGAAGCAACCTCTCCTCTGGAGACCAAAGTCCTTTGATCTCCAGATCCCCCAGATGCGCACCTCACCCTAAAGTGGATGCATCCGTTATCACTGTGGCCACCGATGGAGGTAGATGGAAGGGCTTTCCTTGAGACAGATTGCCCTCCACGCTCCACCAATCCTTTGAGGAGGAGGGAATGCTCGACACACAGTAGTGTCCAGTACTGCCCCTATGAACAGGTTGCGTTGAGAGGGCACCAGGTGAGATTTGGGCACATTGATCGAAAAACCCAAGTCGAATAACAGCTGAGATGTTACCTGCAGATGACGCTGCACCATCTCTGGGGACCCTGCCTTCAGAAGCCAGTCGTCCAGGTAGGGGAGAACCGGAATCCCCGACCTCCTGAGATGAGCAGCCACCACTGCCATCACCTTTGTGAAGACTCGAGGTGCGGTAGTAAGACCAAACGGGAGGACCGCAAATTGGTAGTGTTGCGACCCAACCGTAAAACGGAGATACTTCCTGTGCGACTTCCGGATTGGGACATGGAAGTACGCGTCCTGTAAGTCTAGCGACACCATCCAGTCTCCTTGCTGCAACACTTGAAGAACCTGCGCAAGGGTCAGCATCTTGAATTTCTCCTGTCTCAGGTAAAAATTCAAGATTCTGAGGTCCAGAATCGGACGCAATCTGCCGTCCTTTTTGGGAATCAGAAAATACCGGGAGTAGCATCCCTGACCCCTTTCCTGCTCCGGAACCCCCTCTATTGCACCCTTCTGAAGCAAGGCTAGAACTTCTTTCTGCAGGAGAAGCAGATGGTCTTCCGAGCAATAACCTTGGCAAGGAGGGTAAGGGGGAGGAAACTCCCGAAAGGGAAGGGCGTACCCAGTCTCTACGAGGTTCAAAACCCAAAGGTCGGTTGTAATAGATTTCCAACCCCGTAGAAAGTAGGACACCGACCCCCCACAGGTCTTACATGATCCGGGATGGGGGATCTAGGGCTGCTTCCCTGAAGCCTCATTTGGAGCAGAGGAGGAGGAGGAAGAAGAGGGGTTGCGACCAGAACCTCTCCGACCCCTTTGCTTCCCTCTATAGGACCTATAGAGGGGATTCTGCTGCTGTTGTTGCTGCTGCTGTTGGGGCTGTCGGAAGGAGCGAAAGGATGATCTTCCGAATCCCCTAGACTTTCGAAAAGCTGTACCCCTAGCAGGAGCCTGCAGACCCAAGGACTTTGCCGTCAATCTGCTGTCCTTAAATCGTTGAAGGGCAGAGTCTGCTTTCTCCCCAAACAGTTTCTGTCCGTCGAATGGCAGATCAACCAACGTGGCTTGAACATCTGCTGAGAATCCAGAGGAACGGAGCCAAGCCTGCCTCCTTGCGGCTATAGACGACCCCATAATTCTCGCCACCGAGTCCGCCGTATCCAGCCCAGACTGGATCACCTGCCTGGCAGCCGCTTGCGTGTCCGCAACAACTTCCAAGAAGGACGACTTATCCCCCTCAGGCAACTTAGGGGCCAAGATTTGATAGAGTCCATCAAGGCATGAACATAACGCCCCAGCAAGCATGTGGCATTAGATGATTTCAGCGCCATACTTCCTGAAGAGAAGGTCTTCTTGGCCGCCTGATCAACTTTCTTTGATTCCCTATCAGCCGGAGACTGAGGGAAAGCACCCGAAGCATGTTTAGAACATGAAGCCTGCACAACTAGGCTTTCCGGAGATGGATGCGTAGACAAAAAATCCGGATCTCCTGGTGCAACTCTGTACCTTCTGGCCACCTGTCTGCAAACCGCCGGAGCTGAAAGAGGTTTCCTCCACACCTCCAACACTGGTTCCAAGATGGCCTCATTGAAAGGCAACAAAGGCTCTGAAGCCGACGTCGGAGAGTGCAACACCTCCGTAAGCAGGTTAGACTTGTACTCCACAGAGGGTAGCTGCAGATCTAACAACTCTGCGGCCTTCTTAATCACCACATGGTAGGGTGGCAATTCCTGTGGAGGAGAAGACCTTGCAGAAGTATGCTCCCACTCTGGGGTGGTATCCAAACCACTTGCTTCCTCTATTCCTTCAAACTCATCCGAAGAAGAGTCGACTTCACCTTCTTCCACCTCTGCTCGATATCTCCCTTCCTCCAATACCCTTTGGGCCTCCCGTCTCGACCGGATCCGGGGAGCCGGCGTCGTCGACGTCGTACGCGGCGTCGGTGGAGCCAGAGGTACCGGAGTCGGAGGCGCCATAGGTGGAGTCGGCGGTGCCGGACGCGGCACCGATGGAGTCGGCCTCGGCGTCGAGGAAGGCTCCGAAGACTGACGGTCCATCCGAGGTCGAGTCGGATCCCCAGCCGGTGCCGGAAGCTGCCAAGAAGGCGCCATCGGCATAAAGGGCAGAAAGGGGGCCTGAGCGTAATGCTGCGGCACCCCTAACGTAAACGCCATCGGACCCACGGGACCAGTTGGTGCTCCGGATGGGAAGGCCGCCCTATTAAAAATACCATACATGGCATTCAGAAAGCTTGAGGAATCTGTACCTGGAGCCGGGAATTGGGGATAAGGGACCGTCCCTGTATCCCCTTGTGGAGTCACCGGCGTCGGCTCCGCAGTATCATCCACCGGAGCCGCAGAGTCATCCGGCACCGGAGCAGCCTCCTCCTGTTCTTGCTCATCCAAAGGAACATCAGACTCCACTTGACCCGGAGTCGAAGCCTTAGACGGAGCCGGTGACGGCGTCGGGGAACGAGCTGGAGCCCGCTTCGGCGAGGGAGACTTCGGAGACTTAGAAGGAGAAGGTGACAAGTCCTTGCTCCGACATCGACGGGGCGAAGCAAACCTCAACTTCCTGGACTTCGAGGACCGACGCCGAGAAGAATGCTTCCTCTTCTAGTGGTGTTTCTTCGACTTCGACGACCTCGAAGTCGATGACTCCCGCCTCGACTTCTCCTTTTTTCTCCCTCTCTTCTCCTCACCGATCTTCTTCATGAAGAGCTTAGTCTTCCTCTCCTTCAGCGCTTTAGGATTCATGCTCCTACAACACCCGCATTCTTCCATATCGTGGTCTGAAGAAAGGCACCATAAGCAGTCCTGATGCGGATCCGCATGGACATCAGGCCTCTGCATTCCCTACAGGGCTTAAAGCCCGACTTCCTCGTCGAAGACATACTGAATTTTACACAGTAACACAGCTAAACTACAAAGTAGCTAGAGAGCACTGGAAAAAAACCGTTGCGCGTCGACGGCGCGGAAAAAAGGGAACTGACGTCATCACGCCGACGTGGGCTTCTTATGGCTCCGATGACGTCGTACGGAGTCGCGTGCGGAGCCGTTGCATTGTGACGTCGCCCACGTCGACGTGGAGTGCTGGGTAAGAAAAGTTCAGTGGAATGCTGGCGCAGGGGATATTCACAAGGTGAGGAATCCACTGGCAGATGTATCCATCAGAACACCCTGTTCATCCAGGTAGAGGAAGATTAGATTATTGTCAGGGCTTAGTGCTTGGCGCCTCCCCAATGACCACCTCCACCACGGGTATCTCTCACTAGCACCCTTTAACAGTGACCAAGTCTCCATAACCATTCTGTTAGATTCATTGAATTAGTTATGTAGCGCCACTCATACCAGTAAAGGGTGTCAGAGCACTTTGCATCTCACACACACATTACACAGAAACAATTAAACTAAGGTTTGTAAATCAGCTTATAGGAAATGTTACATAAGCTAAAGGAATAATAGTGTAGGAGTCACATGTCATCCATACTGGTAGGCAGCATAGTTTAGGAGTGCTTGGTGTAGAGAAGCACAAACTCAGAGTCGAAAAAGAAACAGTATAGTTGGGAGTTTTCTTTAATAAAAATAATCGATTTCTACCAAAAGTGACCATTTTTGCAACATTAATCTATGCTCTAATTTATACTTTGCAGTGTGTATGCAGCTGCATGATGAAAGTTAATAACTCATTGTGCTATATTAGGACTTTAAGTTATCGATTGCAAGGAACAAAATTATGTCTCTTTTAAACGCAGTGACCTGCTGATCTATTTATATTATATGCACTGTTTAATCTACATGGTACATGTTTTTTGCAGCAGGCACATTAACCCTCTGCAATACCTACACAACAATCAAAACATCAACTATACAAAACTCCAATCTATCTCCACGAAGAACATTAATTACAAGTGTTAACTTTAAATTTGTGTGAGGCCTGGTAATTGCCGGAGGAAAGGAACGCGGCAGCAGACGATTTAAAACCTTAAAAAACTTGAAAGCACGGCGCCCTCAGGAAGCCAGCACCCGGTGCGGTGGCACCGGTCACACCGCCCTAAAGCCGGCCCTGATTATTGTGTCCAACCACAAGGAGGTGAGTGCCATCAGTGCCTTGTTAGTGCCTCAACATAATGTTAAAAAGGCTCAATGACTGTAAGGAGCCCTGTATAGCTGCACTGATGAGAGACGGGCCTTGAGACAAAACATTGGAGAGAGTTAAGTGCAGGGCCTTGTTGCAGTGTGCCCCACCCTATAGCAATGTTGGAAGTGTCAATTGTCGCTTACAGGTCGAGAAGAATCAGGACAGTGACACCACTAATATCAGCAAACTACCATGACTCAACCAGGCATCTACATCACACATGCTGAACAGGTTATAAAATGTTTGTGTTTCCTATACCCCTTTATTGTTCATTAAAACCTCCTTTTACCAGTCACTGGATTCAGTACCAGCTAGACTTGGTACTTTCTGCAGGGTCATCCCCAAACCTTTTGCCTTCAACTTCCTGTTTTCTGAACCAGTATTTGTTAGATTTTAGGACTCTGAGCGCTTTACCACTGCTAATAAGTGCTAAAGCGTAGGTGCTCTCTCTCTAAAACATGGTGAAATTGGCATATTTAATTTACTTGTAAGTCCCTTGTAAAATGGTAGTGCCTGTACCCAGGGCCTGTAAATTAAATTCTACTGGTGGGCCTGCAGCACTGATTGTGCCACCTACTTCAGTAACCCTTTAAACATGTCTCAGGCCTGCCATTCCAGCCGGCGTATGCAGTTTTAAACTGCAGTGTTGACCTGGCAAAATAAACCTTCTTCTAGGCCCAAAGATTTCTTTTTAATGCATATAAGTCACCCCAAGGGTCGGTCCTGGAAAGCCGTCTGAGCAGGGTGCAGTGAATTTAAAAAGTTGGACATGTACTTTTAAGTTTTACTTTTTCTGGTACTGAAAAAATTCTTACATGTTTTTCAATTCTGCGAGGCCTATCTCTCCAGCAGGATAACATAGGAGTTACTTTATTACATTTAATACTCTGCAACTTCCAAATAGGAAAAGGTAACCAGTTCATGTTTGGTTGTCTTTGGAATTGCAATGACTAAACCTCTGTTATGGTGAAGTTGGAATTTAAATAGCAATTTAGAAAATGCTAATTTTTCAAAGCTGCCATTTTCCTACCTTAACCATTTAGTGCCAGCAGCCTGTTTCTGGGTCACATGACTGGGTGTAGCTGACAGTTGGTCTTTGTGTATTCCTGCTAGACAGCCACACACTATAGAGGGATTAGTTGTGCCTGAGTGGGCCATCACTGGCAGGATGGGAGGGAGGAGTTGGCACAGCACTACTTACACTTGAATAGGCTGTGTACTGCCGCCCGTGATGCTTTCTTGCTCCTCATGGCCCCTTCCACTGCGAACAGGACTCTTTGTGCTGACGCAGAAGGTAAATTTGCAGCGGGACTAACCTGGTCTCTGTATCTGACCCACGCTCCATCGTGGTTGGCCTGAACTGGGCTCGGAGAGGGGGGCATGCACTCCCTCCTCTGAAAGAAGAGTCTTTGACCCTGGGGATGGGGTCCACAAGTCCCATTTGTGCTCGGGGAGTGGGGCCACGTGCCCTCCCTAACATAAATATGTTTGGCCCCAGGGCATGGGGTCCCCAGGGCATCATAAGGCTCAGGGAGGGGGGCCATATGCCCCCACCCCTACAATTAGTGCATGACAACGGGGGATGGGGTCTCCGGTTCCCATTTGGGCTCGGGTAGGGAGCAGTACGCCCCCTTCCTTAATATAAATGTTTTTTGGCCCCGGGGATGGGGTCCTATGGGCCAATAGTGGCTTTGGAATGGTGGGCCGGCACACACCCTCCCTCTGCAGGGAGGTGGCTGCCTGCAGGGAATTGGCCTGCAGCCAACTCTACTCTGCATGGCCGAAGGGAGTGCATGGCTTGGCTGCCTGTGGAGGGTTGTTTGAAGGGCCTGACTGCAGGCCAGGCCATGCGGCCAATTGCACGCAGCACACAGATGAAGGCCATGCATGGCTGGGGCTGACTGTCCCCTGAGGGTCAGTTTCAGGGCCTGAATGAGCTGCCTAGCTCTGCGGCCAGTCCCACACGCTTGCTTTTTTGCAAGGGGTTGGCTGCAGGCCCTCTGTCCAACCACATGCTGCGAAAAAGCATGGTGGAGGTTGGCTTTACATATGGTAATATAAAATTACTTTCCATCGAAAAAAATCAAAACAATCACTGAAAAAATCATCAATTAAAGTGACATTATAGTTAGGAATTGTAAGTATAATTTAATTTACATTTAAAAAAACCTTAGAAATTCACTGAAAAAAACAAAGGTTAAAGTGATGCTATAGTTAGGTGCCATAATAAGATCCAATTTAGTTTTTTTTAGAACCTTAGAAATTTACTAAAAAAATGAAAGGCTAAAGTGACGTTATAGTTTAGAGAAAATTTCAGTGCCTACGTAATGTTTTGGGCACAAAGACTCACAGAAATGTACCAGTTATAGGTAGCAGGCCAAACTATAACTTGCCCCACAACCATGCACTGCTTATGACCTCACATATTACATCACTCATGACGCTATGATATAATTTATGACATTATTGATGACATCTCAAATAACATTACTGATGACATCTCTGATGACATCATCCAAGTTACTTCTGTACACATTACTCTAAGAAAGGCATATGACATTAGAGGTATAAAAGTAAGCAGAAAATAGCTCACAATAATATGAAGCACCATAATGGCATTATAAATTCAATCCCCTTAGGTGATGCAAGCTTCTGTTATGTGCAACATTGACACTATAGGATACACTTCATGAGTAACTGAGCTCATAGTGAAATTAAACCACACATAGATGGGTAACCACTATTGCACACAGTGTTCGATCTGTTTATAACTGTTCAGAGAAAACCAACTTCCTCCAGACAATCAAGCTCTGTTACATATCTAATGCCCTACTACAGACAGCCTTTAGCATGTATCAACCCTTCACAGTTAGCGAACCTCTCGTGAAAAACGAAGTGGACATGAGTAGAAAAGTGAGTACTATAAACTATATATATACATATATACATATTTTATAAATTAAGCACAGTTACAAAAGAACAAGTTACTTACCTTCGGTAACGCTTTTTCTGGTGGATACAGTATCTGCCTGTGGATTCCTCACCTTGTGAATATCCCTTGCGCCAGCAACATTCGGAAACTTTTGTAGCAGTCCACGCCGATGGGGTCGAAGATGACGTCACAGAGACACGGCTCCGCTCGCGACTCCGCTGACGTCACCGGCTCCATAAGAAGACCTCGTCGGCGTGATGACGTCAGTTCCGCCCCTTTTTTCCGTGCCTTTGAGGCACACGGACGGACTGACAGCAATATATACACAGTATACACAGTACACAATATGCATATCAACACACTCAGTGTGGAAAATAAACAACAAAGCACAAGAAATAACATAATGCCTTTGACAGTGATAAACACATTTGAAAACCCATTAACAGAATTACAGGCATAGAAATACCGGTATAGAAGGATGGACAACGGGGAGGCGGGTGGGTCAGTGAGGAATCCACAGGCAGATACTGTATCCACCAGAAAAAGCGTTACCGAAGGTAGTTAACTTGTTCTTCTGATGGATACATCTGCCAGTGGATTCCTCACCTTGTGAATAGATTCCACAGCAGTCCCCACTCCCGGAGGAGGGTGTCCATCCCCCTATACCAGAAAATCCTGAAGGACAGAACGAGCAAAATGTCCGTCCCTCCTCACCTCGGTGTCCAAGCAATAATGTTTTGCGAAGGTGTGGAGGGAGGCCCAAGTTGCCGCCCTACAAATGTCCTCCACAGGAACACCCCTAGATAAGGCAGATGTAGAAGACTTTGCCCTGGTAGAATGAGCCCTCAAACCCTCCGGAGGCTCCTTACCAGCTAGAGAGTAGCAGATCTTGATGCATAGTACAATCCATCTGGAAAGGGTGCGCTTGTGCACCGCACGACCCTTTCTGCAGCCAGTAAAGCCCACAAAGAGCTGGTCATCAATCCTGTAGTCTTTTGTCCTGTCCAGGTAAAAGCTCACCGCCCTCTTAGGGTCCAAGCGGTGAAGCCTCTCCTCCTCCTTGGAAGGGTGTGGGGGAGGATAAAAGGTAGGAAGGGTAATGGACTGCCCCAGATGGAAGGGAGTTACCACCTTAGGCAAAAACGCAGCCCTGGTCCTGAGTACCATTCGTTCAGCATGAATGGTCAAGAATGGGGGTTTCGAACTTAGAGCTTGAAGCTCACTTACCCTCCTTGCCGAGGTGATTGCAACGAGGAATACCGTCTTAAAAGACAAGAGCCTCAGGGGACACTTGTGTAAGGGCTCGAAGGGAGAACCCATGAGATAGGTTAAGACAAGGTTCAAGTCCCATTGAGGCACAATAAATGGAGTAGAAGGAAATTTGTTTGTAAGGCCCTTTATAAAACGAAGAACAATAGGAGACTTAAACAGCGACGGCTGATCCGGCAAACAAAGGAAATCCGATAAAGCCGACAAATATCCTTTCACAGTAGCCACAGCAAAACCTTGCTGAGCAAGAGAAAGGGCAAATGAATATGCTACTTACCAGTATGCATCTGTTCTTGGCATGTAGGGCTGCTGACATTCATATCTGTGCATAGATCGCCGCCTAGTGTTGGGTCCGGATGTTTGCACGTTGTTGTCCTGGAAGAGTCTTCGAGGTATCCTGGGATAGGTGACTCCTCCCCTGGACTACAGTGCGCATGGGCATCCTCTCCATCCTCATATTGTTTTTCGCCATTGTGGCAGTGATGGAGTAGATACAGAAAAGTAATGACCATGCTTACAGTAATTCTGAGAGCTGCAGCTGCTACAGGCGCCGGGGAGGAGGGAGGGCGATATGAATGTCAGCAGCCCTACATGCCAAGAACAGATGCATACTGGTAAGTAGCATATTCAGTTCGAGGCATGTGGGCTGCTGAATTCATATCTGTGCATAGAATGTATAGCAGTGCCCTCTATTAGCGGCGGCTACCAGTGCCAGCTGCAGCGGTCTGAAAAAGGGTTTTGAGAACAGCCTGTCCTACAGCTGCCTGCTGTTTTGATTGCACATCTACACAATAGTGTTTGGTAAATGTGTGTGTGGTGGACCAGGTGGCTGCTCTACATATATCATGCAGGGGAATATTTCCTAGAAAAGCCATGGAGGCCCCTAACTTACGTGTTGAGTGGGCTCGTGGGGGAATAGTTAATGTGCGTTTTGCCTTTTGATAACAAATTTGAATACACTTAACTATCCATCTGGCTATCCCTGCTTTGGAGATGGCGTTACCCTTGTGGTGTGGGGCAAAGGCAACGAACAGTTGTTTTGTCTTCCTAAAGGGTTTAGTCCTGTCGATGTAGTACATGAGGGCCCTCCTTACGTCTAGTGTATGGAGTGCTCGTTCCGCGACAGTTTGTGGGTTTTGGAAGAAAACGGGCAGTTCAATAGTTTGATTCATGTGGAACTGCGAGATTACCTTGGGCATGAATCTGGGGTTGGTACGTAGTACGACCCTGTTGGCGTGAACCTGTATAAATGGCTCTTGAACTGTTAGTGCCTGGAGTTCACTAACCCTTCTTAAAGAAGTGATTGCTACCAGGAAAGCTACTTTCCAGGTGAGGAATTGAATCTCGCATGAGTGTAGAGGTTCAAAGGGTGGACCCATCAGGCGTGTGAGGACCTGGTTGAGGTTCCACATTGGAGCCGGTGGGTGGCTTGGTGGAATGACTCGTTTGAGTCCTTCCAAGAATGCTTTGATGGCGGGCACTCTGAATAGTGAGAGGTGCTGCCTGGTTTGCAGATAGGCTGATATTGCGGTCAAATGGACACGTATAGAGGTGTACGCCAGATTGCATCGGTATAGGTGTAAGAGGTAACAAATGATGTTTTGGATGGATGCGTCCAGCGGGTTAATGTCATTATTACTGCAATAAATGACGAACCTTTTCCATTTGGCTGCATAGCAAGCTCTTGTAGTGGGTCTCCTGGCCTCCTTGATGATGTCCATACAGTCAGGTGGCAGGTTGAGGTAGCCAAACTCTAGGACTTCAGGAGCCAGATTGCCAGGTTCAGCTGTTGCGGATCTGGGTGCTGAATCTCTCCATGGTTCTGCGTCAAATGCGCGGGATTGATCCGCAGCCTTTGATGCGGCACCACGGAAAGTTCGAGGAAGGTGGTGTACCATGGCTGGCGTGCCCACGTAGGAGCAACTAGGACGAGTGTCAGGGAGTGTTGTCTGAGTTTGCGAGCCACCAGCGGTATCAACGGCGCTGGGGGAAAAGCGTACGCAAATCTGCCGGACCAGTTCATCCATATCGCATTGCCCTGCGACTGCGGATGTGGGAACCTGGCGGCAAAGCTTTGGCATTTTGCGTTTTCGCTTGTGGCGAATAGGTCTATCTCTGGATGACCCCATTGCTGGAAGTACGGTTGGAGTACTGATGGGTGTAACTCCCACTCGTGCATCTGGTGGCTGTGTCTGCTGAGCAGATCCGCCACCTGGTTGTCCTTGCCGGGGAGGTGTTCTGCCATGAGGAACATGTTTCTCTGAATGGCCCACTTCCACATGCTCTGAGCCAGATGAGACAACTGTGGAGAGTGTGTTCCTCCCTGCTTCTGTATGTAGTACATGGCAGTCATGTTGTCCGTCCGGATCAACACGACTTTGTTGCACAGATGTACTTTTAATGCCTTCATGGCCAGAAAGATTGCCATCAGTTCCAGAAGGTTGATGTGCATCTTCTTCTGTTGTGTCGTCCATAGTCCCTGCACTGTGTAGTGGAGTACATGAGCTCCCCATCCCTGGAGAGACGCGTCCGCTGTCAGTACTATTTGTGGAACAGGCTCTTGGAACGGTCGGCCCTTGCAAAGGTTTAGAGGATTCCACCAATGCAGAGAGTTGTATGCCCGACCGCTCACCAACACTAGGTCTTTCAACTGTCCTTGAGCCTGATTCCACTGACGTGCTAAGCACTCCTGAAGCGGGCGCATATGTAATCTCGCGTGTGGGACTATGAAAATGCAGGAGGCCATCATGCCTATCAACTGCATGAACACTCGTGCTGGAAGTGAGTGTTGGGGTTTGAACCTGGAGATCAGCATTTGTATGCTGTTGATCCTCACTAAATTTGGCTGAGCTGTGGCCGCCAGAGTGTCTATAGTCGCACCTAGGTACTGTTGTACGTGTGCGGGCTGGAGATGGGATTTTGGGTAATTTAGTGAGAACCCCAGACTGTGAAGGAGGTGAATGGTGCGGGACATGTGGCTGGCACATTGCTGGGCTGACTTCGCTTGAACGAGCCAGTCGTCCAGGTAAGGGTAGACGTGTATGTGCTGCCTCCGTAGATGTGCCGCCACAGTAGCTAGGCACTTTGTAAACACCCTTGGTGCCGTTGTCACGCCGAAGGGAAGGACTCTGAATTGGTAGTGCTGTCCTTGAACAGTGAACCTGAGGTATTTTTTGTGTGATGGGTGAATGGGTATGTGGAAATACGCATCCTTGAGGTCCAGTGTGGCTAGAAAGTCTCCCTGCTTGAGCAGCGGGAGGACTTGCTGGAGAGTGAGCATGTGAAAATGCTCGGAAAGAATGTATCTGTTTAGGGGTCTCAGGTCTAATATAGGTCTGAGTGACCCGTCCTTCTTCGGTACTAAAAAATACAGGGAGTACACCCCCGTACCTTGCTCGTGGACGGGTACGACCTCTATTGTGCCTTTTAGAAGCATGCTTTGCACCTCCTGCTGTAAGAGCGTTAAGTGCTCTGAGGACATAGGACGGTTTCTTGGAGGAATTGTGGGTGGAGTGGAGGTTAGCTCTAGACAGTAACCGTATTTGACAATATCTTTGACCCACCTGTCCGTGGTGATGGAGTTCCACGTGGACAGGAACCTTTGTAGCCTTCCCCCGACAGGTGTTATGTGGTCGGGAGGAAGGGAGAGGGCGTCACTGCTTGTTCTTGGGGGAGGACCTGGTGTTGCCGTTGCCGCGTCCTCTTCCCTTTGTACTGGAGCCACGATATCCACCCCGGGTGTTTTTATCGTAGGTGGTTTGTGTATTGCCCTTGTTGTATGTCTGCTGTGACCCCTGTCCTCTACCTGCTCCTCTATTTCCGGGGCGACGAAAGGAGCTGCTCCGAAAGGACTGAGTCTGGAGAGCCCCCATGGACTTTGCGGTGTCCGTGTCCTTTTTTATTTTCTCAAGGGTGGTGTCAACCTCCGGTCCGGGTTGACAGGCTGGTTGAGTATATTATTTTGCACCTCCGGTTTGAATCCGGAGATTCGCAACCAGGCATGTCGTCGCAGCATGACGCTTGTGTTAATGGCCCTGGCAGCCGTGTCTGCGGCATCTAGTGCACACTTGATGGAAGCATTTGTGAGTAGCTGTCCCTCTCTGATAAGAATTTCTGCACCTTCTTTGTACTGGTCAGGGAGATGTTGGAGTAGTTGTTCCAATGTGTCATAGTGCGCTCTATCGTAGCGAGCGAGGAGCGCTTGAGTGTTGGCTATGCGCCATATGTTGGCAGCCTGGGCGGCAACTCGCTTGCCGGAGGTCTCTAGCACCTTGGACTCTTTGTCCGGGGGAGGAGCGTCACCTGTCGTCTGCGAGTGTGCCCTCTTGCGAGCATTCGCTACGACGATGGAGTCTAGTGGTAATTGGCCTCTGATGTAAGTAGGGTCCCCAGGCGCCGATCTGTATTTCTTATCGATCCTGGGGTTTATCACTCGTGCCCTGGTGGGTTCTTTGAAGATGTCCTAGGATGGTTTGAGGACCCCTTTCAACATGGGCAGAGTTTTTACATGTCTTTCTGAGGATGCGAAGGTATCCATAAGAAAGTCGTCCTCGATGGTGTCAGAGTGAAGCTGCACTCCATGATTATTTGCGGCACGTTCGATAAGAGCGTTGAATGCTGCAGTGTCCTCTGTGGGAGATGTTTTCGCCCCATAGAGTTGTGGGTCCTGTGCATCTAGAGGTGCACCTGGATCTACAGGGTCGCCCCAAGTTTGATCAGGGTCCTGTTGGTAATCAGGGTCTATGTCTCTGTGGTAGGGGAGTCGGTCCTCCATGTAGTCCTCCAACACATCCGTGTCGGAGTGTGTGGGAGAGAATGATTGTGGATCCTGGTAGGGCGAGTGGTAAGATTCGCTTAGGAGAGGTTCTGAGTCCACAGGCAGCTTCCTTTTTAGTGGGATCCGGAAAGGGTCTAAAGGTGGCTCCGAAGTTATCCTCCGTTCGTGGATAACCATCCTGCCGGTGTTGGCGTCGATGACATGTGACGGAGACGCCTCAGCAGATGTAGTTGTGGAGTGGGTGACCCGTGTCCTGAGTTGGAATATTTTTGGGATCGTGGACGGAGGCAGGCCAAAAGTAATGTTTGCTGGCGCCGAGGAGGCTGCTGGAGCTTTTATTGGGCCGAAGCCCGACGTGTCCTGGGGGACCGTTTTGGTTTTGCTGCTTTGTGCTGCACCAGGTCGCACTTGGAGCGCCTTTGAGGCTTTCGCACCGACCAGGTCTGTAGAGGCGGTCGTCGACTTTTTCGGCGCCGGCGGGTCATCGAGTCGAGGGGCGGGAATGGCCGTCGACGTCTTCGATGCATGAGGCTTCGGTGTTGCCGTGGAAGCGATGTGAGACGCAGCCGGCAGTGTGCCCTTTGGTGTCGGAGTCGATGGAGTCGACGCCGGGAACCGATCAGGTTTGTTGGCACCGAAGGCCTTTTTCCGTATGCCGACTCCGACGTCGGCCGCTTCAAGTTCGGCACCGAAGTCTGGCTTGGTGCGCTCGGTGCCGACGCGCTTCGCTGGCGTCGAAGGTGTGGAAGGCCTCGATCCGACCAGCGCCACTTTTGGTTTTGGTTTCGATTGAACCAGTGCAGCTTTCGGTTTCGGTTTGGAAGAAGGGAAACCAGCCGGTTTAGGTAATAATGGCTGCCGCTGAACGTCCGAGGCCGGGCTCGAGGGCGGGGCCGAAGAACTGCGGGATAGGTCTCGGGTAAGGCCCGAAGGCGATCCCTCGACCGGAGCCATAGACTGTGGCACTGGGCTCTCTTCAGTCTGAACGGGTAGGCCTTGCTCGTCATTGGAGCTACTCTCTTCGGCCCCTAAAGCCTCATCGTAGTCTCCTACCTCGGTGTCGTCTTCATCTCTGCGAAAGAGTGATTCGTCGACGTCGTTCGATCCGGAGTCATGTTCGGAAACGGGACTGGAGGGTAGGATCTCCAATTCTTCGACATCTTCGGTCTCGGCGTTGAAGATGTCTGCCGGGGCCGGTGCCGCGTGCTGCGCTTCGAGTCTTGCCGCTCGTCGATTCCGTAGAGTCTTCTTTGAACGGAACCGGGCACAGGCCATGCATGTCGATTCGTCGTGATCCGGCGAAAGGCATTTGTTGCACACCGGATGGACGTCGATGTGGGGATATTTCGCATTGCATACCGGACATCTTTTGAACGGTGTCCTCGATTCCATCGTCGATGTCGTCGATGGGCAGGTAAGAAGCGAAAAGTCGGTGCTGAAAGTTGTTAAACTAACAAAGGAGTATCGAAACCGATCGAGAAAACAGTACCGACGCGAACTAAAGGCCTTTTGGCCTCGATAAAGTTTTTCCTAACTTGAGCTAAGATAGCACATCCGAACCCAATGGCGGAAAAAAACAATCTGAGGATGGAGAGGATGCCCATGCGCACTGTAGTCCAGGGGAGGAGTCACCTATCCCAGGATACCTCGAAGACTCTTCCAGGACAACAACGTGCAAACATCCGGACCCAACACTAGGCGGCGATCTATGCACAGATATGAATTCAGCAGCCCACATGCCTCGAACCTGTAGAATATTAGACAGACGAGCCTTCAAGGGATCAATGGACCTCTCTCCACACCAGAGAACAAATTTAGACCACCTATATGAGTAAATAGATTTGGTGGAGTGTCGCCTGGCCGATAAAATAACATCCACCACATCCGGCGGGAGAGAGAAAGAATTCAGGTTGCCCCGTTCAATCTCCAGGCACGAAGGTGTAAGCTCTGGAGGTGGGGGTGTAGAACCTGCCCCTCCGACTGCGAGAGGAGGTCTGCCCTCAGAGGGAGACTGAGCAGAGGGCACGAGGAGAGGTGGAGAAGATCTGTGTACCACACGCTTCTTGGCCAATCCGGGGCGATCAATATGACTTGGGCCCAGTCTTGGCGAATCTTCCTCAGAACCCGAGGAATCAAGGGTATGGGAGGAAACGCGTAAAGGAGTCGAGAGCCCCAACTCAACTGAAACGCGTCCCCCAACGCTCCTTGCATCGGATACTGGAGACTGCAGAACAATAGACAGTGCGCATTCTCGCGAGTGGCAAACAGGTCCACCCGAGGAGTTCCCCACATCCGAAAGACATGACGAACCACCTCCGGATGGAGCCTCCACTCGTGGTCGGCGGAGAACTGCCGACTGAGACTGTCCGCACGCACGTTCAGAACTCCGGCCAGATGATTTGCCATCAGACAAATCTGATGGTCCTGAGCCCAGGACCATAGACGTAGGGTCTCTCTGCAAAGACAAAGAGACCCCACTCCTCCCTGTTTGTTTATATACCACATCGCGGTAGTGTTGTCCGTCAGGACTTGAACAGACTGACCGCGAAGGGAAGAAAGGAAGGCCTTGAGTGCCAAGCGTATCGCCCGCAATTCCAGAAGGTTGATGTGAAGCAACCTTTCCTCTGGAGACCAAAGACCCTTGATCTCCAGATCCCCCAGATGAGCACCCCACCCTAAGGTGGATGCATCCGTTATCACTGTTGTCACCGATAGAGGTAGATGAAAGGGCTTTCCTTGGGACAGATTGCCCTCCACGCTCCACCATGATAGATCTGCAGCAGCTTCTCCGGAGATCCTCACAGACTCCCTGAGATCTCCCTTGTGCTGATACCACTGCTTGCGGAGGCACCACTGGAGTGCCCTCATGTGCCAGCGTGCATGGTTGACCAACAGAATGCAGGAAGCGAACAGACCGAGCAGACGAAGGACCTTCAGAACTGGAACAACCGCTCCGTTGTAAAATAAAGGAATCATTTCCTGTATGTCGAGAATCCTTTGAGGAGGAGGGAATGCTCGACACACAGTAGTGTCCAGTACCGCACCTATGAACAGGTTGCGCTGAGAGGGCACCAGGTGAGATTTGGGCACATTGATAGAAAAACCCAATCTGTACAACAGCCGAGTCGTATCCTGCAGATGACACAGCACCTTCTCCGACGACTCCGCCTTGATCAGCCAGTCGTCTAAATAAGGGAAAACTGAAATCCCCGACCTTCTGAGATGGGCTGCTATCACCTTTGTGAAGACACGAGGTGCCGAAGTAAGACCAAACGAGAGGACCGCAAACTGATAATGTTGCGACCCTACCGTAAACCGGAGGTACTTCCTGTGCGACTTCAGGATGGGGATGTGGAAATACGCATCCTGCAAGTCGAGCGACACCATCCAATCTTCCTGATTCAGCGCCTGCAGAACCTGCGCAAGAGTGAGCATCTTGAACTTATCCTGCTTCAGGTAAAAGTTCAAGATTCTGAGGTCCAATATTGGACGCAATCTGCCGTCCTTTTTCGGAATCAGAAAATACCGGGAGTAGCATCCCTGACCCCTCTCCCGCTCTGGAACCACCTCTATCGCACCTTTTTGAAACAGCTTCAGAACTTCCTCCTGCAGGAGAAGACGGTGGTCCTCCGAGCAAGCTCCCTGGCAAGGAGGGTAATTTGGAGGGAATTCCCGAAAGGGAAGGGCGTACCCATTTTCTACAAGATCTAGAACCCAGAGATCCGTAGTTACAGACTCCCCCGATGGTGATCTCCCACTCTGGAGACAATTCCAGTCCACTTGCCTCCTTTAATTCATCAAACACATCGTCAGAGTCAGCCAACTCACCCTCTTCAGCCTCTTCCAACAGAAAGCGTCTTCCATCCACCACTCTCTGTGCTTCCCTTCTCGAACGAATCCGAACCTGCGGCGTCGGCGGCGCCGTGATCGAATCCGACGGCGCCGGCAGCGGCGTCGAACGCGGATCAGCCGGAGCAGCCGGCGTCGAACGAAGTCGAGTCGGCGCCGGTGAAGAGGGAAGCGGCGTCGATGTCCTCGGCGCCGGTAGCTGCCAAGACGGCGTCGCTGGATAGAAGGGCATAAACGGAGCCTGAGGGTAGACCTGCGGCACTCCCAAATTGAAAGCCATTGGACCCATCGGACCCATAGGTGCACCAGGGGTATACATGGCCCTTGAAAATACCCCGTACATTGCATTCAGATAATGCGTAGGGTCTTGACCTGGACCAGGAAAAGCAGGATACTGGCCAGGTAACACCGGACTCGGGCCTGCCGGCGCCGACGGTGGAACAAGCGGCGTCACAGTCTCACCTGGAGCCTGACGATCATCATCCGGGACCGGAGTCGGAGACGGAGCCGGAGGACTTGCTGGAGCCGGAGATGGAACCGGCGTCGGGGATGACACCGGCACCGGAGATTCAGCCGGAGCCGGCGAAGCCACTGGAGAAGGAGCCGGAGGTGAAGCCGGGACCGGAGAAGGAGACACCGACTCTCTCCGACGTCGAACAGGCGACTTCGACTTCGGAGCCGAACCTTTCTCGGAATGATGACGCGAGGAATGCCTCCTCTTCTTCTTATGCTTCTTACTCTTTGAAGCATGCCCCGAAGTCGACTTGGACGCCGACCTCGACCTCGATCTGGATCCAGACCTCCTTCTTCCTCTTTTCTCCTTCTTCTTCATTCTGGCGATAAAAATCTTCGCCTCTCTTTCTTTAAGCGCCTTCGAACTCATCTTTCGACAACTCGAGCAGCCTTCCACATCGTGATCTGAAGACAAACACCAAACACAATCTTCGTGCGGGTCGGTGATAGACATGTGCTTGCCACATTCACGACAAGGCTTGAACCCAGACTTTCTCGTCGACATTTTTCAAAGAGGAACAGAGAAAATCAGAAAAAAACACGAAGTAACAAGTGAAGCTACTAGCAACGATTCCCGAAATCCGTTGGCGTCGTCGGCGCGGAAAAAAGGGAACTGACGTCATCACGCCGACGAGGTCTTCTTATGGAGCCGGTGACGTCAGCGGAGTTGCGAGCGGAGCCGTGTCTCTGTGACGTCATCTTCGACCCCATCGGCGTGGACTGCTACAAAAGTTTCCGAATGTTGCTGGCGCAAGGGATATTCACAAGGTGAGGAATCCATTGGCAGATGTATCCATCAGAAATACTGGTTTGTTTGGTTTATTTCCTTTCCTTTCGTTTTTGTAACTTTTCTATGGTGTGGTTAGTTATATGTACTTCTGTGGTAGCACAGTTTCAGAGGCCTTTTTAGGTCTCGCCTAAGCCAGCGCTTTAGCGCTGCTCTCGCGAGAGCTTTTGTAAAAGGGGGATTTGGAAGTGCAAACCAGTGCTTTCAGGCCGCCAACTACAGTGCATGTGAGCCCGCCAACTACAGTGCATGTGCGCCGGGTGCGTGCACCATTTGGCAGCCAGCGTGACCATTTCGCGGCCGCTTTGATGTTCTCAGTGAGCTGCGCGGCCACTGAGAACATCAAAGCGGCCGCGAAAGTGCACACCATTTGCCACCCCCTCCCTTATCCCACTTCCTGCTTGTTTCACAATGGCGACAGCTTGTTATTCTTTTCTGTCTCTCTCTCTCTCACTCCCCCTGACTTTTCTCTCTGCCACTTGCTGTCTCTCTCAGCATCCCCTCTCTTTTTCTCTGACTTTGTATGTATCTCTCTATGGCTTATTTCTCTTTGTTTCCCTCTCTCTATGTCTCTTTCTTTCTCTTTCACCCCATCTCTCCGTGCCCTAGGCCGTTTCGTATTAGCTTGGATAAATTCCACATGTTGCGTACTCTGAAAGTTATTTTGCCAGTTGACCTTGCATCCATGGGGACAGAAGACACTTCACCCTCTTAAATCTCAACTATGCTTTTCTCTGTAAAAATGTGGGGTGCAAGTCATCCCATTCTCTCCCATATCGCACTAGATTTCACCATTTCTACCTCATCGCATATTCCATATACCAGACCTCCAATTAACGTCAATGTGAGAATCTTTTGAAAACGCTACAAAATATGTGTTCGCTTTTGAAGGGGTCTGAAAAATATTTGTCCCTTTTACTGAGTAAAAACGCCCAAGACAGCTGTAACCATAGAAGGAATTGTTTGTGAATTTACAACTAGAACTAGAAAACACAGATACCTTTACATTTGCTATACACAATTTCAAATTGCACATGTTGTCTTATTGTTTTAAATGTAAACTCGCTCTGAGGTGGAGGCTACGAGCAGTGTGCCTCTTCTTGGACGCCTTAACCCCATCCTTGCGGCAGCCAGGGTCTCAGATCAGAGGCACCTGATGCTCGTTTCGCAAAGGTGTTTTCCTTGCTACAGGGCCCATCCCCCAGTCTGCAGCGTAAACTGGCTTCATGAGATTCCGGGGGCCCACTGGAATCTTGAAATGCTAATGGCCCTTTTGTTATGCGCAGGTGTGTACTTGCACGTAGTTAGCTGCCCATCCCAGGTCCTGCCTTCAGCTTCCTCTCTAGGCAGATAATATTAACATCTCCAATAGCGGACTGTGGAAAGGGCTTTGTCTACACTCTATGGAGCAACAAGCATTTGCAATGCAATAGGTCTCGCATTTGCGAGAGTGTAAGCTACTAGCATTGCAAATAACAATGCCCTTTATTTGTTTTAAAAACCAAAACATAAATAAAAGACATTGTAATTTACAATGCGGATAGCTCGAACTCACGTAAATGCGAGACCTGTTGCATTGCAAATGCTTGTTTTGACTAGGCAGAGACTGCAAGAATTCAAGCCTGTATGAAATCAGAGCATTCTTTTCCCTAATGCGACGTGACCTTTGTGGGATCCGGACAGGCTTTCTCCTGAAGCACACAGGATGGGTTGGGTTGCGTTAAGCGGATACCTTGCTGGTGCACATAGTAGCGCTGAAGCCTCGTTTGTGTCTTGAAGGAATCATTACCTGGAGAGCAGAGAGATCCGCTTGTGCCTGCACTGTGGTGGCAGGCTGCACATCCAGCACGTTGTAATTTCGGAACAAATTCCGGAGCTGTTCTTTATTTGCATCAATCATCTGAATGACTCTGTTGACGAACAAAATAACATATGTTATATTCCGCACTCGGGCTGTTATTCTTCTATTATTATTACATGTGAAAAACAAGTAGGTAATAAATCAATTATGTGGGCCAGTGCTTGCCTACTATCCTCCCCCATATCCTAGCACTCTGACAACCATGGATCAGCAGGTGAAGAACAACGCTTTTAATCAACCATTTGTTTTTCTTTCTATTTTCCTTAATCACAAGAAAACAGAGGGCTTGGGCCATTCCTCATTAACAAGCGTGCCACGTACCTGGAGGGAAAACAAATGAGCCGTGCAGGAATTCATGTCCGAACAATGAGAGCAGGTATGCAACCAAGTTCAAAGCATGGACTCCTGACAGTGCGTGGGAGCTCACACTACACACAGCTGTATTTCACAATTACTATTCTTTACTACCTTGAGGATTTGTATATCATAAGGTAAAATATATGCAGTTAAGTGTAGTAAATCTATACTTTCCTATGTATACATAACGTAACAATCTTTTGTAGTCGTATTCTGGCTACACGTTTTATGCAGCATGATATTTACAACTGGATATTCCGCTACCATATCTTACACAAGGGGTATAGATCTTTTTAAACATAGATGCAAATGTCACTGTGTCCCCACGTGCATTTCCTGCCTTTAAGCAGACCCGGTAAACTGATCATGAGTGCCTCAGTCTCTTCTGGGAAAGAGGCTCCACATTTTCAAGAAAGAAGCACCATATTTCCAAAGACCATATTCGAGGAAAGCCCTGATAATGGTATGAGTAAATATAGTGTGTGTTTTACCGAGGCTGTCTGCTAGGAGAAAACGTTTTCTGCCTTGCAAATTGGTTGAATTATCTATCCCCTTTCTAGCTCCAGGGCCAAAACCTATTTCTGATGTTGACTTGAAGCTGTACTTACTTCAGAGGGGAGACCCTGTCTCAATAAATGGAGACAACACTCAAAGGTGCTATTAAGTGGAACACTGTGAGGTTACCACTTGGGTCCTTCACTTCTTATCATTGGTGTGCACCCTTTACTCTGGAGGCCCAGCATGAGTTAGTGGTATGTGTGTGCTCCACAGTTCGCTCTGGACTAGGTACAGCCTAATTTAGCAAATCTATCACAAACCAACCAACCATACATTGTGAACAAGAACTAGAATGAATACATGGTGAGATTTCAGATAACAAAACCTTCCTGGAAAATCAAAAAATCAAGGCATGTGCCAATCTGATGCACCTCCTCACGCATTAATATAACCTTTGATACACTCACTGTAAAATACAGATACCATTGACACACTAATACCAGTTACTACATACCTACTCAGTGATTCCTAGGTCTACACACATATCTACCCATTCATCCATGCAATCACTCATACATGCATTCACTGATCAATAGAACACTATCAAATGCACTCATTCACCTATATAGACATTGACACACCAGCACTCATCCTAGTCAGTTATGTACTCAGTCTAGTCACTCATGCAAAGAATCAATCACAGTTCCATTTACTCACCTACACAGTTATACACACAACACCTCATTTATTCATACAGATAGTAAAGCATACTTAGTATCTTATAAAATCACTAATACAAGTGTACACTCATACATACAGCCACTCTCACAACCACGGACTCTCACATATAGTCATTTCTATACACCAACTCTCACATACACTGCCTTTTATATATGTACTTAGCTGGACATGTGCACTGAGACATCGATTCACTCACCAAGACGTCCATACACACACTTACCCACCCATACAACTATTTCCACATGCACGCTTAAACTCATACACCCTGACAATCAGCCACTCACACATCTATGCACAGAGTCACACACCCCCCACCCAACCACACACACACTCAGTCTCCTATACCAATACGCAGGCAACTAATCAATAACCCATATAGACATTCATGTAGCTACTGACCAACCGATGCAGCAGCTTACACAACAACAGACAGAGTAATACAGACATTCACACACTTTAACCTATGTATTCAGTAAGATACATTTAATCATTCACTTAAACAGTCAGTCACACACCTACTAAAATCTCCATCCAGACACTTATATATCCATTCATTCTTCAATACAGCTTGGTATATATATAATACATATTTAAATTTTAAAGAAAACCACATTCACTGGATGATGTCATCAGTGATGTCATCAGTGATGTCACTGACCATGTCATGAATGATGTAATATGTGACATCATCAGCAGTGCCTTGCGGGGGCGCGAGTTATAGTTAGCTGAACTAACTATAACGGGGTAATTTCTATGGTTTTGGATGAGTGAAATGTCCAACTAACTATAACGTCCCTGAAACCTATGGTTTTTTTCAGTGAATTTCAAAGGTTTTTTAAATGTTAATTTTGATCTATAACATGCCTGAAACCTATGTTTTTTTCAGTGAATTTCAATGTTTTTTTTAATGCTAACGTCAAATTATAATGTTCATTTAACCTATAGTTTTTTCCGACAACCAAGAAGGACACAACACCCACTGCCACAACCCTTAGGACCTCCCCCCCGTACCACCCCTCTCCCTACTACCACCAAGGCAGTGCAGAACAGGACAGCGAACCCTCTAAAAACGGCATGGTCCCTCAGCCATATATTGGCTCAATGTTGGGAAATGTGGCAATCGTTTTTTCAGTAAATTTGAATGTTTTTTTAAATACTAATTTCTAACTTTAATGTTCCTGAGACCTATGTTTTTTTGTGAATTTCAAAGGTTATTTAAATACTAATTTCTAATTATAATGTTCATAAAACCTATGTTTTTCTCAGTAATTATGAAAAACAAAATGTGATATTTTGTAACTTTAATATCCTAAAAATAGTTTTTGTAATTTTTTTATTTGTTATTTAAACTATATAATTTTTTCTTGTTTTTTAAATATTAAACAACTACACACAGTATGAAAGGGAGCCCAGCCCAGAGCCACATCTGAAGACCAACACATGTCATAGACCTACTGATCAAGCAGCTCCAACACCCAAGAACGCCACAACACACACCACCACCCCCAGGACCCCCCCTCTACCACCGAGGCAGCGCAGAACAAGACAGCAAACTTTCCAAAAACGGCATGCCCCCTCAACCACACAATAGCTGAATATTGGGACAGGTGTGAACAAACTATATGTGAAGGAAGCAATTCACCTATGAATTACAATGCACATAGTGCAAAGTGTAGCAGTGATGTGCTGGACACATCTCAGTATGCAGAACACACACCTCTCCATCTGCACAAATACTACTGGTGCTTTTAGTGTTGTGGACAGTGGACCCAACCATGTTACGTCAAACACTAGGGAAGATCTCAGTCATGTAGCTGTGTCGTCCCCCCTTGTAAGCATAAGTGTAACCGGAGTGGGCTGCTCTGACGTACACCACTTCAGCTTAGGAGTGTGAATACATAGGCCGGGGCACTGGGCGTGGTTCACTTGTGAACTGTGAAGACCAACGACTGTGCCAGAGTGGCGGGCCTCACCCTGCCACGAGTCTGTCGCCATGACCACGGGTCTCCTCACACAGGCCCCCTACGAACCCAGCGGCACAGCACTGCAGACTTATGTCTGTACAGACTACTGCCTTCGATCTACACTGCGGACAGCAGGAATCACAATTCACATGGAGTAGCGATTGCAGATGACGCAGTCCAGTATGCAAGATACATTGCTCCCAGTGCAGCCCTCTCAGACCATGCATCATCGCAGGGTGCACACACGCTGAGTGCTTCAGGTGCCACTAAATCAGTGCACCACAAGTCAACACCACGTGGCCTTATTGAGGCAGAATTCAATAGACAAAAGACATTGGTCCGAGTGCGGCCCCCCCCGGACCACGCATCATCGCAGGGTACGTAAACGCTGAGCACCAAAGGTACTACTAACTCAGTGCACCATCAGTCATCGCAAGGAAGGGTGAACAGTTTTATGTCAGCAGTGAGGCATACTATCACTCGAAAATCAAACTGAGGCAGAATTTAATAGACAAAAGACATTGGTCCGAGTGTGGCCCCCCCCGGACCATGCATCATCACAGGGTACGTACATGCTCAGCGCCAAAGGTACTTCTAACTCACTGCACCACAAGTCATCACCACATGGCCTTATTGAGGCAGAATTCAACGCAAGCCACAACACGTGGTGCCACTAATCCTGTTCAACACAAGCCGGCGACGCGTGGTGCCACTAACCCTGTTCAACACAAGCTGTGACATGTGATGCCACTAACCCTGTTCAACACAAGCCCCGACACGTGGTGCCACTAACCCAGTTCAACACAAGCCGATCCCACATGTGGAACTGTGTCCTGAGTCCTGAATGGCAGTGACCCCAAGTCCGTGGAAGTGACCACAGCACCAGACTCCCTTTGATCAGTTAGGCATATTTCCAAATGCAAGGCCGGCGACACGTGGTGCCACTAACCCTGTACAACACAAGGCGCAACACGTGGTGCCATTAACCCTGTTCAACACATGCCGATCCCACATGTGGAACTGTGTCCGGAGTCCTGAATGGCAGTGACCCCAACTTCGTGGCAGCGACCAGAGCACCAAACTCCCTTCGATTAGTGATACGTATTTGCATATGGAAGGCCGGCGGCACGTGGTGCCACTGAACCTAACCTACGCAGGCCGGTGGGGTCACCAACCTATTCACGTGGCTGTGGGCTCTTGCTCACCGCTACCTCTGGCCTACACTGCGGTCAGCAGGGCTCACAATTCAGATACAGTGGCGATTGCAGATGACGCAGTAGGCAAGAGATATTGCTCCCAGTGCGGCCCGTCCGCACCAAGCGGCATCACAGGCTCCTACATTTCGACAGTGTCTTCTTTACATATTTCATCTTTTCATGATACGCCTACACTGCGGTCAGTAGGGCTCACAATTAAACATATATCTTGATTCATTAATTACAGAGTCCACTAGGCAAGTAAATATCACAGGCCTAAAACCTACATAATATCCTTTTAGTATCCTTGCTTCAAGAACTTTTTTTATATCAGTTATAGCTTTAGTACAATCACCAAATGCATCTTCAAGTGCAAACGAACACTCAATAACAGTCTACACTGCGGGCAGCACAGCTCGCAATTCGAATTTTGGACACGTGGTGCCACTAACCCTGTTCAACACAAGCCAATCCCACATGTGGAACTGTGTCCTGAGTCCTGAATTGCAGTGACCCCAACTTCATGGCAGTGACCACAGCACCAGACTCCCTTCAGTTTTATTTGTTGTTGTTTTGTTTAAATAAAATGTTTTATATGTAAATCTATACATGACTAAGATTCCGGTTTGTCCAACTGCACAGGGACAATTCTGGGCCCAAAAAGGTTGTTGGGGGTATGTTGGTAATCTGGGAAGAGGTGCGTTACCTGCTGATGTGGGGAGAGGCAGCGTGAAAGGGGTATCTCTCACAGAAATAACTCCGGTATGTTTTCAGAAATGCCTCGGACTGATGCCAGATGACGGACTGAATCACAAATGGCTTTTCAATGCTTATGTAGTGTGACTTATGAACTGCGGCCTGTCCTCTCGACTCACAGATGCAGTACTACGAGCCGTCCACTCCCAAAGGAACAGCAGCTTAGTAGCTCGCAGAGGTACAGGCACAGCAGCGTACTAGCTCGCAAAGGTAGAGAGCTGCGAGCCGACGGACTGGCTTCTAACGGCATAGCTGTGAATTGGTGATGTTGGGCAGAGGGAGCCTGAAATGGTTATCTCGCACAGACAGAGCTCTGGTATATTAAATTGCCCCCGGGACCTTTCTTTTATATTTTCACTCGATGCAAGAAAGCGCGCTTTCTGGACCTAGACCTTTCTCCCTACCAAATTTGGCGTAATTCCGTTTGACCTGTAGCATTGTCTAAAGTTTCCTATGGAAAATCCATTGAGAAAACACATTTTCACACCCCCCACATAGCTACCTGTCGCAGGCGTACTCGCTGTTGGTGTGCAGGTCAGTGGTCTAGTTGTCAACATGTCACAGCCACTCCCTGAGAGCAGTTTTGCAAACACACCACACCCATCCGGCAGATGCATCACAGGCCATGTGACCACGCAAATATAATGCATCGACAACATTACATCCTTTATTGCAGGTGGTGACTGAATGGCGGACGCTCCACGGGTCTCAATCATAAAGAGTCCATGAAAAGTTGTGCAGAGGGTTAGTCGCACCCTGAGCTGTATGGCCGTCAGGGGCCTACTACCACGTGGTGCGGACTTGACTTGCACAGGGCTGGCCTGAAGCTGATGTGGCCGTCAGGGGCCTACCACCATGTGGCGCGGACTTGAGTTGCACAAGGTTAGTGCCACCCGAAGATGATGAGGCCCTCAGGGGCCTACAACCACGTGGCGTGGACTTGAGTTGCACAGGGTTAGTGGCACCCGAAGCTGATGTGGCCGTCAACGGCCTACCACCACGTGGCGCTGACTTGCGTTGCACAGGGTTAGCGGCACTAAAAGCTGATGTGGTCTCCGCCATTGATGACTCAGGACTCAGCGACATGTGTGGGACCTGCTGGGCCGAGGAGCGGGTCCACATAATGTGCACCAAGCCATGGTGGTGGGACCGGGCCCTGGAGCTTTCACGGGCACGTGGAGTGCCCACTGGTAGACACTCAGGTGGCAGCAGGTAATTATTTGGTCATGGATGCGCAGAGGCGGCAGTGTCTCTCAGTATCTCTCACTTCCCTCTATTCACTCTCTCTCTCACTCTTTTCCTTCCTTTCCTTCTATCTCTCTCACTCTCTCTCCTTTCTCCCTTTCTCACTCCCTTTCTTTCCTTCACTCTGGATTTTTTTTCCTTTTCTCTGTGTCTCACTCCTTTGATATGCGCATTACACACGTCCTTATTTTGTGCTTTATTTTCTAGGCTGTGTCATCGACATTGATGGACCCGACAGGAGTCTTCTGCCTTGTTGTTTTGTGTCGAGTTTGTTAAATTTAGTTTATCCTCTATATGTACGTAAACAGAAAAATAAAGTTTGAAAAACAAAAATGTCAAGAAAGTTTTTGGTTGTTACTTAAATGCTGTGTGACTCTTTTTCGTTCTTATTACTGTTATTTGGTGGTGTCCACTATGGTGTTAAATTGTGGGGCAGTTATCGTGGGAATACTGGTGATGTCTGCAGTTTGCACCAGCTTCTGAATAGTGTGTTAGATTTATCTCAACTTTAGTTGTATTAAAGTGCTGATAATTAGATGCAGAGTAGGCGTTCCCGTGCAAAAACACACGAGGTGCACCTTTGCGATTTATTCTGAATACTAAAATCATGTATTGAATTGCACTGTGGTAGTGGGTGCTTTTACAGTGTACACACAAAATCAATGAAGAAATCTCATTGTATTTATATTGATTGGGAATAGTGGGTCAGGTGCTGGATATTGACGGGATACACTTCCCAGTTCGTTTATTTTTCTGTACACGAAAAAACCACATCACAACGAAAGGTAAAAACTGCGATGCGAAACAAATTCCGACGATAAGTCGCGTTAGCACCAGGGATTTTACACCTGCTTTCTGCTGGTGTTAAGCAGGACAACTACCTGCAGCATGAAAGAGAACACAGCCAAGAGCCACACCGGAACACCCACAGGTGCCATAGAGTCAATGAGCATGATACACGGATACCCATGAGGGCCACAACACTCATTGGAACAACCCCAGGACTGCCAACGCCCCCCGAACCCGCATCTGAGCAAGTGTGTCTGTGTGGTCATTGTGTTAGCATGATGGGCATGGGCTCTGCAACATCACAGTGTGCTGTCTTCAGAGGACGTTACCATGTCACCTCAGCATTGGCAGTGAGCCTGGACATGTAGCTACGCACGCTTCCTCCTGCATGCACAAGCGGCTTGTGCTTGTTCGGCGTACATAGGTCAGCGCGGGGGTGTGTCTATCCGGCAAGGGGAACGGGGTCTCTTGGACATGTCCGTGTGCAAGAAGTGCTGTAAGTATGTCTCTGTGTTCTAGTGTGGCCGCCACAATGGCCGCAGCAGTCGATGTTGTAAAGTTGCATGCCACACCTCCAAATGGCAGTGTCACGGTGTGATTGGAATGCCGCAGGACATGCGCGAATAGGCATTACAATGGTGTGCAATAGGAGTGCACGGGATACAACAGCGCAGCGCACAAAAGTGTGGGGGTTCGTGGGAGGGAGGAGCCACTGTTTGGCAACGTAACACACAGTGAACCCGCCCATGTGTCATGTGCTGGGCATCTCATCCATGATGACCAGGGTCGCAGACATCCCACAACACCCACGACCGGCCTTTGTACACATCCTGTATGAATGCAGCTGGAGAAGTTAATGTAGGGATGAAAGGTTTTTTTTCTGAGCTACCTGCGCTAACACATCTGTTGCTCCGAGAAGGAACTTGCAAGTGGCCAGCCCCCCCTGACAGATACGATAATATTTGCATCCGTCTCCCACACTACGCACTGCCCGATTTGAGAACAACCAGTACACATCCCACACTCAAAAGTCCTTCATCGTAGTTAGCGTGCATGAAATGGCCTTCATACGTACTCCCACCATAACCCTGCCCTGAACCCATTGCACACAGACCCGGCTCATTGCACCAAGCTGTGCCATTTCATCCACAAGACTGGCACACGGCAAGCCAGTGCAGCTACAAACAGAGCCACTGACGCAATGGCAGGGCATCCCGAACACATGGTCGACTCCATTCACGTCCACCTATACCGTGCACGTCTGCTGCATGTCCTGGGTGCACTGCCTTTAGCAGTGCTACGGATCACTTACCGGCTGAGCTTTCGCATTGCAGACGTCACCAGCGTTCAACCTGTATTGCAATGTCGCACGTGCCTATCGGAGTGGTGCATGGACGTGTGCCTCTCCAACGTGTGGGTAGCTGACATCGATTACGACGTGTGTGTCCGCCCCCTGTTGGCCCACGACCAGGAGTGTCATGGTGATGTCCGTTTATGGCATGCATGGATGTTTGGCATGCATGTTGGGAACTGGGCATGGGAGATTGCACGTGTCGTAGTATGCAGTGAGCAAATTGACCCACTTCCCGAATCTGCTTTGGTGCACATTGGGTACAGTGGTTGGAGTCAGCACATCTGTCCCGGTCAGCTGATGGATTACGTTGACGACATGTCAAATATTGTGGCCAACCATCACTCATTAGAGATAGTGGCTTACACAGCTGCACTCGCGTTCATGGACGAGTGACAAGGTACCTGCAACCACGACTCGATGTGCCACATTGCATGTGTCCCGCTGCATCATTGCACGTTGTGCATCTGGTCACATGTCCCAAGACGACAGTGGACATGGCTGCGTTGGCGTCGACTCCTGTCCGAGGCGCGGACAACCAATGCTGCTTGACACTGACGTGTGTTGTTGATGGACTACCCCGAGGTGAACATGGACGTTTTCCTACGTTCCTTATTCAGGCATGCTGCTGCATTTGTCTGCATATCGTGGCACTACTCTTGGCCGTACTGACACACACTTTTTTTAAGAAAGTTTCCACATTTTCACTTGTTTCCAAATGTGTTGTGTCTTCATTTGTATGCCAATGTGTGTGTCACGGACCCTCTGGCTGCCTGCCATACACGTGAATTGCTACCCCATCCGGACTGTGAGTTTGTACTTATGCGTTCTCATGTGCCTGTTTCGTACTGATGCTTTTGGATGTCTATCCGCCACAGGCGAGTGCATTTGTGTCCTGTGTTCAATTGTGCAAATGTTTGTGTTTGGACAACATTGTGTTGGATGTTGGTGTGTTCTGCTTCCTATGTGTGTGTGCTGCATTGTGTGTGAGATGTCCCTTCATGTGAGGTTTTGTTCAACCTTCTCCCTTTCAGGCAGTGTAGGTTTCACTTCTGTGCTTGTTCAGTGGTTTGATGTTGGTGGGTTATGCGACGTGTGCTCCTTGTTGGTGTGTTTCATTTTGGCCATGGTTTGTCTGCAGTTGTGCTGTACTTAATTGTGCATGTGTGCCATTGTGCCCATCTCCCCTCGTCCCCCCACTCCCTGCTTGTTCCTCTTCCTGGTGCTGTTGTGTCTGTAATTTTGTTACTCCACACATAAATACATGTAAAGAACAAATTAGACTAGTTCCTTGATTCTTTTAGATTGCAAAATTTCTCTCTATTGGTTATTTTTGAATTTTCCATATAAACAGTTTTTTAATATTCAAGGACGCATAGAAGTCAGAAGTGGAACGTATTCTATCAACACGCTTTCTAGAACACTCTACAACACGTGCAGGTTAAAAGTTCATAATTTTTTTTAAACCTAACGATTTTTTTTTGCAACATTTTCTCGAACATTTAACGGTACGTGCAGGTTAAAAGTTCACGATTGTTTTAAGTTCGAACAGTGCCTTCCAAATGCAAGTAGCAGGTGTGGTTGAGTTGACCATATTTTATCCTATGGTATGTACTCCATGTTTAAACTACTTTTTCTTAACCAATCACAAAGATGCTTTTCCACAAAATGAATGTGCACCCTACTTTTAAAAAACAATGCTTTTCATCTCCCAATCAGTTATCGTTTTGAATGAGAAAAAAAAGTAGTTCCCCACCTTTAAACATATCTCTTATTCTACGAACGGACTGCATGAGTGTGAGAAAGTGCCATCTTTCTTACATGGTATGCCCCCACTTTTTGCTAAATTTGCTGAATGTACTTCGATTGAGTGTACCCTGGGTTCCTGCCAATCAGGTGCCCAGGGCCTATGTTCCTTCCTTAAACCACACAAACTCCAAATTGGCAAACCCTAGCCACATGTCAGCCCCTAGTAAATGGTACCCTAGGTACCCAGGGCCTTGTGACCAGGGAAGGCCTCTAAGGGCCGCAGCACTCATTGTGCCACCCTCAGAGGCCCTGTACCCTTACACACACACTGCCCTTGCAGGCTGAGTGTCTGGGTGCAGGACAAAACAAAGAGTCGACATGGCACACATCACTGTGTACCATGCCCATCACCTACACTGCCAAGGCATATGTCAGCCACCCCTCTAGCTGGGTGCATTACGCCTATGGTGTGGGCACAGGAGCAGGAGCCCTGTGCCCCTACAGTACCCGGGTCCATTCCCGGGCACTGTAAGTGCAGTGCTGTCATTTAAGAGTACATGGTGCTGAGAGCTTGTCAAACACGAGCTCCACAGCACCATATTGGCAACACTGAAGCCTGGGAAGTTTGGTATCAAACTTCTCAGCACATTGAACCCACACTGATGCCAGTGTAGGATTTAATGTACTAAGCACCCCAGAGGGCATCTTAGAGATGCCCCCTTACAGCTAACTTACAATCCAAGTCTGCTCTGAGGCTGCCCAGGCTGCCACACAGCAGACACGTTGCTGGACCCCTGGGTGGGAGAGCCCCTGCTCTCCCGGGCCTGCAACAATGCACATCCTGGGTGAGGTGAGAAATCTCCTCCCCCAGGATGAGCAAAGGGAAGCTTCAAAGGCATGCCGCCATTTGGAGTTTCCCCAGGCCACTGCAACCCCCCACTCTGGCGGGAAGCTTGGCCGTAAACCCCATACAAGGACAGGGGATGTGCCAGCCTGCCCACCCCACCCCTCAGGTGGGGGAGGCGAGGTGAAGCACATCTCCGGGCTCTCGCCATCTTGAAGATGGGAGGCCCTACCCTATCAGGATTAGGCTACTGCCCCCCTCCCACAGGAGAGAGGCAGGATAGGGGGTGTACCCACCCCAGGACAAGGACCCATTGGTCCCTGGCCTTTACCTACCTGTAACGCCCCTAAATCTAGTATTTAGGGACACCCTGAACCTTCCTTCCTTAGATTCCAGATAGAAAACGACAAGAAGAGCAAGAAGAACAAAGACCTGCCCTGCAGCTGCTAAAAAGAGACGAAGACACCAACTGCTTTGGCCCCAGCCCTACCGGCCTGTCGACTCTCGAACCTGCACCAGCGCGGCATCCCTCGTGGCCAGCAACCTCACCAACCCCGGAGGACCTGGCTACCCTTTAGCTCTAAGCCCCTGGGACTCCCACGAGTAGAGGCTCTACTCAAGAAACCTATTTGCTATCCCTGGCACCAGCCCGGGACCGCGGACCCAACACACACTGCACCAGCCAAGCCTGGCCAGTGCCGGAGTGGACAAAGACCCAGAGGACGACCCCACGGCGACTGTGACCCAGAGTCCGGCACCCAAGGACCCCCCTCGACATCCCGGAAGAAGCCTGCAGCCTCAGAACCAAGTGCCACCCCAGCCGCGATCAACCAGAGGGTAAGATTCCCGACGTCAAAAGGCACCCCTGCACCCGGCGCCCTGCGGCCCCCTGTGCCCAATCCCGGGGTACCCACCTAACCTACAACTACCCAACTTACCTCTCGAAGTGGCGGTGGCACCTGAAACATCCTCGTCCCCGAGCCTGCAGCCTTTTTCCAAACCGGAACATTCCCATTGATTTCCATTGAGCGCCCGAAGGCTCAAAAGCACCCTGCACCCAGTCGCCCGAGTGGCCCTGGCAGTGCCCTCTCTACACTAACCTACTTCCCCACTTGCCCTGAGTAAGTGACCAGGAGCCCAGCTCCCACAGCCGCGTGGCTTGCCAGACAGCAGCCACCAACCAAGGCCCCCCTATCCCTCATAGGATAACATTGGGCCTAACTCTCTCTGCACCCGGCCGTCCTGAAACCGCTGAGGGTGAGCCAACTGTACCTACCTGACACTGGGGGACCCCTGAGTCCATGCCCGGAATTTCAACTCTGCCAGTCAAGTACTTATCCTTAAACCGCTAACTTCATTTTCCTCATAGGGTAACATTGACTGGCTTTTTCTTCAAAAATCTTCTAAGTGTGAACTTTTCAAAACTGCAAAAATTCACCAAAAATCAGCCAAGTGACAAAAACGAATTTACTCACCTGCTCCTAGGTGAGCTCCCAGTGCTGGATCTTGGTGCCCAGCCCTGACTCTGAAAAGTGTTCACAACTATACTTACCTCTAACTCATTTTTCTCCCATAGGAAACCATTGTCTGCTTTTCTGTGAAATTTCTTCTAAGTGTCTACTTTTGCAAATTTGAAATATTCTTTAAAAATCGTACCATTTCTGCATACGAAATTACTTACCTGCTTTTGATAAGGACCCCAGTCCTGGGTCTAGGCACCCAGTCCTGGATTACTAAAGTAACGATAAAGTACTCTACCTGCAATTTGAATTTCTTGCCATAGAGATCCATTGAATGTTTTCTGTGAAATATTTTCAAAGTGCTAACTTTTGAAATAGCTAAATATTATTTAAAAATCATTACAGTTATTAAGTCGACTTTCATCACTTGATTCTGAATACTGACCCCAGGCTGGTTCTAGGAGCCAGACCTGGAATTCCAAAAGTAATCTGAAAAGTAATTTATTACAAATAACCTGAATTTACCATTGAGCTCAATGCATTGTTATGTTTAGGAAATAGGATTGTTTATTGCAACCAACTGCGACTGTTTACACAAATGTATTGCTTAAAACAAAAGTATTTATATTCACCCTCCCATTCTGAGAAAGTATATTTTTACCCCCTTTGTGGTTCTAAAAATAAAACAAGCATATATTTTATATATATAAACCATTGGCCTAGAGTTCAGTTATTGAGTGTGTGAAACCATTTGCTGACTGAGTGTGTACAATAAATGCTTTACACTGTCCTCTGGTACTGCCTTACTGCTCGACCAAGCTACCACTTTTGAGAGTAAGGTCATACCTAACTTTGACCTCTATCAGCCTCTGGGGGACTGTGGACTCTGTACACCCTGTACCTATTAGGGAACAGTATATACAGAGCCACTTTCTCACAATGAGCTACTGACATCTATCCATACTTCCCAGCCATACCTTCAAAATGCTAGTGTGGATCGTAGGACATAGCTATGTTTTCTGGTGCAAGAGGTATGCAGAAAAGAGACGTATTGACTTAGACCTAGGTTTACAAAATGCGGACATTAAATGGTTTGGACAGAGAGGGTTGAAGTGGCACCAATTGTTTCCTTTGGTTAAAACCTGTTTGAATCTCCAACACCCTGACCTCATGATTGTGCACTGTGGTGGAAACGACCTAGGCACATTGACTGGTGTAGGTTTGGAAATGCTAATGAAAGACACCTTTCGACAACTGATGTTGCTTTTGCCACAAACTGTCTTTGTATATTGCAATATATGCCAAAGAGAAAAGTGGAAATGGTCAAACCAATTTTGTCCTTGGATTGAAAAATCTAGGAAGAATGTCAACAAAGCTGTGTCTGCATACCTCAGAGACCATAGAATGGGGTTGATCTACAACAACAACATACGTTTTGATATGGCTGATATCTACAGAAGTGATGGAGTACACTTCACAGATCAGGGAAATCGAGTTTTTCTGAATAACCTGAAGCTGTGTATCCGCACTTATATGTAGCTCCAACTAATAAACACAAGGGCTCTTTTTAGAGCCGCCTTATATTCCCAATATCGGTTCGCAGACTGACAGCTGCGATCCGGCTAGCACAGGGAGACCTGCAGGCCATCGGACAGGCTCGCAGTGGAAGAGCTGCGGCCCGTCAGCTCGGCTCACACAGGGAGAGCTACGGGCCGTCGGCTCGCAAACGCACACCAGCATGCTGGCTCGCAGAGGGAGAGCTCAGGTCTAACTCGCAAAGGGACACCAACGGGCCAACGGCCCTGCTAGCAGAGACACACCTATCACCTAACGGACTGGCTCGCACATGTACAGCTAGGGACACGACGGCTCGCAGGCGCAGACCTGCGAACCGACGGACTGGTACTGTTTTATGCTTTAGGGTAGTACAGTGGTGTTTGTATACTGTAGGGGGTTTGTGCTGGAGGTAGCGTTTTAGGGTTTAAGGTAGTGCAGTGGTGTTTGGGTAGTGTAAGAATCGTGCTGGAGGTAGTGTTTTAGAGTTTACGACAATGCAGTAATGTTTGGGTAGTGTAAGAGGTCATGCTGGGAGTACTGTTTTGGGGTTTAGGGTAGTGCAGTGGTGTTTGTGTACTGTTTGGGGGTTTATAACGGGGGTAGCGTTTTAGGGTTTAAGGTAGTGCAGTGGTGTTTGGGTAGTGTAAGAATCGTGCTGAAGGTAGTGTTTTAGAGTTTACGAAAATGCAGTGGTGTTTGGGTAGTGTAAGGGGTCATGCTGGGAGTAGTGTTTTAGGGTTTAGGGTAGTGCAGTGGTGTTTGTGTAGTGTAAGGGGTCATCCTCGGAGTAGTGTTTTAGTGTTTACGGTACTGCAGTGGTGTTTGTGTACTGTAGGGGGTGGGTCTGGGGTAGTCTTTTAGGGTTTAGGGTGGAACAGTGGTGTTTGTGTAGTGTAGGGGGTCATGCTGGGGGTAGTGTTTTAGGGTTTAGGGTAGTGCAGTGGTGTTTGTGTAGTGTAGGGGGTCATGTTGGGAGTAGTGTTTTAGGGTTTAGGGTAGTCTAGTGGTGTTTGGGTAGTGTAGGGGGTGGTGCTGGGGTAGTCTTTTAGGGTTTAGGGTGGAACAGTGGTGTTTGTGTAGTGTAGGGGGTCATGCTGGGGGTAGTCTTTTAGGGTTTAGGGTAGTGCAGTGGTGTTTGTGTAGTGTAGGGGGTCATGTTGGGAGTAGTGTTTTAGGGTTTAGGGTAGTCTAGTGGTGTTTGGGTAGTGTAGGGGTCGTGCTGGGGATAGTGTTTTAGGATTTAGGGTACTGCAGTGGGGTTTGCGTAGTGTAGGGGGTCCTGCTCGGGGTAGTGTTTTAGGGTTTATGACAATGCAGTGGTGTTTGGGTAGTGTAGGGGGTTGTGCTGGGTGTAATATTTTATGGTTTAGGGTAGTGCAGTGGTGTTTGGGTAGGGGGTCGTGCTGGGGGTAGATTTATGGTTTAGGGTAGTGCAGTGGTGTTTGGGTAGGGGATCGTGCTGGGGGTAGTGTTTTAGAGTTTATGACAGTGCAGTGGTGTTTGGGTAGTCTTTGGGTAGTGTAGGGGATCGTACCGACAGACTGACTCACAGAGCTCCGAGCCGACGGACAGACTTCTAAAGGCATAGCCACGACCTGGTGATATGAAGAGAGGCAGCGTGAAAGGCATATCTCACACAGACACAGATGCCAGTGTTGCCTCGCAGAGGTAAAACTACAAACCCGATGGCTTCTACACGGAGAGATGCGAGCTGACGGAGTAAATCACAAAATGGCTGCCAACACTTCCTGGTTTCAACTATTCACAGCCAATAAGCCGCAAGCTGGTAACCCCTCAGCCAATCACATGTCAGAATTCTCAAATATCGATATCTGTAAAATGTGATATTTCTCATAAACTACTGAACGGATTCACACTATTTAAACAAAAGCGTGCTTTCTGGACCATCACCTTTCTCCCTGCCAAATTTGGCGTAATTCCATTCAGCAGTTTCACCTGTAGTCTTCTGTAAAGTTTCGTATGGAAATTGCATGGAGAAAACATGTTTTAGGACCCTCTTTTTTCTCAGCCCCTCCTACTCTATTCACCCCCAAACTTTCAATATAAGAGCTAATCAAAAAAAGAGAAACTTTTTGGATAATTTCATAAAGATTTGTCAAACGACGCCAAAGTTACAAGCACATAGAAGACTCCAAAATGGGGGCTCCCCCCTCCCAACATGAGTGAAGCCTCGGGGATGCGCGGACCCCAGCGCACCCCGCAACCCCTGTAATTATTTTTTAAGAAATACCCCCGGAACCTAGCCCACCCAAGGGCCTCATTAAAATGAAACGCGAGAACCCGCGATCCCAGCGCAAAGTTTTGTCAATTGGTTTTTTTTTTTTTTTAATGATTTTTTGGGCCCTGGTGGTCCTTCTGGGACCCCCTGAGCAGGCCTAGGGGGTCAGGGTTTTTCTACCCTGCCCCCTTCTCTTGTTTTATACCATTATTTCTCCGTTTTCGAGTGACTCGCTTCTACCGAGCCACAAGATGGCTGCCAACACTTCCTGGTTTGGACTACTAGCAGCCAATCACAGTGAAGCTCGGGCACGCGACTTAGGCCCCGCCCAGATATCGAAACTTTTATTTTTCTAATTTCTCATCAACTACTGAACAGATTTACACCAGTTTTAAAAAGATCTTTCTGACCCAAGCACTACCTTTCTGCCAAATTTGGAGAAATTCCGTTCAGTAGTTTCGGCTGTAGCCTTGCACAAAGTTTCCTATGGGAAATTGATTTTTTTGACTCTTATTTTTTGAATTTCTCGAAAACTACTGAACGGATTTACACCATTTAAAAAAAGGTCGCTTTCTGAACCAAGCTCTACCTTTTTGCCAAATTCAGCAGTTCGGGCTGTAGCTCGTCGCAAAATTTTCTATGGAAATTAACATGGATTTTTTCTCAGCCCCCGTTTGACATATCACCCCCAAACTTTCAGGATAGGAGCTGACCTGGATTTTAAAAAAATTGAGTGAATTTCAGGAAGATTCGTCAAGCGACGCCAAAGTTATTAGCAAATCAAAAAATGCTTTTCAGTGATGTCATGAGTGATGTCATTTAAGATATCAGTGATGTCATCAGTGATGTCACTGACCATGTCATGAGTGATGTAATATGTGATGTCATCAGCAGTGCATTGCAGGGGTGCGAGTTATAGTTAGTTGAACTAACTATAACGGGGGAATTTCTATGATTTTATACGAGTGAAATGTCCAACTAACAATAACTTTCCTTAAAACCTATGTTTTTTTCAGTGAATTTCTAAGGTTTTTTAAATGCTAATTTCGAACTATAACGTGCCTGAAACCTATGTTTTTTTCAGTGAATTTCAAAGGTTTTTTAAATGATAATTTCTAACTATGATGTGCCTGAAACCTATGGTTTTTTAAGTGAATTTCAAAGGTTTTTCAAATGCTAGTTTCTAACTATGCCTACAGAGGTAGGATATGTGAAGAAAGAAGAAACAACGCACTGAAAGAAGAAAAAAAATACAGAAAGAAGCAACAGAAGTCCACAAAGACAAAGAAAAGTGCAGGAAGAAGCAGGACATGGGCAGAAAGAACCAACAGAGGAGCAGAAAGAGGCCTTGTTGCAAAATCATCCTGTGCCCACAACTTTTTCAGACGGGTACTGGTGGTAACTGACTCTGACTAACCAGGCCTAGAGCCAGTGCTATGCTAAAAGACACTTAGAATACAGTGAAAACACCTACATACACTAGGGAACACTATGCGTTGGGGTACCCCTGTGATTAGCATGACCTCCTCTGTAAGGCCCTAGTACATAATAGGGCAGGGGGATTAAAACTACCTCTTAAAACTCGCTATGGGGCACGTTTGCACTGTGGCGAAGAGGTGAAATGTGTGCAAACACGCCCTCTGGCCGTTTTAAGTTGGGGGATTAAGTCCCCTTGAATCCTGATGGTCCCTGGGGTCCAACTAGCCAACCAGGTACCTCCAGTAAGTGCCACAGAGCTGCGTTGCAGAGAGGTGTAAAAAGGGGCATGACCTAGACCACCTCTCTGCAATGCAGCGCAGTGGCACTTACTGGAAGCACCTGGTGGGCTAGTTGGCCCCCAGGGGCCCTCATGATTGAAAAGGGAATTAATTCCCCAACTTTAAACACGCCACAGGGCGTGTTTGCACACATGGCACCTCAGGCCCCGCCTCCTCCCTTCACCACTGTGCAAACGCGCCACGTGGCACGTTTTAAGTTGGGGGATTAAGTCCCCTTGAATCCTGAGGGTCCCTGGGGTCCAACTAGCCCACCAGGTACCTCCAGTAAGCGCCACAGAGCTGCATTGCAGAGGTGTAAAAAGGGGCGTTGCCTGAACCACCTCTCTGCAACGCAGCCCTGTGGTGCTTGCTGGAGGTACCTGGTGGGCTAGTTGGCCCCCAGGGACCCCCAGTATTGAAGGGGAATGAATTCCCCAACTTGACACATGCCACAGGGCGTGTTTGCAGAGTGTTGCTAGGAAGGGGCGGGGCCTCTGACACGATCGCTTGTGTTCGGTAAGTTTTTTTGGGGGGAAGGGGGGCTGTGTGGCCCCCCTTCTTTTTACTCTTTTTGGGCCCTGGGGACCCCATCTCCCAGGGCCTGACCCCCATTTAAAAAATATATATATATATTAATGGGAACGGTGCCGCGTGGCCCCCCTCCTGAGGCCTCTATTGGCCCCGGCGACCCCATCCCCGGGGCCGGCCTTTATTTATTTTCTTCTTTGGGAGGGGGGGCCGTGTGGCCCCCCTCCCGGGCCACTTCTGGCCCGGGAGGGGGGCCACTCTGGGGCCTGGCCATTGCTTTTTTTTTGTTTTCGGAGGGGGGCCACGTGGCGCCCCTCCTCAGGCCAATTATGGCCCCAGGGACACCATCTCCTGGGGCCAGCCTGCCTTTTTTTTGTGTTTGTAGGGGAGGGGGCTGCATGGCCCCTCTCCCGGGCCACTTCTGGCCCCGGGGACCCCATCCCCCGGGGCCGGCCCTATCCCCAATCCCCCCACGGTCCCGCCGGCTCCCCGCATCCTGCGGGAGCTGGCATTGCTTTTCCACACGGGGAGCTGCTAAGATGCAGCTCCCCGTGTGGAAAAGCGATCTGGTTTGAATTTTGGAAGAGAAAGCAGGTTTCCTGCTCTCTCTTCCAAAATCCAAACCACAGTTTGCAATGACAGGGCAGGAGCCGGGACACTGCAGGAGCCGGCCCTGGGGGTGGTGGTCCCCAGGGCCATCACAGGCTCCAGGAGGGGGGCCGCGCGGCCCCCATCCCAACATCTGAACAGCCCCGGGGAGGTGGTGGTCCCCGGGGCTCGGGGGTCGGTTACGGACCCCCAAATTTATTTATGAGGAGGTGGCGGTCCCCGAGGCATGTGGGGGGCCCAGAGCCCCGCCACACAGGTAAAGAATGTAGAAAGAAGCCCCGGGGTGGTGGTCCGCGGGGCAGTGTGGGGGGATTGGGGCCCCCCACACATTTTGTTTACTGCCCCCGGGCCCTTGCCCACCCGAGGACTTCAATTAAACAAAGCGCGGAAGCCAGCGCTTTGTTTTTCTTTAATTTTCTGGGCCGGATTCGCGCACCTAGCTTTTTTGGGCCCTGTGGGTCATTGTGGGACCCCTGAGCAGGCCTGGGGGGTCAGGGTGTTTCTACCCTGCCCCCTTTTCTTGTTTTGCATGTTTGTTTTACTGTTTTCTTGTGCCTCGGTTCTACCGAGGCCCAAGATGGCTGCCAACACTTCCTGGTTTGAAGTTTTGACAGCCAATGCAGCTCGTGATCGGCAGGGTGCGCAGATCCACTGCGGCCATAGATCTCAAATCTTTTATTTTTTTATTTTCTCAGCAACTACTGAACGGATTTACACCATTGAAGGAAAAGAGTGCTTTCTGAACCAAGCACTACCTTTTTGCCAAATTTGGTGTAATTCCGTTCAGCAGTTCGAGCTGTAGCCATGTTTAAAGTTTCCTATGGGAAATTTATTTTTTCACCTCTTTTTCTTGAATTTCTCAGGAACTACTGAATGTATTTACACCATTTAACAAAATTAGTTATTTCTGAACCAAGGGCTACATTTTTGCCAAATTTGGTATCATTCCGTTCAGCAGTTCGGGCTGTAGCTGTGTCTAAAGTTTCCTATGGGAAATAATATGGAGAAAACACGTTTTGGGACCCCCCTTTTTTCTCGGCCCCCGCTTGGTGAATCGCCCCGAAACTTTCAGGATAGGAGCTGACCGTAACGGGCCATAAGTTTTGAAAATTTCACGAACATTCGTGAACAGGCGCCAAAGTTATTGTGAAAACAAAAAATTAGTTTCCTATGGAAACTAGGTCCTAACTATAATTATCTACTGGCGACTGCCAGTAGAATATATATATATATATATATATCTATATCTATATATATATATATATATATATAATCAAACTCATTTCTTACATGAAAGAACCAGAGGGACACAGCTGGGCTTCCAAGAAAGTCCTTAATTGCAGCGAATACATGGCATGACGCGTTTCGACATAAATTGTCTTTTTCAAATGCCTTCAACAAAGTTAATTTTTCAACCAAGCCACTTAAGTATTGTACAGGTCGTTCTGCCATTGGTGGCAATCCAGGTGAGCCCAGTTAATTTAAGGAGATAAGCTGTAGGTGCATCGGCAAACCACAACTCCCAACACGCACCAATCGTGGAAAGTCAGGTAATTTACTCCCCCAGGCTTAAATATGTCTCATCTTGAGTACTGGATTAAAATTAGAACGCAGGTAAGTAGAGTGGTATCTTTGCTGCTGCAACAGGTTCATTTCCTCGGTCCCCAAGACGCCTTCAACCACAAAATTCTCGCATAGTCAGTCCTGAAGCCATAGATACAGTGATCGAGGCTCCTCCATGAAATCATAGACTGCGTTGCAGCGGTGCCTTACTGTGAGAGAATACGGTGGGCCGGAGTCATCCCAATACCTTGAGTCCTGTATATGTGCCGAAGCTGCCCTGGTGTCTCTGGCCACTTTGGAAGGCGGGTCACCTCAAACGCGCTCGGGGCCAGCGCGTAATAAATGAATAAACTCATTTCTTACATGAAAGAACCGGAGGGACACAGCGGGGCTTCCAAGAAAGTCCTTTATTGCAGCGAATACATGGCATGACGCGTTTCGACATAAATTGTCTTTTTCAAATGCCTTCAACAAAGTTAATTTTTCAACCAATCCACTTAAGTATTGTACAGGTCGTTCTGCCATTGGTGGCAATCCAGGTGAGCCCAGTTAATTTAAGGAGATAAGCTGTAGGTGCATCGACAAACCACAACTCCCAACATGCACCAATCGTGGAAAGTCAGGTAATTTACTCGCCCAGGCTTAAATATGTCTCATCTTGAGTACTGGATTAAAATTAGAACGCAGGTAAGTAGAGTGGTATCTTTGCTGCTGCAACAGGTTAATTTCAAGGGTCCCCAAGACGCCTTCAACCGCAAAATTTTTGCATAGTCAGTCCTGAAGCCATAGATACAGTGATCGAGGCTCCTCCATGAAATCATAGACTGCGTTGCAGCGGTGCCTTACTGTGAGAGAATACGGTGGGCCGGAGTCATCCCAATACCTTGAGTCCTGTATATGTGCCGAAGCTGCCCTGGTGTCTCTGGCGACTTTGGAAGGCGGGTCACCTCAAACGTGCTCGGACCAGCGCGTAATAAATGAACAAACTCGCTTCTTACATGAAAGAACCGGAGGGACACAGTGGGGCTTCCAGGAAAGTCCTTTATTGCAGCGAATACATGGCATGACGCGTTTCGACATAAATTGTCTTTTTCAAATGCCTTCAACAAAGTTAATTTTTCAACCAATCCACTTAAGTATTGTACAGGTCGTTCTGCCATTGGTGGCAATCCAGGTGAGCCCAGTTAATTTAAGGAGATAAGCTGTGGGTGCATCGACAAACCACAACTCCCAACATGCACCAATCGTGGAAAGTCAGGTAATTTACTCCCCCAGGCTTAAATATGTCTCATCTTGAGTACTGGATTAAAATTAGAATGCAGGTAAGTAGAGTGGTATCTTTGCTGCTGCAACTGGTTAATTTCCTGGGTCCCCAAGACGCCTTCAACTGCAAAATTCTCGCATAGTCAGTCCTGAAGCCATAGATACAGTGATCGAGGCTCCTCCATGAAATCATAGACTGCGTTGCAGCGGTGCCTTACTGTGAGAGAATACGGTGGGCCGGAGTCATCCCACTACCTTGAGTCCTGTATTTGTGCCGAAGCTGCCCTGGTGTCTCTGGCCACTTTGGAAGGCGGGTCACCTCAAACGCGCTTGGGGCCAGCGTGTAATAAATGAACAAACTCATTTCTTACATGAAAGAACCGGAGGGACACAGCGGGGCTTCCAAGAAAGTCCTTTATTGCAGCGAATACATGGCATGACGCGTTTCGACATAAATTGTCTTTTTCAAATGCCTTCAACAAAGTTAATTTTTCAACCAATCCACTTAAGTATTGTACAGGTCGTTCTGCCTTTGGTGGCAATCCAGGTGAGCCCAGTTAATTTAAGGAGATAAGCTGTAGGTGCATCGGCAAACGACAACTCCCAACATGCACCAATCGTGGAAAGTCAGGTAATTTACTCCCCCAGGCTTAAATAGGTCTCATCTTGAGTACTGGATTAAAATTAGAACGCAGGTATGTAGAGTGGTATCTTTGCTGCTGCAACAGGTTAAATTCCTGGGTCCCCAAGACGCCTTCAACCGCAAAACTCTCGCATAGTCATAGAATTATAAATACAAGCAAAATTCTAAATATAATAAGAATCCTTTGAATACCTTAATCGGACCCTCTTATGCTTATATTTTTTACGTGTTTATGGTTTTTTCCACTATATACAAATTAATATATAGTCTAATTTTGATAGTGTTGTGTAGAGCACACAATATTCAATCAGTCATCATGACAATGCTGCATGTAAAGTTAGGAATTCTGCAACACTCTCAAGCACAGAATTAGTATGTTTGCACACTTTGTGTCCTGAATTTATATAAGAGCAGCAAGACTAATAGTCACACCATTGAAAAACTTTCAATTGCACAAAACCTGCAAAAAATGGCATTTTATACATGACATATAATTGCAATGTATAATCAATTGAATTCATTGTGCAATACTGCGCAATGTTCAAATGTGCATTATTTACGGTGCTATACATTGTGCAAAGACTGCCATAAATATATTCCAGTGTATTGAAAGTGCAAATGCAATGTATGATACATAGCTGTGCAAAAGTTGCAAAAGATGTTCTAATTTGTATAAAGTGCAAGTGCAATGCGCTACCCATAAATATATTAAGAGAGAATGGGGACCGATTTAATCTCAGGCCGGGTCGTGAATTTCATCATTCACGCCCTACTCAACCTGAGGTCCAAAATCCAATACAATCAAACATCACCATGATTTATTCCATCGTTATAAAAGTGTCAATGCAAACTCAAATGATATAAATTAATCTAAAATAGAATTGCCTGAAGCAGTCTTCCATACCTTGAACTCTTATTAACCAACTCAAAACGTCTACTCTTGTTTAGCACTTGTTTAAACGACATTGTACATGTCAATAAATAGCTAAAATATACATATTAAATTCATGTCGAACAGCAGTCCCCTCTATATAGCAGCAAAGACAGATGTTATACATTTTACTGGTTTATTGACTGAAAATCTGATCAAATGGAGCAAGGATGGAGGAGAAAGAAGAAAGAAGGAGGGAGAAATAAGGAAGAAATACACAATTCGAAAAGTTATCGCATTGTCCAGTGGATTACAACATTTTTTGTTATTCCGCATCCGTATTGAGACCCCATGGGATTGCGGGCCCGATTATTATGATCCACTTGGATTCCGCTTTTCTTAAAATCAATTCCCGACCATACCCTCTGATTCTCGGGGGAATATGTTTGATGCCATAGAAAGAGAAATTGCTCCAATCACCACCATGGCCCTTCCAAATGTGTTTGGACATAGCATTTGTATAGTCTCTATTAATGATTGCTCCCATATGCTGCAGAATAGGCAGTTTCAACTTGTTGATGGTGCTGCCAACATATTGCTTCCCACAACTGCACTCTAAAATGTACACCAGACATGTTGTCTCACACAGTATCCTGTCTCTGATTGTCTTCTTCTCCCCACTGAGAGTTACAATATCCTTGTGATTCTGTCGATACTGACACGCTTTATATTTATGACCTTTGAAAAAACCTTTCGTCCTAAGCCAGTCCGATCTCTTTTCTCCTTGACCTGGTTTATTGCAATAACTCTGTGTCAGTAGATCACTCAAGGATGGTGCCTTTCTATACGTTATGCTCAAATGGTCTGTGGTACTTTCCCTTATATCTTCATCTTTCCTGAGTAATCTCCATTGATTTTGTATGGCGTCTCTGATGGCCCCACTCAATGTTTTATATTGCTTAAGCAATACAAGTCCAATTTGGTCTTTATTGTGCCTTTCTTCTCGGTTCCTGGATGCAATACGTGTTCTCTTCTCTGTTTCATGGCTCTCGCCTTAGCATTGTCTAGTTTAGTCACTGGATAACCTCGTCTTATGAATCTGACATACATCTGGTCCAGTTGTTTTAGAAATGACGATTCTCCAATTATCATACAGAGAGAATCTTGATTTCATTAAAGATTTCATTCAGTATCCTCTGAGCAATTTCTGCGAGCCCACAGAAATTGTCCACACGGTACACTCCATGTGAGGGACTTAGAATGGACACTATTCGCAGCAAAGATACTGTTGCAAAATGTTAATTTTCGGAACAAGGCGGTACAGATTTTATTCTTCTCAATATACACATGTATGTACAAATAATCTATCTCCTGTTTGTTCATAGTGTATGTGAATTTTAATTGGAGAGGATTGCTATCCAGTTCTTCCACCAAATTAAAAACAGGTCTTCAATATAACATACACAAAAAAACACATTCTCCCTTGTTTCTTTGTTCTTTTCTATCCAAACATGTTGGGCCTCACAAAAACCCATAGTCATATTAGCATAGGTCGGTGCAAAACAGGTTACCATTATAGTTCCTCTACTTTGTTTATAAAACTTCTTATCAAAGATGAACACATTGTTGCTTAAACAAAATTGCATCATATCCAAGAGCATCTGTGTATGCTTGAGCAGACTCGTGTCCTCAAAAAGAACTCACCAGTTTTAATACCATATTCATGTTTAATGGAGATATAAAGTGAAACCACATCTATAGTGGCCATCACATTAATTCTTTCCACAGTTTACCTTCAATCTGATTCAGAAAATCCATATTGTCACAAATATAGGAAGGCAAGTATTCAACATATGGAAACATAAAAATGTCCACAAATCTCAACGTATTTTCTAATAGTGAGCCACAAGAGCTCACAATAGGATGACCTGGGGAATTGTCAAGACTCTTATGGACTTTTGGAAGTACATATATTATGGGAGTGATAGGCCGAGCTGTTAAAAGATATCCAAATTCATCATCATCTAGAAGTCCCTACCTATGCCAATCAATCAATCAATCAATAAGACTTTATTCGGTTATAAAACAATGATAACCATAAAAGTACATAAAAAAGGCATATTATATCACATTTACTACAGATAATTTCAAATCAATAATGATAAAGATAAAATAGGTGTTAAAAGGCACATGGGCTCTAAAATACATTTAAAACAGTATTGATTTTCTTAAATGGAAAACATTTCTTAGAAATACAGAAACCGAGGCGACCGTAAATATATCCTCAAGTTTTCGTATAATCAAAAAGGCAGGTCGGCATTGTCTCAAATTCATACATTTTATGATTGGCTTAATCCACCTTTTCCTAGGTATATCATAATATTTACAAAAGAATAAAATATGAATGTCCGATTGAGAGGAAATGTTATCACAGGGGCATTTAATAATTCCAGCTGACCAGTCGTTCTTTACAGGAAAACTCACAGACCTAAAAAGAAACCCAAGTCTAAAACGTATCAACAGGAACTTTTCATGTTCCGTCAACCGCAGGGTTAAATATGGTTGGATATCCTGCGATATTAAAATCAATTGATGGGACATCACAGTTTTCTTTGTCAGTTCCGTTCGTTCTCTTAACTTCTCTAGGTACATAATACATAACCTTTTCAGTTCCTTCCTAGAGATCGTTGCCATAGACTCAGGATCATCATAGAATTCCGGATGGTTAATGTGACCGCAGAAGCTTTTAATATACTTCAGCCATTTTATTCGGTGCACATTCTCCAGATTTAGGGTGTCCCTCAATATGAGGCGATTCAGATGACACTCAATTGTGGTCCAAACCCTATACCACAGGAGGACAGGTTGAATTCTAATGAGGTCCTCAATATATAACATTCCAAGCTCAGCATGGACGTTAAAAGTGGATGTACCGTCTGGGGTAGCTAAAAGAAATTTCAAAAAGCTATTCTCTGTTAGCTGAATACTAGCTACATTTGAGTAACCCCAAATTCCTGCACCATAAGTTGCCACGGCCACACAGCTGGATTTATAAATACACAATAACTCTTTCAATGGTTTCTTACCCATCTTTTTACTAAAAAGTTTAAGGGCCATTATGGACTTAGTGAATTGCATGTTTCTTCCCTTAACTGCAGCATTCCACTGACCTGAGCATTCAAACATGATTCCTAAATAGGGGAAAGTAGAAATATGTTCTAAAGGCTTAGACTCTATGAACATAACTTTTTTCCTCTGTTTAGTTTTGGTGCCACAAATCATGGAATACGTTTTTGTGCAGTTCACCCTTAGGTCCAAACCAGTCATGAAAGTGGCAAAGGAAGTAATCATAGTTTGCATTGCAACAGGGGTCCTTGCCATCAGAACGGCATCATCAGCATAAATTAAGGCCGGGATATGGCGTTTAATTGCCGATGGCATGTCTGTGCAGTCTCGCAGCAAGACATCCTCAAGCCCATTGATGTAGATTGTAAATAAGAACGGAGCGAGGACGCATCCTTGTCTCACTCCCCTCGCAATGTTAAACATTCTGGTGCATTCTCCCTTTAAACCAAATCTGACTGTAGCCCTGGCCCCATTGTACAACTCTCTTAAAAAACAAATAATATTATCCTCAACTCCCAATCGTGTTAAAATTAACCATAGTTTGCTGTGTGTAACACAGTCAAAGGTGGAAGTTAAATCTACAAAAGTTAAAAACATTTTCCCGCCCTTAGCCTTAGTATATTTTTCCAAAAGGATGAATAAGTTAAGTCCTTGGTCAACAGTCCCGACCCCTTCCCTAAACCCATATTGCAAGTCGCTGATAATCTTGTGCTCGTCTGCCCACGCCTGCAACCTTTCAAGAATAACCCTGCCCACAATTTTGATGGTGGAATCGAGTAGGGATATAGGGCGATAGCATTTACAACTTTCCCTATCGCCCTTTTTAAAGATTGGTACTATTATAGATTCATACCAGGTAGTAGGGAGACCTAACTTACAAGCAGCGTTCAAAAATCTGGTTAGTAGGGGAGCCCATAGTGTGAGATTATCTTTAAAGACATCTACAGGTACCCCGTCAGGGCCTGGTGCCTTGCCCCCCTGACTCAAGCTAATACCCTTCAACACCTCGCTCAGTGTGAATGTGAAATTCAAACTCTTAAATTTTGTGGATATGTTAGGTAAATCTTGCTTTAACGAATCACTCAAAGGGTTAACGGGGCTGTAAAGGGACTCAAAATAACTCACCCATTCATTCTCACCAATGGCAATCTCAATCCTCGCCTTGGTGTCATCCTTAAAATATGGTGCATTTACTGCCCTCCAAAAGGCAGTCATGTCTCTCCGTTCTGAGGCACCTAGTAGTTCCTCCCACGCTTCCTTCTTTAAACTGGCCCTCCTATTCTTGATTGCCAGTTTATAAGATTTACGGAGTTCTCTGATCTGAATTTTATCCCTTACTTGTCCATTTAATGCCAATTTAAGTTTAGAGTGTGCCTTCGTACACTCATGATCAAACCATCCCTCCTTTTTTCTGTTTTTATTATTATCTTTTTTCGAACTAACCCACAGGCTTTCCTTAATGCATGTTACAATAGATTTAAAATCATTTACAACTTCTTGATCTTTGGAGGCAATATCCAGACAAGTGTTGAGACATGTGTTACATGTCTTAATTAGGTTAGAAAGAAAGTCAGCAGGTATGATTTTTGACCATTTTAAAGCGTATCCATTTTGTCTAGAGATAGCAATATCCTTAGATTGTGGCCTGGGAATGCTATCAAGGATAACGCGGGGGTTACTAAATTCCACCTTAATGGGAAAATGATCACTGAGGGATAGATCTAAAACATCATAATTTCTAACACAACTCCTATAGCACGAAGAAATCAAAACAAAATCAATTACAGAGGAGAGTCCCCTACCACAAAAGGTGGGAGTAAACAAAACTTCTGGTTGACATAAAGTGTTTGCGAACCCTAAGTCATTCATAAAAAGAATCTCATTTAGGGCATCGCCCTTACCATTATGATCAAAATGTGTTGGTGTGGGCTCTTTATCCAAAGTAAGACCACAAATTCCGTTCCTGGCTTTATTACAAATAGTGCAGTTAAAATCCCCCCCCCATATGGCGACACACTCCTTTCCTTTATTACAAAGTATGGAGTTGATTTCCGAGCTAAGTTTTTTAAAAATTAAAGCTGAGTCTGCCGGAGGAACATTATTGTAAAAATTAATAACCAGGATACAGAAATTTTTCTTCATGTGTAGGCCAACAATATGGTAATAAGTGGTGTTATGAAAGACCTCGATAGTTTGGCAAATAAAACGGTTAGAGACATATGTGCAGAGCCCACCCTTAGCTCTGCCGTGCACTGAGCCAATTGCCGGAGTAAAAATAGTTCTAAAACCATTCATATGGTATACGTCTTTCGTCCACGATTCCTGTAGACATATAACATCGTGGTCATCAATTAATTTATGCCATAACGGATTGTCCAATTTTGTCCTGAGGCCGGCAATATTCCAATAGATAATAGACCAATTTTTTTCAGTCCTATCATATGTATCTTTTCTTGGGTTGGTAGTAATCTTTTCTGTAATGCCCTTTCTCTCTTCGAGAATTCCCAAAAATGTCCTGTCCACCCCTTCATTAAGTTTTAGTGTGTTACTAGCCAAATCCTGTGCTGCTTGGTCATAGGGAAGCCCCATTTCCTGACTGTCCCCTACTTGAACAGGGGTGGAATATTCCACACAGGTGTCAATGGTCTGTTCCCGTGCTGGTCAATCCACCCCCCCCAAGCCTGATAGAGACTCAAATCTGTTGTGCGTTGGGACATTAAATAAATTACCTATTTGTTGATAATGGTCAGGGTTATACGGTCTGAAACCACCAAGCGTCATAGGCACCCTGTAATCCTTACGATGATTTCTGACATAGGGGGGCCTTCCTTCGTAACGTATTGTAGTCAGTCTCTGGCCAGTAACAGCAATAGGGGGAGCCGGTGGATAGAAATAACTCAAATCCAAAGACCGGATTCCTCCAGGGTTTCCATAATTTGGGAAGCCACGAATGAATTCGGTAACTCTTGCGTCTCTGAAATTTACGATAATACAATCCCCAATAATGTCTTTAGCTGTTGGCCCGAGCCAATTAACACGGCGAACATTAATGATTTCCCCACATAAATCAGGTCTGAGGGGTCTATTTTTTCCTAGCCAGAACATTACCTTATTTTTTAATTCAGACGTGGTTTCATCCCTAATGTTACTCCACTCTGGGACCCCTGCAAGTACAATCACATAGGGATAGGAGTCCGGTGGTAGATCAATTCTTTTTTTATAATCTTTTCCGTTATTTTCTCTTGCTATTTGTAACCCGGATGTCGTATTATCAGGAACTTCATTTATACATGAGTTACGGCTATCTATGGTAATTGCTTTTGTAGCCTTTTCATTTTGTGTGGTGTTGTCGGTATCCATCATCGTCATTTCACACTCCTGTGGAGCCAAGTTTATATTACCTTGTCCAAGTTTAGTGCTTAGTGGTACTGCTTGTGTATTTTTGGGTGCTACAGTAGGATTATGTGTCATAAGTTTAGCGTCCCCTAATTTTTTTAGCAAGGTTGAGTTCTCCCTCATAATTTTTTCCAGGACTTCTAGCTGTGTGCCTAAGCGTCTGGTGCGTTCTAACAGTGGGAGAATCAAAGACCTAACTAAATGCTCTATGTTATCCAATGAGCATACTGTGTTTCTGTCAATTAGAGGTGGACTGTCCGTTATATCAACGGTGGAGTTTGTGTTATTGGGAACAAGATTTTCAAATTGTGTGGGGTTTTTGTCCCTATATGTTATCCCCTTTTCGTTGTGCATAGGTAGTGTACTTTTGCTCTTTTTATTACGCCCACCCTTATGCTGCTTTCCACCTCGTTTACGTTTTAAGCTGGAGACATTTCCCTCTACTTGTTTGCCATTAATGCAATCAGGTGATGACTTGTTGTTAATTGGTAGAAGGCTTTTTCGTCGACAAGGTTCCATAAATGGATAAGCCATAAAAGATTCTAAGCTTGTGTCTACGCCAGTTATGTCCAGTACTGTGGATGAATGTACGTTTTGGGTCTCTATTGGGTCGGGAGACAGTACATTAGCAATTTTCCCCAAAGACGACTTTCTCATAAACACAGGTTCAAGGGATAGTCTTTGTTCAGTTAGGGCTATCTCCTTCTCCAGAACAGTCACAGCCTTCGTAAAAAAGGCGTCTATGGTACCAATTATCCCAGTTCCAGCCCCGCCGGAATGCGGGGTATTTTTTGATACCATATTTACTAATCCTAACTCAATGACCACGTTCACACGCTAGATGTCACTATGGATGTGGGCGTCGATAGAATATACAAAATAACAATTAAAATGACATGTACTAAATAAAGTCTTACAACCTTACTGTAATTAAAATCAATAGGGGAGGCCCAGTCCAGTCTCCTCCGGTCTTTGACGGGCTTAGACGGGCCCGCCCTTGGCCCGGGCTTCGCCCGGCGCGTCCCGCGCGCGATCCCGCGACGCGGGAAGCTCGAGGTGCTTTTCAAGTCCGGTGCAAAGGGAGGGAGGGGCCGCTGCTGGTCACTAAGCCCCTAAGCCTCCTGGAGCCTGTAGTCCGCTGCCGCCGTAGAATTCAGCGAGTTCGTCCCACACTGGCGCTGCGCTTCCAAAGCGGGAAGCGCGAGGTGCTTTTCAAGTCCGGTGCAAAGGGAGGGAGGGGCCGCTGCTGGTCACTAAGCCCCTAAGCCTCCTGGAGCCTGTAGTCCGCTGCCGCCGTAGAATTCAGCTATGCCAATCATTTAGCATATTATGGTATATCTGCATGATTTGCGGAGTTGGATCCTCTTTTAATCTGACATAATTCACAGAATCACTCAGCTGTCTTCTGACTTCCTGATAGTATTTTTTAAAGTCCATTACTACGATATTTTCACCACTGTCTGAGGGTTTAATAATGATGTTATCATTACGTAGATCTTTTAGAGCCCAACACTTGTTACTAGTCATATTCTGTTTTTTGAGTTTTTGATTTTTCTTCTCTTTTACAAGGATGTTACGGAGATCTTCAGTCATAAATTCTTGGAAAACATCAAACCTGTTTCCAGGTGGGAGCTGCGGACAAAATTTAGACCGCAACCGACATTTACTGCTAACCAATTTATTTATTTCAATGTCCATCCTTTCACACGATTCCTCATTTGTAATGTGGTGTTGTGAGTGGTGATAGGATCTCAGGGCCCCCACGTTCCCCTGATCGTGGAACTTTATTCATAAAGTGTTTCTTCAATTTCAGCTTGCGACAGAACTTATAAAGATCTATCCTGGTTGGTGCGAGATCCCTTGCTTTCAAGGAACAGAATGTCAACCCCTTGTTTAATAGGTTTAGGTGTTTCAGATTTAAATTCTTGGTAATAAGTTGATAACTAACTCATTCCTGGCTGTTTCGTTCATATCTTTGTCCAATGTTCTTATTTCTTCACATCTTTTGTTTTTTTCCCCTTTGCTTTTTGTTGCTCCGTCTGGTACTTTTTGTTGATGTTCCCCCCTTGTTTGTGAACCTCTACCCTTCCCTTGTGTGGTCATATGAAGAAGGCACATCTCTCCTGAAAAATCGATCCTCTGTCAACTGTTGGTGGGCCCTTTGTCCTCCGAACTTACTTCATAGCTCTCTGCACTTGACATCCTGATTTGTTCTTGTTCTTGAATTTGGTCCATGGATTGGTTTTTTAATTCACATCAAAACGAAGAGCAAAGGTGTATACTCTTCCAGTTGCATAATCAACGTTGTCACACTGGAATTTCCTGATTTTCTTATTGTGTACCTTCTTCTTGTACTTCTCTAATCTTTGTTCCAGTTCTTCAAACAATTTAGTTCCCTCAGTCGATTCCTTGAATTTCTCCAGTGATTTTTCCAAGTTTGCAACCTTTTACATTGCTTGTGTCAGCATTCTTTCAGCATGAATTATTAGAGTATTAATCAACTTCATGGAGCATTCCATGGTGTTTAATTGCCATTGCGACAATGAATCAAAATCCGAGTCACTTAGAGCGGGGAGAACAAAAATCCGCAACCCCCTTGGAATACGTTTAAAATCAAAATATTTTTTCAACGTGACACTTTCCCACCACTTATTAATCTCCAAGATCCTCACATGTTCCAACTCTTAATTGTTGTTTTGGTGTACTGACAATTCCAGAGCTGGACGACCGTATATTTTCTTGCATGGTTGTCAGCTCACCCTCTTCATCAAACATCTCCTTGAGGAGGCGCTCTCTTTTGCTCTACCTATCGGCCATTATTCAATGATGGCTCTCAAATGACGAGATGGTTCCTGTGCTGCTACTAATATATTCAGGCCATATTTCTCTATCCAGATTAGGTTAATATGGTTGATGTGAACTGTGGTCCTTAATTATCATTTCTAAATGCACTTTCAAATAAAATATTTCTGCCCTGATTGATCCAAACAGCTGCCCCGTTGTGAGCCCACTCGAGTGAATTCTACATGGAATACGTTATGTGTTCACTACTTCTCGCCCAAGACTTATCACATTTACCGGACTACAGCTCACAGGCCGGTTGATTTGAGAAATGCAAGTCTGTTGCGGTAATGATAATGGTGACGTCACTGGTAGGGAAACCCAGAGGGACATGCGAGGGCCAACCCCTAATTCACCCACTCCGAAGAGTGTTCCAGGGAGACCAGCACCTTATGCCCCCCACAGACCCCCTACCATGCAACCATGCTCCCATCGACTCTCGCTATCCCTTCCTCTACTCTGGCGCAGCAACTGGAAACAGCTACCATTCAGAGATTCCCCAAAGCATGCTGAAAAACAGGAAGCCATTCCGCGCCCAGGTGTTCGCCTTACGTGGTCCGGATCCATATGCTACAGGATACACAGTTTCCGGTTACTGCTTTCCACATTCGCCTCCGCAATATCCATGGGCAAACTCAGGAAGACGGCACAGAAGCAGCCACACAATCAAGGTTTGTAGTATTTTTAGGTCGAGCCTAGCGTAGCGCGCATGCGCTGCCCTAGGAAATCGGCCTCTTGGAATCACTTCAGCTTTTGTGCAAGCTCGAGCGTGTGGTGCTCACACGCTATTGGCCTTTGCGTCTGGCTTTAGCACACAATTGGCCAAAGGCTTGTGGATGTCCCAGCTTTTAGAGAAATGTTTACTCCAAGAGCGTTTTGCTCTCGGGAGCTAGCAGCGGTGCGCAGGGGCCATCTGTTTTTAGTTAGCATGGCCGCGCTTGTCCGCTTATATAGTGGCGTGGTAAGGCTCTCCTCATGCTCAGCTGCTCGAGTGTTAATATGCCTGTAAATCTTGTTTGTAGCTGGCATCGTTTCCTTGGCAAATAATTATCTTCCTGGTAAACGCTTCTGTCATAAAAGTTTCTGTGAAATCCCAGAGAGCCCGTTTGCTTACGTATCGCATTTTGTTTACCTGATTTATTTTTCATTAAGCCTCTATGATCTGAACTCACCTTTCTGTTTGAGTAAAGAGCTGGCAGGTCTCTTACTTGCAGCAAAAATGCACCCCACCATGTTTTTAATATTGACCTATGTACTTATTCAACTTGCCTCACATTAACCTATCGGCCTGTCATTTTCTTCTGTATGCTTCTGTTTTCAGCATGTGTGTTTGTTTTAATTCCTCCTGATGAACTTTGTTTCGAACTTGGCCTTTAAGGCACCCTCTTACACTTTCATTTACTCTTGCGTCAGAGCTGCTATGAGCCCTCAAGAAAACAGTCTTAGAAGAGTTTTGGTTTAGGGCGTGTATTTTATTTAGCATTTTATTTGGACATTAACTAGAAAACACCATCAAACAAAAAGTACTCATTTATGTCGGAGCATTTGAAGTTAGGAAATAAGCTGCGGAGTACAAGTGACGTGACCATGATGTAGTGCTTTATTATACCTTCAGAGGGTACAGTTCCTGCGTGCGTGCCTTTCTGTGTGAGTTTTGTGCCACTGGGCCGCGAGGTGCGGCGCGGATCCATTTTTACAGACCACTGTTTAATTAATAATTCCTTTGTCCTCGGAATAGAGGGTCCCTCGTGTGCCCTGCATAAATTTTGCATCTCATGTATCAGAGGCTAGGATTATGAGTTAGAGTCTCGGATTGCTAAAACGATGGTTTGTGGTAACTTTGAAGAAGCGAACCTCCCCATGGTAACTGGGCGCACCTGTCATTCATCAAAGTCATGTGTTGGCGTGCTTTGATATCCGCGCACTACGTTAAGCACCAGAGCACGTAAGGCTGACTCCAGTGCACAAGAGAAGGAATGTACCAGTTTCCAAAACAATAGGGGGGTTTGTGGAAGAGGCCCAGTAATGCTGACTGCTAAGGTACGGTCCTGCGTAACCCGGCTACATGCAGTGAAACGGTTGCCACGCGCATGTCTCTCGTGTAATAATTCACCTCTGATCAGTTCCTAATTCGAGATAAATGGGTAAATTGCAGTGGGCAATGCGTAAAAGCAACAGTGTGTATCTTTTTAACTCTAATTTTTCAACACAGTCATGCGTGTAGTGTCGTCGGAGACAGCCCACAATAGTCTAGCTAATTCAACCAAGTAGTAATTGTAATATCTTACTATGACTACTGTAGGATTGCGGTGAAATTATTTTTCAATATCTCTTTAATGTTTGAAGTGCTTTGTTTATTTCCATAGTTTATAGAGGTTGCATGGCAACTCCATGGTATTTTGATGCATAATTCTTTGACCTCGTCTCACTGCTTTGCCCGTACAGAATGATTCTCGCCTGAGGTACCAAAAACCTCAGTTGATCTGACCTGAGCATATGGCGTCTTCCCCTCTTTAGTGTCCTGCACTAGAGACTATATGGAATGTTTATTTTGAAGGGGGCGGGTGTGCTGCTGTAACATATGAAATAAAAATACATGGCAAGAACGTTTGATAAACAGCTTACATACTTGTGTTTAGCATGTAAATTCAATATTACAAATTAGTGTTATATTTTCCAGGACTAACCTCCTTGCGCTGTCATTAGCAATTATGGAAAACCCAGCTATGTAGGCCATTGAGAATAGAAAGCCTTCTCTAGGAGCCAGATTCACAAAGCAAGTTTGGGAAGGTTGTAAATCTGCACATTGTAGGTTTAAGAATTGTGCATAGCATGGGCATGGTGCCTCAGAGCCACTTATGAGAGCACTCAGTATATATATATTTTGGACAGTTTAAAAAAAAAAAAAAAAAAAAAATGTAAGCAAGATCTTGACCGCCTGTTTGTGTTAGGAAAATGTGTTGAAAATTTCAGAGATCTCAAATAGGCATACCCGTCTTTGGTTAGCATGTTTGGATTTGGGGTAGTTTACAGAGGAGTTGTCTCAGAAAAAGGTTGCTGCCGCAACAGATTCCATTCAGAATGTAATAAAAGCCTTTGGTGTGGCATGTTCCATCTTCAGTGTGTCTTGCTTCTTTGCTGCAGGATTGAGTCTCAACCCTGGGCTCTTCATTGACTATGTTTGCTCACGCTGGCGGTAGGCCGGAAATCATGGCAGTTGAAATAGGGTATTCTTTTGTTGTTACTATGCTTTTGTCAGAGGAGATGTGAGGTAGGACATTGCTATTGTCTGTCAATCATAGAAGAGGATGGTTCACCTTCATGAGAGAACAGATGCGCTGTCATGACTACTCTCTCTTCTATTTTAGTTAAAAGCTTGTCTGAGAGATTCGATTTCCAGAGAACATAAATTTAGATTCTGCTCCTAATTTCAGATGTAGAGCATTCCATTTGTTTCTGATTCTCCTTAGAGCGACCTCCCATATTGCTCATCAGCTATTCCTTAGTTCCCATGAACCTACGCCTATAAGTGTTTAACCATGCAACAGTTCATGTTGTTGCACCAAGGATATTGTGCTGCATAACTAAATACTTCTAAGGTCCCAAAAGCGAGACCTATTGGATATGCCAATGCATGTATTTTATTCTCATATTAGTTTCCACCAGCAAAGTGCATGTGCATTTTGAAACAAACAAACCTACGTATTTCGGCCAGAGGCCTTCGTCTGAGTCACCGAGTTTAAAGTGCAGAGTGTTTATTTTAAAGGGCTTAACCTGTCCCTCCCTCCACCTATAACATAAAATGTAAAGGAAATATATAACTATATATATATGATGCACAGTTCCCGGTTATTGCCCTTCGCATTCACCACCTCAGTTACAATGGACATACTCAGGAAAACGGCACAGCGGCAGCCATCAAATTCATCAAGGTTTGTAGTTTTATTATATTTTTTCATTTTGCATCTCCACCAGCAAAGTGCACGTACATTTAGAGAAGAACTGACCTACGTGTTTTGGCCAAGGGCCTTCGTTTGAGTCATAGAGTTTAAAGTGCATAGTGTCTTATAAAAGGGATCAACCAGTGTATAATAGGCTTTTCCTGACACCCAATGTCTTATGTAAGCAGTTTACAACTGTACCTGATGCTTGCTGGACATGTACCTCCCCAAATGCCGATTTGTTTCACATGATCTTTTCCTGCCCAATTGTGCATACTTACTGGAAACAAGTGTGGTCTCAAATTAACTTGTTTTACGGAACCAAATGTCCTTTCTCTTTTACCAATGCTTTCTTAGGCAGTTTATCTTCTTGTTGGGAGAATGTTTCGCTTGATATCGAAATTATTGATTTGTTGTTAGCGGTTGCATTTTAACAAATTACTGCAAATTGGAAAGATTTTACAAAAATTTCTTACAAGTCGTGGTGGTATACTGTTTGCCATAATCATAGATTAGATACTGTTTTTGTTCATCCCTTACATATGGCAATGAAGCGCTTGGATTTGTGGGCACCTGTCACAATATACCTTGACACAAATGCCAAGCGGTGTTCCCAGATGCAACGATTTCGACAAGAAGTTTTAAAACCCCCTTGAATCCCCTTAATGTTTCTAAATATTTTGATATTTTAGTGGTTCTTGTGACTTTTTCGACTGTTTTTATCCTTCTTTTTTTTTATTTTTTATTTATGAGTCCAAATTCTTATTAATGTATTATTGCAACCTTCATTGTACTGACATGAGTTTTATTTTGTGAATTGTGTATCGACACCTTTCTGGATATCAATAAAGCTTTTCTGAGCTGAAAAAGGGATCAACCAGTCCCTCCCTCTCATTGTTACATAAATCTTAATGGAAAAGGTTCACTTCATCTTCATTTATAACCCTCAGTTTCCAGCAATACATACAACATGGTTCTAATTAAGAGTATATTGGCAACACATATTGCATTATCGTCAATTTGGTGAAGTACCAGATTACATAAAGATACGGTGCACATAACACTACCCTAATTAAGAATATATATATTGACAAAGCATAATATATTGTTGTTGACAGGGTGACACCTTATAACTAAAACAGACAGGACCACCAGAGTATCAGCATCTAAAACAGAGTGTTAACACCCCTTATGTGCCTTTGTATAGCATCTCACATATAATGTTTATATAATATATTGTACTCAAAACTCATTGGACCTGTAAAGTGTTTTACATAGGTGAATTTTATAACATATTCAGAAATTATTTACTAACCCTGTATAGAGCCTATAATGACCTATGTTTTTCCTCTACATAGCAATTAATATATATCCTAAATTAATAATATTGTGCAAGGCTCGCAGTTTTCAACTGAACATTATTAATGTGCTGCATATTATGCAGAAGGTTGCAAAGCAATCTCAGGCAAAAAAATATATATTGCATTTGCGCAATGTATATTCTAAATGTGTTCAAAAATCAGCAAAATTCCAGATAGGAACATTACATTGCTATCTGTTGTGCAAAACATGCAAGGAATGATCTTTTGTACTTTACATGCAACTACAATATATTTTGAATTAATGTTTTTGTGCAATATTCGCAATGTCCAAATGTGAATCATTAAAGTGCTATACATTGTACAAACCTGCAGATATATTCCATTGTATTTAAATTGCGAATGCAATGTACTATACATAAACGTGCAAAATCTGCAAAAGGAGATCTAATCCATATAAAGTGCAAGTGCATTACGCTCTCAATAAATACAATAAAAAATACGGGAAAAGATCTAATACCAGGCGGGGTCGTGGATTTTATCATTCATGCCTTACTGGACCTGAGATCCTATTGACAATACTGTTAGATGTCACAATAACTGATCATTGCTGGTAATCCCGTCAACCACAAAGTGCCAATGCAGAGTCAATAATCACAATTCCTCTAAAGTAGAGTTGCCTCAAATAGTAAAATGCAATACCAGTCACGGTCATATATTCTATCATTCGAGACCTCCCGGATGTGAGATCCAATTACCAATACAGCCAGATTTCAACATGACTGACTTTTTCAGGCTATCCTGTCTACATTAAAGTGCCAATGCAGAATCAATAATTATAATTCATCTAAAGTAGTATTGCCCGCAGCAATATTCCATGTCTTGAATCTCAACCAATTTCTCTTGGTAAATTCACTCTTAATCAGAAAATATTTTAACAACATTTGACATACCCTTGAGTAAGTGATAATTATGTTAAAAATACCTCTACTGTCAAACTTCTCCATATGTTCACAGATACAAATATTGTACATTAGGTTGATAAATTAATTAAATGATGGCTGAAAGGAGGAATCCAGAAAGACAGATTGTAACATTGTCCAATGGATTATAAAAATGTATGCACTTCAGCATCAATGCTGAGACCCCAAGGGATCTCAGTCCCGATAGTTATATTCCACTTGGATTCTGCCTTTCTTAAAATTAAATAGTAATGTTGAAAGGTAGCACTCCAATGTAAATCAGCGTATTCAAAATTTTCAGAGTAAAAAATAATGGTGCATCAGCTATGTGGGATTTTGTCCTCTCCCACTACATGAGAAAGCAAGCAATGACAGGATGCGGACCTGTGTTTAGCTGAGCACTGTTCACAAAGTGTCTAAACTGACACTACCACTTTAGTACATAATATTTATTTGTTTCTCAATAAGGACACAAAAACATTTTTTCACTAAATCATTTCAATGTGTTCAGGTATAAGACAATCACTGAGTTAAATCCAGTTTGTACCAGAACAAAATTATAAGCTGTATGCATCAAACTCATTTGCAAACAGTATTCATTTGTAGTATAACGTCAATGCATTTGATGTCAACAATTCAATATATGACATAGTTACAACACATCAGAAAATAAATCAGAAAATAAAAATGCCCAATGCATTTCGGAACCACTGTTCCTTCGTCAGGGGCCAATCTGTGGAAAAATAAAAAATAAAACATTTCATTGCTTCAATTGTTTTTTGAAGGGACTCAATCTCTAGCAACCAATTATGCTCCAAACTCGCCTCAAAAATGAGTTACCTGTGTGTATGTAATATATGTTTACTGTTGATTGAGGAACCTCGTAATTCTGTGAATATAAAGAAACGCGCCACATAGGGGTTAATCTAGCCATTGGGACCTAGATTCAAGACCGTGAACATGAGTTTGTGGTAACACGGTAAATTCATTGGCTTACCTCTCTCAAGCTACTTTATGGTTCTGTGTGGAGAGAGTAAAATATTTCAGAAGCTGATAACACGTAAAAGTTGGTGTGTTTGCTAGCTGAGAACGACAGACCGATTCCAACTGTAGCCAGTCATAAAATTTGCGTGAAAAAATCTTACCTTACTAAGAGTGCAGTAAGCTGTAGAAAGAGGGAAAGGAAAGCAAAAAAAAAATTTTTTAAAGAACTACTCTAGTTTTCGATTCAAACTTGGTAAGCCACCATAACGGTCAGCGAAGAGAACCTTACCTATCGTTCAAGAGCAAGCCTGAGTGACCGACGAAACGCCTCAACTGGTGAACGAGTTGTCAATAAACTAGAATAATCCGGATGTTTATATGGTAAAGCCACCGGATCTTGAACCGGAAACGCTTAAGGTGCTCAAGCGAGCCTGGGGGGTGAGTTCAGTCTTTATCTCGACGCTTGCGCACTAGGCACCCGTAAGCGCCATCTTAGATCGGGATACGATCACCGCGGGATGCTATAATATATCACCTTTGTTTGGTGTTAGTCAAGCTGAATAGTAAAAAAAGGTGTTTCTCCTATCTGGGACTGTGATCTGAAATGACCTCATGTGCATCCATCTTGCACTGTGTACTAAACGGATGTGAGATAATATTGAGATTACCGCCAAACACGTGCATAAGCGCCATTTTAAAGCGGACTGAAAGTTCATGTGTAAAACTAATCATTTACTATGAATAAAGAAATGTATAGCGAAAAGAAAGTATTCCCCAAATATTTCTGTGCCTAATTTTGTCATGACCAAATATCTTGAATGCACTTAAACGAAAAGAGGATGAAAAGATCCTAGTTAATGGGGACGACCTTAGTTAAGTCCTCAAAGAAGGTAATTGTCGCTAATGATATATATCCAAGTGTATCAAAAAATATGCTTGTTTGATCAAAAGATTTGATGAAAAGATAAAGAATGCACCTGGTGCAGAAAAACCATTCTAAAACAAGCTGTGCTATATTACTATTGTGAGTGTTTTTGTGGTGCTGTGATGCTTTATTAATGTGCCATGTCTGACAATCTTGGGTTGCTGGCTTTAATAGATAATCGGGTGACTAAATGAAACTTAACATCTCTAACAGATCATGGAATCCTACGGGTTTTGGTGTGTGCTGTCTGTCAGTCTCGGGTTGCTAGCTTTGATAAATGATAGGGTAACTAAATGAAACATGACATATCTAACCTATCATTAAGCCCTGTGGGTATCAAAGAATCCAGATATTTGATCCAAAAGACCTCCCTTTGTAGTAGTTTCAAGTGGTTATTAACACCTTGCTGTTGTCCCACGTGTTCAATGATTTGGAATCTGAGTTGTGATATTGAGTGGCCTGATTCATGCCAGTGCGCTGCCAAAGGTGAAGTTTTGCTCAAAGTCCTAATCCGACTCTTGTGTTCTGTGAGTCGTATCTTCATTTTCCGTTTGGTTTTGCCTATGTACAGTTTCCCACATGGGCATTTGATCCCGTAGATTACGTTGGAGGTGTTGCAATCGCTGGTGTGTCGGAGTGTAATATCCTTGCCTGTCGTGGGGTGTTTCAGAATATTTCCTGGAATGACATTATTGCAATGTGAACAGTTCTGACATCTTAATGTTCCTTTATTGGTGCTGATGGTATGTTGTTGTTTTTTCGTTGAAGAAATGAGTTCACGTAGGTTTTGACCCCTGGTATAGGCATGTAATGGCAGGTCACGAAAGATATTGTTAAAGTCTGCTTCATTAGAAAGTAGTTCCCAACGTTTGTTGATAATTTTCTTGATGGCAGGTGAACTTGTGGAAAATTTTGATATAAACACTATATCTGTTTTGGGTGTTTTTGTGACAGATGTCAGCAGTTCTCTCCGTGGTTTTGCCAAAGCCTTTGCTGCGCAAGAATCAATGATGGTTATGGGATAACCTCGTTGTTGGTATTTCAGTTTTTGTACTTGGATTTGAGTTGTGCTGTCAAGTGTATTTGAACAAATGCGTTTAATCCGGATGAATTGCGAGTAGGGTAGATTGTTAATCAGGTTGTTAGGATGGAAGCTGGAGAAATGTAACGCATTGTTACGATCTGTAGGTTTGGTATATATGGTGGTGTTGAGACCATGTCCGTCTGCATTTTTATGAATAGAAACATCCAGGTATTGAATAGTGTGTGTGTCAATTTTATAGGTAAATTGAATCCTCGGATCATGAGAGTTTAAGGTTGTGATCATTTCTTCAAACAGTTGCTGTGTATTAGTCCAGACCAGGAAAATGTCATCAATAAATCGACAGTATGTATAGATGTTTGACCACCACTGTGGAATGTCCATTATATGCTCCTGTTCAAACATGGCCATAAAGATGTTGGCATACGATGGTGCCCCCGGAAAACCCATCGAGGTTCCCGAGAGTTGAGCATAAAATTGTTCTTGCCATTTGAAGTAGCTATGGTGGAGACAGAAATGAAGTAGTTGTAGTATGAACACTTTTTCTGTGTCAATATCTTCACGTTGAAGGAGGGCCCATTCAACCGCATCCATGCCTGTAGAGTGGGGAATTGAGGTGTAAAGAGCCACCACATCGATGGTGCACAGAAACCAAGTAGATTGAATGTTGGGTTGAATCAACTCCAATTTCTGAAGGAAGTCCGTGGTGTCCTTAGTGTATGACCACCAGTTCTGCACGAATTTCTGTAAGTAGTAATCCAAGAATTTGCCCACTGGATCAAAAATTGAGCCACAACCCGAAACAATGGGTCTGAAAGGTGGTTGTTGTAAGTTTTTATGTATCTTGGGTAACATATAGAGATGAGGTCTGCGTGGATCTGGTGTAGTGAGAAACTGCTTGGTCTGTTCGTCTATCCAACCTGAATCATATGCTTTTTTCAAGATATCTTGTAGAATGGTTTCCAGTTGTGTTGTCGGATCAGTTTGAAGAGGCAAATAAGTCGTTTGATCATTGACATGAGTGTTAACTTGGTGTAAATAGAACTCTGTGTCCATTATAACTATAGCTCCTCCCTTGTCCGCGGGTTGGATAGTTATATCTGGGTTAGTTGCCAGGGTTCTCAATGTGATTTTTTCATGGTATGTCAAGTTTTGGTGTTTGTTAGTACTGTGGGACAGATTTTTTATATCCTTTTTTACCATGATCTCAAACGTATCCAGCATCTTGTGGGACACTGGAGCTTGAAAGGTGCTTCGAGGCTTAAATTTTTTTATAATGCCAGTGTCTGGCGGTGCTTCTGTGGTTACGACGTTGGAAAAATAATGCCGTAAGCGTAGTGACCGCATGAACTTGTAAACTGCTACATCAATTTCCAGTTGGTTTGTATGATTAGTTGGGACAAAGGACAAGCCTCTGTTTAAGACTGCTTTCTGATATGGTGTGATATTTACCGATGAGATATTGACAATCAAGGAATGTTCTTCCCGCTTCGTAGCGATTTTCCTGCCCTTTCCTCGCCTGGTTTTGCTGTTGCGGAGGGAATTTCTGGTGGTGGTATGCCTTGATCCGAAGCCTGGGACAAAAAAGACACCGTGCTTGTTTTATTAACTTGTGCAGAGGCCTCCTGTGATGAAGATTGTAAATCGGAAGACGACGCTCCTGGCTGCACTGGAGTTCTAGATGTGGAGATATCCTTATCAGAAACCAGGCTTTCCTCTGATGAGTGCACATTGGGTTTGCGTGGTTCAAACTTTTTGCGTGCGTATATTTCGGCCCAGGTATACACCTCATTTAGTTTGTAATCAATGGTGTCTCTTTTATATTTCCTTAGTTTGCCTTCTTGTAACTCCCTACTGTACTTATCCAATTTTATGTTTAGACCCTCTAAGTTGATTCTCCAGGTGTCATTTTCAAGTCTAGTTTGAAGTTCATCTTTCAGTGTGTTAATTTCCTGTTCGAGGTCCTTGATGGTTTTAGAGAGCTCCTCGATTATCAGAAGTATCAGATCAAGGGAACATTTATTCAAAATTGAAAACCATTTGTTCATGAAAGTTGGGTTCAGGTGGAAACGAAATAGCATAGGTCTTATGGATAATCGCAATCCTCTGGGAATCCGTTTGGCTTTGTGGTACTGTACTAATGTAGAGGCATGAAGTTGTTGATTGAGTTGTCGCCTGGTTAAATATTCAAGTTGCTTAAGTTGTTGCGAGACTGAGCCACTGTGTGTATCCATGCTTCTAACTTCCTGAATTAAAGAATATATTTCAGATGCTTGATCTGTAGTGTAAACCATGGTTGTTGCTCTGTTATCTGTTATATTCGTGATGGAATCGAACGACATTGTTATTCTGGCTGGGTGCTGCTCCTTGTTGGACAAAAATTGTGATAAATAGTAATGTTGAAAGGTAGCACTCCAATGTAAATCAGCGTATTCAAAATTTTCAGAGTAAAAAATAATGGTGCATCAGCTATGTGGGATTTTGTCCTCTCCCACTACATGAGAAAGCAAGCAATGACAGGATGCGGACCTGTGTTTAGCTGAGCACTGTTCACAAAGTGTCTAAACTGACACTACCACTTTAGTACATAATATTTATTTGTTTCTCAATAAGGACACAAAAACATTTTTTCACTAAATCATTTCAATGTGTTCAGGTATAAGACAATCACTGAGTTAAATCCAGTTTGTACCAGAACAAAATTATAAGCTGTATGCATCAAACTCATTTGCAAACAGTATTCATTTGTAGTATAACGTCAATGCATTTGATGTCAACAATTCAATATATGACATAGTTACAACACATCAGAAAATAAATCAGAAAATAAAAATGCCCAATGCATTTCGGAACCACTGTTCCTTCGTCAGGGGCCAATCTGTGGAAAAATAAAAAATAAAACATTTCATTGCTTCAATTGTTTTTTGAAGGGACTCAATCTCTAGCAACCAATTATGCTCCAAACTCGCCTCAAAAATGAGTTACCTGTGTGTATGTAATATATGTTTACTGTTGATTGAGGAACCTCGTAATTCTGTGAATATAAAGAAACGCGCCACATAGGGGTTAATCTAGCCATTGGGACCTAGATTCAAGACCGTGAACATGAGTTTGTGGTAACACGGTAAATTCATTGGCTTACCTCTCTCAAGCTACTTTATGGTTCTGTGTGGAGAGAGTAAAATATTTCAGAAGCTGATAACACGTAAAAGTTGGTGTGTTTGCTAGCTGAGAACGACAGACCGATTCCAACTGTAGCCAGTCATAAAATTTGCGTGAAAAAATCTTACCTTACTAAGAGTGCAGTAAGCTGTAGAAAGAGGGAAAGGAAAGCAAAAAAAAAATTTTTTAAAGAACTACTCTAGTTTTCGATTCAAACTTGGTAAGCCACCATAACGGTCAGCGAAGAGAACCTTACCTATCGTTCAAGAGCAAGCCTGAGTGACCGACGAAACGCCTCAACTGGTGAACGAGTTGTCAATAAACTAGAATAATCCGGATGTTTATATGGTAAAGCCACCGGATCTTGAACCGGAAACGATTAAGGTGCTCAAGCGAGCCTGGGGGGTGAGTTCAGTCTTTATCTCGACGCTTGCGCACTAGGCACCCGTAAGCGCCATCTTAGATCGGGATACGATCACCGCGGGATGCTATAATATATCACCTTTGTTTGGTGTTAGTCAAGCTGAATAGTAAAAAAAGGTGTTTCTCCTATCTGGGACTGTGATCTGAAATGACCTCATGTGCATCCATCTTGCACTGTGTACTAAACGGATGTGAGATAATATTGAGATTACCGCCAAACACGTGCATAAGCGCCATTTTAAAGCGGACTGAAAGTTCATGTGTAAAACTAATCATTTACTATGAATAAAGAAATGTATAGCGAAAAGAAAGTATTCCCCAAATATTTCTGTGCCTAATTTTGTCATGACCAAATATCTTGAATGCACTTAAACGAAAAGAGGATGAAAAGATCCTAGTTAATGGGGACGACCTTAGTTAAGTCCTCAAAGAAGGTAATTGTCGCTAATGATATATATCCAAGTGTATCAAAAAATATGCTTGTTTGATCAAAAGATTTGATGAAAAGATAAAGAATGCACCTGGTGCAGAAAAACCATTCTAAAACAAGCTGTGCTATATTACTATTGTGAGTGTTTTTGTGGTGCTGTGATGCTTTATTAATGTGCCATGTCTGACAATCTTGGGTTGCTGGCTTTAATAGATAATCGGGTGACTAAATGAAACTTAACATCTCTAACAGATCATGGAATCCTACGGGTTTTGGTGTGTGCTGTCTGTCAGTCTCGGGTTGCTAGCTTTGATAAATGATAGGGTAACTAAATGAAACATGACATATCTAACCTATCATTAAGCCCTGTGGGTATCAAAGAATCCAGATATTTGATCCAAAAGACCTCCCTTTGTAGTAGTTTCAAGTGGTTATTAACACCTTGCTGTTGTCCCACGTGTTCAATGATTTGGAATCTGAGTTGTGATATTGAGTGGCCTGATTCATGCCAGTGCGCTGCCAAAGGTGAAGTTTTGCTCAAAGTCCTAATCCGACTCTTGTGTTCTGTGAGTCGTATCTTCATTTTCCGTTTGGTTTTGCCTATGTACAGTTTCCCACATGGGCATTTGATCCCGTAGATTACGTTGGAGGTGTTGCAATCGCTGGTGTGTCGGAGTGTAATATCCTTGCCTGTCGTGGGGTGTTTCAGAATATTTCCTGGAATGACATTATTGCAATGTGAACAGTTCTGACATCTTAATGTTCCTTTATTGGTGCTGATGGTATGTTGTTGTTTTTTCGTTGAAGAAATGAGTTCACGTAGGTTTTGACCCCTGGTATAGGCATGTAATGGCAGGTCACGAAAGATATTGTTAAAGTCTGCTTCATTAGAAAGTAGTTCCCAACGTTTGTTGATAATTTTCTTGATGGCAGGTGAACTTGTGGAAAATTTTGATATAAACACTATATCTGTTTTGGGTGTTTTTGTGACGGATGTCAGCAGTTCTCTCCGTGGTTTTGCCAAAGCCTTTGCTGCGCAAGAATCAATGATGGTTATGGGATAACCTCGTTGTTGGTATTTCAGTTTTTGTACTTGGATTTGAGTTGTGCTGTCAAGTGTATTTGAACAAATGCGTTTAATCCGGATGAATTGCGAGTAGGGTAGATTGTTAATCAGGTTGTTAGGATGGAAGCTGGAGAAATGTAACGCATTGTTACGATCTGTAGGTTTGGTATATATGGTGGTGTTGAGACCATGTCCGTCTGCATTTTTATGAATAGAAACATCCAGGTATTGAATAGTGTGTGTGTCAATTTTATAGGTAAATTGAATCCTCGGATCATGAGAGTTTAAGGTTGTGATCATTTCTTCAAACAGTTGCTGTGTATTAGTCCAGACCAGGAAAATGTCATCAATAAATCGACAGTATGTATAGATGTTTGACCACCACTGTGGAATGTCCATTATATGCTCCTGTTCAAACATGGCCATAAAGATGTTGGCATACGATGGTGCCCCCGGAAAACCCATCGAGGTTCCCGAGAGTTGAGCATAAAATTGTTCTTGCCATTTGAAGTAGCTATGGTGGAGACAGAAATGAAGTAGTTGTAGTATGAACACTTTTTCTGTGTCAATATCTTCACGTTGAAGGAGGGCCCATTCAACCGCATCCATGCCTGTAGAGTGGGGAATTGAGGTGTAAAGAGCCACCACATCGATGGTGCACAGAAACCAAGTAGATTGAATGTTGGGTTCAAACTAGACTTGAAAATGACACCTGGAGAATCAACTTAGAGGGTCTAAACATAAAATTGGATAAGTACAGTAGGGAGTTACAAGAAGGCAAACTAAGGAAATATAAAAGAGACACCATTGATTACAAACTAAATGAGGTGTATACCTGGGCCGAAATATACGCACGCAAAAAGTTTGAACCACGCAAACCCAATGTGCACTCATCAGAGGAAAGCCTGGTTTCTGATAAGGATATCTCCACATCTAGAACTCCAGTGCAGCCAGGAGCGTCGTCTTCCGATTTACAATCTTCATCACAGGAGGCCTCTGCACAAGTTAATAAAACAAGCACGGTGTCTTTTTTGTCCCAGGCTTCGGATCAAGGCATACCACCACCAGAAATTCCCTCCGCAACAGCAAAACCAGGCGAGGAAAGGGCAGGAAAATCGCTACGAAGCGGGAAGAACATTCCTTGATTGTCAATATCTCATCGGTAAATATCACACCATATCAGAAAGCAGTCTTAAACAGAGGCTTGTCCTTTGTCCCAACTAATCATACAAACCAACTGGAAATTGATGTAGCAGTTTACAAGTTCATGCGGTCACTACGCTTACGGCATTATTTTTCCAACGTCGTAACCACAGAAGCACCGCCAGACACTGGCATTATAAAAAAATTTAAGCCTCGAAGCACCTTTCAAGCTCCAGTGTCCCACAAGATGCTGGATACGTTTGAGATCATGGTAAAAAAGGATATAAAAAATCTGTCCCACAGTACTAACAAACACCAAAACTTGACATACCATGAAAAAATCACATTGAGAACCCTGGCAACTAACCCAGATATAACTATCCAACCCGCGGACAAGGGAGGAGCTATAGTTATAATGGACACAGAGTTCTATTTACACCAAGTTAACACTCATGTCAATGATCAAACGACTTATTTGCCTCTTCAAACTGATCCGACAACACAACTGGAAACCATTCTACAAGATATCTTGAAAAAAGCATATGATTCAGGTTGGATAGACGAACAGACCAAGCAGTTTCTCACTACACCAGATCCACGCAGACCTCATCTCTATATGTTACCCAAGATACATAAAAACTTACAACAACCACCTTTCAGACCCATTGTTTCGGGTTGTGGCTCAATTTTTGATCCAGTGGGCAAATTCTTGGATTACTACTTACAGAAATTCGTGCAGAACTGGTGGTCATACACTAAGGACACCACGGACTTCCTTCAGAAATTGGAGTTGATTCAACCCAACATTCAATCTACTTGGTTTCTGTGCACCATCGATGTGGTGGCTCTTTACACCTCAATTCCCCACTCTACAGGCATGGATGCGGTTGAATGGGCCCTCCTTCAACGTGAAGATATTGACACAGAAAAAGTGTTCATACTACAACTACTTCATTTCTGTCTCCACCATAGCTACTTCAAATGGCAAGAACAATTTTATGCTCAACTCTCGGGAACCTCGATGGGTTTTCCGGGGGCACCATCGTATGCCAACATCTTTATGGCCATGTTTGAACAGGAGCATATAATGGACATTCCACAGTGGTGGTCAAACATCTATACATACTGTCGATTTATTGATGACATTTTCCTGGTCTGGACTAATACACAGCAACTGTTTGAAGAAATGATCACAACCTTAAACTCTCATGATCCGAGGATTCAATTTACCTATAAAATTGACACACACACTATTCAATACCTGGATGTTTCTATTCATAAAAATGCAGACGGACATGGTCTCAACACCACCATATATACCAAACCTACAGATCGTAACAATGCGTTACATTTCTCCAGCTTCCATCCTAACAACCTGATTAACAATCTACCCTACTCGCAATTCATCCGGATTAAACGCATTTGTTCAAATACACTTGACAGCACAACTCAAATCCAAGTACAAAAACTGAAATACCAACAACGAGGTTATCCCATAACCATCATTGATTCTTGCGCAGCAAAGGCTTTGGCAAAACCACGGAGAGAACTGCTGACATCTGTCACAAAAACACCCAAAACAGATATAGTGTTTATATCAAAATTTTCCACAAGTTCACCTGCCATCAAGAAAATTATCAACAAACGTTGGGAACTACTTTCTAATGAAGCAGACTTTAACAATATCTTTCGTGACCTGCCATTACATGCCTATACCAGGGGTCAAAACCTACGTGAACTCATTTCTTCAACGAAAAAACAACAACATACCATCAGCACCAATAAAGGAACATTAAGATGTCAGAACTGTTCACATTGCAATAATGTCATTCCAGGAAATATTCTGAAACACCCCACGACAGGCAAGGATATTACACTCCGACACACCAGCGATTGCAACACCTCCAACGTAATCTACGGGATCAAATGCCCATGTGGGAAACTGTACATAGGCAAAACCAAACGGAAAATGAAGATACGACTCACAGAACACAAGAGTCGGATTAGGACTTTGAGCAAAACTTCACCTTTGGCAGCGCACTGGCATGAATCAGGCCACTCAATATCACAACTCAGATTCCAAATCATTGAACACGTGGGACAACAGCAAGGTGTTAATAACCACTTGAAACTACTACAAAGGGAGGTCTTTTGGATCAAATATCTGGATTCTTTGATACCCACAGGGCTTAATGATAGGTTAGATATGTCATGTTTCATTTAGTTACCCTATCATTTATCAAAGCTAGCAACCCGAGACTGACAGACAGCACACACCAAAACCCGTAGGATTCCATGATCTGTTAGAGATGTTAAGTTTCATTTAGTCACCCGATTATCTATTAAAGCCAGCAACCCAAGATTGTCAGACATGGCACATTAATAAAGCATCACAGCACCACAAAAACACTCACAATAGTAATATAGCACAGCTTGTTTTAGAATGGTTTTTCTGCACCAGGTGCATTCTTTATCTTTTCATCAAATCTTTTGATCAAACAAGCATATTTTTTGATACACTTGGATATATATCATTAGCGACAATTACCTTCTTTGAGGACTTAACTAAGGTCGTCCCCATTAACTAGGATCTTTTCATCCTCTTTTCGTTTAAGTGCATTCAAGATATTTGGTCATGACAAAATTAGGCACAGAAATATTTGGGGAATACTTTCTTTTCGCTATACATTTCTTTATTCATAGTAAATGATTAGTTTTACACATGAACTTTCAGTCCGCTTTAAAATGGCGCTTATGCACGTGTTTGGCGGTAATCTCAATATTATCTCACATCCGTTTAGTACACAGTGCAAGATGGATGCACATGAGGTCATTTCAGATCACAGTCCCAGATAGGAGAAACACCTTTTTTTACTATTCAGCTTGACTAACACCAAACAAAGGTGATATATTATAGCATCCCGCGGTGATCGTATCCCGATCTAAGATGGCGCTTACGGGTGCCTAGTGCGCAAGCGTCGAGATAAAGACTGAACTCACCCCCCAGGCTCGCTTGAGCACCTTAAGCGTTTCCGGTTCAAGATCCGGTGGCTTTACCATATAAACATCCGGATTATTCTAGTTTATTGACAACTCGTTCACCAGTTGAGGCGTTTCGTCGGTCACTCAGGCTTGCTCTTGAACGATAGGTAAGGTTCTCTTCGCTGACCGTTATGGTGGCTTACCAAGTTTGAATCGAAAACTAGAGTAGTTCTTTAAAAAATTTTTTTTTTGCTTTCCTTTCCCTCTTTCTACAGCTTACTGCACTCTTAGTAAGGTAAGATTTTTTCACGCAAATTTTATGACTGGCTACAGTTGGAATCGGTCTGTCGTTCTCAGCTAGCAAACACACCAACTTTTACGTGTTATCAGCTTCTGAAATATTTTACTCTCTCCACACAGAACCATAAAGTAGCTTGAGAGAGGTAAGCCAATGAATTTACCGTGTTACCACAAACTCATGTTCACGGTCTTGAATCTAGGTCCCAATGGCTAGATTAACCCCTATGTGGCGCGTTTCTTTATATTCACAGAATTACGAGGTTCCTCAATCAACAGTAAACATATATTACATACACACAGGTAACTCATTTTTGAGGCGAGTTTGGAGCATAATTGGTTGCTAGAGATTGAGTCCCTTCAAAAAACAATTGAAGCAATGAAATGTTTTATTTTTTATTTTTCCACAGATTGGCCCCTGACGAAGGAACAGTGGTTCCGAAATGCATTGGGCATTTTTATTTTCTGATTTATTTTCTGATGTGTTGTAACTATGTCATATATTGAATTGTTGACATCAAATGCATTGACGTTATACTACAAATGAATACTGTTTGCAAATGAGTTTGATGCATACAGCTTATAATTTTGTTCTGGTACAAACTGGATTTAACTCAGTGATTGTCTTATACCTGAACACATTGAAATGATTTAGTGAAAAAATGTTTTTGTGTCCTTATTGAGAAACAAATAAATATTATGTACTAAAGTGGTAGTGTCAGTTTAGACACTTTGTGAACAGTGCTCAGCTAAACACAGGTCCGCATCCTGTCATTGCTTGCTTTCTTAAAATTAAGTCACAATCACCTCCTCTGATTTTCAAGGGGATATGTTGGATGCCATAGAAAGAGAAATGACTCAAATCCCCACTATGTTCCTTCCAGATGTGTTTTGACATGGCATTTGTGAAGTCCCTGTTGGTAATTGCTCTCATATTCTTCAGAATGCACAGTTTTAGCTTGCTGACAGTACTGCCTATATATTGTTTCCCACAGCTGTGCCTCCTAGTTTCCACCCACCAACACAGACCACTCATGCAGGTAGTTGAAAGGTCCATGAGTCTTCCAGGACCACAGCGAATCCAAACCGTGAAACCAAGGAGACGTCAATCAGCCCCAAGGCTTGCACGGTTTGTGGGAAAGTAATGCCTCTGTACTCCTTGTTAAAAAAAGATAGAACAGGGTTCCATGTTCTAGGGAAAATGTGAGATTTATCTGCTAGGTGATACGCTAGTTTCTCATCTCTTAATAGGTACCAAAGTTTATGGAACCGGGGTTTGTATGTTGGCCTGGTAGTTTATCCTCCAAAGGCATAGGATAGTGTATTGGCCACCAGAAGCTGTGGAGTGGATACATACCCTATGACAGCCTGCCAAGCATGGACAGATCAGGTAGCTTGTCTATGTCCTGTCCTCGTATCTGTGAGATGCAGAGAAGACCATATCCTAGAGGTCTCCCAAGCGAAGGCAGGACCACAGTATATGCATTAAGGAGGCAACTTTGCTGCAACCCTGCCAACCAGCATTAGAGTATGTGGTATTAATGATTTGAAGTCAGGCAGTTGTAAGGCACAAGCAAAATAGTATTTTATAAAGGATCCCCCTGCCTCAGGCGTGGTGGGTAAGGTGTTTGTATGAAGGAATAGCTCGAGCCATTGTTTGTTGGTATGAAGGAATATGTCAAACGATTGTCAAGTGCTATGTTAAGTTCTTTCCCACACTGCATCTGGAAGATTTGCATACAGTTTTTGGTGAGTTAGGAGTGTTCTAGATTTTAGAAACTAGGTTTTTAGGCTAAGTGATTTTTTTTAACAAATTCTATTTATCCTATAAGTACTTACCCATAATTTTCAAATGAATATGTATTTATAGACCCCGCTTAAAAAGATGGGCTATTGTTAAGAAAAGTTATGTACTTATGGTTGGCCAGTAAAGTTGTGGTAGATAATCACAGTGACTCACAGGTCAGTTAGCTACTTGCCATGATAGGTGACTCACTGTGATTCAGCTGTAATGGTCCATCTGAGGAAATGCCCAGTTGGGAAATATCTCCTATTTCGCCGTTGGTCCCCCCTATATATTCCCCTGTTAAGGCATGATCATAGCACTCTACAACAAGCTTGGACGTGTTCAAAGTTGTTTGTTTCCTAATGTTGTCTGAGGTCAATGCCAACACACAAACCTTCTTTATGGGTGATCCAGAAAATGGGCCAATGTTTCCCCAACTCCAGAATTACTGATACTGGGGTTTCCAGTAAATCAGGGGCAGAAAAATCCGACTCATTACTAGTTCCTCCCTGCATAAACCAGGCTGGAATTCGACCGGACACACAGGCCCCCTGCTGATGGTCTATTTGACTTGTCAGAATAGGTTTACTGGGATTCTTATCATTGTCAGGAGTACATTTACAGGGAAGGCAACATCTTATCACTAAATATCTCTAATTTCCCCATCCATCACCAAACAACCTGTTGAGGTACATCTTACTTCTCCACGTCCAGGATGCGGTTTGTGTCTCGATTCACCACATGGAACAGCATGTCCGTCTGAGCAAAACTCACACGTCCCTTCTTGTCCACATGGAACTGTAATGGAAGAGATTGCACTTGTTGAGTTTGATTGTTGAAACTTGTCACAACATATGTATACTTACAATGTAGTCGTACAATATACTTAGCATGCAAAAACACTGTACTACTATAGGTGCTTTAAAATCTGCTTATGCTTTGCGAAATTCCTATAGAAAAGAAACACTGAGGAGGGATCAAGTGACATTTTAAGAGATATGGTATGCTGGTAAACTCAGCAAACTTTCTCTAATAAATCCGTGGCCTCTTGAAGAAATTGTTGTTTTTGTTTTAATTTTGTTTTAAGTAGATACTTCTTAGAGATACAGGATACGTCATATACACGGTCTGCCATTTGCTGTTTTCCATACACATCTAGCTTGCACCACCGACTGCCAGCACCAGCAGAACCTTCGCCTTCCCCAGCATCATCTTTCACGGACTCAGATAAACCATGTGGAACATATTCAGGAACACAAAACACCTTCAGTCCGATGGCTCGCCTGGCCAATGCACGAGATTCCATCTATAGTGGCAAGACCCAAGGGCGGAGCTTGGTCAGTAGGACTGTGGGGGTGCGAGTTTAAGATTTTCGACAATCAGACTGGCATATAATGTTAATCATGATATGGGAAGCAGCGCCTGAGGGGGGCTTAAGGGTCAGTGGAAAGTGAATGGAGTGCGGATTCTGAAGGGTACTTAAAACACAGAATTTCGTGAAATAACCATGTTTTAAGACCTTCAAAACAGAGACAAGAATGTGTGTGTAAGTGTTTTTGTCTAAGTGGTTATTTAAAAATCCCAGGTGAAATCGAAGAGACATCTTACTATACCGAACTAAAAGCCCCTGTACCCAACTATGTAGTAAATAATACATTTTGAAGGGAGGTGTTGCAGCCCAAACACTCGCCCCCCCAAAGCTACGCCCCTGAATGTGAGGGTTCAACACGAGATCAGAACAAGATTTATTGCGCTATTAATTCAAACCTTTACAAATCACATTAATGTACAAATAGAGCATAAAATATTAATAAAACGTTTACCACCTACTGAGTATAATTTCAGAATTTTAAGGTGCAGCTGTCACAACCTTTCTAACTGAAGCTATAATCAAGTTAATGGCATATAAAATGTAATAATAAAAGTATGGCCATAACCACGTTATTGCAAAATGACTTGAAATACAAGTTTCACAAAGAAACCACAATAGTCCAAACTTATGAAAAGTGCTTCAGAGCTGAGTCCATAAGTTTAACAAAGTCAATTATTATTTCCAACGTATAACCTCCCATATATTCAAAAACAGTTCTTGACATGATCATAAGCCCCTATGGTTGACCATTTTCAGCAGCAGTCTTTGCTCTGGGGCAAAGACATAACACAATTGCTAACACCTCCTCCGTATAACGAAAACCTGTTACATCATTCACACTTTTCCAGCAAGCATAACCCTGGTCAGGAGGAGCAGATGGAAAGACTTTAAAGTCTGCTAAGACGTCTTTCCAATAAATTGTTGCAGGACCATCATATGTGACCGGGATCTCTACTTAGCCTATAACCCCTGCGGAACCTGGCTTATGTCCCGGGAACATCCCATTTCGTTTCTCTGGGGCTTGGTACTAGCCTGTCTTTAGTCTTATGGATGATTCGCATTATTTCCCTCTACAAACTCTACCATGATTCTTCTGAGATGTCCCCACTCATTGCTTCCTCCCATTCAGATATGAATTCCCATCTGGGTGCAACTAAGGATGGAGTCAACAGTTTGTATAGATTGAATCTAAGGCCCCAAGGGCTTGCAAAGAAAGTCACTACTATTTCAAATGTGGTCTTTTATATCGTAACCGAATTTCTATTAGCAGATTGCATTGCCCATTGTATAAATTGATAATAGCTAAATCAGTCTTCTTCAGTTAGGTTATAGGATCCCTTGCAGTTTTCAAAAGATCTAATTTGTCTGTTCTCAAACAAGTCACGTATGATTCTACAGTCTCAATATTTCCCCCCTCATGTAAGCCTTATCATCATAGGCTGAAGTTAAATTAGGGTGGCTGTATGCGCTTGTGAGATGAAGGATTTGTTGTTATTTGGTTTGCCTGCCCTGTTAAGTCCCACACTCCTAGGAGAGTGCTTGTGATTTGACTGCAGTATAATCTATCTGGACTGTTTCCTCGGAGCAAAATATTGTCCTAATGAGCCCTCTAAGCTACTGCCATTGGGCCAGTGCCATTGGATCAGTGGCGAGTGCCATTTGGGGCATATGGATGCACCCAATTTTTCGTAGATTGCCTTTGTGCATATTCTCTCCATTATTCATATGTCTTATAATAGTCTTGAATGTCCAGGATACTCAGACCACCCTTCTTGAGGGGGGTCTTTAATAATTCGTATGAGAGACAATGAGCTTTCCCATGCCATCTTAAGTCCAACATGTACCTCTGTATGGATAGGAAAACATATTTATTTATGTGCACCAGGAGTATATATTGAATATATATCCCATTCGGGGCGGACATTCATTTCAGGGCTAACACTGTGGCCATCCAAGAAAAAGACATGTGTTTCCATCTCTCTATGAGTGCCTTAAGGTTCGATTTAGCCTGGTATTTTAGCTCCTTGTAATTCATATATGTTTTAGGAGTTATATATACTCCTTAGTATTAGACAGAATCGGTTGATACTCTGAAAGGGTTTGTTGTACTCAGGTATTTTTTGGGGGCTTTGTCCAGATTCACTGGTAAAATGAATGAGGGGTCTGCCTTTATTTTATACCCAGACATCCCCAAAGTCTTTTAGCATGGTTAGTGAAGCTAGCATGGATCTAAGAATGCCGTTAATGGCAAAAGGATGTTATCTACGAAAAACAGCATACAGTGTTCCACTCTCCAAACTGAATACCTTTAATCTGTGGGGAACTTCAATAGCAATGGGCAGAGGTTCTATGGTTATTAAAAATAGGAGCGGGGTATTGGGTAGCCTTATCATGTTACTCACTTCTGGGTAAGCCAGTGGGATTGGAATCCATTGAATAAGATCATAGATTTGGGTGACTAATCATATGCAATAGTCATCTTAATAAATGACTTAATTGGGTTAAATTGTTTCATAGCTTCACCAGGAAGGACAAGCTCATCCACTTGAATGCCATTCCTGAGTCAAGGGAACTTAATGCCATACACAGCATTTTCGTCATGGATATTTTTGACAAAATGTGGCATACTCATGATATTGTCGAAGGGAGGCCAGTCCTTAATAAAGCAGTCCTGGGCTTTGTGTATTAATTCATAAAGCATTTCCACTTGCCAGCTGGTGATGACTTTTATGTAACTTGTTATGTAAGTTAGGGAATGCTTTGGGCCAATAGGCGTCACACAGTCGGTGATTTGCGCACAGCTGGGGAGGGGACCACTGCATTCAAGAAGAGGACTTCAGTTCATGAAGTTCATTTGTAGTTACTTCACTAAACTGTCTCCTCTCGGCTCTCTGGTATCTTTTTCTTCAGTTTGATGACTGTCTTTTGAATGCCACCCAAATGCATTTAATTTCCTATGCCTGGATTGTGGTTGAGTTGTTCAGATTCCCGACAGTTTAATGCCCAACAGTTCCAGGTCCTTGCAAGGTTCTGTTATGTAATGATTTTTCACCCCAGCTGAAATTTAAGCCCGAAGGTAAAAGCCGAGTGGGCCCTGATGTTTTTTTCAGTGCCTGCATTGGTCAGAAATCTAAAAGATCTGCTTTTTGCAAGTGATTTGAGAAGGTCTTGGAGCAAAGCTAGCTTCTCACCATAATATACTATAGGGTTCTCTTCCAGCAACAGTTCTTTCTGAGGAAAAGAGGACATCTTAGTTAGAATGTCCCGTTGTTAAGTTACTGAACCTGCCATTTTTGGCCCCAATTAGTGTATACTTCTGATGTCCACTTCTTCTCCCTCCTTGAATGCCAGGATCTGTGCATGGAGGTGCCTGTTATGTCTAATATGTTGTCTCCTTTGGCCTCCTTCTTTATGTTGTGAATCCTGATGTTGTTGCCTGATGCCTAGCATGGAGTTCAAGGTATTTGGACTATTCACTCAGGGCTCTAATTTGCACATTCACAGACAGCATGTGCACCATTTTGGTGAATTCCTTCTGCTCCATTGCTTCCAATTTTGATTCCATTCCTCAATTCTGTGGCCTATCTGGCCCATATCTCTTTTTAATGTGGATATGACATGCCACATCCTGACAAAGTGCCTGGAACTCTGTTTCAGTCCTGTTTCCATTCATTCCTTAGGTCTTATAAGAGCTATTTAGATCATCCTTAGTGATCTGTGTACCCCAATTGACTTATTTCCATTATCTTGGCTGCCATGCCTGGGGCATTAGTTTTAATATTGTTCCCAGACTGCAGCTTTGTGTAGATACTCAGAGGCAGGCTTAGGCGGCATTGATGCTTGTTGTGTACGCTGGGCCAGTTTTCCCGAAGTTGAGGCTCCTACAGTGGGGATGAATGTTTCCTTCTGCGCTCTAGTCTAGTGTCCAGGATCATTCTAGTGATAGTGACTTTGGGACCGACCTTACTTAACGCATCGATCAGCCATGATCTGTGATCATGCCTGTCTTTACTCCATGTGTGAAGTTTCTTCCCCATTGTGACTCCCCAGTTTCAGTTATATCAAGAGCTTGTTGCGTCACTGGATTATGTATCCGAACTTTCATGTGGGTGTACCTCATTATTTAGTGCGCATTTATGCTTTTTCCCTCAACAGATATCCGGTTGTGCTCTACTTCCTCCACCCATGTGGGTGTACATTTCTGGTTCACTTCCTGCTTACTGGCTGAGCTACTTAATTGCTTAAAATGCAGACATCTTTGCCCCTGTTTTTCCATTAGGTGCTGCCCCCACTCTCACATGGGATGTGGATCAGTTGCAGGTTCCGTTTGATCACCTCTCTTTCACTACACCCTGCATCTCTGATATTGAACACAATAGCATTCTGGTCAAGTTTCAGGCTCCCTTTTTCCATGGCAGCAGTAGCACATTTAGTCCTGCTGCCCTTTTGTCCATTCTAAGTGCTGCAATATGCACCTGGCACAAGGGAGTCCACATTCTTTGGAGTTCTACCATGGTTGTCGCCCGTCTCTGCCTGCCAATCACCTCATTTGTTTCTATGCCATGCCTCCATGCCCCCCCAAGCTAATGAGTTTTCTGCTCACAGCTGGAGATGCTAATAAAAGCCTGTGCTGGCACTCAGCAGAGCCTCAGGAAGATATGTCCACCAGTCTGGTCTAGGACAGAGACCCTAGAATTTGCCATTTAAGCCAATTAAAGGTTTACTGTATTGTATGTTAGGGTAGATGCGCCTATCAGATGAGAGCCACTGTTTACTAACAAACAATTTTATGGGGATAAGGAGGTTTAATCTGTACATCTCGCTTTAAGCTACTCTACCTAGTAGCCTCACAATTTTGGTAAACTCCATATCCATCTACCCAAAAACTTTTCTCATATTGATGCAAGCATATGGATCGTGAGTTATCATAATAAACATAATACATTACCCAACATTATGGTTCACCCGCCCAATTTAGAATCGGGGCACAAAAGGTTTGATGATGGTGAGCAAAACCTCTACACCTGCATGACGAAGTAAGGGTTATTGGAGGTTTAGCTGTATGCCCCCCCATCTAATTAAGATGGCGTCCATACAGTCACATTTCCATGTCCGTCACCGCCAGGAAATAGTGACACTGAAAAGTGCTCAGTGCCACCCATGCCATAGGAATAAATGCCCATGGTGAAGGAGGCATTGATATAATATTTTTTCAAAAAGAAAATCCGGCTTTTGGATGCTCTTTTTGAAAATAAAAAACTCAAACTTTGTGTGTTTGCCATACGGCTCTGTCATGTTGACGGAGCCGTCCACCAAACTTACAATGCATTTACAGGAACCGATGTGATGGTGGTTCCTGCCAATGCTAGAAATGCCTGCTGGGCAGGCGGACATTTCGAAATTTAGCAGAGGCACCTCTGTCAGGGCGACAGAGTAAATTACTCTGTCACCCGGACGGAGAAATGGGTTGCCCACCAAGATTTAAATCAGGGCCCATAGTTTGGTATTCACAGTCTGCGGAGCATTTAGCAACTTTGATTTACAACTCTGCACAGGCACAGAAAATTTGTCATCTCGGTTCAAAGAGGTTCAATACTCTTGGATAGTCTGAGGTAGAGAAAATACTAGGTTCCTAAAATGTCCTAAATAATTCGATATTTGCACATATATTTGATCCTTTCACGTTGAAACCTGTTTTTGTTGCCAGCTGCCGTACTAGGGCTGCCATAATAGTGTCGCCCATAACAAATTATTTGGAAAAGGTATCTCTATCTCCAATGAATGAAAGCTTGATCTTGAATTTATTGTTAATGCAGGCCCCTTCCATCTTTAGAATTGGCCAAATGTCTACGTCACAGACATTAGGGACTTCGTTTACTGAAGTTTGTGCGGACGCCTGCACGTCTCTACACAATGTAGCAGTGTTCATGTGGAGCTTTAAAATGACATATAAATTGACGCTGCATTTTCTATCACACTGCATTGCGCGAGTGCCTGTACAAAACTTTAGAGAATGAGGGTCTGAGTTTTAATGGCCATGGTGGTCATGTCTTGACTATGGTACACAACACTGGCTACGATGCAGTGTCAAAAGGCAATGCATATATTTCAAATGAGAGATTCAAGGAGTAAGTATGGCTTTAAACGCTATGAAAATGTGTCTACAGCACCAGTTCATTCTGTTTGACTGCTGATTGAAAAGCATGCTATATTAAAAGCATTAAGGGCCTAATTATGATGCGGTCTCGGGACCGACATGGCAATTACAATGAGACCACACATGTTGCGGTCGCGTACTCCCATTTGTCTATGGGAGCTTGTGCTATGGCTTAAAACCGGTCGTAGCACAAGCTATTATAGACAAATGGGAGTATCTGTTCAACCGTGCACCGCGTGGCAGGCACCTCAAGGTGCCTGCCACATGGTGCAGGGATCAACGGGGGGGGGGGGGCACCGCAGGTGCCCCCTCGGTTCACAACCAGAGGCCGGAGGATGAAGGTGGCCCTGCTAGGGGCCCCCAATGCCGCTTTCCGACAAGCTTTCCAAGTCGGAAGACCCAACATGGAAAACCTGTTGGAAACCAACATCGTAATCTCTATGGCAGAAATGCCATCCATACGGATTATTTGCCTGCCTACGACTGGCCAGTGGGCTGTTTGAGCCCATCAGAATCCAGCTGGAATGACTTGCCAGTTTCTGTTTCGACCACCTAGATTGTAATGCGGCGGTCGACACTGAAACCGCAATGAGGCTTGGAAAGGTAATCGCTATTCCTAATGGAACGATTCCTAGTGGGTCACAAATCTATCTACCACATTAATATTAATGAGGTAAGTCCCAATAAGTAGACCATCATGTCCGTGAATGCTTTTCAATAAAGCAATATTTTTTTTTAATGCAGCCCGTTTTCCTTAAAGGAAAACAGGTTGCGTTTAAAAAAGAAAAATGAAAAGTTTTCTTTACATTTTTGAAGACCACACTGACTGCTCTCCAAAAACGTGATGGAGCGCGATGGTGCTCTTTCATTGTAGGAGTGCATTATAATCACAGATAGTCCGCATCCACATATATATTCCTTTATCGTGATAACAATTGGTTATTAGATCATATTCAGTAATAACATGTGAAAGTGTAATGATAGAAGAGTATCGTGCCATGCGAAGCAACAACGAGGCATTCGTGTTTTAATCTTGTAATCCATAGTATTTGATGTAATTTGCTTAACAAAGTTGGTTAAATGTAATAATGCATTTGATTTAAATGTGCACCATATTAAAGTTGCACGTAGATGTGACTATTTGTGCTTAATGTGTAGGATTTTATAAGTTGGTTTCAATTGAAATGTATTTGATGTGCTTATGTACAATGGAGTAGAAAGGCCCAAATGAAATGTTCACCAATGTGTGTATTGGAAGGGCTCATGTGTTTCATTCTTATTTTGGCCAATTTCTGCAGGCCTGAAATGTATTGTCCCTGGAAGCTCTCAGGCAAGGCTTGCTAGTGAAATTCATGTGCATGTTGAATTTGTTGTGTTCGCACTTTTCTGTTGCAGGTGGAGAAAGTCATCTTTGTTAGTTAGAATAACGCCTTTTGTTTTAGGAGTTAAGCTGGGGGAGGAGATGATACTATGTGGAAGGAATGCTGATAATTGGGAGACAGTGTTCTTTCTCACTGAGGGAGGCCTGGGACTCAAGGTCATCGAGCCAGGAGCTGGAAGCAAAAATCACCTATGAGAAGTGTCCAGCGAAATTAGGTGATCTATTGGCGTGTTCTACGTTTTTGTGTTTTGTATTACTGACAGTGCCCCGGGGTGGAGTTGAGGAGATCAAAAGAGAGAGAAGGAGCATATCTTGGAACGAGATCCGCAGCTTTGGATACTTCACATAAACAACGTGAGTGTACTTCTTAGGAGGTCTTCACACGCTGACACCTTTTCCTGATCTTGCCTGCGGAATGCTAAGTAGGGATGTCACGGTAGTGGTAGTGTAGGGACAGACTAATGCTTTCTATTCATGAGCCACAGATGAAGTCTGATCTTGACGTGGGGGCAATTATTGCCTGCGTTCTGCTTCTGGAAATTATTTTGTTTATCATTCATCGCATAAAACTAACTTGTAGGTTTGGATTTGTATTAGTTCCCATGTACTTCTACAACCTCGTTATGAGGTGTTTATACATCCAGTTGTTTTTGGCTTTGTAATAAACCCACTAACTTGGAATTTGGAGTCTGTGATTCTTTAGAGTCATGGTTCTTAAAATTGTTAGTTTGCTTTAACAAGTTATTTCTCCCCTCTACACTTCTCAGCAGGTAACAAAGGTCCACCGGCCAAGAGTTCCACTGTAAATTGGTAGGAAGGAACTCAGCCCTAACAAACGTTTTGGTCACCATTCCCAAAGGGACCCCTTCCCATTTGTGAATGGGTTACCACCAACTTGAAGTTGGTAGTAAAATGCGATTGTTTTGCGACCTCATTCATGTTCACAATAGAGTCATGCATACCGTTAGGATTCAGTATATGAAAGGGACGTCCCTAAACACTCCCCTTCCACATGCCGAATCACAAATCCATTTTGTGATTCGGTAACAGGTTACCAAATTGCAAAATAGGTTTTGGTACATGGAAAAAGCCTTATTTGCGTTCACAAACGGGTTGATTCTGCAAATAGTCCTGTTTGCAAACGCAAAATTGCTTGACTCATGTGGCCCAAAATTCCTAGATTATTTAAGGCATTTGCGATAGTACATGCTACAACTGCTAAGCTTATTTTCTTGGTATGCTACATTATTAACTGTTTAATAGTATTTTGCCTCAACACGGGTTTTGGTGCTACAGTGCAGTGTTTTTAAGCATGCTGACTGCTGTAAGGTGGTTAAGGCAGTTATGAGTAAACAATAATGTTCAAGCAATAAATAAACAGATGAATCAGAGTCAGTTGCGCATGCAAATATCGGATGGGACTAGGGTGAGGTGACCAACCGTCCATAAATTTTCCGGAACGTCTGTTATTTTAGTATGATGTCTGTAAGGCGTCTGTAATTTGGGGTCCCCAAATTACGGACACCTTACAGACATCATACTAAAATCAAATTGGGGAATTTAAGGGAGGTATGCTGTTCCCCTGTGAGAGGCCCCATGAGTTTAAAAGTTTCCACTCAGGGCCTCTCGTACTTATCTTTTATTCTGTAGACTGAGGCTGACTGCAGCATCCCCTCCCGGACCTTGCAAAGACTGTGGACTGGCCTATTGTCATTCTGAGACTGCAGACGATTATCACAGATAGAATGACAATGGGCCCTATTATAGTGACAGCATATGGTGTGCCTTCTCCTGCACAAATCTTGATTGCAGAAAGGGCCTGATGTCGCTTTGCAAAGCTGCGCGCATACTGAAAAACTGTGAAGTGCACGATTGTCTCAACCTTATATAAACTTATTTTGACTTGTACTTATTTTGGTTGTCTATTTACTTATATACTAAATATAATAAAATATATGTTTTGTCCCAAATATTTGTCCTGAATTTTGACCTTCTGTCCTGAATTTTTGTCCGGAATTTTGCCCCCTTGTCCTGAATTTATACACTGACCGTCCTGAATTTGCACCCATGCCAGTTGGTCACCCTAGATGGGACGAATAATTGGATAACTTGGGGCCATACAGTATAACATGCACATAAGTGAAAACACAGGACAGACCAGTTTTGCACTACATTGTTGCACTGCGGACTGGAGTAAAAACTGGGGCAAAAGAAGTTTTTCAAAGTTCATATTACAGAAAAGTCAGAACACCAGGACAAATTGGAGATCATGATTTGTGAAACAATTGCTGAACATGTGAAACACAAGGATTTGCCCAGAAATCACTTTATGGGTCCAATGGAGATGTGAACAAAAACAAATCACAGCTCATGAGTAACATTTTTTTGGCCAGATATTTCACATTTGTAAGTGGAGATAATGTATTCTCTCACATTCTTATTATATAAACTAAGCAAATTATTATGAAATTTACATGGTTCAAGTTTTGGCCCATTCCCCTATACACAGGCAGCAAACACGTTGCAAATTGATTTCCTTATTTCTTTTGCCTCAGTGCAAACGTATGTCATAATGTCCTTGATGCCCTATTTAATTGCTCTTTCTCTTATGCCTAAAGCCATTCAGTTAGGTCTTTGACGTTTGTCAATAAACACTGTGTTAGTACAGCCCCATTCCTTTAACTTCCGGAAAAAGGGGGCTTATTTCCAAGAGGCCTGCTGCGCTGCCGGAGCATCACTGTTTTTTTACGCTCCGGTGCCGCAAGCCTCTCAACCATATCTATGAGGCAACGCAAAGCCACCCTGAATGGCTCTGCATGGCATCATAGATATGGAGTAAGGCACTCCGTTGCCTTACTCAGTGCCAAGAAGGTGCTCCATGGGCGTTGGATTGGGTGTTCCCATGCAACACCCATTGATTTTGACGCTGCCCCAGATTAAAAAAATCCCATAAACCTGGTGCAACACCAAACCCTTACTCCTCCACATAGCAGGCGTAACGAGGAGAAATGTTTTCATTTCTCTTCGTTTTTTTCATCTTTCCATATGTGCTACATTCTGCAGCACACATGGAATGAGGAAAACATCTCCATGGATTGTTTTTGTGCAGGCAGGTGCCCCTTCCTGTACAAAACACTCGTGCCAACAAGGCAGACTCCCTTACAACATGGTGCTAGGGTGCCTGCATTGGCACTAGGCACCAAATTGTGCACTGGCGCTGGCTGATACTCGTAAATACGGTGCACTCCTGACCTTTCAAATTGGCATATTGCAGTGCAGAAAAAAGACTTGCGTCGCTGCCCTATGCCAATTTTGTGTAAATAAGTGCCTCGTACACACAAAGCTTCCATGTCAAGGAAAGTATGCACAGAAAAGTATAGATTCGCTCTTCTTAACTCTTTATCTTCTTAGACTGAGAATATTTTGGCAGTCAATATTGTGGAGTCCATCGAGTGTAGGCTGATATAAAAATGTTGATAATGTTGTAGAAGACCTCAGCACCTCTTACCTTCTTCTCTGCCATTGGGTGAAACAGATATGACTGCAGACAGTTTGTTTAGCCCTAACTGTAGATGGGTAAGGACACGTGGACCAATTTCATGAATGCTGTAGTGTAAGGGAAGCATTCTGGAAACACTGTTACTGTACCTGCACATCATCGGTGTTGACAATGGCACCTGTGATGTTCGAAAGCAAGCGAATGAACTCCTCCTCAAACTGACGCACACGATCGGGGATCTCATTGATGACAATCTTGAGTCGCTGGTCCTCCCGCAGGATGTAGATTCCAACAATGGCGGTGTCATTGTGCCCGGCCAGATCCGACGCCATGATGTCCACAACGAAGTATCCCGGACTGTAAGCCGTGAAGAGGTCATAGGTCCGCACGATCCCATCGACACGTCCTGTTTAGAAAAAGAAGGGCAATCTTGTAAGTGACAGGAAATGCTTGTACTGAGGAAGAGTTTTAGGGTCATCAACAGTGAAGTCTCCAGTCTTATCTGATGCCAACCTAGGCCAGCTGAACCTGCCACTTTCAATGTATTGAAAAATGTCTGGGTGCGTCTAAGCATACTGCAAGCATATATATTGTACCGATGGTGTATTATATGACCTGGAGTTACCATCTTACGGGAATCACGTGTGAATGCCTCAGCTGTTAAACTGTAAAACCAGTGCAGTATGAATGACTATATCCCTCGCCCGATACTACAAGGCTAAAGTGCAAGACGGGGGAATGATTGACTCTGAGGAAGACTTTTCTATGATATTTTGAATCCCCTATTCCTAAAACGTTGTATATGCTTGCTTGTCTGGCTTTTTAATGGCAGAATAAAGTATCTTTGATTTGACTTGACTTGAATCCCCTCACCCTAGAGAACATCTGTATTTACTGTACTGTGATCTCAAATGACTTTTGCTTCTTAAGAACAACAAGACCATAATAACACATTTTTGCCACATGAACTAGAAGTGAGGTCCATTAAACATTGTTACACTTATTACCGTATAAGGATCCTGCATGGCCTCGAAAACTAATGTTCAACTCCTCGTTGTCCTTTGTTTGCCCGACAAATGAAAGATACCAACATTTATAACATAGATATTTTGAGTGGACTCAGCGGGACACAGGTGTTTCCTCAGATAAGGAATAATTGTTCTCTTAGAGAATTACAGGATCACTTACACATTTTTATGACCTCAATAATTCTAATAATCTGCAAGATACAATCTCAGTTTCACACATCTGTGCTCATGTGTAGAGCCAAGAAGCTGCACTCACTGTGCTCTTTAAAAACCTTAATGTTATATAATGTGTATCTGATATATCCTTTACATGGTCTCAAGATGCACTCATGCCAAGCAATTTGTGTTCACTTTTCACTGTTAACTTCGCTCTTTGGCACACGGCACACACTTACATTGGGCAAACTAATGAGCAATGCATGATTGTATCAGTATGGCGTGTTCGTGATATTATATAGGGTTTACCAAGTATCAGGACTTCACACATTAGACATCTACCACCTAGCTCTATCACCGTCTGATATTCAGCAATGCATGTTTCTTGTGCAGATACTGCTCAAATGTATATGTGTTTTACACGTGATTTACATCCCTGGGTCATACAGTGCATGTCTACAATGACAGGCATGATTCAGAATTTTTAGGACTCGTAAATACAAATCGAACCTTCAACACTCCACTGGGAGACAGCGTATCCTTACAATGTTCGAAAACATTTAAAAGAGTTTCTTTTTGGGGGTGGGAGAGATGGGTTCTGGAAAACTCACGGGCTCCCTGCAACAACGGATGACGGGAGGAGAGGGCGGTCTGGGGCAATGAAAAACAGATGTGAGAGGAGGGGGTGAACCTCCTGCAGTCCCACTACTTAATGCTCGCTACTGCAGCAAACGCAGCTACTGCAGTTAAAACAATAGAAACTGGTGCCTCGTTCCTGCCTTAGCTTGGATTTCACATGCATTTGTTCCTAGCTCACGCCAGCTTTTGCCAAGAATTGCCAAGATTTCAGGGCACACCTGCTCCCAGACCCCTGCCTCGCCCATCCTGCCTGAAAAAAGTTTAACAAAGGTGACAGGTGCAGCACAGCACTGTTTAAGCTGCCAGTGGTAAACAACAATGCAAAGGCAAGTGTCTAAGAAATGTTTGCGTGTGCCACAGCCATGAAGCAGTGTTTATTCATTGGCCCAGGGAATGCTTTGGCGCGTTTGGGCCTTTGGGTGTGTAGCACTAAAAGGTACTGAGCAAGAGATTTGCCTATCTGCGCCCCATAGTCCTTTATACATGTATTTGATTTTTATGTTTTATGAAACTGTCAATTTGCTTTTGGACGGAAAGGCATTTCCTTTTTCTTTCAGAGAAGAATAGGTGGATTGAACATCAGCATATTCTCAGCCTGTCTACCTGCGCGCCTTAGGCATTTCAGGGTGCAGCATTAGGGAGGAATGTGCGCAGCCTAGAGGGAACATAGCTACTACATTAAGTTGCTGTCATGGGGAAACTCATTGACTACTCTAGGACTTTTCTACAGAAGAAAGGTTAGAACAGACTGCCAACCCCAAAGGCTCTATAACAGACGCTACCAGCTGAAATGGCCGATCTCACAACCACTTGCAGGAAGCACTTATTGTGGCAATCCAGTGCTATGTCAACCTCTGTAAACATAATATAGAAGGCTTTGCAGATCCTTGGCAGTGTCCCACTTATCATCCACTCAGTATCCCCGCCATCCTGCACTTCCCAAAACTGGCTGCAGGAATTCATGATCTCTTGGGAAGCCACAAAATCACAACATTCAAAATGTCCAACTGGTACCTGCATACACAAAAGAATTAATGACCACCAATGCTGACTCTCACTACAACAGGTTTCCAAGAGTGGAGCATGCTAGGAGATGAGAGCAACGACTTCTGCCATAGACAGGTGAAGAACTAAAACAAGACTATTTCACATGGCTGCCACCTTGGACTAATGAGCTTCCTAAAGAGAATTTATGTTTATTTGTAAATAAAAAAAGTACAATTAATAAGGCGACAAGTATATATATTTAAAAAAGCAGATACGCTTGAATTAAATAAGTTTATAAAATGCATGTATACTTGAGTGGAAATTAGATTTGTGGCTAATATGTTGCTGTCTCCTATGCAGGACATCGATGCTCTCAACGTCCGGCATTAGATACTGCAGCAGCATTCTTTGGTGGTGACCGTATATCACAGGAAAGACAGCAATGACTGGAAAAGTGAAACAAGCAGCAACAGGAGGTGGTGGTGAGGGGACAGTACCGCACAGGGAGATTAGGCAGCGTCAAGAAGGAAACAATTTAAAAAAAAAAAAAAAACGGTTGCTGAACACGGATGGCACTGGAGACACAAGCAGGGCTTGTAGTGCATGATCAGGGAAAAAAGATGATGACAAATGGGCAACTGCTTCCAGACTGCTGAACCCACAGGGTGCAAGAAAATGTCTTTGCTCTGGGGTGACGGGCCGCAGAGGAAAAACAGAGGAAAAAGAGTCTCCCAAACATCAGATACGCACTGAAAGTGTTTGACAACTGTACTTGGCCGGTGCTTCTCAGCCTTGAACGGAAGTGAGGTATTGGCTGCAGAACCAGTTAGGAGGCAGCAAAGAAGAGTTACGCTGGAGCGAACCTATGGTAAGCAGCGTGGAGTACTAAAGTAGTTTTATTGATTACAGCACGTTCTGCAGTTAGCGCATGCGCGCTGCCTATTCTCAACCTCAAAAACACACTTGCTGCAGTGGCTTCCAAACCTCCATGGTATATTGGTATATTTATTTTTACTTTTGTTTAGTATAGACTTAATTTGAACATACCATGAGCGCCATAAATCTGCAATCTAGACAATATTTAAAATACATTCAATCAAGATAGGAGAACCTAAACAACCATAGCAATTGTAAACACAGAACAAAACAGATTTTCTATAGCCAAGGCATACTGCAGTCTTCAATGTTCTAAATGCTATGTTCGTAACCAATTATGTTAATAACCATTGTGCCTGACATGCTGATGAGATAGGGGGTAGTTTTATGTTCCCTATCTTGCAGGGCTCAGCATACTTTCATCATTTAATGCTGTGGGTCATATTGCCGCTGGATGTGGCCAACAGCCTAGGTTTCAGCAAGCCTAGCCTTAGGCATTGTGACCAGATTTAAAGTGGTAACAGGAAGTTTGATGTTTCCTGACTGGCAGGGCTCAATGTACTTGCATCGTCTAATGTTGATAAAGGCAGACTATAGTTCATATGTTTGGAATACAAAGAGACAGCATGATGTGGCCAATTGCCCAGGAATTAGTGAGGGTAGCCTGAAACCTAGCGGACAGCCCTAAACTAATACATGGGTTGTCTAATTTTTCCATGCAAGGTGATTGTATGACCCAAGACCAGAATTCTTGGATGAGCAAGGCAGGGAAAGGCTATGCATTCCCAGGGCAGATGCAAGCTGCAAGACAATAGGTGATAGAAGAGTTAATTGGGGGTGGAGGAAGTGCTAAGCTAAGGATATATAAAGCACATGGCTACCCTGCGGGCTTTTTACACAAAACTGAAGGGATGAGGGATTCAGACCCCTCTACTCCGCCCCCTGGCCACAATTTGAACACACAAAAAGGAGTAGAGAGTGATAAAATATCTCCCTCTGTGGTGGCACATGCTCTGTGTTGAAATACTACCCTCACTCACACAATTGTGAGACATGCTTCATCATAGGGCTGCTTCAATACACCCCTGCGAAGACCAACGCCTGGGGTGGAGTAATAGGGTTGGGGAAGAAAAGATACAACATATAAAGACATATAGAAACAGTTTGAATGGGATCACCGAAAGTGGAAGTACAGTTAAAACTAGCTCGGAGGTGTCGCTATGCGTAAATTTTATTCCTGGACCCTCCGGCCAGGATTAAAAACGTGAAGGATGGTGGTGACTGGAAGAGATTATGAACTCCTTACACCCCTCCATACTGCTAATTTGTTGACATGTTTCAGCCGTAGTGATGTGCCCACAGTATAGGGTCATGCCGGCATTTGTCAGGACCTTTCCGATCCCAATACCACGTCATCACCTAGAGTGCGCTTGTACATAAACCAATTGATCCTGCACCGAGGTATCCCCTAAGTAACATTCTCTCGCAATACTATATGGAAGAGAAACAAAAAACAACAAACAAGAGAGGTCACTATTAGTCATTCCCTCTCATAGTTTTGCTTACCACAGTGCATCAATCATTGTCAATCCACCACAACACAGGTATAGTGCCAGGAACAATAGCCTTGATTTAAAGATAACATGACGTTGTTCGAAAATGTGAAACTGATGTAGATTCACCTAATAGAATTGTATGCATAGATCGCTATGCATATATACTTTTTCTCGCATCTCTCACTCATAATCAAAAGGTCACCGAGTTTACATTAGAACATTGCTATAACTGGTGAGAGACAAGGAGAGACCCCCTACAGTAACACTCTGGGGGAGGCAAATCAACAAGGAGAAATATTTAGAGGTTAGATGGTCATGCACCACAAAAACACCTCCAACCAGGATTGGCCCCCACGGGTGTCTAAATATCAATGCTTGTTTAAGTCCATAGTGCCTAAGATCATGGTTCTTAGTGCCCTCTATAGGCGGGTAAGGTAGCGTTTGTCCCACAATCTCCTAGAGTGCACCTATTACCACACTGCTGTCACCTACAAATGCAGAGATATAGGCTCTAGCCTCAGGTATCGTTCCATGTTCGATCATTGAGGGCGTTTATACAGATTCCCTTTAGAATGATTCCAAACTTCGTCCTAAGTCCGGTTCTGCACCAACCCCCCTCTATCCTTACTTCTTCAAGGTGGGTGCTCCTCCCTCTGACCGCTCATCCGCTTTTGCCGTGAAGGTGAGTGGGAGCAGAGAGTTTCCATTCTGAATACCCGATGCGGCCCCCAACTTCCCGTCATGTGGGAGCCGAAGCGCGGTCAGCATCAGTCATGTCAGTGACGTTTGTTTGCAACGTGCTACGTTGCCAGGGCATGAAACTTTATTGTAACGTGGGTGGAGAAAGCACTTTGACTATCTTTTCATAAGTTAAGTATATCGCCAGCAGCCCTCCTATGGTCCCCATATGCTCACACTGCTTGACATTATCATACAATGCTTATGAGGTGCTCATGAATTACTACTGCCAGAAAATGTGATAATTTCTGCTCACTCGTAATGAAAAGTGGAAACAGAGGAGGATGGGATGTTTTTTTCATATATATAACTAAATATATATGTGGGGTGTTCTCTATTAGGGTGTCCTTATCCAGGAAAAGATGTCGGAGCAGATAGACAACAGGGCAGAGGGGCAATGTCATTGATATGGGATTTTGTTATGCCACCAGACTCAGGTGTACACCCCCGTATGTTTAAGCAAAACAGAAAAAGGTTATTTTTTTTTCTTTTCACAGAGTGTCCTGTATCTTATAGTGGTGCGAGTCCACTCCACCAAAAGACAGGTGTATATGTCCAAAGTAAAGCATATTGCAACCCAAGTTAAGCCTAAGTTGATCATCTATCTGGTTAGGGTTTGCCACAGGATGTCATCATTAGGGCCCACAAGGTGACTCTTAAGTCGATAAACCCATTTTTGTTCACTCAGGTGGAGGGCACTCATTTTGTCTCAATCTAGGTTTTTCCACCACTGTCCATGCTAAATCCTCAATTGTATGTTGTTTTTCTAAGTAGTGTACGGTTAGTTTGGTATTTGATTTGAGACACCTGATTGTACTGCGATGTTCCATAATGTGTGTCTTTACTCTCCTGCTGGTCATCCCCACATATCGTTTCTGGCAGGGGCATGTAATGAGGTAGATCACAAAATCAGAATTGCAGTTCGTGTGTGTCCTCTGCTCCCATGGATAGGTCGGACCCACATCTATGGTTTTTGTATTTTCGTAAGATGGCACACATTACATGAGCCACACCTAGAATGTCCTTGGAGCGGTGGGAGTCCACCCATTGTCTCTGACCCCCTCTGTTGTTGTGTGTTTTGTCTGGTGTGTACCAACATGTCTTTAAGATTGGCACTCCTTTTGAAAGAAAAAAGGGGTTTGGCTATGTTCATACCGTTTGAGTTAAGTATGTGCCAATGTTTTAATATCATTTGTTTTATTTGGTGTGAGGTTGTGTTGAAAGTGGTGACACACACTGGTTTTCCTATTGATGGTCTCTCAGTTTTCTCCAATAGGTTTTCTCTGTCGGTGTTGGCTGCTCTTTTTATGGCTTTTGAGATGGTGCACCCGGGGTATCCTCTCTGATTGAGTTTTTCTGTGAGGACGACAGCTTCTTCCTTGAAAGTGGTTCTCTCAGTGCAGTTTTGTCTTACTCAGAAGAACTGGCCCACAGGTAGGTTCGACCCTTAATGATTTGGAGTGAAAGCTATCATATGCTAGCAATGTGTTCTTGTCAGTGGGTTTATGGTAGACCCTGGAGGGGAGTTTTCCCTCCTTCGGTTCGATGACCAGATCTAGAAATGGTAACTCAGTTTTTGCAACCGTAGATGTAGAATGCAAAAGGGGGTTCCTGCTGTTAAGCCAATCAAGGAATTGGGTAACCGAGTGTGCATCTCCCTTCCAGATCACCAGGACATCGTCTATATTACGGCACCAAAGTCTGATGTTATTGGACCAAGGGCTTCCGGTGTCATCAATCATGGTCTTTTCAAACGCTCCCACAAATAGACCGGCTAGACTCGGGGCTTTCCAGCGCTGAGATACAAGGTCCTTTGCACATAGGATCACGCAAGCTGCTCATTCGAAAAGATAGGTTTTAAGAAGTTGCCGAATTTCTTCCTCAGTCATCCTCAATGGTAAAGGCAGCAGATTCCATATCTTTGGTTCCAAATAGGCAAAATATCGCCCTCCGCTACTAGATAACTTTATTTTTGGCACAGTAGGGAGTCTCTGATCTGTGGATCTTAGTGATCTTTTAGGACTGTAAGAGATTAAGAGCCTTTGAATTAGTGGGCAACTTTTTTTATAAATCACTTGGTCGACCAGACAGAGAGATTTAAATTGATTGAGGACTGTCAAAGATGACGAGACAAGATGGTGCATGGGAATCTTCAGGAGAATGTGGCCTGCCGCATTTTGAACAATTTGATGGCGCTTGATCACTAACAGCGGGTTTATCAAATATACTGAATTGCGAGGCAGGAAAGCACTAAGCTTTGGACAATTATTTTTCAAGAGGCCTGCGGAAGTCAACTCAGCACTTTCCTTAGGGCCCTGAGTAGACCAAAGCAGCAGGCCGCAAGTTTCTTGGCTTGGATCTCCATGGTAAGATTATGATTGATCAAGAAACCCTGACTTTATATTTCAGTTTTAGGAGGGGGTAGGTCTCCTAAATAGCTGTCCCATTGTAGTTCATTCCAAAGGGTGGAGTTGTTGCCAACCACCAGCACCTCAGTCTTTTTTTCATTGAGTTTAAGGCTGTTGCTAGACATCCAGTCAGTGACATCTCTGAGACATGTGTTAAGCTGGATGGAAAAAGCTGTTGTGTCAGGTTTTAGGGAGACGGTTATCTGGGTATCATCAACATATGATACCATTGAAAAATCATGCCCCATTATGATGTCTGCCAGTGGTTGGACATAGACATTGAACAGGGTGGAGCTCAAGGAGGAGCCCTGTGGCACCCCATGATCCAGAGCCTTTCTGAGCAGAAACTATCCTCCCAAACCTGAAAGGTTCTATTTTTCAGAAATGAAGATAGCCATTTAAGGGTATTTCTGGCTATGCTTACCTCTTCTAATCTCCTGATGAGAGTCGGTGGTAGACCGTATCAAATGCAGCACTTCAATCAAGAAATATAACCGCTGCTGAACCATTAGTATCTAGAATTGCTTTCAGTTAATCTGTGATGGCTAGTAAAGCTGCCTCAGTTCTATTGCCTGCTCGAAAACCGGTTTGAGTGTAGTGGAGAATTCCTTGATTTTACAAAAATGAAGACAGATTTTTATTAACAAATTTTTCACAAGTTTACTGATAACTGGAAGCAGGGAAATTGGTCTGTAGTTTTCTGGGGTTGATAGTTTTTTTTAAAAGTGACTTTAGCATGGCATGCTTCCATGCTTGCAGCATTTCACCTCTATCAAAAGATCGATCAATTATATTCGTCAGGACCAGACAGATTGCCTTTCCACATTTCAGAAAAATGTTGGGGGGTGCCGAGTCCAGAGGGGACCCTTATTTAATTGATGCCAGTAAACTTTTGATATCTCCTGTATCAATCTTTGGGAAAGAAGTTAAATGCATCTTCACTTTCTCCATCTGGGTAGGTGGGTTATCATTAGGAATTTGAGATGCTGTACCTTGCAGAATTGCACACATTTTATTAACTTTGTCAAATAAAAAATCTCCAAGAATGAAATGGCAAACATATTTCATCTAACTTCCGATGGTCTTGGGCCTGCTGATGAAATAGGAGGCTTCATGGGTGGCTTTGAAATTTTAAAGAGTTCTTTAGCTGAATTGGCAGAATTTTCTTTCCTATTATTTATAAAATATATTCTGGCTCCCCTAATAGCATAATAGCATTTTATTACCTTGTGCTTATAAACATTTTTACTGGCTGTATCATGGTGCTTCGTCCAGATTCTTTCCTTTAGATTATTTTTTTAGCAATAGTAGATCACTAGTGACCAATGGCCGCACTTGCCTACAATTATTTTTCTGAATTCTTTTAAGAATAATTTTATCCAAAGAATTTTAAATCCAGTCTTTAATATACATTGCATTTGATCCATGTCACCTTCTAACATGGGAACAGAACTGGAAAGTAGGCCACCCCAGTTGACCTCATCTAGTTTGCCCTATCTTCGACACAGTCTCAGGAGTTGTGCGGGAGTAAACTTACCTCTACTTTTATCGAGGTGAAAAGGGATCAAATGCTAATCCAACCAACACAAAGGGAGTGGGATACTTGCCCTTAACTCAGGAATATTTGAGAAAATAGGGCTGAGGAGGTTCTCTTTTTAGTGAGTAATATGCAGAAGTCTCTGCGTAAGCTGAATGGCCTCTAAGTCTAGAGTTAAATTGTTGGCATTTAGTATTCTCAAAATGGAGATTGAGGTCTTCCGGTTGTTGTTTTTAGGGATTTCACTCTTTAAACTTTTAGAGACAGGCAAAGTCCTTCTTTTGCTGAAGCCCAAAGTGTGCAGCAGGTGCAATACTTATGAGTGTAATCCTTTTGGTGCAGGCCAGGATTTCAGCAGGGCATTCTTTCTTCTTCTTGTATTTTTCAGGAACGGATCTCCATTGCTGGGCAGCCCACCCATATTTATCTAGGTGTCTAGGCTCGCAATAGGGGCACCCCTCGCCAATGGGTTGCAGGGTGCCACCCTCTGCGATGCCCACTTCCCCTGAAGTGTGGCATTGTCTTGCCCCAGAAAGCACCGTTAAACAAAAATAAACATGGAGAAAATCTCCCCTGGAGCTTCAGCTCTGGCTAAACCCACCCACAGGTATGACTAACTTTCCCCTACACACCCCTTCCAGTCCCTTTCCTAATTCAATGGCAGGGGCTTTCATCTGGCTGTTGCTGCAAGAAGTGGGGGTGGGCTCGTTCCTGTCCTCACTTTCTTTTTCCCTTTGAAGGCCAGTTTGGCTACCCAGCTCCTTCCTGTCCTGACATCAGAAGTCAGCAGATCTCCTCCCACCAGATGTCTCCTTCAGCTCAGCTCAGGCCACTTCACACTTAATCAGGAGTGATTGACTCAGCCTGTCAAAAGCTGGCCAATCAGGGGAAACTGCTACAGGGCTGAATTAAGGCACATCAGGAAAGCAAGGTCTGTAGCTTCTTTTCTTCCTTAGTTATAACAAATCCAACCTTGGCAAGTTGCTGGATGTATTGTAACTAATAATTTGACACTTTGAAATATTATTTTAGCTAACTCAAGTCAAAAGTTAGACTTTATCATAGTTAAGTAAAGTCTTTACATGTTAGCCTATGGAGCTAATGCACCACAATGTGGAAACATGAAATTGGCGTTTTTTCACTCACCAGGGCATATAAAACATATTTTATAATACCCCTGCTCATAATTAAAAGGCCCCCATGTCCTTGTGGCACCTAGGGCAGACCTTAAGACCCTAGGGAATTTATATGTAAAAATAAGGTAGTTTAAGGCTTTGGAAGTACCTTTATTTCTAAAGTTCAAATTTGGACAAAGGTTTTTTTTAAAAGCAGCCTGCGATGCAGGGCTGACTTCTAAAATGATAGCAGGCAACACATCAGTGCACACTTAAGTGCTTTAAATCTACTGGGCCTTTAAACCTACATGCCCTACCATGTGCTAGGGACTTACAGGTAGATTGTCAGCACTAACTGTAATTCTACCTAATTACCCTGTATCTTTTACACAGAGCACAGGCCCTGGGTCTGGTTAGCAGAGCCCAGGGAACATTTGGAGTCTGAACACCGGCATTTAGTAGCCAAATGGGCGCAAAAAGTGGAGAGACACTGCACTCACAGTTCAGAGAAGAGCTGGGTTAAGACTGAACAAACTGAGAACTACAAAATCAATGCCATGCTTCTGATCTACCTGAAATATTAGAAGCGAGTTAAGTCTCCTATTCACCACATTGTCTCTTTTTAACTCTGAAGTTGTTCTGGGAGACACTTCTAGAATGCCAGGAGGATGCCTCCTTATGTAAACTAGAAAACACAAGAGACTCTGGGATCAAATAAAAGTATTGGCCTTGCATGGAGCGGTGAAGACTGTAGGGAAGAAAGAGGGAAGCCAATTCGCTCTTACAATGTCAGGGAACCAACCTACCAAGCACTTTGTCTCTCTTACTCACATGTACATAGTGCCAGTCAAGGTGGGTCTGAGCCTTGACTCGATGAAGCTTGCCCGACTGGTGCTTGAATTCCTTACATAGCCTTTGAGAGGGGCTTTTTTGAGAGGGGTGTGGGGAGTGACTGCCTGTTCAACATTTTGTCTTCCTGCAGACTAGAAGCAGTAGGTGGAATCTAGGCCTTTTGAAGTTTGTTTAGTTTCTGCTCAAGTTGCAAGTTTTATTTGCTCTTCCATTTCCTTCCTAGTTCATGGGGTGAATTTATTCAGCAGCAGGCAGTGTCCGTGCCTTTAAATAAATAAATACATTAAGAAAAATAAAATGGCGCATGGCGACTTCTGATTTCAACAGTTCCTATTCTGCTTTTTGTAATCCTTTCATTCTTCCGGCAGTATCTTTACCTTTGGCATGTTCCTGAATGGATTACTGGGTCTTCTATGATTACCCCCTTTTTTGGTGTATGGGCAAACAGCATCTCGCTGTCCATGTGGCTAAGCATGTTAGTCCTTATTATAATAATAATTTAGATGCCTTTCTCTCATAAATCCTCACCCGTCACACCAGCAATCCTGCACAATAAGTTGATAAACACACCTTAGTGGTTATCAGATACAGCAAGAAAGCTCTTCCTATGTAGGCTTAAAACAAAAGCAACACCTTTTTCCAACCACACACCCTACACACTGTGTAGCTTGCTCTCCGTGCTGCTAAGTGCTTCAGAGCCCCACATAAGGGTAGTAAGCTCTGTTACAAAGGCTACCAAAGAGTACAATACAAAGCACACTGGTTTAGTTACACTTATTAAGAGACAAATACCCTCTCGTGTGTAAGCCTGTCCTATGTGCTCTTAACGTTCTGTTGTACTATGTGGATGGTGTATATTTTACATGTGCCGCATTCAATTAATGCTATTTATTGTGTTTGTTCATGAAAGCAGATGTGTGCTGTAATCTGTGGTTATTGATTTGCCTTTTTAGGTCTCGGACTAGGCAGCGCATGCGCTGTCTCATTGAGAGATGCTGTATACACTATAGTGGGGGAAGCTCCACCCACTTTCCGCCCATCTTTTTTATTGGCTTTATTCATCAAATCTGCATTGGGATTGGTGTTTGGCTTCTTAGTCCCGCCTCCTGACGCCTATGGCGTCATTTTGCTCCTTCCGAGGCTATCAGCCCCTTTACTCGAACAGTATTTGCTACCCCCCCCCCGCAGTTCGCAGTTTTTTCGCCCCCCCACCCCTCCCACTTCTGTTCGTGCTTTTTTAAATGTGGCAGCTGCCTTTTGTGATGCAATACGTCTCGCGTAAATGCGAGTCCTATTGCATTGCAAATGCTTGTTTAAAAATAGTGCGCGGTCACTAGCATGCCCACCTCGCGAAACGAAGTCGCAAAGACCGGAAGTCAGGCGTCTCTCACTTAAGTGTGGGCGGGGCTCCCGTGCACCGAGGAGAGTTCCACACACCGGCCAGAGGAACACTGTGCATCCCCAATTGCTCCAACGCCAAAGAGGGGGATCGGAGCCTCGCAGGCTTCCAGAAAAAAGAGCAGGGCTCCATGCTGCTGATCGCCTCAAAACAGCCTGGTAAGTAGGGCAGTTCGGTGCACATTGTTGGTGCAGAGTGGAGTGCACCGGGAGGAGCTAGTGAAGAGGGCTCCCTAAGGCACTGTTAGTGCCAGTGCTTGTTTTTTATCGGACTTTAGTGTTCTCTCTCCTTATGTAAGCCGTTTCGGGATTTTTGTGGGCTGGGCTTGTTTTGTATTTTCTTTTGGTAGGGTGTGCGCTTGTTTTGGTATGCGAGAGTGCGCTCCGTCTGGTCGCTGGTCTTGTAGCACAGAGCTTCTCTCAGACGAGTTCCACCTGCAGCGCCGCTCGTTATAACATCGTCAGAGATGACAGGTGAAGCTCCACAGCAAGGTCCTGTCACTTATAGTCTTTTTCTGTAAGTTAAAAAGTGAATCCCCGCTCACTTCACCCCCCTGAAGCTTATCACAATGCAAAATGGAACCACAATCCTTTGCAAACCGCAGCCCGAGGAATTACCGAACCCCATGTCTCTCCAGTGTTTACTAGTCCCTCATTAAGGCACACACATCTCCCCCCATCTCCTTGCATCTAGCCACTCTCCACTACATGGTGTAGTAGTTCATTTACCCCGTCGCTGACGTACCTAAAGAACAAGTTACTTATCTTCGGTAACGCTTTTTCTGGTGGATACAGTATCTGCCTGTTGATTCCTCACCTTGGGAATATCCCCTGCGCCAGCAACATTCGGAAACTTTTGTAGCAGTCCACGCCGATGAGGTCGAAGACGACGTCACAGAGACACGGCTCAGCTCGCGACTCTGCTGACGTCACCGGCTCCATAAGAAGACCTCGTTGGCGTGATGACGTCAGTTCCGCCCTTTTTTTCCGTGCCTTCGATGGACTGACAGCAATATATACACAGTATACACAGTACATAATATACAAGCAACACACACAATGTGGAGAATAAATAGAAAGGCGAAAGAAATAACACACTGCCTTTGATAATAACAAATACATTTTGAAACACCATCATATACTGAAGGTATACAAGGGTGGACAACGGGGAGGCGGGTGGGTCAGTGAGGAATCCACAGGCAGAGACTGTATTCACCAGAAAAAGCGTTACCGAAGGTAAGTAACTTGTTCTTCTGATGGATACATCTGCCAGTGGATTCCTCACCTTGTGAATAGATTCCCACCGCAGTCCCACTCCCGGAGGAAGGTGTCCACCCTTCTATACCAGACAGTCCTGAAGGACGGAACAAGCAAAATGTCCGTCCCTCCTCACCTCAGTGTCTAAGCAATAATGTTTTGCGAAAGTGTGGAGGGCGGCCCAAGTTGCAGCCCTACAAATGTCCTCCACAGGAACACCCCTAGACAAAGCAGAAGTGGAAGACTTAGCTCTAGTGGAATGGGCCCTTAAACCCTCTGGAGGTTCCTTACCAGCCAAAGAATAGCATATCTTGATGCACAAGACAATCCATCTGGAAAGGGTGCACTTGTGCACCGCTCTGCCTTTCCTGCAGCCAACAAAGCCCACGAAGAGCTGGTCATCAACTCTTAAGTCTTTTGTCCTGTCCAGGTAGAAGCTCACCGCCCTCTTAGGGTCCAAGCGGTGAAGTCTCTCCTCCTCCTTGGAAGGGTGAGGGGGAGGATTGAAGGTAGGAAGAGTAATGGATTGCCCCAGATGGAAGGGAGTGGCCACCTTAGGCAGAAATGCAGCCCTGGTCCTGAGTACCATTCTTTCAGCATGAATGGTCAAGAACGGGGGTTTTGAACTTAGAGCCTGAAGCTCACTTACCCTCCTTGCCGAGGTGATTGCAATGAGAAAAACCGTCTTAAAAGACAACAATCTCAAAGGACACTTGTGTAAGGGCTCGAAGGGAGAACCCATAAGATAAGTCAAGAGAAGGTTAAAGTCCCATTGAGGCACAATAAAGGGAGTAGGAGGAAACCTGTTTGTAAGGCCCTTTAGAAATCGTAGAACAATAGGTGATTTGAACAATGACGTCTGATTCGGCAAGCAAAGGAAAGCCGACAAAGCTGATACATATCCCTTAACAGTAGCCACAGCAAATCCTTGCTGAGCAAGAGAAAGGGCAAACTGCAGAATGTCAGATAAACAAGCCCTCAAAGGATCAACTGACTTCTCTCCACACCAGATTACAAATTTAGACAACCGATAGGAATAGATAGATTTGGTGGAATGACGTCTGGCAGACAAAATTACATCTACCACATCAGGCGGGAGAGAAAAAGAATTCAGGTTGCCCCGTTCAATCTCCAGGCATGAAGGTGTAAGCTCTGGAGGTGGGGGTGTAGAACCTGCCCCTCCGATTGCGAGAGGAGGTCTGCCCTCAGAGGGAGATGGAGCGGAGGGCACGAGGAGAGGTGGAGAAGATCTGTGTACCACACCCTTCTTGGCCAATCCGGGGCGATCAAAATGACTTGGGCCCGGTCTTGGCGAATCTTCCTCAGAACCCGAGGAATCAAGGGTATGGGAGGAAACGCGTAAAGGAGTCGTGAGCCGCAACTCAACTGAAACGCGTCCCCCAACGTTCCCTGCATCGGATACTGGAGCCTGCAGAATGACGGGCAGTGAGCGTTCTCGCGGGTGGCGAATAGGTCAATCCGAGGAGTCCCCCATGTCCGAAAAATGTGACGAACCACCTCTGGATGGAGCCACCACTCGTGGTCGGCGGAGAACTGCCGACTGAGACTATCCGCACGTACGTTCAGCACCCCGGCCAGATGATTTGCCATCAGACAAATCTGATGGTCCTGAGCCCAGAACCATAGACGCAGAGCCTCCCTGCAGAGACAACACGACCCCACTCCTCCCTGCTTGTTGACATACCACATCGCGGTAGTTTTGTCCGTCAGGACTTGAACAGACTGACCGCGAAGGGAAGGGAGGAAGGCCTTGAGTGCCAAACGAATCGCCCGCAATTCCAGAAGGTTGATGTGAAGCAACCTTACCTCTGGAGACCAAAGTCCTTTGATCACCAGATCCCCCAGATGCGCACCCCACCCTAAAGTGGATGCATCCGTTATCACTGTGGCCACCGATGGAGGTAGATGGAAGGGCTTTCCTTGGGACAGATTGCCCTCCACGCTCCACCAAGACAGATCCGCCGCAGCTTCTCCGGAGATCCTCACAGACTCCCTGAGATGTCCTTTATGCTGATACAACTGCCTGCGGAGGCACCACTGGAGCGCCCTTATGTGCCAGCGTGCATGGTTGACCAACAGAATGCAGGAAGCAAACAGACCGAGCAGGCGAAGGACCTTCAGGACTGGAACGACCGCTCCATTGCAAAATAAAGGAATCATTTCCTGTATCTCGAGAATCCTTTGAGGAGGAGGGAATGCTCGACACACAGTAGTGTCCAGTACCGCACCTATGAACAGGTTGCGCTGAGAGGGCACCAGGTGAGATTTGGGCACGTTTATCGAGAAGCCCAATTTGAACAACAGCTGAGTTGTATCCTGCAGATGATGTAGCACCTTCTCTAGCGACTCCGCTTTGATCAGCCAGTCGTCCAGATAGGGGAAAATGGAAATCCCCGACCTTCTGAGATGGGCTGCCACCACTGCCATCACCTTCGTGAAGACTCGGGGTGCAGTAGTAAGACCAAACGGAAGGACCGCAAACTGATAATGTTGCGATCCTACCGTAAACCGGAGATACTTCCTGTGCGACTTCAGGATGGGGATGTGGAAATACGCATCCTGCAAGTCGATCTACACCATCCAGTCCTCCTGATTCAGCGCTTGAAGAACCTGCGCAAGGCTGAGCATCTTGAACTTCTCCTGCTTCAGATAAAAATTCAAGATCCTGAGGTCCAATATCAGACGCAATCTGCCGTCCTTCTTCGGAATCAGGAAATACCGAGAGTAGCATCCCTGACACCTCTCCTGCTCTGGAACCACCTGTATCGCACCTTTCTGTAGTAACTTCAGGACTTCCTCCTGTAGCAGAAGACGGTGGTTCTCTGAGCAAGCCCCTTGACAAGGAGGGTAATTTGGAGGGAATTCCCGAAAGGGAAGGGCGTACCCATTTTCTACAAGATCCAGAACCCAAAGACCTGTAGTAACAGATTCCCAATCTTGTAGAAAATGGGTAAGCCAGCCCCCCACAGGACCAGCATGATCCAGAATGGCGGATCTAGGGCTGCTTTGCGGTGGTGGGAGGGGCTGAGAAAGAGGAAGAAGAGGAGGAGGAGAGCTGACGGCCACGTGTGCGACCCCTGATCCTGCCTCTGTATCCCTTATACAGAGAGCTCTGCTGTTGTTGCTGCTGTTGCTGCTGGGTCTGCCTGTAGGAACGAAAGGTTGCCCTTCCGAAACCCCTATATCTTTTAAACAACCCTCTAGACTGGGATTGAAGGCCCAAAGACTTAGCCGTATCCTTGCTTTCTTTAAAACGTTCAAGAGCAGCATCAGCCTTTTTACCAAAAAGTCCAGAGCCATCAAATGGCAAGTCCAGCAACGTTGACTGCACATCAGTGGAAATCTCTGAAGACTTAAGCCACGCACCCCTCCTAGTGGCAACAGAAGACCCCATGACTCTTGCCACTGAATCCGCCGTGTCCAGACCACCCTGTATCACCTGGCGTGCTGCTGCCTGGGCATCAAAACCTCATTAAAGCCAACTCTATCCTCCTCAGATAGCTTTGGAGCCAGTTTCTTTGCAGAATCCATGAGCGCATGAATATACGTCCCAAAAGGCAAGTGGCATTTGTAGATTTAAGGGCCATACTGGCCGATGAAAAGACCTTCTTGGCCGACTGATCTATTTTTTTAGCCTCCCTGTCACTCTGGACCTGAGGAAACGCACCCTTAGATTTCCCTGAACAAGCAGCCTGAATCACCAGGCTCTCAGGCGAGGGATGTGAAGTTAAAAATTCTGAGTCCCCTGGAGCTCCCTATACCTTCTGGCAACTGTCTTGGAAACTGCGGGAGCAGAAAAAGGCTTACGCCACACCTCCATCACAGGATCTATAATAGCCTCATTAAAAGGCAACAATGGCTCTGAAACCATAGTAGGAGAATGCAGTACCTCTGTTAGAATGTTTGATTTAAATTCAGTTGTAGGCAACTGCAGATCCAACAGCTCAGCTGCCTTCCTTATGACTGCATGATATGGAGCCACATCCTTTGATGGTTCATCAGAAGGTGGAGTAATCTCCCACTCAGGAGATAAATCCAAGCCACTGGCCTCCTTAAGTTCTTCAAAAACTTCATCCGACTCTACAAGCTCTCTGTAAGGATTTGATGATGATGATGTTTTAGAATGCAGGTCAGTCATCAGTGACATATGTGGGATCTGGAATGTTGGGGAATCAGAAGTTGGACTGTGCCTGCTGGGGATGCTGTTTAAACTCAACTTGGAGTTATTAAACTTGAACTTGGATCTACTTCATGAGAATATCGACTATCTTTACATTGGCGACGAGTTAGGAAGGGTACTAGAAGACGATAATCGACTCTCAACTGTGCAGGGAACAGTGTCTGCATCCTCACCCTGGAAAACGTTCATAACGAGCAAGAAAAGAAAAACAAGCTCAAGCGGAACTGAAGTGAAGGAAAACGGAGGTAAATCAAAAGAAACGGAGGCAAGTGAAACCTTATGCTATTTTTGAGGCATTTTATTGACATTTAACAAGTCTTAGTGGCTATTTATTTACGAACTGAAACGGACTAGCGCGTGCTCGTCATATCTGTCAGCGCATGCATTGTTAACGCGTGAGTGCCACCGTGTGGAATATCAGGGCAGCGCATGTTCTTAAGCGCGAGAGTATTCCAAGCACGAGAGGATCAATGCATTCCAACTGAAGTCACTGAGCACAGCGCGAGGGTGATTGCCAGCACGAGATTGCTCAACACGTTCCCAGCATTCCAAGTGAAGTCATAGAGCACAGCACAAGAGTGATTGCTAGCGCGAGAATTCTGCTGAAATAGACAGAGCATTGTCAGCACATCCTCTATGGCGCGCATAGTTAAATGATTGCCAGCAGCTTCGTGACAATTCATTGTACTGCATATTAAATTACAAATATTTTTAAATAACTTTACTACGATTCCTGCATTGCCTCCTGCCTCCTAAATGCCAATAAATCCTTCCAGAACTGAATATATAAGGCGCATATCGATTTACACAAAGTGACCAAAGGATCAAGAACAATTTAAAACACGTTTGCCATAAAATATTGATCATGGGTGATCAAACAATGGCCTCTCCTCCTCCTTTTTTATCATCTCCTGGTGACCCACCTGTACCCTGGAAGCAGTGGAAAAAACTTTTTGTGACGTATCTTTTAGCAATTGGTGGTGATCGCTACGGACCCCTCAGACGTCAAGCAATACTCCTACATCATTTGGGAATAGAAGGCAGACGAATATATGAGGACTTACCAGAAGTGTCATTGGGCATGGGCGATGGACAACCAAACAATCTCTATGATATGTCTATGCAAATGCTTGAAATTCAATTCACCCCTAAGACAAATCTAGTCTTGGAACGCCATAAATTCTTTTCTAGGGCACAAAAACATGATGAGGATATAGCATCGTATGTAGCTACTCTAAGAGGTTTATCCTTAACATGTCGGTTCGAGCAGTTGGCTGATTCTTTGATTAGAGATCAGATAGTCAGATGCACTAATAACAAGAGAATTAAAGAAAGGTTATTGATGAAAGATCCAAGCTTAGACGAAACCATCAAAATTGCTAAAGGGATGGAACATACTGCTATATGGCTTAAAGAGATTGATGGTTCCAGTAAAGAAGTTAAGGAAAATTTGGTCGCAGAAGTGGGGGTGGTACAGAATAAGGAAAAGAACACCCCAAAAGTGGGATCAGAATCAAAAGTAAAACAGGATACGCAGGTTAAACAATCTAGCCAAGAGTGGAGAGAAATAAAATGTTATCGTTGTGGTGCTCCTGGACATATTGCGTCCAGTAGCAGGTGTGCTGTAAGAAATTCAATTTGCAGAAAGTGCGGTAGAAGGGGACACCTTGCAAAAATGTGTAAGACTAAAATGGATTATAAAAAAATTCAAGAAGTGGAATCACATATGGGTGATTTGTGTGACGAAGGTGGTGAATTGATCTCTACCGTAGAAGTTATTTCTATGGTAGATGGTCACGTATTTAAAGAAACATGCGTTATCAGTCAGAAACCTGGTGTAAGACCTGATGGGGTGAAATTAGAAAGTACTGGTAATTTGGAGAAACCTCATTGTCAAGTTCTCCTCGAAGGTGTTCCGGTGAGAGTGTTGGCAGATTCCGGAAGCCTGTTCACCTTAATATCAAAGAAGGTATTTGAGTTAGCTTGGGATGTAAATTCGTTAACCAAACCTGATATTAAAGCTGTAGGGTATGCTGGAAAAAGGATCGAGATTTTGGGTATGAGATGGTTAACTATCGATTTCAAGGGAGAAAAGGTATATGGCAGAGTATACATTAGTGATTATGGCTCAAATTTATTGGGTTGGCGTCACCAACGTGATCTGGGCATAATCATTAATCCCAATGCTCCTGAACCTGTGATGTTGTCAATTCAAGGGGAAGTGAAGGAGATTGATGTTGCGTTCAATGAAGATCTTATTGAAAAATATTCAGATGTATTTTCTGAAAAATTGGGTCTATTGAAAGGTTTTTCACACAAAATAATATTAAAGAGCGGAGTGAAACCTGTGGTGCATAAGGTGAGAAATGTACCTAATGCCATGAGGGATCTCTTAAAAGTGGAGTTAGACAAATTGTTGGAACAGGGAATCATTGAACGCATCGAGGCTTCTGAGTGGTTGGCACCAATTGTTGTGGCACCTAAACCGGAAGGCAAAATTCGCTTATGCATTGATCTTCGCGATCTAAACAAAGCAATTTGGGTAGATAGACACCCGCCGCCCAATATATCGGAAATGATGACAATGAATGGTGGTGGTACGGTTTTCAGTGTCCTGGACATGTCGTCTGCTTATCACCAAGTGGATTTGCATGAGGAGTCCAGGCATTTGACTTCTTTTGTAACGCCCTTGGGGGCTTTTCGTTACAAAAGAATGCCTTTTGGATTGGCCTCGGCCTCTGCAGTGTTTCAGAGGATAATGGATAATATATTTGGAAATCTTAATCATGTGTTATGTTTCCAAGATGATATATTAATCATTGGTAAAAATAATTCTGAGCACGATGTATTGTTTGAAGAAGTAATGTCGAGGCTACGCAAACATGGGATGACAATAAAGAAAGAAAAATGTCAGATTAGGAAAAACGAAGTGCACTATCTTGGGCATACTATAAACAGTGAAGGAATAACTCCAAAGAGGAGTATTGTCAGTGCTATTGAAAAGGCAGGGAGACCATCTACCAAAGATGAATTGAAGTCGTTTTTGGGACTAGCAGAATACTGCGCTAAATTTGTAAAGGGTTTCACAGAAATTGTAGAACCATTAAGGAAGTTGTTGAAGAAAGGAGTTGAGTATGTTTGGTCTAATGAGTGTGAACAAGCGTTCATTAGTATAAAAGATTGTATTAGTCATGCTCCAACACTTGGACATTTTGATGTTAGTGCAAGGACGTATGTGACAACTGATGCTAGCAAGGTTGGGGTTGGAGCAGTACTATCACAAATTAAGGAAGGGGTTGAGAACATAATTGGATTTGCTTCTAGGAGATTGCAAGGAGCAGAGTGTAATTACTCAGTGATTGAAAGGGAGGCTCTGGCTTGTTGTTGGGGGATCAACAGGTTCAAGTTTTATGTCTGGGGTATTCCTTTCAGGTTGAGGACAGATCACAAGCCATTGACGTATATTTTTAAAGGAGGGAGAGGACTGGAAGGGAATGTAACACCACGTATATCAAGATGGTTGCTGTCAGTAATGGACTACAATTTTGAAATAGAGTTTGTGAAAGGAGTAAACAATGTGGTTGCCGATTTCTTATCAAGGGCCCCTGAAGATGGTGGAGATACTGAAATTGAGGAAATATCTATTGGAGAGTTGGCTGTAATGCCGGAGGAGTGGATGGCAGCTAGGAGTGTGGATAAGGGAATGGATGTCGTTGAGGAAAAGGTTGTGCATGGGTGGAACAATGAAGATGAAGTGAATTCTGGGTTAAAGGAATATTACAGAATTAGGGAGGAATTAAGTATAGTTGATGGGAAATTAATGAGAAGGAATCAATTAATACCCCCTATGGGCATCAGGAGTAGGATTCTTAATATCGTCCATGAGGGTCATTTAGGACGTGGAATTATTAAGAGGAAGATAAGACAATCATATTGGTGGCCCGGTATGGATCGGGATGTGGAGGAAAAAGTAAAACATTGTTCGATCTGTGCTAATAGTGATAAATCGAAACAAGTCAAGGAACCTCCGTTGGAGATAGTAAATTTTCCGGAGAAACCTTGGGAGGAATTGGCCATAGATATTTTGGGACCTATAGTAAAGTTGGGTTCAAGGAGCAAATTCATTATCATCCTGGTAGATATTCACAGCAAGTGGTTTGTTTTCAAAGATGTGGGAGAAGTAAAGAGTTCACATATCATTGAATTCTTAGAAGATGTTTTTGTTGAAGAGGGAGTGCCAAGGAGAATTGTATCGGATAATGGAGCGCAATTTATATCTAGGGAAATGAAGGAGTATCTATCGGGTATGGGAGTGCCACATGATAAGGTGGCACTTTTCAGACCTCAAGCTAATGGGGTTGTAGAGAGAGTAAACCGCTTGGTGATGAGTAACATTCAGTTGTCTCTTGCTAATCATCTTCCGTGGAAGAGGGAATTGAGAAGAATGATATGGACACATAGGACTAGTCCTCACTCAACAACGGGGGTTTCTCCTTTTGTCTCTTTGAAAGGGAGGAATCCTGGAGTGAAAGAATGTCCAATATGGTTGAACAAGGCAAGCAGTGTGAGAGTTGACAGAGCGGAAATTTTAAGGAATGTGTTAAGATCACAAGTGAAAAACATGGAATATTATAACAGAAGGAACAGTGTGAAACGTTGTTCCGTTAAACCAGGAGATTTGGTAGTTGTTAAGTTAAGAAGGTTTGTTCACAAGGGTCAGAGCAAGTACTCTGATCCTTGTAAAGTAAAGGAAGTCAAACGCAATGTGGTAATTTTGGAAAATGGGACCACAAGAAGTATGTGTGATGTGTGTAAAGTTTAGACCTAGTAGAATATTAAATATAAATTTAGAACTGATAGGATATTAGATATTAAGTTTAGACCTAGTAGAATATGGGATGTAAAGTTTAGATCTAGTAGAATATTTGATGTTTTGTAATAATTTATTGTTTGTATTGTTAAGGGGGAAAGATATGTAAGGATTTGATGATGATGATGTTTTAGAATGCAGGTCAGTCATCAGTGACATATGTGGGATCTGGAATGTTGGGGAATCAGAAGTTGGACTTTGCCTGCTGGGGATGCTGTTTAAACTCAACTTGGAGTTATTAAACTTGAACTTGGATCTACTTCATGAGAATATCGACTATCTTTACACTCTCCTTCTTCCGCCTCTTCTAAAAGGTACCTTTGTTCATCAAGCACCCTTGGAGCCTCCCTCCTAGACCGGATTCGTACAACCGGCATCGGCGGCGCCGTGATCGAATCCGACGGCGCCGGTGCCGGCGTCGAACGTGGATCCACATGAGCAGCAGGCGCCGAGCGAGGTCGAGTCGGCGCCAGTGAAGAAGGAAGCGGCGTCGATGTCCTCGGCGCCGGTAGATGCCAAGACGGCGCCGCCGGGAAAAATGGCATGAAAGGGGCCTGCGGATATGCTTGAGGCACTCCCAGACTGAACGCCATAGGACCCATGGGACCCGAAGGTGCACCAGTGGAGTACATGGCTCTTGAAAATACCCCGTACATCGCATTTAAATAATGCGAGGGGTTCTGACCTGGTCCAGGGAATGCAGGGTACTGATCAGGCATCACCGGACTCGGGCCAACCGGCGCCGACGGTGGAAATTGCGGCGTCAAAGGCTCACCCGGTACTGGAAGCTCCTCAACCGGAGCCGGGGACGGAGACGGAGCCGGGGATGGTACCGGCGTCGGAGATGGAGCCAGCGCCGGAGATGTAGCCGGAGCCGGAGAATGAACTGTTGAATCCACTGGAGAAGAAGGACCACCAGGTGAATCCGGAACAGGTGAAGGAGACACAGAGTCCTTACAGCGTCGAGTAGGTGACTTCGACTTCGGAGCCGTACTCTTTTCAGAGTGACGTCGAGAAGAATGTCTCCTCTTCTTTTTGTGCTTCTTGGATCATGAAGCATGCCCCGAAGTCGACTTCGACGCCGACCTCGACCGTGACCTAGTTCTCGACTTCCTCCTTCCTCTCTTCTCTTTTTTCATCCTCGCGATGAAGAGTTTCGCCTCTCTTTCCTTGAGAGGTTTGGAGCTCATCTTGCGACAGCAAGTGCATCCATCCACATCATGGTCTGAAGACAAACACCATACACAGTCGTCATGTGGATCCGTGATCGACATATGTTTTCCACATTCACGACAGGGCTTGAACCCCGATTTCTTTGTCGACATTCTCACGAAAAAGGACAGAGAAATCCAGAAGAAACACAAAGTAACAGTGAAGCTACAGATAGAGATTCCCGAAATCCGTTGGCGTCGACGGCGCGAAAAAAAGGGAACTGACGTCATCACGCCGACGATATCTTCTTATGGAGCCGGTGACGTCAGTGGAGTCGCGAGCCGTGTCTCTGTGACATCTTCGACCTCATCGGCGTGGACTGCTACATAAGTTTCCGAATGTTGCTGGCGCAGGGGATATTCACAAGGTGAGGAATCCACTGGCAAATGTATCCATCAGAAATGCAGTCTCCACCTAAGTGGGCGTCAATTGTGCAAACTTAGCATCTGCACCAAGGTCCAACACTTGTTGCACCGGAGAACAAGGCGTCCCAACAGGCACTGGGCACAAAGAGCAGTAGAAGTATAGCTGTGCTTTCGGCGCACTGCTCCACGTCCTTATGCCCCGACAGAGCGATGGGCACTTTCTCTGAATTCTGCCATGGCTGCAGCTCTGGGTCTGAACATGGGCCCCGCTCTGCCCGCAGTGCACCGAGCGGCGCCCGCCATTCCATCCACCCCCTTTGGGCCCCCTCAGCACCTGTCCGACAATGCCCTAACTCCTACACCCTCCAGTGCACCCCCTGCCAGCCGTACACATCCTGTCTTCCATGATTCCAGACGACCCACTGCCAGGCAATTGAGATATGTTCATATAAGCAGCAACCCTGCTGATATAATCAGACTCTTGGTAAGGTCAGGGCCTTTCAGGGCAGTGACTGCTACTTTTACCGTTCACACCAGATATTTCATGCTGAGATGGATATAATAAAAAGAGGGCCATATCTGTCGTTCGTACTTGCACATTCCTTGTTTATTTGCTGCACACTTTTCTATTCAATACTTGGCAAGCTACATATGTCAGAAATATGTGAAACTATTCTTCCAGCATATTTTAATTTAGGTATGTTAAGAGGCTGATTATATTCGGCGTTTACCAGAGGAATGCATTTATGGCCGTAGCACCGAAAATAATTAGGAGACGTTAAACCAGGCTATGCGGTGGGTCACTGAACTTCTTGGTCGAGGTCCCGCCTTTACAAAAGTTAGAGCTATTGGCATTGTAAATGATAATGCATTTTATTTATGTGTTCATTAACAAAACAGATAAATAAAAGGCATTGTCATTTACAATGCCAATAGCTTAAACTCTCGCAAATCCGAGACCTATTGCATTGCAAATGCTTGTTTTATTATGCTACTTGATGTCTTTTGGAAAAGAAGCCTTCTTCCTGCAAGTGAACACGCATACAATGCACTCAGCCTAGTAATTCAAGTTCTGCCGGTTGTTTCTGGAACAAGTGTTTGCAAGTTGTTGCTTACCCTGACTACTTCCTGTACCAAGAGGCAACCAGTTTGGAGTCTAAAGAGCAACTTTAATTATGTGACAGACGCCAGCCTTCTTTCGTAGGATTCCTAAAAACTCACTCTTTACATTTACATGCTGTCACGTAAGTAGAAGGATTGCATGAGAACTATGACCAGCTTCAGATAGTGTATTAAATTGCTAGTCTGTACATGGTAGCAGGGCACCCATAAACTATTCCATCATTCTCTCATTTAGCACGTTTGTGATTTTTACTATTTAGGATTCTGATTCAGCCGTAGGTGCTGATGTCACAGGCTGATCAAACCACCCACTATTGGAATTCACTGACATTAGCTTTTCCTTAACATGTGAAACTGTAAAGCGCACATTTACTGCAACGAGTATCTTGGCACTGAATAACAGATGTTTATTGCTACCCAACTCAATGGTACTTGTTTTATCGACCTCATAAAGATGAAAGGCTGAGTAGACCCACGGGGACTTGAACCTGTGACCATGAGGTCAACACAGGCCCCTACAGTGGACGAATTAGTCCACTAAGCCACCAAAACCAGCTTCCCCTTTTTAGGTGGAGTCTGGAGTCAGCGCGCATGCTCTGCTCTGCAAGACTTATTGCAGAGGAGTAGGGAATAGAAGCCCTGTCCATTTTTGCCAGTGGCTTGTGTCATTGTCCGTCCTAAATGCTGGCTTCTGATTCATCAATAGGCATGTTAGCCCCTCCTTAGTACCGCCTCCTCTTCATGTCACCTCCCAGGGTCACTGGCCTCTTTACTTCGGTTGTTACAGGGTACGTGTTATTTAGACTGTGAGCACTATTTTCTTTAATGAGGTCCTCCTACTGCAGGCATGACTAGCTTTGGTGCCTTCTTTACTCCCCCCCTCCCATGGTCGTGCCTTCTGCCCCCCCGCCCTCCCGTTGTCCGTGCCTTCTCAATTCCGTTATCTGTGCCTTCTCCCCCACCCTGCGCTGCCCTCCCTGGCGTGGTCCGTGCCTTCTCCCCGCCTCCAGCCCGCACTCCCTCCCGTTGTCTGTGATGCCTACCATTTGCAATGCAATAGGTCTCGCGTAAATGCAAAACCTATAGCATTGCAAATGCTTGTTCTTCTGAGGCCTGGGGACTGTGCTGACCTGAGGTGATGGGGGCGAACAAGGCCTAACGGTGCCCCGTACAGGGAATAACTGGAGGCCACACACTTTACTTAATGGTTGGCAGGAAGACCTCGTGCAGTCTCTCTGCGGTTTATTTATACCCTCGGGATGATCCCGCCCAAGAGGAGTGCATGTGTTCAATGCACTGTATTGGAAAGCCTGGATGGCTCCCTATATCCCTCCTTTTCTTTAACTCATGACAACACAACAAAGTTTTAGCTAGGGTGATACGCACACAAAGTCTTGGAGCCACTGGCTGGGGGCAGGGTTCGGGCAGGGACCATACCTCTGGCTCTGGGAGCTGGAACTGGTCCCCGCCTCGTCCAGGTTGGGGGTTCTCTTCTAGCTTGGTGAGTGTCGATGAGTATCTCCTTGGGCTTGCGCATCCACACTAGCCTGAGTCTCTTCAGAGTCTCGATCAGGAGTGGAGGGCATTGGTGCCAGTTCATGCATCGGATCTCCTTCTTCCTCCTGCACAGCAGGGTCACTCACGCTTGGGCAAGGTCCTAGCACTTTCTTGAACCACAATACATTTCTTGTGATTGCTTGTCGTCCTCTTTTTGTGGAGATCATGGTCCGCAGGCGTGGGTAACTCTCCACACCTCCAGGTTCATAGGGTGTCCGGCACTTCCAGCCAGGGTGTCTGTCTTTGACTACCACGTAGTCTCCCACATTTATAGACGGCATCTTAGCACCTCGGGTGAGGCTTGCCTTCTTGTTTGTTGTTTCTCTCCGTGCCTGCACTGCCGCATCGTCCCTCTCAGGGGGTCTCCAAGCAGGGTCTGTCGGGATGCTGTCACGCGGGCTCTCCTGAAAAGTTGGTGAGACGGTGCGCAGTGGGTGGTTCTGTGAGGTGTTTGCCGATAGGCGTCTAGAAATTGATGCAAAGCTCTTTCAGCATCTTCTCCCTGTTCTACAGCAATGCATAGTATCCGATTGAGCGTTCGCATTAAGCGCTCAACCTCCCCATTTGCTTGGGGTCACTGGGATGTGATCTTCCTATGCCTAATGGCCTTCCTTTCCAAATATTTCTGAAACTATCACCCTTGAAAGGGAGGTTCGTTGTCTGATCTTAGTCCTTCCGGGAGGTCCAGAAGTTCAAATGTCCTGTCAAGGACCATTTGGACTTGGGTGAATGCAGTGCATGCAACCAATTCTACTACTGGAAATTTCGAGTAGGAGTCCATGAACACCATAGTGTTGCGTCCATACCCGGAAAACTGCTAAAGTCAATTCTGACCTTGGACCAGGGTGCTTCGCTAGATTCATCCATGATTACCGGCACTGGGGCAGGGTCGCTTCTGGTGATAGCGCACGAGTGGCAACCTCTGATCTTCTCGTCCATGGCGGTATCCATGCCAGGGAACCACACCTTGCATCATAGGCATGCCTTAGTTTTCGCCATACCCTGGTGTCCCTCGTGTGCTAGACTGATGACTTGGTCTTGTAGCTTCTTCGGGACCACAATCACTTGGCCTCGTAGCACGGCCATAATCTCCCTCGCTGAGCTCGCTGCGAATTCTTCATAGCTGCTGTCGCGCTAGGTGGTCTTCTGTGTTGAGTGCCTGCACACCATCCAAGAATTGGGTCTTACCTCTAGTGAGTAGGACCTCCTTGACCCTCACTAGCGTCTCGTCCATGGTGGTGGCTGCTCAAACTCTTCAAGTGTCATGGCTTTGGGGCATGCTTCTCGAGTGATCATCCGGACTAGAGCTTCTGTGTGTTCTTCATCTCGATGTGAGAGCTGCATGACTGTTGCTTCTAGGTGTCTCGAGAGGTAATCTGCTGGGTTGTGTGCTCTGGGGGGAATATGACCGTGAATCTCTATGCCTGCAGCTGCATCGCCCACTTCCCTATCCTGGGGGGAGCCAGTCTCACCGTCCCCGCAAACAGGGGGTATCAATGGCTAGTGATCGGTCATCACTAGAAATTCCTGTCCGTAAAGATATAGATGAAAATGCTGGCATGCCCACTTTATGGCTAGGGCTTCCCTCTCGATCTGGGCCTATCACGTCTAAGTGTCAGATAATGCGTGGCTGGCATATGCGACTGGCACTCATGTTTCTTGATCACGCTCTTGGAGAAGGACTACCCCTAGACCCAAAGGACCCGCGTCTACCACCAACTCGGTGTGTCTTCCTGGATGAAAATAGGCCAAGACAGTTTTGTCCATTAAGGCCGCCTTGATGGCGTTGAATGCAGTGTTGGCTTCTGCGGTCCATTCCCACGGGTGTCCGCTGCATGTTAAGACTCGTAGTGGTTCGGACAACGAGGCTAGATTTGGTATGAACCTGCCACAGTAAGTGGCCATTCCTAGGAAGCTGCGAACTTCCGTGGGTGAGGTGGGGGTTTGAGCCGACCGGATGGCAGTTGCCTTTTGGGGTCCACCTTCCTTCCTTCTCTGGAGAAAGTGTAGCCAAAGAAGTCTACGGACTCCTGATAGAATGAACACTTGGCCTTGTGGAGCGTTTGGCTGCTGTCCGCCAGTCATTGCAGGGTGGCACGTAGGCGTGTATGGTGGTCTTCCAGTGTGTGTGAAAATATCAGGATATCATCACTCAGATTGATGACACCTTTCAGGCCGGATAGGGTCTCCCGGATGGAGTTTTGGAAGACCTCTGCAGCCAAGGATACCCCAAAACTCAGCCTCTTGTACCGTCGGAGTCCCACGTGGGTGGAGAATGTGGTGATGAAACGGCTCTCCGGTTCGAGTTCTAGCTGATGGTATCCAGAATTGAGGTTGAGCTTTGAGAACCACATGGCCCCATTGAGGTCTGCCACAAGGTCATGCATTGTGGTCATAAGATGACGCTCTCGCTTGACGGCCTGATTAGGGAGGCGCATGTCCACACAGAGTCTGATGGCGACGGGCTGTTTGGGCTTTGGCGCAATTACTAGAGGTGACACCCACGGAGTTGGGCCTGATACCTTCTCGATGACATCGAGATCTTCCAGCTTCTTCAGTTCAGCTTCCACCTGTGGAAGCAAATGGAAAGGCACTCTCCAATGCCTCAGAGCGATTGGTCTGATGGATGGGTTGATGTGCAGTTTAAACTGTTTGCCTTTGAGTTTGTCTAGACTCTGAGACAATTCTGGGAATTCGCGCAGTATAACATCAGTGTAAGTCATGCGCCTGATTTGAGAAAAAGACCACGCCAAGGTCTTCTGCGGTGTGGCACCTAAATAGTGTTCCTTTCTTCCCTTCGGTGATGTGGAACCGGGCTCTTGATGTATGTTTGTCACAGGAAACTTCAGCTTCAATCACCCCTCTTAGGGGAAGGGGGTGTGTTCCTCCATATGTATATATTCTCGCTTTCGTGGGAGCAAGTGGGGGCCATGGAGAGAGGCGTTCATATTGCTCAGAGTCCATAACACTCACGGATGTCCCGGTGTCAATCAGCGCCTGGACGGTCGAACCTGCCACTTGGACGGCGCACATGGGAGGAGGTCTTTTGTGTTTGTCCTAATGACTCACGAAAGATATGACGAACACATTGTCGTCATCTTCATCCTGGGTGAATTGATGCCTTTGTGCGGTACCCTCCTGTTGGACATGAGGATCGTCAATTTTACAGTTGACGTATTTGTGGCATGGCCCCACGTTGCTTTGTGAACACCGGCCGAGACTGGTGGCAGTACGCACGGGGCACGGGCGTTGTTGAATCACCCTGACTCTTTCCTCTTTGATGGGGGTGTATTTTGGGGCATAGGACACTGTGGTACCTCTATTCAGCGCAGCTTCCATTTACTCTGGTCAGGCGTCCTACAGTTCATGGGACCAGGCAAGAACAAGCATCTCGTCCAGTGAGATCCCTGGTTGTCAAAGAATCAGCTTTCAGAGCATCAATGAGCGACACCCTTGAATCCCCTCAGCCCGGATTTCTTCCCTCTGATCGGTGAATGTGCAGGTACTCGCCAGCTGCCTCAGCCGTACGTAAAACATGTCCACAGACTCGGTGTCAGACTGTTTTGCCTGCCACTGCTTGAATCACTCAAAATCGGGGTTGAGCTGGGGGTCGAAGTGCCTATTGAGTGCCGTGACTGCGGCCTCGTAGTCGTCGTCCGCAGGGGGGACACTCCAAGTTAGGTGGTGTCACAGGAAGTGACGTCACGACCGGAAGTGATGTCACGAAAGGTAGTCCCCTCTTATTACAGGGAGACCCGCTTCACTTGGGGGGCCACGTTAACCCACTGTGGAATGTAGCGTCATTCTCTGACAGTCTCGGCGCACAGATCAGCAGTTTACAGAACATCCCTTCCTTCGATACAATGCCATCCAGGTCAGATTTCTCACAGGCTACCAGGGGCCTGACATCACTTACTAAATGTGCGTTGCCAACTCGCTACTTACGCACCACGCATCCTAGTACACGGAAGCTCTGGTAAACAATTCCACAAAATCACGCGCCAGCGAGCTCCAATATAAACAGAGACGTTCTCCAACCACCAGGCATCACCACCACAGCGCACAAGATTGACAGCCAGCCCTGTACCTGAGAGATAGACGGGGCGGCCGTGCGGGCAAGGCACGCCATCATTGAAAGTCCAGCTTTTGGGCAGTGGGGACGGCGTCCACCCGGTAAAATAAGTGGGGGGACGCCGTCCACCCCCGTGGTACCCCGACTCGAGCCCTGGTCGTCCGTGTTCGGGAGCATCTCAAACAGGTCAAATATTTCTCTGCCTCCATAGTGTATTAGCAGGGATCTCTTCACTGTTCCATCCGTATCCCTTGTGCCTTTAAGGAAATGGTTAAGGTGTCTGATCCCTGCTTTCCAGCGCGGGACTGCCATTGCAAGGTCAGGTGTTTCACTGAACAGGGGTAGCAAGGATACCGCGGCGTGGTTATGCACCTGGGGTGGCAGGTGAGCTCCAGCTCCCGCTTGGTTGCCTGCGTCGCCTGCCTGCGAGGGTGTACTCATGTTGGCGTATGCTGCTGGGACTGGGCTGTCCTCTGGAGCTGGCTTGCTGGGTTGCCTCGTGCAGGGTTAAAACTTTGCTTAATGTCTTTTATTTATTTTCTTCTCAGCCCCCCCTTTGGCCTCACAGTCTTTTGTTCCTGCTGTGGGCTTCTTGTTGTGCCACAGTCTGATGCTGTCTGCCATTTTGTTCTCCGGTCCTCCCCTGTGAATAGGTGCTGTTGGTTGTTTTCACTTTTTATTTTGAGAAGGGCCCAGGTCCTTGTGAAAGTGTTCTTGTCTGGTCCCCTGTGATGCACTGTGCACCTCGTGTCCTTATAGAGCCCCGCGATGTTCAGGAATAGCCACTAGGGACGTCGTAATCCCCAGTATCGCACATGCAATGCTGCCAGCTCCCCGCGGCATCATTGAGTACTCACCTGCGGTGCTGTAGGGCATGCAAACTGCCTTGAGGCCTCCACCGGCCAGGGGAGCGGGCAAGGAGGCGGAGGCGGGATTCTGACGACGGTGCTGCCGGTGACCTCCAGCACGAGATGCGCTGACTTGGTTTGCCGGTGGCAGGCAGGCAATGTCTCCAGCGGGCAGGTCGTGGCCCAGGAGGGGTGGAGGGGCCGCGGAGAGGGCCCACCCGGGCAGCGGAGCCCTGGATGCCGGGGCCAGTGGCGTGCCGATGCGTGTGTGCAGAAGAGAGCAAGGATCCTCCGTGCAGATGCCAGGTATTGAGCGAGGCACATGTCCACTACCGCTCTCGTCGGCAATGTGCTGACCTGAGGTGATGGGGTGACCAAGGCCTAAAGGTGCTCCGTACAGGGAACATTTGGAGGCCACACACTTTACTTAATGGTTGCAGGAAGACCTAGTGCGGTCTCTCTGTGGTTTATTTATCCCCTCAGGACGAGCTCACCCCGAGGATTGCTTGCGTTCAATACACTGCATTGGAGAGCCCGGATGGGTCTCTACAGGGACTGCCCCCCCAATGATTCTGCTATTACAGTGATACTATTAATAATATTTCAAATAGTGCATCAAAGCACTGTTCTGCCATGTCTAAACACCGTTATTATGAAATGCTATCATTGCTCGGTTGAATCATACTCAGGGTTTAATTTGTGACATGCAGGTTATGGACCATGTTGTGTCCTGCGAGACACGTTCTAGTGTCTCAACAGGCACAGTTAGTAGCCACTCCCCTATGGGAGTGGGCACACTTGCACCCCCATACGCATCCCTCACAGGCGTCACAAGTGACGTGAGCCTCTCACCGTGTTCATGTCAATCATTTACTAGCATATGGGCCTAGGGCCCTCAACATAACATTGGCGACGAGAGGGTTTTTCCCGCGCGTGCAGCTGCCGTGCTTCCGTGGTTGAAGGGGGACTGTGCATCGCCCGTGTAGAGGGCAGCCCCTGTGGCAGGTGGTTAAATTATCGCAGCGCCCGCGGGGCGTGTGAAGGGCCCCACGGTGAAGTTGAGGCGGCGGGTGCCCACCCCACTTATGAAGAGCCTGCTGCCCACACCTCTGGCCCGAGGTAAAGCCCAGTGAATGCAGAAGAAATGCGAGCGAGGCCAGAATGCTGAGACGCCGGCCACCGCTGCAGACTGCCATGAGGATGAGTGAGCCCGACCATCATTCGGGCCAAGGTGAGCCAGAGAGTTACAGGAAGAGCAGTGAGGGGGTGCCCCCCCTGCCAAGAAGAGTGGGAGAGACCTCCCCACACAAAGATCCCCGTATCTGTTGTGTCAGCTTCCTTGTCCCTCGTGAGGAGGGAAGAGTCCGCTGGCCATGCCGGTGAGGAAGGCGACCCCCGCAAGTGGCCATCTTCCTTTCAGAAGAGAGGCACGGAGATTGGCTGTCCCGGACACTGGAGGAATGGATGAGCGCCCCGCAGCCGCCGCTGAAACGCCACAAGAAGAGTGAGTCTCCCTGCCATGCTCGCGGCGCGGCCACCGCCAGGCTGCAGCGCTGCCGAAAGTAAGGAGCCCGGTGCTCATCACTTAGCAGGGCCCACGAGCAGTCCTTCCACCCCTGAACCCGGCATTGCTCCGCTGCCGGCCCGCGCCGAGCAGACCTCCTTCATTGCCAGCAAAATCATTCTGAAAACGCCCTGGACAGAAGAGGAAAAGCGAGCCCATGTGCACTTCCCTACTGGCCCCCCTACCTTCCTCGTGCGATCAAGGCGGTCCAGAGGTAGGCGCATGGCTGTAGGCTGTTGTTACCGGCATAAGTCGAGGCCCAGTGTCAGGTGTTGTCACAGAATGGCTCTGACTTCAACAGCGGATGGGGAGAAGCGTGGCAGCCCAGTATCCATCGGAAGTGAGCCGCACCTGCAGGGCGAGCTCCCGCCTGTAGCTTCAGCCTTGCGCGGCCCAGGTTTAAGGGAGAGAGACGGCTGTGAGGAAGATGATGAGCACCGACAATGCCATCTAACAGCACCTCGCTCCACTGCACACAGCAAGATACTGCATCCATTTAGTGAAGTGACACTCGTGGGCAGTGGATAAAAGAGCCCTGCAGTATAACCATGTAAACACTCCACCTGTTTCCACAGACAGACTCCCCACGCTGAAGGCAACAGCTGTACGGCCCGCCAATCAAAGGAAGAGGGCTAAGACCGGCAAAACAGCAGTGCTGTACTGCCACCTGGTGGCCACCAGTGGTAACGCAGCCACCTCATTCAGTCACATCACAATTAAATGCATGCAGTGGCCTAAGGGTAAATTGTCAGGCATCTGGAAAAGCCACGCCTATGCTTTCACTGACATGCTAAGACCAGTGGGCCCCAGGCCCAGGAAGTGGGGCTAAGCAGGGAAGGATGCCCAAGGCCCACAAGCAAAGAAGAGGGTGCCATCAGGTGCAGTCAACCTTCGCCTCACACGGAAGAAAGCCCTGCACAGACTCCATTAGCAATATAACAGCCTGGATAGTCACACATGCAACATGTGACCCGCCCAGAAAAGCCAGCAGTGCCCAGCATCACCAGATTCGCACATAAGAGTGGACTCAGCAGTCCTATGCCACAGGACCCTGTCAGTGAACTGAGCACTGCCAGTCACCTCTACAAGGTACGAGAGAGACTTGACAAGTTTCACAGAGAGGTGCAGAGCAACACAGACAGCAACGCCCTAAAGCAACTTCCTCCTGCCCAAGTGGGACACCCAAGAAAGGCTGGTACAAAGTGCACCCCCAGTGGCTGCCCACCGCCACAGCGCTTGAGAAGATTCAGAAGAGGCAGTCACCTGGCTACGACGTCCATCCAGAAACTTCCTCGCCTAGCTAATCATCGCTACCTGTCGTCCAGGCCCCATGGCAGCTACGTCATCAATGCCATGTGCATGACACCGCACTCAGCGAGAAATGTGGAAGTGTGACCGGATGGTCTACACCAAGAATCGGACAACCAGTTGAGGTCAGAAGAGGAAGTTGTGAGTGGCAGGGCCGGATGATGAAGAAAACCCAAGCTACAACACGAGTGAGTCCTGACACAGCGACAGCAAGGGAAGAGGGGGATAACACGAGAAGGAACTGGCAACCGCACAGCGGGTGTCCGAGAGTAAGCCGCACAGCCTGCGCGAACCGAGTCTCAAGCCTTACGTTTCTCAGCGTATTCATCACCCCTCCGGCATCAAAGTCCCAACAGCCCAAGAAGTCCAAGTACATGAATGCAAGTGCCTCCGCAGAGAACACGGAGGTACCTGGCCACTCCCTGCCTCAGGTGATCGACTCCAGACTAAACGCCTGCATCCATAAGGCAAGTCATCACCCGCCATTGTCCAGATACACCACCCGGCTGGCAATGCCACCATGCCAGTCCTCATCAAGTGCGTCTACCGACACCATCTCGCATACACATGGATTGGAGTCCTACGCTGTTGTCAAGCTAGCCAAAAAGAAGACTCAGAGGCCACCTGCTAACCTGCTAACCTGGTCTGCACCTGAACTGCGGCAGTGAGAGCACGTCCTGACCAAGATCCATACACCCTTGAGGTTTGTGCGAGAGACTGGCTACTGGCTCCTCGGCGGTTTGCAGCTGCCCCCAGCTAGCACATACGCAGCCCCAATCGCAGCCTATCAGCAGTCCTGTGGCAAGCCCGAATAAGAGCCTCCCTAGGCAGGAGAGCTGGAAGAGACATTGCCCCACCGACAGGTCACCGGACACAGCAAGACAGCCTAATAGAGACGTCAGGCGATCCAGAAAAAATCCAGTGAACTTTCACCATGGACTCCAACCATGATCTTGACGCACCCAGTTAATGAACTGTTATTAATCACCACATACCATCCTCAAGGTCAGCGAAAGGAAGCCACCTGTGACCAAAGGGCATGCTTCCACCGGCATGTTACTAGAGTGCAGCGGACATCTCCAAGCAAGCGTTCCTGTCCTGAATCACACAGGTTAAATGATGAGGGCCCGCCGAGATCGTCCTGCTACCTTCGGAGTCACCAGTTCTGGTCTGCTGTCTTCTGGATGCCTGACCCGAGAAGCTGATGGACCCTGTGGTGTATATTTCATTGTTATTTCTCCCTACAGGCTGGACTAGGGAACTTTTGTTTTTATTAAAATTTGGTAGGAGTGTTGTGTCCTGCGAGACATGTTCTAGTGTCTCAACAGGCACAGTTAGTATCCACTCCCCTATGGGAGTGGGCACACTTGCACCCCCACACGCATACCTCACAGGCATCACAAGTGACGTGAGCCTGTCAATAAAAGGGCCCGGGTGCACGTGCTCGGGACCAGTTGTAGTACTCCACTCACCGTGTTCGTGTCAATCATTTACTAGCATGTGGGCCTAGGGCCGCCAACACAACAGCACATGTCAGCCACTGATCCGTGAACTCACGAGCCAACTTCCCTATATATGTCTTTGAGACTGTGCGCCAGTAGAAATGACCACTAAAGAACTACAGGATCCTTTCCTAATCTAGTAGACTATAATTTCATGACCTTGTGCCAATGTGTTAGATTTTCTGTGAGAGCCTGATTAACGCGAACTACTGACATGCTCAAAAAGAACACTGCACCCACACCCACAACTAGCCAACCAACAATTGCATTTGCTCTTCAAAACGATTGCGCATCTTTGATAGTTCTGTCATTTACAAACTTCGATTTCCTCAAATGAATTTGACGTTCATTGTTTTCGACTGCATAATCAATATCTGTTCTTACGAAAGGCTTGATGACATTGTTGACTTTCTTATACATATTTTCAATAAAGTGGCTGAGTTTGTCATCTGGTGGTCAAAAGCGAAATAGATTCTGACATATAAACATTGCTTCATTCACTCTTCAACAAGGAACCTACAGTAAACTCGGTTGATGGTTTAAAAACGAACAACTGCCACATTCCTGAAGGCTTCTGCTACTTCATGATGACAATTCTCATATCATTGAATACTCTTGTGGAACCTCAGGACTGACACAGATTTTTTTGCTTGAAATCACCCATGAACATTTACCGTATACCGGAATGTAGAAGTGATCAGTGCAGAATTTGATTAGTAAATGCAGCGTAAGAGAACTCCACGTTTCCAGAACTACACTCAAGCAAATCTGCCAACCAAGCACCAGTAGCAATTATCTGGTCATGAGTAGAAAAGCAACATTAAAGAAACCAAAGGAGTGTTTGTTTCCTTGTGGAGCACGAGTCACAGTCTGTGCCAAACAAGGCAAAAAGAAACAGTGCAAGGAATACAAAATGGGGTTGCATGTTGGAAGCCAAGCACTCAAACCCACCCCCCCAAGTGTGCAAGCATTTCACAGGCACTCCTGCGTTCCTTCTTTCCAAACGATTATGTACCACAAGACCTTTGTGGTGTTGGAATGGCCGCAGTGTATTCACAACTTAAGTTGGTACACACTTGTCCTGATGGCATTGGTCATCATCATGCTCATTTCTGGCTAATGATTACCACACAACTCATGTCATAAAAGGTTATACAGTGTACATCCTATACTTTATTGCTTATTAATAACCATAACTTGCCTAATCCTTCAATGCATCAACCTTACTACAGCCATGCTGTCTCTTCAAGGTTGTCATAAATCGCTTACAAATGATGTGACAGCTTTATTTCTGTCACTTGGTACAGCTGGTCACGGCTTTGAGGCTTCAACTTTCTACAGAATGTGTGGTGTTCGTAGCCCCATGTCCATGCCTGGGTCGCAAGTGCCATGTCTGGCCAGCGCGGACCATTTCTTATCCTTTGTCTGCCGTCAAGAATTCCTTTTATGAGGCATCCCAAGGTCCTTGTTCGGGCAATTCCCCTTTTACGTCCTTCTATGAAGATATTTATTGGTACATCTCGTGACTCCCCATTCCCTCATATCACTGTGGCTGCAATGCCTGCATTCTCTGGTGTGGGTGGGTGGGATCAATTTCCTCCGGTGACAAAGCTGGGGACTGATTGTCCCGGTCGCCTTATTGGCTGTGCTTGCGACCACGTCCCTCTTTCTTGATTGGGTCCTTTGAACCCAGAGTCCTCTGGTCATTCATTGATCCTTTATTTGGCACGCTCTCGCGCCCTGTTGCTGCTGTGCCCTTTGTCTGCCACCCACGGGGGAGTTAGTCGTCCTCCCTCTAGTGTCGGCTGCGCCTCCCAGTTGGCAGTAAATCTCAGCACTGAGGTTGCTTCCTTCTGCACTACTTGAAGCTCCGTGTTAGCTGGGCAACACAACGGCATTGACTAGTGATTCCAGGTCAAGGTGCATTTTACAAGCGCGCCTCGGTGGTGATCTCTCTTGCTGATGTTGGTAAACATGAGCCTGAAAATTCAGAATAGAGACACAAATAATTGTCACCTGGACCACTTAATATGGGCTTTCGTGACCACAATCAGTCACAGAACCTACGAGAGACTAAAGTGTTAGTTTATACTAAGCCCAGGAGAATCCCCCTGTCACAGACATAATTCCTGGACCTCTCTCTAGCAGCTCCCCAGTTTGGTGCTTTGGCTTATACAATACGCCAAGACTGTAGAGGGCCTCTTAGAAAAGTGCAACACAATACGAACGGGTTAACAGACAAGGATCACAACCCACACGGTTCTGAAAAAAAACAAGTGAAATCTAAGACTCTGCTAAGGCGAGTGCCACTTCAATAATATTAGCAATCAGGAAAAATAAAGCAAGGAATCAACAATAAAATGCTCCTCTGTAATATGATAACTTTCATATGATGTCCTTACATAAAACAGGAAACGAAGCCGGCACTGTAAACATTGAATAGCGTGTTCAAAGTAGGGTTTCTGTGAACATCCTCTAAATAAACAATGTTCTAATTCACAGGGGACACTCGGAGGGGAGAGCACGGACTCTGATTGCGTTACAGAAACGTGTACAGTGTCCTTATCAAAGTGGCACTGGAAGCACAATCAGGACTGTTTACCTGAAACATACAACGTTGTTCACAGCTCTTCACGAGACGGATATTTGTCTACATAGACTTTGGTTTCACCATTGGATTGCACTCGCACTTTTACTTATGCCCTGACGAAGTTCAATCTGAACGAAACGCGTTGGCTGAGGCTTTATTTGGACAATTAATTTAAAATAAAGATTTTTTGAGTACCAACTACTGACCACTTGGTGTAATATATTGATAAGCTAATTGGTGGTGCACCGCCCCAAACCCCTTCCGAAATTTCATTGATCTGCTTGGCAGTTGGCATCTACTAACGGCGGATGCAGGGGCGTTTGTATGCACACCATCACTAACTATACCATTTTATACATACTGGGAACACAGTAAGGAGGTGCAGTCATTGGAGTCCGCCGTTAACCCTGCTTTTTTCTAAAGGATCACAACCCACACGGTTCTGAAAAAAAACAAGTGAAATCTAAGACTCTGCTAAGGCGAGTGCCACTTCAATAATATTAGCAATCAGGAAAAATAAAGCAAGGAATCAACAATAAAATGCTCGTCTGTAATATGATAACTTTCATATGATGTCCTTACATAAAACAGGAAACGAAGCCGGCACTGTAAACATTGAATAGCGTGTTCAAAGTAGGGTTTCTGTGAACATCCTCTAAATAAACAATGTTCTAATTCACAGGTAACTAATTTTAAAACTGGAGAAAAGTGAGTTCAGATTTTTTTTTTGCATATTTATATAGCGCGTGACTAGGGTGACCAACTGGCATTGGTGCAAATTCAGGATGGTGAGTGTAAAAATTCAGGACAAAGGGTCAAAATTCAGGACACAAATTCAGGACAGGAGGTCAAAATTCAGGACGAAGCTTCAGGACAATAGGTACGTTTTACAGACACATCAGAGGAGGTCACGCAATAGTATATAAATAAGCCCAGCCATATCCAAACGTATTCAACCATTTGCAAACCTATCCATCATGTATCCTTCCATCTATCATTTCACTCATCCATCCATTATCCATCCATCCACCCTTTCACCCTATCCATCTGTACACTCATCCATCCACTCTTCTACCCATCCATTCACTCATCCATCCAGCCATTTACCCTTTCACCCATCCAGCCATCCTTTCACTTACTCATCCATCCACCCAGTCACTCATCCTTACACCCATCCACCCTTTCAGTCATCCATCCATCCTCCCTTTCTCTCTCCATCTACCCTTTCACTTAGCCATCCTTCCTTCCATCCATCCACCCACCCATCCATCTACTCGTCCACTCAAGAATCCATCCATTGGATCTCAAATTTACTTGTGGTGCGGATAGAGTCATACGTGCATCCCTTGCTTCGTGAGGACTTTGTTGCAGGCATACCTTCGCCCGTGTCTCCCTCCCGCCGCCGCACTTGGCATCATCGCGGCCGCGGTTGAAAGGGACTACATCTCCCGGCGACCTCTGCTTCCAGGGGAGGAAGTTCCCGCCCACTACCCGCCACCCGCGCCTGAAGGCACTACATAACTCAGCCTACCCTCGGTGGAGCGGGGGTCTCAAATTTACTTGCGGTGCGGATAGAGTCATACGTGCATCCCTTGCTTCGTGAGGACTTTGTTGCAGGCATATCTTCGCCCGTGTCTCCCTCCCGCCGCCGCACTTGGCATCATCGCGGCCGCGGTTGAAAGGGACTACATCTCCCGGCGACCTCTGCTTCCAGGGGAGGAAGTTCCCGCCCACTACCCGCCACCCGCGCCTGGAGGCGCTACATAACTCAGCCCACCCTCCGCGTCGCGGGACGCGCGCGGGCGACGCAGCACAGGGCGGGCCGTCTGTGGCCTTCCGGGGCAGGCCGTGGCAGGGCAGGGCTATCCTCTTTACATTCGGTAAGAGTGACTTGTTGGTTGGAGCTTTGCCTGTGATTATTTGAACTTGGAGGTACTGACTTTTGTGGACTATTGCTGATTTGTATCGTTGCTGGAAGTGTACTTGGGACATTTAATTTGAGTAGGTCATGGCTAAAAATATTAGCAAGGGTTCTGTCATAGGGGGCTCTGGGACACTAGACGCCTACTTAAAAAAAGTTGAATATGCTGTTTCTAGGGAAATTGAAATGGTGGAAAGGAGGCTATCTTTAGAGCCTGTAAACCAGCCTAACCCGGAGTTACAATTTGGCGATTCTACTGTAGGTTTAGGCGGGGACCCAGTTATATATCCGCTCCCGCAGGGCTCTGTACCAGAACCCACCCCTGTTATTATGCCCCCTCTCACCAATGTACCGACCCCCCTTTTTTCCCCTCCTGTGACACGCACCAGGCAGTTAAAGCTCCCTCCGGTTGCACCGGTTAAAACTTCTAAAGGAAAGAGAAAAGCAAGTAATGTCCCTAAAGGTTGCCGTCAACAGGCTAAGTTACCCAGGCTTAAAGATTCTACCCTGGGGACGGATTGCCAGAAAAACGGGCCTGTGGATCAGCAAATGGGGAATAAGGGAAACGGTTGTCATGTGCATTCTGCCCAAGGGGAAGTTGCTATAACAGGGGATAAATCAGATGATTTGATTAAGCTAATGGATGAGCGTCTGAGAGCGATTATTTCGCCAGTTATGGACAGTCTCAGCAAGATTAATGATAGATTGGTTATGATCGAACGCCACATAGTGGGGCAAAACGTTTCGTCATCAAGGCAAAACGCATCTGAACTCCATTCTCTTAACGTAGCTACTTCAAGAGTCTCGGAGTTGGTTGAATCCATGATGGCCCCTATTGTAGGTAACATAAATCCACCCCCAGTGGTTTTTGGGAACAAATAATGGTATTAATGTGGGAATGAGTGGGCTGATTGAAAAACCATGTCCTCCGGTAGAGGGCACTTACCGCCAGAGGCTTGCCCTTATACTGTCATTTTAGCTAATGTTCCAAAAATGTCTGATGGGAGGGACGAGCACTGGTCTTCTTTAAAAAATAAAGCCCTTCATTATTTGGTTGGCAAGACTGTTTTGGGGAGCCGTCTTTATGAATGCTTTAAAATGGTCAGAAGGGTTCCATGGGTGGGGAAGTCTAATAAGTCACTCAACGGTGACTGTGTCGTAGTGAATTTTAACTCTCCCGACATAGTAGACCTTATTTTGAGACAGGCAGGGTCAAGTAGATTGCATCAGGATTATGTTAATGTTCTCCCGTTGGGTTTCTTTTACCCACCTCACATTCAAGGGTTGGTAAGACCTAGAGAGCATATTTCTCATCTAATTCCTGTAAGTAAATCATTGGCCTTAAGCAATAGATACGAGGTACTTAGTTCTTTGGACACCAATGACTGACTTAGTCTGGTTAGTTCTAATACACTTAATGATCCAGCCAGCGTTGTTCCATCTAAACACCTTGGATCTTTATTGCCAATGTCTATTATGGTACATGGGGAGGACAGTGGTGATTTGTTGGATACCTTTTTACCTGATCAGGTTGTTAAACAGTTAGGAAATGTGCAGGGGGAATCTCATACTGTTCTGCTGACAAGGAGTAGTATAGTTCCTGCTGATGTTATTGGGAACCTGAATGTTGCAGTGCCCGATCAGAGTGGGGAAGTTGATTCTCATTTTTTATTACCTCATACAGATAATTTCCCAACACAAGAGTTAGATAGCGGGGGAGGTATTCCAGTAACGGAGAAAATCACCATACTCTCATGGAACATAGCTGGTTTGCGTTCGAAAAGAGAGGACAAAAATTGGAGGGACTTTCTTTCATCGTATCATATTATTGCCCTTCAAGAAACCTGGGAGGCGAATGACCCATATTATCTGGATGGGTTTCAGTCTTTTATTAAATATGCAGTCCCTTCCGCTATGGGGAGAGCCCGAGGGGGTCTATTATTACTATTTAGTTTAAAGCTTTTATATAAGGTTGAATTGATAGTGACCAATTCTCCACAAATTTTGGCAGTAAAACTTGAAGGGCCCAATTTGCCCTCTTTTTTAGTGGTACATTTTTATAATTCATTTGTCAGGTCTGATGAATTAGAGCACCTGAAAGCGCTGAACATTTTCCTGGACGAGTATGATACAGGAAGAGTCACACCTTATTCTCTTTTACTTTTTGGCGATTTTAACATTCATGTATGTCATCTTAATTGTCATGGTTTTAGTAATTATGATATATGTGGGCAGGAGGCTATTCACTTTGAACATTCTAAGGGTGGGATATACCTGGAGAGTATTATTTCTGCTCTTCACTTATATACACCGGACCAAGATTCTTTGTCTTGTGTTCCTACATTCACTGGTCAGGGTCATTATAGTACTATTGATTACATTTTTTTACCATATCCGCTGAGGGACTTGGTAGGTTCCTTTTGTGTTATTGAAAATCCTTTAAGCGATCACAATCCGCTTAAAATGGAACTTAAAGTGAATGCATTAGCAAAGGAAATTTTATTGCCTTTGACATCCAATACAAATCTAGTCTCTTCTAGTCAGGGTAGGCGCTTGAGATGGGACGTTATTACTCCGGTCGCTTTCCTTGAGAATTTATATAATAACAACAATGAGGATTTTAGTTTGTGTTTGTCGACTGAGTCGCTTCCTACGGAAGTTCTTTATGCCTTCGATAGGATAACTAAACAAGTTTCAGGTAATTTGTTAACCCATGGGAAACCAAGGCCCAAGAAATTTAAAAGCTGGTTTGACCATGCCTGTTCCAGTGCCCACTCCGCGCTTTTGTTAGTATTGAAAGAAAGAGACAAAGATCTAAAAAAGATTGTAGAGGCAAGAAGGGCGTATAAAAAATCTATAAAGCTCAGGAAACCCCAGTTAAGAAATCTGGCTTGGGATGAACTGACAGACGCTAGTGTTCTGACAAGTAGTACTCAATTCTGGAAGGTGATTAACAGCCCACTTTTCAATGAACTGGAGAAAACTAATAAGGATTGTTTAATCCCACCAGAGAGATGGGTGGACCATTTTAGTGGCCTTTATTCAGAAATTTATGACCCTGACACTGTGAACTACGCGAATATCATTGTAGCCTCAAAAAATCTTTTTAATGTTGAAGAAGTGACAAAAGCTATCAATACAATGGCCAAAGGTAAAGCTCCAGGTCCAGATGGCGTTCCCGCGGATCTTTATCGGGCAGACCCAGGGTTCTGGGCAAATCTTCTAACTGTTGTTTTTAATGCCGCTTCTAAGGCTGGTGTACCTAAATCATGGGGCAAAGCCGTGATTGTTCCACTATTTAAGAAAGGATCTAGAGAAGATCCGGCATGTTACCGGCCCATTTCTCTTTTGGATTCCGCCATGAAAATAATGGGTAAAGTTGTCCTTGCTTGTATAACAAATTGGTTGGATGATAAGTCTATAATTTCCGACCTTCAATACGGGTTTAGACCGGAAAGGGTACAGTGGGCCAATGCCTTAATTTGCACCTTATTATCGGGAAATACATGGTCGCGAAGCAGGGGGACCTTCACCTAGCTTTTATGGATTTGTCCACTGCTTTCGACCTTGTGAACCGGCAAAAATTATGGGCTTTACTGGGTGTTTTGGGGCTTGACCCAGTATTGATATCCTTCCTGGCCGTTATGCATGAGGACACTACTGCTGTCGTCCGTTATAGTGAAGATGGGAGTCTATCAAATGCTTGGCAGGTGAAGCGAGGGGTTAGACAGGGGTGCATTCTTGCTCCCTGCTTTTCTCGCTCTACATCAACAATTTGGGTGAGGTTTTAAGTTCAATCAATACAGACATTCCTAGAGCCGGCTCAAAATTGATTCCCGCGTTACTATATGCTGACAATACTGTTTTACTGGCGAGAACAGCAAGAGGTTTGCAAGCGCTTTTAAATGGATTTAATGATTTTATGGTCTCTTTAGACTTATTAATTCATTTTAAAAAATCCCATTCCATGACAATAGGTGCGGTAAGAGCCAAAAGGGTTAAATTCTATTGTAATGGCCAGGAACTTACAAAAGTACAGACTTTCCTATATCTGGGGATCGTATTTGATGATAATAGTTCCTGGGTTATGCAACGCTCCCAAAAAAAGAATATTTTTGCTAGAGCCACAGGAGCGTTGTTGGGTTTTGCAAAGCGTCTGGGGTGTAGACCACTACCTGCATTATTGAAAATTTATAGAGCTAAGTGTATACCCATGGCCCTATATGGTAGTGAGGTATGGGGTTATAAGACCTCGGCAGAAATGCAAATAGTGGAAAATAGTTTTTTCCGTAAACTGATGTCCCTTCCTCCTTCCACTCCAATTTTTAATATTCACGAAGATCTCGGGATGGGTTATCTTAATGATGAGATTTCTGTTGCCCATTACTAGGTTGGCTTAGAGTGTGGGCCCAGCAACCCCCAAATTTAGGTCAACTTATCGTACAAGATTGCCTGTCCCTTGATGGGGCTATGTCTATCTCTTGGTTTAGGTACGTTAGAAATAATCTGAAGTCACTTGGGTGCCCTGAATTGTTTGATAGGCCATGTGCATTGAGTAAAATGAAAATAAAAACCGTGAAGAGTCAATTCTTGAGCAAAGCCATGTCACTAAGGGAAGAAGAAGAATTGGGAAAGCCGACAGTTAGGACGTTTGTCATGCTAAGTACAGTCAGAGGGACTCCATTTTACCTGACCTTTATAAACAAACCTTTTCATCTGTTTTTGTTAATAAGGTTTAAACATGGCATGCTTCCCTGGCTTTTGGCTCACCCTAAGGGTTTTTTCAAAGAAGGAACCCTGGGGCCTTGCCCCTGTGATAATACTTCCGAACAAAATTTGTTGCACATGGTTTTCTTTTGTGAATTTTACTCTTTACTCCGTTAAAAAATACATTGTGCCTATCCTGAAGAAGCAAAACTTTGTGCAAGTGAGGCCTGCATTGGTATATTTGCAAATGCTTGACTCCCCTGTGGTATGTTTTGGGGTAGCAAGCTTCATTACAGGTGCCATTAGGCGCAGAAATAGGGTTTAATCCTATTAGTAATGATCTCCAGGCCTTCGGAGTACCGTCTTTTAATTATGATACTTGGAATGTGATGTAGAAATGTTTTTAGAGAATTGTAATTAATTAGATTTATTTACTGGACATACTTTTATTGTGTTTTGCGCCAATGTTTTGTATTATATTTCTTGTGAAATTCTTTTGTACCTGCCCGTACCATGAATTATTGTACCGTGCTTTGATGGTTTTAAATACTAACCGAATAAAGCAAATCTTTTGTTTTGACCTTTTTGACCTAAATTTTAAAACTGGAGAAAAGTGAGTTCAGATTTTTTTTTTGCATATTTATATAGCGCGTGACTAGGGTGACCAACTGGCATTGGTGCAAATTCAGGATGGTGAGTGTAAAAATTCAGGACAAAGGGTCAAAATTCAGGACACAAATTCAGGACAGGAGGTCAAAATTCAGGACAAAGCTTCAGGACAATAGGTACATTTTACAGACACATCAGAGGAGGTCACGCAATAGTATATAAATAAGCCCAGCCATATCCAAACGTATTCAACCATTTGCAAACCTATCCATCATGTATCCTTCCATCTATCATTTCACTCATCCATCCATTATCCATCCATCCATCCACCCTTTCACCCTATCCATCTGTACACTCATCCATCCACTCTTCTACCCATCCATTCACTCATCCATCCGGCCATTTACCCTTTCACCCATCCAGCCATCCTTTCACTTACTCATCCATCCACCCAGTCACTCATCCTTACACCCATCCACCCTTTCAGTCATCCATCCATCCTCCCTTTCTCTCTCCATCTACCCTTTCACTTAGCCATCCTTCCTTCCATCCATCCACCCACCCATCCATCTACTCGTCCACTCATGAATCCATCCATTGACCCTATCACTCATCCATCCTTTCTCTAATCTATATATCCTTTCACTCCTTCACTCATCTATTCATCCTTTTGTCCATCTACCCTCCCTTTCCCTCACTCATCCATCCTTACATCCGCCTTTCACTCCTCCCTCCATCCATTCACCCTTTCAGTTATCAATTCATCAATCCATCCATCATTTCACTCACTCATCATCCACCTTTTCACTCATCCATCCTTTCACTCATCCATCCACCCTTTTACCCATCCAGCTACCCTTCCACCCATACATTCAGCTATTTACCTTTACTCTCATCCATCCTTCCACTCACTCATCAATCCATCCATCCTCTCCCATTAGCCATCTATTCAATCTTTCATTCATCCATTCACCCTTTCACTAATTCATCCAGCCATCCACCCATCCCTTCACTTACTCACTCGCCCACCTTTTCATATTAATTTTGAGCGGAGCCTTTTTGAGAAGAGGCCCATCAAGAACTTCACCCTCGCTGCAGGAGCCATTCCAGGACTGGGACAGGATCCACCAGGGGGGGCGGGAGGGGGGGGATCAGGAGCCATCACATGCGGGGGGACAGGAGCCACCACATGGGGGGACAGGAGCCATCACTGGGGGGGGGAGCAGGAGCCATCACAGGAGGGGGAACAGGATCCACCAGGGTGGCCATGCAGTATTCTAGTATCATCTTGGTCTCTTCTAGGGTGGGGTAGGGCTCCTCACCCCCTCCTGGACAAGACAACGAGAAGACGGGTTCTCTTTCCAAAATGTTAGTTTGCCATCCCCAACTGTGATGTACAGTACTTAAAGGAGATACTCCAAGAGAACTGATTTAACTGATTGTCCTCCATACTTTGTTAATCAGTGTGGGTGAGATTGTGCCATTTCTTTATTTTATTACATTATAGACTGCATGTTTGAAGAACCGAGGTTTGCTTACAATTTAGTAACAGTAATTAAGCTCTGTGAAGAGAACCACGTGCTGCCTGGTGTAATCAGGGCCGGTTCTATGATGTTTGGGGCCCTGGGCAGAAAGGGAATGTGTGAGGCCCCTCTAAAATGCAGAGACATGAGGCATTCAGGGCTGTTTGCATCTGAATAGATGCCCCTGAAGCTGCAGCCCCTCCCTCTGTCACCTTCAAGCACCTCTTAACAGCTCATCAAGGGCTGAAGGTGTGAGGGTTGCCATCCCACTGTGCCTCTCCAATGCTGCTGGGTATCTGAGCTTTAGGGCTGAAGGTGTGAGGGTTGCCATCCCGCTGTGCCTCTCCAATGCTGCTGGGGATCTGAGCTTTGGTACTGCATCGGAGTCCGTTACACCCGACCTCAACAGCATCGGAGTCAAGAAGGAGGTGGGTGGAAGCTGTGCCGGCTTTGGGGTGGTGCGATTGGTGCCTGGTTAAAATTACGGACAAATGGCGTCCGTTAAAGAATCCTTCACGGACAACGGACAGAAGGCCGAAATTACAGACTGTCCGTGAAATTTACGGACGGTTGGTCACCCTACGCGTGACGCGTTGTTCTCTGATTGTCTGAGGGCATGTTACCAGACGTTCAGCTAATCCAGATGCAGGGGTGGTGCTTGAATCGTCAACAAACAACCACATGAATGAAGACAGGCATATAAAATACATCCTCTTTGGTCAGCAGTATAACTAAAGTGAAGAACTAGGACACTGTCAATTGCCAAAATAGTCACCCTCTGAGCTCAATCAATCCTTGTGCACCATCAGTTCAGCTGAGACCTGTGGGGAAAGTTAAATACATCCAAGGAAAAATGATGTTCACACTCACATATGTAAAACATATACAACAAGACCCACATGGAGAGACAGAGGGAGAAGGGACCGGTCTCGTTTACTAATCATTCACCAGTGACACGGTTCCGCTAACCACACAGGGTAACATCACATAGATATTTCTAAATATTCTACAACAGTCTGCGCTCAGGAGGCAGAATCACTACCATGGACCCTTGGTATTTGCTCTCCCCTTCTACTTGCTCTGAAACTTCAGAATAACGAAAGTAACAGTTCACGTGAAAATGATTATTCTTATTAATATTTTATTTTAAGGCACTTCTCAGAAGCTTGTAACACTGAACAACCTGGGTCTAGTACTGGGTCAGCAGGGATAAACAAAAGGCAAAACCACTCATTCTAACATCTCTTGGTTAGAGAAAAGCCCCTGAGGGAACAGAACCCATCAATCACCGAGGAATCAGTGTATTCTCATCATCTGGGTCTGTCTCTCCTGTCACACCACACCAGAGCTAAAGAGAACAGCCTGGTCGCGGGTCAGGGGAGAAGGCGTACAAGGGTTGTAATCAGTACCAGAAATGACAAGGAAACAGTGGGTTCTCCTTCGTGTGAAAAGGGGTTCAAAAAAAGTGCAGCACTGAATCAAAAAAATGTGAATAAAAATGGCTAGAGAAACTCAAAAGTGCTTTAATCGGTAGAGCACCTCTGCCAAAATTAAAAAGCAAAATGGCAATTTAGCATAAATACATCGTCATTATGCTCATTGTCCATAGTATGTGGTCGACATGTTTCTGCCCACTGGGATCTACAAAGTATCAAGGGCATTCATCAGGACCTTAATATTGCTGCTACTATGAATATGTGAAAGTGTAAAAGTATATTAAATTACAGACATTCCTACCACCGGTTGAACTCCATGGATGTAAAAACCGGATACCTAGGGAAGTGGAAAAACATAAATGAGGAAATGCGAAGAGCTATCCATGTTGACAAGACCAGCAAACAACAGTATAAATATACCGCCATACAAAACACAAATTTTTGTGTTAGTAACATCTAAAAGTGTATTAGATTGCACTTACCCTACAAATGTGGGTGATACCCTCACCTCAACCTGGCTCTACTCAGGGAAGGGGGCCCCGCTCTAATGAAGGGGAAAGGAAAAAAGAAACACGGCTGTTGTAAAACATGCCTAAATCTTTATGTTCCCCATACCAAATGACTAAGAAGTATAAAGTTTGTCCATGTCTCTAAAAAAGGTGGAGGCACAAAGTATGGCAATAAAGTACTAGTCAGAGTAAAAGGCCTCTAACCAGATAGAAAGAAAGAGCCCAAATACTCCATCAAATAATGTAGTTAAAGGGCCATTGAAAAGATCCAGAAGGTTATTGTAAAAACACTAATGTTAAGGACTCTTTAAGTTGTTCTAGAAAGATTATGAGGCATTTCAAGAGCAAATGCCAAGCTTACCTCTCCGTCGGTACCCCAGGGCGGTCTATGAGTAAAGACCAGAGGTACCGACCCGAGCAGAGGGGGAGTGTTTTTATAATGTACTAAATTGTAAACAGGTGAAACTGTTTAAGCAAGGTGGCTTGAGAAAAGCCTGCAATGTTTGCAGCAGCGCGAGGACCCCACAGCCGATAATAGGCACCGCGCATGCGCTAGAAAGTGATGAAAACAAATGAATCAGTTACAGCCAATCGGCTTCAACAAAGCGCGTTGAACAGACTGATCAGCTGGGCGGCTTCGGCAAAGCCTGCAATGTTTCAAACAGCATTAGGACCCCACATGACAAAGGCGAGTACTGCGCATGCGCGGTAGCCGCGACGTGGTGCGCATGTGCCGTGCCAGAGACTTCTCAGAAGCTGCCATAACCTGGAAAATGCCAACACATCCACTGGTTTTCTTCGCTCTTTCTCAAGCTAGGGGTACACATATAGTAGTGTTTTAGATTTGACCTTGACACGAATTCGCATAATAATTTAAGTGTCACACATCGCTCATTGCACATTTAGATCATTCAGTTAAGTGCAGGGAGGACAGGAAGATTTTCTTACAAATTTCTTTCAGTGCTCACGCGATAATTACAGAGATGTTACATTTTCAGGACGGACCGATGAGGAGTATTTAAGAGCAATTAAATCAAAGTAAATTAATTTATGCCCTAAGAGGTTTGTCTAAAAATGGACATTGTAGACTATTCTGGACATCATATAGAATGTATCTATTGCTGCTACTCCGGAAACTACACAATTTGTTTCTGAGAGACTTTCTGTACCTCAAGATTCAATTGGGAATGAAGGAGCAGCAGGAGTAATTAAACAAATCAAGTATTACGGAGCTGACCCAGCCACCCTGTTCTGTGCGAGATCATGATTTTGGAATGAATAATAAAGGTTGTGTTGTTTTTTTGTTTAAATGTTCCAACTATCTGAGATCAGAACACTTTAAGCGCCAGTTCCAGGAGGTTGTTCTGTGAAACCATGAAGTGCAGAGAAACCGCAAATCCACACACCCTGGATTTACAACAAACGCGAGTGTTAGAAGAATTGATTACAAATAAAGAGGAACTACTCCTTGTGAATCTCAGAGTATACAGGAAAAATCCAGGTGTTACAATAGGAAATATATATTGTAGCTAAAATAGGGGTGAATTTCCGGAAACAAAAAACCTCCCAGCAGAGGTGGTGGTAATGAGAGATTAAACACAGTTTGGAACAAACAAAGACGAAGCAAAACAGCTGAACAAGCCAAAGTAAAGTTGAAGATCGTGCATGGTCCGGAGCACTGTGATGTTTCACTATGCACATCAGGTGCATGTTCACATTGATCGTGCAAATATCCTTTAAGAATATTTGCTCCAACAACTGCTGCCTGTGTTTTTTTATCTAAACTAACATTTTAAGATGTCGTTTTGGTTCACAAATACTAGAGTTATCTTTAACTATGGAAGACCAACCTGCTAGTCCTGCCAGGTGGATCGATGCAAGCGTGGCACTTTCAGACACGTCTTATTATAAAATAGTACAAGCATAGATAGCAGTAATAATCACTCATTGGGAAACAGGGGAATAAAATGATAATCATCACTATGGGAAATATAATCAGTGCAAACCAATCAGTAAAAATATAAATTAAACTAAAAATATTAAAAGGAAATTCACAGCTTATGTTTTTATACAAAACCTAAGTCGCGGTAACAGCCAATTAAAAGCAGGTCTTAATAGATCTCGTATCAGTTGTTTGATAAAATACCTACGCTTACAGGCTAGGTTTTTGCCAACACTAGGGTCACAATAGTTGACAAGTGGGAGCGGGTATTACTAATTCTCACATCGATTTTTCAATAGATACCTTCGCTTACACCACATTGCAAAAAGAAACTTAGAGATTGCAACAACAAAAACCGGGTTAGTATCAGATTTTAAAACCCTGTAGGATTCCTTATAATTTCTAATACCTAGGTTCCTACACAGTTGAGTAACCCACTTTAACCTTGCCCACTTATATGCCAAGCAGAAGAACAACACATGAATTACAGTTTCCTCCTCTACTAGGCACCCCGGGCAAAGGTGGGTGGTAGCGCCTGCCCATTTGTTGGTAAGTGCATGGAGCGGCAGCGTCCCATATCTAAATTGCAAAAACAGTTTGTTTGCTGTTGGCGGTTGAATAAAATCCAACACCTGCTCCAATTTATATTGCTGTTTTATGTCCAGGAACCCATAGGTTAAACTAGAAGAGTTAGCGGTCTGTAAAAT